>NC_071309.1:7500-1399650 GCF_027563975.2 Plodia interpunctella | reverse complement strand
ATGAATGTAACAGATTCTTAATTTAGGCTAATAATAAATAGTTACATATATGCATTAAATGTTACAGAAAATAATACACTTTAAACTAAAGTAAAAAACGGATTGATCATCATGTGAGTAGAAACGTTACGAGGTGAGCCGGCTGTAGAAAAAAACACCAGGATAATCGTAAAAAATATTTTAATCAAAAATAATGACTGCAGTAATTATAAACACGGTTGTTATATAAGTAAATGGTGCGAAAAATTAATAACAAACAATTGTGGTCGTCGAGGATAAGCGGTTCATATATGGTTAGCCGTGAAAATTTATGAGAGTATTCTAGAATGTAGATTAACAGATAATGTTGGAATAGAATATTATCTTTTTTTTTTGTGTTGTTTACATTTAATACGACACCAGATCTGAAAGAATCGAATTTCATGTTTGAACTTTTTAAGTGAAAGTACTTAATTGAAGTCGAACAAAAACCGGCCTGAAAAATTGTATGAAAACCCATTGTTCCCCATGGGAATTATTATCTTTTATGGTCGAAATAAATCTGGACATCGACATGAATTACTATAAAATGGATACAAAATTGGACAACACGCACTCTCACTAACTTTCAATTGAAACCGCAAACAATGTTGATCACAAGTATAAATGCCCGCGCTGGGAATCGAACCCAGGACTTCCAGATAGCAAATGGTGTGACCACTACGCCACGGAGGTCGTCCAAGCTAATTGTTTCAGTTTCTAACACTGAAGATACTGTCAGTTATCCTACAAGGACTATATAGGGTAAGTTGTAACAATATAGTCCTTATTGCGGTGGTAATAGTGGTGAATTCAGCAAATCTAGGTAAGGCTATACTTTCAGCATTTGATACCTGAGCTGTGGCCAGCCAGCCGTAACCAGGTGGCCACTATTGTCTAAAACCAGTGATGCATGTAATAAAGGTGTAACTGAAATGCGAATACGAAAATCCAGTTTATATGTACCTACTATAGTTTATGCGTTGGTAAAATTTCGAGAGACAAACACAGAAACAGGACAATATTTTCCGAATTGATTGTACACTCGATTCGTCATAATTTTTCGTAAATTTCACGAGAATCTCTAATTCGTAATTTTTCCTGACTCGTCGTTTGCGTTAAGGTTTCAAACAACTAATTATTATATGTGTTAGAAACTAGATTGACATATTTTTTTATATAATTAAGTACAGCATTTATCATATCGCGTGTTCGTAAATGACGTAGGTATTCCATTATTCTTTTTCAATTATTGTAATTGATAAATATTTTCTCAAAGAAAATTAGATAAATATGAATGATTTACGTGTGTTCAACATGCGCGGAAGATAGGTAAGAATTTGTTAGCAATATGATTGAGGCAATAACTGATATTGCCCAATATCGTTGTGAGTAATGCATAGAGTTATTTTTCTGACAACTATACGGTTAAAGAACTCTTTATCTCTCAAAGAAATTATATTTCACGTATTGGGAACTTAAAGCCAGTGTGACACATTTATACTAATAGAAGTTGTACTATTCTAATTTTGTTTCGTTTTCTCAATCTCCAGCTTAAAAATAAAATTGTTATTTTTAGCCATTTTGATGTTTACAAATTATTTTATTAGGACGACAGAGTTCCACATTAATTTTAAGTGCGTCGCGATAAAAGCAATTCAATTACTTAAAAATTAAAGCAACACTTTGCTTTCTTGAAAAATTGGGAGTTGCTGTTGGGAAGAAATACTGAAAAATGTAGATAATCAGACACAGATTTAAAAAAACCTAAATAAATAAAAAAAAATCTAAAGTAAATGTAAAGGGTAACAATGTTAAATAAATAATAAAAAAAACATACCTTTATGAGAGCTAACTGTAAAGCCCACATCTTCAAACAAAATGTGAACAGGGGGTCGTTTAGCCATTCGATTCAAGGCTTTTAAAGTGGACCCAGCTCTTTCCAAAGCCGCAGGGGTCCACTGGTCCGATGGCTGGTTGTTGTCTATGACCAGCGGGTTCCCCTGGTCCGGGTTGGAGCTACCATGGGCGTGCGCATGGGCAGCGCGGACGATAGCACGACGTACTAAGGGCACTTCCGACATTTTGTCTACAACTATTTCCACTACACAAAATCAAACTGATGAATCGTTTGCGCCTTTTGTATTAATAAAAAAAAAATTGGATTGCTTTATGGCAAGGATTTTGACAGTTCATTCGTTTATATTTGAAATTACATGTGACTGGCCGTAGAAAAACTTCACTTCCTGTTGTTTTAAATAGTTTCTATTTTTTTTTTATAAGCGAAAACAACTGCACTTTATTTTGTAACACTTCGAACATTTTGTTTTGTTTTACACCTGGCCAGTGTTCATAGTTGCGCGGACATTTTATACAACAAAACAGGTCTACGACGCATGCGTGTTAACGGTTAAAAAGACGCTGCGATACTAATTCATACAAACGACGTCGTAATTTGTTGTTAATGTTTCTGATTAATTAATCGGAGTTGTTATACTCCAATTAGGATTTTGAGTAGAATCTTATTAAAATTTTGATGTTTCGAGTGTGTCGGGGTGTGACTACGTTTCAAGTTAATATAAACACATCCTTAATGTTAATATAAAGGGTGCTCGTAATGATTTCGTGTTCGTTAAAGTGGACGCGACTGATGACTACATATTACAAGTAAATAATAATAAAAAAAAGAAATAAATATGGATGAATCACACAGATTGAGCTAGCCCCAAAGTTAGTTCGAGACTTGTGTTATTGAATACTAACTCAATGATACTATATTCTATAATATATACATATTAACATTCAAGACCCAGATCAATCGGAAAACGATCATTTTCCACCATGATCTGGCCGGGAATCGAACCCGTGATAGTGTCATAGTCCGGCACGATGACCTCTAGGCTACGGAGGTCGTCAAAGTTTTAAAGTGTTTATATTATTTTGAAACTTCGATTAAAACATCTACCCAAGGTAGTGTATCTTATCACTTGGTATGTACCTAGGTATATTGGTATTTTGTAACACCTTGTATATTGACCACTTACAGGCACCATTCAAATCGGGTTTGGCATGTTTTTGTTGTTTTAATAACGTTCCAGTCCACAAAAATTAGCACAAAAATTATGTTTTCTTTTTTAATTTTTCGTTTTTCTGTTTTGGTCAACCTGATGCAATAAATCCATAACGAATGTGACCTTGATGTGTTTCGGTGTGGGAAGGCCGAGGTCAAGGCCAACCTAAGTGATTTATATTGTACTGAATTGGCTGTGTTTAAGTTTTTATGGGGTTCGAAATTTGTTTTTTATACTCTCATCTATATTTTGAAGCACACGTTAAAGATATTTAAATTTTGGAAGCATTTGGTGGTCTATCAAAACGACTATACATACCTACATGAAATATTTTTATGTGAAGATTTGTCTTCACAAAAAAATATTTCGTGTATAGATATGTAGGTATGGTATAAAAAAAAATGCAATTATTTTCAGTTACTGGGGGTATTGTATAATCTGTGCCACAGTCTACTGCGAATCACGACGGGCGTGATCCTGTCTATGGCATTAATAACGGTGACTTGCAATGAACATGTGACAGTTTATTTGCTATTGACAGTGCTGAAAAAAATCCCATTAAATGGAAATGCACACATATGTGAGTATGAAAGGTGATCATAATGTCTTCCAAAAATGCGTTGAAGTGTGTGCAAGTTCCGTTGACCCCGTGTCAAGTTATCATTGATGGATCTATATGCCACGGTAATAAGGACGAAATTTCAATGAATTTGTGTAGGTTTACGTGCTATTGACTGTACATATGATAATACATTTTTCCGCCGCCTGTCATAGTAATCTAAAGTTCTAAAATCTAAAGTCATAGGAATCTAAAGTTTCTTACTCAGACAATTCGATTGAATTTTAATTTAAAATTTTCCCTCATATGGACGTGTTCTCGGTTGTATTCTCGGCTGCGACGCCTCAGAGGCCGCTTGAAAAATAAACCTAATTTTTGAAGATCAACCGTGGTTTTACGACCGATGTAGACTTTCATTGAGAATTTAGTGAATCATAAGCTCTTTTTTTTTTTTTAATAAATGACATTCTCCACAAGGAAAACCAAGCGGCAATCCGTAGTTTTCCAGATAAATACATTCAGACAGACGTATAACTGTCGTCGAGGACATTGTTCATAATATGAAGGAAGTACGCCGAAGACGCAGTATATCAGAAAACAACCATATTATTACGGCAAGATCTTCAAAAACACCGTGAATTAAATTACCGATATAAAAATCGTTTCCTTGTCCGTCAATGCGTACAGCCAACATGTCAAACCTCGCATTGATGTAGTGTTGTATAGCTATCGATTGTTTTGGTATCAAGAGTGTTAACATATTTACATTTACACAAAAAAAATATTTCCAATCATAAAACGACCTCGGTGGCGCAGTGGTAAGGTTCTTGCCACTGAACCGAGAGGTCCCTGGTTCGATCCCCGGTCAGGTCAACATGGAAAATGATATTTTTCAGATTGGCCCGGGTCTTGGATATTTATCTATTTATGTATATATTATACAATATAATATCATTGAGTTAGTATCCTATAACACAAGTTTCGAACTTACTTTGGGGCTAACTTAATCTGTGTGATTTGTTACTATATATTTATATTTACTTTTTGTATAGCTACCGATAGACTGTCTGTCTACAATCAAAAAAATTTGTAGTTACTCATAGTAAAAAAAAAGTTTCTTTTTTACAAAAAAGACAATTTCGGCACAAGCTTTTGTTGTTGTCAGATTGAATTAAATGCGTGCCCAAAAAGTCATGTGCGTGCAGTAAACTGTTTTGGAGTTCCCTCGTCGCGAGCCGTTCCTGAGCGCAACATCAGAACACGCTTATCATAATATTGCATTGTTATCCAAACTAAACGTGTGTTTAAAATTTCAGTTTAATCGATTGAAGATATCTGCTTCAAAATTGAATTACAAGATTCCACCCGACTTACATAGATTGTTAGTTAAATAAAAGCTTGTAAAAACTTTGTTTTGTTGACAGTACGCGGTTTACGACGAAGATGAATCGCCCTTCGACCTTTGCCTCGATTCGACCATGACAAAGAGATTCCAATTACCATTTTCATTCCAATATCGAATGAATAAAATTCCAAAATTATTAATACAAAATAAACTTATTAATACCTACATGCGATTATAATTATGACTTACTTTTGACAAAAAGGGATTTAATTTAATTATTCGTGACAAATTAGTTTGTTATTTATTACCTTCCGTATTGGAATATATGTATAGTAAAAAAAAATCTTATCGATACAATTAAAAATTACGCAACGGGCATGGATGGTTGGTGAAGGAGGTCTTTGCCCAGCAGTGGGACACCACAGGCTACTAAAAATAAAATAAAGTTAACAAACTTAAAATATTTGACAATAAAAATATAGTATATAATTATTGTATAAGTTTAATGAAACACACAACGAATCTCTTAGCTATATATTTAATGGAGTGGTTTGTCATTCTCCATTTCACACACTACGGGTGCGTTGCACCTTTAACTTTAACGTGTGCAGAAAAACACGTCAAGTCAGCGGCGCAAATTATCAACTAGAGTTCAAATTGTTCTGGAATTTTATTTATTTATTTTATATTAGGACAAATCACACAGATTGAGCTAGCCCCAAAGTAAGTTCGAGACTTGTGTTATGGGATACTAACTCAACGATACTATATTTTATAATAAATACATACATAGATAAAAATCCAAGACCCGGACCAATCAGAAAAAGATCATTTTCCATCATGACCCAACCGGGGATCGAACCCGGGACCTCTCGGTTCAGTGGCAAGAACCTTACCACTGCGCCACCGAGGTCGTCAAAAATTAATAGTAACAACAACTTGCAGTAAGAGCGATGATTTTCTACCACATGAATGAGAAGTGATTTATTTATGCAATCATCATCATATCGAGTGTGTTATCGCTAACACTGGTGTCAGATTTTATTCAAGTCGCCTAAAGGCATCTGACATGACTTTTACGACTACTTAACGACATCTAGTGGCAGGTATTCGCATACACACTAGTGAACTAAACTGTGCACATGCGGGCGTCTTAACCATTACACCACCACCGTTTCAATGATACAATTAGTGAGAAATAAATATATAAATTAAATATAAATATATAATATTTGACGACCTCGGTGGCGCAGTGGTAAGATTCTTGCCACTGAACCGAGAGGTCCCGGGTTCGATCCCCGGTCGGGTCAAGATGGAAAATGATCTTTTTCTGATTGGCCCGGGTCTTGGATGTTTATCTATATATGTATTTGTTATAAAATATAGTATCGTTGAGTTAGTATCCCATAACACAAGTCTCGAACTTACTTTGGGGCTAGCTCAATCTGTGTGATTTGTCCTAATATATTTATTTATTTATTTTATTTATTTATTTATAAATAAAGAATATATTTATAAGATATTTGTTATAATTTTATTTACAAACAAACAAATAAACAGTTAAATCTATTTGTTTGAAACGAGAGCTTGGTCAAGGTCTCCGGGTCGTGGTTGTCAGTCAGCACGTCCGTATTTCTCCCGAGTCAAGGTACACTAGTTCTTATGTAATAGGTTTTATGGCTATTAACAACATTGAATATATTTACGTAATACGACAACATTATTTAGTAAATGCTTTTGTTGACGATTGTAATATTTCCTTAGTAATTTCCTAACTGTATTTATTACTAGCTGCGCCCAGGGGCTTCGCTCCCGTAGGAATTTGGGGATAAAAAGTACTCTATGTTTTATTTCTGGTTATATTCTACCCGTGTACAGTCAAAAGTACATCAACCTACCCAAATTGCCGGTATTGCGCGCTAATAACTTAAGTAACGCCAGTAACTTGATATGCTATTGACTGTACTAAACGTTCAAAGTGGAGACGAAAAAGGAGGAAAACGGATCCTGGGCTCCAACGCTCTCTATCAGCAGCGAAGAAAAAATTTTGTTGACGTAAGCCAACCTGCCTATGCATTCAACTTTATATTTTATAAATTAAACATAACATTTTATAATATTTATAAATTAAAGTTAAAGTTAACGGATGGATCTCCGAGCGTTTCGACCGCTGCGACTGCCGCGGCGTCATTACGATCCATCTATTTTCTAGGCGAAGGAATCATTTCCAAAATTAATCACATTCACAAAATTATATTACCACATTACAGATTAATTATTTTAAAGTCATACAGTAGAACTATTTCTTGTCTATGTTAAAATTTGAAAAAATGTAATGTCGGCGCGTCCGCAGCGGTCGTAACGCCACGGAGATCCACCCGTCAAAGTTGAGTGGTGCAACCCACCCTAAATAGTAGCATGTTTGAGTTATACTAAGCAAGATCGTGGAGTGTACATTGTTGAACTTAAGCTGGCGGTTGCCTTTACAAATAACGATTATACAGCGCTATTCAGCTATACACACACCGCTTTAAAGCTAGTTCATTTGCGTTGCAGCGGCTGGAAGTTTCGCACATATAACTCTAGAATCTTTATGTTAGTTTGTGAGTTTTGTCTGTACATATATTTCGCTTTAAAGTAGGTGTACAAGATTGTTGTTTTTAAAAGGCTATTTTGGTACAATTTAGATAGGAAAGAGAGGGCAGATATTGATATCTTACTGTCAACTGTTATTTACTGTTGACTAGGCAACACTGGTGTACTTCTCGGCACAAGGGGTCAGCTTGTAACATAATAGTTTATACATATTCTATATTTTTTTCAAAATTTATAATTTTTATGAAACTGTACCTATTTAAAGCATTCGGAAATCGATAAAACAACTCTGTATAATAATTTCATTGCCTTCCATGTGTATGTGCGTCTATTTCCACAGCTATATAAAGATCAGAATGTAAATTTATTTAAAAAGCACCTCCGGTCCTTATTGTGTGAGAAATTTTATTATAATTTGAACGATTTTTTAAATGATAGACACAGATAAAAATTTTAATTAATTTAGTTACTTTTATTTATTCGATTTTGTTTTGTGTGATGATAGCATGCTCTCCGTTTAAATTTACATACCCGTGGACGGTGAAACATGTAGGATTAAGTTTTTCTTTTAACAACCACATTTAAAAAAATGTAAACTTATGTTTTTGCAAATTTAATCTAATAATCTTTGTCCATTTAGGATGATTTGGATATATTGCTGCTAAAGTAGATTTAGCCGTTATCCTATGTGCAACCAACTCAGATCGGTTGCACTGCACGTACGCTCGCTTAACCTAGGTCTTAACCTAGCTTCGAGGTTCAGCCGTAACAGATAAACACATTAAAATGAAAAAGTAAGATTTCAATATATAATGTTTACCTTAAATCTTCAGGTTATACCGAAGTATTTAACCCAGAGGGAAATTAGGCGTTCCGAATCCGCAATGAATTATTAACGAGTATAATGAGAAAACTCGAATTTTGGCTGTGAAAATGTTAAAAAAAAGTTCCCTTTTGTGAGAAATTATTGGCTTTTTTATTAAGGTAAGTACTGAAGCGGTGGTGGTGTAATGGTTAAGATGAGATAAGAAGAGTTAAAGGGAAAATATCCATTGAAATTCGACACAAATCTTCTAGCCACAAGAATAATTAGCGTAGTTCCAATTGCTGGAATAGTCGAGATAGCAAAATACTCGGGTGGCTACGATTCGATTGTTATCAAACTAAACCAATGTAAACTCTCATCTCATAACATAGATATTTATTGAGGTAGACGAGTATCGAAGTGTATTAAAACCATCACAATTTTATCGTACACTTGGTACCGCCCGATGGCTCTTCAGTCCTTAAAATTCAGGCGTTTTGAGCAATATACCTAGACATTTTTGCGAGTAACGCCCAAAGCCGAGGTTCGTTCCCACCTGTGGGCGAAGTGCGGGATAGCATTTCTCTTCCCGCCATCGAATCGATTACAAATGAGACACAGCGAACCAATCACATTGCGCCATTGTGACGCACGACAACCACACTGCGACATCATTGGTTCGTTGCGTTGCGTCTCACTTCGAATCGATTTGATGGTAAGAAAAGAAATGCTCCCCCCCCTTTGGAAGCCCTTTGAGCTGTTACTGTTTCGGCTGTGTGGTCATTGAGACCATTTTCCCTGCGACTGTCGCCATATTTTATAAGTAGTAAATGTTTATAAATGTTTACGTAGCGACCAACTGTTTAGCTTATTAAAAAATGGATTAAAAATACGTAGCTATTTTCTTACTAAACATCAATCGCCATTTAAATATCCCCACTGCTGGGGCACTGGCCTTCCTTTAAAATAGATAAGAGTTTTGTCCATGACCCACCACGTGAGCCCATTGCGGATTGGCGGGTTTTACCGCCTGCAAATACAACCGGGACCAACGGCTTTACGTGCCTTCCGAAACATGGAGGAATTCAAGATAATTTTGGTCACCCATCCAATACAAAAATACTACGTTACTAATACAATACTCATTAATATGAAATGAAATCAGTATTAGAGATGGGTTCACAACCGGGTTTATGGAAAATAAGCAAAGTTATTACTTTGCTGGTTTGCTATTCACATATCACCATCGAGTCGACTCGCAGTGAGAAGCAGCTAACCAATCATAGTCCGCCATTGTGAGGTAAAGACAACCACACCGCAATGTGATTGGTTCGCTGCGTCTCACTTCGAATCGATCGAAGTGAAATGGAAACCCGCACTTCGCCCTCAGATATACCTATAGATATTTGATAATACTTGCAAATATTCGTTCATGCGTTCGCTGTTTGAAATTTTCCTCGTAAGGCCGGACAAAATTTGGATCGTGGACTAAATAAACAAGCAAAAGTGTACTAGTGTCCTCTCTATTGTGATATATATGTCTATGTCTCATCATACTACACTGCTGAAGCAATGCCACTGAAACTTCGAACAAGTCACACATACGAATATCAATATCAATTCCAAACAACCGAGTTTGGTATAAATTGATGAGATTTAAATTGAGTTCGAAACTAATGAAATCACGATCTGTGAATTTTCATCAAGTCAGATATTTTCTGATAATTGAACATTTATTATATGGCCATTATATGAAAGTGATGATTTTGGAGACCAAGCATAGAAACCCTTTCATACTCTACTAATACTAGACGTTCGCCGCGAACGTAAACCTCGCGAATACAGGAGTTTTTTAATTTTTTTTTTACATATAAAATATAATTATAAATGCGGAAGTTTGCCTGTCTGTCACATTTTCACGGCATAACATATGGGCTGATTTTAATGATATTAATAATGGATATAATATTAATAACTAGATATCGCCTGGGGCTTCGCTCCAGTGGGAATTTTGAGATAAAATATAGCCTATAGAAATCTTGGATAATGTACCTTTCTAATGGTGAAAGAATTTTTGAAATCGGTTCGGTACTTTCGGAGATTACCCGCCTCATACATACAAACTCACAAAGTCACAAACTCTTACCTCTTTATAATAATATATGTAGTATAGAAAAGCTAGAACAGCTGAAAGGTTCCTGGTTCGAATGCTACTGGTGCCACATGAGTTTGTATATCAATCTGACTCATGTATAGTAGTTTTCATCTAACACCATTTGCGTCCGGTGAAGGAAAACATCGTGAGGAAACCTGCACACTGGTTGATTATTATTAACTTGTGTGTGAAATGGAGAAGGCAATGGCAAACCACTCCATTAATAATGCCAAGAAAGTTGTTGTGTGTGTTTAATTCCACGTAATGACCACGACCCTTACCCATGAGGAATACGACTATGAAGAAGAGAACAGCTAGTTTGAAATAAATTATACAGTTACATTTAATACCAAAATTCTATATATAAGTGAAACCGCGCCTGCTCGCGATAAATAAAGGTTTTTCATCACTGGCGATTGTTAGTTAAATCCAGAAAAATACTAGAAACAAAATCCTTTTATCACAATTTATCACGGACTAAGGCCAAGAGGGAGTTCTGGGGTCTTTGCCCGCCGTCCTAGGTAAGCGACGGAACTCACGACGCTGTGTTTTTGCGGCTCTACAACGAGTATACGGCGGTCACATAGGCTACCCAAAAATAAGATCACATTTGATCTTGCCACATCTTGAAGCGTCACGCTGTCTTGCTACTTTTGTCGCTATATTAGGACACAGCTTTTCAGCAAAGTTGTAACCGCTATCGCCCGAAACTACGAAAAAGCTTGGGCGTTCTTGTATATCTTATACGGTCAGCAGCACACAGAATTACAAAAATACATTGCAAAATCGCTTCTATTACCGCTACATAGAGATCTATGCGGGGTAACTTACAGTTGACTGTTCAATGCAGTTGCTACCTAAAAGAACAAAACACGCTTTTAGTGGTCGCGACGAATATCTGGCGGGAAATATCACCAATCAGAAAGGAGAATTAGAAAGAATTTGCAATACATTTTACAAAGTCTTCGCATTTTATTATTACTTATTACTAGCTTTTGCCCGAGGCTTCGCCCGCGTGAATTTCATAGCAAAATCTCAGTAATTTTTTTATCGCGTATATTTACCGGGATGAAATGTATCTAATTTTCCTACAGGACCCTCCTCATTTTCCAGGATTAAATGTCTATAAGATAACATCTTAACATCTAACACCCGGGATTCTGAGGCATTTTTGATTCATAATTAGTTTTTCAATTATCCTACGGGAACCTGACCATTTACCAGGATGAAATGTATCTAAGATGTTAACTCGGTATATAAGGTACCTACATACCAAATTTGAAACAAATCGGTCCAGTAGATTTCGAGTGATGCGCGTTCAGACAGACAGACAAAAATTTTCAAAACTATATTGTCGTCATCTATATCAGTAACTAAGTATATTCCATGAAGAATTTAAACAATATATCCAATGTACAAATTTGGCCTTTCTTCAATTTTTTTATATGTATTGATTAATACTTTAGATAGATAAATGCATTTATTATTTGTACGAAAAAGACACACATTCACAATAAAAAGTAAAAAAAGCGATAAAATATAAACTACATGTAAGAAAAAGACAATTTATTCCATGCGTATTGTGACATCGGAAGTTATATTGAGAAAAATTCCACAGAATTCAATTCATTTATTACACAAAATTTTATGTGTACACGCACAAATACAAAATCATTTCACGTTCATCGTTTCATGTTACGTTTGGTCTTTCGGGTTATGACAGAATATCACAGCGCTTTGCTGATGGTGATTGCTGGGTCATGTTCTTTTCAAACAGCTGTAACGCACAAAGGATATTAAACTTTTTTTTTGTTTGTATTTACTGTAAATAACTTGTGTGTGTTTTAGTTTACTTCGAATAAACAATTATTCATTTGTTTTTTTTATTAAGAATTTGGTTATCTAAGTGAGCACAATCCTCAGCACATAAGTTGAACCAAAATGGCGGCCGTTAGCGCAGGTTTAATTAGAGATGAAAGTATTAGAAAGGATTTCTAAAGGGTTATTATTTATGAAAAAATAAACTTTATATTATAGAGTATTTTGAATTTCACGGGTAACCACGAAAAATACCATAAATAACACTTTTATCTCTAATTAAACCTGCGCTGACGGTCGCCATTTTGGTTCAACTTATGTGCCGAGGATTATAGTAACTTGTGTACTTATAATGCCAGCTCCGCACTATCGCCGAACTCAAACACATGCCGACAACCGCAATGAGAAACCAGCAATGTATACCGATTTCAACGATATTTGGCAAACTGTTCGACGAAATTCAGTTTTTCGCTTTGACAGTCGCTTTTTGTTTAGGTACTTGTTTGTACCATGGATTTAGTAAGCACTTCGTACAAGTACCTACTAATTCCATGGTTTGTACTCTCTCAGCTTATTTTTTTATTTAAATTGTGGTTAAATTGTGGCTTGTGGGTGCAAGGTGCGGATAAATTCCAGCCAGTCCAACTAACAGTTCTAAATTTGAAATTACTATTACCGCGTTATTAAATTTGTTACAGTTGCAAGTTCCCACAGAGTGGAGGGGGGGGGGGGGGGCGTTGCAAAGTTAAATTAAACAAGAAGAAGTTTTAGTTTAATCTACCTACCGAGACACTGTTCTTAGACTGGTTTAATTTCGAGTTTAGAATTTCAAACACCTACTTTAACAGTTTTTACAACTAAAGCTTTTATTTTAGTAGTTATTTACTAATATATTTGGGATTAAATCTAGCGTACTTCACACTGGGTGTTTTATCAACCTATATTGACCATTCTATTGATGTTCCAACGGCTTTAAACATGTCAAGCCTCTAAATTAATAGGCCAAGGCTAAAACTTATATGTTAAAACTAGTTATGTGCCCTAACGACCTGTAAGAATTTACTATATTTTCGAAATGACATACAAAACAACTGTGTTTGCAATTTTACGGTGACGTAGGTATACCTAAAGAAAGAAAAACAACAGATAATACCATTTTATTTGCAATTTTCGTATAAGCTCAAAATGTTCGACGCAAAATATTTTTTTAATACAAGAGCTATGGTTCTCATTACGAGTGGCATAATGGAACGCATAAATATATTTCTAATTCAACTTTTGGGCATAAACTCCCTTTTTATATGTACGATGTACGATTACAGGCTTTATGTAAATTGCGGTGGGTTCTCCCCAAGGAAATATACATGTCACAGAAGGTGGGCTGTAGTTTAAAACATACTTTATTGTCTTGCGCCTTGGTGGTCCAGTGGTTAAAACGACTACCTGTGAACCGAACGGTCCAAGGTTCGAATCCTACTAATATTATTTGAGTTTGTATACTCACCTGACTCATGTGTAGTAGGTTTGGCGAGAAGGAAGATTTTTTTTCTATTTTAGTGTGTTAAAGGTAACAACAGAATATTTTCAAGTCGGTTAAGGGAACTTATATAAAATTTAATCCTTGATCCAAATTTATAAGAAAAATAGCTTTAATTAGGCATATAATTCGTAAGTGAACGAACCAATTAATTAACATCAAAACACAAAGGGAAAATATCATCTCTTTAAAGTAGAACTTACAATTATTATTCTCTTTGAGTGAACATTTCACGAATGCCTTTCAAACGCAACAGTCGTCTCAGCTGAATTTGACGGCTACCCCATTATTTTGCGTGAAATGGAATATATTTTAAAATAAATTAGCATCGCCTAATAAGAATTTCATCTCGCAATTTCTGTGAAATTACTGAGTTGTGGCGACCCGACCCGCTTGGCGGTTCGTCCATAAGGGCTTTTACACTGTACGATCGTGTCAGCTCGATTCGTCAACTGTTCAAAATGTCAATTCAACTCAAAAAGTGTAAAATTATTATGTTAACTTTTAGTTATATAATATACTAGGTTTCGCTTGCGTGGGAATTTCGGGATAAAAAGTACCTAAAGTATTATTCCAGGCTATATTCTGCCCATGTACCAAATTTTATAATAATCGGTCCAGTACATTTTGCGTCAAAGAGTAACAAACATACATGTACATCATTACCAACTTTCGCATTTGTAGTGCACTAGCTTTTGCCCGCGGCTTCGCCCGCGTTAATTTTCCGGGATAAAGGTACTCTATTAGTCCTTCTCTTCAGTTCATACTACATGTATGCAAAATTTCAAGAAGATTGGTTGAGTAGATAGAGCCTGAAGAGATAACAAATAAACAATCTTACTTACACATTTATAATATTAGTTAAGATTCTATAGGTAGATAGGATCAAGGGGGCTACCATCTCTTAACGCGGTCCGCTTTACGACCTAAACTGAACTGCATCGAAAATTCGTACCATCAACTTACTTTTTAGTATGAATGCGATACATTTTAGGTTCCTAAATTGAACTGAGTTGCATTGGAATCGTTCTGTAAAAGTTGATGATAGGCCTGCAGTAGGATTACACTTTCTATTTTAACAATTTAATTACTAATGGCTTTAAAATGTTAAATACAACATGACATGACAGATGATGGTAAGCCCCCAGGTCAAAATGTTCAGCAAGTGCTAAACACTATTTCTATTGTATTCGCTATAGAATGTACTTCCAGATTATTTTATTGATCTAGTTTGGATCAATAACAATAAAATATAAAACAATCGTATAAAAAAAGTAGACACCTTTAGCTAAAAGTAATATTCATCGTGAAGCTGTGGTGTTCAAGTGGTAAGACCGTCCGCCTTTGATCGAAAGGTCCTAGTTTCGAATCCTACTCGTGCCACATGAGTGTGTATACCAATCTGATTCGTGTTTATAGTAGTTTTCGTACACTATTACTTGCTACCGGTAAAGGAAAACTTCGTGAGGGAACTTATACACTGTTTGACCGTTAATTTCATTAGTAATACGACTACTTGCCACTAGACGCATTAGGTAGTCGTTAATGTGATGTCACATGCCTTTAGGCGATTTATATTAAATCTTACACCTGTGTTAGAAATTAACACACTCGAAAATGAAGAAGATCGTAAAGTGTAAAAGTCCTTTTGGCAATTTTAAATCCATTGCTTTGTCTAATTAAAATATACCGATCAAACGTCTCATTGTCTGCACCAAGGGAATTTTGATTCAACACTTGCGATTCCATTTTTACCGCTTAAAATAGATATATATATATATCATTTTTAGATATATATATATATATGTCTGACTTGTGCTAATTTTCGGGCAATGACAAAAATAGTACTTAAGATAATAACACTTCACAAAGGGAATTCTAGGTATATAACGCACCATTAACACTATTTTCATTTTATAAAAAAGAGCAATCCGTGCTATATATGATTTGAGGAGAAGGGATTCCCTTAGAGTATTTTTAAATATTAATATTTTAACTTTACCCTCTCAATACATAAATATGTAGTTTAAATTTATCCGGACATGCATAATGTTATCAAATGATAACATTCCCTTAGTATTTATTCATTCCCATAATGTTATCAAATTATAACATTATGCATAATAATAAATTGTTTGTCCCCGGGCATCGGTTGGCCAAAGTTAGATCGTCTTTTGTTGGGAACTGTATCCGTTTTTAAATGAAATTGCCTAAATGGATTCTTGATTTGCCGGACAAAAAATTTAGAAGTTATATAAAAGAAGTAGGTACTTTGTAAAAAGGCATATTACAAGTCTGATGATTATGTGAACGACAATAATGTTTAGCCCAAGCATGGTGCAGTATCTTAATAACATATGTAATTGATTTATGACATTATTACGTACGTTTTGTACATTTAGCTTTTTATTTATATATATATTTTGTGTGACAATTTTCAATAATTTTATTGGAAATACAACTTTTTTTTATTTTGTTTATTCATCAAATTTTGTCATTTTTAATGATGATGTAAATTCGTCCTCCTAATTTTTAATATATAAGTATATAAGTATATATAAGACCTATATTTATAAGACTCCTAATGTATAAGACCTATATTTGTTAATTGACGTGTTTGGAGAAAAGGCTGCGGTGAAGTTTGTTGCGCCGGTTCTTCTTCACCTGCGCTTTAGAAGCCGGCAGTAGGCAGTAAGCCGGTAGTAGTTCAAGTAATTTTTTGACGTCAATAAGTGTGATCATCCTGAATTGAATAAAGAATTTTGAATTTGAATTTTTGAAGACATTTTTTATTTTAAATATTTTGTCTATTAAAGTTTTTCTGTGTTCTTATATTACAGTGACTTATATACTCAACTTCTATTACTGTGACATATATAAACGAGATTAATGATACGGAAGTTCTCACAAAGAATATTTATACTTATATTCATTCATAAATGTAGGATTTCGTTTGGTAAAGAACACTAAATATACTTAGAAGAAGAACAAAATACTAATGTGTACCGAAAATCGTCGGAAAAGTTAATTACGTAATTTCATTCCACATAAATTAATAGAGTACTTTCATAAACAAAGGCTTAATCTCTGTCGGAAGTGGGTAAAATATTTGCGTGGAATGAAATGTGACGACCTGCAGAGTGGACAAACAAATTTTCGATTTGTCACTGTGGTAGCGCGGGATTCATTACGCGTAATGGAACGTGAGCGTCCATTTTGATTTCGGAATTGCAATTTTGGTATCTTGTATTGTGCATGTTAAACTTTCTATGTGGCGGCGGCGACAAAAGCGTATTTACACTGATTGAATTATATATTGGAAGTCGGCACTTACTTTTAAGTAATTGTTTGATGTCTAAAGTGATGTATAATCATCCTATTATATTTCAATCAAGTAACAGACTTAGATTATAGAAATACAATTTCGATATAGAATGAATTCTATGGTGGTGTGTTTTTTTTAAATACTTAATTTGATTGCGTTTCACTGCTATTTACCATACCATATAGTAACTAATTCATTTTTTTAAATACTTAATTTGAGCTACCTTGACTATTTACCATACTATGTAAATAAATGTTAAATAAATATCATTAAACTGTTGCAAAAGCTAATAACTTCTACGCCGATTAGACGGTACAGGCTTTGAACTGTAAACACCTTGTATGACATCCATAGGCGGACGGGTAGTCCTGTTGCAGGGCGGGAACCTCACGCTCAAATAAGGTATATATTATATATGACATGACATGATACGGTAATCAGTCTGAAAAAAAAAACAATTAAGCAGACGATCCGTGTCCAATTGTATATCAACTGAAGAAATTAAAACATAAATTCATGTGCTGGGTCTAAATTAAAATTGTGAATTGCGACGCGCCATCGGCCATTTTGCGAATTGGACATTATGCGCCAAAATGGTATACCGCAACGTGTGCCCATCAATCAGGATGTGATGGTGAATCGGTAGTGAAATGACCATCAAATGACCGCATAATCTTGCCAGGTGAAGTAGAACAACAACTACCTGCCCCTTAATAGTGGCAGAAGTCTATCGTGTCTGATGCCTTTAGATTTGATTAATTTTGGGCACCATAGTTTGTTCCGCTTCGCCTTCGTGAGAATATCAGAATAACATTTTTGGAACTCAAGTACAATGCTGCTTTCTGATCAATCATTTTCAGAACTGGGTTGGACAGTTCCGAAAATGAAGTAAATAAATTTACATTATTTAATCTCTACAGAGATTACGAAGGGTTCAATTATATTATTGGTACCTACCTAGTTATATAAACAGTGTAGACTAACTTTTATCTACAAAAATGGTGAAGTCCTAGGAAAAGATATGAATTATACTCTATTTTATTTATTTTTGGTGACGTTAAGTCTATTTAAGCGCCTTGTCAAGCCCTATGATATAATAACGACTGGCAGCGCCTGCTGCGAGCCTGTTCATGGGTGAAGCAAAACAATTTATTTACGTAAACATTTGCTATTTATTTTTAACAGGCGATTAAAATTTATAAGTAGGTACCTAAAAACATTAAATAGCAAAACTTTATTGTATCCCATAATATAATGTAGGTACTTACGTATAATATATTCAAAGAGTACTTTGATTGAAATTTTAGATTTTCCATGGAATGAAATCCCCCCGGTTGAAGGTTTAGTCAAGGAAATACAAAAAAGTGGCGCGTTTATATTATTTCAGTAAGATGTTCAAGTAGATTTTCCTCTGAACTTTTAAAATGGCCACATTTAAACTTTCACGAATGGTGTTTTTACTTAAAAAAGCATTCCTCCATCACAAACTCATTCGTAGCGGTATAAAATGTTTTCCCACGTTAAAACACGGCAAACAAAGCTACTACGAAATGGGAAATGGACCATTTTTCAACATGAATTTTACATTTGTAGGTATTTACGACATGGCGGTCATTGTAGTCGTTAAACTCTCTGATTTTGTTCTTTATTCCAATAAAAATATGCATGCCATCCTATAGATTTCCCCAGAGTATGTGAGGGCTGAAAATTTACATAAAATAATATGACAAAGTAGACAGTGTGGACACTTCTTGGACTTGTACCGACAGCAAAACTAAAAATCTATACTATTATTATAAAGAGGTAAGCGTTTGTGAGTTTGTGACTGTGTATGTTTGAGGCGGGTAATCTCCAAAACTACCGAACCGATTACAAAAATTCTTTCACCATTACAAAGATACATTATCCAAGATTGCTATAGGCTATATTTTATCTCAAAAATCCCACAGGAGCGAAGCCCCGGGCAACATCTAGTAAATAATAAATAAAGTCTCATCGGTTTTCTCCGTTCAATTTTTTCCTCTGTGTGCCCTTTTAAGCTACGGATTTACACACGCCCAGAAATAATTTCAACTGATTATAGGATTACATTGCAAGAAATAGTAACTTTTGACATCAATCGGGATTCCGTCCGTCTAGTTATAGTTTACCTAATGGTCGAGTTTAAATATTATGTTAATATGTGCCTAGTTCCACCTCTGGTAAATCGAGAGTTATAATTACCAGCAATGATCTTTTATACCTAGGTATATAGTTTTTTTTTATTTATCCCAATCTATTCATAAAGATATAAGCGTTTGGTATGTTTGAGGCGGGTAATCTCCGAAACTACCGAACCGATTTCATAAATTTTTCATCATTAGATTGTACTTTACATTAGCCAAGATTGCTCTAGGCTATATTTTATCTCAAAATTCCTACGGGAGCGAAGCCCCGGGCGACATCTAGTTAAAAATATATTTGCACACTTGACTCTAATGAACATTGGAACTTTAAAGCTTAATAATTTACTTTCTTAGCACACCTTATCTTTGAAAGAGCTATCTAACAAAACTACACTATAGGAAATGTCCTCATATATTTATTTATTTGGTAATTCAAACTGGCCCAACTAAGTATCAATAATTACTGGTGTGCATCGACACACTGACACCTGCCACATCATCGACACCTGAATCCCACCTGTATTTATCTAAAGTTACCTTTACCCGTCATAAACAAATAGAAATCGAAATTTACTTTTCCACCAACAATAACACCCGTATTATGTGACCAATACAGAATGCTCTCCGTTTACACTTACCCATTGTTGGGTCGCGGGCAAAACAAAACTTTATTTTAGCTGTTGATGAGTCGTACTGCCGATAAAACGTTTTATTTACGAAGCGCCATCTGGTGTCTGCTCCCGAAGTAGGCGTTCGACGGTTACTATATCCACACTACATAGTATAAAACAAAGTCGCTTCTCGCTTTCTGTCCCTATGTATGTTTAGATCTTTAAAACTACGCTATGGAATTAGATGCGGGTTTTTTTAATAGATAGTGTGATCCCTTAGAAAGGTTTTGGTGTTAGGTATATTGGTTTCGCCGAGCGAAGAAATGTCATATGTCTGTAACTAAATAATGAAAGTGGCAACATTGAAAAATAAATAATACCTACTTAAATCTTTATTTTTCTCAGCAAAATTTTATAAAAAAACAAACGAAAGTTAGGTCGAAAGGCTATTTGGGTCATGCGAAAATTTATTTGAAACTGAATTATATAATTATGTATATACTTAATATGAATATTTTGTAATTTTTCTGCTGTCCATACATATTTTTCCTTTTCTTAAACCTTCCTAACGCAACGGGCCTTATCCTAAGTTTTTCTGTACATCAATTTAGCATTACGATAAAGGCATATGATGCAGGGATATTATCTGAATTTCCACGTGTATCTTTGGTTTTAAGTGTGGATTTGGGCAAATAATTCCAAACATTTCGCGCGTCGCAATGCAACGCTAAAACGTGTATTTTTGCTTTCAATAAAAACTATGAACAATTTTGAAATAGGTATAGGTACTACCGATTGTCCGCAGCGGATTTTTTTTAACTAATTAGGTTATGAAAATTATGAGGTTAGTTTCCATATAAAATGCAATTTTCGTTTTGGAAAAGATTATGTACTTTGAAAAATGTTTTTGTGTCGCATCTTCTTTCTTCACGGACAAAATAGTATAAGTAATTAATTACTCTACTATTACTTTTGAATTGAAGAATTAGGACCCTAATCCTAACTAATATTGAAATGCGAACAAGTACGTTTGTTTGTTACCTCTTCACGCTCCATCTACTCAACCAATCTTTTTGACATTTTGCATACGTATAGTTTGAAGTGTGGAGAAGGACATAGGGTACCTTTCACCCTGAAAAAAATAACTGTTCCCGTGGGAAATTCACGCGGGCGAAGCCGCGGGCATAGGCTAGTACATTATATGTATATCTAAACCTCTAACTTTAACCAGGAATCACACCATCTATTGGTGAAAACCGTACAAAAATTCATCCGTTTTTGAAAGTGGGGAAAGTACTTATTTTTATAATATTATGTAACGTTGTATGATTAGGAAAATATATGCCTGTCTTTACTATATATGTACATAAACAATTATAATAATCCAGGTGAAACGGCAACTTTAATTTTAAGACAGCATTCCTTAGACAAAGAATGTTGTTGATTGTTATAACAAAGAGAGCTGTTAGCGAACCTTTTAAGAAAATAAAATTAACATTAAAATGATTACTTCTTCAAAATGAAGGCATCTGGTTGTTAAGTAATCAACATCAACACTGCTTCGAAGTAGCTAAAGTGTAAATAAACACAATTTCAGTATATTAAGTTAGTTACTAACGTAACGCTACGTCACCCCGTGGTTTTATCCATGTTTTATCATTCGTTGTAATAATTTGAACGTTGTAGTTATTTAAAAAATATATTTACGTTTTTAATTTTATGCGCAGTAACGCCATCTACATCAAAGAGCCATTGAATATCAGATTTTTTGACCAAATCCTATGGATCTACTTTACTCGTATAAAGCGTCATTTACTATTAGATTTTTTGACCAAATCCTATCGGAATCGCGTACTTTCTGGATAAAAGTAACCTAAATATGTGTTAATCCAAGGTATCATATTCCATTAGGATAAGCACATATTTTACGATACAATTTGCCGTGTATACCTATAGATAGTGTTAGGCGTGGATTAGGTCCAATATTGTCCCAATTTCTTCCCAAAAAAGTCTGTAGTTGGACTGGGAATAAACTGCGGGAAAATAATTGGCATACAACAAACACTGGCCATTAATGTTAAGCGGAAACCAGGATATTTTATAAACGTATTCTAATGCCAGCTCCACACTGTCGCCGAATTCAGACACATGCCGACGCGAATGCGTGAACGCGCTTTTATTTACTGCAACGGGAAATCAGCAATGTTTTGCAATCTGTTCGACGACAGTGTATAACACGCAGTATGTCACGGTAAATATATATATTTCATAAAAGATATTCTATTAAAAGTAAAATTAATTTTTATCCAAAATGAAATCCACCGTAACATAAATATAAAAATGCTATGTAAAACGATTTAATTTCAACTTTGAAATAGAGAATATTCACGAAGCTAAAACATAGAGGAGACGCTTTATTGAAATACATATCTTTAGTAATAGTTGTGTAACGCGCGGCGGAAGCAGACGAGTGGGGTACGCAGTTCCGCCATGACTCCACCCTAATGCCTAAAATCTGTTGTGGATTTAGGCAGATTGCTTGCCACATCAGCTTGATGTGAATTTAGCCGTATCAAAAATTGTGAAACACAATTAACATTGCAATAGTCAACCTACGCGCGGACATCGTTTAGAAAAAAACGCCATATTTGCGTGTTTCTGGTCAGGTTGACTTTAGTCAAAGGTGCCCCATCGGGCACCTTAGACACATAGATTCATAGACTATCTGATACATCATAAGCGGTGAAATATGTCCCAAGTGTGGCAAATCGTAAATAAAAGTACCTACAGTACAATTAACTGAAATAATACCAGCCCAGTGAAATGTTTCCGTGCAATTAGCCACGTTTAATAACACTTAGGACGAGACACGACACAATACCAAATTAGGTCCCAATACAGAAGCAATAGTTTCAACCCGTTCGCAAGCTAATAAAATGTTTTGTTTACGCGAGAGCGCCATCTGCCGTCGGTTGCAATGTCTCAATTACGTTACCCTACACTTATAAAGACCGTACGCATTTGGTGAAATTGGATCGGAAGATGCTCTTGATTTTGGGATTTTGGCGGCCCATTTGCGACAATTGTGCCACTTTTAGTGAAGCCACTCGATGCTTGAACATCGATATTACTATCGATCCAATCAAATGATGATGATTCTCTTTAACTAGTGACAATCGTCATAATTCGTCGTGTTGGAAATCTGGTCGTTCTACGATTGAAAAGGATTATATATTTTGCTCATGTTTATGTACGTTTATTACTTAGTACCTAGATGTTGACCGGGTCATTGCTCCCTTGGAATTTTGAGATAAAATATAGCCTATAGATAATATACCTTCCTAAAGAAATAATTTTTGAAATCGGTTCCGTCGATTCGGAGATTACTAACCCGCCTCAAACTCTCGAAGTCACAAACGCTTACCTATTTAAATAATAATAGTATAGAAAAAAAAGTTATTATTTCAAAATGATGATTGATACAAATAATAGTGAATATATCAAAAACATATTATTATCGATATCATGCATAGTGATCATCAAAATTACACACCCAATACTAATATTATCTAAATTATCACATTTATTTCCAGTCTGTTGAAAACATCGACTGTTCTATCGATAAGCTGGTTTTTGAAGTGACCTTTTCATCGAAATTCTGACATCCCTACCCAGTTAGAAGTTGAGGGTTTGGTGCTGGGTCGTGTATTTCTGATTTGTGGGTATTATTATGGTAATTCCAGTTGTCACTTGAAGGTATTTTGAATGCGATTTGTAGACATTTGCTTATTTCGAAGCGATTATTTTTAAACATTGGATTTTCACAATCTCCCATTGAAAAATCTGCCGTAATTATTATATACGTAGGTGGTTCTCAGAGCGTTTCGAGCGCTGCAACCGCGCTGTCATTACGATCCGCGTCAATTTTCTTGAGGAAGGAATAATATTTTCAAAATTAATTATTAATAAAATTGACATTACCACAGTATAGATTAATGATTTTAAAGTCAGATTGTGAAACTAATTCTTGTCTTTGTTAAAATTTGAATAATTTGAGTAATGACAGCGCGACAACGCGCTGAGAACCACACATGTCTGGTGATAAAACTAACTGCCCAATGTTAGTGTACCTATTGTTTTGGTTCGCTCTAAACTCCCACAGCTCGTTGTGCTTTTAGAACTTATATTATATATTAGAAGTAGACTCAATTGTGGCTAATCGTTAATTGGTTCTATTTTGTTGATGAGTATTTTAATTGAAAATGTTTTTTTGATGACTTTTTAATTTGATTCATTTGATTATGATAGTTCTTTAGATATGTATTTTACCGTTATGTATTCATAACAAAAATGGCTATTGCACTGTTAAATATAGATCTGCGATTAAAACAATAAGTACGTTCTCCGTTTTACGTAAATAAATTTGATTGAAAGTTAGGTACCTTTCTGGTTTCTTATTATAAGATAAACATCATAGATTAAAGAAATATGAACGTAGTTATAGCATGAATTTGGTTATATTATGTAAAGGCCAAGTAACCGACGACATAAAGTACCTACGTATAATGTAACACTCGTGTCGGGAACACTGTTCCTGCAGTGCAAAATGAAGTAGGGTACAGATACACAATCACAAATACATTTAAAATATATATTGTTGAAGCAGACTAGTGAGATACAAGGGTGCGCTTTGGCTCCGATTGAAAATGAAATAAACCCCTTTATTTGATTCTTCACCTGCGCTTTGGAAGTTGTCAGTAGATTTGGCGTAAATTTAAGTTTAAGTTAATTTTTTGACATCAGTAAATATATAAATAAATAAATACATTAAGACAAATCACACAGATTGAGCTAGCCCCAAAGTAAGTTTGAGACTTGTGTTATGACATACTAACTCAACGATATTATATTTTATAACAAATACATATATAGATAAACATCTAAGATCCGGGCCAATCAGAAAAAATATCATTTTCCATTATGACCCGACCGGGGATCGAACCCGGGACCTCTTGGTTCAGAGGCAAGAACTTTACCACTGATACATCAGGTCTTTCTTCTTGGTCTTGGCCCGTGGATATTTCTGTAGGTACTAACAATATTTTGTGTCTGTTTTTAACAAAGACAATACCTCCAGAACTCCAAACAATGGCGGCCGATAATCTGTTCTAATAAAGGCAGCTGGCAGTTTAAATAAAGTTCGCTTACATTGTCTACGTCGTTACATGGGTCTAGTACCTACTGGACCACCAGTATTCGACCTCATATGCCTCGAGGTTCCATTAAACAAAATCCCTTTTAAAAAAATTTCTTTACCCGATTTGCTGAATTTTGTGTTGCATTTTTCGTGAGTTGTGAACGCGGCATGAGGCGAATTTTCGTTTACTACGCCATATTTAAACATATAAATCATGCCGATTTTCTAGTTTTCTGTTGCTCGATTTGACGCTTAAGCCGTACCAGGATCTAATCTTGAAAATAGAATCTAATACATACGAGGCTAATTAAAAGAAGAATTTATGATCAAATCCTGCTTCCTATTATGATACCAATATTATAAATGCGAAAGTTTGTGAGGATTTATGTGTGCATGTATGTTTGTTACTCTTTAACGCAAAATCTACTGGACCGATGGTTATGAAATTTGTTACACTGGTAGATTATAATCTGGAATAACACAGGGTAATTTTTATCTCGAAATTCCTACGGGATAGCGCCGGGGCGCAGCTGGTATTATATATTTTTAAGGCAGGGGCTGGGGCTTTATAAATTAGGTCCAATAAGTATATTTTGCTTTTGGGTCGAATGTTGAAGGTCCAATAGGTACAACACAGATACATGTAATTCAATAATTTTATCGCGTCTTGTGCGGTATTGTGAAGCGGAGGTTGATAACGAAATTTGTTACATGTTGAGAATAGGCTTTAGTTATTTTAGTCTTTATGTGGATGTAGATAAAACGGTGCTCTCATGTTGGTTCTCTGCTAATTTGTACCAATCCTGGTACTGAGGTCAATGAACAATAAGTTGTACAGATGAATGAAATCAGCTGTTCCAGGGTTGGCACTGCACTAATTTTACCATAATCTAAAATCTTAATTAACTCCCTATTGTGACGTTTTACCCACATGGAAATGTTTTTCTGAGAATGTGGATACGATACCCTATCTACCATTTTCGGCTTTATATACCATTGACCAAACACCTTGTATACAGGACTAGCTGCGCCCCGAGGCTTGGGTCCCGTGGGAATTTCGGGATATAAAGTACCCTATGTGTTATTCCAAGTTATATTCTACCCGTGTACCAAATTTCACAACAATCCGTTCACCTAGATGTATCTATCGAAATCCGGTAGCACCCTTAGGTTTTATTCAACTAAATATACGTTTATTTATTTGAACCTAAGCTAATATATACAGCTAAAATAAATTAAAACTAATAAAAACAAATTATTAAAAAAAAAAGAAATCAATAATAATTGATTTCTTGTTTCTTGTTCTTCTTATTCGATTTAATGTGAAAATAAATCACCGCGCCCCGTTAGACTTATCTAACCGGCTAAACCTAATATCACGCAATAAACATCACAAATATCGATTATATATATCGATATATATATATATATATATATCGCATTTGTGAAAACCAATGGTCATTTATTCCCTCGTCTAGCTGATGTTGTATTGAGGAATCATCGAGATATCTATCGATTATGCTTCATCTTCATCATCAAAAACTGCTTTACTCGGTAATAGCATAGTATGTATGGCACCGAAAATTTACAACAAAATTCCAAATCAATATAAAAGCTTAAATTTAAATCTATTCAAAAAGCACCTCAAGTCTTTATTAACTGATAAATGTTATTACACTTTAAATGATTTCTTTAATGATAGACTCGGATAGAATTTAGTGCTAGTATACATTATAATTCTTTTTTTGTTTTGGATTTGTAGTGGATAGCATGCTCCTCTTTATTTGTTTATATTTGCATACCTATACTCGGTAAAACGTGTAGGTCTAATTCATTTTGACATCAATTTGTATATTTGTATGTTTTTGGCAAATAAATGTTTTCTTTCTTTCTACATGTATTATATATTGTACACAACACAGTTGCGACTGTATTATTATTATTATTGGACTTTCAACATTCGACTCAAAAGCAAAATATACTTATTGGACCTAATGTATAAAGTCACACTTCGAAGTTTAGCTGTAACATATAAAGACCAGGGGGCTTACATTATCATCTCTTAACGCGATCCACTTTACGACCTAAACTGAACTGCATCGCAAATTCGTACCATCGACTTGATTTTTTGTATGAATGCGATTCATTTTAGGTGCCTAAATTGAACTGAGTTGCATTGGAATCGTTCTGTAAAAGTTGATGGTAGGCCTGAGATTGTGTAAGTAACGTACACACACAGTCAATAAAAATTAAGTTACCAACCCGAAGGCTACCGTGGGGAAATCCAAAACTGTCCAACAAAACTCAACGATCTTTATCTAAAAGAAAATATAGGCCAATACCATCATAAAACGAAGTGAAGCAAGAAGGTGGAACCGCAGATATAGATTTAACTAAACGTAGTGTATGTATAAATTTTCAGTTTAGTTATAAAAATACATTGGCCGCAAATAAATTAAAAAATAGGATTATAGTTTAAAAAATAAAAATGACATGTAAAAAAAAAGAACTATATTTTCCCGCTAATTTTAGTTCTTTGTGATCAATTGAATTGTTACATTTTTCGCTGTGATTATGGAAATATAGTTCAGTTAACTTTGGGAGTTTTATTTAATATTTGACGTTCAGTTCACTAGAAAAAATACCAGAGGGAAGAACATCCCAAGTTATTCGAGTATCCAGTGTAGTTAATGTATAATACCTATTTATAATTTAATATGCTATTATTGGGATCCGTTGGTTTACATGCTCTGTCCATAATATTAAAGTTAACGTCAAAGTTGACCATGTACTCACCCTTTGTATAGAGGTAACCCCGAAATATATTTATTTATTTAAACTTTATGACGACCTCGGTGGCGAAGTGGTAAAGTGCTTGCCTCTGAACCGAGAGGTCGCGGGTTCGATCTCCGGTCGGGTCATGATGGAAAATTATCTTTTCCTGATTGGCCCGGGTCTTGGATGTTTATCTATATATGTATTTGTTATAAAATATAGTATCGTTGAGTTAGTATCCCATAACACAAGTCTAGGACTTACTTTGGGGCTAGCTCAATCTGTGTGATTTGTCCTAATATATTTATTTATTACACAACATAAAAAAATTATTATACTTAATAAAAAAATATATATGTAACATAGGTGGATTTAATATCAAAACGTCATCGGTTGATCCATAAATTTATGTAATAAATAAATAAATATATTAGGACAAATCACACAGATTGAGCTAGCCCCAAAGTAAGTTCGAGACTTATGTTATGGTGTACTAACTCAACGATACTATATTTTATAACAAATACATATATAGATAAACATCCAAGACCCGGGCCAATCAGAAAAAGATAATTTTCCATCATTACCCGACCGGGGATCGAACCCGGGACCTCTCAGTTCAGTGGCAAGAACCTTACCACTGCGCCACCGAGGTCGTCAAATTAATTAATTAGGTAAATATTTATTTAATTCTGTATGGAACTGCTGATATTGCATCATTATCATATTAGTTTTTTTTTAATCTCATGGATATATATTTTTTTAATGTATTTCTTGTCCCAGTGCTGGGCAAAGGTCAAAGTGCGGACACTTCTATAAAGGGGAAAATTTCACGAGCGTTCTGAACGCCGCCGTGGGCTATCATTAGTGTTTATTAAATTGTACCATACACAGTAATCAATTTAATTATATTATTTTATTAATAAGTAAAGTACTGGTACGATGTTAATTTTATAAATGTTTAATTTTTTTTAAAAGATTCTTTATTCAAAAAAATATGCGACACCAATGAAACGCTACACGCCCCGTTCAAACAGTCGTGAAATTCAATCCAGAATGAAAATTTGATGTATAGAAACAAATAAATATACTTTATCACATAGACGGATAAAACTAAAGATTCTATTGATAAATTGCTCTTTCGCGTGATACATTTTATTACGCAACAAATGTTATATATAATGTTATAGAAAAGACAAAAGCTTTGACGCTGAAATTAGGTTTCAACATGCACAAAATTAGTTTACAGTTTTCCGAACAGGCAACTGTATGAAATTAGTACGTGAGTTAATCATATGCACCTGAGTGACAAAGTTCTGTTTGGTTTAATCTAGTTTAAATTTTATTTCCGGATGGATACTATGGAATGGGTTATTCGATATTAGCTTTTGCCGCTTCGCCAGCTATAATTTTCCAGGATGAAATGTACCCTATGTCCTTCTCCATACTTCAAACTACATGTATGCAAAATTTCATGAAGATTGGTTGAGAAGATAGAGCGTGAAGAGGTAACAAACAAACGAAAATGCGAATGTAAGTTTGTTTGTTACCTCTTCACGGTACTACTGAATCAATCATCTTCAAATTTTTCATATATATAGTTTGATGTATGGAGAAGGACATAGGGTAACTTTCACCTCGGAAAAATAACTGTTCCCGTGAAAAATTTACGAGGGCGAAGCCGCGGGTGACAGCTAGTCATTAATACAAGTTAACAATACCATCGGTTGTAAAAATCTATCGAGATCACACGAGAGAGACAGTGTTGCCTTGTAGAATATCATTTACTCTCCCACAATATGATATACTAGACAAACATATGGGGTTCTAACCTCAAATTAGGCCGTAAGCAACCAGACCATGGTCCTAAACACACAAACTAATTGTTTGCTCGTCAACTTCAGTAGGCAAATTTATTGAGCGGTTTACGTTCTATGAGGTTGAATAGGGTTGAGGTCTTTTAAAAAAAATATGTAAAATATCAATGCATACTAATATTATAAAGGGGAAAGATTTGTATTTTTGTTTGTAATAAATTAACTCAAAAACTTACTGGGCCAATTTTGATCAAATTGAAAATGAAAAAAAGAAGTCGGAAGTGACATTGGCTAGTTTTCATTATGCTTTTACCAGAGCGAAGCCGGGGTGAGACGCTAGTATCATATAAATATCATCTAATATCAGTACATCATCACTACAAGAAGAGTCATAATGATCCTAAACTAAACTAAACTATAGGAAATATAATGTTTGTTTCAGTCTGATGAGCATCTTCTTTATAGTCTGTACAGTTAAATTTCTCTAACAATTTTGACTCTTTACCAAAAATTGTTTGGCCACGCGAACGAAGTCGCGGGCATCAGCGCTAGTTTCTGAATAAATACTTGATTTAGATTGAAAAATGCACACGCATTGCATGCATTTTTATATTTTTTATTACACGCCAAAATAAGATTCTGTGTTCACAGAGCCAAGTCTAGATTATAGGTCCAGCGTTGTAAGTACAGTAATAAATAAAAGATTTTATCGTGCCATTAAGAATCGCTTTTGTTGGAAATAGCTGGCACCGGGATATAGGATAGCTATCCTTTGTGCCTCCATGCTATGTTTGCGTAGTAATGTTGACATAAAAAGTTACATGCTTGGCAGAATATAAAGCATACAAATACAAAAACTAGCACATAATATACTAAGTAAAAATAACTACTATTATAATATAATTTTTTTAAAAATATTATCAACAAAGTATATTTCAAAAATTCGATTCTCTCGTCTGCAGTCACAATATGACATGATATACACAAGTATTATACAAACGCAATGTTTATCGTGAAAGTGGTTAAAAAGAAACATAAAAGACACAAAATGGCGTGGAAAATGGTGTTAAGTTAATCCGTAAAATATTTCGCGAACTTTTCGCTTTCAAGAGACAAAACAGATTTTCCGAAGAGCAATTGTCAAAACTTTCGAAGTTGGCATGTGCTCGACCCGACTCGTTCCGATTCGTTTCGCGCACATTTCAAATTTCGTCACATTTTCCATGAAATGTTTCTATTGCTTTGATTGTTTGATTTTCAATCTTCAATTAGGAAAATTGTCTCATTTTTGATTATGCGTTTACTGAGACTTTGTCTAGTATGTAAATGAAGTTATAACTTAGCGATGGGGCCCTGCTCTTCATTATAATATTTTTGTATATAATTTATTTAATATAAGTAGCTGTGTAATATATGCTTGACATAAAGCAAGTAGCAGGCGCAGCATGGATAGAATTGGAATAGTATTAAAATTTAATATTTTCAACATTCGGTTTTATTAAACTAAATATACGTTTATTTATTTGAACCTAAGCTACTATATACAGCTAAAATAAATTAGAACTAATAAAAACGAATTATTAAAAAAAAGAAATCAATTATTTTATTCGATTTAATGTGAAAATAGCGCTATCGCGCCCCGCCCTATCTTTTTAAATTTTAAAAAGAGAATAGATTGGACAACATAGATTGGGAACAATTTTACATTATACATAAAAAAATAAAAAAGTCCAGGATTCGAACCATCAACAGTAACAACGTGAATTCAATATTCGTTTTTCTTTTCACCCTCATTTAATTACACTATAGAGGTCAAATGTTATGAAATCCTATTTTTGTTGAATAGCGTATACTTCGATGGCTTAGGCTGGGCGTATATATATATATATATATATATATATATATATATATATATATATGTATATATATAATATAGATTTTAACTGTTTCGTTAAGTATTTAAAATTCGAACTCTGATATTACCGTAAATACCTCGTATAGGAAACGATTCCTTTCGAACCTTGTATAACAAACTACTATTTGTACAGCTTGCATTTTAAGATTCCATTCCAAAATTCAAAATTCTAAATCTGAAATATGTTAAACAAACATGCGCAAGATTTTATGCAGAAGATACTGTATTCTATTACATTAGAGCGTGCTATATAGCGCTATAAAATTGTAGATAAACAAAATTCAAGTCTCGAGACGCGATCCGGAAAAGCATTGTTCCCAGTTCCACTTTTGTTCCTTCAAAGTTTCGAGGTATTATGTTTCCATTGTGATATGTCCTTTATGTCCCAATTATGTTATCTGAAACCGTATGTTCGTAGGTAATGGGTATGGTTTGGGTGTAATACCTATCTGACTCAGAATTCAGACTAAGTTTGCGTAATTTGTGTACGGCTGCTGTACTTGCGGCTTTAGTTTTGGCATTAACTGATTTATTTGGACTCAATAGTTTAAATAAATCAGTTAAAATATACCATTGTATATTTTAATGTATTTTCCACGTCTATATATCTTTATTGGATAGTTTTCATAATATTCATCCTAACTATTATTGTAAATGCGAAAATTTATTATTAAGGTAGGAATGAATGTGAGATTTATTATTGTTACAGTTATTACCCTATAACCTTCTCCGTACTTCAAACTACATGTATGCAAAATTTCAAGAAGATTGGTTGAGTAGATAGAGCGTGAAGAGGTAACAAACGAACTTACTTTCGCGATTTATAATATTAGTAATGATAAATATTTTCCACTCTTTAAATATTTATTTTCGTTATATTTACGTTTCTTATGTGATATAAATATTTTCTCTGCTTATAAATTCTTGTGTTATAATGAGACTACATTATGAAAGAAACTTCTTTGTTCAACCTACGATGATAATACATAATTTATTATTTATTTTTCTCAATCAAAATACATATTTACAACTAGCTTCGCTCCGGGGCATCGCTCCCGTGGGAATTTTGGGATAAGAGGTACCCTATGTGATATTCCAGGTTATATTCTATCCCTGTACCAAATTTAATAATAATCCGTCCAGTAGATCATGCGTGAAAGAGTAACGAACATACATATACACATCCTCACAAACTTTTGCATCTATGATGTCAGTAGGATATTAGTACGATGAATAAAAAAATATTTGCGCTTACGTAAATATTGCGGCAACTTAGTATAAGCAAGATGCATATTATAATATGCACTTGCTCAAGTTTTACGTCACCACATCATACAATATTCCAGGTTGTATAACGTTCCTATAAAGATTGCGGTGTAGTGGTATAAAGGTAATGCTTTTGGCTTTATACAGAAAATTGGACTAAAAACAATTAATAATTCTGATGATTTTTTATAATATAGCTACTAGGGGCGGTGGTGGTGTAATGGTTGAGACGCCCGTCTGTGAATCGAAAGGTCCCAGGTTCGAATCCTACTCGTGCTACATGACTTTGTATACCAATCTGACTCATGTATAGTTGTTTTCATCGATCACCACTTGCTCCCGGTGAAGGGAAACATCGTGAGGAAACCTGCACACTGGTTGATTATTAACTTGTGTGTGAAATGGAGAAGGCAATGCAAACCACTCCATTACTAATGTCAAGAAAGTTGTTGTGTTCGCTTAATTCCAATGACCATGACCCTCAGTCATGAGGAATACGACTATGAAGAGATACTAAGGGACCGTCCATGCTGCATATATAACCATTTCTCGTAAATCACACAATCTATTGGCGAAAACGGCATGAAAAACCTAATAGTAACCTACCCAAATTCATTACCGCGCCACCATTACAGAGGTTCATGCACGGTAACTCAATGCGCTGTTGACTGTACTGGCGGTATTTACGATACAAACACGAGAAGCAACATTGGATCGCTTAAAAGAAATGGCATCACAATTTTGGGCAAGTTGCGTGACAAGTTTGAGCAGCGTCGTAACTTGAAGATATAATATTTCAACTTTATTTTGCGGTATTCAGAAAATGAACAAGTTCCGAGAGCAGTCTGGGGAGGCAATAAACTTTTCGGGTCTTCGGGATTCCTGTGCTAAACATGATGGTTGACTTTGAGTGAAAAACGAAGACGCGTGATTGTAAATATTGGAGGCAATTAAATAAATATATATTAGGACAAATCAGACAGACTGAGCTAGCCCCAAAGTAAGTTCGAGACTTGTGTTATGGGATACTAATTCAACGATACTATATTTTATTGCTTAACTTATAACGGATTTTGCTCAAAAGTGGGACACCATGGGTCAATTAAAAAAGGATACTGTAGCGATGAAAAAGCATTAAAAACCAAAATTGAAAAATGAAAACTCTGAACTGGTTTGCCCTGATATCTATGTAGTTTAACTCGTAACAATATATATCACAGACATATTTGATAATTAATATAATTTAAATTAAGAATGGTAACAAAAATAATATCACAAACATTTGCTTTATTCGTGAGGTTGGATTTGCAAGGATTTATATTGTTTTGTTTCCCTATCAAAAATGAATGAATAGATTTAGAAAAGATGAAGTTTAAAAAAGGTATTAAATATTATAGTTTTTAATTAAACCGGTTTTAAATTTCATTTTCATTTACAATGGTTAATATATATCGAATACAATGGTATTGTTATATCCTAATATACCAACACAAAGGCAAAACTTGGTTTATAGGTAGCCATTCTCGAGAGCGTATCTGACACATTTATTTTCATCATTGGCACAACATTGTGTCCACCTGCAGACAAATTGGGGCTTTAACATTGCTTCTAATTAAGTATTCAGTTTAAATCATAAAAACTTCCTGTCTTATTCCAGTTATCCTACAATAATATATCTTATATTGACGACTTGTTATTATGTGGCGAATTGAATCGAAACATTTACATGATTCTGTTAGAAAATATGTAGTGCAATGACAAAGACATATAGCATAACACAGCTACAATGAAACGCGTTTGAAAATAATTAAAAATGTAATTAAAAGATGTGAAAAAGTGAGCATTACACATTTGTTTATTTCTTAAAATTCGGAATTATGTTTAAACAAGGTCTTACATCATGAATACCAAATGAAATCAAACTACATGAATACCAAATTTCATCCAAATCAGTTCTTAGCCAAGCGGAACAGACATGTCTTTCATATTAACTTAAAATTTGGGGGTTGATTTAAAAAAGAACCTATTACTATAAGAAAGGGGTTCTTTAACTACATGCAAACCAATCTTCATCAAAATCGATTCAGCGGTTTAGCCGTGAAAGCGATGAACAGATAGACAGACTATCGCATTAATAAGTACGAAAGTATGGATTCTGTGTTCAAGGCATTCTAAAATTTAACAGCCAAGAAGGGCTTGTAATCCTTTTAGCATACAAGATGGTGGACTTATGCAAATATGGGGATAATCATAATGTATTCCGTTTAATTGCTGTACCTTCTTGGAAGTCCGAATGTTCTGAATTTCGAATAGGTATTTGGGGACAATTTCACAGGTGGGTAGTGAAGGGTATAATAATTTGACTAATGGAACGCGGGAGTCCCTATTTACATAATGTATAACACTATATTTTGGTAATGAGATTATTTGCATTAGATTCTTCGGTTGCAATTTCATTTACTTAAAAATTATGAGCTAAGTAGCTACGCCTCGGAGCTTCGCTCCCGTGGGAATTTCGGGATAAAAAGTACCTCGTGCGAGTGTGATGAAGGAATGACTGAAAGAAGCTAAGAATATATATTTTTATAATTCGACAATAACAAATCTTTTGCCCTATGTGAGAGAAATCCTAACTAATATTTAAAATGCGAAAGTGAGTCTGTTTGTTACTTGTTCACGTTCTATCTACTCGACCAATCTTCTTGAAAATTTGCATACATGTAGTTTGGAGGAGAAGGACAAAGATCAAGGTCCCAGTAAAATAACAGTTACCGTGGGAAATTTAGGCGGGCGAAGTCGCGGACAAATACTATTTTCTATAAAATTACACTACTATTAGAAAATAAAATAAAAACAAAAACGCACATTGCATTAAATCATACGTGCAAACATTATTCGAAACTCTCCGTCGAAGTGAAAAATTACACAAAAATTATACTCGCAGTAAAAGACTTCGGATACTAAACCAACCGGAGAATTTTCACTCGTTCCCTACGAGTGGAAATTCAATGTGTAAAAGAAAATTATACTTTGGTGGAGTTAATATTCATAAACAATACTAATAATACATTTGATGCAGTCAACATTGTAAGACCCACCATTGTAAATTAGCCGTAGACTTTGTTTAAGTAATTTTAATGACGTCAATAAAGTGGTATTCCTTCGATGTTGAAAGAAACTCTATGATAATTCATTCAATTTTTTGATTTTTAATAAAAACTACGTGTTGCCACGAGGTAAAGAGGTAAGCGACAGTGAGTTTGTGACTTTGTATGTTTGAGGCGGGTAATCTCCGAAACTTCCAAACCGATTTCAAAAAATCTTTCACCATTAGAAAGGTACATTATCCAAGATTGCTATAGGCTATATTTTATCTCAAAGTTCCCACAGGAGCGAAGCCCCGGGAAACATCTAGTCTAAAATAATCGTGAATGCAAGTTCGCTGCTATTATCGCGGAATAGTGCGGTAACTTTACACGCGGTTGACTGTATAAAATCACAAACGGTATGCTATGACCGTCGACACATCGACTTTATACCTTTGGGAATGCGTGTAAACAGGCCTCACCGGTTAGTTTAATACTCAAAGAGAAAATTGAAATCGTAAAAATGATTAATTAATGTGGCTCCAAAATTGATAGTTAATCGATTTCAGTTTCAGATATTGAATTGTTAATTATTCACGAGTCATTATTGTGCTATTTATTATTCATACTCGTACGAAGAGATTATTTTTTGAAATTATGATTGGCGGGGCGCGGCGCGGGCGATTGGACAATTAAGAATTGATATGGTCTCAGCGCAGACTGAAAAACTGATGTATCTTCCTTGCCATCATTAATGCAACAAGAGACAAGTAAGAGATGGATATCACGCAAATTTTTATGGACGGATTTCGATTTTATTTGATATACTATATAATAGTACTCGTACGTAAAATAAGGTTGGTACTATTTGGCCTGCAAATTAAAAAGAGAGCCATTAAATTAAAAAAAAAATCGGTTCGCTTATCAAATCTTAACTTAATTTGTTAGCTTCGTTTTTATTTGTTATCTCTTCAGGCTTTACTAACCAATGTTCTTCAAATTTCTTATACATATAGTTAGGCGCACGGAAAAGTACATAGTCTATTATTTATTTTCATCTCGGAAAAAGTACTTTTCTCATGTAAAATTCACGGAGGCGAAGCCGAACGCAAAGGCGAGTAAGCTATAAATACGTAGATAAATCATAAAATATTTAACGTATTTTCTGTTTTAGCTCTTGATCCATTTTATTCAAGCATAAGTATGCCAGGGTAGTCCAGAAAACTGAACGGTTCGTTGGACCTCGCAATCGGCCATTCCCGCAAATTCCACCTCTGTGACAGCGTTATCCTTCATTATATATGAACGGTCGGGTCGCAGTGATTTTTTCTTATTTTGTTTGCTTTAAGTCTTGAACATACGTGGGACTTTTGTCCGGAGAAAAGTTCGGAGAAAAGTTCGGAGAAAAGTTCGGAGAAAAGTTCGGAGAAAAGTTCGGAGAAAAGTTCGGAGAAAAGTTCGTACGAAAGTTCGGATAAACATCTGAACAAAAGTCGCCAAACTGCTGCGCGCGGCGTTGACTTTTTAGTCCACAGCGAAGATTACAAGGAAAATCTCTATGTCCTTCCAGAGGAGGCAAGAAGTGCTCGCTTAATGTTGGCAAGGAATGTCTGCATCTCTCACTCCTATTTCAATGACATAAAGATTATTATACCGGCTAAAGCCAGTTACTTGTGAGGATTTCCTTTTAGTCCAGATCATATTATCAGACGATTCGAGGCGGATCCTTAGGCAAAAGCTACTATTATATAATGCTTAGCAGGTATCAATATGCCTTTTAATTAGCTTTTCATAACCGCACACAATTATTTTGCGGTACTTGATTTGTGATGTACATCACTGCGCATAAAAGTGCCTCGTGTATTCGGGTCTTTATTTTTTATAGTTAATGCTCTTTCCTTTCGATTCAATTATAATATGATAAGAAAGATGTTGTTTTATTCGATGTCATTGAAACATTATTTTTAAATATACCTTGAACCAACCTAATTTCGTGGAACGCAAATATTACGGTATATAATGCCGGGAAAGGTATGTTTGAAAAAAAATACTTTTATCGAAATTAATATCCGTACAGATTTTTTAATACAATACAACAATAATTTAATACAAAAATAAATAAAGATGCAAACAAAATAAATATTTACAGGAATCGTGTTCTACAAGAACAAAGGTATGAGCTCAATATAAAACAATGACATGTATTGGATTTTTTGGTTTACCAAAATTTATAGATTTAAATTGTATATTTTATCTCTGTGAACAGAATATTTTACTTAATTCTTATTACTTCCCTCAAGGACTATTTTCCGCGATTAGGCCTCTTGTCTGGGCCCTTTCTGCGTGCGGAGTCTGAGCTGCTGACAATCCCAACCAGCCCAGCTTCTTCAGGAAGTCAGCTTCCTGAAGGAGCTGGGCTGGTTGGTCGGCTGGCTGCCGTACACCATCAACGATGCTCAGGCATCGCTGATGGTGTACGGCAGGCTTCGCTCATGGTCCCTGGATTTCCCAGGAACTTTTTCTCTTGTTGATGCGACGCCATGACACTCCAATAGGAGGTGGCTTGCAGTTTCCTCCGCCTCCATGCATACTCTGCACAGTGGGCTGTCTGTAAGATCTAGGGTGAAAAGGTGTTTGTTTAGTGCACAATGACCAGTAATGATTTCAACCATGATACGTAGATACCTTCTTGGTAGTGAGATCAGACATACCTACCCACGTATCCTTATTTATAACCAGTATGAGTCTCTGTCTTCGTATGTTAAAATAGATTGCTGGCTACAGACCCGCACTAAGATACCGACGTGAATGCGTGAACATAGCGTAGTTTATATGAGAGCTTTTATTTACCGTAATGAAAAACCAGCATTGTATACCGAATCCACCAAAACTCAACGTGTATCAGCCATCCATGTTTCATTGCTCAGTCGCTCTTTGTCGTTTTGATGTCCGTCGACAGACAACACAAAAATTGTATGGAGATCTGACGTACGTCAAGGCACGTCAGTGTCAACCTTGAAGCGGTGGTGGTGTAATGGTTGAGACGCCCGCCTGTGGTTCGAAAGGTCTCAGGTTCGTATCCTACTCATGCCATATGAGTTTGTATACCAATCTGACTCTTATATGTAGTAAGTAGTTTTCATCGACCACCACTTGCTTCCGGTGAAGGTAAACATCGTGAGGAAACCTGCACACTGGTGGACAGTTTAGGTTCTTCCTGGACATGACTTTTACGACTACTTACCTGCCACTAGATGGCAGTAATTAGTCATATCAGATGCCTTTATGCGACTTGAATAAAATCTGACACCAGTGTTAGCAATAACATATTCGATATGATGAGTGTCAACCGATAGAAAACAACGGAGGCGTGACGCGCTGCGCCGTGGCAACGGAGCACTACTTGAACAATGGGACATGGCTCTATCGTGATAATGTATAAGCAGCAACGATGTAACTTTTTACCATAGCGAAAATATTCAACACTAAATCCAATATCGGAATATGATAGATGGTGCGCATTAGCGATCGAAGACTCATTTACACGGCCAAGCCAGGATTGCTCACAGACTTATAAAATTACAGACACGGTCATCTATTAAAGGAAATCTATATAATATTCAGTCAATGGTGTTCATATTTGTCGCTTCGGATAAATATTGACTCAAAGTATTGACCCTTTGTTTTATTAAATTTTTATTTAAAAGTAGAAAAAGTTGCAGTTTTATTAATTATTATGGTTTAAAATGCAAAAGAATGTTGTCATACATTTACATACTTTAAACGAGAACAGGAGAGGCAAGGTTACCTTGCGTAAAAAAATTCCGTGGTTTCATATGTTTTATATGAGATCTCTGTGCAAAATTTTATCAAAATCTGTCAAACAGTTTGTCATGTATGATATGTTGTTATGATTATACCATTTAATTTTGTTTGAACACATTCTTATAAACGTCATTACATTCCAAAATACAAATATAAAAATTTCCAATACTTTATCCTTGGATCTTATAAACAAAAAATTGTCGTTAAAGTTTATCTTCTAATTTTATAGTCACATCTTAAACGATATCGAATCGACCACACTTAATACAGTTTCTTTTATAGAAAATGCCAAGTCTATATTCGTATTTACCTGTGGTCCACTAAAAAAAAATATTCATATGAGAACTGCGAGATATTGGAAACGATATTTTTGAAAATGTTGCGAGTTTTAAGAGCTTTCGTGTAATTATTATTTCACTTCACATTATATTTATGAGATATGCACTGGTTAATGGCATTACATAAACTGAGATGTCTGATTTCCGCCCTAGAATAGGACCATACCATGTCTTCGTACGAGATGGCTGAGGGATAAAAAGCCACGACAGCTGATGGGCATCGATGCATGCCAATTTGCACGTCAGTTTTCCCGTAATGTCACTAGTACCATTTACCAGTACTGTAAAGGTAATAAATGTCAGTATCTAGTAAGGTACTTAGTGTCGGTAGTACCATCAATGGTACTACCATCTATGGTCAGTAGTACCATTATCAAAGTTTAATCTAATTAAAATATTTTTATACAGAAAGTTGATTCTATTAGATCATTATTTTATTTATAAAACTTTATTGTTCCAAGTAAAAACATACTTTCTCTCCCAGCTATCCATTAGGAGAAACAGAGAAAAGTTGTGCGGCGCAAAAATATCTTAAACACAAATAAGTACTACCATATACTAAAATACAATAATAACTACATATATAAATTATAAATATAAATAGCAAAGCATATATACATAAGACTACATATATATATCAATATATGAATACATACAAACCAAATTAATACAAATCATGTCCAAGAAATACAGATAAAAGTGTAGTCATTATAATGAGATTGAAAAATCATCCTCATCTCCTTGATGGTAACATATTTTGTAGCTAAAATTTCGTTTCACTGGAACTAAATAACAACTTTTTTAGAGTCTTTTAACTAAAAACGATTAGCGATTTAGTAAAAATTGTGAATGGAGTTTGCTAAAGTCAAGTACTACAAACCATCAAAAGTCTTAACTTCATTTACATTCACGCAAAAGAAGTTTCAGGCACTGGTAGCCTATAATTCGGCTATTTAACATCAAACTGCAAGTTAACGATCCATTAAGCTATTCTAACCATCAAAAGTATCAGTTACCCTTGAATGATAAAACTGGTCTTTAATTCATTATAGTCTGTTTCAGACCGATTTAAACACATTGTATTTTTCTTCAAGAAATAAATAAGCAATTCTACTTTTAAAATGTCTCTCAAGTTGGTGTTTTTATTTGCAAAAACACGTATATATTGATACATAAAATCTTAAAACACTTTGCCTTATATCATGCAAATGTAGTTTCAAGAATAATTTTTCTACTTTTTGTTAACTTTGAATGTTCTTCAGCATTTATAGTTGACAGACCATTGGCACGCATCATTATTGACGAAATAAAGACAAAACTTATTTGGTTTGATACATCTTTTGAAATGAAATGTTATGATTAAAATATTGATTACTCAAAGTAACCTGTTGTTTAGTTAATATGGTGCCAGTAATTCGTCCATTAAATACTTATTGGTATAGTCTTAACAATAATCACCTAAATTGTTTGAATTTCCAGTCTAAAGTCGACGTTCTAAGTGGATGTATCTACCTGAGTGTTCTATCTATTCCTCACGGATTTTTGATTAAAAAAAAAAACGAAAGTCTTGCTGGTTTATAAAAATACAGTATTGCTAAATTGTGCCAGTAAAGGTTGCAACAGTCAACTTTGACGTTAAATTTAATCTGCGCGCCGCCGACGTTTAGATAAAACTAACGCAGGCCCGGCTTCGCTCACATAACCAATTTTACACTTAAACTTTTCTCGGGAATCATACTATTACTTGGTGAAAACAGCAAGAAAATCCGTTTTTGAGTTTATCGCGAACAGACAGACGCGGTAGCGCACTTTGTTTTATTATTATATTAGAATGACGTATTGCGTTTTTCTACGCAGCTTTAGGTTAACGTCCTAAAGTCAACGCCCCATCAGGGCAACTGACCATAAATAAATAGTAAGTTTTTGACAGAAAAAGAAACAAAATATCTCGTTTAGGATCCATTAGGCTGAAACTAAACTCGCCGAAGTCTAATTCAGTCGGGCTATACCGAATAATACATCATTTTCACTGTAATCGTGTGTTTACCCAAATGACAAGGCGCGTATAATGAAAATTCACAAAATAAGGTCGGATATTTTCCTTATAATCTTTGTGTCTGTTTCCATGAACAACGTCTTCAGATTTTTTTTTTCAAAAAGACTACTTTAGTACTTGGTTCCTTGCAGAAAATTCTACACTTGATGAACACGACATAACTATTGTGTGGTCTACAAATCAACTTGGGGCAAAAGTACATGTATGTTTGTAACGCGATAACTTTCGAACCGTTGGTCTGTTTTTGATGAAATTTAAAAGGTATTTAGGATCTGTCAATAGAATTTTTAAGTTCGTCGGGCATCAAACTAGGGTAAGTCGTTTTTGAAATATTCACAATTTTGTTAAAGTCTGTTGTGTTCGCGAGCGAACAACTAGTTACTATATTATAGGTTTCTATGTGAATAGGAGAATAGCTTTATGTGAAAGCAAATTATATCCACTATCCTATTTGATATGATACAAGCTCAAATTAAACGATCTCAAATGACATTAATGTAAATAGTATCTTTAAAATATTTTAACTTTTATTTATATTATTTATGGGGGATGATGCATACTCTCCATTGAATTTGCATATAGGGTTAAGTTTTCTATGAACACCACATTACAAATAATGTGAACTGATATTTTTACATGCATATAAAGTCTTTTTTTTCCGGGTGAGCTCGGTATAAGTATACTATGAATGTCTACCACGTAAAATACAAACATATAGCACTTTAATAATGTCCACACGTTGTCTCTTTTTCCCGTATCGTGTACGCATCGTGTAAAAAATAAGACAGAACGTGTGCAAGCAACGACGTGCTACGTTTTTTATGTTTCGTGGTAGCTCCCCTGGAGGAACGAATACTGATAACAAACGTCACAAAGTATTATGTCCTGCTTAACGTTTCTCGGTGTCTTTCGCCAGGAAAAACATTCTCTCCTATTTTTATTACTATTATGAAAAACATTCTTGAAATATTATGGCGAAGCGAAGCCTTCTTATAAGCAGTTAAGCGGGAAAGCGTACTTTTAAAAGTATTAATATAACGTTTGTATTCTTGAAAATGTTCTTATATTTTTCTTATAACACAAGTCTCAAACTTACTTTGGGGCTAGTTCAATCTATGTGATTTGTCCCTATATATTTATTTTCTCAATGAAAAAAGATTGATATGTGGTGTGATTCCCCCGGGGATGTCGTACGAGGCGATTCAAGGACACTATAGCCTAGGCAGCTTAGGCAGCAATAGCATTCCCAAGAAGGGTTGACCGTGCTGGTTGTAAAAACATAGTCGAATATTCAGTATTAAGGTTACTTTTTAAGCTGACCCCTGGCTTTGAGGCGTCACAGCCGGGAACACATTCGGTGGAGATGAGAGAGAGGACTCGACACTCAGCATAATATGTAAAGCGGTGGTGGCCTTTTAGTTAAAACGAGATTTTCCTATGATCGAACTATCCTAGGTTCGAATTTTACTAATGCCACTTAAGTTCGTATACTTTGAGCCACGTACGGATATAATTGCTGTAAGCAGTAAACAGCTCTAAAATTAGGCGTTGACTGACGCCATTGCGTCACGTGTGCCATTATTCAAAAAACGAAGATGAATCTGACCAATTAGCGTGCGCCGTTGATTGTAATGTTTTAACCAGAGTATGTAGTAATATTTAAAAGAAACACGAATGTGTGTTATGGACACATACCTCTAACCAGATTATGATATACACGATTATTATATATATATGCCATACTTTGGTTTTCTTCTTCAATTCGTTTGAGACCGTTGTTTATAATGGCGAAGCAATATTATTTGTGAGTTTTTACTTTGTTTTTATATATGGCGACTGGTTTATTTTTTTGCCTTTTCAATAAGCCTTGGAGCCCGTAGATAAAAAAGACAATTGAACAACAATACGATTGCAGTCAGATCGGGCCGTGCGAGAACTGAGGGCTCAATTTATTCATTTGTAATGAATATATTTACTGAATATATAACTTAGTTGTTTTAATCTAAAGAAGAATTTACAATACACTATCATACACATGGTTTTCTGCGGGAATGACTTTGCCAAGAAAAAATAGGCCTTTGCCCGGCAATGTGACACTAATACAAACTAGCCAAAAAATAATTAAAAGAACATTTACACCAAAAATCAATTTATATATTCCATTAATGACCGAATTGTCTTGTTGTTGTTGACTATAATTATATTCATATAAATTCGCGTAACCAGTTATATGAACAACGTGTTACAAATAAACAATATTTTTATTAAAACTAGGCATTGCAAATATTGTCAAGACCATGGAACAGGAAACAGGAAGCTTAAAAAAAAGATAAATGTGAGAACAAAACTCAAAGGCAAAAGTGTTTATTGCTTACAGCCACAAGTGTTAAAATTTACTTTCAACATTATATGCGTCAACCAGGAGTCCATTCTGATAATCCATGGAAACGTCTTCTGTCGTTTACAGTCGGGTCTAAACATATAGTACCTATTTATTTTCAGGATATCGCCAAAGAAACAACTCTTTTATAAGATCATATTCCTTATACTGTGTGCATTCGGCGGCGCGAGGCACAATTGGTGGGCTTTGGAGTTGCATAAGAAAATTGGAGTTTTAGTGGACATCCACGGCACGTTGTCCAGAGTGCTGTCTCCTTTAGCAGTTGTATTGCTTGTCCTGGCTTTCATTGATTATAAAACCCTGAGTTTTTATATATTGGGTATCATGTGTTCCATCTTGCCAGTCGCCATGGTTGTGTTCGTAAGTAATCTTTGGAATTGAGAATCAGAAATCAGAATAACCTGGAAGAAATGTTTTACAACGATGAGGTTGCTTTGCGTATGTCCTTGCACGCCTAATAAAGTCTTAAGTTATATTATACTATCTGCGCCCCTGGGCTTCGCGTGGGAATTTCGGGATAAATGTACCCTATGTGTTATTCCAGGTTATATTCTACCGATGTGACAAATTTCATAACTATCGGTCCAGTGGATTTTGCGTTCTTTCACGCAAAATCTAAAACAAACCTACATACAAATATCCTACCAAACTTTCGTATTTAGAATATTTGTAGAATGCAATATACAATTGCATTTTTATACGCATTATATTAATATGCAATAAAAGTTTTGTATTATAGTGAATGGAGAATGTGTGTGTGGTCTGAGGACCCACTTCTTGAAATTCTATGAAATTATGCTTGGGATTTAGTGAACATTCCAAAAGAATTGAAGATCATCGTCAAAATTTAAGAGCAAGGTTCCTGTCGGTGTAGTTCCATAAATTCCTTTCAGACGCCATTGTTTCTTTACCTTATGCGACACGACGATTGTTTAGCGTCCCTTAAAGTAAAAGAAGGAAAATTATTATTACTTAATAAATAATTATAATATTTCTTTTTTCAGATAAAAATAATGTCAGCCTATCTCAAAAGCTACCAGAAATTAATGAACGATTTTCTCGATAAAATACATCTCCACAGTTTTTATATGAGGAATAAAGAAAGCTTCACAAAATTGGTAAAAAATCAACTGTTTATATAATATTTCGTCTATTTTTAATAGGATCTCTGTGAAAATATTCATTTTCCAATAATGTTAATTGATATAATTTCAGGTCAATTCTAACATTTTCATATATATATATATATATATATATATATATATATATATATATATATATATATAAACACAAGTCTCGGACTTACTTTGGGGCTAGCTCAATCTGTGTGTTTTTCCTAATATAAAAAAAAAAAAAAATAAAAAAAATATATATAATAGGCTGGGCTGATTTTAAAACATTTTTGTACATAAAAAATAGTTTCACGCCCGTTAGTTTTTTTACATAAAAAATAGGTCCCGACGAGAGAACTCCTTATTACATGCACATGATTATTTGTCACGCATTGAACTACAAATGTCAACAAGATCTCTGTGACGACAATAAAAGTTTGTAGCATAGCAGTAAAAAAAAATCTACCGGTAAAAATGACATTTTTGTCATTTTTTTTTTTAAATTTCTTTCAGACTCTATTAGAAGTGGAGAAGTACACCAGACTCACCTTTTACTTCCTCGGTGGATTCCTCTCGATCGACTGGATATCTTGGATAGTAATACCCGTAATTAACAACGTGAAAAATAGGGAATTTGTTTTGAACAAGACAATGAAACTACATTCTTGCTTGTACTTATGGATGCCTTTCGATTATTATTATGATTACAACCGATGGTTTTTTATGCACTGCCTTAGTGGATATTTGGCTTTTGGTGGGTGTGCTATAGTCACTGTCTTCGACACTATAAACTTCGCCTTCGTCTTTCACCTTATTGGGCATATAAAGATATTAAAACACAGTATTAAAGTGAGGTTTGCAGAAAATAATATGAGCGCAGAAGAACAGAAAATGAGTTTGATTGAAGTCATTAAAGCACACAATTTTATTGCTAAGTGAGTATCGGATAATATTGTTTGTGTTAAAAGAATGGGTTCGTGAATTTATGTCTACACATGATTTACTTATGTATACTACCTGGCCCCCGTGATTTCGTTCCCGTTGAAATGAAAGAAAGAAAGAAAGAAAGAAAACATTTATTTGCCAAAAACATGAGTACAAATAGTCAAAATGAATTAGACCTACACCTTTTACCGAATATAGGTATGCAAATATAAATAAATAAAGAGGAGCATGCTATCCACTACAAATCCAAAACAAAAAAAGAAAAAAGAATTATAATGTACTTATACTAGCCCTAAATTATATCCGAGTCTATCATTAAAGAAATCATTTAAAGTATAATAACATGTATCAGTTAATAAAGACTTGAGGTGCTTTTTAAATAGATTTAAATTTCGGGATAAAAAGTACCCTATGTGTTATTCCAGGTTATATTCTACCCGTGTACCAAATTTCATAACAATCCGTCCAGTAGCTTTCGCGTGAAAGAGTAATAAACATACATATACACATACATCCTCACAAACATTCGCCTTTTTAATATTAATGGGATTGATAGCAGTTGCCTGCGACTTTTGTGGTAGTTATTCGACTGCATTAAAGGTAACCTATGTTACTTTTAAAGGGCTATCTGTGCCAAATTTCATCAAAATTGATCTAGAACTTTTAGAGTGCGCGCCGCCGCCGATCACCCAAAATAGTGTAGGTACTTTGCGTTTCTGCGCAAGTTAAACTTAACGCCAAAGTTGACTGGTGCAATCCACCCTAATTGTATATTCGTTATAAAATCATAAACATTTTTAAAATACACATCTTTTCTCTTCGTAAATATTAGTATGAACTCAAAAGTAAAAAAATCGTAATATTTATTAACTTTTTCAGTACATTTAAAGAAATGCAAGCAGCGTTTGGTATAAACGTTGCAGGGAACTATTTGCAGAATTTATTGGAGGACAGCCTTCTGTTATACCAACTGATGTTTTCGGTAACAGTATACATGTCTTACATATTATGCATTATATACATCCTTACATAATATCATAGTCTGTTAGTCTGTTCGCGATAAACTCAAAAATTAGATTGTGTGACTCCTGAGGAAGATTTAGGTGTGTAATTTATTATGTTTTTATTCGAGCGAAGCCGGGACGGGCCGCTAGGACTTACAGTATTATAAGTCAATACAGAAGCGGTGGTGGTGTAATGGTTAAGACGCCCGCCTGTGAATCAAAAGGTCCCAGGTTCGAATCCTACTCGTGCCACATGAGTTTGTATTGGTATACAAACCCATGTGGCACAAGTAAGATCAGATTGGTATCTGACTCATGTATAATAGTTTTCACCGTCCACCACTTGCTTCCGGTGAAGGAAAACATCGTGAGGAAACCTGCACACTGGTTTGATTCTTGTTAACTTGTGTGTGAAATGGAGAAGGCAAACCACTCCAATTAATAATGCCAAGAAAGTTGTTGTGTGTGTTTAATTCCACGTAATGACCACGACCCTCAGCCATGAGGAACACGACTATGAAGAAGAAGTCAAGGCAGACAAGTTTTTAAGACCTTTTGCACCTTTTTAAAGTTTTAAGATTTCGACTTTTGGGGTATGGATAAGTCATTAGATGAAGGAACATTTTGACACCAAGGGGCATTTTAGGAAACAGCGAGAATGTATTTCAACTGCGCTGCCATGACCCGCTTGTCGCTCACCTAGGACGAGTCTGGTAATAGACGTGGAATATTTCAGGAGAAGGGTGATAAAATCCCGTACGGAATAATGTTCATTGTGTATGTTGGAGAACTTTTCATAATGTCCTTTATCCTGGAGGAGGTTCGAAGGCAGGTAAGAAATTATGTTTACGCTAGCTGCGCCCCGGGGCTTCGCTTCCATGAGAATTTCGATATAAAATGTACCCTATGTGTTATTCCAGGTTATATTCTACCAGTGTAGCAAATTTCATAACAATCTGTCCGGTAGATATCGCGTGAAAGAGTAACTAATAAATACACACATGCAATAAATATCTTAGTAATATTATAAATGCAAAAGTGTATGACTATGTAAGAGTGCACTTTTAAGCTGTTGCCCACGCCTCCATTCGCGGCAAAAAGAAGCATTATCACTCTCATTCTCCAGTTCTTTAACTTAACCGAAACTCAATCCAGTGGTTCCAAAACCAACCTCTGGTTTGAATTGACTTGTCGTGATGTGAAGTGATGGTCAGATCAAAATATATAGGACACAACCGGCCGCCGCCTGCTTCACGCCAACCCTCCTTGGTAATGTTATTGTTGCTTATAAGCTGCCAAGACTATGTGTCACTTAGACTATTTTAAGCGATACCTATTTGGAGTGGTCCTATTTTAAGGCTGAACTACACGCTACTTTCTCGAAATTATCTCGTCCGTTATGTTTCAGAGTGACGACTTACCAGAAGTGTTGTACAATATCCCGTGGGAGAATATGTCGCTGTCCAACCAGAAGATGTTCAGGCTGGTCCTACTGAGGGTCCAACCGACAATGTGGTTCAAGGCTGCGGGCGGTCTCAGAGCTGGCATTAAACCTATGATGTCGGTGAGATTAATATTTAGCAAACAATACGACCCTTTTAGTCTCCTGTTGTATCAGATGTCTATACTTTTTATCCCTTAGTCACCTCGTACGACATCCAAGTGGGATTAGTGTGGTCATACTCCAATGCGGACCAAACCCATCTTGTGCAATAAATAAAGGACGAAAAATAAATGACTTATGCGTGTAGTTTAGTAGCGCATTATTATTGCCAGAAGATAGCATTTCAGTAAAATTTTATTTATTTAATTTTTTTTGGTTTGTCAACAATTGTTACATTAATGATACAAACACAACTTATATAATGATAAAAAGCTAACTGCACAACCTCTTACTGACAAACACTAATGGAGATTATAAAAGTACAAAACAAACTTTAATATAAGCGTTTGTTAGTTTGTGATTTTGTGAGTTTATATGTTTGAGGCGTTTAATCTCCGAAACTACTGAACCGATCTCCGAAGATACTTAAAAAATCTTTCACCATTAGGAAGGTCATTATCCAAGATTGCTATAGGCAAAAAAATATGTATCTAAAATTTCAATTTTATCTCAAAATTTCAAAGGGAACGAAGCGCCGGGCAACATCTAGTCTTAAATAAACTTAAAATATAATATAAACTTAAAGTATAACATCTTTTATGTACTTACTTGCTGAAAAGTCCAATGTTTTTAAAGTTCCTGTCTTCAGAAGTTTTATAATTACCTATTTGTCGTAATTTTTTTTTTTTCAGATAATGAAGTCAACATTTTCCTATTATGTTATGCTGAAATCGAGTGTGGAAAACTAGAAGCAATTAAAACAGCTATTTAAAATGAATAAAACCGTCATCAAGCATTCAAAAACGCTGTTCTTGTCGGTGGCTATCTGCCATTGATGTTATCTCCGTATACGACACGCTGTCTCTTTCAGCCCATCCGTGAATCCTTAGTGGCTTTTTTTCCTTCTCTTTTCCTCACAGACAAAACGTGAAAAAATGTTTGTTTGGATGTCGGTAGTTGATAAATTTATGATCATAATGAAATAAATTCTTTAGAAGCCGTTGGCTAAAAGATATATATATATATATATACATTCATCATCATTAACAGCCATTTAAACGTCCCCACTATTGGGACACTGGCCTTCCTATATGGCTGTAGACACAGTCCAGTTCACGTTATGTGAAAAATGTTTGGATGTTAAAAAAAAAAACGTTAAAAACGTCAAATAAATAGATACAATACAAATTTGTCATTTTATGTAATAAACAGGTATAAATAAAATAAAAATGTGCACGTTACGGCGATGTGATTGACATATTATTGTAGGTAATATTATTGTATGATATGCCTTCGGTAAATCAAAGGTCATTCGTAAACCTAAATTTCATGACTCGATTGTTAAATATGAAATACATTTAGCAAAGAAAAAAATGTTACTAGTCAATAAAATTTAAGGGAAAAAAGCGGACTAAATCAAGAAATTTTGCATTAATAAAACGGGAACTCGATTACCTTTCATTTGCGGAGGTCGGAGGCATGACTCTGTAACGTGTCAATTTTGAGAACTATTAAGGAGATTTACATTTTCAGTATTTTAAGCCTGCCGCGGCGAGATAGCGGGATCACGTCGTAAAATTGAATTCCTCGATTCCAGAATATGACGCCGTTCCACAAAATAACCGTCGACCTGGATTCTTGCGTTTTGGGACCTGTTACTTTCACTTTTTTGGGTTTGCAACCGATAGGTTCATTATGTAGTGTATGTAATCAATTGATTGTGTACTAGCTGATGTCTGCAACTTAATTCGCGTGGATTTTATCACCAACACTCTAGCACCAGTGAATTGTACCTACATACGAAAGTGAAGGTGATTGTTACTTAGTTATGAACACACATCTGGTCGGTTCGCTAGAGTATAGCATAAACTGTTCCAGTTTTCAAATATATACATACTTACGTACCCTACATGTTGCACCAGTTTAATAGTCATACAACAACAACTTTATTTGTTAAAAAAACAAATTTAAAAACCGACTTTCAATATTCATTTCGTTACAACTTTAAATAAAAACAAATACTAGGTTGATTCGAACAAATCCCTTTCTGGGATTTGTTTAAGTCCGCATTTGTACTCGTCACTTTCTTTATTTTACTGCTCTCTTTGTATATATTTTCTTCGTGCAATAAAGTGTTTACAAACAAACAAACTTTTGAACGGATGACCACACATTTCATGAGACATGGCTAAGAACACTCGGGATAAAATTGTCTATAAAACTATATGAAAACCGGTTCATCCTTTTGGGAGCTACGATGACACAGACAGATACACAGACGTTGGGTTAAAAAAAGTTTAATTCGAATCCGTCCAGTAGTTCTCGAGATTTACGTGTACAATCAGACATACATGTAACCCGTCTCAATTGGTCAGACGTAGGTGTGGTTTTTATCATCAAGGTGCAGCCGGTCTTCGATATTTAGACCTAGGTATACCCTGCTTGTTCAGCTGTTTATCTTTTCTCGTACGACAACACAAGGAGGACTGAAATTCCACATGGCTGGTCTAACTACTAAGGATGCCGAAAACCGTGCGAAGGACCTTGGGCTCCGACGCTTTATGGCTGCGGAATAACCGGGAAATCGCTCAAGACAAGAGGGAAATCGATCATTAAAACTGACATTAAAACTATTGTTAACCATGAAATTAAGTGATAAATGATTTTTGTATAACCTTGATGTGCCTATTTCAAGATCATCAAAACAAATTCACACTCATATGCGTTTATAACGCGACAATTTTCTGCCATTTAACTACCAGATCATTAACGCATTCAGAAGTATATAAAAAGCCTGGATTTTTGCATTTACAAGTATTATCAGGTCGTTCAACATGTATCGTGTCTTGTTTTTGGCAGTTGTGTTTTTGGCAGTTGTGTTTTTGGCGGGAGCTACGGTGAGAAAACTTTATTATTCTGAAGAAAAAGAATACCGTACTACAACTATTAGATACCGTTATCTAAAATTTATCAACTTCACAAAAACTGGCTTTTGCCCACAACTTTGTATGTGAGTAAAAATCCGTTTCCCGTGGGAATTTCAGAAAATCCCTTATTAGTGCTCCCCTACACTGTGCTAGGAAACTACAAACCAAATTTCAGCTTTATACGCCCAGTAGTTTTGGCTGTGCGTTGTCTGTCAATCGGTCACTCAGTAACACAACAGTTTTATATATTACTATTATACTATTGCAGCTTCCAATATAAAACAATTTCGATAAGAAATTTGATGTTAACCAGCTTCCTAAAAATTAATGGGAATGGTATTTTTATTGAGAATTAAAGGATTTTGCAAATAACAGTACTTATTAACAATATACCTAAATCTTTCATATTTTAGCTGACCATTTCGACAAAACTTACAAACTTAAGAATTTCCCTTAGTTTTATTCAAAAAATCGATATATTTTTATTTAATAAGGTATACAAAACAGGTTACAATTAATTTAAACAGATATATAACAAAAGTTATGAGCCAGACTGTGACCTAAAAGCGTGTACACACAACATGACAAACATATGAAAATATAGTTCCACAAAGTAACAAAGTGCTAAGCAAACAATTTTTCTTTTTTTTTACATACAGTTCCCGTTTTTAATTAAAACCATTGTAAAAATTAAAACTAAAGTAGGTTAAACATAATATAGTATATCAAAGCTCAGTGGATTTTATTTATAAAAGTATTTAGCTATGACAATGAGACCGCCTTTTGCACAATGTATGTAATTAATTATGTCATGCAATGTGTCATAGTAGACTCTGTACTACAATGTAACGAATTTGTGCAACAAATGTATAGCATTGGAAGTAGGTTTACTTTGCTAATTTTGTTTATATTCTGCAGGCTGATATCACAGAAGATTTGAAAAAATGCGAGAGAGTTATCCATCCAGTAAGTTTACACATTTTATATGTCGTGTGCTCAACTTTTGGGATCTCTTTTTTTTTTTCGCATAAATTATTTATATAATACCGTAATTACCCCCCAAATGTACAATATATATTTTTCAATAATGATTCGTTCACAGAGGTCACACCGGTGCTGCAAGAGGGACCCTCCAGTAATATCACCAAAGCCTGACCTTAGCGCTATCAAGGAATGTATGCAGCTGCCAGGGAAACCACCTTCTGTAAGCGCTTTCGACATTCTTCACAGTCGTATTTCCTCACATGGCTGAGGTTTTTGAGCTTTCTGTAAGACGCCACATTTGCTCTCTCCTTTATTTGATCTAAAAAAGCCCTTCTTGGCTTCCCTTTTTCACTTTTCGCTTCTAATTTACCTTCTATCAGGTTTTTAGTTAGATTATCATGTCTAACATTTTTTTTTAAATGTCGAGGATTTAACAATTAATTTTATAATTCTGAAATTTTAAAATTATTAATGATTAATTTTAAAATTATTAATAATTGATTTTAAGATTATGAATGATTAATTTTAAGATTATGAATAATTAATTTTATGATTATGAATATAATTAATTTTAAAATTATGAATGATTAATTTTAGAAATTATGAATAATTAATTATAAATTTCAGTGCGAACGTCATACATGTATAGCAATGAAGCGCGGAATAGCGACGAGTGACGGTAAGATCGACAAAGTCGGTCTCCAGAAGAAGCTTGACGAAGACTTCTCAGATAATCCAGAGCTGTTGAAGCTGATGAAGGAGAAGTGCGTCGATGGAGACATATCAAACTATGGAGAAACCGACATGTGTGAGCCGCTGAAATTGATGATTTGTATGGATTTCCAGTTTGCTGCAGTATGTACCCTAATCTATATCTTCTTAAGCCGTATCCCTCAAAACTATGTATAAAGTTATAGGCTTTTTAAGATGAGACTCAGCTAACCAATCAAATTATGGCTTTGTGGTAAATATACATATATATTTCGGATTGGCTGCGTCTTACTGCGCAGAGATTGTAGTAGTTTGTAGCTTTGGTAAATATCATTTAATTTAGAATATGACGTGAAAAAGGCCTGTGAAGGCCAAATTTCTATTGTGAAAAGTGAATTGTAATATTAGGGTGAGTTGCTCCAGTCAACTTTCACGTCGAATTTAAACTGCGCGCCGCCGATGTTTGGGCAAAATGGCGTACCTTGCGTTTTTTTACACAGTTTAAATTTATCGTCAAAGTTTACTCCACCCACCACTACCCATTTTAAGATCTCTATAGATGGTTTTTAATATTACTTAAACTACCTATTTTTTCAGAGCTGTCCGGAATGGGACGATACCGGCGACTGCGCAGGCCTGAAGGAACTAGTAGCAGAATGTATGAAAGAATAATTCTAAACACATTCATTATAATTTAATTTTGATCCTATTAAACTGATTTAGGTTTGGTTTGATTTGGCTGACTGGTACAAACGGATTTATTTGAATAAAATATATTTGCATTTTAAGTTTTTGTTTTGTTATGTCTATACTCTTTCGTATCGTGTGTGTTATAGGTAAAACAGGTGTAAGATTTTATTCAAGTCGCCTAAAGGCATTTGACATAATTTTTACGACTACCAACCTACTATAAGAAAATTATCCTTATCCCTTTTTCTTCCTTGCGTCAGGGTTGTGACGACATGAATCTCGTTATTGTTAAAAATAAACCACAACATTAAAATTTGAAGATTGTAAAGGCTGTGATTTTATAAGCGGCCGCTAGCTATCTGCTCTCCTTGGGAATGCAATTGTTGCCAAGGCTATGTGTCCATCGGGCACGTCGCACGACCTCCGCGAGAAGATTTGGAATGGGTTTTTTCCAGGGCAGAACCAAACGCCACTAGTTTTGTCTACCCCGCAGGGCGAAGACATTACGTATCTTTTTATCTTCTACTAGCGACCCGTCCCTGCTTCGCTCAGGTAAAACTTTAATAAATTATACATCTAAAACTTCCTCAGGAATCAAACTATATATAAATAAAACCCGCATCAAAATCCGTTGCGTAGTTTTAAATATTTAAGCATACATAGGGATATAGGGACCGAGAAAGCGACTTTGTTTTATACTATGTAGTGATAGTGAAGAGTGAGTTGCACAGTCAATTGTGACGTTGACTTTAACCTGCGCCCCGCTACGTTGTTGAGACAAAATTGCGTGTTTATCTTTTTACTTAGAACGTCGAAGTTGAGTGTCGCAATCATACCCTCATACTTTGTAAAGCAAAACGAGCGAATGAATTAATCTATTAGAGAGGGAGGAAAAATTTATTTTCTGTTGAAACCCGATAAACGCGCCCTTATTATCTCCTTGAAGCCATAATACACATCTTTACATGATAAGTTACTGATGCTGATTAATTTTCAAACCTTTGCCTTTGATCAATATATAATTTTTTTAATAATATTGAGATGAAAAAATTCTGGAATCGAGCGGTAATCGAACCCACGCCTCTCTCTATCCGGGATAACATCTTTGCATAAATAAATTCAATTTTTAACCCCTGACGCAAAAAGAGGTATGTATAAGTTTAACTTGTCTATCTGGTGGTATCGTAGCTCCCAAACGGTTGAACCGATTTTCGTTTAGTTTTTTTTTTTTGTGTCACAGATAATTTTAGCCATGTTTCATGAAAATCTATTCATCCGTTAAAAAGTTGTAGCGAAATGAATATTGAAAGTCGGGGAATTTTCAATAAATATATAAAATAAAATGCGTTTATTTCAGGCATAATGTTAGCAATAAAAAAACTTAAATTCTATGTTAGTAATAAACACGTTAATAAATACTAGTATCTTTGTCGAGCTGGATGCGAGTCCAATGCAACATAATGCCACTGTCCACATCCAGCCTCGCCGCCACTGTCCACAGCAGGCTGTTGGAGCTGCTCCTCACCCGGTAAATCAGAGAGGCTATCCGCTTCCTAATAATGGCTGAAAAGCTGTCCACCCCAGCCTCAGCCAGTATCCCGAAGCACTGCAGTGAGGTCGCAGCCCCAACAGTCCTCGGAAGTTTAATTTGTCTGACAAATAATTATTGTTATAAGTATTCGGTAATGACAAGTACTATTGACTTCCTTTTCTATTAAGGCACTATTAGATTAGCCGCACACTAGAACGCTCTAGGAATTACCTATCTACACATATAAAACCGTAAGTGGGTTATGTCTGTACATAGAATATAAAATTAAAAAAAATTGGCTGTAAGAAATTTAAAAAAAAAGAAATATCAGATTCCGAAGTTGCTCACATCATGTCATGTGCTAGTAAAGAGCTGACAGTTTCCAAATAACATAACACACATTTTCCAAGTATAGCTAAGAAAAATCTCGATTAAATTATTTTTCAAATATAAAGAAGTAGGTAGATCACAAACGATTCGACGAAGTGATTCTAGCCTTTTACCACTACTACTAATATAATCGGTGCTATTAGAATAGTGTTCTGAGAGGAATAACTTTGAAACATGGCATGAGTGAGGTTCCCTCTATTATGGTTGAGCTAATGGTTAACTCGTGAACGGGTGCTGCCACATTATGTACATTATGTACTTTTATATATTATTAGAAAGAAAAAAAAAACATTGTAAGAAACAATAATGGTAAGCCGATCTGGCATGATAGGGACCAACACTGTTCAAATGAGTTTCTTTCGGCATTTCTTCTCAGCAGTGGTCGTTCCGAAATGCCAGTAGTTTGTAGCTTGTGTGAAATAACTATAAATATAAAGATTGACGAGAAAAAGTGCCTGTGAAGGTCTAATTTCTGAATAAATGATTTGATTTGAGTAAAGACTTCCCTGCTAGAGATTCCCAACCACATTAAAGTAAATTATATAGCATAGGCGAATATTACTGCCATTAAATATTTAAATATGTTAAAATCTCCTATTTCCGTGCAGTACATACGTTTATATATAATAACAATAATAAGAGACATTGCATTGTGTATGTATCATTACAATAAATAAATAAATAAATAAATATATTAGGACAAATCACACAGATGTCAATGTATGTATATTTCTCATGAACTATAAAAGTCGAAGAGATAAAACGATAAATTTATTGTAGTGCAACATGTATAGGCTGGTACATATCACTTTAGCTGTAATTCTGATAAAGGTATGTAATTTTGTTGATATTATGATTGTAAAATAATTAATATATTTACAATCATAATATCAACAAAATTATTTAGAAATATTCTAATATTTCTAAATAAAAATTAAGAAAACAAAAACCAAATTGGCGTCGTCCATTTAGCACTCAGTATAATAAATCCTCGGCCAAGTCGTCCTCAGAACGAATATAGAACTTATTTTATTAGTTACTAGCTTTTTCACAACTTCGTATGTGAGTAAGAATCCGTTTCCCGTGGGAATTTCAGGAAATCCCTTTTTAGTGCTCCCCTACACTGTCCTAGGAACCTACACACCAAATTTCAGCTTTCTGCGCTCAGTAGTTTCGGCTGTGCGTTGTCTGTCAGTCAGTCAGTCAGTCAGTAACGCAAGAGTTTTATATATATGGATAATATGATGGTGACTTGGTCGTGTGCGTATCGGAATGAGTGCATTATGGACACAATAATATAACATGATTATTTCTCTATATCTTCCTGTAGGAACTTGTCCCGTTAGAGAACGAAATAGGTATAACAAATCTCCATAAAAAACAAATACATTGACAAAAGGAGTACCAGCAGGTGGGCCTAATCTTTTTTTCCGACTAACACTGACTGTGTTACTAATAAATAAAATGATTATCCTATATAGATCTCTGCCGGGGATCCAGGAGAAAGTTGCTCAAAAGTAATGACAGATGTGAGTGTCTATTCCTTTTTTTTTTCCATTATTTTTTTTTATCGTAATACCCTGATTACTCATGTTATGATTTCTGCTTCACAAACTTAGTTAAAAGATTCTTTATTCTACATTTAGTTGTGTTTCATTGATTGTTTACTTTATTATCTTGTACATTACAATCAATTATAAAAAAAATAGCGGCTCACCGCGGCTTCGCTCGGGTGAAGCCATAATAAAAGGTAGCCTATGTCACTCTTGAAGGCTTCGTCTGTCTCTGTGCTAAATTTCATCAAAATCGGCCCAGTAGCTTTTTGTTTATTCATTACAAATAAAAATCTTTTCTCTTTATAATATTAGCATGGATCAGCATGACTATGGAAGTATATAGGATCAATATTAGATAATTAGTTAATATTTACTATATATTAAATTCATTTCGCTTTATTATTATGTACTATATATATAATTTAAATCAATATTCAAAAATGTATGTAAATATAATAATAACGATTATGATTTTCAGCCTAAAAAAGCCATGTCGTGTTGCAAAATACCGGCAGTGAATCAGGACCATAAGGGCAAAATGGACGAGAAGAAATTTGGTAACAAGCTCGAGGAATGCATGAAGGCGTCTCCAGAGTCTGAAGAGAAAGAAGTTGGTATATTCTATTCACATTTAATTAGTTATGCTCGTGTTGTTTTCCATTAATTACTAGATGCACATAAAACTTCTTACAATTTTATGCACAAGCGCTTTATAAAATAGCGCCATCTTCTTTATAAAACGCCATGGACTGTCATACTTTTTGACCAGATACCAGATTCGGGAATCGGGTATTTTCGGGATAAAAAGTACTACATATGTTAATCCAAGATATCAGTTACCACAATATCAAATTTCATAGAAATTGGCCCGGCCGTTTGAGCCTGAATAAGTAATAAACATACTAACAACTTTAGCTTTTGTAATATTAGTGGCGTATTGGTTCCTGTGGTGGCCACTTTCACAGTAAAAAGTTTCTATCCATTGCATCGTAGCAGCAAAATGGCGGAACCAATTATGATCTATGATCTCAAGAGTTTTTTTTTTACTTGAAAGATTTTTATTTATTTATTTATTTATTTATTTATTCATTCATAAGCTTAAATCTATCTTTACAGTTTTCACCAATGCAATAGACAAGCATCCCATTTCAATTATTATTATAACTTATGATATACAAAGCCGTTCTTATGAATTCGCTCATAGAACATGAAAACAGGTCTATTCTTTCGGCAATCTGATTGAGATTACGAAACGCGCGCGTCAGCGGGGCTTCGCGCAACAGGCCGGTGCGGGCCCAGGGCACATACAGCAGCGGCGGCCGGCGACGGCGCCACACGTACCCTTGGGGAACACACAGCCTCAGCGAACAGAGCAACTCGGGATTATGAGCCGTTCCTCGAAGTAATTTATAAATATATAGGGCCAATGATACGTCCCTCCTCACCCGCAGTTCAGTGTATCCCACCATACCAAGAACAAATAAGGTAGGATACATCAATGGGTAGTACGGATAGACACCATATAACCTCATATATAAATACCGTATGAATTTATTCTGGATGCGCTCCAGCATGAGACTATATTTAGCTTCATGTGGAGCCCATATAGCTGCGTTACTCTCTAGATGGCTTCTGACTAAGGCATTGTACAAAGACTCGGCGGCTTTAGTGTTAGTGAACCCATGTACTCGTCGCAATATAAATCCTAAATTCCTAAAAGCTTTTTTTATTACGTTTTCAATATGCTTTTTGAACGATAGGTTAGCTGTAAAGGTAACTCCTAGATCTTTCACTTCCGAAACCTTTTTCATAGTAACATTGCCTACACTGTACTCATACTCAATGGGTTTAATTTTTTTTGTGAAGGTAATTGTTACACATTTGGCTTTATTAAATTCTAGTTTGTTTTCATAAGCCCATGAAACTATCCTATCAATATCTTCCTGCAATCGCTCGCAGTCTGCCGCCTCTTCTATACTGAGCGACAGCTTCAGGTCGTCAGCAAACAATAAACAGTTGGAGTGCTGGATAACTGCTGGTAGATCATTAACCAATATGAGGAACTGAAGTGGACCCAAATTGCTTCCTTGACTCACTCCAGATCTTACTACATAAGGCTCAGACTGGTATCCAGCGTAGTCCACATACTGTTGTCGATCTCGCATATAATTAGACAAAAATCTGAGCAGATGGGGCGTACATCCGACTCCAGCCAACTTTCTCAAAAGCACATCGTTGTCAACAACATCGAAAGCTTTCCGGTAGTCAAAGTAAGCTACATCCACCTGGCCTCCCTCGTCTACTATTGGTACGATTCGCATCATGTGGTTCAGCAGGTTGCTCGTTGTACTGCGGCCCGGCCTAAATCCGTGCTGCTGATCGCAAAGTTGGGAGCTTACCTGCTGGAATATGCTCGTCTGTATAGCCGAATCGAATACTTTGGCCGGTACCGACAAAACTGCCACTGGCCTAAACTGTTCCATGGTACTGCTAGCTCCAGATTTAGGCACGGGAACTACTCGAGTCAGCTTCCACTGGTCCGGGAACATTGCTTGTACTAAACAGGTATTATATATATGTAGCAATGGTTGGGCCAGCACATACCGACAGTCCCTAAAAAAAGAATGCCGGGATTCCGTCCGGGCCGGCTGACCGCTTTGGTTTTAGCTTTGTCAGTGCCTTCTCAACATCTGTCAACTGCAGTTCTCCGAGATGTATCCGCGCTGCTCCGTTCACGTTCGCCTCCGCCATGGCTGCGTCAATATTAAGTTCCGGCTGCTCTGTACTGTACACGGAATGAAAGTAGTTTGCAAATTCTGTACAACATTGTTCTTCCGTTAATTCGGAGCCATTTTTCAAAATTATTTTAGATGACCTTTGACCCTTCTTGGATTTTATATAATTCCAGAAGGATTTCGGGTCTTCTGTCAATTGACTTTGAACTTGATTCCGGTGTTGCTCTTCCGCTACTTTAATCATATATTTTACTCGAGACCTGCACCGAGCAAAGTTTTCATAATCTTCTCGCAATTTACTTTGCTTATACCTCTTATGAAGGGAAACCTTTAATTTAATGTCGCGAACTATTTCAGCGGTGTACCATTTCGGGTAATTGTACCTCGATGTTACACGCACTCGCTTTTTAATCGGAATGCAATCATTAAAAATGTTAGTAAAATTATCATAAAATACATCCAAGATATTTTCAACATTATTTAATTTATAAATTGAACTCCAGTTTATGGCAGCTACTCGAGAGTATAGTAAGGGAAAATTAGCTTTAGCGAAGTTCCACTGTACCCGAGACTTTGAGTTTTGTGGCACGACCGGCTTACTCGACTCTTGCAGTTCTGTAGTTACCTTCGCCCGTCCCCCTGTCACAGTTATGTCAAGTGGAGGATGCTGCGCGTCTATCGGCACCACAGCGTCACTCGCGAGGCATACGCTAACCCCTTCCAACGACGTTAAAACCAGATCCAGCTGACGACCGTTACAGTTAGGTATTTCATTTCTTTGAGCGAATCCACAATACGACTTAAAACATTCGTAATAATTAATAATATTATCATTACTAGAATATAAATTGAAATCTCCAATTATAATGACACTATTAAATTTAACAATAATTTGTTCAAGTATTTTAAACAGTAACAAGTACTCGCTCTCGTTGCCATCCGGAGGAATGTAAACAACACAACATAAGCATAGACATCTATCGCGTAAATATACCTGTGCGCAGATAATCTCAAACGTATGGTTATCAACGTTGACGTCACTCGGCATCGGAACGGACCGCAGTTCGAGCCGCGGTGTGGCCACGAGAAGCGCGCCGCCTTGCTTCCTGCCATCTGTCCTGTCACAACGCAGCAACTTGTATTCAGGGGGAACTAATTCCGCATCGTGGATAGAATTATTACACCCGGTCTCGGTGATGGCAAATATGTCTGCGCCTGAGGATTCTATCCCTGCGTAAAAAATTTCCAACTTAGTTCGAAGACCCCTAACGTTCTGGTAGTAGATATTAATGGTACTACGAGGATACGCGTGATTTATTGGATGGTCTACGAAAAAATATCCACTCGCTGTACTCCACATTTATAGGCCAAACGTCTGACTGGCACAGTTTTTCATAGAAACGTTCTGGTACTCCAACCATAAACGAAGAGTAGTCTCTGTCCGTTTTAGGTGTAATTTTCTCAATTTGTACCGGTACTTCTTGGCCACAGATTTTTTTAACGTATGTTTCCATAGCTTCTTTTGTAGTTTCTTTTTTTAACCGCCACACATGCAGATATTTTTTCTTCTCTGTTCCTTGAATATCTAAGATATTGACACTTCCTCCTTTTTTAACTTCCGTTTTATGGTATCTGCCCTTTCTCTTTGTTACCTGTACCCAATCATCTTTATCTTTGTTGATTAATTCTGGCATTGACTTAACTAAATCATTATTTCGGTCTTTGCTCTTGGTCTTTGAATTGATAATAATGGGTTCTAATACTAGCGTATCGGTCGTAGATTTCGTGGCCACACACGCAGACACTTCTACCTCCGCCGATTTTCTTTGCGCTACTTCTTTTGTGGCTAATATCAGTTGTTTCTTATCATTCAAAGTCTCCACAGCCTGCTTATCCTTTTCAACCAAACAAGCTTCCAAGTATTTATTTCTGTCCTGCAGTGATTTTACTATGTTTTCGAGGGCTTCTACGGTTGAACTTTTTTCTTGGGCTACCGTCAGTTGTTTCCGTATTTCTTGAAGCTCGATTTCGGACTTGCAGAATCTGTCTTGCAATTGCTTGTAAGCATTCATCTGTACATCAAATCGTGAATCCATCTGCACTCGAAGCTCTCTTAATTCTTCCGCCACTCTCATTTCATCGTATGTCAGTGATATATCGGCTTGATTGGGACGACTCCCTCGCTCGGTGTTTACATAACTCGGCGTAAATATTTTATTTAGTACGCTAGTTCTTACGGGAGTATCTGAGTTACCGCGTTTCGGGTTGCTGCACACACACTCGGGACATATCCAGCTGACCTTTTGTTCTTGGGTAAGTTCATCAAATGCCTCCTTCGCTATTCCCAAGCACTTAAGATGGTATAACTTCATGCATTTTTCTCTAGAACACTCCATGTAGCAAATATCATAAATGACTTTATCACAGCCATTACATTTAGTATCCATCTCGAGAGAATAATAAATAATTTATTCCGACGCGCAATACACACGTCCGTCACTCGCGAGTTCCGGCGATTTTAATTGAGAGTTAGAGAGATAGATAATTTAATTGAGAGTGTTCTTTGATATAAAAATAAATAATAAATAAAATAAATATATTAGGACAAATCACACAGATTGAGCTAGCCTCAAAGTAAGTTATACTAACTCAACGATACTATATTTTATAACATACATATATAGATAAACATCTAAGACCCGGGCCAATAAGAAAAATACCATTTTCTATCAAGATCGAACCCTGGACCTCTCGGTTCAGAGGCAAGTAATTTACCACTGCGCCACCGACGTGGCGCGTCGTGTTATGTTTAGATCTGTGTGTTCAGTAGTTTGGAAACCATCAGTTATTTTTTAGCTTATGAGAGGAGAACAACTTCAGTATCTTCAATTTTCTTCTTCTATTCTTGTGTTAGGCTCCATCGTTAGCCAAAACGATGAATTTGCCAACGTCACGGTTGAGAATAGTAGGTATGGATCTAATCGAGTTTATTGTTTTCTCTATTACAGTGCTCAGAACGAGATAAGTGCGTTGCCAAAGTCATGGGCCTGACCAAAGACAATGGCGATGCTGACATGGACGCCATTAAAACGATGTACGAAGAAAATGTAAAAGATAGGATGGATCCGATACTTTATGAAAAGACCAAGACGAACTGTATAGATCACAAGCCAAAAAGCGAGGAGATGTGTTATTTCAAGTATTTGGAAGTTTGTGCTCAAATGTATTTCATTATGGTAAGTATGTTTACCACAAATTGGGTTCCCGAAGGGCGCAGGCGACGAGGTAGACCACGAACTAGATGGCGAGAAGATTTAGACAAGTTTCGGAGTGGTTGTCAACAAATGGCTGAATGACCTTTGGAAGACAGAAGGGGATGCCTTTGCCCAGCAGTGGGACACAAAATACAGGATATAAAAAAGTATGTTGAAGAATGGTATGTCGTTCCTCTTTGGAACCTTTGCACTTTCTCCTTTGTCGTTAGAGGCGACTAAGGGACACAGACTTGGTATATGCGTCTGTTTTTTTACGATTACCCGGGCTTCGCGTCGTTACAGTCCCATATTTTACCGGGAACACGCGAGTATGAGATAGGGATGACTCTGTAACATCGTGAGAAAACCTGACTGATACGAAATCTTGATCTTCGACGTTTTTAACCTCCGACTACAGAAGAAGGGAAGATATAAGTTTTATGTGTCTGTGTATCTGTCTGTCCGTGGCAGCCAATAGGCTAAACGGATTTGAATCTACTTTTTGTTTTGAAATATAATGTAATCGAGAGTGTTCTTAGCTACGTTTGCAAATGTGTCTTCAGGTGTTTGAATACCATCAGCTAACGAGATGACGCCAGTAACTCCGGAGTTGGGTGTTTTTTAAATATCAATACAATCAACTTGCTGTAAAGTTAATATCACATCTAAATTTATAAATTCACCACCATTAATAGATAATTTCATGATTTTAACGGGTTTTCCCAATAATATGTAGGTAAGTATAGTAAATGGCACTTCAATTTACAATGGATAGAACTATATACAAAGGCCGTAGAGGCGAATTTGAAATGATTTTGAACAGCTGTTGAGCATGCGTGAAGCTGTTCTAAATCTAATCGAAATAAAATTAATGAATTTATTTTGTTATTGAATTTACATTGGAAATGACTATTTTATTTTTTATTTTGTTTCGTTCCAGGGTTGCAAAGAATGGAGTGATGAAGATTCTTGCAAAGAAATAACGGACCACGCCCACGAATGTGCGAAACAGATCTAGATACTACTAGGCTTGTTTTTTGACGTTATCAGTTCGTCAGCGATTAATAGACATTTATTAGCGTGTATATTTGGTTTTCATTTCACTGCTGGTGTGATAAACTAAATATGTTTACTTCAGTAGCACAATATAGTAGAAACCGCGAGCGACAGCTTTTTCTTTCATTTTTTCAAGTGAAACTACTATAGGTACATGAGACAGATTGGTATACAAACTCATGTGACATATGTCGGATTCGAATCTGAGACCTTTCGATCTCAGGCGGACGGTTGACCTAACCACTGGACCAACATTAAGAAAATGCAAAAATTTCATAACAATGTGTTTTGGATTATAAAAGTTAAATGCAAATAAACTATATGAGGTAAAACTAAATAAATAAAACCCTTTAAGCATTAAGATTGGAGGGTTAGGATTAAAATGGCATGTAGTTGATACGGTGTATGGAACTTGAAATTTCGAGTTGCATCTTAAATCAAAGATCTGTGTTATCCGGCTAGTGTTGCCCAACTGTCGATAATATTACTATCGATTTAGTCACCGAACTTTTAGAGCCATATCCCATCGCTGAGTGGCGCTTCGTTGCGACAACACAGCACATTTTAACTCCGTCGTACTCAACTGTTTTCTATAAGTTTTGATATTGGCTTTTTTTTTATGTACGCCGAAACTCCTTTTTTAGTGTTCTGTGTTGATCCTTCAACGGATGTCAATGTCATATGTCAAGGATCTAAGGTGATGTTTAATTTTTTTTAACACTTGAGTTGAGTACATTCCATTCGATTTTTATTTAAAGTCACTTAATCCACCGATCAAGAAGAATTAGCCGGCAACCGATTAATTTAAATGACGACATTTGAAAAAATATATCGACGTTAGAATTTTTAAAATTGGAAAGAAAAAGAAAGAAAGAAAAAAAAACAACATTGATCTTAACTGTTATTATAGTTACATTAGTTTAACTGAAGTTTCGTACAACGTATATAAATACTAATACCCGAATTCAAATTCGAGTTACCTATCAATATCCTATTGTTTTCTACAGTTATATTTTAATTTATTTTAGTGTCAATTTATTTATATTCGAGGTCGATAGAATTATTGAAAATGGCTCAAAAGAAAAAATACTTTGATTATGCGTGCTTGCTTACAATGAAGACGGGCACTAGTTCTATCGATATTATGCTAGACTATCCATTGATCATCTGTGACATCACTAATCCAGGCCAAACGTTCAGGTGTGGGCAACCACCACACGTCATATGAAAACTTACAGGTCTTGAACGAGTTAAGTTTTAGAATTACTTCATTTTACGACCTTCCCTGACAACTTGAGTAGTTCGTACCCTTATTAAAGAGGTTAGAAATGTGATATCGCTAGTCCCTGGAACATTGCTGGACTTTCGCCATTATTATAAGTGTATTTCCAGCAGAGATTAATGTATGGGTTGGTGTGTACACTGTAGTTTGGTAGATAAAGATAAAGTCTTGAAATAGTAATTAAATGTGTGTTTATTGTATAAGACAAATAAACATAAAACTAGACAAAACACAACTAATTTAACTATGACTTTAAAACCTAGTAAATAGAGAATTAAATGGTAAAAATTATGGTAAAGTTAAGATAAAATGAAAATGGTTAAATGGTATAGTTAGCGAGAACACACGAATATGGTTAGATGGTTGATCGTGTACTGATTGTGAAAATGAATTATAAAATATAAGTAAAACCAAGTCAATATGCTGACCGCGTATCTGCGCGTGTCAATGTACGTAAACCGTACAGTTAAGTTTGTACCTTCTTTAAAATCATACTTATACATTTCGTCATAGCATATTTTAAAATTAAATAAATAAATATATTAGGACAAATCACACAGATTGAGCTAGCCCCAAAGTAAGTTCGAGACTTGTGTTATGGGATACTAACTCAACGATGCCATATTTTATAACAAATACATATATAGATAAACATCCAAGACCCGGGCCAATCAGAAAAAGATCATTTTCCACCATGACCCGACCGGGGATCGAACCCGGGACCTCTCGGTTCAGAGGCTAGCACTTTACCACTGCGCCACCGAGGTCGTCAAAATTATTATTGATATTTATCGTCTTTATCTACGACCACACCCATCGATTCGATTAACAGCGCGAACAAATATTAGTACGTGCGTGGGCCCTTAAGAGTTATATAATAAATAAATAAACATATTAGGACAAATCACACAGATTGAGCTAGCCCCAAAGTAAGTTCGAGACTTGTGTTATGGGATACTAACTCAACGATACTATATGTTATAAGAAATACATATATAGATAAGCATCCAAGACCCGGGTCAATCAGAAAATGATCATTTTCCATCATGACCCGACCGGGGATCGTACCCGGGACCTCTCGGTCTCGGTTCAGAGGCTTCAGAGCAAGACCACTGCGCCATCGAGGTCGTTATTTGGAGGAGGAGGAGTTGTTTATTTATTCATTAAAATAAATTAAATAAAGTTTTTTCTTCACTCATAAGACCGCGACTATTGCGAAAGTGACTTAACTATCACGAGTTACGCGCGTGAACTATTGTCTCCGCCAATATTATTAAGGAATTATATTATTGTGACATTGTTTTTTGCAAAGTATACAAACAAGGAAATTTTATCCTGTCTCATCTTTTAATACTTATTTGAACACAATAACCGAAGCCTGTCAAGTGTGTAACGTAGATCTGTATAAGGGAATTGATTTCAAAAAGTATGAGAAGAATAGAATTTAAGCTGCAGTTTGATTCCTCTAAATAGGTAATAGAATTAGCAATTAGTTATTTATTTTTACAAGGAAGGAAACAATTCGAAATGGAGTCTGAACTGGTACATTCCTAGGGTTTTAGGAATGTAATGCCATGAAGTTAGCCACCTTCCGTCAAGTTCCGTCATTCATTCAATAGCTTCATTCGCCGCGGGTCGCTGTGAGAGCATTAGCAGAACGTAGCAACTAACATTTTCCAAGAAACTGGATAAAGGATAATAAAATTATTATTAATTTTAGGGAAGTATTTGTAATGAACCGTTACACTGTGGTTTTCGATATGGACCCTCGACGAATGATTTCGAAGTGAGATACAACCAACCTGTGAAAAGGAAGTGAGATATATTGCTGTTTAATTCTTGTCACGTCACAGTGCTATGTAAATATATAATATAGTCTTATTTCAAGTAACTGAGACTCATTACATAATACATATATATATATATATAAACGGTTACAAGATATAACAGAAAAATATTTATTAAATTGTGTTTATGGGACTAACAGAAGCCAAAATATTTTCTTTTTAAAATTTGAGTCCAAAAATTTACCAAAACAATATATTTTAGAATTTTTGTCTGTCTGTCTGTCTGTATGTTTGTTCACGCATGACGAAAAATCTACTAGATGTAATTCGATGCGGTTTTTACATTTATATAGCTGAAAGTCCATCTTAAAATCTGGTATAGGTTTCATCGCGACACTTCATTTAGGTCCTGAGATAACGACAATAAGTTATGAGCGGATGTACGAAATAAACGCGGACGAAGCTACGGACAAATGCTAGTTTCAAATAAATTTCACTCACAAAATCACAATATGCCTACATTACATCTATAACAATTGACTTTTAGCTATACAGCACGGTACAGTCACCAGCACATCAACCTATCAACATTCATTGCAAACTCGTCGCTATAACTGCGCCATAGAGTTTCATGCAGGGTAACTTGATGTGCTGTTGATTGTACATTTTCGAATACGAGACTTCACAACGTCGCAGGCGAATAAGCGAGAGTTTGTTTGTTACCTTCCGTCCTTCACGCTTTACCTGCTTATCCAATTTTATTGAAATTTTGCATACATGTAGTTTGAAGTACGGAGAAGGACATAGGGTGGGTACCTTTTATAGGGTAGTAAACTCTTGCGAACGAAGCCGTGGGCTAAAGCTAGTTAAACTATAAGTGTTTGTTCAAACATCTACCATTTCAGTGAGAAAACTTGTGAGAAATAACTATAAATATAAAAATTTACGAGAAAAATTGCCTGAGAAGGTTTAATTTCTGTATAAATGATTTGAATTTGAGATACTTTTGCGAACAATCGCGTGTTAGTTAAACAAAACAGTGCGAACTGAAACACTGAAATAAGTGTCATTAAGCGCTTAATGGCGAGGATCAACAACGTAAAAGATAATACAGACCCACTGTTGACGCACAATTAGGTTCCCCGCAAACTGAAACCATACCAGTTACTTCTTATAGTCGTATTCCTCATGACTGAGGGTCGTGGTCATTACATGGAATGAAACACACGTAACAACTTTCTTGGCATTATTAACGGAGTGGTTTGCCATTGCCTTCTCCATTTCACACACAAGTTAATATAATCAACAAGTGTGCCAGGTTTCCTCACGATGTTTTTCCTTCACCGGAAGCATGTGGTGGTTGATGAAAACTACTATACATGAGTCAGATTGGTATACAAACTCATGTGGCACGAGTAGGATTCGAAGCTGGGATCTTTCGATCCACAGGCGGGGGTCTTAACCATTACACCACCACCACTTCAGTTACTAGATACATTTTGTAGTTATGCGAATATAAAAAATACAAAACAATACATAAACTTGCAAAAAATGCGTTTGGGAATTAGGGGTAGTAAAGTATTCATTAAAAAGAATCAATCAACAACAATTGTATCAATCACTCGCCTAGTCTTGTACATGGCGACCCTGCCAGCCAATATTAACTTATTATAATGGTGAAACGAATTGCAACAGACCCGTTTAGCACTTAAGTTAAGGGAATAAAATAAAATGTATTCCTATAAAGGACTATAAGCTAAATAAAACTCATGACGCCCTCATGGAGTACATAAATATATAAATAAATATATTAGGACAAATTACACAGCTAGCCCCAAAGTAAGTTCTAGACTTGTGTGTAACATACATATATAGATAAACATCCAAGACCCGGGCCAATCAGAAAAAGATCATTTTCCGTCATGACCCGGGACCTCTCGGTTCAGAGGCAAGCACTTTACCACTGCGCCACCGAGGTCGTCATAAAATAGGAAACTATATACTAACTTTAATATTCCAATACTTAACAAGTAAACCTACATTTATTGAATGTAAAATAAAATACATATTTCCTTTTGTTTGCCTGTCCGACCATTGTCCATCTATGGTGCTCATTTGCGATGCGACACGATAAAATAATTGCTTTTTAAGATCCTTATTTCGTGTCGACGACTCATTTAAACTGCGACCTTTAAAACATTATTCATTTGACATAGTTACAGTTATTTACAGTACATATAAATAAATTATATTTTGTCATTTACATTTTGGAACTAAATCTTTATAAACAACCTATCACAGTTTCAGCTTTATTTTAAACTAGTACTTTATATATAGCGGCCCGTACTGGTTTCAAAACATAATATATTATATCCCCAAACCTTCCTTAGGAAACACTCTGTCTATTGGTGAAAACCGCATGGAAATCCGTGCAGTAGTTTCGAGTTTATCGTGAAAAGAAGAGACAGACGCTAGATAGAGGTCTTACTTTTATAATAATGTAAGGATTTATGTATTTTAGTCACAAGTGTTTATTTGTACTGTGCTGTATTTTATTTATTTCATTTAAGTAAACGATAAATAAGCCCTGCCTAGTAACCATTATAATTCAATTAATAAAATAATTAAAATAATAATACTAGGTTCATTAAGACGGCAAAAAATAAATGTTTAGCAGCATGGAACATTATAAATAAAAAAACAAGTGATCGCAATAAACAGGTCATAAAACAGCTAAAGATAAAAGATAAAAAAATAGATAAGCCAGAGCATATTTCAGAGGAATTTAATAAGCATTTTATTAACCTAACTCACGACAAATATGACGCAAAAATAAAAGCAGACCTACGATTATTAAAAAAGAATAACTCTACCATATATTTGACACCAACTGACGACAAAGAAATATATAAAATAATTAAATCTTTAAATAACACGGCCTCTGTGGGCTATGATGAAATCTGTACCAAAATTATAAAGGCCTGTGCCTATGAGCTTTCCCCACTAATAGCACATTTAATAAACCTCTCCCTAGAAAGTGGCATATTCCCACCTAGTTTTAAGCATTCTATTGTAAAGCCCTTGTACAAAAAAGGTAACGAGGATGATGTGAATAATTACCGACCTATAACGTTAATACCCATTTTATCAAAAATCTGGGAAAAGGTTATACATATAAGGTTAATATCGTTTTTTGATAGATTCCAAATTATAAGACCTGAACAACATGGTTTCCAGAGGGAAAGGTCTACGACATCGGCTTGTTTTTCATTTGTTAAAGAAGTTGCTCAAAATATGGATAGAAGAGTCCCAGTAACCTCTGTTTTATTTGACATGACCCGAGCTTTTGATTTCGTTTGCCATAAAACTCTGTTGGCTAAACTAGAAATATATGGTATCCGCGGTAGGGCTTATGATCTCATTGCTGATTACTTAGAGGCAAGAACCCAATGTGTTGAAATAAATAACTTCAATGAGGAATTAGAGTTTGCCTCATTCCGATCTTCAACTATAGCAAATAGAGTCGGTGTGCCGCAAGGCAGTGTGCTGGGGCCTTTTCTGTTCATTCTCTACATAAATGAATTGCCAGAAATCACATCATACCCTTGTACACTGTTTGCTGACGACTTATCTATTGTTATAAACAAAAAACCAGGTTGTAATTATGAAAAAGAAATTAATGACACTATATGTAAGACAGTAAACTGGTTGGAGTCCAATAATTTATATGTTAACTTGGCAAAAACTACCTATTTGCAATATATTAATAAAAATGGTAGACCTCAAGACCTGTCCATAACGTATAATGGAGAACAAATTGCAGAGTGTGTTTCGACAAAGTTTCTAGGAATCACAGTTGATAAACATTTGTCGTGGAAAGAACACGTTGAAAACGTGTGTCAAAAAATAAACCGGTTTGTTTATGCTCTATATCGGTTAAGGAACACTTGTGGCCAAGAAACAGCACTCCTTGCCTACCATGGCTATGTTTGCTCCATTTTACGGTATGGACTCGTCGTTTGGGGAAATTCAGTGGATTTAAATGATGTCTTTCTTATACAGAAAAAATGTGTGAGAGCTTTATGTGGCGCTAGACCATTGGATAGCTGTAGACAATTATTTCAGAAATTAAAAATTTTGACATTAGTTTGTATGTACATATTGGACATTTGTATTTTTGTAAAGATGAATTTAGAATTATTTACAAAGTTGCCGTACCCTTCTGGATTAAGATACCCAAATCGTTTAGTTGTACCACCTCACACTACCACGTCTTTTAGAAAAAATAGCTATAATATGGCGGTAAAGATATACAACCATTTGCCAGAGAGTTTAAAGTCACTGCCATTTACGAAGTTTAAAAAACAACTTCATACTTTTCTGGTCACCCATTGTTTTTACACCATTGACGAGTTTATTAGTTTTAAATTTTGACATAAGGTAGCGCCCTCAAATTTATTTATTTTATTATGTTGACTTCATTTTTTAATCCTTGACATATTTTTATTTTATTTTTTATTTAATTTTTAATATACCTAACCTAACATTTGATTATTAATTAACTAGAACTTTTTATGTATTTTTAAATAAATAACTTTAAACATTTGCATGCCAATTGTTGGCGCAACACGCTTGTCCGATTTAAAGACATATTTGTCCTATACATGTATATATACCGTGTTTGTGTGCAAATAAATATTTCATTCATTCATTCATTCATTCATTCATGTTTGTTTTTATTACTATAATGTCTTATCTACGCCACAAGTTACAAAGAAGTGATACTTTCAAGTAAAAAAGAAAACCAGAAATCAGATCCTCACAGGCACTCAAATTTTGAATTATTAGTATTTCTGAAAATGACAAAAGCTACATGCATTTCGCGACGACCAGTGTCTAGAATCACAAAACTCATTTCAACAATCTATATCATATTTTGAACTGTGTCGGTCCCTACCATTCCAGAATGGTTTGCCATTATTGGTTTTTGCCATAGATGAAATTAATAAATATTTATTTTATGTAAGGTTTGTACATTTATTTTTCTTATTATAACAAGATTTATAAAGTATACGCTCAAAAATGTGTACTGTATAATATAAAAAAAGATCTCGTACTAATTTTTGTAACTTTCTCTTCGTGAACTCGTCTATAGAGTTTAACTTCAATAAGTAGACTGTAATGGAAAAATTAAAGTCAGTTTAAGTTGAGTACTTCATTGATATACGGTAAAAGCAATAAATCAAACTTAGAATCAAGTTTCCCCCATAAAATCTCATACATTCGGAACCTTTACGATTTATGATCGTATTTCGATTCGATATGAGTTATATACTTGTTTTGTTCAGCTGTCGCTGAAATACTTAAAACCAGCCAAGAGTGAGCCGTAAACAACAGCGTTTTCGCGGTTTCTTAGGGTGGGTTTCATCAGTCAACTTTGACGTTAAATTTAACTCGCGCGCCGTCGCCGTTGACATAAAATTTGAGTTATTGTACGCAGGCTGAAATTAAAGACAAGCCGATTACTATTAGTTAGGTACTGTTATTGACGGTTGCACTAAAACGCGATCACTGGTGCAACATCGAAACATAATATCAAACTTTACATGACTGAGAATCGAATTATATTTTCAGACATCAACGGAATGTTTAAGACTAATTCGACTAGTTAAAAAAAAAATACAATTTCTGTACTTTATACGTAAAAAATCGTAATATTAGCGTGGTTTCCTTAATTGACGTTTACGTAGGCTTAATTTGCTCGGAAAGACCAGTAATTCAAGGAAAGGGACATTCGGATCAAGAGCACGTAGTTCCCAGAATATATTAACAGTATGTATCTGTCTATAGATAGACACGTAAATACAATATTTACCTCGATGATGTTTTGGTTCAATTTCAATTCAATTCTATATTCATTTAATCAGCTAACCAAGATCTATTGTTTTAGTATAACTTATTCCATGTCAGAGTGGGTTGCACAAGTCAACTTTGACGTGCGCAGAACAACGCCAAATCTCTATTTCATCTAAACGACGGCCGTGACTTCAAAGGTGCCACGCTTCCTTTGTGTAAATATTTAACAAAATATATACATTTTTATGGTACCTACTTTTAATACTTTTGTTTAAATTGTAGAACTTTACCATTTAAGTTATTGAAATGATGAATTTAAAAGAATTACAGCATGCTCATATACATAGCATTTACCTTCTGAAGACTGTTGTTTAGATTGGGTGATAAATTTACCTTGATAAATATAAATAAATAAATAAATATATAAGGACAAATCACACATATTGAGCTAGCTCCAAAGTGAGTTCGAGACTTGTGTTATGGGATACTAACTCAACGATACTATATTTTATAACAAATACACATATAGATAAACATACAAGACCCGGGCCAATCAGAAAAAGATTATTTTCCATCATGACCCGAACGGGGATCGAACCCGGGACCTTTCGGTTCAGAGGCAAGCACTTTACCACTGCGCCGTTACCATTGTAGGACTCTCGTGGTCACCCTATCAATAAAATGACCTGTGATAGGTCCCAGGAATAAATTTTACTTTTCGTATGCGTGAGTGTTAAGGCTTTTGATATTAATCACATATAAAGCAATAAAGACAATCATTAATTCATAACACTTTTAACAGAAGTGATATTCAACCTATATAGTCTAAAGAACAGTGCTAAAAACGCGGTTAAATCCGTCACGTTTTTTTTTTATTTTTTTTTTTTAGTCATACCATGATCTGGAGACTATCGATTGCTTTAAATATAAATAGCATTGATAGGTATTAACCCTAGCTTAATTCAATTTATATATTCGCAATAAATAATATCAACACTCAAATAAGAGGAAAATATCTAACATATAATATTGAAACTTTCCCATTTTTAATGCTGCAAGATTTGTTTACCTCGGTGAGTCGAGTACATTTCGTGTTTACTATTGAGTGAATAATCTCACAAACATGTCTGACCTGAATTTCAAACAGGAAAAACCGATAGCGTACTCAGAAATTTGTTTAACTCTTAAAGGTCTGGGTCCACTGTCGTCCGGAATTTGTAACTATCCGTGGCATGTCCGAGATTTATGTTTACGTCAGTGATTTGAATGAGCTATTGTCATAGTTTTGCAGATTAAATACAGGCATTGTTAACGGCAATGTAAACCAATTTTGTAATTTATTACATTCGACAAATTGTAAAACAGTGTTGCCAACTTAATAATATGTATAAGTCTTGCGTGTGTTTGAACAAGCCATCAGACCGTAACGTCAGAAACAAATCGAATGAATGATTGAATGATTAAAGTGGCAACACTGTTGACCGAATGAATGTATTGTAAAACCGTGAAAAAGTGACTGGTTAAATTTTGTACTTAATTTATTTTACCAAATTGTTCTCGGATATTTAATTTATTAACAGTACAATATTTTTTTATGATTAATAGTTATTTGTATTTTATTTTCAAGCCAAAAATAAATAATTTATGGCTTAAGGAAATATTTACTATAACCCTCAGTTCTCCCGCGCTCCGATCGGACTGCGATCCTATTGTTGTTTATTTATTAAATTTATTATTATATTACGGAACAACAAACAATTACAATATAAAATGAGACTTAATCAACTAGATTACATAATTTTGTAATCAACCATGTTATTCGCGGATTGTTTACATACATCTTATTTAAGTTCAATTGCCTTAGTTTCTCCGGGCTCGAAGGAAGGGTATACTATTTTCGAATTAACTGTCTTTGAGACATACTGAGAATTTGAAGTGCGTGTAATATTATTGATAAGTATTTTTTTTTATAAAATACTGTGTACTTCATCATCGTCAACACCATCGGCCTTTATTTATATCCATTTAGACGATCTCTGTGGCCTAATGGCCATCATGCCGGACTGATAAACGATTCAATTCGATTCTCGGTCATGTCAACATGGAAATTATCTTTTTCAGATTCACCTGGGTCTTGGATGTGTATTTATATATTTATGTGTTATAAAATATAGTATTGTTGAGTTAGTACCCGCTAACACAAGTCTCGAACTTTCTTTGGGGCTAACTAAATCTGTGTGATTTGTCCGAATATATTTGTATTTATTTGTAAAAAAAATATGCATGTAGGCCTTTTCCATTAGCCTCCACCGTTAGTGGCCTCGGGTTTTAGCCAATCTGGGCCCGCATATATCGTCAACCAATCTCTTCAGTGGTTTCAAAGCTTAACCGTACCAAAAGTACTAAACTAGGCATGGCGCAGCCCCGTGGCGATGTACCTTAACCCCACAAGATCTCTAAGTAATTACTTAAGTGCAGAGGTTAAGTTGCACGTCGGCAATTTAAGCCGCGCCACATGACAGTTTCTCAGCAAGTTAATTAATTACTTAGCTATGTAATTGATTTATGAGTGGGTTAATCGTTCATCGTCGCGTGTGCTACTTTAATTATAAATCAGCTTTTATTACCAGGAAACTAAATTACGGCTACCGAGAAATATGTTAACTATTTTCTAAGTAAATACATAAACAAAGTTTAAATTTCATAAACTTTGTACGTGTACGTGGCTAATTGCTAATTTTAAAAATATAAATTAACTAGATGCGCCCCGGGGCTTCGTTCCCTGGGAATGTGTTATTCCAGGTTATATTCTAAACGTGTACAAAATTTCATAACAATCCGTCCAGTAAATATTGCGTGAAAGAGTAACAAACATACATACACACGTATATCCTAACAAATTTTCGCATATACCTATAGTATTAGTAAGATAATAAAGTGTATGAATTAACTCTCAGTTTTTCCCGAAGGTTGACTGGTAGAGAATGCTTTTAGCATTAAGTCCGCCCTTTGTAACATATTGGTAAATAAAATTTGAATAAATAAATACATTAGAACTTAGTGTAGTATTGTAGTGTGTACATATTTTTTTAATGTTGCTTCAGCGGTGTTCCCTTATAGTTTTTTTTTAAAAGTCATGGACTGCAGTGTTTTCTTACTAGCAACACGCATGCTCGTCTGCCCACTATGCTTTAAAAAAATGTTAATAAAAACGCTAAATATATATTTTTTTAATTTACACAGAAAATAAAACGGGTTCTTGGGGCCAATGTTAGACAAATTTAATACGTATGCGGTCAATGAACACATGTATTTTCTTTGCAAAATAGTTTTCACTCGATAAATAAATAATAAATATATTAGGACGAATCACACAGATTGAGCTAGCCCCAAAGTAAGTTCGAGACTTGTGTTAAGGGATACTAACTCAACGATACCATATTTTATAACAAATACATAATATAGATAAACATCTAAGACCCAGGCCAATCAGGAAAAGATCATTTTCCATCATAACCCGACCGGGGATCGAACCCGGGTGAACCTCTCGGTTCAGTGGCAAGAACTTTACCACTGCGCCACCGAGGTCGTCAATACTGTCATAATACTACGTTTTACAGTCTAAACCAAAGAAATTGCTCCAATAATTACACATACTGAAGCAATAGTGGTGTTGACTATTGTTAAGACGTCCGTCTGTGGATTGAAAGGTCTCAGGTTCGAACTCCACCAATAAGTCCGACCTAGGTAAACAATCAAATCCAGGTGACTTTTGAGCGGCAACCTCTTTATTATATCTATTCCGTGAGTGGTAAGGACGTAATCTGTTTGCGTAGACTCAGCTATTTACATCTTACCATCGAGTCGATTCGCAGTGAGACGCAGCTAACCAATCACAGTGCGCCATTGTGACCACATGACTGCAACGACTGCCACACCGCAATGTGATTGGCTCGTCGCGTCTCACTTCTAATCGACTAGATAGTAAGAAGTGAAATACAAAGCCGCACTTCATTTAATAGCGTCAGCGTCATCAGTGAAATAGCTCATTATGTTGCATATTTGTAATAAAAACTCTTATTTTAATATGCACTAACCAAATAACGTAAAAGATTATATCTATGTTGTGCAATTTTGTCCTGTAACTTGCGAGTTTTATCCATAAGCACTAGAATAAATCTCATTTTTTACCAAAAAAAAAGTGTGAACACAACAAAACCCATTTCGGAGTAAAATTTTAAATTTTCTCTAAACGTTGCCTTTTGCTTGTTGGCCTCACGCCAGCCGCTGTCTTGTTGTTTATGATCCAAGTTGGTTTTTAATTGAATAGTTTCTATTTACAAAACTCGAAGGACGCAGTCATATTTTCTCTTGAATTTCTTTTCTTTGCCTTTAAGTTTCGCGATGTTCTGCTAAGGTGCATTTGAAAAATGAAACATGAAATTCATTCATATCGAGTTTGTTATTGCTAACACTGGTGTCAAATTTTATAAAAATTTAATAAGTTTTATCTTTCTGAAACTACACTCTTCGTATTAATACAAGCTTTTATTTAATTTCACCTGCTCCGATGTATGCTTGCAATTTCTATGACAGTGCAGATTTGGTATACAAACTCATAACGCACGAGTACACTACTGTTTCAGACTGATCTTAATATGCAAATATAAATTGAAAATATTTAACCACTCCAACAATTTGACTTTTGGCTCTGCATAATCCGATAAATCCGCAAATGGCATCGTTTGAAATTATTTCCAACTATAATAATGTTAATGCACAGTGGGCAGCGTTGCGCAAAACTGTGGGTTATGCAAATATACAGTGAGCGGCTAAAACTAGCGGATTTTGTGACCTTATGCCACTTATGCTAATCGCAATGGACTGTGGCTTGGGAAAATATGTTATGAAAATGTGCTATCGCGTGCATGTCACAATTCAAATTTTGCTTAATTACTCCACTAATAAGTGACAGATTTATTTTTATTGCGCATCTTTATGTGAGGAAGAAAATTATTCAGCTGAACGTATTCTCCCTCAGCCATTGAACGTCGAAGCCCAAAGTCCGCTAAGTTGCTTTTGCAGTTACAACGATGAAAATAAAATCACTAAGAATGACTGGCAAACAGGCATGCGGCCCACCTGATGGAAAGCGGTTACCGCAGCCGCTTGCAACACCAAGGGCATCACGTGCGCTTTGCCGACCCTGAAGAAATCTTTTCACGCCCTTTTTGAAGAACCCCATGTTGTAGTCTCTAGGGAAAACCAAGGCATCATTCCGTAACCATTGAGTACGAGAAAGAAAATTCCTTTTGAAGCGTACAGTACGCGATACTTTGGACTGTAAGGTATGAGGATGAACTCCTTGACGTTGTGACCTTTATGTGAAAAAAATATACAATATTAAAAGTCATTAAAACCAATAATTGTGATTTTAAAAGGTAAACTTAAAGACCTAATGACCTTTAAGTCTAATAATGTCATTTGTAATGGTGGACATAAATTAATAGGAACCATGGTCTCAAATCCATCATATAAGTACACTTTTACTGATGATTACAGAGGTCTTGTATTAATTACTTTTTGAAAAAATTGCACCGCTGGGCTAAACAGAATTTGGCTGAGGCCTTATCAATCTAACAATTGTGTCTGAAAACCAAGGAATAGCAAATTTCGTGTGCTATTTACACAAATAAATATTACTTGCCTAATGGAACTGAATAGTAAGGTAGTATAGCTTATTATTTTTATATATTTATATACAATATTTGTGAGGCACAAATACGAATCTGTGGTTCTGGATGTGTTGAGACCATTTCTGATACAAGTTTAGTGCTTATTGTGACCCGTTGAGTGTTGTCCACTCATTGTTGTTCAAATTCAAATTCAAAATTCAAATCATTCAGAAATTAGACCGTTACAGGCACTTTTTCTCGACAATTTTTATATTTATAGTTATTTCTCACAAGCTACAAACTACTGGAATTTCGGAACGAGCACGGCTGAGAAGAAATGCCGAAAGAAACACATTTGAACAGTGTTGGTCCCTATCATGCCAGAAGGGCTTACCATTATTGTTTCTTACAATGTTTTTTTCTAATAATATATGAAAGTAAATAATGTACGTAGTCAAAAGGTATATCAAAACAGGTTATAATTGTGATCCGAGTGCTGATTATATATATACTTGGCAGCACCTGTTCACAAGTTGATATTATTATATTCTTATATAATATTCTTTCTTATATTACTATATAATATTCTTTCTTAGTTTCTTGAGTAAGAAAAAAAAAACGACAATCGCTTCCTCGCCGGCGCATTGAAACGAGAACCTTACAAATCGAACAGTTCCTTCCACTCAAAGATTTCTTTTGAAGGTTTTGAATCGATAACGACAAAGTATTGTGTTTCAACTTTTCCACCCCTGTTTGGTAGCTAAAGCGATTTTCTGCGCCTGCTTTGAGGTTCGACGACCCGTAAATAATATAGGATTTTATGATCTATTCTTTATAGTACATATATAATTATTCGTAAAAGTAGTATGTACTGGTTTTGATAGATTTATTTATTATGGGATGGGACCACAGGAAGATAATCATGTAAATCATCATATCGAGTGTGTTATTGCTAATACTCATGTCAGATTTTATTCAAGTCGCCAAGGTATCTGACATGACTTTTTACGACTGGTTACCGCCATTCAATGGCAGGTAGTCGCATACATACTAATGAACTAAACTGTCCAATCAGTGTGCAGGTTTCCTCACGATGTTTTCCTTCACCGGAAGCAAGTGGTGGTCTATGAAAACTACTATATAAGTCAGATTGGTATACAAACTCATATGTCATGAGTAGGATACGAACCTGAGACCTTTCGATCCACAAGCTTAACCATTACACCATCGCCGTTTCAAAAAGAATGATTTACAAACATGTGAAGTCGATTTTTTTCCATTCACCATTGTTCAAGTCCAATGTGTCTGGAGTCTATGGAGAAGTCAGATTAAAGAGTTGCCTAAAGAGAAGAGGATAGTTTTTGCGGACTTGAAAGTATTATTATCTGTGTGCGTAGTACAACTTTCCTATTAACTTCGTCACTTTCGAGTCGATTCGAAGTGAGACGCAGCGAACCAATCACATTGCGCCATTGTGACGCAACGACAACCACAACGCAATGTGATTGGTGCTCTGTGTATCACTTCCAATGGACTCGATGGTGACAAGTAAAATGCAAGTCTACTACTAAGCTTTGCTCTCTGACAAATGTCGAGAAGAAAATAGGATAGCAGATCCTGAACTCTGAAGCTGTAAGGCTTCGGTAGAAATCTAAAAGCCATTCAGATAAACACAAAGAAATACATTTTCAAAGTTTATATTAGCTATTTGACGACCTCGGTGGCGAAGTGGTAAAGTGCTTGCCTCTGAACCTAGAGGTCCCGGGTTCGATCCCCGGTCGGGTCATGATGGAAAACGATCTTTTTCTGATTGGCCCGGGTCTTGGATGTTTATCTATATATGTATTTGTTATAAATATCGTTGAGTTAGTATCCCGTAACACAAGTCTCGAACTTACTTTGGGGCTAGCTCAATCTGTGTGATTTGTCCTAATATATTTATATATTTATTTATTTACTTGGCTGGAACTAAGTTACTTAAATTATCTGCATTTTCTTTTCTAGACCAAATTATGCATTTTAAAAATTTGATTCAGGATTTTCACGTGTTTTCAAGTTTGTATCCTGAGTCCAAGTTATATGTACATATCTGAGCGTTATCCCGGTGTCTTCCTCAGCTACAACGCGTTGGAACCCCAGCTCCGCTTTACTGCCTTTCCTTCCATTCAAATGAAAGTGTTTATTGTCAGTCATTGACTTCGCACTGCCTTCAGCAACGGGTCCGAATCATCAAAGTGACCTTAAACAACCCATTCTTCAGATAGATTGTCCAATATCAGCTATGTAGTGAGATTGGAGTGTCCAAAGTATTTATGGCGTCGTTTTACGACCTACGGCCGCCATTAGGGAAGCGCTTGTAAATTGGCCAATGGATTTGCGACTTTTGGCACTATATGCTGATTAGCAAAAACGGAAAGTTCGACCGAAATACGGGTTCAGATAATTTTATATTGAAAACAGGAACATAGAGGTCGTAGAGGTCTAGGGTCAGTTGCACCAATCAACTTTGACGTTAATTTTAATATGTGCGCTGCCGAAGTTTTGATAAAAAGGGCGTGTGTTAACTTTATCGTGCGCAGAATAAAAATGCATGCCATTTTGCCGAAACGTCAGCGCAGGTTAAAGTCAACGTCAAAGTTGACAGGTGCAACTGAACGTAAAAGGCGGGCTCAAGGCTTGAGGCTTTTTCTACCAGTCAACTAGAACGATGATGAAGGGAGAAAACACCATTTTTGGGGTGCAAAATAACACATGCATACCTAATGATGCAATTTAAAAAAGTTTGCGTAAAACTCCATAAGTTACTTGAACTTTGTATGGTTTGAGCCAGGAGAACATCTTTCGTGTTTGTGGGTTTGTCCACTAAAATCCATTGATCACTTAAATGTCTACTATTTTAATCCATGAATCCGGATTTTTTTTTTAAATGGATTTTTTTAGAACTAAACTTTTTCACATACAATTGTAGTGTAAGTTTCCTTACGATGTTTTCCTTTTTCCACCAATCACTTAGAAACAAAATGGCGTACTTTGCGTCTTTCTATGCAGGTTATAGTTAACGTCAAAATTTACCGGTACCACTCACCCCAAGTTGTAAATAAAAAAAAATAAAAAATTATACACGAGTCAGATTGGTCTACAAACGGTCTGCGAGACAAGTAGGATTCGAATCTGGGACCTTTTGGCTCACAAACTTGTCTAACACCGCTGCCTTCGTTAGTAGAAACCCGTGAACTTAGATAGATATGGGTGACCGTTTAACCTGCGTCCGTAATTATGTAAATAATGATAGCCGCAGGCCGACACGAATGCAAATGACGCCGCTGACGCGTGACACAAAGGAACGAGTTGCCATTTCGGCTATTAGTGGACAGAAGCTGCAGTTTAATTGTATAGTTGGGGGACTAGATAATAGAGTAGTCGATTGATTTGATGGCTTACATTATGGTATTTGATATTAGTCATGGAAAACCAGGGTGGGTAAAGATATTAGGGATTGTCTTCTACTATAATTAAAACCACACGATTTACACCGATTAGTCTAAACCGAACATTAAAGAATAGTATGTGCGTCTATGTGAACCCCGTAACGATGACGTTTCGATAAAATGGCGGACGTCGCGTTTGCACTGTTCTGCCTAGGTTTAAGTTAACGTAATATTTAAGTGGCTCAACGCACCCTAAATTATACTAAAGATATCACGTCTTTATCGCTCAAGGGGTGGACGAGGTCGAGAGTTACAAAACTTAAACGCCACTAATCGGTGGAATTGAGATTAAATAGTGACAAGTTTCAGCAGGATCAAGACTTTATAGCCTTTTCCCTTGATTTACTTTTACAATGTTTTAAGACAAGGCTGTACTTTTTTTGTTATTTTTCTACGAAATGGGAAATCTAGAAATTTGGAACATTTGATTGTTTTACAACCGGTCTCCTGCCTAACCTCGACCCTCCTTAGATATGCTACTGATGCCTATCTGCTAGGGCTGTCCCTTAGTCACCTTGTACATTATTCACGGGTAGATCTAAAGTAGGAGCATATAATTTATATTCAAAAAGTGGTAAGCTCTGGCATGATAGGAACCAACACTGTTTAAATGAGTTTCTTTCGGCATTTCTTCTCAGCAGTGGTCGTTCCGAAATGCTAGTAGTTTGTAGCTTTGGTAAATATCATTTAATAGAACATGACGCGAAAAAGATAATTTCTGAATAAATGATTTGATTTTGATCATATACGACACGGCTGTTATTTTTTGGCAGTAAGTGTGTTGTTATATAAACTTTGCACTATAACCATACATTGATTTCATTTCACACGAGTACAGTCAAGAACAGTTGTCAGAATTTAATATTTACCTAACGTTGCTTCTTATCCCATTCAAGGTTTCGACAATATCGTGAGTTGTATTCAATTTTGAATTATTCATAACCAATTGTAGCTAAGAATATGGATTATTAAGGCATATAGAAGTGTCAGCTGGGTATTAAATGCGTGCCATTATTGGTCTGACAACTAATGGTGGGTTGCACCGGTGAACTTTGTCGTTAACTTTAATCTGCGCGACGTTTAGATAAAATGCCGCACTTTGCATTTGTGCAGGTTAAAGTTAACGTCAAAGTCTGGTGCAACTCACCATAAGAATGCCGAAAAATGGTGGGAATGTGAACCTTTGGCTCCGACGCTCTGTGGCGACGAAAGTAACATAAAAACGCTCAACCTTATATCTAAATGTATGCTATATGTAAATTTTATGTTGAAAACCTGTTTTGAAAAAATACCTATAACTGCTTTATTTACTTGGTAAAATTTCTGACGAAGCAATTTGTAAAAATATAAATACAATACAATTTATTAGTAATTATTAATTTTAAAAATGTTTTTACTCACTTTACCTAGGTATATTGTTTGTTTACGTAAAGTATGATAAGCCGATAAAGCTAAAAGAAAATTACCTATAAAACGTTATACCCAACAAGAAGAAAGAGTCTAAAATTGCTGGAAAAATCATTATTTATTTTTAACCTATAAAGTTTTACTAAAAACGTTCCAATAGATGTAATTTTCGTTCCTATCTTCTGAGCAAATAATTTTATTTGTCGATTCCATTTCCCAGAATAGACCTCTCGAAAATAACGGAATATTCCGTCGACTCGTCCCGATAAATATAGATCCGTGGGACCAGTAGGCGTATTATTATGTATATTAAAAAAAAAAACTCGTTGCTAAATCACGGGCAACTAATAACTACAATAATATACTCCAATACTTAAATTGAACCAAAAAAAAAAACGTGTATCGAAAAATATCATACGCAGGATATCCAACAGCACAATACTATACGCTATTATCACCCCGTAAAGGTGGATCTCTTAGTAAATTTAAATGCGGCTAACTTTACATAAACTTTTAAATTATCAGACAACGGATATTGTAAAAATTTGGCTTCTACAATAGATTTTAGCAAGCAGAAAATTAACAAACAAAAAATATTTCTGTTAACTGATCCCGTGGGTCTAGTTGAGGCGGGGTCAATCGACGGAATACTTAGCGGTATCAATACAGAAATCTGATATTGGGCGAACATGACTAATCGTAATGTCCGAATATCTTCATCTATCATCCAAACGTGATGTGTCATACTTTCCCGCATTCAGACGTAATGGAGAGCTTATGAATGTTTTATTACGTAGATTCAAATATTTAATGTGTGTGTTATTTATGAGTAATACGTTTATTTCATTACTCTACTAGTTGTGGCGAACTGTCGTCCTCGCGAATTTAACTTTCGACGATGAAGTGCGGATTTGCATTTCACTTCTCATTATCGAATCGATTCGAAGTGATACGCTGCGAACCAATCACATCACGCCTCACGTTGGACGCCATTGTCGGGGTTTTATCGTGGGTTGGATTGTAAATAGGCACTAGGCAGTAGGTAGTAAAGTAAGTTTATTATAAAACTTAAGGTAAGACCTAGAACAATTAAATATAAAATAAAAATCTAAAATAGAGATTAGATGATACGTTATATATATTCCCAATAGAAGGAGCACTTACCCTTATTGGGTCTGTTCTTATTATTTTATTTAATGTTTATAAATTTATCACGGCCACCCTCTTGCCTCGCTAGCCTGATCGTAATGTTTACGCGTCATAGTGTTCGAGCGGATTTAGAATTTTGAAATGTATGACAGTAGATCCAAATGTGCCAGCGCAGGCGTAATACATCAAAAGAGATTCCAAACAAAGCGTAGCTGCGTTACAACGGTGTGGTTGTCGTTGCGTCACAGTAGCGCATTGTGATTGGTTAGCTGCGTCTCACTGTGAATAGACTCAATGGTGGAATGTAAATAGAAAAGTCGCATTACCGCATTGTTTGGTGTAGTTCCAGAGGTTGGTGTGTACAAAACTGTCTGTCTCTTATCTTCATGTACTCGAGGTTACATAAGGAGCTAAGACGCCCCAAAACCCAAGGTTCGTGTAAAAAATTAAACATTAAATTTTGAAGATTTGGCTATGATTTTAAAAATGGCCGCCTGACGTCAACCTTGTAATACTGCCTATCAGTCTTAACGCGTCCCTTAGATGCCTCGTACAACATCCACGGCAGGAGTAGCCCTATTCTAAGGCGGGAACACACACCACATTATACGGAATGGAGTATTTGTGGCGGACGGTCGTCTCTGAAAATTTCGGGATTAGATTCCTGGATTTGCGTTGATCGATTTGGTGTTGATCCAGAGATGAGCGCAAAAATATATATTTATCTTTTATGTGATGGCTACGATTAAAAGAAACAAAACTTAAATTACAAGCTTATGAAAATCAGCCTTAAGTACAGTCAACAGCACACCAAGTTACTTTGTCCTCTATGGCGCTGTGATAGCGGCGAGTTTGCATTGAATTTGATGATTGGTTGATGTGCTGTCGACTGTACGTAAAACTGAAGAATTTAATAAACCCAATGGCAAACAATCAAAGCCGACCCGTCGTCGTTCCGATTCAGGAATCGCATAAAAATTCTTGAAACGACACCCAATATTATAGCCTTGTCCCGTTTTATCGGCCATCATTGTTTCAATCATTGCTTTAAATACTTTTGTATTCACGGAAATGTATAATAAAATATATAAATCTAGTTTAATATCTTGATTGGTGTTAAAAAAAACTAAGGAAATACATTACTTATTGACGAAAATTAATTTATTTGAAACTATGTCTACTGCCGACTTCTAAAATTAAGGCGAAGAAGCGGCGCAACAAACTTCACTACAGCCTTTCCTCCAATGATGTAAATTAACAAATGTAGGTTAGCAATTAACAATGAAACACCAAAGTTTAAAATTATTTAAATCTAACTTTTTCCCGATACATTTTTTCTGGCATCACAAGCGGCCGCCTGACATTAGCCCTCCTTGGGAATGCTACTGTCGCCTATCATCTGCCACGTGCTGCCTGAATAACCTCGTACAATACCATAGACCTAACTGCACGATGTGTTGTTAAAATACAATAAGCTTCAGTTGCACCAGTAAAATTTGACGTTTATTTTTACCTGCGTACAACAACGCAAAGTTCTCCATTTATCCAACCGGCAGCGGTGCACGCACAGGTTAAATTTAACATCGAAATTGACTGGTGCAACCGAGGCTTATTATTCTATTGTAGTTAGTGATTTAGTTAACATTTTAAACAATAATTTTTATTAAACAAAATTAGTCTGAATTTATATCGTTCGTTCATTTTAATTGTACATTTGTTGCATAATTATTCATCATCATCTCAATTATGGAATGTAATTTACATTTTCAAAATAAACAATTGTCTCTGGGTTCGCAAGCACCATATTTTGAGCTCCTTAGGGTGAGTTTTACCAGTCAACTTTGACGTTAACTTTACCTTCGTGCCGTTGACGTTTAGACTAAATGGCGTACTTTGCGTTTCGAGTTAACGACAGAGTTGACGGTGCAACCCAATCAGTCGCATCAGTCTCTAAAAAAACTGAAATAAATCCAAAAACTACCGGACGGATTTTTGTACGGGTTTCACCAATATAGATATCATATGATATAGTGATAGTATGATAAGACAAAGACAAAGATTATATTATTATATATATTATATTATATTATTATATTATATTTATATATTATTATATTATATTTATATATTATATTATATTAGGACAAATCACACAGATTGAGCTAGCCCCAAAGTAAGTTCGAGACTTGTGTTATGGGATACTAACTCAACGATACTATATTTTATTACATATACATATATAGATAAACATCCAAGACCCGGGCCAATCAGAAAAAGATCATTTTCCATCATGACCCGACCGGGGATCGAACCCGGGACCTCTCGATTCAGTGGCAAGAACTTTACCACTGCGCCACCGATTATTTATTTGAAAAAACATTAGTTTACATTTTTACAATGTGGTGTTAAAAGAAAAACTTAATCCTACATGTTTCACCGTCCACGGGTGTGCAAATTTAAATGGAGAGCATGCTATCATCCCACGAAACAAAATCGAATAAATAAAAGTAGCTAAATTACACTATTTTTTTATCTAAATCTATCATTAAAAAAAATCGTTTAAATTATAATAACATTTATCAATCAGCAAGGACCTGAGTGAGATGCTTTTTAAATAAATTTAAATTTTGATCTTTAATTTGTTGGCGGAATTTTGTTATAAATTTTAGGTGCCATACATACAATACTTTTACTGAGTAATGCCGTTTTAGAAGGGTGTAAACATAGCCTATAATTATCCCGATGATTTCTTAATACAACATCACAAAGGCGTGGGAATAAATGGGCATTATTACATTTAACAAATATTGCAACCTCAAGCTATTAGATTAAGCGCTATAAAGTTTTATAGCTAAAACATCTTGCAAAAGATAAGTAGTTTCGAAACGATTATTCGGTGGCGATTTACCAAAAAATAATAATTTCAGATCAAGACAAGTCAACGCGTGGGTTATTTCTGTCGAACAAGCCCTTTCAAAAAGTTAATGAAATTTACAAATCAAAATTCTGATTCGAGTGCTCAAAGGAGAGGGAATTGTTTCGGCGCAAAGAAAATTTGATTTCTATCGTTTAGTCCTATTGGTACCCCAAAATGTACCCCATAGTGGTATGGGGTATCTTTTTTTTAACCAATATTAGTGGTTCTGGTGAAAAAAAAATGTAATTCTATCTTTGCTTTTAGGAATGGATTTGTATGAAGGGTAGAATTAACCGCATATAAAATCATCATCATATCGAGTATGTTATCGCTAACACTGGTGTCAGATTTCATTCAAGTCGCCTAAAGGCATCTGACATGACTTTTACGACTTCTTACCGCCATCTGGTTGGTGGCAGGTAGTTGCACACACAATAGGGAACTAAATTATCCATCAGTGTACAGGTTTCCTCACGATGTTTTCCTTCACCGGAAGCAAGTGGTGGTCTATGAAAACTAATATGCATACCCACATAATAATATGAGTCAGATTGGTATACAAACTTATATGTCACGAGTAGGATACATACCTGAGACCTTTCGATCCACAGGCGGGCGTATCAACCATTACACCATCACCGCTTCTTACATTCCGCATATATGTAGAATAGAACTACTTCATAATGTGTGACTCCTGCTAAAGCGTACCTTAGGCAACTGAGGTATAGAAAGGATTAACAGCCGGCGACTACAACAGCATTTCCAAGGAAAGATGACATTAGACAGTCGGCCGTAAAACCACAGTCTGTGGAACTCGAATTAATTGTTTTCAAGCCAACTTTGTTAAAGTCCAGACCCCGCTTGAAACACAAATTAGTAAATAAATAATAATAATAAATATATTAGTACAAATCACACAGATTGAGCCCCAAAGTAAGTTCGAAACTTGTGTTATGGGATACTAACTCAACGATACTATATTTCATAACAAATACATATATAGATAAACATCCAAGACCCGGGCCAATCAGAAAAATATTATTTTCCATCATTACTCGAGCGGGGTTTGAACCCGGGATCTCACCGTCACCGAGGTCGTCAAAAATTAATCATAGAATTGTGTGTGTGGCATCACAGCCCAGTATGTCACCGAGATTGGGTACAAAGGGAATAGATTCCAACGGGTTCGGGCCTGGCATAGACTAAAACGAAAACGTAATTTATCGTTGCGAAGCGAAAGCCGTCGAGTGACAGGAAAGACTTCGCAGATTTTTATGAATTCTCGCTTCTTACTGTAATACCGCTTGTTTAGACTTGACGAGTGAATTAACGAGTTAATTGAAGGATGTTTAACTTAATACTGTACCTTGTAAGAGTATGTTTTTACTATTAAACCAAACAAAAGTTAATAAGTTTAAACAACAGATGGACTCAATGATTAATTTTGTTATTAATTACTATTTTACTTACCTTACGAACCGGTACAAATATGATGGAGAAACAATTGTTTATCTATTGTGTCACGATTAATCGCGATCGACGGATTAATTAGTTATCCGTCGATCGCAACTTATAAAAAGTACATAATTGCCCTCGCTTATTCTTACAAAATATTTTTCTTAAAAATATTTACCATTTCTATAAAAAAATATATGTTTGTAATCTAGTAAATAAATTGTACGATTTAATGTTTCGAAAATAGTAAAGAATTTAAAAAAGAAGACAAGCGAATAATTTTTGGTTGAATATTGAAATAATAAAATAAATAATAAAATTCGTTTATTTCGGATCACCAGTAAATCCATAGAAATGTTAGTACCATGACTTATTAACTAGTGTTAGTATACAATAGAATTTTCTTAAAATTGGAGAGTAGTTATTCTCCGCTACTGTTCTTAAAATGCCATTGGGACTGTCTCTGACTCTTCTCAATAGCGAGGCTGTTTTTTTGCGTATGATCGCGTGAAAGCCATCCGTCCGAGCTTGCGCGAACATTTCCGACGCACTGCAGTACCGAGGCAGACCCAACAACAAATCATCTGTTCAAATTTAGCTAGTTAACTCAAAACATCATTTCGACCAAACTCGTCTAATGCGAACTGTGTACTTATACGTGGATATCTGCTGAAGATAAATGTTATTACGCCACATAAGGATTAGTTTTATTAAAACCTTGCTATAATGAAGTATCTCAATTATTTGACACTAGCTTCTTAGGCTTCGCTCGGGTAAAATCTTAATTAAAAAATTCTGGACTTAATCTTGAGGGTTTCGTCTGTAACTGTGCCAAAATTCATCAAAATTCGTCCAGTGATTTTTCAGTTTATACCTGACAAACAAAACATCAAAAATACAAATCTATCCTTTTTATAGTATTAGTATGGACACATGGACAGTGTGGATAGTGCGGACTAGTGTCACACCCCGCTCTGGCTTTGCGTAAGCGCAATATTTAATTCCATTCCTTTATCAAATATCAACTTATGTCACACCTAAAATATATCACTATTCATCATAAACATGCACAATATAACACGAATTTTTAAAATTAATGATAGCGTAATTCCATTTCTTCACAATAGTTCGTCTTTGTTCAACAGACAACAGATAAATAAGACATTCTGTTTTCAAAACGAGCTGTCACGCGCACTGTCGTCCAATAAGCGATCTGCTCGTTGGCACTTTCAATTATTCACCAATCAGACATAATCTGACGTCTTGCTCGTTGACAAGTTAGGGAGTTAGGAGGAAACTTTGTCCATTGTATAGATAGACTATAGTTTCTGATGTTCATCGCATATAATCAAATTCAAATTATTTATTTTTTACATTAAATTCCTTAATGTACAAAAAACAGGAACCTTAATGTACAGAAATTTATTTCAATATAAATATACATATATGTATCTCTTATTCGTTGTCCTCATTTAGAATTGTTTTTGTAGGTACCTTTTTTTTGTTGAACAATTGTCTATTTACTGACGAATAATTTTATAGGTACTTACTAACCTAGTTGTATAATAACGAAGTGTTATTTTTTAATGTGTAACAATTTTTATCCCATAAGACTAGCCTCGAACTTACTTTGGGGCTAGCTCAATCTGTGTGATTTGTCCTAATATATTTATTTATATATTATGAGCTAATAAAATCGGTGCGCTCCGTGGAATACCCGATATTTGTCACATGAAAACAACCGACGACGCTTCGTTAATAATTCCTCATCGTGATGGGTAAAAGAAGCTGAATTTAAAATTTTCCCCACTTTACGCTTTGTTTGAGAGAGAATGGGTGTCAAATACGAAGGTGTCTACAATTCATGGAAATGAGAAAGCTTCGTAATAAAGAGGCTTGCTCACTAACGTTAAAAAAAAAGTATTTTTTTTTAACTTAGTGAGCAAGCCTCAGCAAGTTGTTTGCTGATAATTGATGCCCTTCACCTGCAGTCGTCGTCACGCCAGACTGTATAATGGAGGTCCTGGATTCGATCCCTGTCAGTTCAAGGTGGAAAATTTTCTTTTTCATATTGACTTGGGTAATTTGTGTTTGATTATCTACATTATATGTGTATGTTATTTAATAGAGTATTGTGAGTTAGTATCCCAAAGACAAGTCAAAACTTACTTTAGGGCAGTGTGTGATTTTCCCCTAATCTGACGACGATTATTCTATTATAATGAGAACAAAATAACTAGATGTTATTTTAAAACGAATTTCGTCACAATTTAATTGTGAATCTTAATTTTTTTGTCGCATGTGTATGCCCCTTAATGTTGTTTACGTGTTAAATATATATTTTTTCACGCCTTAGCACAAGATGTCATTTTCTTGTCGTATGCATAAAATGCATAAATAGTATTTCAAGAAGCAAGTTAAAAACCAGTTTTTTTTTGTTAGGTACGGAAAACATGGGAATATGCTTAAGTCAAAGGCAAGTTTTTTTTTTTACTTCTCGGTATCTGGGTAAAGAAAATCCTTAATTAAGTATTAATATCCAATGTTAAAATAGCGAATTTAATGCTGCATAGCTCCCAACTGACTGTTAAAGAGAAACATAGAAATAAAAGTTTTTTGACGATCTCCGTGGCGCTGTGGTAAAGTGCTTGCCTCTGAACCGAGAGGTCCCGGGTTCGATCCCCGGTCGGGTTAAGATGGAAAATGATCTTTTTCTGATTAACCCGGGTCTTGGATGTTTATCTATATATGTATTTGTTATAAAATATAGTATCGTTGAGTTAGTATCCCATAACACAAGTCACGGACTTACTTTAGGGGCTAGCATCTGTGTGATTTGTCCTAATATATTTATTTATTTATTTTAAATTGTACTCGCCTCCATAATAAATAGGTCGCAGCTTTAAATTTAATATCTCAATCAAAATTGTATTAAAAAAAAAAAACAATGTTAGTGAATGTAATTTAATTACTATGTACATGCTACTAACGCGAATACTATGAATATAATAAGTATGTAAAATCTAATCTATCTAGTCTCTTCTGTAATAAATATGACATATCATATTGCATCAAGATTTCTCTAACAAAAATAAAAGCTTGATCATAATCAAGCTTTTATTTTTGTCAGAGAAATCTTATTTCAAAGTGTGACAAAAAATAATTTCCGTTGAGGAGTTCCCACGTTTGGAGCCATTCCTGGGTGCGACATCAGGTCATGCTTATAATAATAATGTATTGTGATCAAAACTAAATGTGTGTACACAATTTCAGCTCAATCGGTTGAAGATATCTGCTTCAAAATTGAGTTGCAAAATTCCACCCGAGGGATATAAGACATACGTACAGTCAACAGCAAATCAAGTTACCCCATATTAACCTCTTTGGCGGGGTAATAACGGCAAGTTTGCAGTGATTTTGGGTAGGTTGTTGAGCTGTTAACTGTATTTAATCACATTGCAAGTTAAATGAAAGCTCGTAAAAATAAAACAATCAAATTCTTGCCAAATTAACATTTCATATTCAATATAAAAAGCAACCCCTTTCAAATTAACAGGTACACGAACAGGTCACAGCAATCAACTCGTCATCAACAAGGTAGTTTACGAGACGTGAACCGAAAATTACTTCCCGTCGCAGTTTGCGTTTCCTTTCCCCTGGCATTCCGCCTCAGCGGTCAAAGAAAAAACAATTCTTTATAGCGTACGCCATTTTTCTTTATCTTTATGTTAAATAATAATTGCTCTGTTGATTTCACGCTCGAAGGCGGAAAATAGGAGTACTAATTACTATAAGTCTGACGATTATGTGGATGACAATAATGTTTGGCCCAAGCATGTACGGTGCAGTATCCTCACAACATATGTAATTGGTTTATGATATTATTACGTACGTGTTGTACATTTAGCTTTTTATTTTATAAATATATATGTATATATTGTGTGACAATTTTCAATAATTTTATTGGAAATTCAACTTTTATTTTATTTATTCATTCAAATTTTGACATTTTTAATAATGATGTAAATTCGTCCTCCTAATTTTTAATATATGTATAAGACCTATATTTGTTAATTGACGTCCTTGGAGAAAAGGCTGCGGTGAAGTTTGTTGCGCCGCTTCTTCTTCACCTGCGCTTTGGAAGCCGGCAGTAGACTTAGTTTAAGTAATTTTTGACGTCAATAAGTGATATATATCATCCTAAATTGAATAAAGAATTTTGAATTTGAATTATAGTATGATTTGATATACATCTCATTGATTAATTGTTCCTGTATTTCCATTCGCTCCTGCAGTCTGTCTTTATCTTCTGTTTGTTGCTTACATATGAGGTCCCTACATTATGAAATTGGCGTTTGGTATAGGTGGTAACAAAAAGTCGAATATTTTTTAATATAATATATTTATTTAATCAAAGTAAGAACCATTATTGTCTATGCACTTTTTTTTTCTATTGCACTCGTAGGTAGTTCATTGATCCCTTTACTAAAAAAACCATTCGGACGGGAAGCAATAAAATCTTTGAATTTTTTCCCTTGGAAGAAGTTATCCAAATTTCGTAAAACATGGTAATCTGTTGGAGTAATGTAACTTGTGAGGGGAAATTTGTGATTAAAGTGACCAGTACAAAAAAACGCCAATGTCATATGTAAGGACCTAATAATTATGTGCAATATAACTATATATTTAAGTAATGTTTGCATGTAAGTTTATTGTATTAATGTTTATGTAGGTTTATGATATTTATGTTAAGTATATTTATATATTAAGTCTATTTTTACAATTGTCAGTTTAATCCGATACGCATTACTGTATTTCCTCGTCTAGCAATTTCCCTAAAGGTTGTCTGGAAGAAATTGCTTACAGCGATAAGGCCGCCTTTTACACAATGTATCTATACCATAATGTCGTGCTATGTGTGATTATACATTTTGTACTTATGTATACTATGTAATTAATTTGTGCAATAAAGAATTGTTGCAATTGTTGCATTGCATTGCACTGCATTTTATTGTGGCATGAATATATCGTTATATTTGGATTTTTGATATTCCTGAGCAAGGTGTATAATTTGTTATATTTTCACCCGAGCGAAGCCGGGGCGGGTCGCTATTTAGCTAAGGCACACGGATTGTAAAATCGCATGTAATAATTAAATTGTCAATATCAATTAAATCTACATTGCAACGTGCTGCGGTCGGCTCCGATGGCCTTAATTAGAAATAATTATAACCCTGATTAATTACTTTGTAATGAAAGTAGAATATAAGTAGAATATATATAAGGAAATTAATTTTATTTCTGATACCATTTAACTTTTGTTTTTTAAATTATAGAGAACTTCACGACAATGAACGATTCTTATTATACGTTAGTATTTTTCATATTATCAAGTTTAAAAAATATTCATAAAATTTGTATTATTGTGTGTGAAAAATCTATCGAGAAAAGGATGGTACGGCCATGCCTCGTTTTTTGCTCGACTTGCGGGGGCACTGCCGTGCCCCCAGATTGAGATCTTTGATGCTAAAAGTCAGGTCGAAACAGTAGAATAAGCGATAGGAAAGTAGTTTAAATATGAAACTTAAAAAAAAAGTGAAAAGGTAGATTAATATAAATATAGTAGACATTTTGTATTGTAAAATTGGAAAAGTGTTAATCTCAGGACTCGGGACCACCATTTATTTTCACATCTAGTTTCTTCAAGGAAGCAAGCGTGGATAAGACACAGCGATATGTATTTGTTGAACAAATGTTCACACCAGTAGTCGTTTATTAAAATTTCATTTTGTATCATGTTCTCACCGTTTTTATTTACTTTCATCATCAGATATTTAGCACACTGCTGGAGCACAGACCTTCCTTATGCATTATTCATCCAGGTGTAGGTATGATGAACACGGGCGCATTGCAAATTAGCAGGTTTCATCACTGCTTATACGACCGGGGCCAACGGCTTAACGTGCCTTCCGAAGCACGGCGGAGCTCACGATAATACAGTTTTGGTCACCCATCCGGCCATTGTGAATGTGATTTAACTGCCGCTATCACAAGCAGGGCACGCTAACCACTGTGTCATTGAGCATCTCGTTTACTTATTCGTATTTATTATTCATTGACTTCCAGTCAAAACCCTATAAGCCGCAGACAGTATAAAAACATAGCTTTCGGAATGACACTAGTGGCAGTTGGTAAAAATGTGTGGTGGGGGTACCAGCCAAGTGAAAACATTTTTGTTCGCCTCAATGCTAAATTGTGGGTTGTAATGGGACACTTGGCTACTTTCCTTGAGATTTTATATGGCTATTTGAATTATGATTTATTGAAGAAATCACATTTACTTCTGTCGTATTTTATTAGTTTGGCTTTGTATTCAATCGTTACTGTAAGTACCTTTAATAATTTTATTATAGTTCAAGAGTTTTAAGGCTTGCCCATTTAAATTTGCCAAGGAAAATTTTTAGTTTTTTTTTTTAGTTTCCAGATCTAAATCCAAATACACATTTATTTTACTGTAGACATATTTCGATTACTAGAACAGAATTTGGTTTTCAGATGAAAATATTAACCGCGCAAAGAGATGTGTACAGAGTTTGTGTAACGAATTTCATGAAGGAATTCCACTTGTACCACTTTCAACATGAAAACAAATATAATAAAAAGGTATAAGATACAATATTATCAGGATTCGCCGTTAACGGATACGTCAGCGTACATTACACAAATTATCTTTGATACAATAGTATATGAAGTAGATTATACAAATACTAATATTAATTAAATCTAATATTAATAGTGTAAATAAAGAAATGAGACTTTGTACAGGCTACTAGTAAAAATATATAGGTAACTTTATTGTCAATAGAGACTCTTAGTAAGGTTTGTGCTTTGAAAATAAAGTGGGTATTATAAGTGAATATTATGAGAATTTCATTAAATGAGACTTTGTACAGGCTACTAGTAAAAATATATAGGTAACTTTATTGTCAATAGAGACTCTTAGTAAGGTTTGTGCTTTGAAAATAAAGTGGGTATTATAAGTGAATATTATGAGAATTTCATTAAATAAATGTATGTCACATATTTATTACTATTTTTAACTTAATAGTTATATAACTACCATATAAATTGTAAGTTAATCTATACTGCATGCGTGCTATATTAATATTATTTCAACGAACTTGGCTGCACTCACCACCGTGCGCCTCGAACTAATTTGTGAAAATTTCTAATATTATTTTCTCATCTTTTTCAGAAAGCAATCAAAACGGAACGTTTTTCACTCTTTATCCAATGTTTTCTCATATTATCCATATTTCTAGACGCGCTTATGTGGTTCATCACTTCACTGGCAAAGAATACAATTCACCTAGAGGAAATACATAACAAAACCATGATATTACAGGGTGGCACGTATATATGGATGCCTTTCGACCACACATACAATTTCAAGAACTGGATTCTATTGGAAATATTTTTCATGACTTATTTGCAATTTGGCATTGGTTTAGTGATATTTTGCGTGGATATAATGACTTTTACATTCATGTTACATTTGATTGGCCATTTAGATATTCTGAAAAATGATATTGAAAGCCAAGATTGGATCGGCTTGAGCGATTTGGCTGTTAGACAGAAACTTGTGGATATACACAACCGATATACATTTATCAAGAGGCGAGTATGCGATATTTTTATCTATTTTTGTGAACTTTATTTCAGATGAAATCACAAAGACTAGACATACAAGCTTAATTTAATTTATAATGGTAATTCACAAGTAAACCTTAATAAAAAAATAACAATTATTATCATCATTTCTATAATTTCATTCTGAATCTATAAACGACGTGTATGAGTTGTAGAAGTAATAAAAATATATAAATATATATTTTTTCAGGAACTTCAAGACATTCGAAGCGGCTTACGGCATAAACATCGGCGCTATATTTTTATTTAATTTGATTGCAGACAGCTTACTGATGTATCTTCTTATGTTTAACGTAAGTTTAAAATTATGATTTATGAATAAACTAGAGACTCGACCTGGCCCACTCGCGTAAAATCATAATATAATAATAATCCTACTAATATACTCGTAACAAATGCGAAAGTTTGTGAGGATGTGTTTGTGTGTGTATGTTTATAACTCTTTCACGCTAAATCTACTGAACGGATTTTGATGAAATTTGGTACACTGATAGAATATGATCTAGAATAACACATAGGGTACATTTTATCTCGAAATTTCCACGGAAGCGAAGACCCGGGGCACAGCTAGTATAACTATAATATAACTATTATTATAAATGCGAAAGTAAGTTTGTTTGTGACCACTTCACGCTCCAGTTATGAAACCAATCTTATTGAAATTTTGCATACATGTAGTTTGAACTATTTGAAAAGATCTAAGCATACATATAGACAGGCAGCGGGAAGCAATTTTGTTTTATACTATGTAGAGATCAATACTCTTTTTATGTTGTGTTGTTCGTTGTCCTCACTGAGACAAAGAGGCGCGTCGCGACGTGAAAACATTAAAAGAAAGGCCGTTTTCTACTACTGTTTTCTGCGCATACTATACAGGATAAAAACAAAGGGTGCTCCGCGGAGCCCTAGGGCTCCTTAAAGCATATGTTGGGGCTCCGTGAATGTATTGGTTATATTTAAAAAAGTACCAAGTAGACTTATATCGTGAAAAACGCACGTATAAAATTATTTGGGAATATGATTTACAAAAGTTATTATCAAAAACTATAAAATATATTCTTGTATGATAACGTTAGCTATTGATACAGTTACAGTTAGTGCATATAAAACTAGGTTTTGTATTAATGAATAATTATGTGCTCCAATGAAAGCTTAGCTTTTCCAAAGTTTAAGAACCACTATTTTACGATATACAGACAAGTGTAATTGAAATGAAGTCAAAGGAAAAGTTGTGTTTTTAATTAATTAAAAATCTTTACCGACCCGGGGGCCAAAATTATTGCACAGAATTAAATGATTGTTTCTTTTGTACTATTTCTATTTACAACATATTTTTATGTACTATATAGGTTAAAATTAAAACTACAATAATAAATACTAAATTAATTTCAATAAAAAATTGACACTAAATCGCCGTCGTCGTGCGGTAAAGTTCCCGGAAGGCTGGCGACATTTCCTCTTTGTATGGCCAAACTCGAACGTTGGCCAAAATAGTCACCGGCCCTTGGGTCCCCAGAGACATCGACCAGGCGTGCGGAAATTTCTTTGTAAAGGGTTTTTGCATCCGCACCCCAAGGTCCCAGGGTCTCTACAGCAAAAGGCGTAATGGAATGATGTATGGCTCACCCAGAGATGAATATTTACGCCTTTTGCCGGACACTGCCGTCTACGAAGCCGCACCAGCCTTACAGGCAGTCGCTGCTACATATTTTTCTTTTGTTATAGGAAAAGGAAAACCAAATGTTATATTTCATTATGGCATTCTATTTCTTTAACATCCTCATTGCCTTATCGTATGCTACCGAAAAGATTCGTAAATTGGTAAGATGGCTTTACACTTTGTATTTTTTTTTTCTCAATAAATATAGGTAATAGGGCAAATCACACAGATTGAGCCAGCCCCAAAGTAAGTTCGAGACTTGCGTTATGGGATACTAACTCAACGATATTGTATTTTATAACAAATACATATATAGATAAACATCTAAGACCAGGGCCAATCAAAAAAAGATCATTTTCCATTATGACCCGACCAGGTATCGAACCCTCTCGGTTCAGAGGCAAGCACTTCTTCTTTTCGTGTGTGTTATTGCTAACATTGGTGTCAGAATTAATTTAACTCGCCTAAAGGCAATTTATATGACTTTTACGCAACTTTTATGTCATATAGAGGCAAGTTGTCGCTTATAAACAAGTGAACTTAATTTGTTAACCAGTGTGCAGGTTTCCTCACGATGTTTTCCTTCATCAGAAGCCAGTGGTGGTCTATGAATACTACTTTATATGAGTCAGATTGGTATACAAACTAATGTGGCGGGAAGGTTGAGTAGGATTCGGTCAATCACGGTCGGATTGTTTTAACCACTTGACCACCACGGCTTCTATTAAAACGCTGAATTGATTTTACTCCGATGCCATGATATACATGGATCTTTATGCCAAGGTAATATCGATCAATTTGCAATGAGTTTGGGTAGATTGATGCGCTGTCGACTGTACATGAAAATAGGAATACCGAGGCAGATTTATATCAGGCAAATAAAAGACAAAGTGGGTGATTTGCTATAAAGGGAGAGCAACGGACGGAACTGAAATCAATTTATTTAAAATGTTCAGATTGTAACGACCCGTGGAACAGCGCTATTAATCGAACGTGATTGGTATAAGGCTTGACAATTAGGTCCCACCAATATGGTAAAACCACATTAGTACTTACCCAAGATTATATATATATATATATATATACTGTTTGCATGTGACGATATATAATGACGATTGTACACAACACTTTCAGTAAACATAAATGTTTACTGAAACTGTCGTCATTGGGATTTCAGAATTACAAGATGTGCAGATTGATTAGTAATTTAAGGTCTGTAATCTGTGATGTACCTTCTATAAATATAGATAAATAAATATCACAGTGTAGCACAGATAAACACTACGAGGATTCCGCTTTCCGGTAATTATTGTAAATATGTGTCTGTGATTTTTGTACTGAATAAATGATTTAAAAAAAAGTCAGTAGGTACTCCACAGATAAGAGGTTTTACATTGTCTTGTCTGAATTTTGCTGTGTGTTGAACTGGAAAATATTTGAATGCTAAGGCGTTAGTATACAGAAAAAAGCTCAAGCATTCCACCAGCATCGCTTATGATATCTAGTAAGATTTTTATATCTATGGGCGGAACGGTTGAAAAAAGGAAATGAAAAGATGAAAAGTACCTAGTATCAGAGTGGTTATTTAGAATATTAGCAGCAGACCCCATGATGGGTATTTTACGGCCATACCTTTTAATACATAGCACCTTTGCCATATTTCAGTATAGTCGTCGGGTGAATTTCCGAGCGTTCTTACCGCTGTCAATTTTTAACAAAGAAAAATTTAAACAAAGACAAGAATCAGTCTGTATCTGACTTTAAATTCATTAATATGTACTGTGATCAATGTCAATTTTATGAATGATTGATTTTGGAAATGATTCCTTCCTCGAGAAAATTGACGGATCATAATGACCGTGCGGCCGCAGCGGTCGAAACGCTCAGAGGTTCACCCCGTCAATCAACACGCGCCCGTCCAATATCTGTACCCGAGTTCGACTTCCAGAGCGAGCAGTGCGGGCTTATTGTCTTATAGCGCCTCGGTACTGTCTTCCTAGCATAGGGAGGTATTCTACTCATCCAGTTTTTGATATATTGCTATCACTTTCGTAAAGCTGCGTAAAATAAAAGATAGCTATAATATTTGACAGATAATTCGATGAGGAATATCTAAGCTGTAAGGTAGCTCGCCGAGGCGCTATGAGACAATACTTATGTATGAGAAGAATATCTTAACGAAGACTGGCTTAGATAAATTTCGATTTCCATAGATACCTTTTGTACCGAAGGTTTTATTAATCTGTGACGGTATTTTGTATAAGTGCTGTGAACATTTCTCATCGGATTTCAGAGCGAAGATGTTTTCATCGCAATTTATTCGTGCCCATGGGAGTCGATGGCGCTCTCGAATCAAAAAACGTTATTATTGATGCTTGTCCAATCACAAGAGCTGTTGGATTTCAAAGCTTGCGGTTATTCTATCGGCTATCAGCCCATGATTAGTGTAAGTAACTTTATATTATGTTCACACAAAGGCTTGAAAATAGATCTCATGTTTGGTATTTTTTCGCTTTCAATAAGTCATTTTACGGCAAAAAACTGAAGGACGCGGCATGGCAGCTGCTACTCACTCACTCGCACTGTCGACTTAGTCTAATGTTAGTGTGTGGATATTTTTTTCGATATACGTATCTATACGGGCAGACTGCGAGAAATTTGTAATGTATTTGGTATAAAAAGGGCCATATAAATATTAAAAATATACAAGTATTTTATAGGTAGGTATTTTTAAATATTTTTCTAAAATCAGACCTTGCATTTCAGATTATCAAAGCAACATTTTCGTACTACGTGATGTTGAAGGAAACCAATGAATGATGATATTAAGAAAATAGAACAAATATATTATTATTATTATAAATAAATAAATATTAAATGCTATCATTTGCACTAAAAAAACATCTTTGTATCAATTATCATGTACAAAGCCAGGAACATTGTTGTGGGTTTTCGTAAAATACTGGCCATCATAACATTGATCCGTTACGAGTCGTAACGCTAAGAAGAAAAATAATAATCAAATGAAATAAACTTTTTTCGAGAATTTTCATTTTCACATTACATGAAATAAATTCTTTCCTTTTTCTAAAAAAAAAAAAAAAAACGTTTACGTAAATAAAACTGATCAAGCAATAAAATGCTGCGTGCGGTTTTCATTGATTTAGCATACTGTCTATATTTGGTTGCAGATTAGATTGTCTGATTTCCATCCAAACTTTTCGTTTCGATTACGCCAAACAGTAATAAAAGGCACACGCAACACAATACAACATAATTATGAAACACTATAGCCACAACCAGCGGTGTTACCCGCGTAATTATTTTTAAGAAATACTTGCGATTTTTATGCCCAGTCGCGCCATTTGCTTTATAAAACGCCGTTGACTATCAGACTTTTTGACGAAATTGACTACGGGAATCGCCTACTTTCAAGATAAAAAAGTACCCTATGTGTTAATCGAATATATCTGCTACCTCAATAGCAAATTTCATAAAAATTTACTCAGCCGTTTGCCCGTGAAAAAGTAACAAACTATCGTCTTTGTAATGTTAGTGGGATTACACAGTAAAAAATACACAGATATATAGAGAGAATCTGTGGACCATACCATGTGGCCAGTCTGTGCCATTTAATGGTACAATTAAACCGCCCTCTTTAGAATAAAACATTAAATCGTCTCCGAATAGGCAATACAAAACAAAACAGCATTATCAGAAATAGATAAATTAATGATGAATCACGTTTCTGAAACACAATTCGAACGTCTAGTAGATAAGTGATATAGCACTTCTACTTTTTACTAATGACCCATACTAATCCACTATGTTATAGTGTGTATAACTCGGTAAAGTTCGGTTGAAACGCCAAAGCCAACCACAGCATTATTAACTCCGCCGCTCCATTCGTCAGTACGGCCACCATCAGGGCCGGATTCAGGAAGCGGAGGGCCCGATCGCTGAACCCCCCTTGGTTCAGCGATCGGGCCCTGGTTGAGATCCGTAACTAAAATATTTTTTTTGGCCGCATTAAACTAGCGATTAACTAAAAACATAACAATAATATTTCTAATGTAATTCTTATCTTGTTGTTTACTATGTACTTCATGAAATCCTAGTAATAAAGTTACAAAACATTGTAAAAAAATGCGATGAAATCCATCACCTATGCGTTTGAGTTTTATGTAAGATAATATTATATTTTTATAATTTTTCAAGTTATTTCCAGTGTGTACGTTTTTGAACAGATGTTGTCTCTCTGACAGCAAAAAAATTAAACCAAGAAATGAAATTACTTGATTTAGCCTTTAAAGGTTTTTTCTTTTATATGCACGCGGCTCAAGAGCCATGCTAGATTCCAATCTAGCATGTCAGGGTCCACCCTTGATCCGGACCTGACCAGTACAGTACGGTGGTGTTAGAGCGAGCAATTTGTTCGCGGTCTCACGTGTGACTGGCTAATTGCAGCACCGGACTAAACCGCCTAAAGTTGGGTTTGGTCCACGCTTACTGATATATTTGGATGAGTATGTGATTAAAACATTATTGTCACGAAAAATATGCAACATTTTCTATTTTTAAATAATAAATAAATAAATAAATAAACATATTAGGACAAATCACACAGATTGAGCTAGCTCCAAAGTAAGTTCGAGACTTGTGTTATGGGATACTAACTCAACGATACTATATTTTATAACAAATACATATATAGATAAACATCCAAGACCCGGGCCAATCAGAAAAAGATCATTTTCCATCATGACCCGACCGGGGATCGAACCCGGGACCTCTCGGTTCAGTGGCAAGAACTTTACCACTGCGCCACCGAGGTCGTCAATTTTCTCGATGGTAATGTGGTGACTTCAAACGAAAAGCTATCCAAATTCATTGCAAATTTATCGCTATTAACTCTGCATTGAGATCTATGTAGTAAGGTAACTTGACGTGCGGTCGACAGTACAACAAAAAAATATTTCTCTTGTTTCAATGAAATCTTTTACACTTATGTTCGTCCGAATGTAATGTCAAAAAGTTACTTATCGAATTCGATGAATCCATATAGAAATATCATGTTTGGTGTGCATTTTTTTTTTCAATTTTGCTCGAAAAATAAGGAATACTGAAAGTGTAAGCTTTCAAAAAGAATACGCGAGTAATTCCATTTTGTTGAAGTTTTTTTGTAAATAATGTGGGATCAAATCTATTGGGCTGGAACAAAGAGATGCGACATAGAAATATAAAAATATATAGGTACAACTCGCACAGATTGAATTAGTACCAAAGTTAAGACGTGTGTGGGATGGGATACCGACTCGACGATACTATATCTATTACATGATAGATAAACATCAAAGAGTTAATGCCAGCGCAGCCTTCAAAAAGATTATTGCGTATTCCAGAAAAGGAAAGGTTGCTTTTATTAAAATGATTTGATTTTAATGATGAGTTATGTATTTTTTTGCGGGTGTAAAAAGAATAACTTGAAGTTATAATGTAACATCGAAAACGTGTGTGTAAATTTTTCTTTCTTTAAAGATTGCATGTACCTAATATAAGTATATTGGCGGTTGAGAATGATCACTGTGATTTAAATGTTGTTTAAAGGATTGAAACGAAATTTAAAATAATGTATCTGTTATTTTTTGTTATTACGTGAAACGGATTTGCGCTCAAAAGTTATAAAAACATATATAAATAGGGTTTTATAACGTATAATTATGGGTGGAATGTAACATTGATAGTTTTATTGCGCTTTGTAAATATTTAATTAATGCCATACCCCGTACTGCTCATCGTTTGTATTATTTATAGGCAAATTGAAATTCAAATTCAAATTCTTTATTCAATTTAGGATGATATGCATCAAGGTTCACAGTAACGCTGGGCCAGATATCATTTCAAGCTGTCTTATTTATTTCGATTTCTGTGTACTGGACTTTGACTTAAATGAAACTTAAGTTTTTAAGATCTTGTTTTTTCAATTATTATTTGTTAAAAGCACCTGAATCGTATGGACGGCTCAACCATCTATAGATCTCTTGCATCTATAGATCTGACTCATGTGCGTGTGATTTATTTCATCAAATATCAACATCATTAAGAAACTGAACTTTCAATTCACTAGTTTACGTTAGTATTCTTTTAGAATTTAATAGTTTAAGGCATAGAAAATAGTATATACTTTCAGACTAGTATAGTGAATCAACTTAGTTAATTGTAACGTGCGTAGAAAAACGCAAAGTACGCACTTTTGTCTAAAAGTCACCGGCGCGCCGCGCCGTTTATAATCAGCATCAAATTTGACGGTGCAACTCACTAAGGATATAAGGAGAATAAACATTGATCGATAATAGTCTTAGTTTGTCAAAATCGTGGAATGCCAAGGTCTTAAAATGTCAAATGATAGATAGATATGAATATATTTAAAGCATTAAATCTATCTAAATAAGATTCTTCTTTGAACCACACAACAGTTCAAAAAATAGCATCAGTATTATGTATGCTCCGTTACGTTATTGTGTACACATCCATTCCTCTCATCTTCTTCTCTTGAAGCGTGGATTTCCCGCGCAAACTTCCTTGCATTATGAATTTATTTGCTATTGCCTATAATTTATTACGTGTTCGAGAATGGCCCAAACGTAAGATGAAGCGAAATTAATTAAAATTAGAGCTTTTGTTTGCCACATTTTATGCACGTGAAAACTCTGTTTTTGCGGGTCTTGTGGAAATTTCGGGAAATCTTAGTTCGGATTCCATACACTCAATAGCAACTGAATAGTATAAATACTGTATCCTGCATACAGTATGTGTATACTGTATACAGTAATCTGTGCAGTCGATCGGTCGAATACGAACGCGAATGCATATTAAAATTTTGTATGTGAGCTATTTTCAACACAATAAATGTACGTCGAATATCACTTTCGATGAATTCTCCCTTTAGTCCACGTAAGTGATCTTTGTTGAGAAAACGCAATTAAATTATCGTTTTTAGGGTTCCGTAGCCCTCTAGATTCATCATGTCTGTCTGTCTGTCTGTTCGTCCGTCCGTCCGTCCGTCCGTCCGTCCGTCCGTCCATCCGCCCGTCCGTCCGTCCGTCCGTCCGTCCGTCCGTCCGTCCGTCCGTCCGTCCGTCCGTCCGTCCGTCCGTCCGTCCGTCCGTCTGTCCGTCCATCCGTCCGTCCGTCCGTCTGTCTGTCTGTCTGTCTATCTGTCTGTCTGTCTGTCCGTCTGTATGTCACAGCCACTTTCTCACAGCATAAGTAACCCGCAATCTCTTTTGTCTTGAGCTACGGTTTGGATCTGATGGCAAGGTGCGCCGTAACAATGATAGATGTGCGCATTACCACGCCGGCCTCTATTTATCTCGATAGCAATCGACTTGACGTGATCATGCTATTATCAATTTTATACATATAATGTGACAAGTGACGGGCACCTACTAAGGTGATAAAGGTATCATCTACTAGATATCGCCCGGGGCTTCGCTCCCGCGGGAATTTCAAGATAAATTAACCTATAGCAATCTTAGATAATGTAACTTTCAGATGGTGAAATAATTTTTTGAAATCGGTTCGATAGTTTCGGAGATTACCCGTCTCAAACATATAAAATCATAAACTTACATACGCTTACCTCTTTATAATAATAGGTTAGACAGAGTCGAGAATAGCCACAAGTTGGACTTCGATCGTTCCGCTATATATTATATATATTATTATATATATTCACCGTTTCGGTATTGCGAAAATATTTTAACGGATTCTTGGAATTGTAAACCAAAAAACTAAACAAACAAATTTTGAAGAGAAACGTGCAAGCGATAAGTTTAAAAGTTCCGGAACCCAACACGGTTAAAAAATACCGGAATATACCTACGAGAGTTAATTGCGATGTACCAGAAATTATTCGCGCGATTCGATTTAATTGGGTGTGCCAAAGATTAACGACTGAGAAATAAATTCAAATAAAAATTAAACCACATAGAAAAAAACAATTAAGAGATTTTGAGATCAAAGTCAAAATTTTTTCGGGAATATAATTTTGAAATATATATAAATATGTTCTTAGAGCGTTCTTCGAGCTGTGAAAATTATTTTACAAAGTATGTTTCTCGTGGGATTCAAACTGTTGACCGCTCGACTAGAAGACAATATCGTTAAGAACTGAGCTGCTGAAAAGTTTCAACTATTACCGTTTAAGGCCAGTTCCCATTGGTGCCAATGAAAATATGAGTAGCAAACGACTAGAATTGTGAAGAAAATATCAGGAAGCATTCTGCACTATATAAGTTATATTTTATGTACAGATGACTATGGGTATATAGTGGCTAACTTCTGGTCTAAAATGATTAAGTGTAGTTTCAATGAAAAATTTTGACCTGATTGTTTTTTAAGCACTAGTTTGGTTTCGCACTGGGTCTAATATAAAGCCTATGGAAATAAATTGTCTAAATAATAGTGAAAATATCATCAAAATCGGTTGCGTGGTTTAAGAGAAGAAAGCTTAGAGACGAACTGTTACAGCGACTTTGTTTTGTACTAAATGTGTAGTTTGTTTGAATTTAGTTCACATTTCCAACAAGTCTCTAATAAGGAAATTCTATCAGTTGTTCCAGACACATACACCGTCCTCAAAGCGGAAATACTGCTCGTTTCCGCTTTGGAGTCCAGGCTTAAAGCAAAAGTGCTTAGATTGTTGATAGTTTAGGAGATAAAGTTGACATTTTCATTGGCTTTTTGTAAGCACTATGAATACGACCCCTCATTGGTGCGCCGCCAATTCTGATAAAGATTTTCTGTTTCAATGCACTTTTTTAGGACAGATGCCAGAAAACAAATGTGACGTTTTATAGTCAATAAGTTAGCCATTACACCAGAATCTATGGCGCAAATCGAAAATCAAACAAACAAGCATATTTTGCTTGTTCCGCGTTCCATTTTGGCTCTTATTTTTTGTTTTTTCGTTTCGTGTTTACAATCTTAAAATATTATTCTTATTGTCCTATCGCTTGGCCATGGCCTGCATCAGATATAAAATTTACCCTCAATAACAATAATAAAATATAAATAGAGAAATAATGATAATAAATTTTTGTCAGACCATAAAATCCATAAAATTGTTACTAGCAGAAACATTAACCTATGTTAGTATATGTAATCATATATTTTAACAAAACTCGAGTCACAGTGTCATCAATGAGAGGCATAACGAATTTTGACCCAGTGTCTCCATTATTATTAATTATTATTTTAAATACAAATTTAACAAACTTATGCTATATGCTATATCAGTTATAAGTTGGAGTCAGATAGTCAACACTGTGTTTTTGATCTCCGTACGATTTAATTTAAATTAACAGTGTAAAAGTGATAGTCTGAATATAAAAATACAATAATTTTATCAGTTTTAATTAAAGTAATCTTTTTACGCATAGTATTCAACTAAACTAGTGTTATTTACATAGTTACATTCGGCGTGAATTGGACTTATTATTTCTGTGCGGGTACAGCGTACATTTTACTGTGTTTCGACCGCCAGGACATCTTCGCGGTTACGTAGTCTACGCAAGCACGATTATCGCGTGCAGTTCCAGCGAAACGCGCTTCGTGCGTCACTGCGGAGTGGGTGTCAAAGATTAAACAAGTTTATGAGTCGTATTTCGCTGCCTAATAGACATTGTCTCTGGGAGGAAAACATTTTTTTTTTTATTTTTAAATTGCCAATATGAAGTGTGCTGGGTGCATGAAAATTATTAAAGATCAAAATATTGTTAAATGTACATCGTCGCCCTGTGAAAAAAGTTTTTGCTCATTATGTATAAATATAACAAACCTCACAACGGAGCGTAAAAAACAATGGAAATGCCCGGAATGTTGTGCCATTAGCAAGAAGGGTGGGGATAACAGCCTCACACCAGTTCGAGCCAATAACGAAAATGTGACGACACGTAAGAAGTCCGACTCAGCGGGAAATGAGTTAAGTCAACTGACTGATCAGCTCCGCAATTTAACTAAGGAATTCTCTTCCGTAAAATTAAATTTGGAAGATCTTACACGCTCGCTAACTTATACTAATGGAAGGATGGATGATCTAATGTCCAAAATAGCTGAAACTGAAGGGCGAATTAGATACTTGGAGAAACGGGACTTAGAAGTAGACACCCTAAAGGCGAATATTATAAATCTCCAGAGCGAACTAAATTCTCAAGCGCAGTATAACCTATCCAATGAAATAGAAATTGTGGGAATACCAGAAAATACTAATGAGAATCTGCATCATGTTGTCCTTTTGGCGGCGACGAAGGTGGGAGTAGCCCTAGAGGAAAACGACGTAGACTGGATAGCCCGGGTGGGACCTAAAAGACCTCCAGTGACCACAGCCCTGCCTGAGGACAGGCTGGTTGCCCCACGTCCAATTGTAGTGAGACTTCTGCGTCGTTCAAAACGCGACCAATTTTTAAAAGCCTCGAAGTCTCGGAAAAATCTTTCCAGTACCGACCTGGACGTCTTAGGAAGCACCAGAAGAGTATTTTTTAACGAGCGTTTGACGAGAGAGGGCAGATTACTTTTTCGTGATGCTAGGGCAAGAGCCAAACAGCAAGGATATGCTTTTTGCTGGTGTAGTCATAGTACCATATATATCAGACAGCGAGAAGGACAAGGGGCTGTGCGCATATCATCTAGAAGCGATTTGGATCGTGTTCTTCCTGTGCAATCACCTTCCGGAACTTCAGGACAATAGGATTTTTCTAGTGTTGGTGTTGATGGCTTATGTGTTCGGCTATTATAAGAAATATTGTAACTGTCATGGCAGGGTACTTTATGTTGACAAACAATTTTTGACTCAAGTTTTTAAATTTAGCTTTTTAAAGAAATATTTTCTGGGTTTATATATGGTAACACTCATTGAAATGTTTTTATGTTCAGGTGGTATCGGGTTTATTATAGATTTAATTGTGCTGATTCTTTATCTTAGTGACCTTTTCTCGTTGAAAAACGTAACGTTGATCTTATTCTTTCCTAAAATAAGGCTCTGGTTTGTAATGTTCATACATTTTTGGTTACAAACACATCCAAACTTGGAAAATTATCAAGTTAAAAGGCCTGGTTAACGAGGAAATAACATCGGAATTGGATTCTATAAAAATTAACTGCGAGATTTTTGACAATGATACCAGTTGCAAACGGTCTTTTAAACCATTTCACGATTTCAAACTGCTTGCTTTTAACATCAGAGGAATTGGAAAGAATATCGATGCTTTTCTTGTGGCTCTTCAGTCTCTTGATATATCTTTTGACGTTTTGGTCTTAACCGAGTGCCAGCTTTCTGCTTCTACAATTATACCTCACATCCCTAGTTATAATCACCACAGGACAAATAGATCTCACAACAAAAATAGTGGAGTTGTAGTTTACATCAAGGATAACTGGTGCGCCACAGTATCTGAACCTCCCATAGAAGAAGCCGATAGTTTAAAAATCCACATTCCCAATGTCATGGATATTCTTGCCATATATCGTTCGCCTTCTTTTAGACATCTAGAAAATTTCCTCACTTCTCTCCAAAATTGTATTGTTGACCATGGTTTGCCCTTCGTGATAGCAGGCGATATTAATGTTAATATATTGGATAACCAGAGTACTTCAAACGATTTGGAATACATGTGTTTCATGGCGGAACACGGTTTCCTTCCAGCTATCACGGAAAGGACTAGAGATTCACGTTGCATTGACCACATATATATCAAAAATATACGCAATCCTGAGACCACAATTGGTATTGTATGGAATAATGCTATAACAGATCACTCTATGATAATGGTTGGTATGGGCGTCCAAAATCAAAAACCGGCCAGACCAAGTCGTGTTATGTTAAGGCGTGACTTCGAAGCCATAAGAGCGGAACTAGCAACTGTTGACTGGAGCTGTGTTACCGTTATAGATGATGTTAATATCGCGAATGATAAGTTTATGGAGCGGTTGAATGAAATCACTAAAAAACACTCTCGAGAGATAAGAGTTCACAGATCAAAGTTTAACCTTAAGCCCTGGATAACTCCAGGACTTATGCGTTGTATGCGGCACCGAGATAGATTACATTTGAATTCAAAAAGAGACCCATCTAACATAACAGCCAAAGTCATTTATAAACGCTACCACAATTTCTTTGTAACTCTTCTGAGAAAAGTCAAAACAGAATATGAGGATAAGAAACTAAAAGAAAATAAAAACAATCCCAAAGGTTTGTGGCGTGTAATTAAGGACATCTGTCATTTAACTAACTCCAAGAAAGAGCCAACCGAACTACTTAAACAACCAGGATGTCGGGACGTACAGCAGTCACTCGATAGTATCAATTTACATTTCTCAACGGTAGGGCAAAAACTAGCAAATGACATACTTTCTGTTACCAACAAAACAGAGGTGGAACTAGTTGCAAATGTTAAACTTAAAAATACTCCGGTCAACTCGTTTTTCCTTACTCCGACAGATACTGAGGAAGTTAATGGTATTATTTCGGGTCTTAAAAATGAGAAAGCGCCAGGTATCGATGGTTTGGGAAACCCTTTGATTAAATATGTCAAGAATGAAATTGCTATCCCTCTTGTACATATATTTAACCTAAGTCTTCAGAGTGGCGTCTTCCCAACTGTCTGGAAGGTAGCCTGTGTCTCACCAATCTATAAGGATGGAGTTAAAGACTCGATAAATAACTACAGACCTATATCACTTCTGGTTACTTTCTCTAAATTACTCGAAAAGCTCGTCAACATACGGTTAGTGAAGTTTATTGAATGTCACAATTTATTATCACCCAGACAATTTGGTTTTCGGCGGGGTAAATGCACGGAAGATGCGGTCTCTCTCCTAATAAATACGGTTGCATCACATCTTGACGAGAGTCGGAACTGTATTGGCATGTTTCTGGACTTGACCAAGGCCTTTGATACCGTATCCGTGCCAATTCTCCTAAGAAAGCTGGAGTCAATGGGAATCCGTGGCCTCAGTCTTGATTGGTTTACAAGTTATTTAACGAACAGAAGTCAATGTGTAAGGATTGGTCAGGTCTCTAGTCAAACTATGCCGGTACGGTTTGGAGTTCCACAGGGAAGTATACTTGGCCCAACCTTATTCCTACTGTATGTCAATGATATATTTGACATTAAAATTCCAAATTCTGATGTCCTTTGTTATGCAGACGATACTGCATTGATTTTTCATGGTGCAACATGGACCGAAGTTCAAGATGCCACCGAGCGTGGCATGGCTCTAGTATCTGAGTGGCTCAATAATAATTTACTAACCTTGAACACAAATAAAACCATGTATCTGTGCTTTCACAAGACTGCTGCATCTGCCCCAAACTTAAATCTAAAAATACAAATCCACAGCATGTTATGCAATGGGCAGCCTTGTTTTTGTGACGTTCTTGCGCGCGCTAGGCTCATTAAATACCTTGGTGTTCACGTAGATGAAAATCTCAATTTTAAGAAACATATTGAGATTCTCTCGGCTCGTATAAGAAAGGTGGTAAATGTAATGCGTAACCTAAGAAACGCTGCGAGTAATGATACTATGAAAACTGTGTACTACGCGCTCTGTCAATCCATAATTATGTATTGTATTTCTTGTTGGGGAAATGCGGCTAAGACTTTTGTTATTCGAGCTGAGATAGCTCAGCGTTCGGTATTAAAGACCATGCTTAGCAAACCGTACAGACACCCGACAGATGACCTTTATACAGAAGCTGGTGTGCTTACCGTGCGCAAACTTTATATCTTGAAAATGTCGGTCTCTATGCATAGATCTGTTCTTTCTGCCAGTAACTATGAGTATCTTGTAAATCGAAGAGTTTTTCGAGTTCCGGTCCCCTTTTTGAATACAAGATTTGGGCAAAGATTAAGCTTATTTAGTAAAATACATATTTACAACTACGTAGTTAAATTCTGTGACATTAAGAGGAAATCTATACATGAAGCCCAGAGGATAGTTAAGGATTGGTTGTCTACGCTAAGCTACGACGAAACAGAAGTAATTTTATTAATTGAAAGTTGAGTCTAAAAATTCCCTACCTGACACACTTATTACCACTAGTTTTTAAATTTAAGTTTATTTAATAAGAAAGTACTATCTGGCTCGGAAACCCTGTATTTTTAAAACGATTTTTTTTTTTGTTGAAATTGACTTCCTCGATACAGGCCTGCCTAGTGAGGAAGTCATAGTTTATATGATTAATTTGTAAAATTTCTGCAATGTTTGTAAAAAAAAAAAAAAAAAAAAAAAAAAAAAAAAAAAAAAAAAAAAAAAAAAAAAAAAAAAAAAAAAAAAAAAAAAAAAAAAAAAAAAAAAAAAAAGGCAAAGAACAAATAAAACCATCGAGAGCAGAATATAGTCTATTTTCAACTTTATTATAATGTAAAATCTGGAATCGGAATATTATTTTGTGGTAAACACCACATATTTGAATATTTTTATATGTGTGGTAAACACCCACAAAATAATATTTCGATTTGTGTAATTAAACCACAACTCAAAATACTTATTTGATATCTGCCAAAAATAAATACATTCGACAAAAATAAAAGCAAAGAGGAGGAGCTAATAAATGTTTTTTCGACAATTTTATTGTTGACATTATTAAGCAAAGAAAAAGTATATGTAACTTGTCGGCAAAAAAGGACTTATCGCTTGTCATAAAGGTTATTCGCTGTTTAACGAGTGACATAACGTAACGTGCAAGCCACAATGTCACGGCAGACAAAGGAAAGCCAAAATACGGTTAGGCGCATAAAGTCGAAAGCTCAAAATGAAACGTTACTGTAAAAAAGCAAAATGTAAATTTATAATTAATATAAGTGATCTCGTCAGCTTTGATGCTTCTGATTTAAGCTCACGAATGCTCACAAGACAATTAACTACGTACCAAAAGAATGGGTACCTATACTTTCTTTCTACCTAAGAAAATGTATCAGGAGTGTTATTGAATTATATTTTCACTGCTAGTAATGTACGCATTTATGTACAACAATATATAATGCTGTTGCTCGTAGATCAGTTCGCGGTCTTTTATAAATTTAATTAAAATCGGCCCAACAATTTAGCCATCAAAGCACTACAGACAGATAACATACAGACATTCGCATTTACATTAGTATTAGTAATAGTTTTTCGCTCATTTGTCATTCTGCGCATTCGACCTTTTGCGCTTAAACGCTTGAAGTGTATTACGTGAATAATGAGCTAAGATAAAGGCACACTATACAAGAGAAATTCATACTTACACGCACTCTTGAAGATCGTGTAAAAGGTTACTCTAAATTCAGACTTCTACGAAACATTTCCAAAACATTTTAAAACAATTTTCCTGTAAGTTGTTCCTTAACGGAAATAAAGCCCGTATTTACCGTTGAAATACCAAGACAAAAATGGGTGTTTTTTTTAATATACTTGTTATTATACCAATATTGTAACAGAATTGCGCCCGAAAATACGCTCTGAAGGATTTTTTTCATCTAACGTGATTGTGTTATTGCGAACACTAGTGTAAATTTTTATTTAAATTGCCTAAAGGCATCTGACATGATTTTGTGACATCGTGACATCAGTGGCACGTAATTGCGAATTGTTACAGTCTATCAAAACGACCTCGGTGGCGCAGTGGTAAAGTGCTTGCCCCTGAATCGAGAGGTCCCGAGTTCGATCCCCGGTCGGGTCGGGTCATGAGGAAAATTATATTTTTATGATTGGCCCGGGTCTTGGATGTTTATCTATATATGTATATGTTATAAAATATGGTATCGTTCAGTTAGTATCCCATAACACAATTCGAGAACTTACTTTGGGGCTAGCTCAATCTGTGTGATTTGTCCTAATATGTTTATTTATAACTATAAGGACACGCGCACGTTACACACCTGTGCTACTTCTAATACTTGTACTGTAACAATGCAACGAGATAGTTTAAAACTACACGTATTTTACGCCAAACTAAACATAATACAGCTGAATCTTCAATTTTTAAGCTGACTCCATGATTTGCGATGTCACAGCCTCGAATACAACATGAGAACTTGCAAAGGTGAGAAAGAAAGAATAAAGTGACAAAACGATGTTTTGTTACCTAACTTCAAACTTAAAGGTAAAATATAGGTAGCAAAAATGGTTCTGACCCCAGCATAATAGAAAAGTTTAAAATTATCGTTCCTACTTACGTAACTTTATTCAATAAAAAATCCCCGTCTTCCTTCAAAGTCAGGAGTGGAGTGCTTATTTTGTTTTATTTGAATAGATTGCTCCATTCGCGAAGCGGGTGGCGCGAGCATTTGTTTTCACTTAGAGAACCACTCGACGAGCTCTCATACCTACCACTTGCCACCATTAAAGGTGGAGTCCCATTATCCGATGGTAAAGTAAATTATTTAGTAGTGTAATTTTATCCTAGAATCGAATAATATTATTTAAATTCTTAATCCATTTTTTCCAGTCATACGAGGCGACTAAGGGTCGCCTGTCTAGTCTTGGTTGATAGACAACAATATTCCCAAAGAGAGTTGTTGTTAGGCAAGTGGCTGATTGTAAAATCACAATCGAATCCATACTAATATTATAATTGCGAAAGAATGTCTGTCTATATATCTGTATCTTCCGCTTTCACGGCTAAACCGCTTGATCTACTTTGATGAAATTTAGTGTGCATGTAGTTAAAGACTACCGATCAAACACAGGCTACTTATTTTTCAAAAAACAACGCCCAAATTATTATAATGGGGGGTGAATTAGGGGGTAGTTTGTATGTAACATGTCTGTTCTGCTGTGCTTTTGCAAAGAAATTTACACGGGCGAAGCCGCGAGCAAAACCTAGTATTCAATATGACGTTGACCCCGGGATTCACGGCGTCACAAACCGTAATGAAACTGGTAAGATAAGAACGATAGAGTATAGAAATATAACTGACGACCTCGGTTGCGCAGTGGTAAAGTTCTTGCCACTGAACCAAGAGGTCCCGGGTTCGATCCCCGGTCGGGTCATGATGGAAAATGATCTTTTTCTGATTGGCCCGGGTCTTGGATGTTTATCTATATATGTATTTGTTATAAAATATAGTATCGTTGAGTTAGTATCCCATAACACAAGTCGAGAACTTACTTTTGGGCTAGCTCAATCTGTGTGATTTGTCCTAATATATTTATTTATAACCATAAGGACACGCGCACGTTACATACCTGTGCTACTTCTAATACTTGTACTGTAACAATGCAACGAGAAAGTTTAAAACTACACGTATTTTATGCCAAACTAAACATATTAGAGTTGTAAAATTGTGCTGTATAGCTTATTACAAACAATTAAACAAAAAGCACTTTAAATATCTTTTTAATACCAAATAGTCGTTTTTATTTTCACAAAGCTATGCATTTTCTTTTTTTTTTTTTTAATTACCAATATTTTTTTTTTCAAAAGTTATATTTTACCTTACGCGTTAACAGCGACGCGACCTTAACGTGTTATATTTTCAGCTTCACTCCTGCTATTTATATAAATGTTTTGAGCCTTCTCTAACGCGGAGATCGTCTTTTGTTTTATTCATAGCGTGGTTGAAGTCCAACGGTCAGATCGGTGTTATTTCATTCTACTCGATAAGTGTCTCGGCGAATGATAGTTAAAATGATGATACTAGTATTGACGTTTTAAAGTTTTCTGCATTGCATTAGGAATTAAAGAAATATGCACTTAATAAATAAATAAATAATAAATATATTAGGACAAATCACACAGATTGAGCTAGCTCCAAAGTAAGTTCGAGACATGTGTTATGGGATACTAACTCAACGATACTATATTTTATAACAAATACATATATAGATAAACATCCAAGACCCGGGCCAATCAGAAAAAGATCATTTTCCATCATGACCCGACCGGGGATCGAACCCGGGACCTCTAGGTTCAGAGGCAAGCACTATACTACCGCCCCACCGAGGTTGTCAAAACTTACTTTGTTGAAACGGCCACGTAAATTGGATGGGAGAGGAACGCGCAGTTAAATTTTATAGCGTTGGATGAATCAACGTATACAGTACATACCTAATGTACTTTCTTTCTTTTCGAATGTGTTTTTGCTAACACTGATGTCCGATTTTATTCAAGTTGCCTAAAGACATCTGACATGACTTCTGCAACTACATACCGACATTTAATGACAAATCTTCTTCATAGTCGTATTCTTCGTGGCTGAGGGTCGTGGTCATTACGTGGAATGAAACACACACAACAACTTTCTTGGCATTATTAATGGAGTGGTTTGCCATTGCCTTCTCCATTTCACACAAAAGTTAATAATAATCAACCAGTGTGCAGGTTTTCTCACGATGTTTACCTTTATCGGAAGCAAGTGGTGGTCGATGAAAACTACTATATATGAGTTAGATTTGAATACAAACTTATATGGCACGAGTAGGATTCGAACCTGGGACCTATTGATCCACAGGCGGGCGTCTTAGCCATTACACCACCACCGCTTCCAAAATGACAAATAGTCGCGTATAATACTAGTAAGTTTTGCAGGTTTCCTCAAGATGTTTTTCTTCACCGGAAACAAGTGGTCAATGAAAACTGTTATATATGCTATTACACATGACGTCACAGTCACCAGTGAAATTTACAGTCACTCCAAAACCTATTCGTAAGTAAGAAATTGAAGTCAAGAATATTCTGCGTAAAAACATCATTATTTAAACACGAAATCCCGAGAAATCTATGATGTAATTACAATTATTTATTCTGTTACCTCGTTAGTGAATTATGAACATTCCTTGAAGCTAAGTGATGATACTTTCTTATAAAATAAATTCCCTTTCGAACTACAATTCAGAGTTTTAATGCTTCGTAAAGCACCTGTCCGAATTTGTAAATGGACGACCATACGAACACGACGAGGGTATAGATGTGACATCACATGAAATAGGCTGAATATTGTTCTAAACTTAAATTTGACATTACAATATTTATTTTACAAAAATGTCATGCTTTTATCAGGTAGACGTTCCAAAGGTCGTCTGCATGGTTATGTACCTCACCAAGTTGTGTAGCAAGAGTGCTTGCATTGTTGTGTTCCGGTTTGAAGGGTGAGAGAGGCAGTGTAATCACAGGCAAAAGATCCTAAACCATAAAGTAGGTTGGGGTGACCACTTTCCATCAGGTGTGCGGCATGCCTGTTTGTCTTGCGTTAGGTCACTACCTAACATTACTCCACTGAGTAGTGAACACATTGTATCCGTGCAGTAAACCGTTGCAGAGTCCACAATTTCATCATCCATCACATCATGTATATCATAATATTGCATTGTCATCCAAACGAAACGTTTATAAAAAAAATCATCTCAATTGGTTGAAGATATCTGCTTCAAAATTGTGTCGCAATACCCGAACGCAGTTAGTAAGGACATACATAAATTGCCAGTTATATTATAAATCTGTAACGAGAACATTTTAATTTTAAAATTAAGGCTACATTTACAAATCCTTTTCAATTATTGTTTTGTATTATTAAATTGTAGTGGAATAGCATATTATAAATTATGATCCAATATTCATGTTTATGTCTGCACTCTGTACTGTTATTAATTTACAAGAATAGGTCTAACTCTCCTTTAATTATGCCGTGTGATTTACGACGTAACAAAAATAATCTCTCGCCTGCAATTCTAGTTGAAATATTACTTGAAAAGTAAAGAGGGTTATGAACGGCTCTGGGTAACAAGGAATGTACAAAAATGGCGGATTTTAAACTTCGCGTGCTCCCGGCTGTATTCGCGGATGTGTCGCTGCGAAGCCCTGGGTCAGTGTAAAAAATTAATTTTATAATTTTGAAGATTCAGTTGTAACTTTACAATCGGCTGCGTGGCTGACGTCAACCCATATCAGCTGCCAAAGGCTGTCTTTTGGTCGCGTTCGTACGATATCCACGGTAGTATATGGTCGTATTTTAGGGCGGAAGCACACGTCACAGATAACTTTTTAAACATCAGACAGGGGTGATCCAAAAATGTTGTAGCAAAGAATGTACTTACGTATTTTTGTTTTGTTCTCCCATACAAATTCACAGACGTCAAATTGCCGGTGCAACTCACCTTTATTTTTTTTAATGTCTAATTTTTAATTAAATAAATAATTATTTCCCACGAAATTTAGAAGAATAGTTATTTTTTCAGAATGAAAGGAACCCACATGGGGTTCCTTTCATTCCGAAAAAAATAACCTTCTTCGTACTTCATATGAATTGTATTAAGTATTATTTTAATTTTCGTGCAAAATTTCAAAACGATTGGTTTTACAGATAAAAGAATGAAGAGGTAACAAACAAACTTACTTTCGCATTTATAATTATTAGCCAGGGTTATTATTAGGATTTGGACTAAGTAAGGATTTCACATAAAGCTACAAACTAAAGGCATATTGGAACAACCACTGCCGAGAAGAAACATTTACATGTTGTATTTTAACATTGAACATAATATACCATTTATTAATGATATTCTGCTTGTTTGCGCCCAAATTACCAAATTTTTGGTAGCATAAAGCTGTTCATTAATTTTAATTGGAATTTGGACCCATCAAAACCGTATTCGTGTACTTACACTAATATTAAAATGTTCACTCATACTCTATTTTTATAACACTATTTGTATACAACTGTTTCATTTGTTTAATTTAGGAAGTGCACCGTCAACTTAGACGTTGACTGTAACGAGCCCGTCGCCGATGTTTAGACAAAATGGCGTACTTTGCGTTTTTCTGCGCACGTTAAAGTTAACGTCGGAGTTGACGGTGCAAACCTGCGCGCTGTTGAGGCTTTGACAAAATGGCGAACTTTGCGTTTTTCTGCACACGTTAAAGTTAACGTCGAAGTTGAGGGTGCAACCCACCCTAAATGTGTTGTTGTTAACGTCTAATGTCTTTAGACGACTTAATTAAAATCTTGTCAGCGATATTTGTTATTATTTATACTGTGGTGTGGTGTGTGTGGCGAAGTTCGTTATACGTGGCGCAAACCTGCAGCTTTACCATCAACTTTTACAGAACGATTCCAATGCAACACAGTTCAATTTAGGAACCTAAAATGAATCGCATTAATACAAAAAATTAAGTCGATGGTACGAATTTGCGATGCAGGTCAATTTAGGTCGTAAAGTGGATCGCGTTAAGAGACGATGGTAAGCCCACTGTGTCACTCTGGTGTAAAGGTTGTGGTTCGGCGGGCTGACTAAAAAGTGACCTGAAAAATTTTATTATTGAAATAAAATATTTAATATTTTTCGTATGTAAGTACACGTTGTATATTTAATTGTAGCGCCCACGGTTTTATATAATGAATGCATTTTCATAAACCGTGTTTAACTTGATCCCAAATGACCTGACAGTAAAAACAATATTTGTATATTGAATTTGGACCTACGTAATTATTTTTTTGTGCGTTTTACCGTCTTTTTCTCAGACTAAATGTTAGGAGATTTAAATGAAATCAAATTCTCAGATCAGCGAATCTTTGCTTTACCGGAAGCAATAGGCCGTTCCAAATTCAATACACAACACTACAATGCCATTACTAAATACATTTTACTACGATTACGGATATAAAAGGTGTGGCTAATTGACAAATTTTTGTTTTGAAGATTATTCGAAGCCTCTTATATTATTAGAAACACCAGTGAAAAAAATGCTATGATAATGACAATACTTACAAATATGTGACAAAAATAAAATCACACATATTTGGACTCGTCCAAACGTTCCTTACTAAATTACGAACGAACAAGGTGACGTTCCAACGTGCTAACATGTTAGCGAAGAATGCTTGTTCGACAGCTACATTAAATATGACGTTTATAGTGATGACTTCTTAATAAAAGTTGTTACAAAATTTTAGTTTTTTACGACGGTCGAATATGTTTTTATAATTTTATACTTTTAGAAAATGGACTTGCTAACCAACTGTAAATCTTCGCTTTAAACCAGCTGCATTGTTACAGTCTATGAATTGTCACAATGATCTTAAATATTTTACCTAGATTATACATATTTTGTACCATTCTCTGTCCTTGTCAACTACCCCATCATAAACTCAAAACAGACAGGAACATTATTATCACTACTTTGTACACAGAAGAAGAGGCTACTAATTTTCTATTACAGGTTATTTTATTGAAGTAAAAATAAAAGTCCCGTGTCGTGTTTAGTAAGTAGTTCAGTTTAGTCGACGACTGTAGTTCGACGGAGCGTGCCTCTTGTTTCGGGGCTATTTACTCAAGTGCCGAAAAACCCGGTTGCACGGTAGGGTGACCATATTTTATTATAAATTCACTCACTGCCCATGAGTTGCTCGTGGCGTGCAGTGTACCAGAAGTAAATAAATAATTCCGTACATTTTATAAACGCTCTTAAAAAATCGGCTTAAATCCCTACTAATAAAATGTGAAAGTCTTCTGCCTATCTGTCTGTTTCGCTTTCATCATTAAATCTCTGGACCAAAATCAAAATCAAATCATTTCTTCAGAAATTAGGCCTTCACAGGCACTTTTTCACGTCATATTCTAAATTAAATGATGTTTACCAAAGCTACAAACTACTAGCATTTCGGAACGACCACTGCTTAGAAGAAATGCCGAAAGAAACTCATTCAAACAGTGTTGGTCCCTATTATGCCAGAAGGGCTTACCATTTTTTAAATATAAATTTATGTATAATTTTTTATCAGTAATATAACAATGTAAGTACACAATAAAGTACATGGTCAAAAGGTATACTGAAACATATTATGATTGTGATCAAATGCTGATGAAAGGAATATATGTATAATTAACCAAACAAAAACAAACTTTTTAATAAAAGATCAAGCTGACCAGTTCCCCCCCCCCAGCACCCGTTCACGAGTTGACGCGTGAGTCAGCCATCGCGAAGCTCAACCACAATAGAGGGAACCTCCCGACCTAATCCACGACGCCGCTACCGGTTTGACCATTTGAGTGTGCATGACATACTCGATCTCCATAATCTAACATAATAGATACCTATGTTACTTTCAGACACTTGAAAATCACAAATCACGTATATGTTTTACAAATACATGTCAATATATGCAATAAACAGGTAGAACTTTGATCTTTTTTATAATTATTTATATATATTTTTGACATGTTTATTGCATGACCGATTTCAATGAAATTTGGTATGCATTTAGTTAAACACCTTTGTTCTTCTGAACGGTTGTTTTTAATTTTATTCAGTCTAATAATATACATACGAACTTTCACACCCCGTTATAATTATTTGGGGGTTAATTCTTGAAAAATAAAGTACCTAGCCTATGTCTATAAGCTACTTTTTGTAGTGATTTGTCAAATTGATGTTCAAATTGTAATTTTTAAAGGTAAATAAACACTTATAATTATATGAGATAAGTCTCATTATTGCGGGAACAGTATGGAATGGAAAATTCTAATTCATAAAAAAAATTGTAGCAGTCAATGTATTGTTTAAGACTTTTTTTCCAAAAAAATTCTTCACGAATTTTTTTGCACACCCTACCCGGTCCGAAAGTGCTGGTCGACACTTCTGGCTGTACTTTTTTCAAGTTAACTTCGCTACCCGCTCACCCCAGTAACAGTACAGGGATCAAAGCGTTTTTTAATTGTCCAGGGTTAAAAACTGTTAGACACATTAAAAAGACGGCGCAACCTTTTTTATTAATAATTTTATGAGTGAAAAAAGTGTTAATTTAATGAAAATTTTCACAGCGGATTTTGCACTGTTTTATTTATTTTTGTACTTATTACTTAAAATGTAACAAAAATAAATTAAAATATATTATTAAAATTATTCATACTTTATATCAAACGAAATTTCATACTATAGTGTTAACTAATAACTATAGTGTTAAATAATAGTATATTTAATTTTGCCTGAAGCTCAGATTCATTTTTATAATTGTCAATACTAAGGTTTAGTTACACCAATCAACTTTGACGTTAACTTTAACATGCGCAGAAAGCCGCAAATTAACGTCATTTTGTCTAAAAATCAGCGGCGCACTGTTTGAACTTAACGTCAATGTTAAACAACCCACGCATTCTCAATTTTGCATGTCTGGAAACTATTTCGTCTAAACATACAAGTTTATAATCATCACATAACCGTCGATAACCTTCATTGGCTATCAATTCTAACCTTATGAATTATTTAGAGATCATTTCTAAAGTAAATGTTTCAATAGGGTAGATGGTAAGGTCATAAAATTGAGGACCGACAGACAGACGCGACAGAGGACTTTGTTTTATAATATGTAAGGATAATAGATACATATTTCTCAAAAGCTACAAATTACTGGTATTTCAGAAGGATTACTGACGGGACTGAATCAAAAGAAACTTGGATAGTCTGAAATCGAAGTATTGTTACAATCTCAAAAAAATTAACGAATTAGATAATAACCCAAGAATCAATAAAAATAATGACAAATATTCATTGATAGTTCTTACTTTTTCTTTTGAAATGGAACAAAAGTTTATATATCATACTAACTACTTACTTTTTTATACTACTAATGCTGTGAAAAAATGTCGAAAGAAACTCATTCAAACATTGTTATCTATCATGCTATAAGGATTTACCAGAATCACGTGTTTATTCCTCGTGATGTTGACAGAGCCAACAGTTGTGAAACTCGAAGAACATGCTCAACACGTTAGTAGATATATATACGTATGTAGAATAGAGATTCTGAAAAAAGGACAGATTGCTAGTTGCCTCTCTCTCATTTGGGCGTTTTCCGGTTCCTTCCACAGCCGTAAAGTGCCGAAGCCCAGGTTCCATATTCCTACTTTTTCATAAATAAATTTGGTACCTAATAAATACAAGACCAATAAATAGCAGATTGTGTCAAAGTCGTAATAAAAGTTGTATGAATATATATATTATAATCAGCACTCGGATCACAATCATAACCTGTTTTGATATACCTTTTGACTATGTACATTATGTACTTTCATATATTATTAGAAAGAAAAAAAAAACATTGCCGATCTGGCATGATAGGGACCAACACTGTTCAAATGAGTTTCTTTCGGCATTTCCTCTCAGCAGTGGTCGTTCCGAAATGCCAGTAGTTTGTAGCTTGTGAGAAATAACTATAAATATTGACGAGAAAAAGTGCCTGTGAAGGTCTAATTTCTGAATAAATGATTTGAATTTGAATTTGAATTTGTGACTAACACTTATAATTTGTTCGAGAACTAAAATGTATGAAGCGACGTGATAGGAAAGGAACAAACGAGAATAAGAATTTACGGATTAAAGCTAAAATTGTAAAAAAAAATGTGTGAGCGAAATAAAAAAACCTGGCTTTTAAAAACTTGAATAGGTGTCTGACGAACCGAAACGGCCATTCGAACGCGCTCCAGTGGAAATACCAATAAAATATTTTAAAATTCGTGTATTTTCAATAGAATCGATGGTGGTCAAGTGATTTAAAACGTCCGCCTGTGATCGAAAGGTTTCCCAAGTTCGAGTACTCTTGCCACATGAGTTTGTACCAATATGACTCATGTATAGTAGTTTTCATAGATCACCTTGCTTCCGACGAAGGAGACCATATTTTTTCTCTATAATAAATTAATATCATTACAATTTTTCAAATTTTAACAAATGTAAGAATTATTATTACTCTCTAAACTTTAAAATCATTAATCTATATTAAGGTGATGTCAATTTTATGAATGATAGATTTTGGAAATTATTCCTTCCTCAAGAAAATTGACGGATCGTAATGACAGCGCGGCCGCAGCGGTCGAAAAGCTCTGAGAAATACCCTATTTTAATAATCGCTTCAAATACTAAATAACTGAACATTTATTTACCCAAAAAATGCAATTAGGTGCCACTCACCCGAGCAATCCTGCTTGGAATCGCCCTTCCGGGTAATCAACTGCCTCAGAGTGAGACAGCTGTCTACGAGACATGGGTACATACATAATTGAACTCCTACCGATATTCATTAATGGGTTAGTTACATGAGTTTTGTAATAATGATCAATAAGTTCATATTTTTATGGCAGAGATGGAGATGTTCAGATTTTAAGGAGAGAAAAAGTCTTCTAGTAACTTTCCCGTTTTGCGAAAATAAAGTATGTCTTAAGTGATAATTACTTACAAGTATTTTTACAAAATTTGCATTTTTGCCACAAGCTTTTGTTGTCGTCAGAGAGATCTTGTGATATTTAACGCCTGACAAAAAGCCAATGTCCTTGGCGTAAACCATTGAGGAGTTCCCTCGATGTGAGCTGATCCGGGGTGCACCATCGGATCATGTTTATCATAATAATGCATTGTCATGATATCAGAAGCGATTCGGGAAATTTCAATTGCAAAAAATTTTAGGACAACTGTATGGACAGACAAGCCTGTAAAAATATCTGTATATATTGAAACCTAATGAGAAGAAACTTAAGTAAAACTAGTTGTTCGAACTTAGACCTCGCGAACACAATACATTTTTGATGAGTTATTACAAAATTGTAAACATTTCAAAAACGACTTAACCGATTTTGTTGCCGTACGAACTTAAAAATTCTATTGACAGATTATCTAATACGTACCTTTTAAATTTCATCAAAATCTGACCAACGGTTCGAAAGTTATCGCGTTACAAACATACATACATTCTTATATACATATACACACATATTATATACATACATATATACAAAATGTATTTTTGTCCCAAGATGATTTGTATACCTTGATCGCTTCGCTCGCTTGGTCAAAGATTGTTATTTAAGACGCATTCTCAAGAAAATGCAATGTAATTATTACAAGCAAGCATTATTACAATCGTTAAATTAGAATTTATTTTTTGCTATATACTCTTACTTTCGTTGAACTAGAATCATGTGGCAAAAAGTAAGGAGCTTCATTCAATACATATAGTGGGAAAAATATATTTACGGAATCCTCGGTTAACGAGTGCAATTCGCATTTAACTGTTTTTTTAATTACTTTACCGAAACGGGCTCCAGGATACGGCTAACATCTAATAATGGTCGTACGTAATTACTTTTATAAATATAAATGTATAAGGACAAATCACACAGATTGAGCTAGCCCCAAAATAAGTTCGAGACTTGTTATGGGATATTAACTCAACGATACTATATTTTATAACAAATATTTATATAGATAAACATCTAAGACCCGGGCCAATCAGAAAAAGATCATTTTCGATCATGACCCGACCGGGGATATACTTACTTTATTATAGGTTCTTTATTATAGTACCATACATATTTACATACATCATTTAATTAGCCTGGCTTGCGTAAATAATATGGTAATATGGAACACGTGTAAATAACGAATGCGTGACTTACAAACGTAAGTGAAAACTAGAATTTGTAATATATAATACTGATAGAAGTGGCGCTAGTGCTTTCTTGAGGTGGAATTACAATTAAAATTCAAAATCTTTTATTCAACTATTGACGACGTCACTTGACGTAAAAAGTCAAATGTCTATCAGTTCTATCGTTCTGTAAATGATCTGTTTATCAGGTACGTTAATTTCGTCAACAACATAATCATCTGTAATTTACAAAAACATGTCACATAAATATTCTCTACTCAGCACTAACAATTGGTCTTTCGAGCCGGATAACCGTATATACACTTTCAGTATTATTAACGATGACACAAATGAATGTTGTATTCATGCTTCTCAACTCAGCGTATCCTAGGTGAAAGTTGAAACGCCGCACGACGGAACGTGATACTATGTTATGTGTGATTACAGTATGAGAATTGGATAAGACGTGCACCAATTTGATATAGATGAATCGCATTGGCTAAAATTTGAACGTCGCGAATACAGCGTAAGTATTTAAACTGATTTTCCCAGAGGTAACGATAATGATTATTTCACATACAAACTATGCATTGTAGGTTGATTATAGCCCGGCTTTTTCTGAGTTTGCCGATAATGGATTTCTAGTAAAATCTATCTATCTAGATACGAATAAGTGACTGAAATTCCGAGGTCGGCGCCGAAGTTAGTACGCTGCTTGGATTCTTTGACACTTCTATCGTGTTATTGGAAAATTTTGTGGTAGAAACCAACAGAGCGACAACACAAATGAGACAAATGAGAGATAACTAAACCAGAGTGAAATTACGAATGTTTACCCAATTAAGCAAGGATTTGGAATACGTAATTTTTTTATGTAGTTCTGTTGGGGGAGTGAGATGGCGAAACAATCGGATAGATCAGTAGAAATATATGTCCACTTTACTGACTTCCGTTTATTAAATAAATAAATAAATATATTAGGACAAATCACACAGATTGAGCTAGCCCTAAAGTAAGTTCGAGACTTGTGTTATGGGATACTAACTCAACGATACTATATTTTATAACAAATACATATATAGATTAAACATCCAAGACCCGGGACAATCAGAAAAAGATCATTTTCCATCATGACCCGACCGGGGATCGAACCCGAGACCTCTCGGTGCAGTGGCAAGAACTTTACCACTGCGCCACCGAGGTCGTCAAATTCTCTTCTCCGTCAAAATGCCGATATATTTTACTTTTTAAACTGGTATTAGTTTATTGACTGCCAGAATGTGATTGAGATTACCAACTATTTGTTTCTTCGAAAATAGAAATATGTGGCCTTATTTGAATACAGGGTAATTTTTTTATAATGCACAAAATTTGTTAGCAAAAACTGAGTCTGTATTATTAAAAAAATAAAACATAACAAACCAAACAAAATATTTTGGCCTCCCAATACAAATTCGAACTTGGTATTGAAAGTCGAAATTTTTTGTTCTTTTTGCACTCGTCATTTTTTATGGAAGTTATTGTAATGCATGTACTGAGTGTAAAAAAGAATGCATCGAATATATTATAATAGTGATACACTGTATTAATAATTAGCGCATTGATTAATATTTTTTAAAATATTGTTTATGAATTAGGCTCAAATAGGAATCTAGTTCCCTACCCTATCCTGACCACCCACCAGCTTCACCCACCGGTGGGTCCATGGGTAATTTCTGTTTACCCATGCAGCCACTATAGACAATCCGCCACAAATGTGACGGGAAAAATATTCATTATCTAACAGAAAAAGTGAACTGTATAATATGATTGGGACAAGTCTTATAATTATTTCTATCTATCTATCTATCTATCTAATAGTCTACTACTTGTATATCTAATTACGTGACTTTCCAAATGACTGAGAAACGTACTCCAATCCAGTGTTTGAACTTGATCTCAGCATCAAAGCGGGACGCAACAATAGAACAGGCGGATGACTGGACTTTTCCATTGTGACGACTAATGTCACTGTTGACATCCGTCCCTTTGAATTATTGAAACAAGACTTTTTTGCATGGCTGTTTTGTACTGTCCGACCAAGAAAAAAGGTCTTATCATGCTTATGAAGAATTTTCTTTTTTAAAAATGGCTTCGCGTTTTATTTTTCTACAGATATTTTTCTTTGTGGCCAGTGCTGGAAATACGTTAGTTTGTGTGCGACTAAATTAATATTCCATTATTGAAATTTTGCTAGAAGATTAAATGTAAACCTAAATATGTTATTTCAAAAATCATCTGTCATAATAAAAATAAAAACTCCAATCAATGTTTCGTAAAGAAATCCTCTTTCTCAACTTTCGGTTGCACAGTCGCAGAAACTGAGTATCTACTAAATTCTAAGGTCTACCATCAACAAACTGACAGAATGATGACAGCTGTCAGTGGAAATAATCGGTAATGTAATAATGTTTTAAGCAAACTAACAGTAGTATAAAAATAATCTTCGAAATAATAATTATTTTATTTAAATTGTACGAGAATTGCGGAAACAACTCGCGGGCAACCAAATCAAATTTATTTACTTCGTGAAACGGGAATACTATTAATGAAATTCATTCAAACGTGTTTTTAATTAACCCGCCTCGATCTCTGATAATGGCCTGTTATTTGGACCGAGATGAAGCCGATTTTTTAATTTTATTTTTAAATTAAACAATTTCAATATAACCTTTGTTCAATTTGTTTTTTAACCCCCGACAACAGAAAGAGCCGTTAGGGAGTTATAAGTTTAACGTGTCTGTAATGTCTATGTATGTCGGTTCATGGCAGCAGCAAAACTAGTATGTTTTTTTTTTATTTGATAGAGAATTTAATCGATAGGTGTTCTTAGCTATGTTTGAAAAAGTGTGTGCTCAGCCAGTTTGAAAACTGTCAGCAATTTTTTAGCAGATGAGAGGATGCCATCAATTGTGAAATCGGGAGTTTTTTAATTTTTTGTATGGTTTTTGGTGGTATTTTTTGTATGTGTTTATAGACAAAAATATTTAATTAGTACCAATCTATCATGCTTTTTAAATTATTGTAACCAGTATAACTCGCTTAAGTCAAAAACTACATACATGTTCAAGTTTCGTAACTCTTGACTCTGTCAACCCCGTAAGGGATAGACGTAATACTATATCTGTATCAAAAAATATCAAAAATGAAATTTAAAAAATAACTTCAAATGGACTTTAAATGGCCTTTGATATGGAATATCAACAACTGGCAAGGAACTGAAGTGGTTGGAATCAGAGAGGGGAGACTTTTGCCCAGCAGTGGGACCTGAGAGCTACATTAAAAAATATATATATTTAACATGTTTTCACATATTACAAATCACGTTCTATTTCCCTAGCATACACAGTTTGAAAACTGAAAAATAAAACAGTATTCCGTGTTTTAATTTCGTTGGGTCACGTGCATGTACTAGAGTTAGCTAGACCAACACAGCTGTGCAAGTAGCGTTACGTGTTCTAGAACAATCGAGAATTAAAATTAAAGTCACGACTAGTAGATTTTTTGAGTCAACTTTGTAACAAAATTGTCTGTTGACTGTTCTTGTTAGATATGTACTTAAAACATTTGTGCTCTTGCAAAATAGATATTACAAACAAATTTAATACACCCCATAATAGTTCATTCTTCATGATGTTTTACTTCATCTTCTTCTTTCAGTGCCATCTTCATTGAATCATCAATGCGATCTGTGTCTTTGAAACGGCTGCTCGGAATAAAGTTCGTGTACCTTTGTTGTACCATTGGCGTAGGTTCCTCAGCAGGCCTCCCTTCGCCTTGTATTTTGCCTTGTATGATAACTTGTAGCAGCTTGTTTTTTCGCCCTATGTTTTCCTTCACGGGATTCCTTCTATAAAAACTCCAATACATATGAGTCACATTTGTATACGAACTCATGTGGCTCGAGTAGGATTCAAGCTTGAGACTTTTCGATCACAGGCGGACGATCTTAACCACTGGGCCACAACCGCTTCCTCCAACTGACAAAAGGTAATGGAACGAACAAAAATTAATAGTGCTAGTATCAAATCCAATCATCGACCTAAAACATCCCACAGTGTCCGTATCAAAAATCTGTTTAAAATTGAACACGATCGATCTAGATTTTTACGACGTCCTGCAATTTTGATGAAGGGACGTAGCTGATGCAGACACCATTTTAATTTGCCTCGGACGATATGGAATTTAGGTTCCAGGAATTAACGATATGAAACCTGAAATTTCAAATATTAAGGCTGAAATTCTGACTTAATAAAATTTTAAGTTAAATAAATCAAAATATTTGATCTTGATGCAGGCGGGTTTTTTTCTCCATTGATATTAAGAAAGTAGGTACTAATCCACCTACTTTCTTATTCATACTGGCCACACATAAAAACATGGCATGAAAATAAAAAATAAACAAATTTCATATTATTGATTTTTATCCCTTTCGGCCGCCATGGTAACTGAGTTTATTCGTAGTATACCATGGATTTAATAAGTACTTACTAAGTCAGAGAATTTAAAAATTATTGTAAGCAACAACGTCCCTACTTATTACCGTATAGGACGAGTATGTAGTGACTGAGTGAGTGATTAGAGAAAAGTATCTCTTTAGGCATCAAGCCGCACGAAAACCATAGAGTACCGAAAGCCTGATTATATCTTTCGTTTCACTCATACAAGAACTCTTTCTTGTATGAGTGAAACGAAAGTATGTGCGTATAAAAGATTCATGAGCCCTCTCTGTCTATTGCGCAGTATATTATTAATTTTGTCCCTCCTTTGTTACCTTATCGCTTTACATGAGACAAGCTTAAAAGTTGTATTGAAATTTTCAATCTCATTTGGATACGCTAGCTAAGCTTGTTGTCAATAGCCTACTTTATTAATAATGTAATCAAGACGCGGTAGTTTCTTGTTTCATAATTTTAAATTAACCATCGACAGAATAAAATAATGTCGTTTATACTTTAATAACATTCAAATTGACTAGTCAAATATCTTCATTTACTAAGAAAATTCCGCATTAGACGGAGAAATTCTTATATGCCTCCAAAAAATCCCAACAGCAAATATCCATTGTCTGGGCTTTCCCTGAAAACTGTAACATTGTGTATTTCCACAAGTCACTGCTGTATTAGGACGCATTAAACTTGCTTACAATGGGATACAAGATGAATAGACTCGATGATTTATGCCTCTTGTGTCTAATGCATTAAGTCTTTGTATTACAATGAGGTTATTTATTTTTTACCAAAATGAGATTACTGACATGGACGCTAGAGAGAGGTCTTATTGCATTCAACTTGACGTGATAAAAAAATATGTTCGTGCTTGTATAAAGGTACCTAGACTTTAATATTAACTCGATAATTTTTCGTCTTTTTTCTGTTGGCTTGTAGTTGATGAGCTGATAAACAACAAAACAAAAATATAAAAGCATTGCAATCGTCTTATTATAAGTAATTGTTAGTATATTTTTTTTGTTTTTATCTATAGTAATCAGATAGTATATTTTTTGTTTTTTTTATATATGTGGAAATGGGTATGAAAAATATAAAATACAGCAACACAAATTAACAAGTCGTTAATATGTGTGGGTCAATTCTAAAAATAAATAAATAAAAAAAGAAATAAATAAAAATATATTAAGACAAATCACACAGATTGAGCTAGCCTCAAAGTAAGTTCGATACTTGTGTTATGGGATACAACGATACTATATTTTATAACAAATACATATATAGATAAACATCCAAGATCCGGGCCAATCAGAAAAAGATCATTTTCCATCACGACCCGACCGGGGATCGTACCCGGGACCTCTCGGTTCAATGGCAAGAACTTTACCACTGCGCCACCGAGGTCGTCAAAAAAAATCCTTACCATTAAATTTTATTTTCATCTCGACTGTTCGTTTAAGATTCTTACAAAGTAAATTTACCCAGAAATGTTGCCCGGATGAAATAGTTTTATAAAAAGTTATATAGCAACAAGAAGACTTAAATATAAAGTCTCGTAATACAAGAGCCATCTAACGACAAAATAGCTGAAACATCAATATAAGAAACTTTACTTTGTAGCGAGGTCAAGCTGTGTGATTTGTCTCTTAATACCGTTTCGTTAATTCTCTCATTGGTATAATGATACGAATCGATTGATCCTTGGGGAATAATTCTAACAATTACAAATACATAGTATTAGTGATATAGTATAAGTAATTAAGCAGATGCTTTACGCACAGATAAAAATCAAGTAACGAAAGTTCTCAATTTATCAATAACTAGCTTTTGCTCGTGACTTCGCCCGCATTAATTTCTCTGCGAAAGCGCAACAGACATGTTTTTCATCTTACGTTCATACCAAAGTTCAGTGGTTTAGCCGTGAATGTGAAACAGACAACAGACATACTTTCGCATTTATAATATTCGCACGGATCAATTAATTAAGAATGTAATTGATTTTATCTTATTTATTCAATATTACTATTTTATAACTTTATATAAATATGTTTTTTAACCCCAGTATACTGTTATTATTATTATTCATAATTTTATATAAATTCCAAAATTATAATTTGTAATTTTCCATGCTAGATTTAACTCGAGATCGACATTAGAATCCTCGACCTAAATAACCTAAAATTTCTTAAAAAGTCTGCAACGTATCAGCTAGTTATTGGGATGTTGGCAGAGATGAAAATATTCCCAGTTTATTCGTAAAAAGTCGCAGCCGTCTCCGATTTCTAGTGTCTTAGTCTATCATGGTATAAAAAATACCCTTCTCGTGGGCTAAGCGGTCAACGCACCCAAATTTTGAAGTCACGCCTTCTAGTCCAGGCTCTATTGAACGGTCTCAAGGGGAGCGTAACAACTTTAGGGCTCAGTAATGAGGCCTCTATGCAAGGAGTCATTTTAGAAATATATGTAGTCGTGGTATTAAGATGTTAAGCCCTAATGGCCTGTCAACCGGAGGAAAACTAGAAAGTTACTTTATGTTTTGTTCGGCTTATATATAGGGTCTTTATGAAATATGAAGTAGACACGCTTATTTATCGGAGGTCAAGACTCGCCTTGGGTCTCGATATATTACTCTATATAGTACTCGATATATTTTATAGTAAAATATTAAAAATACATAATTATTTAGAGATATCAAAATTGCGTTTCAAATATCTAATATCATTATAGTGAATTGTGAATGTCCTAAAATTGCATTATAGTGAATTCATACATTTTCTTGTAGACAAAATTATAGTTTACCGATTTAAAACTTAAGACTTAAACAAAATAAAAACTCTAACAATCTGATGACAAACAGACGAGAAAAACCGTTTTAATTTACACATTTTAAATGATAGCTAAAAACGAGTAGCATTCTAATTTCAAATCTTATATACGTAGATAGTCAATCCTTTAAACTAAATTAGAATAGAATAATAAAAAACGCTGACACTGGCCAGCAAAACCGCAAAATAGACGAGAAAAAGAGCTTGTTTTTTAAATTGAGACTTTATAAAAAATGTGTCGTCTTTAAAAATATGTTCAGGGTGGCGCGCTCCGCTGAGGCAAGGGAAATACGTGAGGCTTTTGCATAATTTGGGTGAACATTATCTAGCCTTTGCTTCGGAGCCACCGCTGAGTTGGAACCTTGCCATTTTAAGCTCTGGTACTGGCAAGATTTGAAATCCAGATTCGGAAGACTGACCACTGTTGTGGGTTGGCGGGTTGACGTGTGATTTTTGTAGATGCTGATATTTTAAACTTAACAAATTTAAAAATATATTTACCAAATAGATATATAATAATGTTTTTTGAAAGTCTGTTTATAATTTCTGACAAATATTTTAACATTAATATCTGGATAGTATTATAATGAATAATATTATTTTTTTACTTTTTCTCTCTCATCTGAATGAATATCGTGAACATAAAATTAAAATTAGTTATATTATGTATACTTTAATGCAACAGAGCGACGACCTTGACGACCTCGGTGGCGCAGTGGTAAAGTTCTTGCCACTGAACCGAGAGATCCCGGGTTCGATCCCCGGTCGGGTCATGATGGAAAATGATATTTTTCTGAATGGCCCGGGTCTTGGATGTTTATCTATATATGTATTTGTTATAAAATATAGTATCGTTGAGTTAGTATCCCATAACACAAGTCGAGAACTTACTTCGGGGCTAGCTCAATCTGTGTGATTTGTCCTAATATATTTATTTATAACCATAAGGACACGCGCACGTTACACACCTGTACTACTTCTAATACTTGTACTGTAACAATGCAACGAGATAGTTTAAAACTACACGTATTTTATGCCAAACTAAACATATTACATTCATTCCTGAGGAAGGTTTAGGTGCATAATTTATTATGTTTTAGCCCGAGCGAAGCTGGCGCGGGCCGCTAGTAAGATTTATAAAAGATTTAACACTACATTAAACTAATTAAAAAAAAAAACTAAACAACAATAATAACAATTAAAAATAAATAGTTAACATGTTTATTTGTTAGACAAATTAAAAAATCTCCGACTTTCAATATTAATTTCTCTACAACTTTTGAACGGCTGAGCCGATTTTGATGAAACAAACATTAGCTATCAAATAAAAAATACGGATTCAAATCGGTTCATACATTGATGAGCTACAGTGCCACGTATACAGACAGACAGACACACTTAGCGGTCAAACTTATAACACCCCTCTTTTTGCGTCGGGGGTTAAAAAATATATAATAATAGCATAAAATTATGTTTCTATTTAATGAAATCACAAAGTTGCTTTCTTTATACAATCCACATTGCTGTCTAACAAATGATGTGAATGTTAGGTACTTAAGGCGCATATTGCTAAGAAAGCTAACAAATTGGAAAGTGTTTCAGTACATGAGGAGCCTTATAAGTCTTAGTGATAGTCTCAGTCTAAACGTGGGTGTACTGAAGTGGTACAAAGAGAAACAAACTAGCTTTGTACGTGATTGGAGTGTTCAAAGCGATTGTGTGAACCTGAAGTGGTTGTAACGTCTTAGGTTCGATTCCTACTCGTGTCACATGAGTTTGTATGCAAGTATGACTCATGTATAGCAGTTTTAATAGTCAACTTTCTTTCTGTGACGAAATACATCGTGAGGAAAATCTAGTTGATGATTAATCGATTAGTGTGAAATGTAGAAGGTAATGGCAAACCAGTTTATTTATCATATTGCCTAGGAAGTCCAAGTGTGTGTTGTACATTCCACACAATGAACACTAGTCTCAGCGATGTGTATTGCAATTTTTTTGTGATATTTCCATGTGAAAGTGTTTTTTTCTATTTTATTAAAGTGCATATAAAATTAACTAGCTGCGCCACGGGGCTTCGCTCCCGTGAAAATTTCGGGATAAATAGCACCCTCTGTGTTATTCCAGGTTATTTTCTACCCGTGTACCAAATTTCATAACAATCGATCCAGTAGATAATGCGTGAAGAGGTAACAAACAAAAAACTTACTTTCGCATTTATAATATTAGTTGGGATTGGGATATAATTGTTTTATACCACATTATGATCTTTTTCTTCTTGTAATTTAACTCACCCTTCCAACTATCTCTACAAATAAAATGCTCCGTCATGACGTGATTTTGGCACAAACAAACACACTTTTAGATTTTATATATTCCTTTCGATTGATAGCAAGTATTATATGCTTAAACTAAGGAGCACGCAACTTCAAAGAGAATTATTTATGAGATTTTCACCCACGCTAACTCATATACTGATGAGTTGCACCAGTCAACTTTAATGTTAACTTTAACCAAAGCAAAGTACACATTTTATCTACTCGTAATCGACAGTCGGTGCACAGGATAAAATTAACATTAAAATTTACTGGTGCAACTGAGGCTAAAATATATATTTTTTTAATTTCCACCTCCTCGCGTTCCAATTCTTTGTGTTCTCTTGCATTCTTTGTCGAATTTTGTGATGTGATCCGACACCCTATTAGAGCAAGTTAAATAAAAGCTTATAAAAACGTAATAAGTAAAAACAAAATTATAAATCGGAACATCTAAACAGCCTTACGGCAATTTCTTGGGAATCATCTCTAACTAAAGACATTATATGGAAAATGTACTTCAAAACATGAGTTTTCATACTAGAGAACTAAACTGTCCATCTGAGTGTGCAGATTTCCTCACGATGTTCTCCTTCACCGGAAGCGAGTGGTCTATGAAAACTGCTATATAAGAGTCAGATTGGTATACAAACTCGTATGGCACGACTAGGATACGAGAACCTGAGACCTTTCGATCCACAGGCGAGCGTGTTAACCATTACACCACCACCGCTTCAATAAATAAATTTATTATAATAATGCTTGTAGAGCGCCCAGTGGGATATAAAGAAACAACATTTTATGCATGTGTCTGTAAAACTCTGGACAGAAAGGTGGTTTTGGTGTGAAAAATATACAACTTATTTTACGCGTCAAACTTTGTCTGTTTAGAGTGACCGTAAAATGTGATAAAGCAGGCCTTTTTAATAGGTATACCTGCCGAAAAGTCCTCAAGGCATGTGCCTTAATAGTTCAAACATTTGAATAATATCAGCTTAATATTTGAACTAACCAACAGCAAGTCTGTTTTGTTGTGATTTTACCATGTGAAACAGGTTTTATTCAATTTTATTAAAGTGTATGTATATATAATTATATATATAAAAACATAATAAGTAAAAAAATATATACATATGAACACGTAAATAGTCTTACGGCAATTTCTTGGAAACAATCTCAAACAAAAGACATTATACCGATAATATACCTCAAAACTCATGCCTTTAAAAATAGTTGAAACATTTTTGAATAATATCAGAAGAATGTTTGAACCAACCATCAGGGCAAGCCTGTTGGTTAGTGCTGTAGGCTATTGAACGGTTGCCAAAATTATGATTAGTTTTCAAAATTAAAATAGCAAGCCCAAAAGAGTGGAGCTAACCAACTTAGAAGTCAATTTTATGTTATAAAATTTATACTCTTTTAGTTGAAGAGCTCAGCGACTAAATTTTTTCAAAATACGAAATACTCGAAAGAAAAATAAGACTGTACTTTTGCATGTATTAAGTAGTCTTTATACATGCAAATGCATATAAAGAGGTAAGCGTTTGTGAGTTTGTATGTTTGAGGCGGCTAATCTCCAAAACTACCGAACCAATTTCAAAAATTCTTGCAGCATTATAAAGGTACATTATTCAAGATTGCTATAGGCTATATTTTATCTCGAAATTCCTACTGGAGCGAAGCCCCGGGTAACGTCTAGTTTTCAATATCTATGTTTGAGTTGTTGTGTAGTTTTATGGCCATGTAATGTGGATAGATTTTTCCCATATTTCTCTCATTTTTCTCCTGTCAGCTGTCAAGCGTTACAACAAATCAAACCCCGGTAACACATTAAGTTCTGTGCACTTAGGGATACAGGGCGACAAATGTCCTGTCTACGTTTCTGAACACCTATCACCAGAGTGCAAGGAGCTTTTCGCCTTGTCCAGAGTAGCAGCCCGAGGAAAATACAGATACGTATGGGTTAAATATGGAAACATTTATGTTAGGAAAGATGAGAACTCTCCGGCGATCCACATTAAAAACAAGGATTGTCTATCGATAATCAAATAGTTTTATATTTATAGTGATTATTTAATTATATTTATTTCTCATATTATTATATATATTTTTTTTTTTTTTTCTATATAACTTTGTAATTGAATTATTTGATTATGCTTATGTACTATCAAAATGTAAATCGTATGCGTTCTAAAACACATCAGCTATACTTAAACATACTTAACAGTGATTACGATGTAATTTGCTTGACTGAGACAAATTTGGATGTAGGTATTTTTAATGAGGAGATGTTTGATGAGCGTTACAATGTATTCAGGCGAGATAGAAATGAAAGTTCTTATAACGGGAGGAAGGACGAGGGAGGAGGGGTAATCGTGGCTATTAAAAAATGTTATACTGTTATTCGTAGATCGTCCTGGGACAGTAACTTTGAGGATGTCTGGATTTCTATACTGCCCAAGTCCTCAAACCATTCTCCATTAAATATATGCTTATGTTATCTTCCACCTTATCTCCTTTCCGATGATGTCAGTAAATTTATGACGCACTGTCAAAATATCATTCTTAATAACAACTCTTCAGGACATTTTATACTGGTAGGCGACTTTAACTTCCCTGAAATATACTGGAATAAATCTGATTTGGATTCGCGACTTACCCCTGGCTCTGCTGTTTCCTCCAAGGACCGCTTTCTTTTTGACACAATGGCGTTATGTGATCTCAAACAGTACAATAGCTTTAGAAATTGTAACGATCGCCTCTTAGACCTAGTATTATCTACTATAAATGACCTAGAAGTAAATGAAATTGACCCACTATTAAATCTTGACCGCCATCATCCGGCTTTACTGATAAATCTTGACTATTGTAATGGCAAACCTAATCTTATGAAGCCGAATCCTAATGTTTTAAAACCTAACTTTTATAAATGCAACTTCGATAATGTTAGAGATTATTTAGGTAAAATTAACTGGTATGATCTATTTGATGGTTTGGATATCGATAGCGCCGTAGAAGCTTTGTACGAGGAAATTAATTCTGCTATTCTATTGTACACACCGCTGAAAAAATGTAACCCTCATCTATATCCGTACTGGTTTAGTTATCCCCTTATTCAATGTCTTCGTGAAAAGGAAAAATATCATAAATTATTTAAAAAGTTTGCCAACCCAAGGGATTACGACACGTATAAAATGTTGAGAAGTCGCAGCAAACATCTAATGGACGCATGTTACAAATCTATGCAGAGGGAGGTTGAAAATAACTTAGATAAGGACGTTAGACAATTCTTTAAATTTGTTAATAATAAAAAGTCAGGTGCAACTAGGGGTGTTCCTGAATCTATGAGTCATGGTGATAAATTTGCTACAGACCCTCAAGGCATTTGTGAACTGTTTTCTACATACTTTTCTTCGGTCTATGAAATTTCTGACAATAATGATTCTACATTTGCACTACCTGACAGACTTAATCTAACACTAAATAATGTTTTCATAACCAGAGAAGATATAGTCAAAAAAATCCAATCATTGGACTCCCATAAGGGGCCTGGGCCAGATGGTATACCATCATTGTTTGTCAAGGAATGCTGTGATGAGCTAAGCGAACCATTGTTCATTGTTTTCAATAAATCACTCAATAGTGGTATATTTCCTAATGTTTGGAAGAATGCCTACGTTGTGCCGATACATAAATCAGGGGATAGAACTAAATGTGAAAATTATAGACCAATTAGCATCTTATCCTGTATAGCAAAAATCTTTGAGTCTCTTGTTTATGAACACGTCTACAGCCATGTTAAGCAAGCCATCTCTAATTTTCAACATGGTTTTGTTTCTGGGAGGTCAACTGTTAGCAATTTATTAGTATATAAAAATTACATATGTCAGGCATTTGCATCAAACAAGCAAGTTGATTCTATATATACTGATTTCTCTAAAGCCTTTGATAAAGTTGACCACAGAATACTCTCGGCTAAATTGGCTGCATATGGGATACATGGCAATTTGTTAAGATGGTTGATTTCATATCTTTCCAACCGCAGTCAGATCGTTGCAGTTAAAGGATTTTTATCAAAACCGGTCGAATTAACATCTGGAGTTCCACAAGGCTCCCATCTAGGTCCATTGTTATTTATAATATTCATTAATGACTTAGTTGAACATATTTCAAGTGAGGTTTTGTTGTATGCGGACGATCTTAAGTTGTTTCGAGTAGTTAATGGTGTTAATGACTGCCTGATGCTCCAACGTGATCTTGACAATATTCAAAATTGGTGTTTTCGCAATAAAATGTATTTAAACGTGGACAAGTGTTTTTACATAACTTTCACCACAAAAAAAAGTCAGATACAATATGAATATCATATAGGGAATCAATTATTAGCCCAAAAGTCTGTGGCAAAGGATTTGGGTGTCTACTTTGATTCTAAATTGAATTTTAAGGAACATTTCGAGTATATCTCTAATCGTGGTTATCAGTTGGTTGGTTTTATTATAAGGATTATGAAAGATTTTAAGAAGCCGTCTACTTTGATTTATCTGTTTAATGTATTAGTTCGTTCTGTTCTTGAATATGCTTCGGTAGTGTGGTCGCCATTTTATAATGTCCATTCTGCAAAAATTGAGGGCGTTCAAAGGCGCTTTTTACGATCTATATGTTTTAAATACGGTTTAATCCGCACACTCGCAACATACGATGATAGGGCAAAATATTTTAATGTGACTAGATTGGACAGACGAAGACAACTATGTGAGTTGGTGTACCTCCACAAGATTGTCCACTCCTCCATTGATTGTCCTGAACTTGTTAACTTAATTAATTTCAATGGCCGGTCTCGGTTGCGAGATCCGCGCATTTTCCGCCTGATTGCTTATAAAAACAATACATCGTTCTTTAACCCAATAGTTCGAATGTGTCGCGATTTCGACGAACTTAGGCGTCGTAACGCTGATCTAGACATTTTCAATCCTAACCTGTCTCATTATAAACGCATTGTTAAATCTATCTTGGATGAACATTGTTAAATCTACCTTGGATGAACTAAATTCTTTAAACATACTTGTATAACCTTAATTTTAATTCTATGTATAATTGTTTAGCTTTGCACTAGTATTTATTTTGCAAATCTGTGTACACTCCAGTGGATTTCAGATTGGTTTTTAATTACTGTTATTTATATTAAGTGTTTTTTTATCTGTAATCTGTTTGTGTACCTTATCAATAAAAATAAAAATAAAAATAAAATTTTCTCTAAACCTATTATATTTTGACAATAAACCCACAAAACTTATGCATTTAAACAATTTTTATCCTAGAAAGTGTATATTATCCGCCGTATTTCGTATCAGCATATAAATGCGACTGTGTCGCGAGACATCATCATATTCCAGCCTGTCTTGTTTCCATTCAAAGTTATTCATCAAATGCGCTTTACCATTCACACGTATAAACATAATGAATAAATCAGGCGTGCAGTCTTGCGATGTTTTAATATATTGTATTGCATTTTATTATCCTATATTTTGGTATTTTATATTTCCTCGTCTTCTTAGCGTGCCGATGCGGCTTATGAGGACCAATATAAAGACAGCTGATACAGCATTTTGACTTTAAAATGTAATTGTCACAAAAGTATATAAATAGGGTACAGAAGAATACTTTAACCGCCTTATTAATAAACATTTAATTCTCTGATTAGGCTTGGAGTAGTATGTCTTTGTTTTGTCCCTCTCTCTCTTTTCAGCGTTTGACATTGAAAGAACGAGACAATACAAAGAATAACTATTCCGAGGCTAAGAGAATAACGTTTTTATTAATAAGGGGGTTAAAGATATACCTAGTTAACACAAATGTCTGATTTTTCAAATGACCAAAGATATCTCACATTTTCTATGCCAAACTAATATTTATTATATCATTGGTTTATTTATTAGTTAGTTAAAACTAATCATTAGCAAATTTTTTTTGGTCGATAAAATTACTTGAAACTTATCGTCCATACTTTTGAATGCCCAAAAATTACAAGATAACTATCCAACTTTTTAGTATAATTATAAATATTAAAATTATATATTAAAAGTAAGTTTGTTACTTGTTAATAAAATTCTACTAGACAGGTTTTAATAAAATTTGAGACACGGGTATGATATAATCTAGAAGAGCACATTAGGTAATTTGATGACCTAAAATCCTCACGGAAACGAAGTCTCGAAATGCAGCCAGTACTGCTAATAAACACGATTATGAATGACATTTTATTGCGTCGAAAGTCGTATAATCGCAGACTAAAAATCGCAAAGCTGCAGTCGGTCTAATTTGCAAGAGTTGCCTGGGGTCATACGGTCTTCATTTGTTGGTGATGATTGTTCCCATTCTTTGTCCAGTCACCATCAGACTGCATCCGCCCATTGTGTCGCGTGCGTTTTATTTAGTCGAACCATTCGAATGGAGTGAAAATATTCTGTGATTATGCTGCACTGGGGAAATGTTGTGGTTTAAATTTTGTGTACTGAAACATTAAATACAAACCTACCTAGTTACATTAACTCATAAACTTTTCCATTTATGAGTTGGTAAGAAAAGCAATTTATGCATTTTATCGTGTACAGATTACCAAGAGTCAAGTTAACGGCATATTCATAGTCGTATTGCTCATGGCTGAGGGTCGTGGTCATTACGTGAAATGAAATACACACAACAACTTTCTTGGCACTAAATGTAGTGGTTTGCCATTGCCTTCTCCGTTTCACACACAAATTAATAATCAACCAGTGTGCAGGTTTCCTCATGATGTTTTCCTTCACCGTAAGCAAGTGGTGGTCTATGAAAACTACTATACCTGTCAGATTGGTATACAAACTCATGCGGCACAAGTAGGATTCGAACCTGGGCCCTTCCCACGTTCGTTCCACAGGCGAGCATCTTAACACATAAAAACATTAAATTCCAACCTAACCAACCTACCTAATACATATTAACTAATAAACTATTCAATTTATGTTCTGGTAATATAAGCAATTCATACATTTATATATCAAGTACAGTTAACCGAACATCAATATAACTTGGGTAATCGCGTGGAATTTGCAAAGTATTAGAGTATATTCATGTGTTTTCGACAGTACTTCATCGATATATAATCGAACATTGCTTTCGACAATATTATAGTATACATATCTACATTACACACCTAAAAAAATCCAATTAATACAAATTTATCAAAAAAAAAAATATGATTCAAATTGATCGAATATAATTAGTTAGTAGCTGTTATGATTTTAAAATTTCGTCTTCGAATTTCAATGCTTGCCACAATTGTTGAATATAATATGTTTTCAAGTTTTTTATGCATTTTAATATAACCTAATATTGCTTCAAATTATTATTCAACGAGCGCTCGGCCCATTCAGAATTTCATTTCGCGATCGTGAATGCATCGTGTATGCCGTCGCGGCGTCATGTGCATTTCAGTGCATCTTCAGCGCATAACAGATTCTGTTATTGCAAAAACGCTCGTTTAGAACTATCAAAAAGTGATTTTGATGCATAAGTTTGTCGATGTTTGATCGTGATAGTTTAGATTTAATACGTCTTTCTTTCTTAACGAATGTATTGCTATGTAGTACACATTGTGAATTTCGGGATAAAACAACCTAAGTGGGAATTTCGGGATAAAACAACCTATGTGTTATTCCAGGTTATACCAGGTTGTACCTTTCACAACAATCCGTTCAGTAGATTTCGTGATGGCTGAATGATATTGATGGTTCACTAAGGATGGCAACAGGCTGCGCTCGACAAAGATTTGTGGAAAAAGGGCCTTTGCCCAAGACAGGGGCAGGACGATAGGCTAAAAAAAATACTTAATATCTCAGTGAGCAGTTATTTTAATTATGAATTTAAGCAGCACCTAAAAATTGAAATAAAATGATAAAGACCCTAGTCTTTAAAACCATTATGACCTCTAAATGGGCCCCAAAAGGCACGTTATTTACTTTGACGACCATGTAGTAAATTAGCACGTCGTAAGGGTGAAATACGGACGTAAGGGCTGAGGGATGAAGCAGATAGGGCCGCAATAATGTTAATTCAAATTGAGTTTTAGTAGTAGTGGCCCGTCCCGGCTTCGCTCGGGTAACAACACAATAAATTATACCCCTAAACCTTCCTCAGGTATCACTCTATCTATTGATGAAAGCCGCGTGAAAAGCCGTGCAGTAGTTTTTGAGTTTATCGAGAACAGACAGTCAGACGCCGTAGAGGAGTTTGTTTTATAATAATGTAAGGATATTCTGTGAATCTGAATGTTTGGCCCAAGCATGGTGCAGTATCCTCATAACATATATAATTGATTTAAGACATGATTACGTAGGTACGTTTCGTACATTTAGTTTTATATATATATTATATACATTTTTTTGACAATTTTCAACAATTTTATTGAAAATATTATTAATTTTTATTTATTTATTTAAATTTTGTCATTTTTTAATAATTATGTGAATTCTTCTTCTTAATTTTTAATATCTATATGTATAAGACCTATATTTGTTAATTAACGTCTTTGAAAAAAGGCCGCGGTGAAGTTTGTTGCGCCGCTTCTTCTTCACCTGCACTTTGGAAGCCGGCAGTAGACTTTTTTGACGTCAATAAGTGATGGGTTCTTCAGACAATCCTATATTGAATAAAGAATTTTAAATTTGAATTGAAAAAAATTGAATTTGATTCTGCATTAGTACATACCTAATGGATTTAAAAATCTTGATTTGAATAAATGAATTGGATTATTTATTATATATTTTCGTAATATGTTTAAATGGCTATAGATGATGTTAATAAATAATATATTTATATCATAAATATTATTAATAATCCTATAATATTGTGTTTCAAACAATTTTGTCAATCATATTTGTAATTAGCCCCTTAATTTTATTCATATCCAATAATTTGTAATGAATTCCAAACAGCATAATTAATTAAGTTATCGATATTGATGCGGATTTGCTTTGTGAATACAGTAATTAACGTCTCGCTCTATTCATAGTCGTATTTCCTCATGGCTGAGGGTCGTGGTCATTAACATGGAATGAAACACACACAACATCTTTTTTGGCACTATTATTGGAGTGATTTGCCATTGCCTTCTCCATTTCACACACAAGTTAATATTTAATAAGTCAGGAAACCTGTACAGGTTTCCTCATGATATTTTTCTTCACCGGAAGCAGGCGATGGTCTATGAAACTACTTATATACTATACGTGAGTTTGATTGGTATACAAACTCATGTGGCACGAGTAGGATTCGAACCTGGGACCTTAACAAAATAAAGCATATTAAACAAACACTCGGGGTAAAAATCTACAACATTCATATATCTATATATATATAACTACTGGGATGTTAGGTGATATATCAGTGTCAGGTTTTGTATAGTTCGTATTGCGGCCAAAAAACCACTTTCCATTGAATATACTCAAAGGAAAAAGCTGAAAGATTCTATATATTCGTCTCTTGTACTTAGTATCTCATGTTCCTAAGATATATATCGCTGGGTAAGTAAAATATCACCCTATTTCTGAACAGTGGTGTCAATTAAGACAACTATAGAATAAATATTAATTTGAGTTTATTTGAGTGTGATATTAGTAGCCAATAGGTAAAAACGGAACCCTTATAGATTCATCATGTCTGTCTGTCTGTCCGTCCGTATGTCACAGCCATTATTTTCCGTGTAAAATGTGTGTAACTTCTAAAATAAAATAATTATAAAACTCCAAAATATATATGATGCACATTACCATGTAAACTTCCACCGAAAATTGGTTTGAACGATACCTAGCAAGTAGTTTTTTTTTATACGTCATAAATCGTAAACCGCAATACGGAACCCTTCACGCGTGAGTCCGACTCGCACTTGGCCGCTCTTTTTTCATATTCTGAGGGCGTGCCTGCTAGTGAATATGAAAATTTTCTTTTTGATCTTTATTTTTTTATTGATGAGTAAATTGTAAATTGTGATCTAATAGAATGAGGTATTGATAACTAAGTACCGTCAACAGCACATCAACCTACCCAAATTCCTTGCAAACTCGCCGCTATCGCCGCGCCATAGAGGATCATGCGTGGTAACTTGATGTGCTGTTGACTGTTCGAGACCACGCAGAGTTCACATCAAATGTAAAAATTTGAAAAAATTAGGTATATTGTATTCGAATAGGACGTACAGTCACGTCGACTTAAAAAAATCCAGATTCACCATTTGACCACACAACTGGAAAGAGGTTAAAAAATTTAATGAATATTACATTTTTTTATAGGATAATGTACTTTTAATAAATAATGGTTCTTTTTAAACGCTTTTATTTTGATAGCATAATTAGGTTGCTACCATCAGAAACATTATTAACTTATCTGTTGCCCGCGACTCTGTCCATGTGAAAAATAGCCTATGTCACTCTCCAGCTCACCAACTACCTCCATACCAAAAATCAAGGAACAAACAAACTTACTAAAAGTTTTGTTCGGGGAGTGAGGTGTTGTTGGATGTTGATGTTGAGAGTAAAGGCCGGTGTAAAGCACTTCACTTTATTTACACGAAACAATTAATTATAATAATCATGTTAAAGAATACACCCGCTCCGTGGAGTTGCAAATGTGCACTAAAAGTAAGTAAAATTGAGTAATAGAGCGTCGACCGATCGGCCGACGTCATAGGTGTTCGGTTACATCGAACAAGTTTAGATTATTAGAACATTAGGTATGGATTCCTATCCATACTTAATATGTCTATTCCTATGTCTACTTTGGTAGTAATTGTTCTACATTTTGTTACTAAAGTCTGTCTAGACTCAAACGGCATTTATGACGAAGACAAAGTGGCAAGCGACTTTGGCAACCTAAGTAAGTGATTGTTCAGCTCGTTGGAGAGGGTCCCGTGATCGTGCTGTGCCGAGGCCGCCGAGGTAGCGGCCGCCGAGCCGGTGCTGTGGAGCGAGATTAGCACATGGCCCCGGCACAAATGCGGTAGGCGTTGACACCGTGTGGTTTTAATGGGTTAAAGTCCCACACACCTACACGTCCGGCTTCCCTGAAGATATTGTGATCACTATTAATTGGTGTTTATTAACTTGCGGCCCGACTCGGCTTCACTCGGGTAACACCATAATAACTTTCGCATTTGTAATATCAGTAGGATATATAAAACTATATGAATATACCTTACAAAATGAATAAATAATTGTGCTTGTTCTTTGACTTGTACTTGCTCCAGACATACACTTAACTGAATTTCACTGACGACCTCGGTGGCGCTGTGGTAAAGTGCTTGCCTCTGAACCGAGAGGTCCCGGGTTCGATCCCCGGTCGGGTCATGATGGAAGATTATATTTTTCTGATTGGCCCGGGTCTTGGATGTTTATCTATGTATGTATTTGTTAAAATATATTATCGTTGAGTTAGTATTCCATAACACTACTTACTTTGGGGCTAGCTCAATCTGTGTGATTTGTCCTAATATATTTATTTATTTAATATATTTATTTATTTAATATATTTATTTATTTAATATATTTATTTACTTAATATTTTATTTCACATTTTTAGCTGCTAGCTTAATAGCTTGCTATTAAGTAATTAAAAAAATATTATGCATATTGTCCAATAATATCATTATAATAAACAAATTTTCGTTTCGATATTTTTTATCAATATACGTATGGCCATTACAGCTTCAAAATGAGTTCAAAGTTTGGTCCCTAAGATAAAAAGCTCTACTTAATTTGTACGAACTTTTTTTGCTGTTAAAAATCGAATTAAAACTTTTTCGATTCGTTTCTCGGAATCAAATTAACACGCGTTTTTGTACAAATTACTTCTGGTACTATAAGGCTTAGTATATACTACTTTCCAATAGGTTCGGTTTCACCAGTCCATTTTAATGTTGACATTAACCTGCGCACAACAACACAAAGTAGGCCATTTTATCTAATCAGTATCGACGCACAGGTTATATATAGCTAATTTCAAAATTGACCTGTTAATTTCGATTTTTTTTTTCCAAGAAAACAAAAATACTGGCCGGCTTTCTGTTGGATATAATTTCATTTGTATTATAGTCGAGAAAAAACATTACAAGACTTATAGATGTCGGAGAAACGCGGTCGCTAGGCTGAAATGGAACTGGGACGTGATCTAGGTGCGCCGTTTGTCGTGTTTTCCGAAAGATGCTCAAATTCTTACCACCTACCCACCACACCTATACCCACTGACGGCCACCGGAAAACGGGGCAGGCCTAGGACGAGATGGCCCAATGAACTTAGGAATTTCAATAAAAGATGAATGGAAAAGATGTAAAAAAAAGGGATACATGGAAGAGTAGCCCAGCAGTGGGACATTGTGGTAGCTACATAAAAAATATTATATAAAATCATTGTAATAGGCCTTACCGTACCATTGTTGTAAAAATAATGGGATGAAAATATACCTAATATTTCTAGACCTTTTAATTGGTGTACAAATTTTCGTAAAAGTCTGTACGGTAGGTAAAAAGGACAATTTTAAATTCACTCACAAAGAAAGAAACAATAATGGTAAGCCCTTCTGGCATGATAGGGACCAGCGCTGTTGAAATGAGTTTCTCAACAGTGGTCGTTGCGAAAAGCCAGTAGTTTGTAGCTTTTTGAGTAATTACTAATATAAAATTCGATGTGAAAAGGTGCATGTAAAGGTCTGTTTTCTGAATAAGTGCTTTGTTTTTAGAATTTACTTTTATTTTTACTTCTAATTTTAATATTTGTATTCTATCGAATTTTAGTATTTATACAATTGTAGCTCGATCGAATAAAAGTTTTTAATTAAATCAAATATCAAGTTAAAGTTTTCAGAATTAATTCGAACATTTGGTCTCAAGATTTCGTGGGTCGATTTCATAGAACCGTATTAAGTATTCAACAAGAGTCAACTAACATTTAAATCGAATTTTAATTAAAATATTGAAACGACTGTTTTGTTTGAGGAGTCTTTTATTTTCGTACAAAAAAAACATACGTAAATAAATAAAAATAATTTTTTAACCTGCCATAAGCAGGAATCGTGACCAAAACACTGGCAGCATTTTCCACATAAAGGTCAATTTAGGGTTCGACATACAGCAGACTGTACAAAGGGACTCTTATCTCAATACCGTAACTTACATGAATTACTTAAGGGATATCATATATAACAAGTCCAGCGTATGATATAATAAGTCTCTATTTTGATTTAGGTATAATTTTTTTCGTATCAATGTAAATGTTTACATTATTCCAGCTCCATTTCTTTGATTTTAGATCTTCTCTTCTCCTTATAACTACACAACCTTTTGTCTGCGGCTTCGCCCGCATGAGTTATTCTGCAAAAGCGGAAACAAATTTTCACCCCCCATTATAGTCAATTGGGGGGTGATTTTGAATAAAAATCTACCCTATGTTTGAACGGGAGACATTAACTATATGCATACCAGATTTCATTAAAATCGGTCCAGCGGTCTACTATACGTGAGTCAGATTTGTATACAAATTCATATGGCGTGAGAGGGATTCGAACTTGAGACCTTTCGATCATAGGCGGTCTTAACCACTGGGCCACCACAGTTTGATCTTACCTGTAATATTTCGATATTAACTTGGTCAAGATATTACTACAGTTTCCAACTATCGTAATCCTATTACAACTTGCAATTTGATTGTAATATTATTGTGCCTAGTAACGCAATAAAACACACAGTCCCTAAATTCAAATATTCATGTAAATTTACATATAGCTCTATCACATCTGAGTATTTACCCGGTTGCTTCTTCAGCCTAGAAGAATTTCGGGATAAAAGGTACCCTATGTATTATTCCAGGTTATATTCTACCCGTGTATCAAATTTCATAACAATCCGTCCAGTAGATTTTGCGTAAAAGAGTAATTAACGTCACGTACATCCTCACTAATTTGCACATTTATAATATCTGTCTAATTAGCTTTTTGCCCGCGGCTTCGCCCGCGTAAATTTTTCCGGAATGAAAGGTACTCTATGTCCTTCTCCATACTTCAAATTACATGTATGCAAAATTTCAACAAAATTGATTGAGTAAATAAAAAGGTAAGAAACAAACTTACTTTCACATTTATAATATTAATTAGGACTAGGCCCGGGGCTTTGCTCCGATTTCCCATGGGAATTTCGGGATAAAAAGTATTCTATGTGTTATTCTAGGTTATATTCTACCCGTATACCAAATTCCATAATAATCTGTCCAGTAGATTTTGCGTGAAAGAGCAACAAACAATGCACACACATCCTCACAAATTTTCGCATTTACAAAATTAGTAGGATGGTGTGTTCTATAAAATAAAAGTTACATTCCACAACACCCTAGTTGGTGACCTAAATGTTATGTCTGTCATCTGTTAGCAATAAAAGGTCTACTGTGCGGGACGTGAATGGGAGTAATTGCTTGTATTGCGGTCACAGTTTTTATTAGTACGACCACTGTAATACTATTACAGTCAGTTCGCATATTATGCGAAACACAAATGTTAGTAAATGTTTATGCAAAAATGGTTTTCGCACAAAAGGGACATGTTTATAAATAAATAAATAAATATATTAAGACAAATCACACAGATTGAGCTAGCCCCAAAGTAAGTTCGAGACTTGACCCGACCGGGGTTCGAACCCGGGTCCTCTCGGTTCAGTGGCAAGAACTTTACCACTGCGCCACCGAGGTCGTCGGTTTATAAGTATCAGCTGGCGCAGAAAAGTGCAAATTCAAATCATTTATTGAATCTGAATTTGCGCTATTCTACGCGCGACCGAACATAGCTGAGATGTACGCATTTAGAAATCGAATTGTAAAAAGTAAGTTTGTTCGTTTGTTATCTCTTCACGATCTATCTACGCAACCAATCTTCTTGAAATTTTGCATACATGTAGTTCGAAGTGTGGAGAATGACACAGGGGTACTTTCATACTGGAAAATTAACGCGGGCGAAGCCGCGGGCAATAGCTAGTGAAAATATAAATTAAGTAACGACTATATTCCTACTACATGAGGTTTTAAATAAGTTTTTTACAAAAATTACATTTTTGACACAATGTGACGTTGTACCGTCAGCGCCCTGCTCCCTTCACTTTACTGCGGTGCACCTAGGCTTAAACAGGGTTACTGGTATCTAACGCATAACCTTCCAAAGGCGCATAAATTATTAAACGTAATAAATACAAAAAAAAATCTTTTTTTTTAGTGTTAATGTCGTTTCTATAAAACGTTAACTCTATGTTCGATTCTGCTACATAACGCTATTGTATTGCCTCGTGTTGCTTGGATATTACAGAGTTATGATGTGCAGAATCGCAAATAAGATATTTTTTTAATATGATAAAAAAAAATACGAATCACGAATACTCGTAGAATAAAAGTTGCTTGTTTTGATGTACCCAAGTAGTCTTTAGGAGGTTTTGCGTTTGATACCAGTAACCCTGTATATAAGCAGTTATTCCTTCTGGGAGCAACGCTGGAACATTTTAAGTTATGTAACGGCGGTCTACTAGAATTTGTGCCTCAAAAACTTTGTATGTTACTTTTCGGCTTTCGAAAATCGTAAATCGAGCAGGTGAAAAAATATTTTTATTATTATAATCTGATTTAACTATTCTCCTCACAAAAAAAGTCTGAAAACACTATAACAAGCTTCCTTTGTCGTCAGTGACGAGAGACGCTCGTCTGAAGCCGTTTTTGGTTTTACCATCAGGTCATTATAATAATGAATTGTCATCAAAACTAAACGTGTGTACAATGTCTTTATGTTTGAAGTAAACATGTACCTATTTAAAATTTACAAACTGTTTTATTAATTCTTTGTTACGCGGTAAGCAGGGTAAATTTGTAAAAAGCAGAATCAATATTGTTTTTGTTAAATGTTTATGAAATTGTTGAAGTCCATCCAATATTTGTAAGAATAATATAAGGGTCCATTGGAATTGATTCAAGTGAATTAGCATCACTTAGTTTTAAGCCGTGAAAATCCAAGAGCAAATTTTGGCACGTTTCCATTACCCTCGCTCTTTTCTATGTTATTCATAATCAATACCTACTTATCTTTAAAGTAGAATTTTCAAATAAATTGGGACCCTATTACTAAGGTTTTATGTCCGTCCGCCTGTCACCAGGCTATATCTCATGAACAGTAAAACACTAATTGTACTACTGCTAAAAATCACATCCCTGTTGTTGCAAGCGCTGATAGACTGTGGTTATCACTTACAATCAGGTGGCCCGTTTGTGTGTATAATTTTTTATACTACCGAGTGATTAAAAAAATAATTAATTATTAGCAATACAAATGTGAGATGGTGATGAAATATACACAAATAATATGAATTCTATTATTTCGCTCCTGTGGGAATTTCGAGATAAAAAGTACCCTATGTGTTATTCCAGGTTATATTCCAACCGTGTACTAAATTTCATAACAATCTGTAAATAAATAAATAAAATAAATATATTAGAACAAATCACACAGATTGAGCTAGCCCCAAAGTAAGTTCGAGACTTGTGTTATGGGATACTAATTCAACGATACTATATTTTATAACAAATACATATATAGATAAACATCCAAGAGCCGGGCCAATCAGAAAAATATCATTTTCCATCATGACCCGACCGGGGATCGAACCCGGGACCTCTCGGTTCAGAGGCGAGCACCTTACCACTGCGCCACCGAGGTCGTCATCTGTCGTATAGATTTTTAAATTTTCGCATTTATAGTATTAGTAGAATAGTACGATTTTGTTACAATAGATCCAATGAGAGTTTGCCGTTCAATGTTCATTACCTAAACGTTTTATGTTAGAGATTAAATTTAATGATGTGATCCCAATTTAGGCTCCGTCCTTTAGTGAGTCAGTATATAGTGATATTCCGAAATAGCCTGACCCTTTGCACTAAGTAATTTAAATTTTTAGTTTCAATATGAGTATGATAGTTATATTTACTTAGGTATTTACAATTCTCTATCTATCTCTCCTTTAAGCGTTCTCCCTGTTTCATTCCCGGCTGTGATGTCAATTTTACGATAGAACCATATATATTTTTTAATTCGTGCGTGATTTTATGACCATCTGCCAGGATAATGTAATCAATCCTCTTTGGAAATGCCGTACAAACAAAATGCAATAGTGAAAAACATATAAAATTAATTTTAATTTCACCCAATAAAATTTACTAAAATTGTATTGTAAAATAACTTAGTGAACATATTGTAAAGTAACACAAACTTTTTACAAACTTATGTTTCCGCCGTTTAACGATGCCAAATATTTTTCCCTTTTTCACCTTTTCAATTTACACGGCCATTGAAAAGACCGCTTTCACCACATGTCTTTCAGCTATTTGAAGGTTTTAACTGAAATCTTTTCATCTGTATTGCGCTTGACACGTGCGCGGGGATGCTTGAAAGGAGCAAAATCGAAGCACGATTCAATGGCGTAGAAGTCGGAATAACATTCAACAAATATTTCATAAATTGAATTTGACTGAAATAAAACAAAAAATATGCTAAATTAGTAATTAGTAATATCAACAATTAAAATTAAAAACATATATAAGTAAATAAAAGTAATTTAATTAAAAAAAATAAGCCTAAAGCGGTATTACAATTAATACCTATATATGTGCGTAATTTCCGTAAGAATTTCTTGAATATATAATAATATATATATTACCTTATGTGCTATTCCAGGATTCATTCTACCTGTGCACCAAATTTGATTGAAATCCGTCTCTAGTATACCTAGATTTTGCGCGATTAAATACCTACCTAACAAAGGTTCTTACATACCGACATACAAACATCCATACTCTTTTATATACCTAAATATTCGTAGGGAAGCTAAAATTTTGATTGTACGAGTACCTTCAGCCACATTCGCTTAAAGTTTCAATTTCAGACCAACCGTTCAACTCCAATGTAACCGAAATATTAACTAAAAGCCGTTTGAAGCATGTAATTTGAAATATTATTTAAGTTCACTGAAAATATAACCTTTTCGGAGCAGTCGTGTAAGACACAAAAGAGAAACACCGTTGAAAATGAAGTCAAATGTCTTAAATTATCACCAGTTGTATTTCACAAGAAGGCGTTAGCAAAAGTAGAACGATGTTTAACAGTCAAAAGTAGGTTATAAATTATATTTAGCCGGGAATTTATTACTGTATGTACAGAGAAAGAATAATATCACAGAAAAAATAGTTGTATATTACTTTTTCGTATGTTACTTGTCATGAAAATAACAAAATGAAAAGATTTAAGTTTAATTCAAATACATTATCAAAGGTTTTGTCTTAGACGACTTTTCGTCATCATGCCGGACTGTTTGGACTGCTAGGGATGGCACTGGAGGTTCCAGATTCGATTCCAGGTCAGGTCAAGGGGAAAAAATGGCCTTCGGTTGAAAACTAACTCTTTCTCTCTCAAGCAAAAGAAATAGAGAGAGTGACAGAATTAATTGTCATCATCATCGATTAATTTAATAACTTTGTTCTTGTCGGTGGAGCATTTTCCATCTAATTCTGTCCTCAGCTATCGATTTCACCTCCGTATACGACACGATCTCTGCCTTCTCTTTTGTTTCATCTAGTAATACCCATCCTGGCTTTCCTTCCTCTTCTTGCTTCGATTTTTCCTTCAATCTAATATTTCATAAAGTTGTCGTGTCATTAATTATATTCTCCTCATTTATTCCGAATTCTGTGAGCTTATAATATATTGTATATTCTCCTAAAGAGCAACACGCTTGACCAAGCGATGCTGTTGCGTGCAATACAAAAGTTACCTATTCGACCCACAATATCCTTTAGAACTATCCTGAAGTTTCACTTCTGGTCATAACATGTTTAACACATTTTATATTAAATTTTAAAAAAAAGTATCTCGACCTCGGCGGCGCAGTGGTAAAGTGCTTGCCTCTGAACCGAGATGTCCCGGGTTCGATCCCCGGTCATGATGGAAAATTATCTTTTTCTGATCGGCTCGGGTCTTGATGTTTATTTATATTATGTCTTTGTTATAAAATTAAGTATCGTTGAGTTAGTATCCCATAACACAAGTTTCAAATTTACTTTGGAGCTAACTCAATCTGTGTGATTTGTCCGTATGTATTTATTTATAAACTAAAGGCCCGCCTCTGCTTTGCTAGGATAAAACTGAGGATATAAAATTACTCTATGTAACTCCTGAAGGGTTCGTCTATCTCTGTGTCAAATTTGAAGTTATTATATTTTTTAGTTTATTCATTACAAACAAAAATACAAACCTTTTCTCTTTATAATATTAGTCCTTCTTCTTGATCTTATCCCAATCATGTGGGGTCGGCACAGTATGTAAGTTCCTTCCATTTCGTTCTGTCATTTGCCATATCCATTGACACTCCTTTCCTGTTCATACTATCCTTGACACACTCCATCCATTTCTTCTTAGGTCTTCCTCTATTCCTGGAACCCTTTACTTCCATCTGTAATGCCCTTTGAGTGACGTGATTTTCATCTCTTCTTAAAATATGCCCATACCAGCCAGCTCTTTATAATATTAGTATACATAATACATTAAAAAAAATACAAACATTCACTTTATTGTTGTCAGAGTTTTCTATATAGTAGGTAAAAACTCAAATATGATAGGTATTAACTATTGCTCTATGGAACTCTATCACGTCTCTCCTTGTTTATAAAAGGGTCTTTTCACATCTACGTACCGAATAATCAGACCTACCGAGCGTCCATTTAAATGTAAAATTTTTAGATAAAAAAATACCCGAGTCACGTGAAAATCTTGGTCTAGTACCCAATGGATCTCCAGGATTCGATCCAACTTTTTTCTAGGAAATTCTATAGGCATAAGCCCGAATCCATATTAGTAACCCACCCTGCTCTCTGCACTCTGTCTGCTGTATTTGTTGTATGTACGTATATGTATGTTTATATGATCTTCTTATTTATTAAAATACATTCTACATATAATAGCTTCAGGTAGTTGGTACTTCATACTTTGTTTTTTTTTTTTTATCTTGCAATTAAACTATAATATTTTTGACATTATACAACTAAAAGAAAAGAAATTAAAACTAATAAAAACAAATTATTTAAAAAATAATTATTATTTATATATATTTACTGTATTAAATGTCAGTCCCTCCAATTCATTATCTTGAGGTAGCGTGCCCCGAAGGCTGACAGCATTGCCACATTATATGATCTATATTATACATTCATATTTATGTAGTTTGTTTAGTATATATAATTTTTTTCCGTTTGTCTTAATAATGGTAGCTGGGAGATGACGCTTTTAGCATTAAGTTCGCCGTTTGTTTATAAGTATGTTTTTACTTGGAACAATCAAGTATAATATAAAGTGGCTGATAATGATGTAGGTAATGCCAATTTATTTATTTATTAAGAAAACCAACAGCGTTACAATTCTATAGGTACTTATGTTATATATAACTAAAAGTAAGGCCAATAATAGGTTTCCCTGTACATATCAGAGGTACAGTTAGACAAAATACAATTAAGTATACCCAAATAGTCTCAAAGGATAAGAGTGAATGAGTAAATGAGCCAAGATCAAACTTGACTTCCCGAAAACTTGGTGACGAAAGTTTTTTAAGGAACGAATTGATCATAATAATTTCTACATCTGGTTACCATATTAGAATTGGACGAACACAACACATCCTCTCGTCGATGTCACCCAGGAATAACAACTAGATGTTGCCCGGGGCTTCGCTCCCGTGGGAATATTAAAATAAAATATAGCTTATAACAATCTTGGACAATATACCTTTCTAATGGTGAAATAATTTTGAAATCGGTTCGGTAGTTTCGGAGATTACCCACCTCAAACGCAAAAACTCACAAACATTTACCTCTGTAATAATAGTAGAAGTATATATAAGCTTGGTCACTTACTTCTGGGTCGAATCTAGAAGGTTCATTGAGTGTACGATCAAAATCTTGCTGCGTCACGGCGAAAGCAATCTACAAACTAAGTGGGCGCTTCTTGATTTATGTAATCGGTCGGTAATTTTTGTGAAACCTCAAATAATTTATAAGCACTTTTTCAGAGAATGTTTTATATAAAAAATATTTTAGGATGTCCGCCTTCACGCTGAGCCTTCACAACAGTGGGCAAAAAATAACCTAAACATTTTATTACGACTATTTAGTCTTAAGACAATCAGATATTTCTGTTTTCCTTCGATCTTTTCCTGTATTAAAAAGAAACTTCGTGTTAATATTTTTTTCATTTTACAACAACTCGAAATAAAACCTGGACCATGTGAAAACAGACTGGTGTATTTTCCGATAAACTTGGACAAAAATGAAAATTAAACGTCAGTGACATAGAAAACCATCGGCCATTGAGCCCTTAGGGCCGTAGATAAACAGCCAACCCTTTCACAGACCATAAATTACTTATCAAATGGGGTATCCCGACAGGTTTCCAAGTAAATGTGGCCATTAAATTAATAGTTGAAGGATAACAACAATATTATCTAATTACCATAAAGGTTTTAGCCGAAACGAGCCATCTCTCTAATATTACGATGAACCTTATATATTTTTTGATTATATTTTTGTTTGTTGTGTAATTTATATTCGTTCGAGGAGACTAAGGAACAGACGACCTCGGTGGGGCAGTGGTAAAGTGCTTGCCTCTGAACCGAGAGGTCACGGGTTCGAGCCCCGGTCGGGTCATGATGGAAAATGATCTTTTTCAGATTAGCCCGGGTCTTGGATGTTTATCTATATATGTATTTGTTATAAAATATAGTATCGTTGAGTTAACATCCCATAACACAAGTCTCGAACTTACTTTGGGGCTAGGTCAATCTGTGTGATTTGTCCTAATATATTTTAAAAAATATATATATTCAAAATAAATAGTTTCCAGACAATAAAACTATTTCAGATACTATTTGTAACTGTACTATCTACCTTCAAACACATTATTCTCTCTATCTCTCGCTCTCTTTTACTTGAGCGTTTTTTCTGTTGCTTCTCAGCCGTTGAGCGTCGGAGTCCAGGGTCCGCTTTCCTACTTTTTCGTCCATTTAGGATCCGTAGTTTGGACTCATGTTAAGTATACAAGGTAGATTTAATTGAAATTTAAGTAAACATTTAGCAAGTTACTTTCCATCAATAATTCTTATTGGACCGCTGTGATGTCAATCGAAAATAAAAACCATAGGAAAAAAATGATCGTTTTATTTAAATCAATTTCACATTTTAAAAACAATTCGTCTACTATTCAATATTTAGTCGTAATATTACGTTCATTGTCAACTGAATCGATATTTTAATTAATTTTAAAATGTTACACTTCAACAATGTTACCCTGATGATGAGCTGGATATTCACTGCTATTGGCACATTTGTGTCTCTGCACCCATGTCTTCCACAGTTCACTAATACACATATCACTTAAAACTGTTTTCATTACAACATAACGCGTCATATAAAGTTTAACAACGCTTTTGTCGTAGTCCTTCTCAAGAATCGTGGCGTAGTCGGTAGGACTTATTTCTGTTTAAATTTTAAACTTATGCCACAAACGTATGACAATATAAAGTGAAATGTATGTTGTCTAGGCAAGCAATATAGTTATGAACAAAGGAGGCTAAGAATAATAGAGAAGATAAACTGAAACAGCTCGCCCATTGCGCGCTGCCTTGCATTGCCGCCGGAGTCTCACCTGCAAATGAAATTATTAAATTAAACGTATATTTTATACTAGCTGTTGCCCGCGTCTTGATTTCCACGGGAGTAGTTATTACCGAGATGAAAAGTACCCTATGTCGTTCTCCGTACTTCCGACTATATGTATGCAAAATTTCAAAAAGATTGGTTGAGTAGATAGAGCGTGAGGATGTAACAAACTTTACTTTTGCATTTATAATATTAGTTAGGATGTGTGGTTCTACTCTAGAATTGCAGATAGACAACTCAAACTCCTCGTGGAATTCGTACGGGGAGACTAAGGGACACATTGACTTGGTGGCTGATGGGCAACAGCATTCTCGAAGAGGGTTGACGTCAGGCAGGTAAAGTCTTAGGCGAATCTTCAAAATTCTAGATTTAATTACATAGACAAGCTTCGACGAAGTGTTAATTAAACGGAAAAAAAAGAAAATTTGCTGGATAGGTACCGTTGCTAAATATAACACAATAATTACACAGTCACAGAAAAGAGGGGTCGTTATGTAAATGTTGTGCCAACATTCAAAAACACGTTAAGAATAATTAAGAAGGGGCAAAATAAACGGAGCCCGACCGTGAAAATTCATTTAAGAGAACGCACACTAGCGCCGCCGCCACATTTTATCCATTTACTTTATTATGTCACCTAAAACGTTACCTAGAAACTAAAAAAAATATAATCCATATACATTTTTCATTACATTAGACAATTATTAATTATTTTGTCACATATTATTAGATTGCATCAGCGTTCAAGTATATAAAATGTATTCACAAATATTAGACAAGGATTTTGCAGGCTACCGTTTTTTTTTTTTTTTTCAGTAAATTGTGGCCAGTGTCTTCAATAGAAAAATATCAATACTTCCTAATAAAATCAATGATAATATGAAGCATAATGTCCTTTGGTATTTTTTTGTTTTTCATCTAAATAAAAGCTATTAATAAATATGTCGTTGCGCCAGTGTGCGGGGTGGCCCAGTCTTAATTTTACAAGTCTTAGTCACGTCACATCGTTAAAATATAATTTCAAAGAACTGTTGATAAAACACCGGAGAGATTTACGTTAATTTTGATTGGAAATATTGTTGCGATTGAGATCTACCTTTACTGTTGTTTATTTTGGACTAATTATTTTAACTAAATTACAAAGAATTTCCGTAGACGTAACATTGCTGGTGGTTCTCAGAGCGGTTCGACTGTTGCGGCCAAGTTGACAGCGCCAACAATATTTCGAATTTAAACCAAAGAACAGAATTAGTTTTGCTGTCAGACTTTAAAATGATCAATCTTTACTGTTGTCATTACCGCGTAAAGATTAATCATGTTAAGGTTTTAAATTTTAAGCATGATTGATTTTGGAAATTATTTCTTAGTCAAGAAAATTGATGGATCGTAATGGCAGCGCGGCCGTAGCGGTCGAAACGAGAACTCTCTCTGCCCTACTGTTTGATTTCAATAAGGACTATGAAATATTGACGAAATTGAGAAAGGGTGGAGAAATATTGTTTTCGTCTATAACAGAATGATTGCTCATTTGTTTGTGTATATCTGATCTTAATTAGAAACCGTCTAGGCCCGTGGACCGTATATTTGTGCCCATTGGAAATATTTACAAAACAAATACTAATTGTAATGATGTAGCATATATCCAGTTTGGCTGAAAGTAGATCAGACCTGTTCAACCAATGTTAAATCCTCTTTCTTCTTTCAATACAAATAAAATTATTATAGGTAATATAAGTTAAATAAGTCTTTCAATATTCATTTCACTACAACTTTTGAAAGGCTGAACCGATTTTGATCATAGAGATAGACATGGAAAACGTGTATTTGTGTCGCCACAGACACTAAAAACAATAACATATAAAGCATTAAAACAATATTGATATTACACGTACATACAAGCATAATTCTAAAGGAATTAGTGTGCTGCAGCACGGCAAAAAGGCTATAACTCAGTGAACTTTCTGCACATTAGTACATAAACACTGATTTCAGTCATTGCCGTCAATGTAGGTGAGAGCGCTATGTTATAAAAAAAATAAAAATAGTATTGTGTAAACTTAAACGTTTTAAGAAATATCACACGAAGCATTAAAAGAAAAACAAATAAAGGGAAATATTAAGACAGTTTGCAAATCAGAAGACGAGCAAATAAGCAAACACACATGTCTCAAAGGGAAATCCACTACAGGTAACGTTTAGGAATACCAATTTTTTGTTTCTCCGATAGAAGCTTTCTAAAATGTTTTTTGTACGTTTGGATAGAACTGAGTTGTCTTATTGGCGGTGGGATGGTATCCCAGCATTTTGTTGCCTGATCAAATATATGTACTCGTAAGAACCAGCGCATAAAAATTAGCTATCATATACAAAAAACCGCTTCCAAATCGGTTCCCCCGTTGATGAGCTAAGGTGCCACGTACAGACAGACAGACACACTAAACAGACAGAAACCCCTCTTTTTGCGTCGGGGATTAAAAAGTACATGCTTTTTTTGACTTCTAAGAATCCCACAAATATTATAAAGGCGAAAGTTTGTGAGTATGTTTGTAACTTCTTCACGTTTAAACGGCTGAGCCAATTTCTATGAAATTTGACATTGGGGTAGTTGATACCATTACTGATAATACATAGGGATTAATACATAGGGTACTTTTTTATCCCGAAAGTACGAGATTCCCGGAGGATTTGGTGAGGAGTCTGATAATCAATGGCGCTTTATAAAGTGAACAACGCTACTGTGCAATAAAACGTAAGTATTTTTTTTTATAATCACAAGGGTAACGCCACGGGGTGCTGCTAGTAATATAAAAATCAAATAATCTTTATTTTGTACCTCAGTAAAATCAGATCTTATAATGCAGAAAATGAAAGATACAAAATATAAGATGAAGAAATAGCATATTATTGTATATTCTTTTTATATGCCCAACAGTGGGATACATTGTCTTCCAATGTTGGGGGAAAAGTACATTACCAGTAAGAACGTGGACTCTGGCGGTAGCAGATTGCGCGTTGTCAGGCACACACTGGTATGCGCCCGCGTCGGTTGTTCGTGCTGCTTGTACGAGGAGACGGCTGCTGCTATGTGTACCTTTCTCTGTCACTAGAGAAATACCACCTCGTGTCGAGTCGAAGTTTATGGTCTGTTGACAAAATAAACTTATTATATTCAGCCAAATGAACTACTTGACTTACACGTAAAATTATTGGCATACGCGTGTACATTCAAGTTACCTAAAACAGCACATCAAGTTACCTAAATTCGTTGAAAATTCGTCGCTATTACCAACGCATAGAGATTCATGCAAGGTGACTTGTACTTGTAGTGTACCAGATGAAGCGTGAACACGCTCAGATGAGACAGAGAGAGAGAGAGAGAGAGAAAATAACGATACTTTAAAGAACAATATTCAGGTTAAAGATCCAAAAGGGTTTTAACAAAAAACGAATTACTGTTTTTCGTTTTAATCAGTTCAAGTGAGAAGATTAATAGTTAATTTATGTTAAGAATAAACTATTGTTTAATCCATTAAACCGTCTTCCATTTTCACTTAAAATAACATGCATTAAAGTATTAAATAAAGGGTTTAAATGAAACCAAAATCTAGTAATGGACCTAAAATCTCACGTGCATTTATTATCATCCAAAATTATTGTATATATATATATATAATGTAAGTATGAAGCGGTGGTAGGTAATGGTTAAGACGCCCACCTGTGTGATCGAAAGGTCCCAGGTTCGAATCCTACTCGTGCCACATGAATTTGTATACTGACTCATGTAATTTTCATAGACCACCACTTGCTTCCGGTGAAACCTGCACACTAGTTGATTATTATTAAATTGTGTGTGAAATGGAGAAGGCAATGGCAAACCACTCCATTAATAATGCCAAGAAAGTTGTTGTGTGTGTTTCATTCCACGACCCTTAGCCATTCATTCCACGTAATTACCACGACCCTCAGACATGAGGAATACGACTATGAAGAAGATAATATAAGTGGAGTAATATTATACTTGTTTTATGAGAACTCTTAAATCAAGTACAATATTGGATAACTTTTGTTATTGTTTAATAATTCTTTCTTTACCTAAAATTAATAAGTTATATCGACTTTTATATTGCTAGCTGTGTTGCCCGCGTTATGTGTGTAAATATTTGCAAAATTGTTATATTATATTCTTGCATTAATTTTATTCGCAACTATTGGTCCGCCCCGGCTTAGCTCGGGTAAAACCATTTTTTAAAACGTTTAGCCTACGTCACTCCGGATGATTTCATCTATCTCTGTGCCAAATTTTATCAAAATAGCTAAAGTAGTTTTTGAGTTTATTCATTACAAACAAAAATACAAATCTCTTTATAATATTAGTATGGATTATATTTCAATATAATTGGCTATTCTCCAGGTAGTAACATCAAATATTTTTTTCAAATTAAAACACAATTTTATATGGTACTTGTACGATAGTAATGTATTGTGACGTCACGGATTTTGGAGTTAAAAAGAATTTATAATATACTTTAATACGACAGAAAAAATAGTAAATCGTACTTAATTGATTAAAGTGATTAATAAAGTGACAATTAATTATCGTGTTTGATTATTTAAATACCTTCATTCATTTTATTTTTAACCCAGCCGAATAGCCAATGCGGAATGAATATTAATGTGAATGAAATTGTAACTTCGTATCAAAGTTCAATATTAACCGTAAAGATACACACCATTGAATGCATTAATAATTAATAATCAATTTATATTGTGAATGTTTATGTAAATGTTTTAGTGCATGTAAATTAAAAAAATATAAATGTGTTGGAAATCCCAACACTAAATTATATTTTTATTTTTTACTATAGCAACATTTACGCTCACATTTAAAAATGTTTTCTCTTCCTCTTTGTCTTTTGTGCCAATAAATAATAATATAATAATAATATTCTTTATTTCGAGCATCAAGACTCATACAAAATTTTTGTTAGTAAACATATGAATAAATTTAAAAATCTAGGGTTAGTAGATAACATGTTTACAACTGAATAATTATGCACACAATTAATATAAAAAGTGCTCCCAAGTAATCTCCGCATATTTATTTAACCGGCTCCGAAAAAGTAGGTACAATAAATTACAGTCCACTGCACCGCGAGCCGTCATTTATACAAAATGTACAAGTAATGTTTTAGTGAATATTAAATATTAAGATTATTTATTGAGAATTTTGAGTAGCTATTGGAAAATATAGTTGTTGATTAAAATTTAATACAAAAGGGTACATAGATGAAATGTTTTTGTTATTTTGTTAACAATTGGAAGGCTTATATTATTAGAAACACAAGTGAAAATACATAACATTCGATTTTAAATTAAATTAACAATATTTATCGCTCTTCACATTACTTCATAACTAAAATCATATCAACTCAAAGCTTCAATTTGCGACAAGCGGCTAATAGACGCGCTTATTTGCACTGCGTCTTACGTACGAACACGTAGTTGTATTAAACATTTAGCCTCTGTTCCAATTCTCTACTCCTGTGTCGCAACTTTGTTAAGATATTAATGATTAATGTTAAGATATCCTTGTTAACTGTCTGTCATCTGTCGTGAACCACAAACTTTAATTGGCAGTATCAATTTGTTTATTCTCGATTGATCTCTGTTATGTTAAACTTGATAACACGTACCCCAGCTAGAGTGGGTTGCACCACTCGACTTTGACGTTAACTTTAACCTGTGCGCCGCCGATAAGACATATTGGAAAACTATAGATTAGGATATGTCTATACTATTATTATAAAGAGTTTGTATGTTTGAGGCGGGTAATCTCCGAAACTATCGAACCGATTTCAAAAATTCTGCCACCATTGGAATGGTACATTATCCTAAATTGATGTAGGTATATTTTATCTCAAAATTCCCACGACGAAGCCTCGGGCACCATCTAATATTGCATAATAGGAAGTTGAGAGGGATTTCCAATGTCTTACAATATTTAGATGAGTCTATAGTTATACCAATAAATATTCCTTATATAATTATGTTCTTATGTACCTACATATGCGATTATTTACTTAATTACTCAATTGGTCTATTTATTTTCATTTCCTTTGACGGTATTTGTATATTCATCAAATGAGCAATGCAATGGTTTATTGATAAATAAAATTACGCTGTCCCGAATTGTATTGAAATATATTTTCCAATGATAAATTATAAGCTAATAACATGATTTTCATTTCCTCATTCATTGTAAATACATTATACATTTTCATGGAAATTACAACAGTTACAATTACAGAAGATTTTCCGTATGATGCCCATATAAGATATAGGTAAGACTTAAGCCAGTACCTCCAATAAATGTTTGTATATATATATTATAATCAGCACTCGGATCACAATCATAACCTGTTTTGATATACTTTTTGACTATGTACTCGTACATTATGTACTTATATATTATTAGAAAGAAAAAAAAAACATTGTAAGAAACAATGGTAAGCCGATCTGGCATGATAGGGACCAACACTGTTCAAATGAGTTTCTTTCGGCATTTCTTCTCAGCAGTGGTCGTTCCGAAATGCCAGTAATAACTATAAATATAAAGATTGACGAGAAAAAGTGCCTGTGTCTAATTTCTGAATAAATGATTTGAATTTGAATTTGAAGCAAGATACATAAATTGATATATATTTTATCGGTAAGCCGACCTCATTTTCTTATGCATTGGGAAGTATAGAATAGAAATAGGTTTATTCCAAAAACTACAGACACACACATAATATAAAAAGAAAATTAATAAAAAAAATATGGGTGTATGTGCTGCAGTAAACTAAACAGGTCACAAATCAGTGATGTTATTACTCTAGGAGCAATACACTGATTTTCAGTTGGAGCCTTTACAGATATAGTATATAGAAAGACATAACGTAATCTCGCCGTAATTATATTTTCAATTATATCAAAATCCGTTGCGTGGTTTACAAGTTTAGTTTAATATATTAAAAGAATCCCGACTTTTAATATTAATTTCGCTACAACCTTTGAACGGCTGAACCGATTTTGATCAAACATAAAAAAACACATCCAAATCGGTTCATCCATTTACACACCTGCTACGGTGCCACGTACACAGACTGACCGACACACTTAGCGGTCAAACTTATAACACCCCTCTTTTTGCGTCGGGTATTAAAAAAGAAGAAAGCTTAGAAACAGACAGACTTGAAAGGTGACTTTGTGTGATATAGATAGATATTTATATTGAAGATGGATATATTCTGTGGCGCGCATTCGGACCCGCCCAATCCTAGTATTGCCAGTATTGCGACTGACAAACGGTATGCAGGCAAATAAATCCAATGTGATATTGCGCGCTTGTAAATATACATTTTCACTTCTCTTGCTCGAAAAGGCATTGATTTTGCATGCATTTAGACGATAAAACAATCGATTTTATACTATAGAGCGTAAAATAAAATTGTCATCTAACCAACCGCTATAATATAATGGCTTGTCTTGATATGCACTTGCAGCTGATATGTCGTTTTGTAGATCATAACTACCGACGAATTTGTAGGGGCAAATATTTCGTGGACGCTCGACGAGACACAAAAGTAGTTTAATTGTTACGACATTTCACACAGCAGCTAATAAATCATTAACTCTTAAAATTGATTATGTGCAAGTTTCCTCACGCTTATTTCAGAATAACTTTGTGAGAAAACGACGGACACAACGTAACTATAAAGGTTCCTGACGGCGAAGTGCTGGTTTGAATTGTCACTTCTCACCATCGAATCGATTCGAAGTGTGACGCAGCGAACCAATCACATTGCGTGTGGCTGTCGTTGCGTCACAATGGCGCAATGTGATTGGTTCGCTGGGTCTCATTTCGAATCGATTCGATGGTGAGAAGTGAAAGATTACCCGCACTTCGCCCACTGGTCTATAGAACTATAGAACAGTGCGGGTTTGCATTTCATTTCTCACCATCGAATCATTTCGAAGTAAGACTTCGATTCGTCGAGTCGACCACATCGAATCGACTCGATGGTAAATAGCAAGTCTGCAGTGCCAGCTTCAAAATTAAAAAAAAAACCCCATAGCATTCGTTTAAAAAGTCTAAAATAAAATCTATCACTGATTCATAAATCAAATCAAATCAAATCAATCATTTATTTGTCAGAATACAGAATTACAATGAGGTGGTCATGATATATATAGAACATGCATTCTGCCTTATAGGCATACAAATATTTAACTGTCAATTAAAAAAATTGTCAATAATACTAAAAAAATAATAATAATATAATAACAATATCAATAATACCTCAAATAAAATAAAATAAAATCAATTTAAAATTAAAGTGTCAGTAATAACAATGTCAATAAAATAATATCACAAAACAAATAAAGTCTAATTAAAATGTATATTGAGATTTGATTATACCATAAACTTTATCCAGACCTCACTGTTGCCTCCATTGCAGATACTCATCGACAGAATAGAAACATTTTTCTTTGAGCCACAACTGCAGTGTTTTCACTTTTTTATCGGAAGTGTTTTAATATTGTTCGGAAGCGCATTGAATAATTTACCACACATGGTGTAGCAGCTTTTGTGGTAAGAGAAAAGTTTCAGTAGCACCTAGATTTTTTTATATATTTAGGTATAGGAATTGATTGTTGTTAAATTATTTTCATTTCGTTTTTGCTTTAAAATTAGCGGCAGCTCTTTAGCTTGTAGGTTCTTTTTGCATCGGGGATTAAAAATGTCGGGTCGGGAGGTTCACTATATTGTGGTTGAGGTTCGCGATGGCTGACTCACGCGTCAACTCGTGAACTGGTGCTGCCGGGGGGAACTGGTCAGCTCGATCTTTTATTAAAAGTTTTTTTCGTTTGGTTCATTATAAATATAGGTATATATTTTTTTTTGTTTCATCAGCACTCGATCACAATCATAATACGTTTTATTATATTATTGATAAATTTGTTATATTACTGATAAAAAATGATACATATTTTATATTTAAAAAATGGTAAGCCCTTCTGGCATGATAGGGACCAACAGTGTTTGAATGAGCCTTTCAGCGTTTCTTCTCAGCTGCAGTGGTCGTTCCGAAATGCTAGTAGTTTGTAGCTTTGGTAAATATCGTTTAATTTAGAATGTAACGTGAAAAAGTGCCTGTTAAGGCCCAATTTCTGAATGAATGATTTGATTTTGAATATATTACCTTTCCTTTATGAGTCCAATTGATAGTATTGGGCGGTTCAGGCGTGTGTCTCACAATGCAGGTGAGATTTATGGTGGAGCCCGCGTAGATGAAGAGGTCAGCACCTCCCATTATTTCTGTTTCAGGTTCTGTCAACAAAATATGCCTTTTAATTATAATACTGAATAAGGTATAAGTTTGTCAAATTCAAATTCAAACTCAAAATTCTTTATTAAATTTGGGATAATATAAATACATCACTTATTGACGTCAAAAAATTACTTAAACTAAGTCTACTGCCGGCTTCCAATGCGCAGGTGAGAAAGAAGCGGCGCAACAAATTTCACCGCAGCCTTTTCTCCAAGGACGTCAATTAACAAACATAGGTATTATGTAAATTGTATACAATCCTAAATAATATTATAAGTGCGAAAGTAAGTTTGTTTGTTACCTCTTCACGCTTTACCTGCTCAACCAATGTTCTTGAAATTTTGCATACACATAGTTTGAAATATGGAGAAGGACATAGGGTAGGTAGAGTAGGGTTTTATCCTATAATTCCCATGGTAACGAAGCCCCAGGGCGTAGCTAGTTAATATTATATATACGAAAGTTTGTCTATCTGTCCGTCTGTATTTCTGCCTGTTACGTTTTCACTTTAGAAGAAATTTGGTATGCATATATATGGCCTCCGTTCAAACACAAGCTACTTTTTTTTTCAAAAATCACCCCCAATTGACTTTAACGTGTGAAAGTTTGTATGAAAATCGTATCTGTTTCGCTCTCGCAGAGAAATTAAAGAAAAAACCTGCTATTTATTTTAGTTGCTATTTCGTACATGACTGTTTGTTGCCTCAATAAATATAAATAAATAATTGCGACTATGTGTTGTACTCCATAACATAACACGCCACTATATGACGGAAAGCTATGCGATAGACTCGTAAAACAAGACAAGGAATTTAACCGACACAACACATCAACATCACAGCCATCCTTTAAACATAAACTTTGTAGATTCTCCAGCGGTACAGTAAACTTTGGTAGAGCGGGAATTGTTCAGCTATTGTTAACTTCGGCCCGCAGTGACCACGTTGACCGATAACAACTAAACGTGAGATGAGTTTTCGTAAAGTTTTATTTCAGCTACTTTTATGTGTGTGAAGTGAAGTTCTTGCCAGGCACAGATATTTTGGCTACTATTGAAGCAGCTCAATCTTCAACCGATTGAGCCATTAAAATGCATGCATACTAATGGTGCATCCAACATCGGCTCCAGACGAGGGAACTCTGTAACGGTATACTGCACGAATATTATTTTTTGTCACGCGTTAAATAAAATCACTACGGATCAATATGTTTCTGAAGATAATAAAAGCTTGGTGCAAAAAACAAACTTCAGCTGTGATTTTACAGCCGCCGCCTGTCGGATGTCGAACCCTCCACGAGAATGCTGTTGTAGCCTATCAGCTGCCAAGATTATATTTCCCGTAGTGTCTTCCTTCGACATCCACGATATGTAGTGGTCATATAGCGGAAACAGATGCCCTAATAAATAAATAAATAATAAATAAATAAATATATTAGGACAAATCACACAGATTGAGCTAGCCCCAAAGTAAGTTCGAGACTTGTGTTATGGGATACTAACTCAACGATACTATATTTTATAAATACATACATATATAAATAAACATCCAAGACCCGGGCCAATCAGAAAAAGATCATTTTCCATCATGACCCTAATAGTTATTACCAACAAAAAAAAAAAGTTGTAAATTGAATTCAACAAAAAATGCTGCAACTTTTTCCTTTTATTCTAAGACTGTTAAACAATTTGAGCGGAGAAAAAGTCCAGCATCCATCTGACAAATGGCGCAACGATCTTTCATCTCGCGGTACTAACTACAAAGTCCAAGTGAAACTGGGTCACCAATTTATTATACCAGATTCGTTATACGGAACACTTGAACCTCAGTTTTGCGACAAGTTGACTGCCTGCGAATTGTTACTTTGTGGCAATAACTAACAAAGTTATGGTTAGTTATATAAAGCTGGTTAAATAATACGCATTTGATCAATCGTTTTTGAATATAATAATGGTGACCGAACTCTTTGCAATAGCCTAGTTCTCAGTCCATCCAAATTTCATTCTATAGACCAGTACTTCTATCCATTATTCTGCAATAGTTCACACTCCCGCCGAGATCTGCTCATGGGCATATCATTTTATTGGTATATCCGCGAGCGGGTTTTGGCGGGAGACCATCAAAACTCTCCAAAGGGCCTCTACGTGTTGGATCCATATCCCCACGCAAGCCTCTCAAAGGACCGGATTTAGTGCCGTGAATTTTTAAAATGAGATAAAAAAATTCTGGAATCGAGAGGGAATTGAACCCGCGCGCCTGTCTATCCAGGACAGTGCTCTTGACCATTGAGCTATTGAGACCATGCTAGTTCGGCTGAATTAATTCATCTCTTTACGTCCTACGCCGATATACAATATTTTCATTAGAGAGTAGTAGGTATTCTTGACAAATCAACATACCCCACCTGTTAAAAGTAAAAAATTTCAACAATTCAAGCATGAATTTTAAAATCCTTATAAGTTTTTGATCTTGAACGATCGCACAGTTTTAGAAACGGTCATTTAATGAGGTTATTCATTCAAGCGCACCCGTTTTGAAGTGCACCAAATGAAGCTCGAAGCGTCTTCGAGCAATCATATTATGCGTTTTGAGTAATAGTTACGGCGCTTTGTCCCCCACACACTTGCGCCACAATCACAAAATTCTTTGTTAAAACAAATAAAAATGATAAGTGCCACTGCTGTGTAAACTGAGTGAGTTCCATCTCGCCACTTGGCCAGCGCTGGTGGATCTTTCAAAAAACTCAGTTTTTTGACGTATTTTATTACAGAATGCAAATTTGTACATCATCTCGTGCATCAAATTCCGGAGTGAGTTTAGTTCAACTCGCCGACGCACCCGCAAGTGTAGCGCTAGTGTGCTCGAGTGAGTTTTACAGAATGCAAATTAGCCATATCCGTGCGGAATCCGACGTGAGTTTTTTGACGTCTCATACAGAATCGAAACACTGCTGTGCTTGGGGTAGGGATTTTTACAAGATGGGCTAGATTTTTTTAATGGACTTCTCCAACCAATTTTATAATAAATAATAATAAATAAATAAATAAATATATTAGGACAAATCACACAGATTGAGCTAAAGTAAGTTCGAGACTTGTGTTATGGGATACTAACACAACGATACTATATTTTATAATAAATACATATATAGATAAACATCCAAGACCCGGGCCAATCAGAAAAAGATCATTTTCCATCATGACCCGACCGGGGATCGAACCCGAGACTTACCACTGCGCCACCGAGGTCGTCAATGTATATATAATTATATAATTGTAAAATTTTCTACGTAGCTGCAATGTATCATATTAGTAAAAAAAAATATATTAAATACACAAATGTTATCGGAATCACATATGAATTATTTTTGGCACAAAATTATTTATTTTATTATGTAAAACGAATTCAAAGAAAAATCAATTAATAAAACATGAAATTCGTAAAGAACTAACGAAGATATTCTCAAATTTTTATTTGTATAGGTAAATTGTTATATATTATTTGAATAGTTAATACGTGATTTGAAAAAAAAAAGATTGATATTTGAAAGTTATGTAAATAAAAATAGTAAAAATTTATTCAAAACACATCTCATAAAATGTAAAAAGAATGCGATTCCAATTCCCCTTTTATAGGGACTAGAATAAATATAACCTATTACATTATTATAAGCTGGAGGAGGATTAGATGGCGGTACCTACTTAAGTTGTCGTAAAAAGTCATGTCAGATGCCTTTAGGCGACTTCAATGAAATCTGATTCGTGTCCATCATCCTCCCCCTGTACTCGACATCATGATGATGATGAATATAAATCGAGGTCTGTGGTCGTCTCTCATAAAAAATATATATTTTAAAACCCTTGCTAATGAATGACCAATCAATTTTTAGACCCGTCAAGAATCTGTCAACTTCGAGTTAAGAATATGTGTCTTAAAACCAGCAAATAGTCTAAAGTAGGTACTTACCTACAATGTGAAGATAGACAGCGTGGCCAATAGGAGGGGTCGTGGAGATCTGGCACTCGTATTGTCCAGAGTCCCTCCGCTGTGGACTGCGGATCCGGAGCGCCCACTCCTCGGAGCGCGGCCGGTGCTGCGCCTCGAAGCGCTGGTCCGACGTGTACGTGTAGCGACCCACCGTCAGCAGGTGGATGTCGCGGTGCCGGACCCAGGACACCTGCCAACATTCAATAAACTAACCCATTAAATCCCTATACATCAGGCCCATTCCAGGCACGTGGCCAGGGATTTATGCCCGTTTTAGCAAGAATTCAGTTTTTCCATAAATCGATTGAATGAAAAATGGCCGGTTACAAAGTTTTAGTCGACCACGTGGGGTGGACTCGGATTTGGGCATAGGCGGCAGTCTCCATGTTCGCGACAAAGCTGGTAAACTCCAGGAGTGCCTTTCCCTTCGCTGGTATGGCCACTTCTTTTGTAAACCGAGAAATAAAGTAGTTTGGTTAAGCCATTTCCACTTGCTGATGGCAGAAGGAGAAAATCATAATAGCGTTTACTTAGTATCGTCAAGGAGGATTTGTGTTCCAATGGTCTGATATTTACTGATGCCGTGGAGAAGAAAATAGGACCCTGGGTTGCACGCATTATTAATAAGAAAGAAATCAGAAAATGCTTAGATGTGAGAGAGATTGTCTCCGGTTTCTTGTGTAAATAGTACACTACTTTCTATAATCATTTCGGAGCCATTATTGTTCGTTAGAGGAATGTTATTATCATTTCAACGCTTCTGCTATTAATTGAACCTACTAAATTCCACCACCTATATTCTGCCTGGCCATTTATAAGTGAGAATACTGACAACAGCTGCTTCCAATTAAAAGACACGCTCAAAACAAAGGTCAGTAACGGAATAGTGTTCGGATCATATTATAATTGACGATAAGTTTTCACGACATCCATGTCGTGTATAAATTATTCAGAGATTTTAACAAGATCTATTTGGCATAGAAACGACCAAAATCGATCAATTTGCAAGTCAGACATTTCTTGTGGTACCTACACCGAAAACTTTTCAGTCTCAAAAGTTATTGATTTTGTATGCCAAGTAATGGAGAAACACAGAGTTTGGCCCGCTATATACCCCGTCAAGCGACCTTGAGCTTTCTTGCCAGGCTTTAATCAATCTTAATTACCATACGGGAAGTTTCATCTACGCTTGAGTAGAAGCTATTTTGTGTTGGAATTTGTTACTTAGTTGAATAACCATTAAGTGACTGGCACGTGTTATAATGCCGACAGCAATATTCGTTTTGTTAGCTTCAGTTTATGTAGTTCAGTTCATGTGTCAGATATAAGCTTTTGGCTTAGCGAAATAGACATGGCTTCCAAACTCAAAGCCAATTCATTAAATTGGACAGACAGGTAGGGGCACTATTAGTTTGGATACATTGGCGATATACAATACACACACATTGCTTAGTAACATTAGGACGTAATAACCATTTGTAGTAGAGGAAGACTGACAAGACAATATACTAGTACAATCCGTAGATTGATTGGTGATTTAATTTAATTTATTATTACTAATGTATATGGATTTTTGTTGTCTGAAAATAAACGATTTTCATTATCACTTTATAACTTTATGTAGTAGAGGAAGACCAAAGAAGAGATGTGGCATTGCATTTATTTTAGGTTCCTATACTCATATGCGACCTGATTTTAAAGAGTTTCTTATAATTATGGATATTCTCTTCTCGTTTCCATTACCATCTTTAGGTAGATTGTAAATATGCTCACCGTCCTATTTTGCAGATTCTTCACTTTACAGTACAGCGTGACCGGGTGGCCCACCAGGCCCGTCACGTTCACAGGGGTGCTCGGGTCGAAGTACGGGGACCCTGGCGCTTGGGGCCAGTCCTCGAGGAACTCCTCGCGGAACCTTCTGGAAGACTCGGACACTGTGTTTTGGTCCCGCGCGCGCCCGCTGTCTTGACGGCAGACTGTGATCGATATGACAATGTTAGGAATTTGGTTAGTTTGTGATAAACGATGATAATCCTTACATTTTATAGAACAAAGTTCACTGCCGCGTCTGAATGTCTGTTCGCAAGAAACTCACAAACCGATGCATGGATTTTTATGCGGGTTTTAACCAATAGATAGTGTGATTCCTAAGGAAGGTTAAGGTGAATAAATTATTATGTTTTACACGTGCGAAGCCGGAACGGGTCGCTAGTTTAGAATATGGCATGTCAAAATATACTTGTTATGGCAAAGGGGGTTTATTCTTCTCCTAATGAGATCCAGTTCACGATTAAAAATGATCTATATCGCATATTCATTTTTAGTATGAATGCGATTAATTTTAGGTTTCTAAATTGAAATGCGCTTAATTTGAATCGTTCCGTAAAAGTTGATGGTAGGCCTGCTGGACCAAAGAAATTTTCACAATTTAGTACGGCCATGACAAAATACATTACAAAATTTTTAATCAATCATTCATCGATCATCAAATAAAAAAGGGGTTCGTGGTCCTGCTTTATAACGATCCCAGTCGCACAGAGACCTCATAGCAATTTTGGATACAACAACGACGTAACAAAAATTATTCACAATGAAACATAAAAAAGAGTAATTACTTAACTTCAAAGGAATGAAGGAAACACAGCAGAACAATAAACAAAAATTGATTTACGAGAACAACGTGTACAGTTTACAAGTTAATTTCCAACAGTTGTTTCGTGAATGACTCTGTTGTTGCTGCCAGTCGTCCAGAAGTTTTGATACTCATGATGTTATAATTATTAAAACCTGTTAAAATTGAACATTTCTATAGTAAATTTTATTTCGTAAATGCAAGGACGAAAAAAAAAACATATACGTAGGATGATTTATTATACATTCAAAATCAAAATCATTATTTTCTCTGAACATAAACGAACGAGCGAATGAAGAATTTAAGCCAAGCCGAACATTGCTAGTTTTTTTTTAATTCACAAATAATTAATTTTTTGTCCTATTGCTCTTTTGCATACCGGTTTTGACATAAAATATTTTGACATAATAAGAACAGACATATACATAACAAGACAGATAGACAGACAGATTTTTGCATTTCAGTATTAGCATGGAAACATGAATGATTTATCCATACGGATAAATCAAATACCCAGGTCAATCTGATAAAGACAAGCTTCCATCTTGATCTGACCGGGGTTCGAACCTGGGACTTCCAGTCCGGCGTAATGATAAAAGCCAGGTTGTCTTATTCGGTTATTTGTTACTAGCGGCCCGTCCCGGCTTCGCTCGCGTAAAAACATAATAAATTATACACCTAAACCTTTCTCAGGAACCACACTATCTATTGGTGAAAATCCGTGCAGACAAACGCGACCGAGGACTTTGTTTTATAATATGTAAGGATTACGATTATATAACCTTTTGTTGTTCAATCGTTTTTATTATCTCCAGGACCGAAAGGTCAGTCGTACAAATATCACTTTGTCCCTAGGACGGAGAAGCATGATATATTCTTCACAAAATGATGGACACCGTCTCTTTCCTAACCGAATTATAAGGGTCCTGATAGCTTATACTCGAAGAAAAGCTATTTTGCGCCTTGAAAGAAACAAAGAATTACTTTTTAGCAATATGAAGTGGTTTCCTGTTGCTTTCAGGTTTTTACATTGTTGTTTGTACAATGTTTTTACTTTTATAACAACCATTTAAATAATTCGCGAGATTACCAAAATATCAAAGGTCCATAATTAACGTTATAGTAAGACATAAACAGACAAACAGCTGCGAACATCCTGAAAATGTCTAAAACCAGGTTCGCTTTATATCTACAACCCCAATAGGGACTTAAACATCGTAAACCTGTGTCCTAGGTCAGCGACAAATGCGGTAAAGCTGCGTGACAATATGAGTCATTTATAAATATCTCACTTATAGTCACACACTGGTCGTGATCATTATATGGATGAAACACTCTCTTTCTGAATTCTTGGTAACATTAATAGAGTGATTTGCCATTGCTTCTCCATATCACACAGTAGATAATAAATTATCAACTGGAGTGCTGATCACGATGTTTTCCTTTACCCGAAGCATAGGTATAAATTTACTTGTGATCAATTTCGTCGCTGTAAGGGCAATGACTAGAAGAGTGTCGCATTACATCGCATCGTGAAGTATTCCTTCGATTACCCAGGAAATAACGTATACGTATTAGTTGTTATGACTGCTACATACCTATACTACAAAATAGGACACATATTTACTTTACTGATACCAAAAGAGTGAAAACAACGGTGTGTCAATAACGGATGTTGCCAGGAAAAAAATTGTTAGCTAGATCTCATAATAAAAGTATATTGTTTTATCTATTTTTTTCATTATCAAATGTATTATATATTTCCATTTTTCATTTTGACCATGTACTTTATTGTGTATTAACAATACGTCGCGTCGCGTTTGTCGCATTTGTCGCTCTCCTGGGACAAGTAAACCACAGGGTATTAAATGCAGCTGTAAAATATTACACCATTGACAGGACAACGTCGAGATGATAATTTAAAATTTAACGCTTAATCAAGCTTCGGCTGACAATCAAGATTTAAAACTCCTAAAGGACTCTCATTTTCCACTTCATTTGTTTTAGTCTTCAGTGTCGATTAATTTTTAATATTATCAACCAGTATTGTCAGTTCGAAGACTAATGATGGCGGACCTTTTTACGCGACTGAACAAAAATTGAGGGTTATGTTTTCAAGATATTTTTACGAAGCAATATAAATTTCTTAAATAGCACGCGGGAGGTATTTTGCGTTCGATTGCTTGCTGTCATAGTCCGAATAATATAACCGTCATACAATATTTTAAATGAGAAAATAATTCAATATGTATGTTTTATTCATAACATCACTATCAATAGAGACAATATTTTCAAGCAAAACTACCTAAGTTTTCAAAGTAAACAAATGTAATTATAATGATTTTGAGGCAAAATTTCGTACGTAATTTAATATGAGAGGCAGTCCTTTGATTAAAAATGAAATCTGACAAGTACTTACCAATAATACACGAGAGAAAATGTACTGTAAAGAGGTAGACCGCAGGACGGGCAGCCATTTTGAAATGTCTTGCGCGTCGCTCCTGTAACAAAAGATGCTATTAAAACCACTCCGAAGCACCCTTTACAGTCCATTCGCATAGATAGTACCATGAACCCTTGACACCGGAATAAAGTGTCCCAGCCCGTATTTTTTTTAAGGGTACACCGAAATTAAAAGAAAAACAATATGTCTCTTTCAGGCCAGTATTTTGTTTTATTGCGGCATGACGAAATTAAAAAGAAACATTTTGTTTTTTTTTATGGTTTCAGCCAGCTTTTGTCAGGACATTCAGTTAAATAAGCATTTTTTTTATTCAGCTCAAGAATTATATGAAAAAGTGGTTGAAATCAAAACTTTAAATAACACAAATTACTTTTGAAACACTTGCAGTTTTCAAATTGCTTTTTGTTTCACAACTATATTTTGACTAAATCTATGTATTGAAGTCCACATTATAATGTAAATTTTTCATCACAAATAAATGTTTTTTTCAAAAACTGTAAAAACACAGCTTCATTTCATTTCTAAATATTATTACTTAATAATGTGTGTATGTGTGATAAAACAGAATTATATATATTACGTTTTTGTGTCAAGAGTGAGAATTTATTTAACGATACAGAATACAGAATATGAATACTGGTCTAATGACAAATAAAAACTAAACATTTTAATTTAGACTAGTTTGTTTTGCTTATACAGTCAACAGCACATCAAATTATAACACATGACCCTCTATGGCGTGGTAATAGCGGCGAGTTTGCATTGAATTTGGGTAGATTGATGTGTTGTTGACTCCATCCAGTTACGCTACAAGTCGCTAGTCCAGTGCACAATGCACTCATGCCTGTGATTCATTAATGTAAGCGTGAAAACATGAAAAATATTCACCCATCGTTATGCCCTTGGAAAGCCCATGCCATAATATCGTTCCATGATGCGAGGCTCAGACAAAGATCAGTACGAGTTTTCTAGACTCGTCAGGACAAAATCATCAGCAAGCGTGTATCATTATAAAAATAATGCATTCCAAATTCAAATGTAATATTTTGTTTATTTTTAATTGTAACAGTATTTATGGCCAGACTAAGTAAAGTTTAGGTATATAAAACTCTGAGTGACACACAGCCAAAACTACTGGGCGTAGAAAGCTGAATTTTTATGTGTATGTTCCTAGGATAGTGTATGGGTAAGAAGGGATTTGGAATTCCGACGGGAAACGGATTTTTAGTCACATACGAAGTTGTGGGTATGTGTATTTTAAAACCCACTCCATTAAAATATTGCGAAGACATTGTTCATATATCAACATTATATAAGTATTCGACTTTGGAGAATAATTACATCACTGTAAAAAAAACTTAATACTAATTCTACTGCTAACTTACAAAGCGCAGAAGAAGTAAAAGATCGTGTAAGTATATTTCATTGGACAATGGACATAATGATCACGAAAATTGCACCTAAAATTTATAACAAAATTCCACAACAAGTTACAGATCAGAATTTAAATTTATTTAAAAAGCACCTCAGGTCTTTGCTGATTGATAAATGTTATTATAATTTGAACGATGTTTAATGATAGACTAAGGTAAAAACTAAATTAATTTAGTTACTTTTATTTATTCGATTTTGTTTCGTGTGATGATAGCATGCTCTCCGTTTAAATTTGCATACCCGTGGACGGTGAAACATGTAGGATTAAGTTTTTCTTTTAACACCACATTGGAAAAAAATGTAAACTCATGTTTTTGCAAATAAATAATCTTTATCTTTGTCTGCTTTAATACCAATAAAGTTAGAATTGATCAATAATCCCGACAACAGAATCACCCGAGTGCCCATAACCAAGTGTTTAAGCAGGTCATTGCTCCAGGAACAAAAGGCGTTAATAACCACCCGAAGAACCCTCTTTAAAGTAGAAATAATAGGGAATCTGTAGGAAAGGGTGACTATTTCTATAGCATTAATGAGTATAGGTATGTTTTTTATTGTTCTTTTTTTTAAATAAACAGGTCGTTGGCTGTGTTTTATTTGTTTCAAAATAATAGTTGTTGACGTGCTTATATATTTTTGTTACCAAATTGTGGCGCAAAAGTACGATCCTACGCCAAATAAATAGAAGTGTACGAGTAATGTATACATTACAAAAGCTAATAATTTTCGCTCTTTTTGTTGTGCATAAACAGGATAATGTCAACTACATAATATACATACAGTAGGACAAATTGCACAGATTGAGCTAGCCCTAAAGTAAGTTCGAGACTTGTGTTATGCGATACTAACTCAACGACACCATATTTTTTATCAATTACATATATAGATAAACATCCAAGACCCGGGCCAATCAGAAAAATATTATTTTCTATCATGACCCGACCGGATTGAACCCGGGACCTCTCGGTTCAGAGGCAAGCACTTTACCACTGCGCCACCGAAGTCGTCATATAGTTGATATAAATAAACGGTTACTGGTATCTAACGCATAACCTTCCAAAGAGGCATTAGGTACATAGAGAGATCTTTTGTTCTACGACTTTGGTCTAAACGTAATAAATTTAAAAAAAATCCATTTGTTTTTAGTTTTAATGTCGTTTGTATAAAACGTTAACTCTATGTTCGGTTCCGCTACAAAACGTCACTGTACTGTCTCGTGTTGCTTGGCTATTACATAGAGTTAAGATGTGTGTTAGAATTTTATTTCGCAAATTAGATTGAATTTTTTTTATATGAAAAAAAAACTACGAATCACGAAAAGTCGTAGAATAAAAGTTGCTCGTTTTGATGTACCCAAGTAGTGTTTAGGAGGTTTTGCGTTTGATACCAGTAACCCTGTATATATGATGAACATAATTCCCTTGCTCGCCTAGGATGCTGACAATCCCATTCGCGTTCATCCAGTTTTTCTAATAACAACGTCAAAAATAAGCTCCGTGAAATTAACAGAGATATAGACATCTTTTTGTATCAATGTAATATCGCATTATTACAAGCTGACACAAAAATTGGAATATATAAGCGTATAGAAATGGCGCTAAAGATAGCTGAATATGAGTCTTGACTATTTATGTAAACTGTATGATTTTGGATTTCGAACGATTCACATTTTGTTCCAAATTTAAGTAACACTGCGTGACATAACCCTAGCACGGTATACTCTCTCTTTCTCTCTCCCTCTCATCTGACCTACCAGGTTACTTCCTCAGCCTGAGAGTGTCGTAGCCCAGGGTACACTTTTCTACTTTTTCTTTTCTATTTCGCACGGTCTTCGGCATCCTTATTTGACGACATCAAACCGACACTTTTTACGTTTGCCTCATCCGCCAGGCTTGATCAATTTAAATTTGCAATATGGAAATATGACCTTTACTGTAACGAGCCTTAGAATATTATAGATGACACTTCAAATTTCCTTATTATTCAGATGTCTGTGCTAGTGGCAAACAACTTTCGAGATTAGCGAGCTCGTAAAAAAGTAATATATTACAACACTCAGTGAACTTGAGATATATTCAGCTTTAGATAAAACTACACAACATGAGACACTGATGAATGATAAAGTGAATGAATGAACGATATTTATTGCTTTTAATGTGTTTTGTAGAAATGGTGGAAATATTTTAAGTATTTTATGTTAAATACTAGTAGATACTGTAAAGAAAATAGATTTGTATTTTTGTTTGTCATAAACAAACTCAAGAAGTACTTTACCAATTTTGATGAACCAAAATCTTACACTTGAGAAACGTGTAATGAATATCCATAATACTACTTAGCGTGGGCCGGGTCGTGAGGTTCCCTCTATTATGGTTGAGCTACGCGATGGCTGTCCCATGCGTCAACTCGTGAACGGGTGCTGCCAGAGGGAACTGGTCATCTCGTTTCTCATATATTTTATGTAAGTTAATTGTGTTTCACATCGATATATATCACAATCATAACCTGTTTTGATATACCTTTTGACTATGTACATTATGTGCTTTTATATATTATTAGAAAAAAACTTTGTAAGAAATTTGCAATATTTAATGGTAAGCCGATCTGGCATGATAGGGACCAACACTGTTCAAATGCATTTCTTTTCAACAGCTGTCGTTCCGAAATGCCAGTAGTTTGTAGCTTGTGAGAAATAACTATAAATATAAAAATTGACGAGAAAAAGTGCCTGTGAAGAGGTCTATTTTCTGAATAAATGATTTGAATTTGAATTTGCGCTGATCAGCATACAAATTGATATAGTTTCGATTTATTTCAAATCCTCTTTACTATAGAGATAATATAATAAAACAGACATTTCGGAATAAAATTATAGTTTGATGAAATCTCACTCACATTAGTGAGATGCATTTAGGATAGTGTCGTGAAGTTCGGCTTCAGTTTAAAAAAAAAAAACAACTGTAGTTTGATTTTATTTGGGACCCAGCCATTGAGTTAAATGCTTGTCAATATACATAGAAGAACAGTGAGATAGGTATACTAAATATATATATAACATCACTTTTGATTACGTGTTAGAAAGTTCCTATAAAATAATTTTAAATATGTCGCCTCTAGCCATCATAAATTCTTTGTTGGAAACGTATTTCTCAGAAAACTTAAGCGCGCTGAAACTTAAACAAGCTTGGAGTTTTAGAACACTTTGTTCCAAAACAATGATGTCGATCGCGCTTTAAATAAATTGGCGCTTTTGAGCAAAACTTTCAGTGGTACTTACTTGAATTAAGTACGTACTTTTTCATTTCTATAATTAATTTCATTTTTTTTTTAATGTAAAATGTATGGTATGTACAAGGAATAGGTATTCAATGAAATTTTGAATTAAGTTGAATTTGCCATATATTAATGTTACATGGCTGAAAATACAATCTGTTGATTATTACTTGTACTTCAACTAAAACGTGTGTACACAAGTATTTCACTAAATACTTCCAATTTTGATTTTAGATTCCTAAATGATATTATACAAGTCATTTATTTTTTTTAATATTTATGATGTAAAAAACTTTGTCTGTGGATGGACAAGCCATTTCGGTTAAAAAGAAATATTACAAATTGAACCACCTAGTTTATCATATTGCCTCGACATTTTGAATATTGTCGTATGGCTTTTTGGTAATCAGTATTTACTTTTATTATAATAAGAAGTACCTACATTTATTTGGTTTTCAATTAACAGTTTCACTTGTTCATCATACTTTTTATGGTTTGAAACTTTGGGCCCTATTCTCATGCAATCTTGAAGGTCTAACACTGTTTCTGCATTTACCAAAACACCGTCAATAAGTTCAAACGAACGCATAGATCGATGGAAATATTTCGTTTAAAAATTTGCTTTTAACCATCGAAAAATATTGGAGAGAAAATTGATGATGCCTCGTGAGTCATCACGGTGCCAGATTTTCAAAATCAAAATCAAATCATTTATTCAGAAATTAGGCCTTCACAGGCACTTTTTCACGTCATATTCTAAATTAAATGAAGTTTACCAAAGCTACAAACTACTAGCGTTTCGGAACGACCACTGCTGAGAAGAAATGCCGAAAGAAACTCATTCAAACAGTGTTGGTCCCTAGGTGGTTGGTTCATGTAATCGAAGTTCACACCATCAATTTCCTCCCCAATTTTTTCGATGGTTAAAAGCAAATTTTTAAACGAAATAGTACGATCGACCCGTGTCTTAGAAGTTGAGATGGAAAGCCTACCATCTCAAATTTCAAGACACGGGACACGAAATAAGTATATTGTTACTTCTTTAAGCTTTAGTAAATGTTAATCAGTCAACCATTATCTGATGATAGTGGTCATCTGCGTAAGTGTTAATCAGTCAACCATCGTCATCAGCATCTGCAGCCTCCGTAACCCACTGCTGGGCAATAGGCCTCCTTCCGTCACGCCAACCATCTCTGTCCTGGGCCATCGTTATCCAGTTGTTGCCATCAATTTCCTTTACATCGTCGATCCATCTAGCTGCTGAATGTCCTTTTCCCAGTTCAATCAGTCAACCACCTCGCTCTACTTAAAGGTACGGAACCCACAGCAAGCAAATGTCGCTACCTATCGTTAGGGGAACATTACGACAAATTGTTTCATTTACGCTTTGCCCGCCTAATGGAGTTGTGTAGTGTACCTGAGTGACGATTCTGAGTGTACGGTTCATTCATTGGTGGTTATATGGGTGGATTATACGAAATATTATGTACTTGTGACATGTTTTGACCTACGACGCAAAAAGAGGGGTGTTATAAGTTTGACGACCTTGGTAGCGCGGTGGTAAAGTGCTTGCCTCTGAACCGAGAGGTCACGGGTTCTATCCCCGGTCGGGTCAAGATGGAAAATGATCTTTTTCTGATTGGCGGTCTTGGATGTTTATCTATTTATTAGTATTTGTTATAAAATATAGTATCGTTGAGTTAGTATCCCATAACACAAGTTTCGAACTTACTTTGGGGCTAACTCAATCTGTGTGATTTGTCCTAATATATTTAATATATTTATATTTATTTATATTTGATACGTGACACCGTAGCTTATCAACGAGTTAACCGATTTAGATGCATTTTTTTTTTATTTAATAATTTATTTTTATGCGGTAGTTTTTAAATATGTTTGATCAAAACCGATTCAGCCGTTCAAAAGTTGTAGCGAATGTCTAACAAATAAACTTTCTATCATTAAATATTTCTTCATAGTCGTATTCGTGATTGTTACGTGGAATGAAACACATAACTTTGTACATGCCGTATACGTGATCGTTACGTGGAATGAAACACATAACTTTATACATAGGTTATATTCTACCGTGTACCTACCAAATGTCATAACAATCGGTCCAGTATATTTTTTGCCTGAAAGAGTAACAAACATACACATTACACACATACATAAACACATAGATCCTCACCAACCTTGCATTTACAATATTATGTTCACAGAAATCAGTAAATTACCGATATGCCCAATAAAAGGCTATAAAAACAAGCCAACAGCTATCCATTACGTCGGGGGGAATAAAACAATTTGTCGGCACCGCCATCGGTCGCAAACGATGGCTTCCACCGCTATCCATCTTTCGTACACTCAACACCACATCTTTATCCCTTTCTCATTGGAATATTCTATTTGCATTGTGGGTTGTGACGCTCTGAAGCCTGGACTCTGCGAGTAATATGGACTTGCACTTGACAGATAGCCTAAATGTAAAATATCATCACCATCATATTGGCGACCTCGGTGGCTTAGTGCTTGCCTCTGAACTGAGAGGTCCCGGGTTCGATCCCGGTCGGGTCATGATGACTATGCCATGGGACTGATTATTTTTCCGGAATAATAGATACCCTGTCTGCTTACTTCAAATTACATGTATGTAACATTACAGGAAGACTAGATGTTGCCCGGGCTTCACTCCCGTGGGAATTTTAGATTTCTTTCTCATCTTTACGTGCTCCCGTTTAGATTCGGGGAGCTATGATGCGTAAAAAAATAATATTAAAATTTTGAAAAATTCGCTACGGTTTTGGATCGCCATTGTTGCCTATCAACTGTTAAGTCATAATCTCCCTTAGTCGCCTCGTACGACATCCACGGGAAGACATGGAGTAGTCCTATTTTAGGGCGAGATCACACGCCTGACTACTACAAATGAAACGCATAACGATTCAAATCGCGAATAATTACGTGAATGAAATTCTTGATTGTTTAATTAAGCCTTTGAAAAATATAATTTTCCTGGAACACAATCTGCGTAGTGACGGAAATCAAACGGTCATTTTAAAATGAACTGGCACTATATTGTGTTAAACTTGAGAGGAAATCTTAACTTTGTAAGGTTACCTACCTTCTGAAATTAATTAAAGATTACTATACAGAGTTACTGGTATCAAACGCAAAACCTCCGGGTCTTTAGTCGTTTCGCACCACAAGCGATTCGCACCGTGGTGCGAATCGACCAAGAGCCGTTTTTGAATGGGTTCTTCAGTACCGCAGTCGTTGGAGCGGTGCGAATGGCCCAAGGTATATATTGGAATGTGTCGATTCAGACCGTGGGACGAATCGATTCAATACTCCATGGGTCCGATTTAGACTCATATTAAAGATTAAAGTATTCGAATTATTTATTTGTACAGATAAGAAGAAAAATGGGTAGGTAACGAAAAAAAAACGTGCAATATATTATGTTATGATTATATTTCAAAAAAGTATAAAAAAAGTATGAAATTTAACTATGTCATAATCACAGAATGAATCACTAACAGTCTAATAATAACATCACGTACAGCCACCCTTCATCCAACAAGTCTGGAGGTAGATGCGACAATACTGTACATAATTTGACATGGATTTTACCCAATTTTAATTTTACTACTCCTATTTGCTTAGCTTTTCGCCATAAACTCCGACTGTAGTGAAAATAACACCCAACTATTTTCACTTCTGGAAAGAAATCTTTTATGGCCGAAATCGCAGTCACTTCAAAGTCCATTGAAATTTGCGTAGGCTGCCAGTCTTTGACTTGACTTTTAATCATTTCAAATAAAATTTCATATGTTGCCCTTGTTTTGTCAGGGAGCAAAGCATAAAGCACAGGAACCACATTTACATATTCTTTATTACTGCCAATATCTGCATGGATTGTGTACACTTGACAGAAACACTTCGGGCAAATTTTGAATGTACCGTCGACAAGAAATCTTGTCGATTCTTTCAAATACTTCATCATTTCTTTTTTGCAAAAACAAGGATTCGCTTATTTTTGTCGTTATATTCTGCAAACAATAATTTATCATACATTTTTGGTACTTTAAGATCACAGGCTTCATGAAAAATAAGTTTTTTAGCACCTTGCGACTTGTTTCTGATTTTGTAAAGTTTTTTCTTGATATTATCAAATTTAGGTAATGGAGTCAATAAATCTATTCCCTTATTGACAAGATTTTCTTCTGCATGCCGGAAAATTTGCGTAACTGGCTTCTTTAAGTCTTTTTGCAGTGCTTCAGTACATAAATGCAGATGTTGGTCTATTTCTATCTCTGCATCTCCTCTAGGTGGATGGTAATGGGCAGTCTCGTGCAGTATTAAAAATTAAAATTTTTAATACTTAAATTCTTGGAATGTATGTGTGTTTATAGGCGTGTACCTTTTTGCGTCTATTTGAGGCGGCGGCGTTGTTCTAATAGAAAAAAAAATACTTGTTATTTTGTGACTGGCTGTACAACCTACGTAAGATGTTTAATGAAACTACAGTATTTTTGTCCGAATTCACCAATCCAACAAGAAAACTGTTTTGTTTCACTACGGTCCGAATTGACTCATTCAAATAAATATTTGGGCGATTCGCACCGCGGTGCGAAAGATCCTATTCAAAAAGGGCTTTGGGGCAATTCGCACCGCGGTTCGAATCGCTTGTGGTGCGAAACGACTAAAGACCCAAACCTCCTAAAGACTACTTGGGTACATAAAAACAAGCAACTTTTATTCTACGACTTTTCGTAATTCGTAGTTTATTTCTTTCATATAAAAAAAATACAATCTAATTTGCGATTCTACAGATTTGAACTTAGTAGCTGTACAACGTCGTTACTTAATTTATATTTTCACTAGCTATTGCCCGCGGCTTCGCCCGCGTTAATTTTCCAGTATAAAAGTAAACTACATGTATGCAAAATTTCAAGAAGATTGGTTGCATAGATAGAGCGTGAAGAGGTAACAAACGAACAAACTTACATTTTACGATTCGATTTCTAAATGCATATCATCTCAGCTATGTTCGGTGGCACGGAAAAGCGCAAATTCAAATTAAATAAATGATTTGAATATAAATATTAGTTAGGTTTACGGTAAAATTTGAACTAAATCCAGTCTCCAAGCGTCATCGAAATAAAATGTCTTCCACAATCATGGCCGCCGGTCTCCCAAAGGAGATGTTTGTTCGACCCGGACGCAATAACATTATTATGATACGGAAACACTGATGTGCTTTATCATTCCACGGAAAAATGGACTTTTATTTTGAAACAGTGACTCGCAACAGATAGTATCATTCGAATTACGCATTTGTGTACGCATTTACGCATATATATATATATATATATATATATATATATATATATATATACATATATATATACATATATATATATATATATATATATATATATATATATATATATATATATATATATATATATATATATATATATATATATATATATATATATGTATATATATATTACTTTACTTGCGCGTTTCGAATTACGCGTTTATGGTGTCAAGACTGATACCACAAATGCGTAATTCGAATGATACTATCTATATATATATATATATTTTCCGGTCATACTAAAAGTATAAAGGGACCAAAAGTATTTTGTGCGAAGGGAAAAAATAAACGTGCCGAAGATAGCCGATCGACCACTGCAGGTCAGCTATAAATACAAAATTACCGGTCCCTTAACAATATAAAGTTTCACACACAAACATTCGTGTGGTCCCAAAACTACACAGGCCAACTTACACTGCTCTTTTAGTGTCGTGTCAACGTGAATTTGACATAAAAAGTAAGCAATGTACTAGCAACAATCCATCAAGCTAGCTACCAGCTTATTGCACATTCGTCACTATTACCACCGCAAAGGTATCAAATAAATCAAGTAAATTGATTCGGCCCTAAAATTGGACCATTCTGTATACTCCCACGGATGTCGTGCGAAGTGACTATAGGATGAGACACACAAGGTCGGCAGTTGTTAGGCAATAGGATTTCCAAGGAGGGTTAACGTCATGCAGGTGGCTCATAGGCGAATCACAAAAAAAAAAGGTATTTTTTATTACGCTGACTCCACGCTTCGCAACACCGAATGCAATCGGGTAAACGCGAAAATGGGAGAGATAAATCCGTGCAATATAGTGCGTTTAACTGTACATCTATAGCATCCCGCAACTCTAGCCAATGTGTACCTACATGCTAAATAACAAATGCGGTGTTGTTACTAGTCTCAGAGCAATTTTATTTGCAAAGAACTCGGAATAATCGGTACGCATGATGAGAAATTGCATTCTATTTCTTTCAGTTGCCGAGTCTTCTTCATGGTCGAATCAACCAACCTAATAAGTTTGCCACGCGTTCCGTTGAGTAGATCTAAAATGCAGCCTACCAAATTCTTTTTTGCATAAATGTCTCTTTACCGGTGAGTTGCATCGTTCAACTTTGACGGTAACTTTACCCTGCCCAGATCAAAACGTAGTGTACGCAGTTTATTGAAGCGACGCGAGGTTGGCGCGAAACTTAAACGTCAAAGTTAACTAGTGCAGGCCACCCAAATAATAGTTAGGATTTTATGTCAATGACCGTTTACTTTTACGCTCACTAAACAACAAGTGTACCTACACGTATAGGTGATGATTACGACGCGAATGCGCGAACATTTTGTAGTTTGCATGAGTGCTTTCATTTACCGCTAAACCAGCAATGTACCTATGCCGAATCCGTCAAAGTTTGGCGAACTGATTCGCGATTGTGTGTTGCCGGCATAAGAGTTATTATTGTGGAATTGATTGCAATTTAAATTTGAGCGGAATTCCAAACAAAACAAACATCTAAGCTAAATATATTTCTCTTGCTTGCCATTATTTTAAATTACTCCAGTAAACCCTCTGTGCAGCTAAACGTACCTTTCAAGCGACTCTTAGCTTTATTCAAGTAAGCCTATTTAAGGATATAAACGTAATATTGTTTCTGTAGAATCGATTTGTTCGAGTAAAGTAAGGCTTTGCCAACATGACGATATGCGACGCAATACGAAAATATCAAATACTATATGTTGCCCGGGGCTTTGTTTCCGTGGCAATTTTGAGACAAAATATAGCCTATAGCAATCTTGGATAATGTACCATTCTAATGGTGAAAGAATTTTTGAAATCGGTTCGGTACTTTCGGAGATTACCCGCCTCAAACATACTCACAAAGTCACAAACTCACAAACGCTTATCTCTTTATAATAATAGTATAGACATGCATATATTAGTAAGTGTCGCTTTAATAATCTACAATGCGACTATTGTCATATCGTGTCGCATCGCCACGCGTTGTATCGCATCGCATCGCAAACTTTATCTCAATCAATACGCAAGGTTAGAGCCCGGCCCCATTGCTACGTTGCGCTACATCGTGCAGAACATCGTCGCAATGTCCCAACGGAGGCAAGAAACAACGAGACGCGCTTTATGTAGGCGGTAAATAACACTTCTACAGTCTTCTGAATCATTCACATTTCTGTGATTATTTGGGTCGAGGGAACGTTGAAATCACACGTAGTCTCTGGATAGTGCTAAATGAAACGCAAGCCAGTATCCAGGCAATCAGGAAAGGTCATGCAACCAAATCAAAGGGATTCTTATTAGGGAATACAGTGGACTCGTGTTGGGTGCATTCATTTTGTTCAAATAATACCTATAACAACTTTAACATTGATTATTGGAATTTATTTTCTGCTTTTCGGTTAAATTTGAGTTATGTGTGAAGTAGTTAAAAAAAATATACGTTTTTCTGCCAGTTTTGTAAATAAAATATAGATTTTTTTAAAATAATTCTTTAATTATAAATCATAAATAATTTATTTGCTTAAATACAGTACATTTTAGGCATTATTAGTTATTATAAGGATCTTGTATTTCACCTCAAAGCTAAGGCATGCAAATATTAATAGAATACATTAAAATTAAATATCAAAATTACTTTACATTACAATTTAAATATTAATTTAATACACACACACACACTGTAGTTCAATTTATATAACATTCAATTATTATAATTGCATTAAAACTCAAATTTATAATAAAAAAATAATATAGTGTGGCGAGTAGGCAGAGGGTGGCTGTCATGCAAGTAAATTCCATCGCTATAACGAGGTACTCGTATCATATCACGCCACCACTACGTCATCGATCATACGATACCCCCGTCGCCTGCGCCTACGCGTCTACGAGAAGCTCCGCGCACACATCGATGCTACGCAAGCTCCGCCCTCTCTGTGATAGTCGGCCAATGACCCGCGGGCCGTGCTACGAGCTACGATGTGCTGGAGGCATCGTCTATTGTCTACGCGAGGGCCACTGCTGGCAAAAAAAAAGTGTCAAGCGAGAGTCGGCATAGTCGTGTATATAATAAGAAATTTTTGTATTTTTTTGGGAGTCAAAGAAATACACCACTGGTCGCATACAAGTTTTTATTTATACTTCCTTTGTCCAGTGTGTTAGGATACCTAGGACACCCTTAGCACTACAATAGTATATAGTATAAAATGTCAACATTCAAATTATAAAATTATACTAAGTACCTATATCCTTTGTCTTACAGAAGTCAACATATTCATTTATAAAGTAAAAGCAATGTATTAAAAATAATTTTGTCAATTCAGTTTTGATTAATTTACCTTTTAATGATTTAATATCCGCTGGTAAAATATTGAATAACGATATGCATATGTTGAATATATAAGCAAGGCAACAGCAATATACTTTTTTTTTTAAATTTTCCAAAATTTATCCAAGCATTATTATAGCACTTTTCCTGTACGTTGAAAGCACGGTCCATATCAACAGAATTACCCCATATCATGAGACCGTAGCTAAGAAGAGACGACTCATAACCATGATAAGCAGTGATTAAAGCTTCACTGGAGACTGTTTGCCTGAGTCGTCTCAGAGCAAAAACAAGACGATTTAATTTATTACACAATTGCTCGATATGTGCCCTCCAGTTTGAATTTTCGTCTATTAGTATACCCAAAAATATTTACAAACTGATTTCCAAGATCATCAAGGACACATTCGGATTTCAGTAAAATTATAAAACGTCATCTCGTATTTATATAGCTGCGCCCCGGGACTTCACTCACGTGGAATAAAAAGTACCCTATGTGTTATTTCAGGTTATATTCTACCCGTGCACCAAAATCATAACAGCCATCCACTAGATTTTGCGTGAAAGAGTAACAAACACACGCACATACACACACACACACATATATCCTCACAAACTTTTGCATATATAATATTAGTACGATATCAATTGGACCTTTTAGATTCGACCAGATCTCAAGAAGTGATAAAATTTTATAAATATTTCACAAGGAGCTGTGGCGCAACCAAGTTCGGACCTCCTGTCTTAAGCTATTTCGTAAGTCATAATTCATAATCATATCAATATTAAAAAAATTACGTTTTAAATAAATAGATCGATTTGACCGTCGCATGAAAACACTATGTATCTTACAGGTAATACATATTAGTATATTAGATTATTTAGTTTTTGCCGCCTTACGCGATTGACATTCGCGTCTCTAAAACGACGTATCAACCACTTTGGGAATGCTATTGGTGCCTATCTGTTGCCATGGTTGTGAGTCTACGGGAAGGTACAGAGAGGTTCTATTCTAGGAAGGGACCATAAGATGGTGACTTTAATAAATAAATAATTATACTAGGACAAATCACACAGATTGAGCTAGCCCCAAAGTAAGTTCGAGACTTATGTTATGGGATACTAACTCAACGATACTATATTTTTATAACAGATACATATATAGATAAACATCCAAGACCCGGGCCAATCAATCAATGATTTTCCATCATGACCCGACCGGGGATCGAACCCGGGACCTCTCGGTTCAGAGGCAAGCACTATATATATATATTATAAAAGAATGCGGGACACGAAAGAAAAAATCTCTAATAATTTAGAGGAGATGGCAGGACCATGTGTGGTAGATAAGCCGGTAGGTGTCCGGTACCTGGGCTTCCTTTCCCAGGTGTCCATGACGGGTTTCCCCAGGTCCACACGTGGGAATTATAAAAAATCATTGCAGCCAATGGAGGCCTGCAACACCAGCATATCTAGAATCCAGACCATTCACAAACTTACGAGTTAATTTAGGATTATTGTAGGACAAGCTGACGACGCAACTCCCCGCCAACTCGCAAGGTCATACGTCACTTGTTTCGGGTCAAATTGGGTCAAAGTAAGGGAAGAACAATAAATCATAACCACAAGTTATTCTTGATTGTATATGTACAGTCAACAGCACATCAAACTATACAAATTGATTAAATATATTTGTTAATAGGGACAAATCACACAGATTGAGTTAGGCCCAATGTAATTTCGAGACTTGTGTTATGGGATACTAATAACTCAACGATACTATATTTTATAACAAATACATATATAGATAAACATTTAAGACCCGGGCCAATCAGATAAAGATCATTTTCCATCATGACCCGACCGGGGATCGAACCCGGGACCTCATGGTTCATTGGAAATACGACCTGATGAATTACGTCATAAAGATCTATCCGTGTCGATCATACAATCAGTTATTGTATGTCTTATGCTACGTCGCGGTATTAACTGCGATTTTACAATGAATTAGACTTGGTTTATATGCTTTCGACTGTACTTGACGTGACTATAATAACCTTTCAGATATGAATCTCTATTTGATTGATATATATGTATTTTTGATTTCAATTGAATTGCTTTAAATTAAAAATTAGATTATAGAATAAGAATTTCGACAACCGTGCGAAGTGGAGATATGAAAGTAGGAAAGCGGATCCTGGGCTCCGATGCTCAATGGCTAACGGCGAAGGAACAGAGAATACGCTCAGATAAAAGAGAGAGATATGAAATAAGAATTTCATGAAAATACATTTATTTATTTAAATAAAACCACTAACCCCGATATAGTATGCAATATACCAAAAAAAAAAAACTCGAATAAAACTTCATTAAAAACCTATTTTAATCAACACTGGTAGACAAGAAAAAAAAAAAACGAATTGGGAACAAAATATAATATCATGGGGAAAAAAATTGACAATAATCGTATTTCTTCAGTGAAATGATAGTCCAGAATCGAATTTATCTTTGGAGACCTATCCGAGAACCCACAAATGTCCAATAAAACGGTTAGAACGTTTCGTCGCATTAAACTTATCTATTGATAGTGTTGTCTATATTTTTATACACATCGATCGATTTCGATATTTATTTGTTTGTTAAGTATAAAACGCACATCACTAGTTGCCCAACACATGCTGTGAGCCAAGGAACATCCTTACTCACTACATAATATTATTTTTCACAAAAATGAAATTTTTGACACAAGTTTTTATTGTTGTCAGATAGATCATATGGCATTAAACGCAATACAAAATTCGTGCTGTTGAGGAGTTTGTTTGGAGCAGATCCGGGCTGACCTTTAGGTCGTGCTTATCATAATAATACATTGTCATGGAAACTGAAGCGACGTGGGTAATTTCAACTCTGCAGGTCAACTGGAAGTGGGAGTAATCTAACTTGCAAGATTTGATTACAGACAACGAGACAGTGGAAACAAAATAAAAAACTTGTATTTAATTAACAAAACAGTTGATCATTCACTTTCATCGTACTGAACATGACAAAAGCGATTCAATGTGTAGAAGACATAAAACGAACGAGATAAAAGCAGAAATAAAACCTTTTATGTCACTTCTAGTTTATGTGACCGCAATTGAGTTCCAAAACGAAACTTTTTTATTTCTTTCACATGTTCTTCGGTCACGGAGCTTTGTTCTTAATGTTCTTTATTTTAATGTTGAAAAAGTTACTGAATGCCAGCTTTCCCTTTCATTTTTAACCTGGTGAGAATTTGAATATAGAGTATTTTCATTTTTTGGCATATAATTTTTTAATCGAAATTTCAGACGGTCGAAAGTGACTTGTCGTCTAAATTCGCATGTATTTACGACGTAGGTACACGAGTGTACTTATATCTTATATCAATGTCCATATGAAAGTTATTTGTATATTTAGAGATTTTTAAATACGATTGGAATTATTATGGCTAAATCTAGATCTACATATAGCTAGCTGCCTGGGTCTAGCGTAGATAATTAGGGACACATAGGTGCAACCAACTGAGCTAGCTATATCTAGGTCAAGCCGGTTAAACTTAAATCTAGCTGCACTTCGGGGTTTAGCCGTAACATACACATACATACATTTTTATTATCGGCCGTCGAATATATGAAAACACACTCGTACAAATAATCATATTTCAGTCATAGCTGCAGTGTATCAACGAGGTACAGCCATTAAACTGTCCAAATTCATGTTAAGTCGTCGCTATTGCCACCGTATAAGCTTGCACATACAGGCTTTACGTGTGGATGACTGTACAGAACCAGATTAACTGCGGTATGTTGCCGCGATTTTCAGTGAAACCAACCGATGTATTGTATGAAACATTTTCAGAACCTAATTGTCCTCTGTCATCGGCATTGCAGCGAAAAATATAGCAGTGATTCACGTGTGTTAGAGAATTTTAGATGAAACTTTTGGTATGAAATTGATAAGATAAATAAATAAATGTATAGGGACAAATCACACAGATTGAGTTAGCCTTTATCATCGTATCAGGTGTGTTATTGCTAGCACTGGTGTAAGATCTTATTCAAGTAGCCTAAAGGCATCTGACATTACTTTTGAACTAAAGTAAGTCGAGTAAGAGTTAGTCCTAAAGTAAATTCTCTCGAACTTAATTGTTGTGTACACAGTAATTGTATAGCGGATGATATACAGACAGATAGATTTTATTAGAAGACCAACCGCTAATTTTAAAATTGCGGTATAGGTTTTATCGCTCTACGTCGCTTAGAACCCTGACATATTGACAATAATAAGCCATAAATTTACGCGAGCGAAGCAGCGGGTTTAGTTTAGTAATAATAATATTCCATTATACTTAGTGAAGTATGTGAATTATTGTCATATGCATGTTATTTGTTACGTGCAACTATTTTATGTATGCAAGCTTTTCTACGTATTATGGAATTCATTATAGGAATCGCTATTCCAGTTAATGTACTGGCTTCCATTACTTTAGAGGTAATTAGTTCTATTGTAAAAATATGAATAGAGTTTATATTTGAAAATGGTAGAAGCATTAACATCTATAGATATAATAAAACTGTAAGTAAGCCAATGTTCGTACATAGGAGGTAACAAGAAAAATATTTATGGGGAGTTTTATGAGACTAATAGAAGCAATTTTTTTTTGTATTTTTGTCGTACAAAACATTATAAATAACTCGAAATATAGTACTCATGCATCGCGGCCCTCGACTGCGTCTCGCGCCTCAACATGTATGACTTTCATTTCTCGGTGTACAATGTACTATAGTGTTGTAGACACAACTACGAGTATGTAATAAGCCTGGAATATTTCCCGGTACAATAAGAGTCTTTGCCAACATTTTACAAAGCGCGCTCAGATTTCCGACCATCCACTCAGAACTTGGCACGGACAATAGGTACGTTACACTCTTTTGTTACAGAATACATAATATATTTCAAGTCTCAAGTTACATAAAGAAGATGGACTAAATAAATCTTAGTTCCTGAAAGAAAATTGCATAAAAAAATATTTTAATTTTATTCTGCGTATTGGGGCTTTGCTCCTACGAGCGTGTTCCCGCTTAGCTTATTCTAGAATAAGACAACCCTAGAATAAGACCAGATTTTGCGTGACACACACTCTAAATGATCCGCACTTTCGCAACAAACTTTCGCGATGTTATTTTATCCTGAAGGTTGGACTGGAAACCACCTTGTCGATTATATCTACGCCAACAATTTTTTTTTTGGCAGTTTGTCAGTCGCACGATCTCTATACTGAGGTTCCTTCTTCATAGTCGTGTTCCTCATGGCTTAGGGTCGTGGCCATTACATGGAATAAAACACACACAACATATATTCCAGTTCAGTTCCATATACAGTACACCGGTAGCAAGTGAACCGGTAACATACATGAGTCTGATTGGTATACAAACTCATGTGGCAAGTAGGATTCGAACCTGGCACCATTCGATCCACAGGCGGCCATCTTAATCATTACACCACCACCGCTTCTGTGGTAATCTTTGACGACCTCGGTGGCGCAGTGGTAAAGTTCTTGCCACTGAACCGAGAGGTCCCGGGTTCGATCCCCGGTCGGGTCATGATGGAAAATGATCTTTTTTCTGATTGACCCGAGTCTTGGATGTTTATCTATATATGTATTTGTTATAAAATATAATATCGTTGAGTTAGTATCCCATAACAAGTCTCGAACTTACTTTGGGGCTAGCTCAATCTGTGTGATTTGTACTAATATTTATTTATTTAATAGTAGCGAATTAGTTATCAGTACATAGATTTGATGTTATTACAATTCCACCACTGAAGTTACATGTAAGTACAGTAGTACATAGCTATCGTTTCATTCATCATAACCTACGTTATGCGTATAGGCGTTAGGAATACCAGCGAACAAATATTTTGGTAGGATTATTGTTCTGTTGACCGTACAGATACAGGACATATAATAGACCTTTTCATGTATAGGTTAGGCTGGTACGGGCATATTATACGAAGAGATGAAAATCACGTCACTCAAAGGGCATTACAGATGGAAGTAAAGGGTTCCAGTAATAGAGGAAGATCTAAGAAGATATGGATGGAGTGTGTCAAGGATAGTATGAACAGGAAAGGAGTATCAATGGATATGGCAAATGACAGAACGAAATGGAAGGAACTTACATACTGTGCCGACCCCGCATGAGTGGGATAAGGTCGAGAAGAAGAAGAATTGACCTTTTTCATGTAATAAGATGCACCAAAGGGGTCCATGAAGGTATTATAGCCGCGATATTTTTAAGATCTCGCCAAGCCCTATTCGCGTATATGCCGGCCGGGATTTAAATAAATCGGGTTCCTTCTTAAAATAATCTGATTTCTATTCAGGTCGGACCACAGTATTTTTTTTTAGATAAAAGGGATAAATTGATTTTTTGAAACCAAAAATTAAAAACTATTGTTGGGTAGTACAACAAATTGCATTGATTGGACTGTTTTTTGTCGATTATATGATAACGTAGCTAATATTACAACTAATAAATCAATGCCTTGATAGGTTAAACTTAATTTCCACTCTGTTTTGTCATAGCACTAACCCGGTGACATCCATAGGACAATCAAAGAAGAAGAGTGACAACCATAGATAAAAGAAATATTTTTATCTATGGTGACAACATTTTAATATATTTTTAAAATCTGTGCCTAAAACAACAGGGAATCATTATTGTATCGTCATTGTTGTCTAATTTTAAATTGCATTAATAAAAAGCAAAATTTGGTAGCTTTGTTTTGTATATAAAATATTTTATATACGGACCTTGCGCGTAATATTCTGAAGTTAATAATGTTGGTGTAATCTACATTATCGCTAGTGCCTAATATTATAAGGAATAGACATGCGTTTGCATGATCCTTAACTATTCAATTTATTACTAAGTATTTCTAGTAAATTATATTTACACACGCTACATATTAATACGAGTAAAGTATGCATACTACAGTCGATGATTAACTCTTTTAAAAAATAAATACATGTGATTGCTAAAAAAAATTACATTCTTGACACAAGCTTTTATTGTTGTCAGATAAATCTCAATGCATTCAGTGGGTTATCGAAAAAAAACATGTCCGGTTCGTGCAGTTAATAGTTTAGAAATTCCCTCGTCGTGAACCGTTCCTGGGCACACCATCAAATTATGCTTACCGTTATAATGCATTGGTATTCAAACTAAACTTGTGTACAAAATTCTCAGCTCAATAGGTTGAATATAATATTTTTCTTTACCTTGTACCGATAATAGCCTAATTACAGTTCTATTATATGTATAGATACATATAATAGAATTTTGTACACATTATAGTTTACAAAGTATATTATCATATCTATATATGTATATAGATAAGCCCTGACATTTCTTTTAATATTATTCGTATTTCGTGTGTATTGCTTTGACACAATGTCGTGTACCTCTTGTCTCAGGTGTGACTTCAGCTGCACTATCCTTTATGTAAATCACAGTTGCTCGTTCCTTATTCCCGTAGGGTATTTGTAGGAGCGATGTTTTGTATTGGATGGTATTTCTTTCTTTTATATACTACACGCGCACGGCGCTTCGCTTTCGTCTTCTAAATAACAAAATTGTAAATCTTTACATATTATAAAAACAAGTCCCATGTCGCGTCTGTTTCTCTGTCTATTCGTGTTAAACTCAAAAACTACCAGTTTTTGTACGGTTTTTCACCAGTAAATAGTGTGATTTCTGAGGATAGATAAATGTATAAATTCATAATAGTTTTTACCTAAGCGAAGCCGGAACGGGTAGCTAGTTTACTTATAATTCCTCTCAATCTATCCTTTGACTTTATTTTTATAATTTCTAGTAATAATGCTATAGATATATACGCTATTAAAAGCCTATATTTACGGTGTGCTTATTGATGTAATATTTGTATAGTTTAATAAACACACTGTTGTCCACTCTGTTCGTGAAAAGCTTATGCTTTCAAAGTATTAACACTGTGTAAACATTAATCATAATCTATTATGTAAAAGTCCAATCGCGGTAAAAAATGTTGAGTCATCAATTCCAGTATATTATTAATGCATTTGTATTAATCATGAGGGATAACGTACGGACGAACATAATTTGTGATGTCACAATAGTCGTCGCCTCCGTGGATAAAAGACTAGCTTCCATTTATTAGTATAAGGGCTGAACTCTACTAATGCTCTGCTATGCTATGCTGTGCTGAACGAAGTTTTGACAAATAGAGCTAGTCTCTTTAAAATTATGAAACTGTATTGGTTTCGGTCGCCCCGCCTAAACCCATAAAAGAATTTTGTAACTTCAACGAAATTCTGATGCTTGTTCGAAACTTAGCTTGAACCATAGCACAACTTCTGTCTAGTTCAGCCCTGAGGGTCGTATGTATATCGATGATGTGAGCGGACTCACTCTAGTGCGGACACGTAAGGCTCACTTCACACATATACTTTAGCGGTAAAGTGGAGAATGGATAAGACGGTTCGTCCACAGCCGGAGAAATTCTAATTCCATTATCTTGTATGAGTGGCGCTTGACCACATTTTTCAGCAGTTAAAATAAATTATACTAGTTGTTCGCCGCCAACTTAGACTATAACTTAAAAATTCTATTGGCATATTCTACATACCTTTTAAATTTCATCAAAATCGGACCAACGGTTCGAAAGTTATCGCGTTGCAAACATATATACGTACTAAAAATGTGATTTTGCACCAAGTAGAATGGTAGACCTCGCTCGTTCGCTCGCTCGGTAAATGATTAAAACTAACGCGTGAAATAGACAACATTAAAAAAAAATACGAGTCACTCACCTCACCTGGTCGTGGCGCGATCTGAGTCGCACTTTTCTTGCAAAAGGACTAGGTACAACTAGACTGAAACTCGATAATCCACTTTGTCATCGACAATCATACGAGAATGACCCGTAAAAATTAAAAAGTTAAAATAAATTATGGTATAAATAAAAAAAAAAACTTGCAACATCCACGATAAAACCATCAAGCGTTCAATTATTTCGGCTTATTGATGTTAAAATGGCGGGGATTATTCAAATCAGACCCAAAATTATTGACAGGTCCGTGCTGTCAATAAATTGGAGTAGGATTTCGCACATTCAGATATATACTGTACGCACGGCGGTGTGTGAATTCAAATTCAAAATTCTTTAGTAATTATATATTACTTACTGACGTCAAAAAAAAAATACTTAAACTAAGTCTACTGCCGACTTCCAAAGCGCAGGTGAAGAAGAAGCGGCTCAACAAACTTCACCGCGGCCTTTTCTCCAAAGACTTCAATTAACAAATGTAGGTAAATCCACATCATTATTATATATAGGGATTCTAAGGTATTTTTGATTCATAATTAGTTTTTAAATTATCCTACGGGAACCTGACCATTTACCGGGATGAAATGTATCTAAGATGTTATATAAGGTATACTTAATATGGTATTTATTTATTGCCGAAATAAGCAATTATTATTATTATAAGGTACCCGGTATATAAGGTATCTACATACCAAAAATATATTTTCGTCATCTATATCAGTTACTAAGTATATTCCATGAAGGATTTAAAAAAAATATCCAATGTACAAATTTGACCTTTCTTCAATTTTATTATATGTATTGATATTATCAATTTTTATTCATTTATTTAAATTTTGTCATTCATATAAATTTTACTACAAATTCCGACATCGAGAAAATAAATAGTAAACCTTCGACTCCGATGCCTTATTGGGGAAGTTATATATATATAGTAGTTACTATTTTGAATTGTTCAAACAATTTAGGCCATTTTGATGTTGTACATATAAGGTACATTTATTTTAAATATTAATTAAACTGCTATATAGGTAAAGGCATAAACACATTCTCTTTTCAGAAACCGCTTATCGAAACCTTATCGAAACTTCCTAAATAACATTTTTAATACTCATGATACTAAAAAAAAGACTCACTTTTTGTAATTTACCGCTGTCGTATTAATTATATAATATTTTTCCACGAATATACGCCATGTTAAAAAAGATGCATGTCGGTGCATCGGTGGTAATGTGGTCTTCTTGGAACCCTTGCTCCTTAAAATATCAAGTAATTTTTTTATCGCAGATATGAGTATATCAGACTAATTTTAATAAATAATACATTTATGGTTTCAAATATAAAATAAAGATCTTATCTCATGATGGCACATAATTTGTGGGAAACGGTACGGGATATCTACATTACATAGCAGGAAGCTGGATAGGACAAGTTTACGGGACGAGACACGCAGCGGGAAACGGGAAATTGAACTAAAGATGAGAAAAAATGCGAATTTGAATCATATACGTTTACCAGTCTTACAGAGTACGCGATAAAATTACTGAGATCTTGCTATGAAATTCACGCGGGCGAAGCCGCGGGGAAAAGCTAGTATAAAATAAAGATCTTATCTGCTTATAATGAAAAACGTTTTTCAACTATAAATGGTATCATACTTGTGAAAAGTACATAATTATCCTTACATATTATAAAGCAAAGTCCTCCGTCGCGTCTGTCTGTCTGTTCGCGATAAACTCAAAAACAAAAACTGCATGGATTTTCATGCGGTTTTCACCAAAAAATAGTGTGATTTCTAAGGAAGGTTTAGGTGTTTAATTTATTCTGTTTTTCACCGAGGGAAGCCGGGACGGGCTGCTTGTATAATATAATGAATGAATATTACCTAGCATAAATATTATTTGGTTACAAAAAATTCGTGCGCGAAATAAATAATTTTTAGAAAAACCTCTACCAATTTTTTATATATAAAAAAGTGACAAATTGTAATAAATTGTTATTATAAAAATCAACCTAATAGCCATTCAAATTTGATGTTAGAGTCAACATCGTTCTTTACTTCAAAATATTGCCGACATCTGGAACCATCCATCATAAAGCTGTGACTACATTATCCTGCGCCATTGTTATCGCGAGTCAGGGTATAAATCATAATAACCGTTGAAATACTAGTTCACTGATCCACATACTGAATTCATACGACTTGGCTAACTTGACACACTGAATATTTTATGAAAAAGCATATGTTATAATATTATGATTTTTATTTGTCATCATTATATAGTTTGTGTTATTGCTAACACTGGTGTCAGATCTAATTCAAGTCGCCTAAAGGCATCTGACATGACTTTTACGACTACTTACCGCCATCTAGTGGCAGGTAGTCGCATAGAAAAGGGATACTAAACTGTCAACCTAACGATGTTTTCCTTCACCGGAAGCAAGTGGTGGTCTATGAAAACTACTATAGTCAGATTGGTATACAAACAGTAGGATACGAACCTGAGACCTTTAGATCCACAGGCGGGCGTCTCAACCATTACACCACCACCGCTTAATTTTTTTAGTTTACTTATCAATTGAGTGATGCTGCAAGACACTTAACAGACGTTTTAACAGTTAATCATATTTATCTCCTTTAATATCCGTGAAGGGGTTTAAAACAGAATATGGTTCGTGACTTTAATTTACATATTCAAGTTACATACCTACCACTTGTTTACAACGAAAGGCAGGCAAAATTAATCGCATTTCAAAATAATCGGCGAAAATTGTAATAAAAAATATTAATATTCCGTAAATTAAAAATTTAACTCAATCAAACTCAATGTAGGGCGTGTCTTGATTTACACTGTCTCTCCTATACGAGATCGTCAGTGAAGGACAAAACAAACACTGCAAGGGATATTGTCTCACAACACAAGCTGTACCTATCTATCTACCTTATATCACGATATAACCAGCGCACTGCGGCAGAGCGTCACCAAAATTGGGATATAGAGGATCTTAGTCGGAGATAAATTATTTGGTGCATAGACTGTTCGGTCTTGACGTAAATTTACTTGAGAATTCAATTTTGTAATAATAGTTGAATATATTGCTCTCTCTCTCTCTCTCTCTCTTATATAAGCTTTTTCTCGTTTCTACCCCAATAAGGCATCGGAGTCGAAGGTTTACTGTTTATTTTCTCGATGTCGGAATTTATAGTAAAATTTATAAGCATCATTATACAAACGTTTTATTTTATGGACGAAAAAATCTAAATATTAAATTCGTCAAATTTTTGCGTTTCAAAATAAACAAGGAATCCGTCAGAGACTAGAAAACTGTAATTTACACTATAACTATAGATCATACCAATCAAGCGGAGTTCAATGTAGAAAAAGAAACGTACAATTTACAATTCTATAATTAAAAAGGAAACAAACACCGCTTTTTGCTCCGAAAAATGAATGGGAATGATAATTTTTTTGTGATATTATCAGCCATTTCTATGGGTAATGGGAATAGTGAGATCCATCCGTCAGACTATTTAAAATCTATTTACTTTATACTTTTTCTCACTAACAAAAAAGCATATTAAAATATATTTCAATGTTCTAGCAATTATTCTGCCATCTTGGAACACAAAATGAGCGGAAAAAAAAAGCTGGAAGCGACAATTTGAAATATCACGTCGTCGCGAACAACTTTTACTCAGAGTTACGTAATCAAAGTTTAAAGTTACAGATCAAAGTGTTTGCCATTAACTTTAAGAGCACAACTTGCAAACAAACAAGTTATTTGCATTCCAAGACAAATAGACACGTACTAGATTAGTATATATATAGACGCCGCTTCGGGAAATCTGAGATGTACATTGTACATTGTATACTTACTGTGGGAGTTAGAATGGAGTTTTAGATTAGCTTGGAAAGATCTGGTATCATTCTATTTTTAGATGGTGTAAATCAGGATAGAAGAATATTCAAATCAAATTGTATCTCATTTTTAACCCCCGACAAAAAGGATGGGTGTTATAAGTTTGAACGGTAAGTGTGTATCTCTGTGTACGTTTCACCGTAGCTTATTAACGGGTGAAACGATTTACATGCGGTTATGTGATAGCTAATTTTGGTGCGGTGGTTTTTAGATATGTTCGATCAAAATCGGTTTAGCCGATCAAAAATTGTAGCGAAAAGAATATTGAATGTCGAAGTTTTTAAAATTTTTCTAACAAATTAACTTGTTCTGAAAACCATCTCTATTATTGTTCAGATAGACCAATCACTGTCTGTTTGTAATATTATTACTAGATAAATGTGGGATACAACATACAAATTAATGTAGGTGATGATAATTCTAGTATGTCAAGTATGGAATTTAATATCGATTTTGCTGTAGATTTTTCAAGATTTAGATCATTTAACCATTCATTCTAAATGACAAAAATACGTATTCGTAAATGTCAATCAAGGGTAAAGTGTAGCTTTGGTAATACAGTAAAAGAACCTGCTAAATTATGGTATTTTTTTCAATAGACTTAACACGCACAATGCGCTTAATATAGCCTTTGTTAACAATTTCTGTGAACTTCGATACTTATTTAGAAACTTCTAAAAATACAACAAAAATTGATTTTTCCTATGGGAAAAATGATCAAAATCCCTTCCAAAAATTCCTCTCTACGCCTCAGACTTATCATTTTTTCATGGCTTAAAGAATGCGTCCGCGCTAGGGATGGGATAGGATTAATATCAAAAAGTTAATAATTAAAATAGAATGATGGCAAAAGAAAAACTGCCATTTCTTCTCAGTAGTAGTTGTCGTTCCGAAATGCTAGTAGTTTGTAGCTTTGGTAAATATTATTTAATTTGGTATACGACGTGAAAAAGTGCTTGTGAAGGCCTAATTTCTGAATAAATGATTAGATTTTGATTTTTGATCTCGATTTAAATAACCAGGTATCACTTAAATGTAAATAATATTTGACGCATTATAAAACCTTTATATTTATATTTAATGTTTTTAACACCAAATCCACGTTGTTAACAATGCGTTGATACCACAAATTCGTTATAGTTACAGTCATCACAAATTTTAACTTGAAATTTTTGAATCAAAATAATAATTTAACCTTTTTCAGGTTACACATATAGTATACACATAGTGGAAAGAACATTTAAATTTCCTAATTGACGAGGGGCCAGATCAGGATGGTTAAGGAAAATTTTTCAGTAATAACTGAAGTTAAATATAAAGATTTTTAATATAAAAATGAATCAACTAAACATATATACCTACCTACCTACTTTTAAATACAGTGTCATTCCTTATGAAATTCATATTTTTTTAAAAGGGTGGGTATAAAATGGGTAACTGATTACCCATTCAAGGCACGGGTTTATACCGAGTAACTGCCCATCACTAACCTGCCCCACTTTAGAAGTTGCCTAGAGGAATTTCCCTTTTTATCAAAGACAAGCGAACCAGAGACAGTTTCATGCGAAAATGCTCAAAGAATTTTCTCAACATGTTTTTTATTTAGCTAAATATTTGGCTCATTATATCTTGCTACAAAGGCTTGTTTTTATTTTTTGTCATAATACAATTAAATAATTTGATATATTTTCAGTTAAAACTTTATATTTGTTAAAAATGCTTTTGTTATTTTAATTAATTGCTGTGAAGTGTTAAGGCGACACATTAGCAAGCAGACTTATTAAACTTCCTTTTCGAATGTTCAGTGTTATGAATTTTAGCTGGCTGGCTGGGTCTATGTTAAGACTGTGGATTTATACAATATGGTAATATTCTTTTTAAAGGTTTTAAATATATATAATACTAAATATGTTAAAAATAAGCAATTCTTTTAGGTAATTATATTCTTTATTTCATTCTTTTAAAAATTATAATGACGACCTCGGTCCCGGGTCTTGGATGTCTATCTATATATGTATTTGTTATAAAATATAGTAGTAATTACAGTATCGAACTTACTTTGGGGCTAGCTCAATATGTGTGGTTTGTCCTCATTTATTTATTTATTTATTTAATACTATTGTCGTCGTTTAAATTACGGTGATTTTCCCCGGCAAAGAGCATTTTATATCTTGTCTTACATATTAATTTTATTTGTAACAAGGGTTAATTTTCAAAAAAATCTGTAACACGTATTTACTAATTTATTGTAAACAACTAATATCCTATTTTTCAAGTAAATAACTTCAACTGTGTAGAACTTTCATATAAAAGTTTTTCACCCCTTTCACCCCCTTCGGGGTAGAATTTTCATAAATCCTCTCTTAGCTAAATCTTACCTAAACTCCCCAGGGAACTTACATACCAAAATTTCAGCTTCCTACGCCCAGTAGTTTCGGCTGTACGTTGTCTGTCAGTCAGTCAATCAGTAACTCAGTAACGGAAGAGTTGTATTTATATAGATTTAATATATGGTACATATATACAATAAATTCAGATGATGAATTATGAGAAAGAATAAAGATAGTATTAGGCAGAGAGAGTGACCAATTGATGGGCGTGAACAGTTTTAGTTAAAATTCATTTACGTCAAAGTAGAATGAAATAAGTTATTTACAAAAATGTCATATTTGGCACAAGCTTTTGCTGTTGTCGGAGAGATCTTATTGCATTCAATGTGTGACAAAAAAATACATGTCCGTGCATTAAACCTTTGAGGAGTTCCAATGTCGGGAGCCGTTCCTGGGTAGCGGGTGCACCATCAGGTCATGCTAATCAATATAAACTGGAAATAACTTGGAAAATTTCAACTCTGTAGGAGAAGCGGAAGTAGATGAAATTTAGAGCAAGATTTGATTACAGACAGACAAACATCGGGACAGGTGAATCAGAATGAAGCTTGTAAAAAGTAATCTTATTTTTTTTACTGTTTTTCCCCAGTAATTGACGAAGTAATGTCTATATTTAGAAGATTAAAAAGTATTTGCCAAAACATTAGTGAGACATTACGAAGTTATTGCCTCACAATGTAGTCTAATTAAACCTGATAGAGCAGTCAGATAAAACACAACTACTTTGAGGCTATCTGTGGGATAAAGAGGCTATCTGCTGGATAAAGAGGGCTGTAAGCGGAAGCTGCGGATTAAGTGAGCTCATTAGAAGACTTTAATGAAGGGGAAATGGTTGGTTTTATTGAAATATAATGCTATTTGTGTGCAGAGAATATACTTTGTTATCATTCTCTCTCTTCCATTGCCTTTTCTTGGTGTCTTCCTTAGCCATACAGCGTTTGAGCCCAAGTTCCGTATTTCGTATTTGTCGTTATTAGCAGTTGGACCATTATAATTAGCATACATAATAAAATCATTTTTGAGAAGAGTGTTTTTCAGCCATTTCCATCTCAATTTACTTGAGGAAGGAGTCGTTTCCAAAAACATCATTCATAAAACTGACATCACACCATTATAGAATAATTTTATTTTTAGGCGTTTTGTTTAATGAGTTTTTATGTTAAATCTAATGATAGCGCGTGTCGGCATTCGAAATGCAATAAGAATGAGCCGATATCAAGCACTTTTTGGCTTTGTGTCTTTTTTCCAGGACCAGGTGGAAACGGGATGACAAGAATTTGTTTCCTACATAATTTCTAGGTATACTTCATTCTTTTAATCATTATAGAGAAATTATAGTGTCTTATGTTTAACGCCCACGCCGGTACGCACATCCATTAATCCTATTAATTGCATCTATCTAAACTAAATGGTTTGATTTATTATTAGACAATTCCTGTCGATTTGATATAATTTACTAGCTGTATGTGTGTACGAAGTAGCTGGCTACTTCGTAAATTAAAAAAAAGACTAAACAAACTTTAATATTCATTACTATAGCAAATACATTTTCTTATGTCAAAAACAAAATCTTATGTGAGGCTTGTATGACAGTAATGTATTGTGACGTCACGGATGTTAAAGTCAAAACGCATTTCTAATAGACCAAAGCAATAGTAAATCTTGTAGTGAATAAAACTGATCAAGGTATTTATTGTTCAAACACGATAATTAAATGTCACTTACAATTAATTACCAGTGTTTGAACAATAATACCTTCATACATTTCATTTTTAACCCCCGACGCAAAAAGAGGGGTGTTATAAGTTTTGCCGCTCTCAATGTGTCTGTCTGTGTACGTGGCAACGTAGCTTATCAAAAGGTAAACCGATTTGAATGTAGTTTTTTTTTTATTTTTGATAGTAAATTTTTATGCGGTAGTTCTTAGAAATGTATATAAATCGATTCAGCCGAAAGTTGTAGCGAAATGAATATTGAAAGCCGGGGTTTTTTTTTTTATTTTTCTAACAAATAAACTTGTTACCCGGTCGAATCGTCAATTATTAGTTTACGAACTAAGACAAATTTAAATTTCCAAGAAAGTTGACCATCGAGTTTGTGTCACAGGAATTCATTTGTAGTTGCTTGAACATCGGAGTTCAGTTTGTTACTTTGATTTAACTTGCAGATTCTGCATCTTTGAGATTGACTTGGAGAATGAGACTTACTTCTTTAAACTTTCAGAAAGAGTTGCGTCTGAAAAATACTTGAGTACTATTTAAATTGAGGATGTTCCATTGTCTCGAGGCAATTACAATCGGCGGCGGCCATTACATCTAGCTCGCACACGGGCGCCACTTCACATTTTTATTTGTTTCTTTAATTTCTTAGCGAAAATAAAAAAAATATATAGATTATGCTACAGTACATAAAGAATTTTAGGAGATAATGTTACAGTCAACCGAAGGAAGGCCTAAAAGGAATTTATTAGCCACGCTGTGTTCGATTTTCGGCTGTGGAGGCGTTTCGTGTGGATGTCCTAGCTATTATACACAACCAACGCTTCAACGAACCTCTATATAACAACAACTAGATATATCGAAGAAAAGCTTTTGTTTTATCTTATTTCAAAAAGAAAAAGGTTTTTTTTTTATTTAGTTCAGTTGACTTTTGTAACCGACTAATTTTGAGCTTAGATTTCCTACTGATTTTTTTTTTGTTTAAAAATCATTCGAAACGATGTCGACACGCAACATTGTTACAAATGAATCAGCTATACAAATTTTAAACCATTATTAAATAAAATAATTTGAGATGAAATGCAAATAGGTATAATGCCATTGGTTGATTGATTTCAATTAAAACGGCACAACATAAGCTAATATCTATATTCAAACCCAGTTAATTTCCTAATCGGCTATTATGCTGAAAATTAATTACCCCACACAATTATTGGAGAATGGTTAACTTCTGTTGACGCAAACGAGGTTAGTATTTATCAAATAATAAGTTTTTCCTACAAATTTTTTTCCTACAAATCTGGTTGAAATTTCATTAAGTTGGTTTCTGTTTTTTTTTTAGCATACCATAACAAATTGAAGGAAAACATCGTGAGGAAACCTGCACACTGGTTGATTATTAACTTGTGTGTGAAATGGAGAAGGCAATGGTAAACCACTCCATTCATAGTGCCAAGAAAGTTGTTGTGTGTGTTTCATTCCACGACTATGAAGAGAGATATCAAAGTGACATTTTATAACCTTATTCTTGATTTTAATAACTGTAGTTTGTGTATGCAGAAACATGATTATTTAACTGTTATGATGAAAACAATTTTTCTAAATAATACTAAAATGGAGACTCGTGCTTTATTGGGAAATCAGACCGATTTAAACCTAATAATTTTCTTCGTCGATTAACTTAAACATGCACAATAAAGTGTCTGATGGATTTGTAAAAACAAATTGTAGTTTTTTATTAAAATCAGTAAGAATTTCTTGCGTCGTGTGGGAGGGTTGCGTGGGGCGAAGGTCATGTACGATACGTATTCTGTTATATTATTGAAATATATATCAAACTATACAAACATCATCACCAACCCTAAATAAATAAATATATTAGGACAAATCACACAGATTGAGCTAGCCCCAAAGTAAGTTCGAGACTTGGGTTATGGGATACTAACTCAACGATACTATATTTTATAACAAATACATATATAGACAAACATCCAAGACCCGGATCAATCAGAAAAAGATCATTTTCCATCATGACCCGACCGGGGATCGAACCCAGGACCTCTCGGTTCAGTGGCAAGAACCTTACCACTGGGCCACCGAGGTCGTCAATATATAGCACTAGAATCACTAATATTGAATGAGTTTCTTTCGGCATTTCTTCTCAACATTGGTCGTAGTTCAATGCCAGTAGATTGTATCTTTTTGAGAAATTATTATACATACTAAACAATCCAATCATGCGATGGCCAAGTCGATCCTATTTATTTAAAACCTAAAAGATTTTTAATATTGATTTGATAATAACTTCCGTAATAATTTAAGACAGAAGGTCCCTTAAGTAGGGACTAAATAAATTAATCGACTTGGCAACACGGATCTCACAACTTTCAAAAACTGAGCTGCGAGACTTGGCTTTTTTACAGCATGTTTTGATGGCATCTCACTGATTTTTGTAGTCATAGGTCGAATTTGTATGGAAAGTAGTTTTTTTTTTCATATTTCAACATATTTTCTTATGGGAATGTTGTTCAATTTCATGGGCTGATCATACTCTTTCCATTATACAGGTACAATGATCCATTAACTGCAAATGTAACTTTGTAATTTTCTATATTTATATGGAATTACAAAGTTATTAATGCAGTTGGTGTATCTAGAAAACGGGACCGAAATTCCAAAATATTGAATGAAATTTGAAATTTACAGTGTTTATACGATACCTGCTTAATTTTTTGAAAATGCAGGCTTCCTGTTTTATCCACAACGAAGTTATTGGGGTTCGAAATTGGTCTGAATTGTTTCGACAAAAGGATGATACGGCCGTGCCTTTTTTTTAGTCGACTTGCGAGGGCACTGCCACGGCAGTGCCAAATGTTATATCTGAGGGCGTGCCCTCAGATGAAGAAGTACCTGTGGATTTCTGATAAATTCCACTTTGATAATGGAATTTATTTGTACCATAATTAAGTTTGTCGTGTATGAATGCAGCCGTCACATACATCGCGCCCGCCCAGTGTGACAGTTTGCTAACAATCGTGAACAGTACAAAAACAAATAATTTTGCAAGGGGATTTTTGATAATAAATAAATTGAAAATACAAGTTATGTGGTGGCTGTTATAAAAATTGATCAGTTTATGCCAAATAACACCAGAAATTCGAAAATGAGTTTGTTTATTCGAAATATGTACTAAACTATTCTTCTTGAATTTTTTTTTGAAAAAGGACTTCGAGTACTTTTCATAGTGGAGCGCATAAACAAACAAAAATTTACAAGTTCGAAAATTTACAAGATTTCGTTTAACGAAATCTTTTGCCGAGTTCCTAAGAAAAGTGAAAAAAAAGGCACAACAAACTTCAACGTAGCTTTTTCTAAAAAAACCAAAAACTTACGTAGATCAAGCTAAATGACAACAAAATCTACTAATCAATAGTATAGTTGCACGTTATAAATTTGCCTTAATTTTTTTTTTTCTTGTTATAATATAAGGAAAACAAGTTTGGTAAGCATTTATGGTAAGCTTTTAGTACCAAATTGAATAATTTTTTTTTATTTACCATGATGAAAAACGCAATTTTCGCAACTAAATGTATACATTTAGTTAACAGTTAACTTTAATAGAAGTTGCGAAACTCACCTCATGAAAATAATCCTCTTGTCAACATTTTAAAATTCGCAAAAAAAATAAATATTTCCACTCACAATTTACGATTTCAACTATTTAAAAATACTGGCCATTTTATTCCATAAAAAAGAATACAAGCAAAATACAAAACCACTTCTACCAAATCAAGTTCAACAATCGAACGTCGAGCTCGAATCGCGCGCCAAAACGTTCGGAAAAAATACTTTTTGAAACGTGTTCGAAAATTGGTACAGCCTGAAGCGCCCTCGCCGCCCGTGGGTTTCTATGACACTGCGAAACTTGGTTTGCAACGCGCCTGCGTAACACCGCGCCACCGGTTTTGCACTTCTGATACATTTCTGCTTCAATTAATCCAACGTACTCAATTACCGTAGGTGTTCTACCCCTAGCAAGTTTAAACCGGCGCCTGATAAGAATCGAGAAATCGTTAGCACCTATTGTGCTTTCGGCCCTTCGACTACAAAAAGAGCATTGTTAGCTCAAGCACTGGAGGAAATTGTTTTGTTAAAGATACTTTTAAGTGAACAATTTAAATTAACGTATTTATTTTCATCGTTTCTTTTTTTCTTAACGATTATGTTCTTTACGCGTGTTGCTAACATTGGTGTCAGATTTTCTTCTAGTCGCCTAAAGGCATCTGGCATGACCTTTTACGACTACTTGCACGTCATCTAATGGCAAATAGTGGCAAGTAGTCGAATACACTAGTAATAATCATACCGCCACCACTCCATCTTGCTACGACCACGGCAATTGCAATCGATGAAACGTCAACCATATTAAGTTTTAATTTAAAAAAAGTAATTTAAATATATTTATGATTTTTTGGTTCAAAATATTAAATGTTATATATGTTTGTTGTGCAAACCTTTAACAGACGACATAGGTCGATTTTGCCTCTGAACCGAGAGGTCCCGGGTTCGATCCCCGGTCGAGTCATGATGGAAAATGATCTTTTTCTGATTGGCCCGGGTCTTGGATGTTTATCTATAAATGTATTTGTTATAAAATATAGCATCATTGAGTTAGTATTCCATAACACAAGTCTCGAACTTATTTTGGGGCTAGCTCAATCTGTGTGATTTGACCTAATATATTTATTTCTTTATAAGTTTTAATAGAAAAAAGTAATTTAAATGTATTTATGATTGGGTTTAAAATATTAAATGTTATACATAGGTACTTCTCGACATTAGACATATACTGAACCATTTCTTTCTTTGAACGATATTTGAAAGTTAACCGGACAGTCGTATTTCTATGGCTGGAAATCGTGGTTGTCAAAGTGTGACGAAACACATACAATTTCTTAAATGGCATTATTGTTGGAGTGGTTTGGTATTGCCTTCTCAATTTCACACACAAGTTCATAATCAACAAGTGTGCAGGTTTCCTCACGATGTTTTTCCATCAACGGAAGCAAGTGGTGGTCGATGAAAACTATTATACATGAGTCAGATTGGTATACAAACTCATGTGGCACGAGTAGGATTCGAACCTGGGACCTTTCGATCCGCAGGCGGGCGTCTTAACCATTACACCACCACCGTTTCAACAACGTTCTATTTGGTGCTAAATATATTCATGCCAGAAGCGAGCCTCTTCGGTGGCTTCGTCAGTCAGATTGATATAAAAAAATTAAGTGGCACGAGTAGGATTCGAACCTGGGATCTTCGATCCTCAGACGGAGGTCTTAACCATTACACCACCATCGCATTCGCACCGCTTCGCCCAATATCTACAACGATTAATAAGGCTTGAGATTTATAATGACAATGCAAAAGATATTTAACTTCTCTCCCAGATGAATGGACATTCTGGTTCAGTATAAAAATTGTGGATTAATACAACGTTCAGAAATCATGGTCGAGTAGACACGAGCAGTATTCGCGCTCGACTTATTATTTATTTTTAGGGATTCGCACGTCAAAGGTAAAATAAAGTTGAAAACCTTTTCTCATATGGTCTTCAGTTTATCTCCATGTAAATACGATTTTCCCGTAGTTTTCAGTATCAGATAAAAATATATATCTATTACCAACACATTTTAAATGAGATTCTATCGGCATTTCCTCTCTGCTGTGGTCGTTTCATATTGCTAGTTAATAGTAAACTTGTGAGTTTTTAAGAAATACTAGGACATTTTTTTTTTCATTACAAAAAAAAGCAATACTTCTAAAAAAAATATAACCGCAACACGCTTCGTCAATAAATGTACAGACACAAATCCGTCACTTGCTTCATCAATATTGAAATACAGGAAAATATTTGCCATTATACTAAATCATTTAAGAATTGACATTGCATATACCATATCATTTCAAAATTGTCGTGAAAAAGTGCATGTAAATATGTAATTTCTGATTAAGTGACTGTAAATTTTTGGCACATATTATAGATAATTTATGAAATAACAAAACACATATAATTGTTTTCATCACGTCGTTTAGGATATCTAGAAAATAATTTTCGTTGAAATTTTAAACGTGGGTTGATAAATAACTTCGTAGAATATTAAAAGTTACATAACCTGAATAAACACTTTCTGTTTTATTTTCTCAAAATTCAAACGTGCGTGATGCTTTTATGTAGCTATTCTGATATGAATTTTAACTAAATAACTTGAATAAATTAAAAAAAATACTTTAAAATACATGTTGTAAACTATTGTGTATATCAAAATAAATAAATAAATAAATAAATAAATAAATAAATAAATAAATAAATAAATAAATAAAAACTTGTGGGAATAGACATGTGACACACACAAATAATATGAGACCTAGCTTGCTCTGAAGACGACTCTCGAAGCTGAGTCGGGAACGCTAGGGTAGCCGATTTAGATAATATATGAGTATTCAACAAGATCTTCAATGCGATTCTGAGTAAAGCCTCTTTACTTGGCCGGAGAAATCACGTGTCTAAAGAACGTTTAAACGGAACCCAGCCTTCGAGAGTTCGACTCCAACTAGGTCGGGTTTTTCTGTAAGATTTCTCATTTCTATTAAGAGATACTTCATTCTGCCGCCCTCTTTATGGTTACTTGAAGCTGTGCTGTGATGATGAATCGTGGCCAATATTTTTGTAGTTTAAATCGGAATATTTTTTGTAATAATAATAAAGGAAAATTAACACTGAAGATTGGTTAATTACGTGAGCTATGTTTTTGAGCATGTGTGTTAAAAAAATAGGTTTTGGTATTCAAAATATAGTTCGTTAGTTCAGTAGTAACGGAAGGCATATTATGGCTATTAATCTTTCGCTAAGAAAGGATTTTTGGAAAATCCTTAGAGTGTAGTGTAGTAGAAGCATGTACGATTATATATAATATAATTGAGAGTTGAAAGAAGAGTCCACAACGAACAGTCGTCCATTACATGGCGACCCTGCCAGTGGGGGAAGCTGCAAAGTCTAGTTTCTAAATCATTAACAGCTATTTAAACGTCCCCACTGCCGGGGCACTGGCCTTCCTTACGAATGTATAAGGAGTTTAGGCTAAGACCCTCCACGCGGGTCCATTGCGGATTGGCGCGTTTTAACGTCTGCAAATACAACAACGGCTTTACGTGCCTTCCGAAACACGGAGGATCTCAAGATAAGTTTGGTCACCCATCCAATGACCGACCATTACGAGAGTGTCTTAACCGCCGAACGCGCTAACCACTGTGCCATAGAGCTCCACTTAAGTTTCTAAATAATAATGGAAATACAATTGAACGAGAAAACATAAAATGATGATAAATTGTACGACAAAAGACTTTCAATACGTGTGGGGACCGCCGTCGACAAGTTATATCTGAGAAGTTCAATCGATGCTCGTTCGTGTACCTTTCCCACGGGAACTGTATCGTCGACAGAATTTTCCTTATGTATTAGCTAACGTTGGGGAATGGGAAAAAGTTACGGTTTATTTGTAAGCCTTATTACTAATATTGACATAGGTATTAATATATAAGTCTGTGTAGATATTACTGGAAATAATACTGCGAAGCACTATTTTCCGGTGTAGACTAATTCCGCGAAGTGCGGTTTTGCAATTCACTTCTCACTATCGAATCGATTCGAAGTGATACGCAGCGAACCAATCACATTGCGGCGTGGTTATCGTTGCGTCACAATGGCAAATATTAACTGGCGTTTCACAGCGTGTCGACTCGATGTTGAGATGTAAATAACAAAGTCGCTATATGTTTGTGCTGCATATGGATTTTATGCGCACGGGATCGATGTGGTTGATAGATTTATCTATAACTATCATTTCCTGGTGTTGGTGAGTATACTGCAGTAGTATGAAACTCGAACTGTAGTAGAAAATCAGACTATATTTTGACAGATTTGCACGGCTATTTATTACCAAAATTAACATTTTAATCTTATAAGAAATGATGATAACCAATCACAAATTGCGATTTATTTTACGCCGATTGCCGCCAGGGGTCTGTCACTGCATAAATATGTTCGATATGTCTCAGAAATGCAGTGACGTATTTCCTCAAGTATTCCTTATGTCGCTACACTGGATTCGCTCGGTTAAAACCAAAATCAATTATACCTAAACCTTAGTCTTAAATCACTAATTTAAAAATCTGCATCAAAAACCGTCGATAATTTTAAAGATACAAAAAGCCTATAAGTCTCTAACCTATAGACAGCGGAAAGCGATATCGATCTGCAATATAATGGGGTGCAAAATATTAAAAAATACAATTTATAATAATTTTATCACGGACATATACCCAATGCAAAGATTTATCGATACGATACATCGATACATACGATATATGTATTTTCTATGACAAAAAAAAAAAACAAGATTACTTTTTTTGCCAACTATACAAACAACAAAAGTTTGTGCGAAGACATTCCCGTGTGTGAAATAAAATTCAAGACGTTTGCTTATGATGTGAACGCTTGTAAACTATGGAATATATTTTCATAGCGAAAATTTTTGCGATCGTCAGTTAATTTATACATTCCGAAATACCAGTAGTTTGTAGCTTTGTGAAACACATAGCTACAAACTACATAGTTTAAAACTTGACGTGAAAAAGAGAAGGGTCCGATTTCTGAATTCTTTGATTTCTTCAACTTCAGTAACGGTGTGCTTAATATGCATTGCATGAAAACGTTCGCCATTTTGATTTGTTACACAAGCCATACACGATCACATAAACTAATAAAATGATTGTGGTTGTCGCTAAGATCGGAGTCGATCTGACATCATCAATAAATCAATTGCGTTCGTCAGTTTTTAACAGACAGATGGACAAGAAAGCGACGCCATAAATGGTACATTTCTATTTAGATTTCATGTACGGAACCCTATAAGTGTAACTATGAAGCCTCAATTAGAAAATAAGTACCCAATGCAAATACAAACGTGACAATGAATTCAATTTTTCTTATTTTTATGGCAAATAAAGTAGCAAATAAGGATAATATAACAGTGAATGAAATTTGTGAAACACATCAATACGTAATTCAACGATTGTGTAAACAGATTTAATTTCCCATTGAGTCGTATCGACAGTGAGTGCTCAAATATAAATTTAAACATTTTGTTATCGCGGTGATAATTCACCACACGCAATAAAATTTGCAGAATGATACATTAAAATAGCTTTTCGTTTGTTTTACACCGGGTAACATTTTGATTTATACATAAACATAAAAACATAACCTCAAAATATTATAGATACTCCATGGGAATGCCATTATTGTTTACTATTTCATCTGAGCGATTTTACGGTTAAATCCGTCCGTTGAGCGTCGGAGCTCATAATTTTATTGCAATAAATAATTTGATTTGAATTTTATAAACTGTATTTCAAAACAAATTAACCGACCAAAATTAAGCAATACATTTTTTTTTTAAATAACATAAAATTTTAAGCTCAAAACATTTTTCATTTTCAAATCTTTTAATTAAAAGGCAGAAATGTTGAGTGAACATTGTAAATTATAGTGTAAATAAAATGCCACATCGACCATCTAAATTCTTTCACTGATTGTGCAATCCGTAGTGTAAACTTGAGCGCCTGGACTCCACTAGATGATTTTATCTGAAAATATAATATATATTTACATTTTTATACAAAAATTAGCTTTTGTCCGCGCCTTCGCTCACGTTTATTCCGCTTTTAAGTTATAATTCTCAATATCTCGGGTTCTAAGCAACGTATCGCGCTGAAACCTATACCAGATTTTAAGTTGACTATCAGCTGTTATATACTAAAAAACTGCATCAAATTCCATTCAGTAGTTTTTGCGTGATGCGCGAACAAACAAACAGACAAAAAATAAAAGAAAATTGTTTTGATATTATTGTAATGAAAGATTTGGAAATGATGATTTGGCTTCTATTAGTCCCATAAAGACCCCCATAATTATTTATTTTTTTATATCTCCTATACAGACAGACATAGCTCATAAAGTACAGTTTTATATGTATGTAGTTATAGATATTAAGATATATATATATATATATAATCTCAGGTAGGGTTGGAGTAGAAAGGCAGACAGTTGTATAATAATATAATTAATAAGTAAAATACAGACCTGTGAACAATAAAAAAATATATAAACTATAGCACTAAATCACTGTAAAATTTAGAACACTCTTCCGAAACATTAAAACACTTATCCTTCAAGGGTCTATAAATAATTTAAGATATTTTATTATATATATATATATATATATATATATATATATTATTATTTCACCGTACTGTGGTACGTGCCGATATCGTTATGGTAATGAATGAGTCAAAATGTGATTTCAAAATATCAAGTGGAACAATAATGTAAAATTTTGAATTTAGAATGAAAGAAATAAAAATCATGCCAGCGCGCACGCGATATGACTAAAGAGGTCATAATGCGTGGCGTTACAGATTAATATTTAAAAATAGGTAGATATTCGTCCATTAACTGAAAATAGCGGCCCAAAGCCCCAAAGGGTTTCCGTATGCTGACCTCCAAACTTCAATTCGAATATGGCACCTGATGATGATGATTTGTCCATTAATTCAGTAGGTATACGAATGAGCCAGCGTACCGTCGCTGGTATGTAAATTTGTTTAAGCAACGTGCCCCCAAGCCTGTACATATGAGTTATGTCTCCGTAGAAATTTAATTTGGCGGGAAAAAGATCAAGATGGCTCGGATATTTCTCGATCCTAATTCTTTTTGCGTTATATTTACGAGTATAAGATGAATATCTCCAGTAATATTATTATGGATAAGTTTTAAATTTCAAAAATGGCAATACCAAAAATATGCAGTGTTAGTATTTATTGACTATTAAAATATTTAATCCATTAATTGTCCAAAAATTTTTGTTTATATTTTAGCATAGTTTTTTGTACAAATATTATTTTATCAAAATTACTAATTATGGATATATATATATATATATGTATATTCTTCGTCATCAGAAATTAAGAACTAGATATGCTCTTTTCAATGGAGATTCTTCTATTTCTTTCCATTTCATAGGTACTCCTAACATACGTACTCCTAACATACGTACTCCTAACATACGTACCTACGTACCTATAATTATTTATAGTCATTATTATTGTGTAATATATATATATATATATATATATATTAATCGATCAATGTATAGTTTTTACAAAGTATGAATTCGAATAATTATTATTTGCTTATATGTATATTATGTGCGTCTCATTAAGATAGCAGTATGAGTTCGAATCAATTAAAAAGAAAAATCTTTTGAACAAATATATACGGACAAATCACACAGATTGAGCTAGCCCCAAAGTAAGTTCTAGACTTGTGTTATGGGATACTAACTCAAAGATACTATATTTTATAACAAATACATATATAGATAAACATCCAAGACCAGGGCCAATCAGAAAAAGATCATTTTCCATCATGACCCGACCGGGGATCGAACCCGGGACCTCTCGGTTCAGAGGAAAGCACTTTACCAATGCGCCACCAAGGTCGTCAAACAAAGAACATATATTTCCCAATGGCAGAACAGCAATATCCCATAAAGTACTAGGAATCGAAAGCCGAGTGCGTCCGAGCACACACTACGCTGGCAAAATTGCTTTTAACAACTTTAATTGGACTTCTGAAAGAAAAAACTTTGCCAATCTGCCTTTTGTAAGTGGTGGTTTTAAAGCCGAGATTAAAACGGTTATTAGGCTGTTGTTTATGAAAGATACATCGTTTATTCATATCCCTTGTGCATCTTTTGATCCGTATTTTAAGTTCCGTTGTAATCTACGTACTCTGCCCACATTCACTGGAATTGCTCAAAGGTAAATACTTGGTAAGTGCTAGGTTTGTTATTAGTATTTTAACACTCGGTATTCACGTACTCAGTATTCAGCAAGACGTGGTCTCCAGAGTCGCGACATTAAAATAAAATTGGGCTGGGCACCTGGCTAGAAGGAATGATGGAAGGTGGACTAAAGCTGTAACTGAGTGGTACCCCAGAACTGGAAAACGGAGCGTAGGACATCCGGCGGCTGGATGGTCGACGATGTAAAGGAAATTGCTGGCAACAACTGGATGGGGATGGCCCAGGACAGAGATGGTTGGCGGAGACGGAAGGAGGCCTATGCCCAGCAGTGGGTCACGAAGGGCTGCAGATAATTATGACGATGATGACTCAGTATTCAGTTAATTTTAATCGCTAGATATCCGTCGTTTGTTTAGATTCTATTTTTTAGGTAACTGTGACGCCAAGTTCAAATTCATATCAAATATTCGGATTAAAATGAAAACAAAATTTTATGTCAACGTGATCATTTATGTCGTTAGTTTATGTCGTATAGTTTGCGATTACACGATTTGAAATAATGATTGATTATTATTCCAATGAAAACTTATACTGACATTTCCGTTTCCTAAAAATGCAACAAATTAATATAAACATGTATTTAATTTTGCTGATGATAAAAAAATAAAACTACAAGTATAGAAGTTTTCAATGATGATCAAATATTAATACTATAACTAAACCAAACGTAGAGCACTCTCGGACATAATTCATGCGGACCTCTCTCTTTCTAATCTGAGTGTTTCCCCGGTTCTACCGGCGCCATTGAGCGTCGCAGCTCAGGGTCCACATTCCTACAGCTTTTCTTCCACTTCGCACGTCATGCGGTGTCTTCTCTTCATAGGTTTTTCTTGGCACTATTAATGGAGTGATTTACCATTTCACGCATAAATTAATAATCAACCAGTGTGCAGGTTTCCTCACGATGTTTAACTTCACCGGAAGCAAGTGGTGGTCGATGAAATAAATGGGTCAGATTGGTATACAAACATGTGACATGAGTAAGACTCGAACCTGGGACCTTTCGATCTGTTATACTATACATATGCACCCTTTAGTGCTTACATCACTCACAGACTGCTGCATCAGCAGATTCGGTTGCGACGTTAGTCGCTAGTCCATTCCTTTCAGTCAGTCGAAATCGAGCTCCTTTCCATGCTAGACGGTTGCCTCAAATCAATTAATTCTTTTTTTTAAAAACCTATTTCCTCAACGCCGTATAACATTTGGTGGCAACGGTAAAGGGATTTAGAAAAATAAAATCCCCGGTTCGCCTCTTTCACGTAAAATTCAAGTATATAAATTCACGCGTGTGTGTGTTTGTGTTCAACTTCGAGTTCTGCTTCGGCCCTCATAGTCGTCGTCTTCAAGAAAGCAGTCCACCTGGGGCCCATTGTTGGGCATCGCCGATATTCAACGTGCTCCAACCGGCCTCAAACCACCTGCCAGGTTACCCACTGTCACGCGATATTGACGCTGTGACCGGTATACCATTGAAGCGACAACTAGTGATTCATTATCACATACACGGTATCCTCATCACTGTATCCAGATCTAAGCGCACCTCCTATCGACATCGAGATTTCACCGTATCGACGACGTCACGCCGTGTCTGTATTTTGTTGTGTCTACGCGACCAGCGACATGCTCGCCCTTATCACGTTTCCTGCATTCCTGTGAGTGACTTTTTATTCATACTTATTCTATTGGTCATTGCTACTCTGTACTCGTGTTTTTTTTAACAAACGAATTCTTGTCATAATTGTATAATTTTATTATTATTATTTTTCTTTTATATTCACATTTTGTTACTCATTTAAAATGGCCGAAGGTCGTTCAACCAGCCCGAAACCCGAAATCTCTGTCACAGACACAGAGGAAGATACCCAGGGCCAATTACATCCAGGCCCCTCCACTAGATCTAGTAAAAAGAAAGCGGCTGTAATTCCCAAATCCGAAATTGAATTATCCACTTTGCTTAAATTTATAAAGCCATTTGATGGTTGTAGAGAAAAGTTAAATTCATTTTTAGTAAATTGTAATAATGCTTATGAAATAGCCTCGGACACACAAAAAGATATTCTCTTTAAATACATACTCTGTCAGTTACCAGGCAAAGCAGAGACCGCCTGTTCCATTAAAGAATTTACTAATTGGCATCAGCTTAAAGAGTTCCTCAAAACGCAGTTCAGCGAGAGGAAACATTACGCTCATCTCCTCACCGAATTACAGGAATGCAAACAACAAGTCACTGAAACTGTCAGTCAGTATGCTTTAAGAATAGAGACTTGCTTATCTCACTTACTTACCGAAATTTCCATCTCACACGGCCATAAAAGTAGAGAAATGATTGGACGTAGTGCCGCGATGGAGGAATTAGCCCTCCATCATTTCCAAATGGGGCTAACGCCCCGAATATCTAATTTTGTTAGGAGTAAATCCGTTAAAACCTTAAACGAAGCAATTAATATCGCAATTTCTGAAGAAAGAATCCAACAATCTTTATCTAAACACTCAGCCCCGTCTAGCAATCAACAATCTCGTCAGTTTATACGTCGTAACCAAAATCCATCTTCATTCAAAAACAATCCTATTACTCCTCGTCCTAATAATAATAATTCCATCCTTGTCTGCCGATATTGCAAAAATCCAGGTCATACTATAGAACAATGCCGAAAAAGGGAATTTAATAATAATCGCTTCAAAAATCCTGATCAAAACTATACAAGGCAACCCCGTGTTCATTTCATCTCCGATGAAACTTCGGAAACTAACGATGATTTTCTTACCAATCCTGAGGGCGGTTATGACACCGTAGACTCTAATCAAAAAAACGAGTAGACATCTCGTCCCAGTGTCGTGCGGGATTATATAATTTTAAAACCGGCACTATCAATTATAATTCATCTACTAAATCCTCTGTATCCACTGTATCTATGCAGCAACCCAAGGTTGATCTGCCCAAATCTACTAAATCCTCTGTATCCACTGTATCTATGCAGCAGCCCAAGGTTGATCTGCCCAAATCTACTAAATCCTCTGTATCCACTGTATCTATGCAGCAACCCAAGGTTGATCTGCCCAAATCTACTAAATCCTCTGTATCCACTGTATCTATGCAGCAGCCCAAGGTTGATCTGCCCAAATCTACTAAATCCTCTGTATCCACTGTATCTATGCAGCAACCCAAGGTTGATCTGCCCAAATCTACTAAATCCTCTGTATCCACTGTATCTATGCAGCAGCCCAAGGTTGATCTGCCCAAATCTACTAAATCCTCTGTATCCACTGTATCTATGCAGCAACCCAAGGTTGATCTGCTTAAATCTACTAAATCCTCTGTATCCACTGTATCCATGCAACAACTCAAGGTTGATTTGCCCAAGCCTACTAGATCCTCTGTATCCACTGTATCCATGCAACAACCCAAGGTTGATCTGCTTAAATCTACTAAATCCTCTGTATCCACTGTATTCATGCAACAACTCAAGGTTGATTTGACCAAGCCTACTAGATCCTCTGTATCCACTGTATCCATGCAACAACCCAAGGTTGATCTGCCTAAATCTACTAGATCCTCTGTATCCACTGTATCCATGCAACAACTCAAGGTTGATTTGCCCAAGCCTACTAGATCCTCTGTATCCACTGTATCCATGCAACAACCCAAGGTTGATCTGCCTAAATCTACTAGATCCTCTGTATCCACTGTATCCATGCAACAACCCAAGGTTAATTTACCCAAGCCTACTAGATCCTCTGTATCCACCGCATCCATGCAACAATCCAAAGTTGACTTATCCAAATCTACTAAATCCTCTGAATCCGCTGCATCCGTACAACTTAAAACTACTAGTTCTCTAGATCCTTCAAAACCCAAAGTTTATAATATTTCAAATATTCCATCTAAAACCTTATTACCTCATGTTCTAATAAAGTCCTCTGTCTCTGATATCCCATTATCTCTGCTAGTAGACTCAGGATCATCTGTAAGTCTATTGAAACATTCTTGCATTATGAAACATCCCAAACTCACAAAAGACATAATTCAGTTAAAGGGTATAGACCCAACTGATAACCCTATCTGCACTCAAGGTCACTTTTTGCTAAAACTGCAACTTCCTAAATTCGACATATCCCATAAATTCCATGTAACTGATATACCTGACTTACCCTACGATGGAATAATGGGCTCAGATTTCCTTAATGCACACAATTGTAACATAAATTATAATAACAATATCCTTTACATTAGAAACACATCCATTAGACTACACTTTCATGAGCCTGCCTATATAATACCTCCTAGAACGGAAACTATTATCGAATGCTCTGTATCAAATCCTGAGGTAAAAGAAGGATTAGTCCTCGATCAGAAACTTTCTGAAACTTTACTAGTAGCTAATTGTATAGTCCATGTAAAAGAAAATAATAGAATAAATATATCCATTGCTAATACATCCGAAGAACCCGTAACTGTCGAATCCAACCTAAACTTACAACTCGATCCCTTTAATCCCAAAGTCCTGCCAGAACATTCAAATGAATGCATAAATCATATAAATCTTACTACTAATAGTTTCAAAAGAACACAAGAAGTGTTAAAACAAGTCCGCACTTTTCATCTTAATAAAGAAGAAAAGGACAATCTTCTACAATTATGTTCCGACTTTTCTGATATATTTCATCTCCCAGGAGAGATCCTAACTCATACCAACGCTCTCAAGCACGAAATCAAAACAACTACCGACAATCCCATACACACAAAATCCTACAGATTCCCCGAAGTCCATAAAGCCGTAACTTCTTTTCCAATTCCAAATAATCCCAAGGACGTGAAATCGTTTCTTGGCCTAGTTTCCTACTATCGTCGTTTCATCCCCGATTTCTCTAAAAAGGCAAAAGCTCTTACTAATCTTTTAAAGAAGGATGTACCCTTTAAGTGGGAAAATCAGCAACAACGTGCTTTTGACACACTCAAGGAAGAACTTACCTCTGCACCTCTCCTGATATACCCAGATTTTACCAAACCTTTTATTCTTGCCTTACTTACCTGTGACGCATCTAATCATGCCGTCGGCGCTGTACTCTCTCAAGGACCTGTGGGAAAGGACCAACCTATAGCTTTTGCCTCACGCACACTCAATAAGAGTGAATCCAACTACAGCACAACCGAAAAAGAGCTGTTAGCCATAATATATGGATGTAAGACATTCCGCCCTTATATATATGGGTATAAATTTATCATCGTCACAGACCACAGACCCTTGAAATGGCTATTTAATCATAAAGATCCAAGTAGTAAACTCCAAAGATGGAGATTAAAATTAGAGGAATATGACTACGACATAATATATCGCAAAGGTAAACTAAATTCAGCTGCTGATGCCCTCTCTCGATATCCTGTCAATCCTATCTATCCAAAAAATCATACCAACCTGAACCCTAATAATGATGAAATTCCTGACGATGACCTACAAAACCTTCTAATATCTCCTTCCAGCCTAGAAGCCGATCTAGCTGATCCTGAAATAAATAACGAATTACTAGATTATTTGAATGATATATTAGACAATGAATCTCCTGGAAAACAACCAGAACCACAACTTTCATCAAATCAAGAAAACCCCGAAATCTTACCTTCTTCTGTCCAGTCTGCACCTGAAAGTCCTCCTCTAGTACCTGAAAACTTACTTTCTGATCGAACTGCACCTGAAACTCCACCTTTAATACCCGAAGATTCACCTTCTTCTAACCAGACTACACCTGAAACTTCATCTATACAGTTCGGATCAGATGAAACCTATAATACTTTCCTAAAAGCATCCAAAAATGTACACGACACTCTTATTATAGAACATAATGAAAATCTACTTAAAACCACACAAAACCTTATTATTATACCTACCTCCATAGACTTGGATGAGTCTATGCCTTACATTCAGGAAATCATTAATAGTTGTTCAGAACCCGATCGGAGTAATTTCTTAAAACATGAAAGGTCATTATTTACCTCTCTACCTCTCACTATTAGAAATAAGACTTACCTTTTCTCATTCACAAAAGTTCACCATTTTGACGACTTGTCCTACCCGGATATATTTAAATCCATAAAATATGTGCGGGACGAGATTATAATGACATACCCTACTATAAACGAAGTTAGCATAGCAGATTTTAGGAATCCCTTCGATAGACACTCCTTCGTAAAAATCTATAATATTCTCAGCTATCTTTTTGACGGAACCAATATTAAAATCCATATATATCATAATGATATCATATACCCTTCTTTAAATGAAATTCCTAAAATTCTAAAAGAGAACCATGACATCCCTATCGCCGGACACTTAGGATCTTCTAGAATGCTAAACCGTATAAATGATAGATATTATTGGAAAAACATGCGAAGTGACATAGAAAACTACGTAAAAAACTGTACATCCTGTCAAATAAACAAAGCCTTACGCAAAACAAACAGAGCTCCCATGATAATAACTTCCACTTCTACGTCACCATTCGAAAGATTGTCCATTGATAAATTCAAATTCAAATTCAAATTTCAAATTCAAAAACTTTATTGTAAAACATAGGTAGGTGTTACAGATATAAGTCACATGTTTTTAGTATCACTATGTTTTATCCGAGAGCGGATGTACAATAATTAATTAATTATAAAAATATTATTTCCTTGTGTGGCATGCATCAAGATTATATGTTTAATTATATTTCACGAGTCATCATTATTAAATTATTAGAGTCAAAAAACCTTTTAATTGTAAATAAAATTAAACTATAAGTACTGTAAGTTTGTCAATCGCCATGCAAAATAAAAACAAAATAACAAGAAAGTAATTAAAATTAAAATAATTATTTATACTTGTCATATTAGGTAGGTATATATCATAAATTGTCATTTAAAAATTCATTTATTGTATAATAGCATTTATCTAATAAAAAAAGTTTCAATGTTTTCTTAAACTTCAAAAAATTAAGATCTTTAAAACTCTCTGGCAATTTATTATATATAACAGGGGCCATGCCAAATACACTGTTTCTTAATAACGCCGTATTGTGACCACCAACTACCAGTTTGTGTACATATTGTGGCCTAACACGGTCCTTTCTTTTTCTCGTGTCCCTTATTTTCTTAAATAAGTGCGGATTTAATTTTACAAATATACATATTTCAAATATATAAATACAAGGAAATGTTAGTAATTTAAGGGATTTGAAATATGGCACACAGCTATCTTGAGTTTTTAAAGCGCACATTGATCGCACACATCTTTTTTGTGCTTTAAAAATGATGTCTTTATCCCTTGAATTACCCCAAAATATTATCCCATATCGCAATATCGGCATGACTAAGCCGTGATAAGCTACAACACACGCCTCTAATTTTATTTTTTTCTGAAGCTGAAAAAGAGCGTACGCACATTTATTTAATTTGTTGCAAACATTATCGGTATGACCATTCCATGTTAGTTTGTTGTCAATTGTTAGCCCTAGAAATTTGGTTGTCATGACTTCATCAACCTGTTCTCCATTATAATGAATAGTTAAGTTTTGTACTGTCTTTCTTTGAGCGAATTGCATCAATTTAGATTTTTTCATATTAATTTTCAAATTATTTATCTCAAGCCATTCTACTATATCACGTAATACATTAGTTATATCGGTTTCATATTCCTTTGGGTCATTACATTTTATTACAGCTGTACTGTCATCAGCGAACAATACCATGTGTTGTCTAACATGTTTGGGCAGATCGTTAATGTATATTAAAAATAACAGTGGCCCTAACACACTGCCCTGCGGAACTCCAAATTTATTGATACGATGGTCCGATAAATAAGTTTGTTCTTGATTAGTTACAGTGCAGATACGGTTTATCTCAACGTGCTGACCACGGCTATCTAAATAAGATGATATAAGATTCAGTACATTCCCTCTTATTCCATATGCGTGCAGCTTATTTATTAATCGCTTATGGTTAACAAAATCAAACGCCTGAGTCATGTCTGTATACAGTGCACATACCGCGGTTCTATTATCTACATTATGCATTACAATGTCAAGTATAAATATTCAATTTTATTGATGAAGTGTGAGTTAAAAGCATCTGCAATTTTTTTAGGGTCCGTAATAATACTACCATCTTTTTCAACTCTTGTAATATAGTTTCTAGTATATTCTCTTTTATTTATTATTTGCCATGTTGCTTTGGACTTATTTTCGGCTTGATGAATATAATGTGAGTTTTGCGCCTTTTGAGTTAAGTTTACGATTTTCTTTAATTTTTTACTGTAATTTTTAAAGTTAATTTTATTTTCATATGATGCATTTTTTCTATATTTCCAAAGAAGAGCTCTTTTGCTTTTACAGCATTTTTTTATTCCTTTTGAGACCCATTTATTTTTATTAATGTTTCTTACAGTTACTATTTTTACCGGAAAACAAAGATTATACAACATTTGGAAATTTTCTAGAAAATATTTAGTAGCCAAATTTGGATCCTCTGTGTCGTAAACACCCGAAAAGCCAAATTCCTTTACATATTTTTTAAAAATACTTAAATTGTCTGAACCTAAATCACGTTTTTTTACCCGCCAATACTTTACAACATTTACTTTCTTGACCGGGATTTCTATTATTTGAGCCGTGTGGTCAGACAAACCGAATTCTAGCACATAAGTTTTGCTTATACCTTCCATATTGTGAGCAAAATTGTCTATACATGTTTTACTGCTCAATCTAGTCGGTATTCTGATTTGTAATGTCAAATTATAACCCCTAAGGAAGTACTCAAAATCCAAAGCTAAAGTACATCGTTTTAAGATATTAATGTTAAAGTCTCCGCATATTACAACTTTCTTGTTTGAATGTGCACATAATATTTTTAAGATAATATCCAATTTATCATAAAAAGTATCGTAATCCTTAGAAGTGGATGGTCTATAGACGCACAATATTATTAATTTAAATTCTGTCAACTCTACTGCACAACATTCTATAACTCCATTAACACAATGTTTTGATATACGAATTTCTTTATATTTATATATTTTTTTTCACTAAGATACATGCACCTCCACGACTTTCACTAGACCTCGAATAACATGCTGCAAGACAAAAATTTTGGATATACAAATTGTCTTCATTTCCCGATTTAATAAAATGTTCAGATACACAAATAATGTCAATGTCAATTCTATTACATAATAATTCTTCCATGTGTATAACAAGTAAGTCAGACTTATTCACTAAACCTGCAATGTTTTGATGTATTATAACTAATTTCGAATCACAGAAAAAACTGATCGTTTGTGTTTAAATTATTGATTGACAAGAATTTATCACATTCCCTATTATTATACTCGATGTCTTGAATTAGATTTTCCAAGTCTTTAAATATCCTCTTCATCCCGTAGTAATTTATAGTCCCGTACTGTCTTGAGAACATGTCATATTCAAATGATAAATTCAAATTTGTGTCTAGTAGATATACATAATTATGTGTATGGTTATCCAAATATAGTAAATTATTGAAGCATTCCAGTCTCCAATTAAAAATGTCTGTATTGTCAGCACATTTAAATATTGGCAGACATAATATTATATTTGTATGAGTAATTGCTGATAATGTTTCCCTCAGCATTAAAACTAAATCAAAATAGTTGTTTGTTTTTTTAAAGTCTTCTTGACCAATAAAAATAATGCAACAATCACCCTTTGTAAAATCTTTAAGTTTCACATCTATGTTTTTTATGAGCTGGCCTATCCCGCACTTAGGGTACAAGTAATGACATATTTCTGAGTTACTAAAAGAATTTTTTGCTATCTCTAGCATTTTAATATCATTATTACTGCTTATCATGCATAATTTCATCTTCTTTTCTGATTCACTCTGTATTGATATATTTTGAACTATATTTTGGGGCTTCATAGTAACTTTTCCTGCTTTCTTAATATCATTTATTTGAGGACTTGAGACTTTTTTAGTTTTTGGTGCTGATTTTTTTGTTTTAGTCTTTTTATTGTCTTTGTGGGGCTTTAATTCTGAAATAGTTTTTTTCAGAACTTCATTTTCTGCTGTTAATTCTATTATTTTATTCGAAGCACGATCCAATTCATTCGTGAGCTGCGATATTTTATGTTTAAGAGAAGTGATTTGATCATCTTCTTCGCTGTCTGATAACTGAGGTATACTGCTAGTGGTGACACTCAATGCAGCATTACAGGCAGTGGACGTTGACGGCTGCATCAAATTACTGTTTTCAAATATAGATAAATCTAGGTAGACCGGACTACTTTTGTCCGCCCCTCGCTGTACTGTCACGCCGTCAAAAGAAGCGCGTACTGGTGTATTTGTATTATCGATTTTGGGCTGTTTGCTTTTACATACAACGCACTGCCAAGTATTTTTGAGTTCTTTAGTCATTATTTTGTAAAATCGAACTTCCGGAACATTGGCACAAATAAGGTCGTAATATTCCATGCAAATGCTGCATTGTAAATACCGTTCATCAACAATAACGCCTTTACAGCCACTACAATTCTTTGTATCAGACATTTTTTATTACCTTAGTACAGAGGTAGCGATAGTTAACGTCGCTAAAATCTGCGTCTCGTGGTACACGGGCGGTCGTGGCTCAGCTGAGCGATGCGATGCAATGATTCATCAAGCGGCGACTCTGCGGGTTGTCGTAGGTCAGGGATTCCAACAGTTATTTTGTAAAATTTAAACTGTTTTGTTGATTTCTTCTTTAACTGTTCACTTTTCCATTAAAGTTACATTAAAATATTGATGATCTTATTCTTATATTCACGTATTTCACATAAAAAACTAGAAATGTATGCAAATTACACACTTAAACAATTAAATTCTACGCAGCGGTTAGCTTATTATGCTTGCCTCTTGCCTGGCAACGAACGTTGCCATTGCGATATTGTAGGTCCTTTACCTGAATCCGGAACAGCCAAACTTAAATTCATTCTAACTATGCAAGATTCTAACTATGCAAGATCTTACGAAATTCTCGCTAGCATATCCTCTTCGTAGTACTACTGCAGAAGAATCCTGCGAATGCCTGCTCCATTTTATTTCATTATTCGGAATTCCTAAACATATACTCACTGACCAAGGCACCAACTTCACCGCAGACTTATTCAAGAAAACCTGCGAATTTCTAAAAATAAAACAGTTGTGGTCCAGCCCTTATCATCCCCAAACACAAGGCGCCTTGGAAAGGTCACATTCTACTCTCAAAGAGTATTTAAAGTCATATGCCAATGAAAATCAAGACAACTGGCCCCGTTATGTCTACACAGCCATGTTAGCATATAATACCGCCGTACACTCTACCACACACTATTCACCTTACGAACTATTATTCGGGCACAAACCTCGCATTCCAGACTCCGTTTATGGTGACGCCTCTAGTGTTACTTACCCCGAATACGTAAAAATGTTGCAACATCGCCTAAGGCATTCTCGAAATAAAGCCTTAGCGCTCATACAAAAATCTAAAATTAGTTCTAAGACTCATTATGACAATCGTACTCGCCCAATAGAATACAAGGTTGGCGACTATGTATTACTTAAAAATCATCTTAGATTACGTAAAGCCTTATCACCTCTCTGGAAAGGCCCATATAAAATCGTCAAAGTCCATGGTAACCACACTTTATCACTGTTAATAAATAAAAGGCATGTAAAACATCACTTTGATGAGGTGAAACCTGTGGAAACTCACGAAGTTTAAATTAGGTTTAGGTATAAGTTTATATTTTAGTTACTAATATAGATAGGCACTAGGTCATACAGGTAAAACTAAGTAAAGTCTCTTTCCTTACAGCATACTGGCCCAAGGTCATCCGGAATTTATTCATCAAATCAACGTGAGCTCCGGAATTTACTTTGACCCTATCGGTGAACTTAAAATCCGTATGAGTCATTTAGACGTGGTCACCCCACTCGATATCTCGCACATTGAACCCCACTTGCAAAATATAAACTCAGTATTAGGTACAACACGCTACATATGTAACCAAATTAGATTAGAAAAATCATATAATTTACAATGTAATAACCTGTTAGAACCCTTAACAATAAGATATCATGACATTGTCTCTGAATATTCCACTATTTCGCACTTAGTAAATAGAAGATCTAGAAGAGGAGCCTGGATAGGTGCCGTTGGTTCTCTCTCCAAAATCGTGTTTGGGACCCTTGATGAAAATGACGCCATAAAATATGACAATGCCATTCGAAATGTTCAAGATAACGAAAAAAGACTGAGCTCATTAATAAAAGATAATATCCTAATAACATCTGAAGTTTTGACAAATTTTAATAAAACATTACAAAGTATACAACTTAATGAGGTCAGCCTTAATCTAGTTATCGATAATTTCTCTTCAACATTAAAAAATATTACTTTAATTTCAAACGAATTAGTTGTAAAGACGAATATAGATTTTATACTCAATAGTTTAGAAGCATCTATACTCACCTTATCATTCCACCTCGAAGACATAACAAACGCTATTATTTTTAGTAGTCAAAACATCCTGCACCCGGCCGTATTACCGCCCACGCACTTATACCAAGAAATTGTCAATAATTACAGATACTTACCTGTAGACCTTAAGTTACCTGTAAGCTTAACATTAAGTAACATACATATTATTACAAATGTATCCAGTGTAGTGTGTTATAGTATAGGCAACAAGATTATTTTTGTTCTGAAAATACCTCTAGTGTCCCCTAAAGATTATAGTTTGTATCATAACATAGCATTGCCAACTCCTCATATTAAAGATAAACCTAATACTTTTAGTTTCATAAGACCTAGTAGTAAATATATAGCAATGACCATAGACAAATCCGAATATTGTAACCTTGATTCGTTAAAGGAATGCATAACGATAAGCCCGCGCGAGTACATCTGTGACGTTATGACAGTGTTCCCGTCCAGTGTTAACCCCTGTTGTGAAAGTGAGTTATTGTCCAATACAATAAGTGTTCTCCCCGTGCAGTGTAAAACAGACTTCTTTTATGGATACGTAGATTTATGGCAACCACTCGATAATAATAATTGGCTATATGTACAATCTAAAAGCAGTAAACTTTACATTGAATGTCCTAAAGAAAAACTTGTTGATATTAACATTATCGGAACAGGAATTTTAACTATCCCTAATAACTGTATGGCCCACTGTAAAAGTACAAAATTGATACCTAAATTTGATAATGTAAAAATAAATGTTAATATTGTTCACTCTAACTTCAACTTAATTAATGATTCTTGTTGCACTTTAGATAAGTTTAATAAAATAATAAGTAATGAGCCTCCCCTTAAGTTGCATAATATAAATCTAGATTCATTCACATTAGAAACAAAATCTAAACTAAGTTCCATTGCTAAAGAAACAGATAAAATTCTAAATGAACATCAAATTATTAAATACGAGACTCATTACTCAATTATTACTATAGTTATAATTTGTGTAATCTTAATCTTTTGTATAACCAAACTTATTATGTATATTAAATCGCGCAACTGTCTATCCCGTCGCCTTCCCGATACTATTCCTCCAATCCCTGCAGTTTCTCCAACTGATCAGATTCCAATTGCAGAGAATATTACTCCCGCTAAATTCAGTAAACCTTGTTCCGTTAAGGAAAATATACCATCTCCCAGTATAAGAATTAATGTTTAACCCTAAGTGGTTTTCCTCTTTACAATTCTTCCTAAACATAGTTTCAACCCTATGTTTAGTCTACCCCAAGGAGGTGTTATACTATACATATGCACCCTTTAGTGCTTACATCACTCACAGACTGCTGCATCAGCAGATTCGGTTGCGACGTTAGTCGCTAGTCCATTCCTTTCAGTCAGTCGAAATCGAGCTCCTTTCCATGCTAGACGGTTGCCTCAAATCAATTAATTCTTTTTTTTAAAAACCTATTTCCTCAACGCCGTATAACAGATCCACAGGCGAGCATCTTAGCCATTGCGGTATCTAGTACAATTTATATTTGTGGTGAAATTGCCTTGTTCCAGAGTTGAGAATAACGCAGGTTAATGTAATTAAGTTTATTATGTTAGGTCCAACAATCACGAAGCTGTGTTGATTTTAATATTATTATTATTATATCTTGAGAAAATATCGTGAATATGCTATTTAAGTGCTATAATCAATTTTTTAAGGTGTTCCTTAAAATATTTTTATTATTTATTCAAAAAGCACCTGAAATCGTTACTTATACTTATACTGACGACCTCGATGGCGAAGTGGTAAAGTGCTTGCCTCTGATCCGAGAGGTCCCGTTTTCGATCCCCGGTCGGGTCATGATGGAAAATGGTCTTTTCCTGATTGGCCCGAGTCTTGGATGTTTATTTATATATGTATATGTTATAAAATATAGTATCATTGAGTTAGTATCCCATAACACAAGTATAGAACTTACTTTGGGGCTAGCACAATCTGTGTGATTTGTAATATATTTATTTATTTATAAATGTTACATACTAAACGACGAAGATATAAAAATTAAACGACTTTTTAAAATGAAAAACTCAGATAAAATATTACAACAATGTACCTAAGTAGTACCCATATAACACTTTTATTTATTCGTTTTTGTTTTGTGTTATATAATTAACGCAGAAAAAGCCTAATGCAAAAGCTAGTTTTGCCTAAAATATGCGGTTCTGTTTTCCCCAATTTGTCGGGTTCGATATAACACCAAAGCAAACGGCCGTTACGTCAAAACTGAGCACGCAAAACTGCGATTCATAACGTTGAGCGATACCCGAGTTATGAAGACGGATTCACTTTTTGTTACCGAAAAGTTTGAACAACAATTCTGACGTAGTAATTTATATATTCATCAATTGCTTGCTATAATTTTAATTATGATATTTACAATAATAATTCATTTACACCATACAAGATGAAGAATAGGTTCAAAATAAAAACTAAAACGAAGTTATAAATACTAAATTAATTTAAATAAAAAATGCATGGTGCAGTATCCTCATAACATATGTAATTGAATTGTACACAGAATGCATAATTTAAGATTTTAACACCATCAACTAATACATATGATATATAATATAAAAAATCATGAAATTGTAGAAAAAAATATACATTGAATATATAATTGACATAAAAACAAAATTAGGCGACAGAGTCATAGTAATATAGTAAAAAAAACGAAGATCTCACACAATAAAGATTTACTTATATTTATTACGTACGTTTTGTACATTTAGCTTTATATATACATATATATCAATTTTCTAATGGCACAAGAATTGCTATACTTAAAAGTAGACTCCAACAACTAACCATGTAAATTGTACCCACTTAGCGAATAAATATTATTTTATTTTTATTATTTTTTTATCAATAAAAAGCTAAATGTACAAAACGTACGTAATAATGTCATATATCAATTACATATGTTATGAGGATACTGCACCATGCATTTATATTATTTATTCATTCAAATTTTGACATTTTTAATAATGATTTAAATTCGTCCTCCTAATTTTTAATATATGTATTAGACCTATATTTATATTTGTTAATTGACATCCTTGGAGAAAAGGCTGCGGTGAACTTCACCTACGCTTTGAAAGCCGGCAGTAGACTTAGTTTAAGTAATTTTTTTACGTCAATAAGTGTCATATATTATTCTAAATTGAATAAAGAATTTTGAATTTGAATTTAAATTTGAAACTAAATCGCCGTCGTCGTGCGGCGTCCTATTTGTATGGCCAAACTCAAACGTTGGCCAAAATAGTCCACCAGCCCCTGGGTCCCCGCAGACATTATTTACATTGGATGCTTATAAAATAGGTATCAAAATCAAAAATATTTCATAAAGAATCTAGTCCCTAAACACAGAATGCATATTTTAAGATTTTTAACACCATCAACTAATACATATGATATATAATATAATAAATCATGAAATTGTAGAAAAAAATATACATTGAATATATATTGACATAAAAACAAAATTAGGCGACAGAGTCATGGTAATATAGTAAAAAAAACGAAGATCTCACACAATAAAGATTTCCTTATATTTATAATTTATCATAATAACTTGGCGTAAATAAATAAATATATTAGGACAAATCACACAGATTGAGCTAGCCCCAAAGTAAGTTCGAGACTTGTGTTATGGGATACTAACTCAACGATACTATATTTTATAACAAATACATATATAGATAAACATACAAGACTCGGGCCAATCAGAAAAAGATCATTTTCCATCATGACCCGACCGGGGATCGCACCCGGGACCTCTCGGTTCAGAGGCAAGCACTTCACCACTGCGCCACCAAGCTCATCGAATACAGTATAATATAAAGATTTTTTTAATCTCTCTAGTTTTGACTGCTTACCAAAAATTATTCAGCCACGCGAACGAAGTCGCGCGCATCAGCTAGTCTTGAAATAGTACTTAGATTTGGTTTGCTCCATTGAACTTGACGTCCTTTAAACTTATATTGTGAGTGACGTCATATATCACGCACGATATTTCAGTTTATCATCGGATACGAAGTCGAGGAAGTTCATAAAATGTTCATTTTAACTTCGCCATATCTCTGAAAGTTTTCGAGTTACTAGAATGATACTTTCATTGATGTTTCTATTATAATAACCTCTGTGAGTCACTTTGAAAAAAATGTGCCAGATGTCGCCGGTACGTTTAGCTCCAAAGATTTTTGGGATATCATTTACTTTGTTATCAAAATCAAAATCAAAATCAAATCATTTATTTAGAAATGAGGCCTTCACAGGCACTTTTTCACGTCATATTCTAAATTAAATGATGTTTACCACAGCTACAAACTACTAGCATTTCGGAACGACCATTGCTGAGAAGAAATGCCGAAAGAAACTCATTCAAACACTGTTGGTCCCTATTATGCCAGAAGGGCTTACCATTTTTGAAATATAAATTTATGTATAATTTTTCATCAGTAATATAACAATGTAAGTACACAATAAAGTACATGGTCAAAAGGTATACTGAAACATATTATGATTGTAAGTTACAAGCCAGTAGGTCAAACCCTTAGGTTGAAAAATAGAGATTTGGCCATCACATGATTATATTGTTTACGTATCACACCATACAACACTACGGGCCACCGTAGTGTTGCATACAACAACCTTAATAACAACCTTAACAACAACCTTAACAACAACCTTAACAACAACCTTAACAACAACCTTAACAACAACCTTAACAACAACCTTAACAACAACCTTAACAACAACCTTAACAACAACCTTAACAACAACCTTAACAACAACCTTAACAACAACCTTAACAACAACCTTAACAACAACCTTAACAACAACCTTAACAACAACCTTAACAACAACCTTAACAACAACCTTAACAACAACCTTAACAACAACCTTAACAACAACCTTAACAACAACCTTAACAACAACCTTAACAACAACCTTAACAACAACCTTAACAACAACCTTAACAACAACCTTAACAACAACCTTAACAACAACCTTAACAACAACCTTAACAACAACCTTAACAACAACCTTAACAACAACCTTAACAACAACCTTAACAACAACCTTAACAACAACCTTAACAACAACCTTAACAACAACCTTAACAACAACCTTAACAACAACCTTAACAACAACCTTAACAACAACCATAACAACAACCTTAACAACAACCTTAACAACAACCTTAATAACAACCTTAATAACAACCTTAACAACAACCTTAACAACAACCTTAACAACAACCTTAACAACAACCTTAACAACAACCTTAACAACAACCTTAACAACAACCTTAACAACAACCTTAACAACAACCTTAACAACAACCTTAACAACAACCTTAACAACAACCTTAACAACAACCTTAACAACAACCTTAACAACAACCTTAACAACAACCTTAACAACAACCTTAACAACAACCATAACAACAACCTTAACAACAACCTTAATAACAACCTTAATAACAACCTTAATAACAACCTTAACAACAACCTTAATAACAACCTTAATAACAACCTTAACAACAACCTTAACAACAACCTTAACAACAACCTTAACAACAACCTTAACAACAACCATAACAACAACCTTAACAACAACCTTAATAACAACCTTAATAACAACCTTAATAACAACCTTAACAACAACCTTAATAACAACCTTAATAACAACCTTAACAACAACCTTAACAACAACCTTAACAACAACCTTAATAACAACCTTAACAACAACCTTAACAACAACCTTAACAACAACCTTAACAACAACCTTAACAACAACCTTAACAACAACCTTAACAACAACCTTAACAACAACCTTAACAACAACCTTAACAACAACCTTAACAACAACCTTAACAACAACCTTAACAACAACCTTAACAACAACCTTAACAACAACCTTAACAACAACCTTAATAACAACCTTAACAACAACCTTAACAACAACCTTAACAACAACCTTAACAACAACCTTAACAACAACCTTAACAACAACCTTAATAACAACCTTAACAACAACCTTAACAACAACCTTAACAACAACCTTAATAACAACCTTAACAACAACCTTAACAACAACCTTAACAACAACCTTAACAACAACCTTAACAACAACCTTAACAACAACCTTAATAACAACCTTAACAACAACCTTAACAACAACCTTAACAACAACCTTAATAACAACCTTAACAACAACCTTAACAACAACCTTAACAACAACCTTAACAACAACCTTAACAACAACCTTAACAACAACCTTAATAACAACCTTAACAACAACCTTAACAACAACCTTAACAACAACCTTAACAACAACCTTAACAACAACCTTAATAACAACCTTAACAACAACCTTAACAACAACCTTAACAACAACCTTAACAACAACCTTAACAACAACCTTAACAACAACCTTAATAACAACCTTAACAACAACCTTAACAACAACCTTAACAACAACCTTAACAACAACCTTAACAACAACCTTAATAACAACCTTAACAACAACCTTAACAACAACCTTAACAACAACCTTAACAACAACCTTAACAACAACCTTAACAACAACCTTAATAACAACCTTAACAACAACCTTAACAACAACCTTAACAACAACCTTAATAACAACCTTAACAACAACCTTAACAACAACCTTAACAACAACCTTAACAACAACCTTAACAACAACCTTAACAACAACCTTAACAACAACCTTAACAACAACCTTAACAACAACCTTAACAACAACCTTAACAACAACCTTAATAACAACCTTAATAACAACCTTAACAACAACCTTAACAACAACCTTAACAACAACCTTAACAACAACCTTAACAACAACCTTAACAACAACCTTAACAACAACCTTAACAACAACCTTAACAACAACCTTAACAACAACCTTAACAACAACCTTAACAACAACCTTAACAACAACCTTAACAACAACCTTAACAACAACCTTAACAACAACCTTAACAACAACCTTAACAACAACCTTAATAAAAAAATAATTCTTTGATGGCCAAGTCGATCTATTTATTAACATAAAAGATTTTTCATATTGATATGATAATAACTTACGTAATAACTTAAGACAGTACGTCCCTTATGTAGGGACTAAATACAATTGATCGACTTGGCTGCGCTGCGAGAACTGAGCTGCGAGACTTGGGTTTTTTACAGAATGTTTTTGATGGCATTCAATATTTAGTTCTTACGCTTTCGAGCTCCTATACTTTCCTTAAACACCTACCGCTTTAATAATAAACATTTAATTCATTCTTTAGGATTGGAGTAGCTTTTCTATACTTTGTCCCTCTCTCTCCTTTCAGTATTTGACATTGAAAGAACGATACAATACAAAGAATAACTATTCCGACGCTTATTAGAGAATAACGTTTTTATTAATAAGGGGGCTAGAACGAAGGCCCTATTGGTTAAGTTATATTTTTGGAAAGTAATTAAAATTTATAGTAAAAGTATAATATTTTCTAATAATCGTTTGTGTTTTTTATGTTAGATATATTATTTACCCCGAGTCTCATGTTACAAGATTAAAGTTCCGAGCGTAGTTAGGACATTACGAAAAGTGCAACAAAATGGCGTACAGTTAGCAACCAATGTTTAGTCACGTCACACGAATCGATACGCAGGCTTTTTGTCAACGCTGGCTCTGTGCCAAATGCAGTCGACAGTACAGTCGGACTGGAGTGGTGATTGAGTTTTATAGTTGTTATATGGGCTTGGTCGGATAGAGATCCATTATATTACAAGTAAAGAAACGTTGAATGAAAACAAATTAAATAAAAACTTTAAAATAATGTTACTTCATTAAAAAATTAGACGTTTTATAAAAAATATCATTTTTGTCACAAACTTTTATTGTCGTCACAGAGATCTTTTGCATTCTACTTTTATATTATTTAGGGTGGGTTGTAACTATTTTTTTTATCTATGGTTGCAATAGTCATCTTTAACTTTAACCTGCGCAGATTACAGCAAAGTACGCCATTTTGTCTAAGCGACGGCGGACGGCTAAAGTTAAAGTGTAAGTTGAGGATTGCAACTCACCTTTAGACCTTTTAAGTCAAATGTTATTATTATTCAAAGATGAAAACGTTTACAGTATTTTACCGCACCAACTGTATCACCAATTCCATTCACTGCACAGCGATTTATTTGAACTCCCGACAGTTAACTGTTAACTAATTATTTAACTAATTTCACTAAAAGGCTAACTAAACGCCGGCATTTACTTTGTACCGTACATAAGTAGTGATTTACGGTTGTAACAAACAAAAATAATCGTTGTGTCTACTTTTAATTCAATTTCGTGCTCTGATTCAACAGTAGACAATTTCTTGTGTGTGTTTCTTTCCACGTAATGAATACGACTATGAAGAGAGTATAAGAAGAATATAGGAAAAAGTATCTTACAAAAACCGTAATCTTATCCTGAATAGTATTAAATATATAGCGACGAATTATACAGATTGAAGTTAAACTTCTGCGTATTGTGTGAACTTGAAATTTTGTATACATGTGGAGAAGGACATAGGGTACCTTTTATGTCGGGAGAATAAGCTGTAAAATTTACGCTGGCGAAGCCGCGGGCAATAACTAGTAAAATATAATTTAAACCACATAATCATCCGTATTTTTCCTTCCCCTTTTGCCAAGTCATAAATAACATCACCGGTAGCAACAGAATCAATACGCACAGGAACCTCATTCATTGGCAATATTCCAGCACCATTCATTTTGTATCTAAAACACTGACTGTGGAATATGCATTAAACTAGTACAGTATGTTAGACGAGTCCATGTGTCTCGCCCTAGAACGGTACCAGTCATGAAGCTAAAATAAAAGGGAGACGCCTTAGTGCAAAAATTGTATGACCATACGCGAGGCTGAGGCAGACGAGTGGGGTAAGAGGTTCAACCATGAGTTAACTGAATGTAATAGGCTCCGCTTCTTTACGTGACAGCTGTGCGCCTTTCATAGTAGCTGTGTACAAAGTTGCAGGTATTTTTTTATGTAGTTTTGTTTTGTATAGTTTCAGTTTGTTCTTTTTCGTTTTTGCCACATAATTCTTTGAAAGACACAATAAGACGCGGCCATTTTGAAATTATTTCAAAATAAATAAATAATAAATATATTAGGACAAATCACACAGATTGAGCTAGCCCCAAAGTAAGTTCTAGACTTGTGTTATGGGATACTAACTCAACGATACTATATTTTATAACCAATACTAATAAATAGATAAACATCCAAGACCCGGGCCAATCAGAAAAAGATCATTTTCCATCATGACCCGACCGGGGATCGAACTCGGGACCTCTAAGTTCAGTGGCAAGAACTTTACCACTGCGCCACCGCGATCGTCAAAAAACGGTCACGTTATTGACAAAAAATATGTTAAACATTTTTTATTTGTTTATATACTTGTACACATATGACGAGTTTTCGAGTTTTGACCGATTCATTCCCCTTAGTGTGAACAATACAAACTTGTGAATTAATATGATACCGCTAAGAGCAACTAACGGGAAACCTACACTCCGTCACGTCACGCTCTGCGACCGACAGCCCTCGAGGGCTCTGCTTTGGACGTTTGAATAATCACACACTTGATTATACTACGCAGTGTCACAGATTATATAGTTGAGCCGTTTGTTGTTTGGTACTATGCCTTATCTTGACGATGTGAGACCTAAGCTTTATACGAATATTTGTAACAAAACCGTGAGCTTTGCATTCAGTTTTTGCTCACGGCTTTGTACGCTCGTAGAAAATATACGATAAATATATATTCGATCTCAAAATGGTGGAATAATCTGAAAATATCAAACCCCAAAGTCATTATTAAGTCAATAAAAATTGAAACATATTTTTGTTATAAATTATTTAATTACATTTCATCTTCAAAAATATGAGTGTCATTAAATAAAAATCTATGAAACTCCTTATTAAAATAATCGGATATCATATTCCAAACACATACAGAATACCATACTATCACACTTAAAGAAAACAATAAGCGAAATATGAAACCAAACATGTTGTCATACAAGTTTATTTGTTAGACAAATTAAAAAGAAAACTTTCAATATTAATTTCGCTACAACTTTTGAAGGGCCGAACAGATTTTCACGGCGCAAGAACACACGGGATAAAATTATCTATGACACAAAAAAAAACAAAAATAAAATCGGTTCATCCGTATCGAAGCTACGATGCCACAGACAGATACACAAGTACACAGATACACAGATAAACTCCTCTTTTTGCGTGGGGAGTTAAAAATAGAACACTTAATGAGAAATAGCTGCTAATTTTTTATATTTAATTGGAAATGCAGTGATTTATAAAACTAACGGCCGGTCCCGTCTTAGGATAAAACCAGTATAAATTATAAACCAAAATGTTCCTCAAGAATTGTACTATGTATAAAAAAACCGTTGCATATTTTTTCAGATAGTGGAAAGAGACTAAATTTTCACACTATGCAGCGGAGAGGAATTTTACAAAATTTGTTCTAAATAAAAAAATAATCTAAACGTCCTAAAATTGACTACGGTGTTTTAAATGGAGTAACTTCTGATGTAACTAATAATTCCAATTGCAGCTAAATGGAGAAGAAACAGCAGGAAAGCGGATCCTGTACTCAAATGCTTTATGGCTGAGGATTTAACCATAAAATGATTAAAAGAAAGACGTACAAAAAGCTTATTTTTAAATATACAATCGCTCCAAATATAGTTTTAATACAAAGCGTCAGTGCCATAAATCATGTCAGCTAATATTTCGAAAATTGTCTGCACGTGGGGATATGCCAAAGTGGTCACAATAACTATACTGTTAGCTATAACAAACAACTTCATTGTTTCCATGCCATCAGCTGATCTGAAAAATAAATTATGAAATAATTATGAAATGTTAGTATGCCATAAGTTTATCCGTTTTTCTTTTTTTTGCTGTTATTTTGGCAAATTTATTTAATCTATCAAAAATCAGAATGAAATCATCTTTATTGTGGACCACAGGTAAAAATTTAGATCTTACTATTGATCAATGTTGTCAGTAATTTTATATGACACAATAATTACTACACCCTAACTCATATTGTCATTTAAAAGTCATTTGTTGAGTAAGACATTTATCCGTCAAAAATAATTTTAATTTAATTAATTGATTAATTTTTCTATTCCTTCCCAATGCTGGGCAAAAGTCTGCCTCAACTCCTTCCAACTTTGCCCGTAGATCGACAAAACATAAAACAAATTATCCAACTTTGACCGCTTGAAAATATCTAACAATATAACTGATAATCTTATAAAATACTGCAACTATAAAAAAATACAATAACAATTGTTACTTTTGCATGAGATTTTATTTTACGTTCCTCTGCAAAAAAATCATAGACGAAGATTTTTAGTTTCAGCTCTGGAGCGTTAAATTTAATTTACATCTATAAATCTAAACAAGTTTTTTACAAAAATGTCATTTTTGCTGCAGCTTATATTGTTGTCAGAGAGATCTTATGGCATTTAACGCCTGACAAAAAAACCATGTCGAGGTTGAGGAATTCCCTCGTTTGGAGCCGATCCGGGCTGCATTATCAGCTTTGGTTTCGATGACAATGTATTATATCTCATAATAATACATTGTCATGGAAACTAAAAGCGACACGGGAAATTTTCACCCTGTGTAGGTCAACAAACTGGAAGTAGGAGAAATCTGATTTGCAAGATTTGATTACAGACAAGACAACGGGACAGGTGAAACTAAACAAAAGCTTATAATATAGCGACTTACATCCAGTCATAATGTCTATGGCCTGATTCAGTGCGACGCGGATGATTTTACCGTCCATCGCCGACATCCGCGTCGCACTGAATCGGGCCTAACTTTGAACACGAGAAATTAAAATGAAATAATTTTATACCGGAGCCATCCCCCAAATCCGTGATCCTCGTCATCTATAGAGTCGACGTTTGCGATGTTTTTGTCATCATCTGGATTAGCTTCAGGTGTGTCCTGTACCGCCTTTTTCTTTGCCGATCCGTTAGTATGTCTGTTTTTCTTCATTACTGTAATTAAAATATTTTAATGGCTTCAATATGTTTCATCTGACAATTTGGATTATAGTGATTTCCGCAAACTGAAGATTTTCAGATGAAAATCTATTACGATTTATCAGTTAACCTTAAATTTAATTTAATTAAATAAATAAATATATTAGATACTATATTTTATAACAAATACATGTATAGATAAACATCCAAGACCCGGGTCAATCAGAAAAATAGGTGTATCCTGTACCGCCTTTTGCCGACTTTAAATTGGGTTTAATTAAATAAATATGTTAGGACAAATCACACAGATTGAGTTAGCCTCAAAGTAAGTTCGAGACTTGTGTTATGGGATGCTAACTCAACGATACTATATTTTTAACAAATACATATATAGATAAACATCCAAGACCCGGGCCAATCAGAAAAAGATCATTTTCCATCATGACCCAACCGGGGATCGAACCCGGGACCTTTTGGTTCAGAGACAAACACTTTACCACTGCGACACCGAGGTCGTCAAATTAATATCGGCTGTAAAGGAAGTAGAAAAAGTATTTGATTCATAATTATAATTAATAATAGTCTTGCGCTTTGTGAAAAAAATGTCGTAAGTATAGTTAAATTTCCACGCTGCGCTTGCGGCTATGCTTTGGATTGTGCCCCATCAAATTTTAGACCAAAGATCCTAAGATAAGGTCTCTTCATGTTGGACCCATGTCCATGGGGACATGGCAAGCCTCACATGGCCGAGTCATCACCCGTGATTGAATCCCAAAGACATTTAAACTTATACATTAAAATTGTGAGTGGGCTATATCTGTACTATACTGTATAGAAGATATAATTAAAGTACCTACAAATAATTATGGGAGGTCTTTATTAACAGAGGTCACAACAATTTTTTATTTAATTTATGTCTGTACATCTTCCTGTCTGTCTGTATGTTTGTCGGCGCATTACGTAAAATCTACTAAATGTAATTAGGTGTTGTTTTCCCAGATTAATGTTGGACGGTCCAACTTAAACTCTAATATAAGTTTCATCGCGATACGTTGCTTAAGACTTTACCGAGATATTAATTATAAGTTATGAACGGACGCACAATGTAAACGCGGACGAAGCCACGGATAAAAGCTAGTATATATATACACATATATACTTATATACTTATATACTCATATACTCATATACTCATATACTCATATACTCATATACTCATATACTCATATACTCATATACTCATATACTCATATACTCATATACTCATATACTCATATACTCATATACTCATATACTCATATACTCATATACTCATATACTCATATACTCATATACTCATATACTCATATACTCATATACTCATATACTCATATACTCATATACTCATATACTCATATACTCATATACTCATATACTCATATACTCATATACTCATATACTCATATACTCATATACTCATATACTCATATACTCATATACTCATATACTCATATACTCATATACTCATATACTCATATACTCATATACTCATATACTCATATACTCATATACTCATATACTCATATACTCATATACTCATATACTCATATACTCATATACTCATATACTCATATACTCATATACTCATATACTCATATACTCATATACTCATATACTCATATACTCATATACTCATATACTCATATACTCATATACTCATATACTCATATACTCATATACTCATATACTCATATACTCATATACTCATATACTCATATACTCATATACTCATATACTCATATACTCATATACTCATATACTTATATACTTATATACTTATATATACTTATATACTTATATACTTATGTACTTATATACTTATATATTATATACTTATAAATTAAACACTTAATTTATTCAACTTTTTCAGACAGAAAAACATTTAGGCTTCGTAAAGTTAAAGAGATTTGTTTTAATTTTACGTATCACGTTTTGGTGTTTCTCACTTCTTTTATAATTAAATTGTTGAGTCATCCTTCATTGGTGCTATAATGTGATAATGTGATTATTATTAGCCAAAGACATCGTAAGGTTTCTTACTACCAACCTAAATGGAAGGACTTTTTTATTTTTTATATACTGTTTACAAATTCTATGGACAGAAATACAGATATCACGTCTTCATCCCTTACGGGGTAGACAGAACCAAAAGTTGAAAAAGTGTTGAACTTGAAGGCCAAATGGATTTTTTTACATCGCATTGGAATTTATGATTTTTCATTCATTTTATTGAAAGTTTAAAATGTAAATTTATCGAATTAAAGTATTATATGATAATTGGTTATATCTGTGTGTGTGGAATGTGTTAACACATCAGGACCACTCCAAAACATCTCGAAAAATGGATGTCGTACGAGGCAAGACTGAGGGATATAAACTTTATTTAGCTGCGCCCCGGGGCTTCGCTTCTGTGGAAATTTCGAGATAAAACGTACCCTATGTGTTATTCAAGTAGTGTAGCAAATAACATAACAATTCGTTCAGTAGATTTTGCGTTAAATGTTAACAAAGGATATACATCATTAACATTCGCGTTTATAATATTAGGAAGTAGGTTTTTTTTGCCACAATCGCACACGTGTGCAAAACAATTAAAAAAAAAAAACAACAACAAAAAGATGGTAGAAAGACAAAACAAAAACTTTGTATTGTACAGTATATATACAATACACGTGCAGCCTGTGGGCCAACTATACTTATAGAGCTTATAACGCCTTACGTGTGCAATTCAACAATGCACACATGCAGGCAGGGGTTACCTCGCTCTAGTGCATCAGGGATGTTCGCTGAACCACGCATAGACTGTTTCTTTGCGACATTGCGTAAGAGATGCGCGTCCCTGGTGCGCAGGGTGCGCGGGGGCAACAACAGCATCCTGATCATGTTCGGGAGAGGACTGGACAGCGCTTATGTAAATCGTTGCTGTGCCATATCTAGCGGGTTGACGCGGTTATGACACGGCAATCGATTTATTTTATTTATTAATATGTAATTTAATTAAGTAATTTACTGACTAACATAGCTTCTAAGTGTTTTACTAAATTAATTGTATGAATCTGAGTTGTATGATTACTTGAAATAAAAAATATATATATATAGCTTACTAAGTACCATAAAAATTACAACATATACTTACTTATACAACAACGGAACACTACAGAACTAAAACAAAACCCTCCCACATCTCAAACAAGAGATTCTCACATTGTTTGAGTTGAACAAACAGAACTAACTCGTCCACCTGGCGCTGAACCAAATATTATTTCATCTAATATTGACTCGGAGATGTGAACGGAGGGGTTACGTCTACCCCGCAAGGAATAAAGACGTGACATTAACACTATATGTACTTGCTCAGCCGTTAAGCGTCGGAAACCAGGACCCGCTTTCCTACTTTTTGCCTTCACATAATATGTGTACACTGCTGCACTTTTAACTTAGGTATTAGTTATTCTTTTGCCACCGTTAAAAAAACCGCTATATCGAAATATGCTATTTTGCACACCAATTTTAATGACACCGATTCGTAGAGCGCCTAAAAGTTCCTCTTGAGCCTCTGGTCAATTTACAGATGCATTCGTCGAAAAAAATATTGTGAAAGGAAAAGTTACTTATATACTATTTATAATTACCATCAGGTGCTATTCAAATTAGTGCGCAAAACGGTTTACCTGTATTAATTTTCTGTACTGAGTCTTTTTTTATATTTTAAATTGCTGTGTTTTTTCAATTCTGATCAGTACTTCTAGGGTTAGCGCCAACGATCAAAGTATACGCTAATAATAATTTGATGAGGCATAGTTTGCTGCAACCAAGCTGCAGCAGCTCCTAATTATTATAGTAAATTCCAACCAATCTTCTTGAAATTTTGCACTAATATATTTTGAAGTATGGAGAATGACATAGGCTATAATTAATCCCGGAGAAAATAACTGTTCCCGTGGGGAATTTATGCGGGCGAAGCCGTGGGAAAAAGCTAGTTAAAAATAAATGGCACATAAAACGGCAAACAACAAAACGTAGAAACTACCGCTCAACTTTCAACAAGCTAATATAGCTTATATAGCTAATATAAAGAGCAAAACATAAACTTCAAATCAAATCCATCTGATGTTACCTTAGAAGTGTGGAACAAACAACGAGCACGCACGCTCTCTGACTAACGAACCGCATTCAGCGCGAAGCCGAACAAATTCTGGTCGATACTATACGGGTGCGCGCTTAGAGTAGTTGAGTTAGAAGCGGAGCGATTAGCGGATTTTAAAAAATTGTGAATGATATATTAAAAACTATCTCATCGCCGCATTATTTACGTGTGCGAGCGAGCGAAGCGAGCGAGATCTAACATGTTTGTAACGCGATAACTTTCGAACCGTTGCTCTGATTTTGATGAAATTAAAAAGATATGTAGAATATGTCAATAAATTATATTGACATATTCTACATAAGATCGTGCGGCATCAAAATCGGTTCAGTCGTTTTTGAAATATTCACAAGTTTGTAAAAAAAAAATTTGTGTTCGCAAGGTCCTAAGTTCGCGGCGAACAACTAGTTTATTCAAATTTTGACATTTTAAATAATAATGTAGATTCGTCCTCTTAGTTTTGATATATCTACATTTGTTAATTGCATCTTTGGTGAAAAGGCTGCAGTGAAGTTTGTGACGCCTTTTCTTCTTCAACTGCGTTTTGGAAGTCGGCGTTAAGCAATTTTTTGATATCAACAAGCGATGTATGTTAATCCTAAATTAAATAAAGAGTTTTGAATCTTTGAATCATTGAAATAAAATGAGACTTTTTATAAGTATGTATATTTAAGGAATAAAAAATCGTATTTCTGGTTCATATTCCTGGTTGCGTTCGGCGCTGTGACGCCGCGCCCAGGGCCAGCTTAAAAACACTGAGTAATTTTTATGATGATGTCTGTGATTTTACAACCGGTACGCTTAACGTCAATCCTCCATGGGAATACATGTACACTCTCTCACCGGAGAATCGCATTCAGCGGGAAGCCGAACTAATGCTAGTCGATATTATACTATACTGGTGCGGGCTTAGAGTAGCGGAGATGGAAGCGGAGCGATCAGCGGGTTACCATAACTACTTGTGAATTAAATATTGAAAATTCTCTCTTTCATCGTCGCATGTTCCTGTATGCGAGCAGGGCTGTGACGCCATGAAGCCCGAGGTCAATGTAGAAAATACTGAATTTTGATGATGGTGTCTATGATTCTACAACTTCGAAAATCTCCGAAATTTCTACGTCAAAATATTTCCGAGAAAAGGAAATGGATCAATTCTTGCAAAAATCATAAAACTATAAAACATAATATACGTAGGTGGTATCGACAAAGACGTGTACGTGTGGATCCGCCCTAGAATAAGACCAATATCTTCCCGTGGATATCGTAGGTGACTAAAGCACACACAGCCTAGGCAACAATAACATTTCCGAAGAGTGTTGACTCCAAGCCTGTAAGGTCAGGCTTGTAAAATCACAGCCGAATCTTCAGAATTAGATTATTTTTACGTCGAACGGGGCTTTGCGGCGTCACAACCCCGAACGGAACGGAAAGACACATATATACACATATCGACGACGTTTCGACAAATAGAATAATCAATACAGAAAATCTATGCATAATTGCATAATTATATTGTTGGAGCTCGTGGAAGCTATAACAAAGACCTTGGACATGATTGTCACAGGCTTTGATACGAACCCAATCACTCGGTGTGAACATCTCATTACTTTAGACCGTAAGGGAATTGCTGATTGGGTAATACTATTAGCTGCTTCTGAGCAAGATAATAGGGATATTGACAGGGCGTAGTGTTGTCAAAATATCGATAATTTAACTATCGATTGTCGATTTTTAAAATCTTTTTCAATTGTCGATGTTGCGAATGAATGCTTTTATCTAGGCTGTCGTTGTTGAATGTGTTGTGTGGCTGGTGGCTGGACAAAGGCCTCCGCACGTTTTTCTCTCCCCAATCGTCTCTGTCTATAATAATAATAAACAACAAATATTATCGACAGTTAGAAAGCAATTAATAGTCTAGAACTATCGTTACTGTCGACTTTAATGCCCTGTATCGATAGTATCAAAACCATCGATATTCTTATTAATAGTTTATCGTCAAAATTATCGATAGAACTATCGATGCTTCATAACAGTGGCATATTTATCGCCAACACTAAAAGAGTGCGAATTATTAATACTACCCGTAACCAGTTCAGACCTGGCAACAACAGCATTTTCAATGAGAATTGAATTCGGGTCATAAAAATATATCCATCTCATGATTACAGGCTTTTGCGAAAATTGCACGCGTCGAGAACGCGCAACGCGCAAAAACTGAACTAAATTAGTTAGTTTAAAACTTATCTTTTAAGCGTAGATATTTTATAAATCACTTTTTTGCATTCAAAGCGATTTGAGAGCATTCCATAAAAATCGAAAAGGTATTAAACTGTCCCTTAGCAGATTAATTCAAAGAAAGATTTATATTTTTACTTTGAAGTAGCATGATATCTGGGAGTTCGAGTACGATGATTTTAATAAAATGTATCTTATTACTTAAATTAGGATATTGATATTTGAACCTACGCTTTGTTGCAGGCGTTGTAATAATACTTAATAATGAAAATAAAAATAAATTTAGTTCGCGTTACTACTCTAGAGTCTTATGTCAGGAAAAATTGCGTATTTTTTTCACTACATATAGTATAAAACAAATTCGCTTCCCGCTGTCTGTCCCTATGTATGCTTACATCGATAAAACTACGCAATGGATCTAAATCCATTGCGTAGTTTTATGGATGTACTTTTATAGATAGAGTGATTTTTGCTTCATAATTGAGTTACAAGTTTCCACTCGAATATAATAATACATACTTAAATATATCGCAAGTTAAAAAAAAAGGCTTGCAAAAATAAAAATATTATATACTTAATTATAAGTATAATACCTCTGTTTTTTTTATTTACATCGATTGAAAACGCTTTATTTGAATCCTTCTTAAGTTGTGTCAGTAACTGAATGTTCAAAATATATAATTATTTCAAACGGATTTTGGACATCGAAGCTTAACAGCCGCTGTAACCAGGGAAATGCTCAATGATTGTGTAAGATCATGTATTTAACATAACTGACTGAATAATTTACAGCGTGTAAAATTTTGTATATTATGTCATAAATGTTCAGTTGAAAGCGACACCCCTATCTGTGAAAACCCGTATGACATTTGTATATTAATGCGATTTATATATATATATATCGCATTAATATACAAATTATATTATATATGTGTATGTCAGTCGTTTCTGTCGCTCTTATCTTCTCTAATGTTATGCTATCATTTATATGAAGACCTACGTGGCGTAGTGGTCACCACGCCCGTGCTCTACCTGGAGGTCCTGGGTTCGATTGACCGAGCGAGCGATGCGAGCAACTGATGAAATTTAAAAGGTATGTAAGGATCTGTCGATAGAATATTTAAATTCGTGGGGCAACAAAATCTGTTAAGCAAAATAATCTCCTACAGATTTAACCCACTTGAAGTTTTATTATATATATGGAGTAGTGATAAGTTTTTACTTAGTCATTATTTCGTTTAACTAATGTACTTAATAAACTTATGTTGTAACGTATGTGTGTGTAATAATTGTTCGTTCGTTTGTAACGAACGAACAAACGAACGAATGTTTGATATAAGGATAACCTATATTAATTCCAAAATTCATCGAATGCAAGACTTTCGAATTTATAATATTAGTTTATGTAGAATTGATTTGAATTTTATCCGAAGCAAAGCCATCTTCCACATATGCATGTTACATCAGAACGATATCTGCCAGATAGGGCTTTTGACAGTCTCAGATAGCGACGATCCGTGTCCTAAGATAGGATAGTGATCGAGGATTTATTGTAAAGATGTAGCGTACCACTTTTTCAAGATACTCGTTGTAAACCTGAGGCTTAACCTGACCTGTTTCTCTAGCATCCATAGACTGTCTTCATAGTCGTATTTCCTCATGGCTGAGGGTCGTGGTCATTACGTGGAATGAAATAAAACACACACACAACAACTTTCTTGGCACTATTAATGAAGTGGTTCGCCATTGCCTTCCCCATTTCACACACGTTATTAACAATAATCAACCAGTGTGCAGGTTTCCTCACAATGTTTTCCTTCACGGGAGGCAAGTGATGGTCGATGAAAATTTGGTATACATGAGTCAGATTGGTATACATAGGGTTCGAACCTAGGGACCTTTGTTTCCACAGGCGGGCGTCTTAACCATTACACCACCGCTTCTTGCCTGTAGTGGACTTGGACTGTAGTAATTAATATTTCTCTCCCGCTCATACGATAATGTTTTCCCGGTTGTCTTCTTTTGTTAGAGCGACAGAGCCCAGGGGACTGCTTTTATAACTTTTCTTTTTGATTTCGCAATATTTTATACCAAAGAACAATAGGACAAAAAAATATGTGAAAATAGGGGCACCCCGCACAATTTATTATGGTTTTACCCGAGCGAAGCTGGCAGTAAGCAGCAATCAGTCAGTAATCATACAAATTTAAAGACGCGGAAACTAGCTTTTATTACTCTGTGAGCTACACTGTCAGCGAAATTCCAATATACCTACTGCCACTTCGATATATCGGACGCGACCTTTCCTGGATGAAGTAAACGTATCTTTAATAACTCCACTTTTAAGAAAGCGAAGGCCTTTTCGATATAATTCGATAAGATTAGACGAGTTTTTTGAAATGTTTATTTCTTGCGGAAGATTGATGTACTTCATCGTTTCTACCTCATCACTATTGACACTCAGAGATATCAGAATGTTATTAGTGGTTCTTATCATGGAATTACAGCGTTTCGACCGCTGCGGCCGCACTGTCATTACGATCCGTCAATTATCTTGAGAAAGGAACCATTACCAAAATCAATTATTCATAAAATGGATATTACCATATTACAGGGTAATTATTTTAAAGTTAGATAGCAAAACAAATCCTAGAATTAGTTATAATTTGCGGCCATAGCTGTCGCAACGCTCTGAGAACCGTCTTTAGTGGGTTAAGCGGAGAATTTGTTCAAAAACTGGCGTTTGCCCGCGGCTTCGCTTGCGTTTATTTCGTTGCGTTCGCATTTAATTATTATTGTAAATATCTCAGGTTCTACGCAACGTATCGCTATGAAACCTATTTACATTGACGACCTCGGTGGCGCAGTGGTAAAGTGCTTGCCTCTGAACCGAGAGGTCCGAGGGTTTGATCCCCGGTCGGGTCATGATGGAAAATGATATTTTTCTGATTGCCTCGGGTCTTGTTTGTTTATCTATATATGTATTTGTTATAAAATATAGTATCGTTGAATTAGTATCCCATAACACAAGTCTCGAACTTACTTTGGGGCTAGCTCAACCTGTGTGATTTGTCCTAATATGTATTTTTTGCGAATTAACATACATAGATAAAGACCGACAAAAATTGTAAAAAATAACGTATTGGCTTCTGTTAGTTCCATAAAGACCCGCCATAAATATCTCCTATATACAGAAATAGCCTACTTACATTATTATTATATGTATACATAATATTGTTATGAACGTGGTAGAGTAGAAATCAACACAAGGCTCTTTATTTGGCCACAGCTTGACTTTCAATGAATACTATGAATTTATTTATATGCCCTCATCTCGGTTTTATAAATCATTCATTTCTCACGCCAACACTTGTTACGTTTTTATTGAATCGGGTTAGTTTTTTATTATTTATTCATGTTATGTATTTTATGGGATACAACCGAAAATGTAATTTCAATATTCGATGTATTATATTTATTGTTTTCCCTTTGTGACGTTGCAAAAACACTGACTTGTGAATTGACATTCGTCAGAAAGAAGGGTAGGTGAAGGTGTGGTCCTGCCATGGATTTCATAAATAAATAAATACATAAATATATTAGGACAAATCACACAGATTGAGCTAGCCCCAAAGTAAGTTCGAGACTTGTGTCATGGGATACTAACTCACGGTACTATATTAGATATATATAGATAAATTCAAATTCAAATCATTTATTCAGAAATTAGACCTTCACAGGCACTTTTTCTCGTCAATTTTTATATTTATAGTTATTTCTCGCAAACTACTGATAAATATCCAAGACCCCGGGACAATCAGAAAAAGATAATTTTCCATTATGATCCGACCGGGGATCGATTCCCGGTGGCGCAGTAGTAAACTTTTACCACTGAGCCACCGAGGTCGTCGTACTACAAAATTCCTATGTTCCATAGGGCCAGTAGTAGGGTGGTCCAAAAAAATTTTTATTTAATTTTCACGTTCGCCACCCCGTAAACTTGTTACATATATCCGTAGTAATAACGTTGCAAAATTTAAACTAAGTAGCTTTAGTGGAAGTGGGTGCTCAAACCAGATATACTTTTGAAATTTTTGCGAAAAGTGCTAATTTTTCTTTCGTTGTTAAAGGTCAATTTCGTGGATTAAATTAAGCGATTTAATTAAAAATACAACTGTGTAAGTGTTAAGGACTAAAAAATAGATTATAAAGTAATATTTTGTTACATAACTTAGTGAGAAAATGTGTTCAACAACTCGACAAAAGGCGATTTTTTTTTCTTGGTTGTCGAGATCTGGAGCCTTTATCACGGCCCAATCAACTCCTTACTCTTCGGCAAGTTTTACTTCGTTATTACCAATTATTAAATGAACATAAAAATGTGGAAAATTCTTATGTTCATTCAAACACTTATTAAAGAAGTCGTAGAAGTATGGAATAAATCTGGAATTCCGACAAGACAATCAAATCATTGCGTAGATACACTTGTAAAAATTCATAAAAACTGGCTGCTTTTAAAAAAATAGAACAAGGAAGCACAGAAAAATAGAGAAAGTTTGTTTACTGAAGAATTAGACAAGTTATTTGATATTGCTCATGAAAACGTAATGAATTTAATAAAAAGATCTTTTAACAAAAAAAAATCACATTTTCACAAAAAAATATGATTTGTATAGAGATGGTTTGTTTATTTGTAAACTATTTGCGATTGCACGAAGAAAACACATACAGAAAAAGCAGTGAAATGAAGAAAGAGACACGTACAGAGGTGGACTTATCCCAGAAAGGGATTTCGTCCAGTCAACTTAGATGGTATTGATTGTGTGCGAAAAAAGTAGAAATGCAATCCCTGAGCTCCTGTAGATAAGAAGACGGAAGTGTGTATCAAATCGCCGCGTGCGCACTATATTTGATTTAACTAGATTGGCATAAATAACAAACAATGTACACGATCTGGATAATAATTTATTACGTCGTGGACGTAAAAATTGGTACTATTTGAGTCCTAGTTTTTCAGGATATAGCTGGTACAAAACGTTACGTGAAGTAAATTGGCTTCGCAGCGTGCTTGGAGACCATTTGTCACGCGCCGTGTGCACTGGGCGGCTTGACCAATATTGCAGTTGAAAAGCTCAGTTAACGTGAGGTAGCTTTGGCAGAGCTTTGGGGGATTAATTAAAAATAACAAAAATATGTTTTGTCATGCGATGGTGATAAGAATACGGCATACTTAGGGAAAAGGAAAACAATTTACACTGTAATGGCAAAAAATATACAGCTCATAAAGTACGGGACATATTGCGGGAAATACGACGGGACACATAGTAGAAGAAAACGGAGCGGGAAACGGGAAATTGAACTAAAGACGAGAGCGTCTTCAGTTCAAGTTACCGATTTTTAGTTTGAATCAAATTTTACCAGTCCTGCAGTAATGCGTTAAATTTAATTAATATTCAATTACTGAGACAAAACTTTGTTTAGAAGAAGACATACAAGCCGTGGGCTACAGCTATCATACAATCATATAGTCTATGATTGTAGCCATTAACATATGTAACACCTTTTATGTACTGACTGATATGTCTACCAACGTAGACATATCAGTATCCCTGTAAACAATTGTTTAAGGCTGCAGTGAAGTGAATACTAAACTAATACCGTGGTTATACCGAACTCGATTTGTAATAGATATTTAGCACTCTAAGAGTTGGCCTTACGTGTACACGATCTCTTGATTGGAAATATTTTAAAATTCATGTGTATTCGCAAATATGCGTAGAGGTACCTACCCCATATATTTTTCCTGAGTTATCTTCGCTTGGTAAACAGTTCCGATGAAAATTCTACTATTTAAAAACAAAATTAATCACTGGCTATTAAAGTAAAATTGGTAGTTCCAAGCGTTGACTAACGTGTTTATGGCTAACTGGAGGTAATATTTTAAACTGTGTTATTTTAGTTACCCAGTTATTAGCTTTGTGCAATTCGAGCACAGATTAATTGAATAATAGACTTAAATAGTATATACATTTTAACGGTTTCTGTTAGTTTATTTGGATCGTTCATTTTGCAAATGATTTTGAACTCAATTTATTTACTAATTTACTTTCAAAATCGTAGTTTACATGTATTTTTATTTGCTTTTTTATGCTAAAAGTAACGTATATACGTTTGAATTTCCTGTATTGAATATCTTGATACTGTATTTTACTATCGTCAATAAAAAAATGTTTCAGACAAAATTTATAATGAGAATTCAGGTCTTATTTTAAATGAATAATTTTGTGCACATATTTCTATTCTTAATATTTCGTAAAAGAGAGGTTGGACGAGATGGAGGTGAATGAACTGATTGATAACATTCCCTGACATTTTTAAAAATACTGTCATTATTTATATTAAATTCAGTACCTTTTTATTTGATTTAAATTTTAGTAACTGATTGCGTGTTGACTATTTGATAATAAATAATTGTGTCCTAAATTGTCAACCACACAAATATTTTTGCATGCTAATTATACAGCTAAATGGTCTTATTCTGATCACTATGATCACTGTATATGCTGTTAGGGTTCCGTACTTAATGCAAATAAATTATTTTTGATTTGGTTTGATTTTGATTGAGTGGTGACCCCAAGACATGTGAAACAAGTATTGAACGACCTGCAATGACATAGACGGGCGACATAATAATAGTCGCATGTCGTATGAATGAGATAGACACAGAACGAGGAGGCTGGCTCACGGTAAGAGAGACTTATTGGCCAGCAATGGGAGGGAAATTGAAAAGAAGAAGAGAAAAATTGAATGTTTTTCAGCCAGTTAGTGAACCAAATCCATAAAAAATAAAAATTAAGTTTGAAACTTTAGGACTGTTTTGTCTTTGTCTCACAAATTGTTGACATCATCTAAGTTTTTATTTTCCATTTCATTTAATTTTTTAACATTGTCATTCTAATTTGGAACGATTTTAAAATCAGTTGTCTATGAAAGTTTAGTGTCATTGGCTTAGGTATAGCTGCGCGGCTAAGTAAGGTTTTATCTAAATTAGATTTTTTTTATAATTCCCGCCACCTAAGTGCAAAGTAAGATAAGCTTTACTTAGCATAAAATGGAGCTTCAACTTAACAGAAGTATGTTTAAGAATACAATTTTATTTCATTTGGTAGCGGAAAAATATTTGAAAAAAAAACTTATTTTTTAAAACGTATTTTTTTTTGTGATTTTGAGCTTTGTAAAAAATTAGGAATAAGAAATAGCGAAGATATAACGAATAGGTAAAATGCAATTTATTAATTAAAAAAATATAAGTAATCAGCTTAAATCACACAGATTGTGTTAGCCCCAAAGTAAGTTCGAGACTTGTGTTATGGGATACTAACTCAACCGATACTAATATTCTATAACATAAACATATGTACATAAAAATCCAAGCCCCAGCTCAATCTGAAAAATTATGTATTTTATAATAAACTACGTAACATATTTTTTTTTTGTTTTCATTAAACATATAAAAAAAAAAAAAAAAAACAAGAAAAATCAAACCAATTGAAAAACATCGCCATATCTGAACATAAAAGTGTTTTCAAGTTTCCACGGTAAAGTATATCAAACAAACATAAAGTCGGAAGTTATGCCGGTGAGAAACATAAGTGATGAGACGGACGTGATCTGAATCGTACTTAGTGGGGATCCGAGCGTGTACCTACCAGAAATTGGAATAATCAAACAACGTGAATGTCCTACTGTGTTATGGAACGAGTTGCCTGCTGTAGTTAGGTGGCGATTTTCTTCTTCTTTGCGTGTTGATGGCAAATCTATAACGCTCTTCTAGTCGTAATCCTCATGGCTGAGGGTCGTGTTCATTACGTGGAATTAAACACACATGACAACTGTCTTGGCATTAGTAATGGAGTGGTTTGCCATTTGCCATCATCTCCATTCCACACACAAGTTAATAATAATCAACCAGTGTGCAGGTTTCCTCACGATGTTTTTCTTCACCGGAAGCAAGTGGTGGTCGATGAAAACTATTATACATGAGTCACATTGGTATACAAACTCATGTGGCACGAGTAGGATTCCAACCTGGGACCTTTCGATCCGCAGGCGGGCGTCTTAACCATTACACCAGTGGTGGTGTAATGGTTAAGACGGTCGTAACGGTGGCGTTACGACAACGCTCTATTTGGTGCTAAATATATTCATGCCAGAAGCGAGCCTCTTCGATGGCTTCATCAGGTGTTTGGACATTTGGGACAGGCGAGGAGATGAGCCATCAATTGCGAAGCCACCATCGCACATGTTATGAGACTGGTCAAGAATACCCCTAGACAGATTGTCTTTGCACCGTCCCACTTGAGTGTAGATGGCGATAACATCTCGACTTATATTCAATTCTTCAAAAAGGCCCTGAAAAGCCGGCCGTTTCAGGCTGGCAATAAGCGTGTGGCGTCCATATGCTGCTGTGAGATATATTCCGCATGCCTGTTTACTTGCAGAGTAGTATAAGAAAAGACTTGCGTTGCGTTGCTCAACGTTCATGTGTTTTCTATCAAAATCAAAATCAAAATCAAATCATTTATTCAGAAATTAGGCCTTCACAGGCACTTTTTCACGTCATAATCTAAATTAAATGATGTTTACCAAAGCTACAAACTAGTAGCATTTCGGAACGACCACTGCTGAGAAGAAATGCCGAAAGAAACTCATTCAAACAGTGTTGGTCCCTAATATGCCAGAAGGGCTTACTCTTCTCAATATTAAGGGTTGTCCTTTCTTGTTCTCATGCGCTAGGTCAGTTGACCTTGTGTTGTTATTTCGTTAATAGGGTTGACAAGTTAAGAAAATTGTAAAATATGTATTCTCTAGATTAAATAGATATATTTTTGACATTTTTAATAATGATGTAAATTCGTCCTCCTAATTTTTTATATATGTATAAGACCTATATTTGTTAATTGACGTCCTTGGAGAAAAGACTGCGGTGTGAAGTTTGTTGCGCCGCTACTTCTTCACCTGCGCTTTGGAAGCCGGCAGTAGACTTAGTTTAAATAATTTTTTGATGTCAATAAGTGATGTGATATTATCCCAAATTGTATAAAGAATTTTGAATTTGAATTTGAATTTAAGACCATTGCGATAAATCATGTAGACTGTAATAATCTGCTGCATTGTATGAAAGTTTAAAGTCGTTTGCATTAAAAAAATATATATAAAAATAAATTCAAACATCTTAAAAAAACAATTGTCACTATCACAGTTTTTTTTTAAACTTCGAATAGTCTTTTGTCGAAGTGCTTTCAAATAGTTTTACCACCTTGTAGCATACGGGCAACCTCTGTCTCTTTGCTACTAGCATTAAAGTAAAAGTTAAAATCAAATAACATTTGTTATAGTTTAAATTAACATAATTGCTGTACCATGCACTTTTTATATAAAGTCGTAATGATCGTCGTAGCAAAGCGTAGCACTTGTCGTGTAATATTTTATGTCAGACTGAACTGAACATTCTCGTATTAAATACAGAATGAAGATGGCATTTCATATTGTTTCTAATTCCGATTTCTTGGCAGCGACGTCCACACTATCAGTAGAGTAAATATCACTATTAGTATTATCTGTTTTTTTACGTAACAAAATGTGTTACCTACGCAAAAATCTGTATATATCCACGAATTTAGGTAATCACAGAAATTCGAATATTACGATTCTCTATTATCTGTATCTCTTTTGTTAACCTCAGTCTTCAACCATTATTTTTCTCTCAATTTGCAAAATCAAAATCAAAATCAAATCATTTATTCAGAATTGAGACTTTCACAGGCACTTTTTCACGTCATATTCTAAATTAAATGATGTTTACCAAAGCTACGAACTACTGGCGTTTCGGAACGACCACTGCTGAGAAGAAATGCCGAAAGAAACTCATCCAAACAGTGTTGGTCCCTATTATGCCAGAAGCGCTTACCATTTTTTAAATATAAATTTATGTATAATTTTTTATCAGTAATATAACAATGTAAGTACACAATAAAGTACATGGTCAAAAGGTATACTGAAACATATTATGATTGTGATCAAGTGCTGATGAAAGGAAAATATATATACATATATATAATTAACCATATTGCCTAAATCTTAGCACTTCTTATGTTTTTCTATATATTAACTAATAAACAAATTTAGTAACAAATAAGTACACCAATTAAGTACAAAATAAGTAAAAAAAAAGTAATAGAACAGGTCAAGTGGGGGTTTGAATCGCACAACGAGGGTTCCGTAAAATGATTTTCAAGAGCCCTTTTCTCTTCTTACAAGAGGCTCAACGAACAAAAAGTTTTCTTACGTGGATTTCGTTTTTAGAAGTTTTTATGTAGTTTCTGTCCTGACCTGAACCTGACCTGTCTCAATGTGTGTTCATTTGTCTATCTGTCCGCCTATAGAGTTGAAATTTTTGAAAATGAAGTTGATTTTTTTAAAATCTTGCTTCAGTTTCCACGACAATGCATTATTATGATAAGCCTGACCTGATGATGGCTCCAGAACCGGATTCCGATGAGAAAAACTATTCAACGGTATATTGCATGGACGTGATTTGCCTCAAGATCTCTGACAATACTGAGAGTAGGTTTACACCCAGCTTAAACGGCATTACTGAGTAAAAGTAAGGTATGTAGGGCACATAAAATTTATAACTGATTTAAATTTATTTAAAAAGCACCTTAGGTATTTACTGACTAATAAATGTAATTATAATTTGAATTTATTTTTTTTGCATATGGACTGTGGACTGTGGAACTGTAGAATTAAGTTTTTCTTTTAACAATAATGTAAAATGTTTCAACTCATGTTTTTGCAAACAAATAACCTTTGTCTTTTCTCTGTGTTTTTGACGGCAATGAAAACATGTGACAAAAATGACATATTAGTAAATAACTTGTCGAAATAGTTGCGGAACCCTGAAAATTAAATGAGAAACTTGTGTTTCTATTAGTTTTAGTAACTTGGTATTTTGTTATTGCTGGTATTATTGCTGGCTCAACATTATGAGGGCTCGTAAAATGTACTGAGAGGAATTTCAAGATTCTCATAACGAGTGTCCTAAAGTGGGTAATAAAGCGTTCTCCGCAGGTGATACGAACATGTTTACTCACCACGAAAATATTTATTAATCTCTCTTGAGGTAACGAATAGTCATGTACAAAATAGTAACGAAATAAATAAAATAAATAAATATATTAGGACAAATCACACAGATTGATCTAGACCCAATGTAAGTTCGAGACTTGTGTTATTGGATACTAACTCAACGATACTATATTTTATAACAAATACATATATAGATAAACATCCAAGACCCGGGCCAATCAGAAAAAGATCATTTTCCATCATGACCCGACCGGGGATCGAACCTGGGACCTGTCGGTTCAGAGGCAAGCACTTTACCACTGCGCCACCGAGGTCGTCAAAACTTAGGTATAACTATATTATAATACAATATATTAACCTAAATTCGTAAATATATTATATAATAAAAGTAGATGTTAACTGTGAGAATTTTGAGATAAAATATAGCATATAGCAATCTTTCTAATGATTAAAGGATTTTTTAAATCGGTTCAGTAATTTCGGTGATTATCCGCCTCAAACATACAAAGTCACAAACGCTTTCCTTTTTATAATAATAGTATAGATAAAAAAATGATTGCATTACATGGCCGGAACTAAACTAAAATATTACACAAGAACTGAGCAAACACATAAAGAATAATGCGATAAATGCTTAATTTTATTTTACTTACGAGACAAATTATGTATAAGAAGTTATTATGGCTGATAACATATGCGATGTTTTAAGTTAATGCTTTTATATAAGAATTAGTTAAAATGAATAATTATTAGCTGCGCCCGAAGGCTCCGTTTACGTGGGAATTTCATGCATGTACCAAATTTCAAAACAATCCGTCCGTCAATATCATTTTGCGTGAAAGATAACCTGACAAACATACACAGACTCACAAACTTCCGTATTTATTACTAAAAACTTCAAAACCGAAAATTTACCACAAGACTCTGAATTAAATTAGGAATATGCAAACGTCAGAATCTATATTCTTAACATTACCATAAGCACATATTTATTTTTAGTCCCGTCTTCAAACACGTGACGCGAGTCCTTGGAAGTAGGCAAATATTAGACTGTGACAAAGCCTTAACCATATACAGAAAATGACTCGGTCTGTTAAAATGTGCCTGGTTATATAACTTGTGCACAGTCACCACAAGTCAAAGCGGAACCGCTTCCCCGGTTGTCTGCCTCGGCCCCGCGTATCGAAACACAATATTTGTTAAAGAACTGGCAATAGGGCGTCTCTTTAAAATTAAACAAAATTGTTGTTTGTAATGAATAATCTGAAAAACTACTGGACTGAAAAACTACTGAAAATATAGTATCGTTGAGTTAGTATCCCATAACACAAGTCTCGAACTTACTTTGGGGCTAGCTCAATCTGTGTGATTTGTCCTAATATATTATTTATATTATTATTATTGTCGCTGTCATGGAGACTTTTATTTACGTATGTAAATGGCTTGAAAATGCCGAAACCAAAAATAGGAAAACAGACCCGGAGCTCCAACGAATAACGGCTGAGGAAATAACCAATAAGATCCTTAGACGACAAAAGGACCTTTAGATTTTTGTAGCATAAAAATCACTCAGTAAAACCAAACCAGCCGATTACGTCTCACACCCTAAATAAGTAAAATTTATAACCAACACTTACATATTTTATGCCCTTATTTACAACCCTAGAAGCGCAATAAATCATTTCGTACGATTTTTATATCATAAAGCTAATTTCAAACCCTTGTGTCGGTGGCAGCGTCCCGCTGTGCAGTTAATATCACAATATTTCACGTCCAATATTTCACTTAACTTCTATTTTACTGTTAACTTTAACGTTCGCAGAAAAACAACGCAAACATTGACTAAACGTCAGCTTGTCAATTCTAAACTCACCCTTATAGAGGTAATTACTAAATATTCCTTTGTAGAAAAATTGGTATTATTTAAAAAAAATATACAAATAATGAGTATTGTTTGTTTTTAATTCAAATTAAACATTATTTATTCAATATATGATATACATCACTTATTGACGTCGAAAAATACTTAAACTAAGTCTACTGCCGGCTTCCAAAGCGCAGGTGAAGAAGAAGCGGCGCAACAAACTTCACCGCGGCCTTTTCTCCAAAGATGTCAATTGACAAATGTACTTGTAAATGTCAATTGACAAGTGTAATTGTAAATGTAGCAATATATACATACATAATATATTGCTTCTCGGGAGAATTTACACTAATTTATTTTAAAACCGGACTGTAGGTATAGTCACAAAACAAACGTTTCACTTTGGACACTAAAGACCATTTTGTAATTTTGTATTAGCATCGGACCAAAATACTAGATTTTCTTTGCAAATCAACGTTGACTTTCAATTCAGTCACCGATATAAATTACATAAGCTGAATGTAAACCCTCATTATAAATGATATTGTTGCCAGCTGCCAAGTTTATATGTCGCCTACGACATCCACGGAAGGTAATAGTCGTATTCTAGGGCGGAACCACCAACGGAAAGTATAACAAATGGGTTCAATGACCTTTCAAGCCCTCGGTATAGGTAAAATAATTCCTCATTTATTAATTACTAAACCGATAATATTTTTTCAATAGACATATAAATAACACATCATCAATAAAAATAGTGGTATGGTATATTGTTCATGTTGCAGGTATATAATAAAATAGGTTTAAATTGATCTTACTGGGAAATAATAAGCTCCCAAGTGAAGGCGTTTTATAAAGCCAACAAGATTGTTTTTGTACGGAAATAATTAACTACAAACAATTTTTGATCATAATTTTTATTCATTGATACATTTCCATTTATTAATAATTTTTTCACTTTAATACTATTTTTAGTTTTCACAACAATTTATCTTTTTAAAATAATACATTTTGTAGAAAAGGAAAAATAGATTTGTTAGCTTGTAAAACTTTAGTAGCTGACTTGTAGGTACAAATTTCTAGCCGAAAAGGAATAAAATTCGTTTCTATAAGAGTGGGAAGTAACGTTTTCTACAAAATATTTATAATTTTTATTACACAAAATTAGGTAAATTATAACCAGAGAAAGTTCAACAAAAAGCTATGCGATAGCGGTGAATTTATACGAGTATGATTCTGGACAGCTCAATATGCCGTTGATAGTACATAAACAAAATACCTATTAGAACATAATTTATTTTCAGTCAACCACAATCATTATGGATAGATAAATATATTGTTGATTATACATAAACAAAATACTAGGAAATCAGTTAATTTTCCAATTTTCAACATGCCCGCAACATGTGTAGCAGGAAACAGGTCATTTACGAATACGATTCGCAAGATATATTCGCCGGCCAAAACCGAAAGGCATCATGCCATCAATCATAAGAATAAATAGTAAGAACAAACGCCGATTTGTTTGTATCCCCGATTTTGTACATTATATCAATATGTTTTTGCTTCGTGAAGCAATTTGCGGTTGACTATAATTATTATTGACCTAGGGTATAATATATATATATATATATATATATATATATATATCATTTGGGAGAAAAAATTACTTGATGGTAGTATTCCATGTTTAAACAAAGGGTGAGTTGCACCAGTCGCTTTGATGTTGACTTTAAACGCATACCCGACGTTCAGACAAAATGGCGTAGGTACTTTGCGTTTTTCTCCGCACGTTAAAGTTAACGTCAAAGACTAGTACAACCTAGTCTTACATTTGAACTATCAAATACCATATACAGGTTGATACAAATTGTTCTTTATGTTCGACTTCAATAACTATATTGAACTATAATAAAGAACAATTTAATTTTGTATTTCTTATTAATCATTAATCAATATACATAAAAAACTCTTGCGTTACTGAGTGACTGACTGACAGGCAACGCACAGTAGAAACTTTTGGGCGTAGAAAGCAAAATTTTGGTGTGTAGGTTCCTAGGAACAGTGTAGGGGAACACAAGAGATTTCTCTTCTTAGTGTTCCCCTACACTATCCTAGGTCCTGAAATTCCCACGGGAAAAGGGTTTTTATTCACATACGAAGTTGTGGGCAAAAGCTAGCAATGTATAATTATCTCCCTATTATCTTCTCTTGTTTCTTGATTACATTCGGAGCTGTGATGTCACAAAGCCCCAAAGGGTACGAGTAATGAAGAGATTTACAATTGGCCTGCCCGACGTTAATCCATTTTGAATGCTAATGTGTCAAGGCGTTAAGGCTATTTTGCTATGGCTGCAATAAATATGTTCTTTTAAACTATACTATTACAGACCTAAATTATACACCTAAATCCCAAGAAAAACTGTACAGAAATCTGTCTAGTAGTTGTTTAGCTTATCGCGTTCATACATGCAGACAGACGCTACATAAATTTGTTTTTATTAACCCCCGAAGCAAAAAGAGGGGTGTTATAAGTTTGAACGCTAAGTGTGTCTGTCTGTGTACGTGGCACTGTAGCTCATCAACGGGTGAACCGATTTGGATGCGGTTTTTGTTATTTGATAGCTAATTTCTTAGTTATGTTTGATCAAAATTTGTTCAGTCGTTCAAATATTGAAAGTCGGGGGTTTATTTAATTTGTAACAACAAATAAACTTTTAATGTTATATTGGGGATTAAAAACCTTGTTTATATAATATGTAAGAATGAGTATTGTGCTTTATAGACTATCAAGCGATGAAATATTCAAATATCATTGGAAAGCAATTACCCTACGAGGAAAACAGCAAGCTAGAACACGCTTCAAAATGTGTAAAATCTCAATAGCGTCACGTAGGAGCGAGTAACAGTCATTTGTCAAGCTTACCTAGACGCATTCGTCTTATAGAGAAGGGTATCAAGTCATCTCTGTTCCTTAAAGGGACAGTGATATATATGTTCCACGATGCCTGTAAAATTTTCAACTGAAAATTTTGAATACATTTTGTGTTTCAACCGTTCAAATTTTAGTCTCGAATTATTATTTTTTTATTATTAATTTGATTTTGATTAAGATTTAATCTTTTTTGTATTAGATTTATATTAATTTATTTTTTTTCTTCAATTTAACGGCTACAAAAAGAAATATATTTTCTGGATGCATATAAAAATATAGGAAAAATACGATTGTAAAAATAAAATTGTAAAACTTCGTCTAGAAACTTCGACAAAAGTGTTCAGTCATAATTTTAAACAAATTATAACTTAACTTTTTACCAGCAGGTTTCTTTTAAAACGTACATTTCTTGGCAATTGAAGCGCTTTCCGAGTCATTAAGTAGCTTTATAGGCGATCTTGAGTTAAAAGCTTGGATCTTAATTAAGCATCATCTTATGGTTTTGTTTGCTTTAAAATTAGGTACTTTGTTAGAAAAATAAATGTTTTTATTGTAATTTTTCTTAAGTGATTAATTAAATTATTTCCTTTGTGCGTGTGCATCGCGTCCCGGCTGTATTTACAGTTGTAAAAAACTGCCAAACCACATTGGCTACCCGTGGGTTACGGTATTTATTCCTGTCCATCCATAAGAAGTGCCTCAGCAATAGAGACATCAAAATGGCTATGGTAATTATCATAATTTATAATAATAATATTCTTTATTTCGAGCATCAAGACTCATGCAAAATTTTGTTAGTAAACATATAAATAAATTTTTAAATCTTGGGTTAGTAGATAACATGTTTATAACTGAATAATTATGTATGCAATTTAAATTAATTTATTTGACTGTCACTACATGAAGTCGACAGCAGTGGTTGATGTAGACGCAGTCCAGCCAGCTCGTTATCATAGCCAGGGTGTTGCTGGAGCTGGCTCGCACGCGCCGCACCAGGCTGGCGCTCCGCTTGCTCATGCTTGCATAGACGCAGTCAATCCGCGCCGCTACAAACATGGCTGATTTAGCTAATGTCGCGTATGGTTATCGCCCTTGAATAGAATCAGTGCCTATTCTCGTATAATATCGAATTAGGTGACTAAAGGAATAAAGCTTCCATTTTTCGAGAAAGGAGAACAAACAAACACACATTCAGATTTATTGGTTCACTTAAGTAAACTTAGGTGAACCACCGGTAAGAAAAAGTTACCTTTGTCCACGCAGGTGAAGTTAACAGGTCACTAAAAATCGACGCCCGACAATTATTACAAGCTTTTATTTAACTTGCAATGTAACTATGTACAGTCAACAGCACATTAACCTACCCAAATTCATTGCAAACTCGCCGCTATAACCGCGCCATAGAGGTTCAGGCGGGGTAACTTGATGTGCTGTTGACTGTACTATGCCCCTAATTTCATTTTGAAGATCATCTTCTGCCGATTGAGCTGAATTTTTGTACACAGTTTAGATGACAATGTATTATTATGATAGGCATGACCAGATGGTTCAACCAGGAACGACTCCTGACGTGGGAACTTGGCTACGGTTTACCGCACGTACATACTCACTGACAACAATAAGAGCTTGTATCAAAAATGACTTTTTTTAAAAAAACTTATGTTTAATGTACAAATTGATAAACAGGATTCAATCTAATAGAAAAAAAATATCTGCTATCGAATTAATGCCAATTGTTATACGATACTCGCATGTAACCATTAGGAATTCATTATGTAGATCAGAGATCAAACATGTCGCGACGAGGATATTCTGTTAAAGCACCAATTACGTACATATCAGCCATGGAGACATCAGATAACTGCTTATTATATAAATATCTATATGATATATATTAGAAAGCATGAAGAATTAACAAACATACTCACAAACTTTCGCCTTTAAATTATTAGTGGAAAAACTAAAAGATTTACAGACTTATATATATTAACCTTAAGTTTATGATAAATATAATATATTTTAATCCCAGGTTGGATGGCTGATTTAACGTCCCACTAATAATTTGAAGGCGAAAGTTCTTCTTCACCCTCAAACGGCTGGGCCAATTTTTAAGAAATTCGGTTTAGAAGTAGCTTATACCTTGGATTCATCAAATCAAATCATTTATTCAGAAACTGTGTTTCAGTGACTGACTGACAGACAACGCACAGCCGAAACCACTGGGCGTAGAAAGCTGAAATTTGGTGAGTAGGCTCCTAGGACAGTGTATGGGGAGCACTAAGAACGACTTTCCTGAAATTCCTACGGGAAACGGATTTTTACTCACATTTGTGGGCAAAAGATAGTATATTATATTATAGTCGCTTTTTAAGAAAGTCGTTGTGTGTTGTGTTTTATTCCACGTAATGACCGCGACCCTCAGCTATGAGGAAATACTACTATGGAGAAAATTATGCTATCTAGGTTAGGACGAACTAAATTCAAAGGTTTTACAAATTTAAACAAAATTCGTCTTTTCAATTATGCACTTGATTGTGAAGGGTTTTAAAATTTACGATCAAACTTTGCACTTTTATTCTATGTTATAAATACCATTTCATTACTCAGAATATAATGTTCTTGGTAGAACATAGAATAGGCATAGAGACAGACAAATGATATCGTCATATGAGAACGGTGGTGGACAAAGATAATGTCGCTGTTACAAATGGCTGTGCGGATGGGCCGTTGCGTGATTTCTGAATTGCCTTATATTATTAGACTTTTACTCATTTCCCCTTGTTCACGGTTGCGTTCGGGGCTGTGACGCTGCGAAGCCCGGCCCGTAAATAGGGATCAACAGTGTTCAAATGAGTTTTTTTCGGCATTTCTTCTCGGCAGCTTGTGAGAAATAACTATAAATAAAAAATTGATGACAAAATGTGCCTGTGAAGGTCTAATTTCTGAATAAATGATTTGAATTTGAATAAACAAGTCCTGTGTTTGAATTTGGCTGTGATTTTCTCAACCTCAGCCTTAGGAATCCTATTGTTGGCTATCAGCTGCCTGGGCTATGAGTCCCTTGATCGCCTCGTACGACATCCACGGGAAAATATATGTGGTTCTATTCTAACCACACGCCAAATTTTATTAGTATTATTACCAAACATCACTCTAGTTTGGTAAATATTTCACAATATTGTTATGTTTGATACAAAGCTTCTATTGAATCCTGAACATGATTACAATTAAGTTGAATTCTAATTACACTCACAGCGATGAACTGACAATGAAAATGTAAGATTCGGTTGCACCACTAAATTTTGACTTTAACTTTAACCTGCGCAGAAAAATGCAAGGTTCGTCACTTTAGGTAGATGGTATATAAATAAATAAATAAATAAATAAATAAATAAATAAATAAATATATCAGGACAAATCATACAGATTGAGCTAGCCCCAAAGTAAGTTCGAGACTTGTGTTATGGGATACTAACTCAACGATACTATATTTTATAACAAATACATATATAGATAAACATCCAAGACTCGGGCCAATCAGAAAAAGATCATTTTCCATCATGACCCGACCGGGGATCGAACCCAGGACCTCTCGGTTCAGTGGCAAGAACCTTACCACTGCGCCACCGAGGTCGTCGAGGTATTCTACAACATAAGCGATATTTTTTACTGCAACATACGCAGCCTTCAAAATTAAATATATGTAGTGATAATACACGGCATTGTTGTTGAGTAATTAATTTTATCATCTAAAACGTAACTTAATCTCATTTTGTTGTACCTAAACCTAAATACCGACGACCTCGGTGGCGCAGTGGTAAAGTTCTTGCCACTGGACCGAGAGGTCCCGGGCTCGATCCCCGGTCGGGTCATGATGGAAAATGGTCTTTTTCTGATTGGCCCGGGTCTTGGATGTTTATTTATATATGTATTTGTTATAAAATATAGTATCGTTGAGTTAGTATCCCATAACACAAGTCTCGAACTTACTTTGGGGCTAGCTCAATCTGTGTGATTTGTCCTATTATATATATATTATTATTATATATACTTTTTCAACATATCACTTACGTAGATATAATTTTGACTTATAATTTTAAATATTGCATGCGTGGAAGGGCAAACTGTAAAACTATATCTCCTATGTACCAACTAACGTATAACTAACACATACTTTTTAACGATACAGTTATCGAAATAAATATTTTTGAGTTTTTACCGTCCGCGGCGCGCAGCTAAAGTTAACGTCAAAGCTGACTAGTGCAACCTACCCTTACAAATGGCAGTGTGGACGGCGTTACGTGATTTCTGAATTGCGATGTGTTAATACCAGACACTGGAAAACGTCACGATATATGGTATATTAGTGCTGTAATTGTGGCTGGTCTGACAAATAGGGATGTCGACGATCGTGCGAAGTGAAGACAAAAAAGTAGGAAAGCGCGGACCCTGGGCTACCGGACGGAAGAAACCGGGAAAAAAGCTCAGATTCGAGAGAGACAGTGCTGAAATTGTAGCGGTTGTGTTCCAGTTGTTAAGACCGGTAAGTCTCTGGTTCGAATCCTCTTAATCTGACTGAAGTCTAGTACAATATATTTGAGGATGTTTCGCAGAGCGTTTTGAACGCTGGGTGCGCGCTGTCATTACATTTTTTCAAATTTTAACGAAGACAAATATATTATGTACTGTCATAATGTCAATTTTATGATAATGATTGATTTTATAAATGATTCCTTCCTCAAGAAAATTGACGGATCGTAATGACAGCGCGGCCGCAGCGGTCGAAACCCTCTGAGAAACACCTGAGATACCTATATTATTTTTTCACTTACTTGAAAGTGCATTTTGACTGCGTATATATTTAAATATGTAACAGTTGTTACTATTATATAATAGCGAGGTCGGGAAGCCGGGAATTTCCTGGCACTAAATAATGTGCAGTTTAACCAGTACGAACTTTAACCGAAACTAACATTCGTTGTTCAAATTCAACCAGCTTTGTTCCCTTCCTTGTAACTGCAACATTGCTTTTGAGCAAATCTTAACTTAAACACTCGGCTGGATATTTGGTCAGTAAATGTACCAAAGTGTTACTAGTGTTAGTTACTCTGAAGTAAATTTTGTTTATTTTTATACCTATATTTGTATATACTTTTAGTTTACCTATTTAGCTATATAACTAGTATTTAAAAAATACTAAAGTCTATTTAGTTACTAAATTATATTGACCGCAAAAATTTTAAAATTTGAAGTTCTGTTCACTGCTAAACTCAATTTTGAAGCAGATATATTTAACCGATTGAGCTAAAAGTTTGGATCACAATACATTATTATGATAAGTATTACCTTACAGTGCATCCAGGAATGGTACCATGACATGATTATTTTCTCAAGCATTAACAAACCATTGTTTTTGTTGTTTTCTAATTAAATTACAAGTATTAAGTTAAATAATATATTATATTAATTTGACAACATTATAATGTGTTTTTTTTTTCAGTTCCAAATATATATATATATATATATATATATACACCTACCAACTGGAATTGTAAGAAAATAAATTATCAAGACGGAATTTAATTGCAAATGCAAAATATAACTTGACATAAATAAGTTAAAATTAAAACTAAATAATAAACACTAAATTAATTTATATAAAAAGTTTATACTAAATCGCCGTCGTCGTGCGGTAAAGTTCCCAGAAGGCTGGCGGCGTTTCCTCTTTGTATGGCCAAACTCAAACGTTGGCCAAAATAGTCACCGGCCCTTGGGTCCCCGGAGACATCGACCAGGCGTGCGGAAATTTCTTTGTAAAGATTCGCATCCGCACCCCAAGGTCCCAGGGTCTCCACAGCAAAATGCTTAAATATATATGGCTGAGATGAGAGAGCAAGAGAGCCCAGAGCAATGCATATCTACGCCTATTGCAAGAAATATATAACATACATTATTTTGTAATAAAATAATTTTAATATTGCCTCTTCTTCGATTTCGCTTTTTAAGTGGAGTCATTTGTTAGTCCAACCTGGAGTATAGTCTCTCTACTCACATGTTTTCCATATCTTTTGAATGTATCTATATTTCGTTAGTGATAGATAGATAGATTAGAAGTTTATTTGCATCAATTGAGACACGAACAAATAATTAAAAGTTTGAACATGTTAGTTAGAGATACACATCTATAATTAACAATAATAAGAATATTTCCGTGACGTAAATGTGTGCCGCAGTGACACATATTGGCGACAACTCAGTGTTGGGAATTGCTCAAGGAGCAAACGCTGATTTTCAGTAATCACCATAAACGGACACGTTGAACCGCCGTCCAATGGACACGACTAATCTTACAATAAACAAGTAATATTACTATTTATCATGCAAAATGTAATGTAAAATAAAATAAAGCACCCACTATTGAGTGCGGAACAGTAGTGGTTGAGTTATAGATTAGGAAAATAAGCAAAATTTCGTCGAATATTACTAGTGTTAGTACTTCGTACACTTGAAATAACCATACAAGTTTTAATGTTAGCCGTCGAAAATCAGGGTTCGATGGAGGATAAAATGCACAAATCTAACTTCGAGACGACACCGTTAAAATCGCACGCTCGAATGTATTCCGTGACAACTGTACGGACGTATATTTATACGTTGTTACATATAGAATATAGAAGTGGCTGGAAACAATAGGAAAAAGGAAAATATGGTCAAAGGAAAATGGGAAAAAATGTATGAGTTGATGTTTCGTAAACTTTTGTGTTCGGAAAACGTAACTACATATATATTAATGGGACTTAGAACGAACCTTTTTGATACACGTACGTATCAAAAAGGTTCGTTCTAAGTCCCGTTAATATATATGTAGCTAAGACCACGGCGTATATACTGAGACAACGGCGATGTATGGTTGTTGAAATATCTCGTATAAATTATCTCATTCATCCACAAAACAAAAGATAATCTAATCTTGATGCGTTCATGTACTCATATAAGTTCATTTGTTATACAAATTAAAAAAAAAACCCCGACTTTCAATATTCATTTCGCTACAACTTTTGAACGGCTTAACAGATTTTGATCAAACATATGTAATAACCAACGCATAAAAATTATCTATCAAATAAAAGGAAACACATCCAAATCAGTCCACCCGTTGATGAGCTACGGTGCTGACAGACAGACACACTTAGCGGTCAAACTTATAAAACACCTCTTTTTGCGTCGGGGGTTAAAATGTTTTTATTTTTTTAAAGCGTAGGACGAAAACGAGCTAGGAGTGCGAGTATCCATCTGTTAACATAGGTACATACGTCTTGAAGAAACATATATTATGTATTCAGAAATTACACCTTATTCATTTTTCACGTCAAAGTTTATATTTTTTTACGATGATTTCTCAAAAATTTCCAAACTAAATGAACGAAATGCCAGCATTTCAAAACGACCATTGCTAAAAACGCTGCTGACATGAAACTCATTAAACAGTCTAAAAACGTACCTTCCATTTAGAACGAGATCCGTGATCAAAGCATTTCATATCGCGGCACACGTCGGAATCTCCCGAAGCAGCTCCCGAAGCTCCGGAGCTTCTACGTGACGAGCTTTCACTACTCAAATATTTGTACTATTCACGGGCCGGGGTATTGAAATGCGACCTCCTTTTATTAAGCCTCATTTTTGTGGAATTCGGACGCCTCGTTAATTTTCAAGATGAATTGATGTGAAATTTTTGTAAAGTAAAATTAATGGAAGTTTTGTATGAAATATCATTTAATACCCTATGTATCTCTGCTCTGTGCTGTCACTCTTGTATGTCCGATGGTTTAGTCCCACGATCGGACATTAGACTTATTCATATCAGTAATTCAACGAGAAACTTGGGGATCCAAAGGTCCAGAGTACTTCCATGTAGGTACTTTTTTTAAACCCCGACGCAAAAAGAGGGGTGTTATAAGTTTGACCGCTAAGTGTCTGTGAACCGATTTGGATGCGGTTTTTTTATTTTATTTGATAGCTAATTGTTATGCGGTGGTCCTAGATATGTTTGATCAAAATCGGTTCAGCCGTTCAAAAGTTGTAGCTAAATGGATATTGAAAGTCGACGGTTTTTTAATTGTCTAACAGATAAACTTGTCTAGCTATTAAAGTTCCTGTCTAACCTAATTTCTATCACGCATTCCTGTCTATGGTGCTCTTGATATTTCTTGTCGATCTCAATAAGTCATCCGACAGATAGACAGACAGATTATATTTTAAAAAATGGTAAGCCCTTCTGGCATGTTAGAACCCAACACTGTTTGAACGAGTTTCTTTCGGCATTTCTTCTCAGCAGTGGTCGTTACGAAATGCTAGAATATGACGTGAAATGTAAAGCTTGTGAAGGCCTAATTTCTGAATAAATTATTTGATTTAGAATATTATTTCAAATTATAATCAAACTTAAGATATCTCTTTCTATCTAAGGTTAAAAAAATATTAGTAACGTTGGCAAAGACAGTCACAAGCGTTTTCGGAGGGCTACTAAACGAGGGTCATATTTATGGAGGTCCATGGCATTCAATATGAGAAGGTTCCAAACGTTTTTTGAGACAGTAAATTGTAACAACTCTATCAAAATTTATGTACACGTCCGGCTCCATGGGAGATTTTTGTCATTTTCATGGTTTAAATAGAAACGACATTCTTTTATTGGAATCTCCGTACCTCTAAAAATAAATAGTATATTTATATGTTGACGAAAAATTTTGTTTGTCTAGTCCCATAAAATCCCACTCATAATTATTTTTCGTTAATATCTTCCATGTACAGACGACAGCCCAGTTACAGTTTGGAATGGATAGATTGGATGTTTATCGATATTATGTATTTATTATAAAATATAGTATCGTTGAGTTAGTACCCCATAACGACTCGAACTTACTGTGGGGCTAGCACAATCTGTGTGATTTGTCCTAATATATTTATTAAATATATATATGTAAAAATATAAAAGTACTTCGTAGTCTTAAAACTTAAATATGTTTATTTCGAAAATGTTGTCAATAAAGTTAACGTACAGAAATACCAACAATTGCGTTTTTCCAATTAAAAGTAACAACAACTACATAAATTTGTCGGAAAAATTCGCTAACAGAGAATTTTTTTTAATGCAAAAACGACAAAAATTTGCAAAAAAGGTTGCGCTAACTTTTATCGAGGCGATGTCAAAAATATCATTTGAAACGACGGCCAGTGGAATCTGACGCGAATGTCTTCGACACGAATTTTTGGAGATAGGTACAAAATGAAATCCTATTCAGAATATCATATAATGTGCCTTTTTCAATAATTATCGTGAAAATAGTCACCAAAACCTATAGTCATCACGCCGGGGTCACTAATAAAAATGTTAAAGCAAAATTTTGTAGAAAATAAAAATTCCAGCTTCATCGGAACAACAAACAAAAAGACAATTATTTATTTTTAAGAATCTACATAATAAAAAAGTAATAATTTTTACTAGCTCTAAATTATATCTGATTAGATTCTAATCTATTCATTAAATAAATAATTTAAAGTGGTGTGCAGAGTTATCGCATTGACTAATGCTGACTTTCAATAACACTTCCTTATGAAATTGCATTGCAAATGCTTTATAGAGGGCTATAACACAAGAATATTAGATCCGACAATAAAAACTAGAAACTTTCACATGTCAATTTAAAATGTCATTTTCATGTCAAATTTATACGTCATAGCAGCTGTTTCTTCCTCGGTCCAAATGCCCTTGTCAATTTTTAAAATACATTGAGGACACAAAAATCTGGATCATATTAGACAAAAGATAAAAAATCATGTGTTATATTTTTTATACAAATATCTGAGACTTTTTAAATATTTCTGCATTTGACATGGAGTAATTTTTTCATTGTTTTTTTCACCTGTTTCATTCCCCTGTCAATCTGAAAATAAATCGACATAATCGTACTCCAGAAAGTGCGGCCTGTTAGTAAATTCCAACAAATCGGCTAGAACGTATTTAATCTGTTTGATTTCTCACTATTATCTTCGCGTGTTCCAGGCTACATTTGGAGCTGGGACACTCTAAAGCCCAAATTTAGATACTTTAAAAAAAAATAATCCCTGGAGGAAATTAGGCGTTCGCGCAATGGCTCTTTTAGCGATTTCCCTGTTCCTTCCTCAATCATAGAGAGTAGGAGCCCTGAATACGCGTGCTTATATCATCTCTCGACGATATCAAACCAGATTTTTTTTTAGATTTGCTCCAACAACCTATAAAACAACTAAGTATTTCCAAATGTAACCTGTCACATAATTTACTGCGCGTAAAAGGTGTAATAAAATGTTCAGGAATGTTGCCAACATAAACAAAACAATTTACCGTCTTATTCGTTAAAACATCATGCGGTTTGTTAACTTGTTTTTGTTCAGGCATCTTTCGTCTCGTTTTTAGTGTAGAATGTTGAATAGGATTAAAAAAATAGTGATTGCACATTATCTTAGGGACGTATTATATCTATCTACTTATCAAAGATCAAAGTTTATGTAAAATATGTTTTATGATCTTAAACGTTTAATAGTAGAAAACAATTAGAAAGTTACGTAATTATCAGTTCCATAGTTTATTCTATCGTATCATAGTCTAGAGCAGGCCTACCATCAACTTTTACGATTCTAATGCAACTCAGTTAAATTTAGGCACCTAAAATGAATTCCGCATTCATACTAAAATGGAATATATAAATATTGACGAAAAATTTTGTTTGCCTAGTCCCATAAAGTCCCACTCATAATTATTTTTCGTTAATATCTTCCATGTACAGACGACAGCCCAGTTACAGTTTTATTATATGTATATAGTATAGAATATTCCTTTAGATTTTTCAAGAAATCGTGTCCGTGAAAATTTTGTGTAACACACGTTATGTTAATATTAATATATAGAAAGCATTAGGAAAAAATTACCACCTCGATGGCGCAGTGGTAAAGTGCTTGCCTTTGAACCGAGAGGTTCCGGGTTCGATACCCGGTCGGGTCATGATGGAAAATGATCTTTTTCTTATTGGCCTGTGTCTTGGATGTTTATCTATATATGTATTTGTTATAAAATATAGTATCGTTGAGTTAGTATCCCATAACACAAGTCTCGAACTTACTTTGGGGCTAGCTCAATCTGTGTGATCTGTCCTAATATATTTATTTATTTTTTAAAACTAACAAGATGGTTAATTTGCGATGCAGTTCAGTTTAGGTCGTAAAGTGGATCGCGTTAAGAGATGATGATAACCCCCCAGCGCTAAGAAATAAATAATTTCATGATGGCAACTCAACGGATTTTGGATTCAATTTTTACTACTATTTAGACATATATTCCCGACCTTGTGCAGGCTGGATCGTTAGTTATTATATGTACCTACCTATTAACATTATAATCTACAACTCAACAATATGCTCTGTACCCTGTATAGCCTTCAATCTCCGTGCAATACTTAATTTTTCCCGTATATTTCCGCTACGTGACAATGCGGGCGCTCCGTCACGTGTCGCGCGACGCGAAGATTATTGACACGGTAAATCAAGCAGATTGGACACGTTCTAGCCGATATGTTACAATAGATCGCGTTTGCTGGAGCGTCACTTTTGTAGATTATTTTCAGAGCAGCAAGAGAGAGAAGGAAGGTGTCGTGTGGTTGCGCCCTAGAATAGGAGCAATTTTTTTCTTCCCGTGGATGTCGTATACGGAGATTAGGGAGCACATAGGTTCAGCAGCAGAAAGGCGACAATAACATTCTCGAGGAGCATTCAACTGGTTGTAAAAATCTTCAAAACTTAATGGTAATTTTTTTACGTACAGTCAACAATACATTCACTTATACTGCATTAACCTCTATAGCGCGGTAATATCGGTGAGTTTGCAATGAATTTGGATAGGTTGATGTACTATTGACTGTACAGTCGCTATCCAGATTCCCGGAATATATACAGGAGTTCCGCTAGTAAAATAAATTGATTGATCTAATATATCCAGACATGGCCAGGCCCTATTTATTTTTGTTCGTGGTTCAGACCAAAATCACCAGATTTAGTAAAAAAAATCACAGAATTTTCAACTCGGCATTCCTTCTATCAAAGGCTCTATTGCACGCTCCATGCCAAGACTGGTACTGTCAACAAAATAAGCTCGAAGCCATTGTAAATTCGCTTCTATGTCGACTGCATACGGTCCATGCCTAACTTAGCATTTATGAGACTGTGCGATGTGTGATTATTGTGGCTCCCTAGGCGATGCTCGGGTGCGCCAATTATGGAGAAACGGCCCGAGTTTAGGAGTGAGTTGCACCAGTCAACTTGGCGATAACTTTAATCTGCGCAGAAAAATGCATAAGTACGCCGCGCTATTTTGTCTAAACGTCAGCGGCGCGCAGGTTAAAGTCAACGTTAAAGTTGACTGGTGCAAATCACCCTAAGTTTTTACAAGCTTCTATTTAGTTTCGCCTGTCTGTCTGTAATCAAATCTTGCGAATTTTCACCTACTATCCCTTGTCCTTCTTGGAATTTTCCTCATTGCTTCAGAATGACATTCATTATTATTATAAGCATTACCAGATGGTGCAGACAAGATCAAATCGCAGTGTGGGGCACCATGGTATACTGTAAGGTAAAATATTTTACTCGCCAATGCAAAATGACCTTTTTAACGACATCATAAACCTATGACAAAAATGTTTTTCTTTCTTTTTGTATTGTAAAATCTCTGATCATCCAGGAATGAGGATATAGGTTAGGTTGTGTATTCTTGTCTGTTATTTTGTTACTAGATAGATCAAATTCGTAAATCAATCAATACATAAGTAAATTAATGTCATTCATCAATGTCTGATTCATCAATATTATCTCTCTCTCTTTCTCAATATTATCAATTTATTATATGTAGACTACATAACGTGCATCTCATCTCTCTTCAATAGTGACTGAAGAAAGTAGACGCAAGCCAGGCGGTCAGTTTTATCACAACGAACACTTAAAAAATGTGAGAATTTTTTTTACGCAAACCCTGCGGCCTTTCAGCCCGGAATGCAACCAAGACGCGAAAATGAAATAGAAAATATGACATATCTTCCAGAAGATTTCAGATAATTTGAAATTAACATAGAGAATTAACATAGAAATTAACATCTGTTGTTAACTATATAGAAAATTAATAGTTAAAGAAAATCGCTGATAGAAATACTTGTCTCATTGAATAATATTTAATTTTTGTAAGATAATATATACTTAACTACGGTTTAATACTTTACAATTAGCTGCTTGACGACTATTGTTTTAATTCGCACTCCTGATTCATTGTCATAGTAATTTAAGTACCCATTTTTGACGCTCAAAGTTTGTAATTATATATGTATATTATGTTTCACAGCTTCATTCTTCGGATTTACATATTGTAGTAGCGCCACCTACTGTCAGCCTTGCACGGTAGTTTAAAGTTTTTTTTTATATATATGGCAACACTCTCGCATATTCGTAGTGGGGACACACATTCCGAGTTTCAGTCATGTAGTTTAAAGATGCTCAATTGCTCAATGGTCAATTTTGTTTACTTAGTTATTTCGTAGTATTTAAGGGTCGGGTTATTATTATTTTTTATCATTCAAAAAATGATACAGGGTGGGTGATGGTAAATCGCTTCGAATGAAGCTGTTCACATAATTATGATCGAACTTCACTTGGAAGTTCGTTTGATCTTAATTTTTTTGTAAATGTTTATATTACAAAACTGTATGTTGCCATAAGAAAAATAAAATATAACACTGGAAGCAAGAATTTATAATTAAACTTTGTAATACACAATTAAATTGAGGTAGGTATACACTTGAGCATCGTGTGAATTCTTAGAACGGCTTCCTGTTTTATCCGAATGAGCGTTTCTTGGAATAATCATCTCGATAATTTCAGAATAGGCCTTTATAAATTAAACATCAAAACTGATCGCGAGAAATTCTATTTTTTACTTCAATAATCGATATCGTATATTTTTTTTTATGTAATCTTCCGTCTGGGAGTTTACCACGAGTATCATCTTCAAAGGAAAAGATCCTTTATTTAAATGTTCCATATTTTTTTCTATTATGTGATATTGTTTATTAATTTTATCTATTATAGTTTTTAGTCGTTTCTGTTAATGTTATTATATGTTCTATTTTTTAAATTATTTTATTCTGTAATATTTGTTTCTTTTGTACATGTATGATATTAAACAGTGTGCATGGTGCTCAAAATTATTTTAAAGCGGACGAAATGCGATAGTAGGCTTCGTCACAGATACTTCCAGAATATTACCAGTAATACTTTTGTCAATATCACCAATAAACAAATATAGGTCATATTAGCTAACATTTTTAGAGTAGACTATATTATATGAAAAAATACGGAATGTGTGTACTTGATATTTATTTTCAAATTCATTATTAAAACTTATATTTTTAACGTGGTTAATAACTATACTTTTTACTATGATTTTGTAATTGAGATATACTCGCCCGTGACCCGTGACTCATTCGCGGTAGGTCCATTGAAAATCGGCGTTCAAGTTACTGATGTGACTGTAACATATGCTGAATGCGTCTATTTGCCGAAATGAACCCACGGTACAACGTGACAACTCTGCTTACACACTGGTATTCGCTTGTATGATAAGATTTTTTTCTACTTACATGTTTGTTATCATTATTTTGTATTGTGGTGTTTTTGGCAATAAATGTTCATTCATTCAGTCATTCATTCATTTATTCATTCATTCATTCATTCATTTATAAAAATCTTAAAATTGAGCTATGATACAGGTATAGTTTTTTAATACCTACCCATGTCCAATTTATTGATTGAAATTTGAGCCATAATACAACACAAAATGAGAGCTATCATTTTATTATCAACACAATTGTACGCTGCAACTTCGTTTATCATTTTCATTCATGAAACAAAGTAAAATCTCTTCTCTACTATAAATTTGGAGTACCATTTCTATCTGTTGACTACAAGAAGCGACTGTTAGGTGTAAACCTTGTTCATTGCTCGGTCAGTGAGGATACATCCGTTGTCACAGAAGAGAATGTGACAGTGTATAACAGATTGGATGAAAAGGTAGTTGGTTAAGTGGTGTATAGCGCGCTTGCGCGGTGCGGTGTGGTCTATGCTAGCCTCTTTCCCCGCAGTCTACCGCGCCCGTCCCTGCGATTAGCTCGCGCCAACGCGTCTCCCCCCCTCCCCCCTAACACGTCAAAATAACAAATTGATTTATACCCGAGCGAAGTTAGCCAAAACTTGTATGACTTCGATCAAGTATCAAAATCATCGAGTCGCGCACGCAGTCGATGCTGGCAACTTTAGTGATGTGAAATAGGTAGGTTACATATTTTTGAATTTAGAATTTTGTGCGATCTGTCATCGTTTTGGGTGACAGTGGATGAATGATAGCAAATATTTCTAGGCCTTTTGTGAGCGAGCGGTATTTTGACGAGTCACGATGATAACAGCGAATGCTTCTTTTCTGTGCGGCGTAAATAAATTTCTTACGATATTTATACCTAATATGACATCTTGGATGTTGTCTTTTTATTTATACTTTAAAATATAATCTGGCTGAAATAAAAATGTCTATTTCTACAAATAATTATGGTTCACTATTTAAAAATAGATTTGAAACAACAACGTCTATCGAATTTCTTAAAACTTCCCACCTTCTTACGTGTATTTTAAGCTATACTTTCAGCTGTCTATCTTGCCTGGTCTGTTTAGGACCGAATTGACTGAAATTCTCTCTCTAAAAACAAGTTTGGCTTCTTTCAATCCAAATCTAATGGAAAAAAATCAAAAGTATACACCTATTTCAAGACAACTTCAAAACAATTCTAACGACGTAAACAGTAACGCTGTAATCTTCACGTCTCTATTCATAAAAAAGTTAAAGCGCTAAATTTTAAGCTGAAAATATTTTGTCACTATTGCACGTAACAATTTTTGTCATTGACAGACCGAGACAAATTTTAAATAACCTCAAAATAAACAATCTTAATAAATTATTATTAAGGTTGTATTTTTACACAAAAAACATGGACGTTTTAAACTTTATTTTTGTAGATTAGAAATTATTTATTTTTGTATATTAAAAATAAACTTTAAAACGTCCATTAACTTTATTTTTAATCTACAAAAATAAATAATAAGATTAGAATAAGATTCAGCAAATAAGCTCTTAAACCTAATGGGTTTAAGAGCTTATTTACTAAATCTTATTTATTAAGAAACCACGGAAAAGGTGAACAACCTTTTTTCGCGGAAAAATTCTGGGCGAGGTCTTTGTTAGTCGATTCTCACCTCTCTAGGGACAAGTAAGGGAAAAGCAGCTTTGAATATGTTGTTAAAGCTTTACTTGTATATTCTAATATGACAATGAATATTGTATGTTACATCTCGTTTCAGCTACATTTATGTAAATAAATAATTTGAGATTTGTTAAAGTAAGTTTTGTTTGTAAATAAGGTTTAACAGTTCTGCAGTATTTATTTTATTTAATAGCACGTGAAATGGTAATCTTATAGGCAATATATTATAAGAAAAATATTCATCATCCTCATCTGCAGCCCTCCGCGACCCACTGCTGGGCATAGGCCTCCTTCCGTCTCCGCCAACCATCACTGTCCTGGCCCATCCCCATCCAGTTGTTGCCAACAATTTCCTTCACATCATCGACCCATCTAGCCGGAAAAAAAAGAAAGAAAAATATTTACTTTTTTTACATAATAAATTTATTTAATAAATTACCAGTATTGTATTGTTCATAGTCGTATTCCTCATGGCTGGGGGTCGTGGTCATTACTTGGAATTAAACACAATAACAACTTTCTTGGCATTATGAATGGAGTGGTTAACCATTGCCTTCTCCATTTAATACACAAGTTAATAATAATCAACCAGTGTGCTGGTTTCCTCACGATATTTTCCTTCACCGGAAGTAAGTGGTGGTCGATGAAAATATATTCAAAAAAATTCAAATTCAAATCATTTATTCAGAAATTAGACCTTCACAGGCACTTTTTCTCGTCAATCTTTATATTTATAGTTATTTCTCACAAACTACTGGACTATACATGAGTTAGATTGGTATACAAATTCATATGGCACGAGTAGGATTCCAATTTGGGACCTTTCGATCCACAGGCGGGCGTCTTAATCATTACACCGTCACCGCTTCCAGTATTGTATTATTAACCTACATATCCACGACCATACATGGCGTGCAATTCGTCGAATTTTCTACCATTAGCCGAATTAAATTACACTTGCTAAATATTAAACTCATTTGAGGGGGGGTCTAATTTGTCATTCTGTCTTCATTATGAACTTGGCTGGGTGTTGTGTAAATTAATTACAATTTAATTAAACCACGGTTTTGATCAGATGGAAGCGTTTGCTTTCTACTGTTTCGTTTCAAAATAAAACGTCAGTCGGCTAAAGACGCGTTTATACCAAACGATCGAATATCCGTGGTCAGACTGGCCAGGCATTATTGAACAGCCTGAATAGGAATAGAATGAGAATAATAATATGGTCGTTTTGTATAGACGCACCTTAAACTGTCGAAAGATGCAGTTCGTTTCAGGTTGTCTAAAGAAGCGATTCCCAAAATGTTCCCGCGATCCTAAGACTCTGTAAAACACATGCCGAGGTTTAATTATTGCATTTTGTACGTACAAATTTTAATTTATGACTTCATCATATTCATGGCTTTCTAAAAAACCCTTCAAAAATGTTTGAGAACTTGTAATCTAGGACATAATCTCCTTCCATATACACATTAACGAGCACTTATCATTAACTTGATTTACCGTGTTGTTAATTTTGTTTTAGTTAAAATGTTTCAATTTATTATTTGTTACTTAATTGTAACAGTGTATTACACTGTTGTAGGCTTAAAAATTTTGATCGTATTTCGCATTTTATCAGTCACTATGTTTGGACATTTAGAGAATGACACACGCTAATAGGTTAGAAGCCATGGCCTCTTCCCCTCCAATAAGTATCCCCGTGTCAATCACCTGACACCACTCAACGCTGCACGGCAATCCATCATAATTCAGCCGTCACTCAGTCAATATTGTACTAGACGCTTGAACCACGTAATAAAATGTAAGGGTCGCAGGTTTTTTTACCCTCCGCTCTTTGAGCTAGTGTTGCCAAAAAAATCGATAGTTATATCGATAGTTGACCTAGAAAGTCATATAAACTATCGATAGTGTTGATAGTATAATAACAAATAATAAACTATCGACATTGTCGATACTATTATAGGTATGATGACTATAATGTATTAGTAATAGAGGAAAACTAAAGAAGAAATAGATGGATTGAAGTATAGTGAGTATTATGTGAAATAGCAATGGGCGAAGTGCGAGTTAGCATTTCACTTCTCACCATCGAATCGATTCGAAATGAGCCACTGCGAACCAATCACATTGCGCCATTGTGACGCAACGACAGCCACACTGCAATGTCATTGGTTCGCTGCGTCTCACTTCGAGTCGATTCGATGGTGAGAAGTGATATGCTAACCCGCACTAACCCCTCTGGGCACACAAGTTACAGAGCTAAATGAAAAAAGTTAACCGACCGGAGATAAGCGGGTAAAAGGTTAAGAAGAAGGAGAGTATCGATACTCAGATGACAGAGATCTCATCTGAGCGTGTTCCCGGTTTCTTCCAGGGACCAGCCCAGGGACTGCTAAAGAAAAGAAAAGATTATGTTTATTCTTCTATACAGTCGATAGTGATCGAAACTATCAATAGTTACACTATTTCCAAACTATCGATAGTGACTCGATAGTGTCCTATCAGTAGGCAACACTACTTTGAGCTGTTATTTTCCACAGTTTTAGGTATGTTTTTATACCAAATAAACAAGGATGAATGTTAAGCTTTTTAGACGACTCGGTCTGTCAAAATTTTTGGTCGTATTTTCCGGTAAATTGTTTTTATAAGAGCTCAAAAGCCATAGGAACGTGGGAAAACCTCGTGACTTTCTGGGAATAAATGAGCATTAGATTTAACAAATATTTCCACTTCAAGTATACATGTAAAGTGGTGGAAGTATTATTTTATGTTGTTTAAATAGCGGCTGATAACTATCAATACTTGGTAATCCTAACATTGCTCGAAAACAGCGCTTTTGGATTTTGAAGGCTAAATCCTTGTCTGTAGAATATTTAAATGTGAGACATATATAAACGTAATTTTAGGTTATGTATATCAAGATATTACAAAACTCATTTGCTTATTTGGGTCAGTGATTGATTAGTCTAATTAGAGTTCCAAATATCCTAAGTCAACTGATTCCTGTCAGGTTTATTGCAGCTACGTTCATTACGCAATAATTATTTGGGAGGCTTTATTTGTTAATTAATCATGACCTTTTGGAGCATTATCTAAGATAAGCTCAAGCACTAAACTTGTAGAGGTCCTTGACCTCTCTTAATTTAATCAGATTGAGACCCAGGCTTACCTGGGACAGACCTAAGATGGCCTGTAAACGGTTAAATTAATTGCGCAATTTGTAAATGAACGACATGAATACTTGACCGAAGTGGGCAGTTTCATTTTCTAAAATCCTTTTTATTCAATCATATTTTGGCGACCTCCGTGGCCTAATGGTCATCACGCCGGACTTTCTTGGCCGGTCTGGACGCCGGGTTCGATCCCCGGTCAATTAAAGATGAAAAATGAACTTTTCTGATTAATTCTTGGGCGTTTTCTATATGAATACGTATGTATTGTTATAAAATATAGTGTCGTTGAGTTAGTAACCCATAACACAAGACTCACATTTGTTTTATTTATTTATATTGTACAAATTCGTACACGGATCGGCTTAGTCCAAAAATATTGTACATCTAAGTCAGTAAATAACAGATTTCTCTACAATAATATTTTTTAATTTTTTAACATATTAAAACTAAATATGCTAATACAATTATAATCTAGCCTAATAGCGGGCTAATGAGTAATTTTACATTGGCCTAGTTTTATAACGCTCGTAGTTTAAGAATGTGTCCACCAGCACTTTTTCTTACTGTCTCTATTAAGGGGAAGTCTTTTTTTTTTCATGAGTTTTTATTTACACTAATTTGTCACTAACACATAACACTATAGATTTTTGTTGGCACTATCACTGGAAATTATGTGTGAAATGGAGAAGACAATGGCAAACCAATCCATTACTAATGCCAAGAAAGTTGTTATGTGTGTAATTCCACGTAATGATCCTCAGTCATGAGGAATATGACTATGAAGATTTTATTAGGCATTAAGCTAAGCAGCAAGACTATATCGGCTCAGCAACGTGGAGAGGATTGGTGAGAATCGCCTGGAATAGACGTGTCGGTCGCCCGAACTACCTCTGGAGTGACGATGTACTGAGAGACCTGGATTTCGAAGAACCGACTGGCAAAAACGATGCAGAATAAGAAACAGTAAAAAGTTAAAGTATCAAAGGCCTAGATCCTCTTTGGAATCGCTGGAGCCAGCGAAAGTCATTCAAAAAAATTGTTATTCAAAAAAAAGTAAAAAATATATAAGCTAAAGTATGTTTTGTCTCCTTCTATCAATAGCAAATATTATAAAGTGTGATAGTAACATATTTTATCTTAAAGTATGCTTTAACTTTTTTATGAGTAACTGAGAATGTATTTCAATATGAATATCTATTCCACTGAAACTTAGTACGTGTAATCGTAAAGTTAAATCAATTTGTGAAAACGACCGCATGTTATTAGTAACAGTAACCTAACATAATATTCGGGAAACGACAACAGAAATTAGTTACCTATATGAATGGGACTATTCAATATCAAAATCAAATCATTTATTCAGAAATGAGGCCTTTACAGGCACTTTTTCACTTCATATTCTAAATTAAATGATGTTTACCAAAGCTACAAACTACTAGCATTTCGGAACGACCACTGCTGAGAAGAAATGCCGAAAGAAACTCATTAAAACAGTGTTGGTCCCTATTATGCCAGAAGGGCTTACCATTTTTTAAATACATATAAATTTATGTATATTTTTTTATCAGTAATATAACAATGTAAGTACACATATATTTTAATTCAACCGCAACATGGATATTTTCTTTATCAAATATTTTTGTAATAATGATGTCTCCATTGTTTTTATGAACATCGCTCATCCGATCTCGTTTCATTTCACATTCTATGTTTTGAAACTAGATCTCTTAAATATGTTATTTCACTTGCTTTTAAAAATATTATTATTTTGTATATCAACGAAAAGTGTTTTTCTCATCATCATAGGGTGCCATCTTCGAATTGAAGTTTGGTTGGAAGTCAGCATACTGAAACCCTCGCGGCTTTGGGCCGTTATTTTCAGTTGGGTATATCTAAGTCCGGTCCAATCCAATTTATGTCATCAAACTACTTCCGTCGAGGGCGGCCAGGAGGTCTTTTGCCAGGAAGTCTTTTGCCAGGAGATCTTTTGCCAGGAGGTCTTTTGCCAGGTCTTTTGCCAGGAAGTGTTTTTCTGCAACTGACAAAATGTAAAAATAATGAAGTAAAATATTACTAAAATTCACTCCGTTCAGATTTGTAATTGTAAAAAAAAACACAGATCCCTACATTTTCAAATTTCCGTATGTCAACATCGGTATTTAAAGTTTAATTCGATGTTGCCTTTTATAAAGTTATACAAACGGGATTTAATTCAATTAATTATGTGCAAGGATTTAAACTGTCCTATTGAAATTTGTTAAACAATGAATCACAATTAGAATCTATGAACGATTCAATATTGACAGCTTTTAATTACAATTAATTGTTGCTATTAAAACCTTCCTAAGGATATTTTAATATTGTTGAATTTATAGTACCAAAACGTCACCTCGCTTATGTCATACACATAACAGTTTATGTGAATAGATAGGTGTTTGATTATCAGTTTTCCAGGGAAATTAACACACGCGTAGAATAAAATGTCACAACATTTATTTTGTACCATTTTTTCTTTGACGTACGGTTTTGACATAAAATATTTTGGCATAATAGGTGTAAGGCATGTATGATTTTTTGGCATACGGGTAAATGTGGCATTTAATTAACTTTTACGTTAGGTTAATTATGCTTAGAAATCATTATGCCATAATACACTATGCTATATTACAATTTTTATGCTTATATATATATGCTTTCTATATATATACATACATACATATATATATTATTATTATTAATATTAACATAACGTGTGTTACACAAAATTTTGTGTATCATGTCCGTGAAAATTTTGTGTAACACACGTTATGTTAATATTAATATATAGAAAGCATTAGGAAAAAATTACCACCTCGATGGCGCAGTGGTAAAGTGCTTGCCTCTGAACCGAGAGGTTCCGGGTTCGATACCCGGTCGGGTCATGATGGAATGGATAGATTGGATGTTTATCGATATTATGTATTTGTTATAAAATATAGTATCGTTGAGTTAGTATCCCATAACACACGTCTCGTACTTACTGTGGGGCTAGCACAATCTGTGTGACTTATCCTATATATATATATATAGACCCAGACAAATACAATATACCTAACTCGGAATATTTCGTGCACTAGATTACGTTTTAAAGTAAAATAAATTTATTTTAAGCTAAGGAGGTGAATCAAATAACTTGTGTTTAGAAGTTTTGTTCTATGCATTAGGTTAAACATACGTTAGACTTTAAACTTCCAAAGTTCGTGAGATAAGCTCCAAGTGTATCTAAATTAGATTTAAATACGAAGTTGAATCGGAAAGTTGTTGTTTATCTATTTTAACGAATGAACGAACTCAAAATTAGAAATCTTTGGTATTAGGGTTTCGTAGCCATATGGCAAAAACGGAACACTTATAGTTTCGCCATGTCCGTTTGTCCGTGTGTCATTTTATCGTCTTTTTATTCGGAGACAATGCGTATTATATTATTAAAATTTGGTAGGAAGGTGTATTCATTGAACAGCTACAAAATTGTGCAGTATAATTTTGAAAAATAAAATTATTAAGGGTTGCACTCCATACTGGTAACTGAGGAATGAAAAAACTCCCAAAATGTTTAGACAACATAGCTTTTTCATGTCATTGAATAGGTATTTAAAAATAATGTGCCATTTATGTAAAATAGTTTTTTTTATTTTTATTTTTCCAATATTTTGGGAAATATTTGCTTCTAAATTAGTAAAAAGTCTGTTCATTGTGCAATGAAAGATTGTGAAAAAAATTGAAACAGTTTTTTTTATTGAACTCATCACAACTATTACTACATAGTATAAAAATAATCGCGATGTCTATCTGTTCCTATATACGCTTAAATCTTTAAAACTACACAACGAGATAGATTTTTTTAATACAGAGAGTGATTCAAAAAAATAGGTAAATTGCATTGTTTCGTTATTTTTTTCTTTTTGTTTGCACATTTACTGGGGTGGAGGGTTGATATCCTGAGATACAGGAATCTTCCTAGTTTAGGTATCAACCCACCATAATACTTCTTCCTTTTTATTAAGTTAATATATTAAGATAATTTAAGTAATTCTGAAGTTGTTTTGTAAACTTTTTAGTGGTTATTTTGAGACAATAAATATTTATTACTTTTATAAATGTTTTCTCCTTTTTTTAAATAAAAATAAAAAATGATATACGCCTCATACGCGGTCCGAAGCCAAGCGTAAGAGGGAAAAGTTTTATATGCTGAATGTAGACGTGACGAAGTTAGGAATTTACGTGTGATTCGGCATGTGTTTAGTATTACCGCCTTCTGGATCAAGGAGAGTGTATTATCTGGTATGTCTAAGGTGTTCAAGCTGTGTTTCAGTGATGTAGGTATGATGCCAGTTGAAGACAATACAATAGGTATAATGTGAACAGTTTGCGCTTTCTACTGAGTTTTGATTTCGATTGCTAAGTCTTGATATTTTCTTAACTTTTCAGAGATAGTTGTCTGTAGATTATGTGTATTAGTTACTGCAATATTTATGAGGTAAACTTTTTTATGAATTTTATCGTGCACAGTAATGTCGGGTCTGTTGAAGTCAATAGTTTTGTCAGTTATGATAGTTATTATTATTATTATATTATTCAGGATGAAAGTTAGGTGTATAATTTATTATTACCCGAGCGAAGCCGGGACAGAAAAACAAATCAAATATTCCGTTAAGAATGAGACCACCTATTTCAAATATTACTTTTCCAGTATAAATTGTGAAAGGTTTTAGAGAAAAATAGAAAAATGGCTCGAACAAAAGCCGAAACAAACGAACCACGAAAACGAAAACGGATAACATAACCATATTATTGGATGTGTTTACAAAAATAATAATAAACCCAATATCACACAATGACAATCGTAACACCGGTAAGACGTCTTCGGAATCAAACTTATGAGCTTTAACCCTATTGATTTAAGAGCCACATCAAGTATTTATTCGACGTGACCAAATTGAATAAGGACCGTGTTACAACGAGGTCGTTGATTGTTAACACAAAGTCACAAATGACTGACAATGGACTGGATCGCTTTTATCCGACTGTTGTTGAAATGTTGGTTGTGTTTTTTGATCGTGTGATCAAGTATGACCATAGATTTTGATACTATCGTGTGCATTTACTTGAAGACAAAAGTACCAAAATCACATTAGTACTATTTTATTACAAACATAGCAACATTTTGCAGATTTTATAATATTTTATTGGCACTCAAAGTTTACCTTTGTAAAGTTTATGTGAATATTAATTTTACACAAATTTCTGTTTATTTCCAGAAATTAAACAAAAAATGTCATAATGTTTGTTTACCGTTTAACAATTCAAATTATGAATAATCTCTATTTGCAAATTTAAACTATTATTATAAAGAGGTAGCGTTTGTGAGTTTGTGACTTTGTGAATTTGTATGTTTGAGGCGGGTAATCTCCGAAACTACCGAACTGATGTTAAAAATTATTTCACCATTAGAAAGGTACATTATCCAAGATTGCTATAGGCTATAGTTTTAGGGCAACATCTAGTAATAAACTAAAATAAAAATTTAAAAAATCCCAGACTCGACCACCGATTTTGCTGACGTTATCTCATCTGCTAGTAAAGAGTTCACGGTTGCCAAACGCACATTTTCCAAATATAACTAAGAACACTGTAGATTAAATTATCTTTCAAATTAAAATCTGGCAGCTACGACGCCACGGACAGACATACAGAAACACAGACGTGTTAATGTTATACTTATAACTCTCCTTCTGTCGTCGTTGGTAAAAAAAAAAAACACAATTTGACAAATTTAAAATTAAATTATTTAAAAAATGTTAAACCCAATATCGGAACAGCAGCTTCGTACATTGAATCGTACCAGATGTTCAGACAAAGGCATCTTAACAAAAAGTAATTATAAAGGGGATTAGGCCGCTCCGAAAATAAAGGGTTTAGAACGATACTCACCGTATAATTGAAATGTTCAAACGTAATTACCTTTTTTCTATATTATTTTCATCACTCTGGGTCAGAAGTTTTTTCATTGCATATTTCTAGGTCGCTATTTTTTGTTGGCTAGTGCGCCGGTAGTAGTTATAACATAATACCTCTGCAAAACAAGGGTTGTCATTCGCGTTTTCTTTTATTTTTTCCTCCTTCTCAACTAATTACGAACGTGCAGTTAAGGCTTTTGTCACAGTACCCTGTAATTAAACTGGCTCTCTCACCCTTCAAACTGTAACACAACAATCCAAACACTGCTGTTTGGTAGCAGAAATGGGTGACAAAGCAGATAACAGAAGTACAAAGGACATAAATCTACTTTCTTGGTAATATTTTAATTAATAAATCAGATACTACATGTAAAAGAGATTTTACCAAAAAAGTCGTTCTATGTCCGTAGGCTGCGGTGACCACTTCCCATCACATGGACCGAATGCCTGTTTGCTTGTTCAGTAGTATAAAAAAGTTTATCATTTCTCTTGATGATGATGATAAAAAGACTAATTTTAAACTTAACCTAATTAAAATTTAATTTTAAAAGACTAATATAATTTGCCATACGCCCGAAAACTCTTTAAAAAAATTAAATTCCTTAGATTGAAAAAAACATAGGTAATTATTTTTCCCGAAAGAAATCGTCCTTTTGTAGACGAGACACTCGATTAAAGCATCTATTAATCCATCGCAATCGGCTGTCAATTGGTTATCGATCATGGAGCTTCGATAACAGACGCGAATTTTAGTCGAGTCATTTGAAGTTCATTAGTGTGTCTGTTTTGATGTGTCTACGAAGATTGTGTTTTCTAACTTATTTTTAAGGGGGTTTTCTCATATATATATCATCCCATTGCTTCCTCAGTTATAGAGCTAAAATGAAAAAACTAAAAATAAAAGTCATTTATTTCAGACGAGTCTCTATTTATAAGCATTAAAATTTTAGCCATAATATAATATTATGCCATATTTTTTCTTGGATATTATAATTTTTTTTTTAATTTACGCTTTAACTATAAAAATTAATGAAATTTAAAGAAACTAATTTTACCCGTATGCCAAAAATAGATTGTGCCTTAGAACTATTATGCCAAAATATTTTATACCAAAACCGGTATGCCTAAGAACAATATGACAAAATAAATTATGTGAAAATAGAGACCCTTTTCAGAACATAGGGTGATGATATAGTAACAAAGCAGACTCAACTCCGATGCTCCATGGCTAAGGAAGAAACCGGGAAAACAATAGGGAGAAATAAAAAGATTTCATACTAAATAGTCCATTTTCTTCTAATTAAACTATAATAACACGCGTGAATCAATTCTCAAAAGGAATCAAAGTAAAATTTTAGTTATTCTTTTATCGCGTATTCTAACACTGGTAAAATTTATTTATTACTATCATTCAAATTCTCGTATATTTGTCATATTTAGTTCTATTCCCCGTTTTCCGCTACGTGTCTCGTTCTTCAACGTGTCCGATCACATTTCCCGTTACGCGTCCCACTCCCGCTACCCGTAACGCGTGCCGAACATTTGATGGACCCTCATTAAAAATAATAAAATTTCGCATACATTTCCACCCCTATATCATTCCCCTAGAGATCAATTTTCAAAATCTAGTTATATTTTACTAACTATATAGATTACCAACTACAAATTTAAATAAAAAATTTCATGTCAAATTTTATACAAACTTGCAACCCCTATTTCCCCCTATAGGGATGTAATTTACAAAATCTATTTAATGCATTATTTTTTTTTTTACCAATTACAAATTTAAATTTAAAATTTCATGTGTCTCACGTCAAAAATGAAGAAGTTTCATACAAACTGGAAACCCCTATTTCACCCCTTTAAGGATGAATATCGAAATATCCTTTCTTAGCGGATGTCTCCAAATCACACTCTACCTTTCTGCCAAATTTCATCTTCATGAGCTCAGTAGTTTTCGAGATTTCGTGATACGTGAGTCAGTGTTTTTCGCTTTTATATAAATAGATTGAAATTAACTTACAAATACAATTCATTTTTCTTCTCCGCTTCGCACGGTCCCGGAACCAGGTCTATTCAAAACAGATCATTTTCATCCTGATCTGACCGGAGATGGAACCATTAGGCTACAGAGGTCCCCAAGAAAAGGATAAAACCCTAGATATACATTGCATATTTACAATTTAATTATATTATAGATCATAAGATACCATAATCGGAAGACCAAACCACAGCCGGGCGACCGCCCCGCCACAATCGCTTCACAGGATTAAGTAACGAATTCTTCTTTCGTCCCTTCGTTTCCCAATCAAACCATCATCGGTCAAGCGTGAATGATCGAATTTTCCAATACAACACTCCCGGATAAAGCTGTTTGCCAAATAGTAAATATATTTTTTGAAATCAATAATGACAAATACAGCGGTATTTTAACAACACTTAATAAAACTTTAATGCAAATGTGCAATCATACAGGTACGGATTTAAGGACAGAACAATGATAACTTATAACATAACACAAGTAATTTTGACGTTAACTTTAACCAGAAAAATTAAAAGTACGCCATTTTATATAAACAATAGCAGCCCGTAGGTTTAAGTTGATGTCAAAATTGACCGGAGCAACCCATTCTCAGTTACCTACCATTTAGCTTTGTCGTGTAACCTAACCCGTCAGACGTGTGATTCCGCCCTAGAATAGGACCACTCCATATCCCCCGTGGATGTCGTACAAGGATGACAAGGATACAGTGCCTTGACAGTTTGATAGCACTCGAAGCATAGCCAAGGAGATTGACGTCAAGAAAGCGAACGATTTGGAAATTGTAAGAACAAAGACCGTGGACTCCTATGGGTCTTTATGCGTTGGTAATAACGGCGAATTTACAATGAATTTGTGTAGGTAGATGTGCTATTGATTGTACTTATATACAATTATCATAAATCAATTTAGGGCTTTCAATAATAAGGCTGTATTGAGGCAATATAAATTATTCAAATCACATCCCATTTCCTTTTGATGAATAAGAACGAAAGGTCAAAAAACGAACAAAAAAAAACATATTTTTTGTAAGCGTTAACTAATCATTCTTATCACTTCAATTAATATTCTATCTAATTAATCTCATTTTATTCACAGGGAAAAATGTTCTTACTAAAAACATTCACGTCTGTAATTCCCCAATGAAGAGTCGAGAACAAGAATACAGGAATAAGAAAACGTTAGAGAATCTTTTAGAAAGACAGTGATTGTATGCAAATCGGTAGATCGGAGATAAAAAAGACAAGCATTTCCCGATACATTCTGTATTCAGATCAACAATAGTCAGAATGTTGCGATAAATTACACCACAAGTACATTATAATTATTTTTTATGTTGTTTTGATTCAACGAAAAAAAAATATTTAACTAAGTTATCGATGAAACATGATAAGCAAGTGATATTACCCAAGAATAGGACCAGGCGAGTAAGGGAGACACAAGTTTGACAGCTGATAGGTAGGCGATTACAGTCTGAAAGAATCTGTAAAACAGATTCTTCTGAAAACCTTCAAAAAATGTAAGTTGAAACATTACGAAACCTGTTTCACGTAAATATTTGATGCCTAAATGAATTTCCCTAAATGTTTATAAAAAACAACAAAAAAAAAAGAAACTAGAGAAATCATCGCAGCATAAAAGAACACATGAATTTATAATAGTAATGATGGATTTTGAAAATATGATGAAGGCAGAATAAATGGATAATTATAATTCATGCTTGTATAATATTTATCGTTATGTTCCAATGATCCACGTTTCTCGATTTTGTGATACACTCAGGCATCTAAAAATAAGTCGACTCCTTGCAAACAACTTGTTATGTTAACAGACTAAAATGTCACGATAATAATGTCGATATCGACATAGCGGAAAGTTTTCCACGAAAAGGATTCCACGATTAATATTGTCCAAGTTCTCCAAATTAGTGAGCCGTCAAAGTAGGGACTCACTAAAACAAAAGTTCTCTGTCATTGTTCCGTGTGGGTATTATCAATTCCTCAACCATTAATTAATTTAAAAGTAGCGGTCTGCCCCGGCTTCGCTCAGGTAAAACTATATATATATATATATATATATATATATATATATATATATATATATATATATATATCGATAGGCCCATCGATAAATTCAAAAACTATCGAACCGATATTTGTAATTCTAGAGGAAGGTTTATGTGTCGATGGGCTTATCGATATTATCGATTAGTATAGCCTTTATCGATTGAAACTATATAGGTAGTTCGGTAAAGCTAGCCAAGATCTACAGATAGTGGAGGGGCGTGGTGACCACTACGCTACGGAGATCGTCAGAATCAGATCCCTATTTTTATGCGTACAATTTTATGTCACAATTTAACATGGCTTAATTTTACTTATCATACAAATAGTTACGCATAATATTAATTTGGCACAATGTTTTACGCACATTTTTTTACGCATACCCTACCTTAGGCATAACAATTTTTAAGCATAATATTCTAAAGCATATTGGCGGCTTATGGGTGGCCCAAGAGCCACCCCGCCGCACCCTAACCTACTGCTACACTAAAGCTTTATGCAAATCAAAATTATGGTAAAATACATTAGCCTAAACTATATTTATGCTTATTGAAAATGTATGCCAAAAACAATTATGTCAAAATATTATTATGTCAAAAATATATATGTCTAAATCTTATGCTAAATTGAATTAGGATAAAAAAATTATGCGAAAAAAGGGATCCCGTAAGAATCATCAAGAATAATGATCCAGGAGGAGGTATAGTTGGGAGACGTTAAAATGGCTGACGATTATAATATTGATGGGTACCTAATTCTCAGCCTATTCCATGATAGATAACACAAGAAAATATTAAAGAAACTATACATTACGATGGCGAAACTTGATTTTATTTTGTGTTGTTTATTTAACGCTGCGGTTACGAGTTCCCCGTTTCCCTTACAAGGCAATTTTCTTTACGGCCCAACGTAAAAGAATGTTTCGCGGTAAAAATATATACTGATATATATATTGTGTGTTTGTGTTACCCCATACATTTGTTACGGTGTCCGAACCAGATAAAATACTGCGATTTCTTACTGATAAATGTGTTATGTAAATTTATAGACGTGGTATGGTAGTAAATAGGTACGTATTTTTTAACAGAAGTTCGTGGAAATTTTGCGATTAATGTTGTTTATTGACGTCTTTATACCTAGTCGTGTATTCGCGGTTTCACTCTTGGCTGTGACATCCGAAAGCCGGAAGCTCTTGTAATATTGTCAATTGATATCAGCAGGGCTTTATAGTCTTCAGTCGTACGACATAAAGCTAAATCTGTTACCAGTTTTAGCAAACTCGATTAGAACGAAAGATGTGATTGCCAGCCTTTTTGTCAACATAAAATGTGACCTATGTTATTAAATATAGCTGACATTTTAACGACGATGTTCGTTCTCGGAAATATTCGTGCTAATCCAGTGTAAAAATATAAATTGGGAGATAGTCCAAGCAGGTTATTCTGATAATATAAAAGCAATATATTATGGAACAAACAAAAACATAATTTTTATTAGCCAAATAATATTATATGACCAAATAAGAAATGAAACTGACATTTCATAATAAAAGTAACATTGTATATAGTATATGTCAAAGAATGTTTTTCTTAAAAACTTTTATTTTTTCAACTAATGATACACGGGCACATCGGCATAAAGCCGGCTCCACACTAGCGTGGACAGTTCTCCGAACTTGGCGGATACGATATACATTGCTGGTTTTTCATTGCGGTAAATAAACGCACCTGTACAAACTATGCAATATTCATGCATTCGCATCATCTGACGTTCCGCGATAGTGTGCAGCCAAACGGTCTATAAAACATAATTAATGCAAAAACTATTCATGTATATAAACCGATTTTCCTCTTACTACTAAAATAATTTTGTTGTAATTTGGTATTATTCAGCAAAATACATTGGGCATATTTTGTAATATTCGACATAAAAGCTTACATAACGCGGCTTTCGATGAAATCGGGTACATGGATAGTATTAATATTCTTAGAATAATAAACTCTTCTTCTCGGAATATTCGCCACAACGTTTTGTTACTGTAAAAGTCCGTATATAGGTAAATCTTAGGTTTTTTCAGAAAATCTTAGGATTTACCGGTATGGGTTGGTAAATGTAAGGATTTATAAATAATTAACGATTTTTTTGGACTTTTTCCATTGGAATTTAGTATATGCTAGGTTTTGCTACTGATGGCTGGTAAATTTTGGCATTTATTTTTCAGTCAAAACCTTACATATTTTAAATTATTTTCATTTGGTAAGTATTTTTATTTATAAATGTTTTTAACTTTTAAAGGTAATATACTTTAAAGGTAAGGTAAAACCTTTAAAATACTTCTTAAATAGTAAAAAATAACAAAAGTAAAATTATTTTCTCAACATTTACCGCGCCTTTGATTTAAATCTTAAGATTTACCAAGTAAAGGTGGTAAAAGATCGAATCGCAAAATTGTTCGGACTTTTACCATTAAGAGTTGGTAAATCTTAGGTTTTACTGGAATATCCTAGGATTTACGGCAGTTCGTGCTTTTACAGTTTTTTTCGTTGAAAGAATGTGAAAACTAATATTTATTAAATTATTTATTAATATAAATGGGAGCACTAAAAATACGTGATAATTATCGAATTTGATTTACTTCGAATCGAATGCCAGCTCAACACAGTCGGCGAACAGTTTGCCAAATTTTGGCGGATTCGGTACATATTGCTGGTTTTTCATTGCGGTAAATAAATGCACTCAAGACTAACTACGCAATGATCACGCATTCACGTCGGCGTGTGTCTGAGTTCGGCGATAGGGTGAATAACGACATATGTAGGAATACGCTTAAAATGGAATGATAAAAAATGTGTAATCTTGGACGAATCAGTGATACATTTATGCCATGTGTCAAAAAACGAACAAAAAATATTTGAGATTGACAAAAGTAGCAATCGACGTCACATATCTAGAAGTCAAAAACGATTCTATTACATACTTTAATGAGAACTAAAAATACTAAATATCTCTATAAATAAAGTTGATCAATTAAAGTGACATTTGATTATCGTGTTTCATTATGTAATAACGCATTGTTACCACATATCTGTGATTTAAACATTTCATTTTATACCCAGCCAACCCTATGGAATGATGATAGATCATGGATTTAGTAAGTACTTCGTTGTACGTAGTATCTACTAATTCCATGTGATAGAATGAATTATGACATGAATGATGACAGATGTCAATCTAATCAAATCGGAATATCAAAATGGCGTTTATGTAAGGAAATATTGTCACAATTTCTGCCATCATCATCATATCGAATATGTTATTGCTAATAGTACTGGTGTCAGATTTTATTAAAGTCGCTTAAAGGCATCTGACTCATGACTTTTACGACTACTTACCGCCATCTAGTGGCAAGTAGTCGCATACACACTAGTGAGCTAAACTGTCCATCAGTGTGCAGGTTTCCTCACGATGTTCTCCTTCACCGGAAGTAAGTGCTGGTCGATGAAATCTACTAAGTTTATGTATATGAGTCAGATTGGTATACAAACTCTATGGCACGAGTAGGATACGAACCTGAGACCTTTCGATCCATAATAATTTCTCTTCTAAATATTAATTATGGTTAATTATGGTATAGGTTTTTTTTCATACATTATTATAAAAAATCATTGTAAGAAACAATAATGGTAAGCCCTTCTGGCATGATAGGGACCAACACTGTTCAAATGTTTCTTTCGGCATTTCTTCTCAGCATTGGTCGTTCCGAAATGCCAGTAGTTTGTAGCTTGTGAGAAATAACTATAAATATAAAAATTGCCTGTGAAGGTCTAATTTCTAAATAAATGATTTGAACAAATACAAATACGATTTAATAATGCTGTTTAAAAACTACAGCTGCTTAACTGTCAGAGACACCAAACTCACTCACGAGCAAAATTGGGCGTAAACCTAATTAAATTAGAGGTGAGTTGCACCATAAAATTTGACGTTGATTTTAACCAGCGCGCCGCTGACGTGTTTAGACAAAATGTCGTACTTCGCGTTTTTAACGTCAAAGTTGACGGTACAACCCACCCTTAGTTTTAATTTGATTAATTGAAATTCTTTCGCCAACCCGCGACGGTTTGGTCTGTTGTTTATGCAGATTTCGAAGTATAATTCGTTTTATTCATTTTGTTTCGGCGCGACCCCGCCATTTTATCATTATATATTTTTTATACAGCGGGCACAACTAGGACTTCTTTTTTCATAATTCACTTTGGGCACCAAAAAAAATGGCACTAATAATTTGATATGATCATATTATTGGACGAAAAAAATATATTTCATAATGGCATCATAAATGAAACGTAATAAAGTTGTGGAATTTTTCAGTAATTTGCCTCAGTAACGTCTGAAGTAAACTCCAGATTATTAATATTTCCAATTGTCACTTCATCTCTGAAAAATATACATTACACATCTAGATAGAAACTCAACAAAGAAGCAAAGCAATATAATAACAAATATGTACGGAGACATATAAAGGTATAGTTTGAAAATTTTAAATCTTCTAAATAAGTACTTATACGTTTGTTTGTTTTATGTCGATTGTGGTTAGATCTTGTGGTGTGTTAGATCGTGTAATTTTTTTTTTGGTGACACTACTTTTACAAAAATTAATGGGACGAATCGCACACAAGATTATAAAACTTTTTGTGTGCGTTTCGGCCCAGTGCGATTGGGACGTAAACTTCATAGGACGAAACGACGAACAACTCACCACTCTTTACGACTGAAAACACATTTTACTCACAATGCAATTCACTAGCACTTCTGCATATTTTTATAAGTAACTTTTGCTTTTAAAGCCCTTTTTGCCCTTTTCTGTTTGGTCCCAAGGATCGACTGGTATAGAACGCTTTATGGCATTAAGTTCACCTATCGTTAACTTTTAAAGTTGTATAGTGATAATTAAATATATAAATAAATAAACAAAATCTCCAAGGGATCCATTAAGTGTAATTCCGAATGACACCCATTCGAACTGCACCTAAGTTGGTGCGCTAAGCGGCACTTAAATCCCTGTCGACTATTTCTAAGAAAATCGTACATTACTGAGGCTCTATTCTTAAGCAATCTCAAGTTTGGATCTCTGCCAAATATACCTGCTTGAAATCGACAAATCTAAAGAACAATTACGTGGATAGAACCACTCGATCGAGCACTAGGACAATCTCCATTTATCTAGCAGTATAGGTTATACCGAGAGCAGAAGATTCACGAAAAATCCTTATCGTGTACAACTGTTGAAAATATTAAGTTGTATACTGAAACATCATTTATTTTACCAGAGGTGGACCTTAATTTATTGCAATTCAAATAATTTATTGCTTTTTACAATGTACAGTAAGGTAATTCAGCAACTTAGTCACCTCAGTCATTATAATCTTGGTACAATGTAAACCCTGTCGGGGAATTTAATATACAATTTAGATTATCAGATTATGAAAAGTATTATATATTGATTCATCTGTCAAATGGAATGCTAATAAAAATACTTTATTAAAATGTGTTTGAGACATTTGAATATTTTACTTCAACTATCCCAAACCCATTATAATACGAAAAAAATTCTTCCCATGGGCATTTAAGCGGACAAAGCAGCGGGTAAACAGCTAGCTTACCATATTGTGTAAAAGTTATAAATAAAATATTATTTTTATTACATAAAATTATTCAAAAGATTAAAAAGAAAAAAAATCATAATTATCTACTTCATGTTATAAATGAGAATTTGGACGAGAACTTAACGTCTTTTAATTTCTTAACGTGAATTACTCAAATTTGTTGTATATAGCTATTCACAAAAATCTAATAAAATTGGTATAATCAAGTAAACCAAAATTTGTAAAATTGTCCACACAATTTCGACTCCAGCACTTGACTTAGGAACTTAATTAAATACTAAGTTCTAGTCTACTAAGTTAGAGTAATTTAAGTTAGTAAAGTTAATCTTTGGTATTTTAAATTAATTTTCTCTAATAAATTAGGAATTTTGTTTCTTATACTTAATTTAGATGAATTTCAAATTTGTCATTATGTTATAAGCTTTTATCTACTTGTATCGAATAGAATTTTTTCTATTCATAGGATATCATATCGTTGCTTAGTTTTAAAGATTAAGTACACATACGTACAGACAGACATGAGAAGCGACTTTGTTTTATAGAGGTTACTACGAGTATGTGGTGATACTAGGAGCATCCTGTCGCATCGCTAACATTCAAGATATCAATTCAAAATAGTATATTTGGTAGTACACACATTGAAGAGGCGAGATTTTCACGCGACGAAAAGCGGAGAGCGGTAACAAAGCCGAACATGTAATGATTAATGTCATGTGACATTTTTCAACACCTCAGAACAACTCAGAGTACGCCATTTTGTCTCATGGGTGCGCAAGTTAAAATTAATGTCAAAGTCGAGTCAATTGGTGTAACCCGTTGTCGATCAACAAGAGTATTTAGAAAAATGTTTGACTTTTGCGAACATTCCGATGAAATTTGTTGATTGGAATTTGATGAAATTTAATTTATGGGAAAGGAATATAGTAATATATCATCGTAACGTCTTTTTCAGGTTCATATTCAGCGTCAGTAATGGGACAGGTCATGTGTGATGCCAGAGTCGCGCTGTTCATATCTCTTCTACATGGCTTCCTCTTCCTTATTGGTAAGTGAGATTTAATTTTATTTTAAAATGTTTGGGCTTTATCTGTTAGCACATTCCATTCACTTATTTTAAACATTACACAAAATTATAAATAAAAATATACAAATGTACTTAACACCATATGACATTCTCCATATACAGGTGACTTTTTATACATTGATAATATTTTGTCTGCATTTTACTCAGTCCATGATTCTGAACAATTTTGAAATCGCGAAAAAATAATCAGCTATTCTATACAAAATTAACTTCCTAAGTCTTTACGCCAAAATCTCTCTCTTTGCATAATCTTGCATAACAAAATTTATGAAATTATCTTTATTTATGTGTCTTAATACCTTCTTTTTACTTTAGAGGTTAAAATAAACTACATTTTGTTCAGACATTCGAAAGAAATAAAAACAGCGGCGATATAAGCGGCTCGAAGCCAAGAGAGCCATTTACAAAAGTTTTGATGAAGGAAAATTCGATTACCACCCACTTCACTACGCTGTTGACAGTTGGGCTTTAGGTATTAACCGCCCAAAAGTAATAGTACATTTATAGAATAACTATGCGAGTTGTTCCAATACCTATTTAATTTAGTTGCTTATTTTTGTTTTTTAATTTATCAATATTCCTGCTATTATGGATTGGACATTGGCGGTTCTTCGAGCCGGATAATGTAATTAATACAAAATAGAAAGAGATAGACATAGAATAAAATTACCAATCGTACTGATTCCAGAGATAGACCAGTCCATATCCTCCCGTGGATGTCGTATAAGTTGATTTAGGGAAAAGTCTTGACAGCCCATAGCCAACAACATTAACAAAGCGGATTGACGTTAGGCACCTAAATTCACATTTAAATATTCAAAATTGTTATTGATACTATTTTGATTTTTATTTTTATTTTACTGTACATTACCTATTGCTAGCACTAGGCTGTTTCACCAGTATCCTTGATGTTAATACGTTAATGTTAACCTACTCAGAAAAACGCTTCTACGTTTTCACGGCATTTCAGCGGCTCGTAGGTTAAAGTTGACTGGTGCAACTCACCCCAGGCTAAGCACATTGCACACTAATCAAATGGATGAAAGCCTAAAATATCATTGTTCTCATTGTAGATCTTCAAAACAAAAAAGTTATTTAAACATTATTAAACTGATCCAATTTAGTACAAGCGAAATGGAAAAACGCGGAATACTTAAGATCCATTCGGCTGTCCGTCTGTCTGTCACAGCCAATTTGCGTCGGATCTACTGAACCGTTTCCGAGATTAGGAGCAATCGAACAACTGACAGCAAAATCCGATAAATAAGGGTTCGAGGAAAATGAGAGATGAAACATGCTTGTCTTGAGCGGAAATATATCGTATTCTTGTATATGCCCATGAACGTAAACATGCAGTATAATATGCATTACATAAATACATAAGTAAGTGTTTTAAGATCCTTTTTTTCGCATAATAAATAATATTAGGACAAATCACACAGACTGAGCTAGCCCCAAAGTAAGTTCGAGACTTGTGTTATGGGATACTAACTCAACGATACTATATTTTATAACAAATACATCAGATAAACATCCAAGACGCATAAATTTTGTATCCTAATTTAATTTAGCATAACGGGTTAGACATATATATTTTTGACATAATAATATTTTGACATACTTGTTATTTGGCATACATTTTCAATAAGCATAATTATAGTTTAGGCTAATGTTATTTAATCATAATTTTGATTTGCATAAAGTTCGAAGGCATAAAGATCAAAGTCATAATGAATTAATCATAATATTTATTTCTGATTAGGTTAGGTTACTTATTATGCATGAGCATATTTAGGCTTTAGAATATTATGGCTCCGGTGAAGGAAAACATCGTGAGGAAACCTGCACACTGATTGATTATTAACCACTCCAGCCAAGAAAGTTGTTATGTGTGTTTAATTCCACGCAATGACCACGACCCTCAGCCATGAGGAATACGACTATGAACAAGATATTATGTTTAAAAATTGTTATGCTTATGGTAGGTATGCGTAAAAAAATTGTGCCTAAAACGTTATGCCAAATTAATATTGTGCGTACTAACTAATATTATGATAAGTAAAAATATGCCATGTTCAATTAGGACATAAAATTGTGTGCTTAAAAATAGAACCTTTTGAGATAACTCAATATATTATTATATTCTAATAGTGGCCCGTCCCCACTTCGCTCGGGTACCTTCTTCAGGTATTACACTGTGTATTAGTAAAAACCCGCCTGTGGATCGAAAGGTCTCAGGTTTGTATCCTATTCGCGCCATATGAGTTGGTTTGGTAGACCAATCTGACTCATAATTTACGAACTTTTTGAACTTTCTGGCACAGTCAATATCACATCGAGTTACCCCGCATGAACCTCTATGGCGCGGTAATAGCGGCGAGTTTGCAATGTCTTTGTATAGGTTGATGTGCTGTTGACTGTACTTATTCTTGGGTTATGACTCACGCATGAAAAAGCAGGAAGTGTAAACGACAATATAAACGTAACTAAGAAAACATTGCAAGACGATGAGGGTAATAAATTGTGACAAGCAACTTAAATGCCTCATGAAGAGACGATTATCAACTATTATGCCAGTCCACTGGGGCGCTGACTCTTGTATCATTGCCAAGTCGTTGCGACTGCCCGCTCCGGATAGGGTTACCAAATGAGAAATATGAAAGCCCTTTGAAAAATCTTGACATTTTGTGGCATTATGGGAATTTTCTTTCAGACGCAATTTACAATTAAAGGAGTCATTTTTTAAGTCTCTATTTTATCCCACTGCTGGGCAAAGGCTTCTCTTTCTATAAATAATCTATACTATTATTATAAAGAGGTAAGACTTTGTGAGTTTGTATGTTTTAAGCGGGTAATCTCCGAAACTACTGAACCGATTTCAAAAAGTCTTTCACCATTATAAAAGTACATTATCCAAGATGGCTATAGGCTATATTTTATCCCAAAATTCCCACGGGAGCGAAGCCCCGGGCAACATATAGTATAATTTATAATAGGCTTATACTCCATCATCTTATCATCACGTAGTTGGTTTTATGGATAAATATTATGTTTGCTTTTTATTTGCGCGATCACCATAGTTAATAGGTGTTACTTTTTTTAAAAACTTTATAATGTTAAAAAAATTCTACACGATTTACTTCAAAATTGAATCGTCCTGAAACCTCTGGACAAATTCTGAGGCATGGTAACCCTAGTTTCGAAGAGTTTTCCATTTAATACTTAATTATTTTATTTTTACTACTTCGTGATATGAAAAGCAAAGAACAGTTTTTTCCTTGTTTGTTATGATATTGTACTTTATTATGTTTAAGCTACGGGACAAGGGTTGGAGAAGTATTCGTTTTTCTTTCTTCTTTTCCCTTTGCGTATCTCTCTAAGAATTTCTCTGAATTTAAATTATCTCTCCCTCTCTCATGTTGCGTGCACCAATTCTATTCATCAGCATAAAAATAAACCTTATCTTTTCAAAGATTCATTGTGATTTTACTACCGTCTGCCTGCCTGACTTTAACATTTATTGGGAATGCTATTGTTACCTTTTAGATGCCAAGGCTATGTGTTGCCTTGTACGATATTCCATAAGAGGATTGTAATCTTGAAACTCACTTTTTGAGTACTCATATTATTTGCAATTATCAGACTAGGTATTCCGATCATAAACGACATAATTTCGGTAGATCTCGCAACAAATCTCGAGCATTTTTACTCTCATTCTCTCTCTCTCTCTGCACCCCGTAGTGAAAATAAAGTTACCCCAATCCTACCAGATATTTGATAGTGCCTAACAGTCCATGTAAACCTTGAAAATTAACAGCACAGTTTTAGGCCGCATCATACTATTTCCATTAGGTATTTCTATTGATAGAAATGTTGGGACTGATTCTCCCACTATTTTCAAATATAGTGGCGGCGATGGCATTGTATAATAGTTGGATATGAAAATCGATGTAATAATTTACATCGATTTTCATTCTCATTTTTCACAAACAATCTATTCCCGCAGCTGGCTCGGGGACTGACGCACCTTTGGAGGACACGACCCTGGACATCTCGTCAGACCGCTTCAGATCCGAGTTCCTCCAGGAGTTGCAGTCGGGAGACGCGCCTTATTTCGATGTCAGTACTCCTGGCAATATCACCGGACTGGTCGGGCATCCAGTCAGACTGTTGTGCCGCGTTAAGAACCTGCAGAACAGAACGGTGAGTCCTTAACACAGAGAAGCCTTAATAGTGATTTTCTTGAAATGTTTGCGGAAACGAATAGTGGATGTAATAATTATCCAGCAATGATTTTTTAAGTGGATTGACTCCGACTTAAAATTCCAGGCAAAAATCGCTAGTTTTATTTACATTTCATATTTACAATTAGTGCACTAGTGAGCGAATCAATATTTCCGGCGTTCTGATTCGTCGGTCGTTCGGGATATCGTCGTCAGCTCGTGTTTTGCTCGTGTTTTGCTCGTGTTTTGCTCGTTGTCCATAACAGTATTATTTATTGCAATGGTATGATCCCAGGTCTGAGTCAAACTTGTATTAACAAGTTTGATTCAGACCTGGGATTGTTCAAATTGTTCTAGAACAATTTGACTTATCATTATCATGTCAGCCTCATCTAATGTTATAAATATGGTCATCCCCCAAGCGTGTCTTCACCAATCAAAGTATTGATTGATCCAGCCAATCAAAATCAAGTAATATCGCTAGTCTGTAATCAAGGGTGAAATTTGTGGCTTCATCCTGATTTCATTCAGTTGTGTTTTTGAATGGAATTTTTTTAAGACGTATTTTTTCACTTGCTCGTTTTTATTACGCTCAGATAAATTAATCGGATGGAATTAGTAGGTACTCGAAATACTTACTGAAACCATGATTAAATGTCTGTCACATGGAATTAGTAGGTACTCCGTACAACGAAGTACTTACTAAATCCATTGTCTGTCGTGAGCGACAACATTCCATAAAATATCTTTTCTGGCCGAACGTCACATGTTTTCACAAAAATTATGTCATTTGTAATAAAAAACTGTGTCACAGAATGTCAACGCCCACGTCTGAAATAAAATTCACTCCTTAGGGTTTTCTCCTTTTTCCTCTCAGTTATAAATAAATTACATAACATACATACATGCGTAAGTAAACACTGAAAAAGGTATAATGATACGTACCTACGTAATTACAGAGTGGAAGTCAAAGTACATTATTGAAGACATTATATAATAACTGGCTGTTACCCGCAGCTTCGCCCGCGGTACCTTAAGTTTAACCTCGGGACATTAACTATATCTAATCTAAATTTCATTAAAATTAGCTCAGCTGTTTAGCCGTGAAAGCGTGACAGTCAGATTTCCTTATTTATAATGTTAGTATGGATATGATACTGTGTATAGAAATTGAAATTTAAGGTGAGATGCACCAGTCATCTTTGACGTTAACATTAACCCCCGTCGTTTCGAGCAAATGGCGTACTTTGCGTTTCTTCGCGCAGGTTATATTTAACGTCAATGTTAAATGGTGCAACCCACTGATAGAAATAAAGGATCGAAACTTTTCTTGCAAATCGCAAGAGTTTGAATACTAATAACGCTCTAAAACCAGTATTACCCGGGCATTAAATTTGTGATTGACTGGATCCGATCCAGGATCGTATATCCGAAAGATCTAAACCAGAGATTCTCAACCTTTGTGACAAAGCACTAACGAAAAAAATAAAAGAATTTACTTTACGTTCGGTAATTAATAGCCTATGTTACTCCTGTTCTATGTTCTATAACAACAACATTAACAACAACGCTTGTCTGTATGTTTATATATTTCTTCTATATATTTTTATTTTAATATTTTATTTTTTTGTCTAATTATTTAATACTGTTAATGTTTACTGCACCTTCTTAGTTTACTTGTGTCTCTTTCCATCCAAAGGTTGTCTGGAAGAAATTGCATTAGCGATAAGTCCGCCTTTGCACTCATTATGTTTGAATATCCTGTTGTAACTTATAACTCCTCTGTGAATGGTGCAATAAAGAGTGGCACCGTCGTAATGGTTTCTAGTTTTGCTAAATTACATAGAAATAATAGATTTCGAGTTTATTCCTTGCAAACAAAAACACATACAATAATGGTAAAGCCGATCTGGCATGATAGGGACCAACACTATTCAAATGAGTTTCTTTCGGCATTTCTTCTTAGCAGTGGTCGTTCCGAAATGCCAGTAGTTTGTAGTTTGTGAGAAATAACTATAAATATAAAGATTGACGAGAAAAAGTGCCTGTGAAGGTCTAATTTCTGAATAAATTATTTTAATTTGAATTTTGAATTTGAATTTGAACATATATTTCCTCTTTATAATTTCCGAGAGGTCCCGGGTTCGATACCCGGTCGGGTCATGATGGAAAACGATCTTTTTCTGATTGGCCCGGGTCTTGGATGTTTATCTATATATGTATTTGTTATAAAATATAGTACCGTTGAGTTAGCATCCCATAACACAAGTTTCGAACTTACTTTGGGGCTAGCTCAATCTGTGTGATTTGCCCTAATATATATATATATATATATTTATTTATTTATTTTATTTATTATTTATAATGCTAGTAAAGAAAGATACACATTTTATTACTCATTTAAATTTATCTTAGTTTCGAAGAAGTAAAGTTATTCACTTTTCTATTCATGGCATCAATTTAGATCAGTCAATGGCTCACCTACCGTCGTGCCCTAATTGTGCCACTTCTTAAAGGCTAATGACAGAGCAATAAAAGCCACATACTGATCTCAAATTATATAAATAGCCAATTATATAAATAGCCAAATTATATAAATAACGACCCGAAAAGAAAATTACCAATATAATAAAAAATTACCCTCAAAATAAGACGCCCCGCTGGTTGAGAACTTCTGAACTATGGATATGGGACAATCCGAATCGGATACGGTATAGATTTATTCAAATCTGGCGTTTATGGTCGAGAAAGGATGCCTTTATTCGTTTTAGGTGATCTCTAAATAGATTTTGTATTTCGATTTTTAAATTAAATTCGATCGTAATCGCAAAAAGTTGGACTTTAACTGACTTGACTTTAGGCTACGCTCCGGACTAATAAACAACTTTGATTCAAATTTTGCCGCTATTTACGTAATTAATACAAAATATATATGGGGAATCTCCGTGACGTGAAACGTCGTGAGGAAACTTGCACACTGGTTGATTATATTAACTCGTGTGTGAAATGAAGAATGCAACGGCAAGCCACTTCATTAATAGTGCCAAGAAAGTTGTGTGTGTTTCATTCCATATCATGACCCACAGACAAGAGAAATACGACTATGAAGAAGAGAAGGAATTTATATTCTCACCAACAATATATACGTATCTAAGTGAATAATTGTGAAATTTTCAGACATAAACTTTCCAGACCACTCGAGTTTCTGTTACGCGAATAATAAGGGTTAAACTCGTATGTAATAAAAAGCGAGTATTATCTAGACAACATAAAATTCGTTGTTTCTTTTCCATATTTATGATAAGCTTCCTCGAAATCGTTACACCTTCCGATTGGCCACTTAGGCTTCTATTGATAACGGTGCCGAAATCGATAGCAATTTATTGTAAAGAATAAAGCTGTTCACACATTAGACTACAACATTTTATAATGATGACACAATAGAAAAACACAAATTAGTTATTTTCAGGAGTAATATAAATTTTAATTTTCAGTTATGTACTTTCTGTATTGTTTTAATGTACAATTCTACAGATATTTTCTAAAAAATCAACTTCAATGATTTTATGTACATACGAAATTTTAGATTTGAATAAAGATAAGGATAACATATGTGAGCGTGTTTAATGGTATAAACATAATCATCAAAGATAATTTGAAACTGATGAGGTTTTCGTACTAGTAGCAGCAGCAGAAGATACTCTATATTTTTTATACCGAAAGTACGCGATTCCCGCAGGGTTTTGTCCAAAATTATGATGTCATGTCATGTATGTCAATGCCGCTTTAAAAAGGAGATAGCACTAGGTACTGTGAATAAAAACGTATGTATTTTTTTAAATAATTACGCGGGTGCACCTAATCCTAATTAATATTATAAATGCGAAAGTAAGTTTGTTTGTTACCTCTTCGCGCTCCGCGCTCTATCTACTCAATGAATATACTTGAAATTTTGAAAACGTGTAGTTTGAAGTATAAAGAAGGACATAGGGTACGTTTCATCCCGGAAAAATAACTGTTCCCGAGGAAAACTTACGCGTGTGAGGCTGCGGGCAACGGCTATTAAACAATATTTCCTAAATGTTTTCATAACAAGCACGTTATGGTATATTAATTGAATCCAGTAAAAGTGAGATGCCTAGTTGCGTAGCCACCGAATGTTGCCTAGTGAGTACAGGGCCTTACAAGTAACGGTCATCGATCCATTATAAGGAGCTCATTTTTGGTGCGCGGAAATTGAACACGTTTTTAGTGGCCCGACTTCGGTAGGTCTGATGTTAAAGTATTTTTCGTCATGATTACAGAGCGAAATTTCCTCGGGGATCCTAATAAATAGACGATAGGGAAACAATTCGTTTTTATTTACTTTTAAAGGTTTTCCTGTAAAACATAAAATGTTTATTGGAAAATAAGCTAAACGTGATTTTGGTGTGCGATAGACAGGAGCAGGTGATCCGTCGACGTAGAGCGTTGCCGCTCCGTTTGATACGTCTTACGTGTTACCGGTTGCAATCGAGGTAGTGACGCTGCGAAGCGAAATAATAAATTTTATTTTAATGATCTGGGTCTAGCCAGAATGAGGACGGCTAAAGTTAGGTTTAACCGATCATAAGCAGGCTAAAGTTGTAGCCATCAAGGACCAGCTACAACTAGATTTAGTTTATCCTAAGATAAGTAGTAAACCTTGGTGTGACCAAATTCAAATTCAAATTCAAATCATTTATTCAGAAATTAGACCTTCACAGGCACTTTTTCTCGTTAATTTTTATATTTATAGTTATTTCTCACAAGCTACAAACTACTGGCATTTCGGAACGACCACTGCTGAGAAGAAATGCCGAAAGAAACTCATTTGAACAGTGTTGGTCCCTACCATGCCAGATCGGCTTACCATTATTGTTTCTTACAATGTTTTTTTTTCTCATAATATATAAAAGTACATAATGTACATAGTCAAAAGACCAACAAAGACCGGCTGCATCTAGGTAACAAACAAATTCGACTCCAAAAAAAATCTGTAAGAATATCAAATGCTTTTTTCAGTACGACGATAGCAGAAATGTAAATAAATTACCTTACATTAACAGAGTTAAATATGTATATCTGTTTAAACGTTATCCGATTAAGGGATTGTTCTTTAGATTGTTCCATCTCGCGGTTCAGTGAATCCTTTTAAGCATTTACGAAGATTAGTTACATGCTTGTGATCTCGTAAACGTAAACAGTCGTATTAAGAAAACACACTTGATGTTTCCGTTCTCCCATTAATTATATTGACATACTAGTAGATAAAATTTACTCTTTTATTTAGATCCGCCTTCTTACAGCCATATTCCTCATGGCTGTGGGTCATGGTCATTATGTGGAATGAAACACACAACGACTATTTGCAATATTAATTGAGTAGTTTGCCATTGTTTCACCTTGTGTGTGAAATAGATAAGGTATTATCTATTTCACACACAAGGTGAAATCAATTAAATTAGAGTGTAGATTTTCTCACGATGTTTTCATTCACCAGGAGCACAGTCTTTGAAAACTACAAAACATGAGTCAGATTGGTATATAAAACTCAGTTGGCACCAGTAGGATTCGAACTTGAGACATTTTGATCACAGGCTTCAAACATTATCAAGTTCCAAGCTATTTTGATAGGTATTGTTAAATTAGTGGGCTCTCGACACCGCGCTGTCTACTTAAAAATATAATCTTTTGTATATTCTGCTATTGTTTTACCACCAGCAGCCTGCCTGACGTCAACTCTCTTTGGTAATGTTGTTGTACCTTCTCAGCTGGGACATCCAGCTACGGTAACTGTTAACGCAACCGGTGACACGCTCAGATAGCCTAAACATTACTTAATTCATACAAATCTTACGCGAACTGATTTTGGTGAAATTTGGTATTCAACCAAAGCAATTTTTTTTTTAATTTCCACTATCAGAAACAGAAATGGGGGGGGGAGAAAATTTGTATAATAAACGCACCCAATACATTATGCCGTTAATGGTAGCTACGATAAATAGCTTATACACAAGGAAACAAAGTTGTTTGTTTTAATTTGTTGGACTAAAACAAATACCCGTTACAATTAACAATTAACAAGAGACAGAACAGAATATGAAGGTTCATTACTGTTCTTGTTTATTCATGAAACGTTGCAAATCTTATGGAATTCGATTCGGAGAAAAGCAAAGTTGTATTGTCTATAAATTCGCATTATGTTATGGTCATATTATTAAATCCACTGTAATATTCGTTACAGTTGTATTCCACATGGCTGAGGATCGTGGTTATTAAGAGGAATGGAACACACAACGACTATCTTGGCAATTTTAATGGAGTGGTTTGCCAATGCTTTCTCCATAGTGTAATCTATATTCATTCTCCATAGTGTATCTTTCTCCATTTCTTCCGTTACTGACCGACAGACAAACTAACTGACTGACTGACTGACAAACTGATTGACTGACAGACAACGTACAGCCGAAAATACTGGGCGTAGGAAGCTGATATTGGGCATGTAGGTTGCCTGTGCCTTGTTGCCTGGTTGTGTAGGTGAGTACTAAGAGAGGATTTTTGTAAATTCTACCCCGAAGGGGGTGTAAGGGGTCCGTTGAAGTTAGTGACTTGAACATTTGAATTTTAGTTGTTTACAACAATTTAATGAATGAGTGAAATTATCCCTCAACCCCTTTAAAGATTGTATGGAACTTAATACAAATTTCAAAATAAAAAGCTGAAATTGGTAAACATACTCTTCATCATTTTTCTTAAAGAATGACCGAGATTTTACTATGGAATTCACGCGGGTGAAGCCGCGGGAGAAGCCGCGGGCTAAAGCTATTATATGTGTATAGCAAAAATATAACTTATAAATATGTGACATGAAGATCTTTTGCGAAATAGCGTAGTCCAGCATCACCACATCTACTTACTGACAGTGGGTCGATGTGGTCGCAATATGTACACTTCAGACCAGCTTAACCTGTTGCCAGGTGTCCTGGGTCCGGCACCGCGACATCCACCTGCTGACGGTGGGTCGCTACACGTACACGTCGGACCAGCGCTTCGAGGCGCAGCACCGGCCGCGCTCCGAGGAGTGGGCGCTCCGGATCCGCAGTCCACAGCGGAGGGACTCTGGACAATACGAGTGCCAGATCTCCACGACCCCTCCTATTGGCCACGCTGTCTACCTGGACATCGTAGGTAAGCACTCAATATCCGTATCTTTTTAACGGGTTTTTTGTTTTATTCGGAGCTTTAACGCCGAGAAGTCCTTGGTAAAAAATAAACAAGATTTTATTTTTGCCTATCAGTTGCGTCGCCTCATGTAAATGAAATCCACTGCAGAATATATGTATCTATTCTAAGACAGAACCACACGTCCCACGCCATTATAAATCGCACGATAGTTTAAGGGGTATATGTTGGTATAAAGCTTTTGATAACAGATAGGCAACGACGGGTAGACGTCAGGCAGTCGGCCGTTCATGATGGAGGATGGAATATACGCAGAAATAGAAGTTTATTCTCAGCTACAAAACTGTATTCTAGGTTGCATTAACGGCTGTCGCGCCCAAAGCCCGGGGTTCGCGTAAAAATAAACCTTTAAATTAAAGAAATTTAATTAGTTCGGCAGCTTTTGCAGTGAGAAGGATCAGACAGTGTACAAACATCGAAACAGCTAGGCTCGTGTATTACAGCTACTTTCATAGCATAATGTCCTACGGATTATTGTTATGGGGTAATGCAGCTGACATAGGAAAAATTTTTGTTTTACAGAAACGAGCAATTCGTTTTATTTATGGGCTTAAGCCACGGGATTCCTTGCGAGAATTATTCAAATCGATAAATATTATGACTGTTGCATCTCAGTACATCTTCGACGTACTTATTTTTGTTAAATCTAACTTACACCTGTATAAAACATTGAGCGATGTTAACAGTGTAGTCACTCGTAATAGGCATAAACTTTGTATGAACAGATTCCGACTTAAAAAGGTTAGGCGGTCTTTCGTGGGTCAAAGTGTTAAATTGTTCAATAAACTCCCTGTAGAGGCTATTAACTTGCCAATGCCAAAATTTAAATCATATATTAAAAATGCTTTAATGGCTAATGCTTATTACACGATTAGCGACTATTTAAATGATAAAAAACCTTGGACCCTTCCTAAAACTTCCACCTCTCACACTTGATTTTAATTTTTTTTTATTTTTTATTATTATTTATATATTTTCTTGACATGTTTATTACATATATTTTGACATTTATTGTAAAACATATACGTGATTTGTGATCTCCAAGTGTCTGAAAGTAACATAGGTATCTATTATGTTAGATTATGGAGATCGAATATGTCATGCACATTCAAATGGTCAAACCGGTAGCGGCATCGTGGATCGGGTCGGGAGGTTCCCTCTATTGTGGTTGAGCTTCGCGATGTCACTCTGTCACAATGTCACTCACGCGTCAACTCGTGAACGGGTGCTGCCGGGGGAACTGGTCAGCTCGATCTTTTATTAAAAGTTTTTTTTGTTTGGTTAATTATACATATATATATAAGTATATATATATTTTCCTTTCATCAGCACTTGATCACAATCATAATATGTTTCAGTATACCTTTTGACCATGTACTTTATTATGTACTTAATGTTATATTACTGATAAAAAATTATAACAAAAAAATTATACATAAATTTATATATAAAAAATGGTAAGCCCTTCTGGCATAATAGGGACCAACACTGTTTGAATGAGTTTCCTTCGGCATTTCTTCTCAGCAGTGGTCGTTCCGAAATGCTAGTAGTTTGTAGCTTAGTATCATTTAATTTAGATTATGACGTGAAAAAGTGCCTGTGAAGGCCTAATTTCTGAATAAATGATTTGATTTGATTTTGATTTTGATTTTGAGAAAATTTGACTCTAGTTTTATGACCGGCCGTCTGATGTTAACCCTACTTGGGAATGCGGTCGATGCCTATTAACTGCCATTGTATCCCATAATCGCCTCGTACGATATCCACGTGAAGATATGGACCTATTCTAGGGCGGAACCACACGCCAAACTTCCATTCAGACATCGACTTTTATTAGTAGATTTGCCTCAAGTGATTTACCTCAACTAATCAAGCTAATTGGTTACAACCTAAAGATTTTCCGAACTTTCACCCCAAAATCAGATTCATTACGAACAACCCCGTAATGTTATTCGTATCGTATTCGTGTTACAGTTCTTTTGTAAATACGAAATGTAAGAACGGAATGTGACTATTAACACGTTCGCTGACAGTAAGCACTTTCTTTGATACGACAATACGGCAGTAAAATGTTCCATACAAAATAATACCCCGTGGACTGACGTACTTACAGAAAATAACATTTAAATTATGTCTTAGTACGACACTACGTTCGGAGACGTGAACGACCAACGACGTAGTGCTATGTGCATGCAATTTTTTCTACCTTAATACGACACTACGTCCCTAGACGTCAACGTCTACAGACGTAGTGCCTTGACGGACATATAACTATACAACTTAATACGACACTACGTCCCTAGACGTCAACGTCTACAGACGTAGTGCCTTGTCGGACATATAACTATACAACTTAATACGACACTACATCCCTAGACGTCAACGTCTACAGACGTAGTGCCTTGACGGACATACAACTTTATATCTTAATACGACACTACGCCCCAAGACGTCAACGTCTACCGACGTAGTGTCGTATTCCATATATATTTGTCTGCTTAAATAGAACACTACGCCCAACGACGTCAACGTCCACCGACATTGTTTTCTGTCGGATACATGTTTATATCCATGAATAAGATACAACGTCTATTAACGTAATATTTTGTTGGACATTATTCGTCGTTAGTATAGTTCTAACGGTTCTTAGACGTTTAAAGAAAAAGGAAATAAGTAAAAAACCAATTTCTAAAATAATTCTTTATTTTAAATTTCAATATATTACTGAAAAAAAAACGTTTACGAAAGTAGTAAGTTATTATATTAATGAAATAAACTCGAAAATGAAATAATGACATGTTATCCATCTTTTACAGTTTTCTTGATATAAAAAAATAAAAAAATTCAAACCCGAATAACAGTTTCATCATTCATTTACTTACTTAATTACTTACTAAAAATGTTATGAAATAATTAAACTTTTGGCAAAATATGTAAACTTAACATAATGAGATCTTCTATCACTGATTGCTAACAATCATAATTAAAATAATTTAACTTTGAAAAAGAAAAACATGTATTTTTTTACGTTTTATATTAGTACTTCTTATTTACTTAATTATTTATTCAATAAAATCAGTCGTAAAAAATTATATTAATTAGCTCGACAAGATATGAACTGGAACTTTTATCCATTATTTATTTTTGATTTTTTTTTGTGGTGAAATAAAAATATTAATAAGAGCTAAGAACACTCCTGTGCTTGCTGTTCCAGGAGTTGGTGGTAGTCTTGGAAACATTCAGGACATAATGCGGGAAGTCCAGGGCAACCAATGCACCTGTAGCTAGTTTCGACTCTTTTCTTATTCTTGGAACACATTTTGCACATCAGAAACGAGTATTTTTTCTTAGAATTTTCGGGTGCAGGCTGGCGTCTTGGCCAATGTCCCCAAAATTTAGGCTCTTGACTGGGATCAACAATATTTTTTTGGAGGTTGTTGTGTAGTCTATTATTATTTTTGCTTATAGTCAACAGTAAATCTTTGCCCTTACAATTTTCTTTCAAGTCTATCAATTTTTTAATCAGCTGCTCCCGATACATAGATAACTCATATTTAGAATTATTCAATACATATTTTTTGTATAAATAAAACGAGTTCCATACCGCAGTGTCCAAGAGATGAAAAAGCACTTTCTTATACCATCTTATGGTTTTTCTCGGCGATGAATAATAGTTAATCATTTGATCAGACCTATCTACTCCGGACATGAACTTATTATATGTTGCTACCTCTATAGGCTTCTTAACAATTTTTCCATATCTGTTGGTAGTCTCTATCATACGGGGATGGTCTCTTGTGGTCAACATAGTAACCGGTCGTTTATCAACCCATTTACTAATATATACTTTATTTTTCCTAACCCAAACATGTTCGCCTTTTTTCAATTTTCTGTCAACTACTTCCTTCGGATTATCTTTCCTGTTTACTCGTAGTGTACCGTTAGTGTGTGTCTTTAAATCTAACAGTCGCTGGGAAAGATTAACTGAGTTGTAATAGTTATCCATGAAAAGATGGTGGCCTTTCAATAAATACGGTCCCATCAATTGCATTACTAACCGTTCAAGTTTTGTGCATTCTGAACCAGTCGACATATTGCTGTCGTCTTTTCCGCTATACATTATTACGTCCAAAACATAACCATCAGCGGTTGCTAGTACATAGAACTTTATTCCATATCTTGCCTTCTTAGATTTAATGTATTGCCGGAAATAAAGCCGACCTCGATATAATAATAACGATTCATCTAAACTAAGCTCTTTTTCAGGTTTGTAGACGTTTCTAAAATTCATAGTTAATATGTCAATAATTTTTTTTATCTTATCAGCACCTTTTGCGCCAAGCTCTGAACAACATAAGCATCGAAGTATCTGCTCATAACGTCGCGAAGACATTGTGTGTGGAAATATCGGATGAAAATACAGAGGGTCATCGTGAGTAAATAGTTTTTGTTGTTTAGGAATGCGAACATGACCATGTAGTAATGAAAGTCCAAGAAATTTTCTCATTTCTTCAAGGGTAACATGACGAAAAGACTGAGATCGACAATGACGAGTGGAAGGTCTGTTCAAATTGCACAAGGCTGTGCCATAATTATTAGTACACTGGACGAGATATTCCATCAACTCTTTTGGAAAAACATGGTCGAAGACCTGTTCAACACTAGTTAGAGAACTAACTTCAAATTGTATACCTTGTGAAGCGGAATTGAACTCAAAATCGGGAATTCCGTCAGTAGTATTTGACCACAACTGCTCTTCAGGTTCTGGAGATTTTCGTTGTACTGTAGAATCTATATTATCAGACTGAGAAAACAGAGATACGACAAGAGATGGTGAATTTTCTACTGAATCTGGTACACCATGTTCGTTAGGGTTATCGTCAGGTTCAGAATCTGAACTTAAATTCGTGATATGCGACTTACTCGAATCCGATGAAGCAACCGGGCCTCGGGACGTATGTTGCCTTCTAATTGAAAATATATCTTCTGAGGAACTAGAGGAAGCAAGCTGCTGCTGTGGCTCATAGTTCTCATCGGAGCCATAATCACCATCATTGTCTTCATATGGGTCCGGTTCAGCTTCCGAATTTGAAGATCCTTCGTCGAAGATATTTAGCGGACGTCGGTTGCGCTTGTTTCCTGACATCTAAAAATTATAAGTCATAGGTATTATAGTAAAATATACATATTACAGTGTAAGTAGAACATATACTGACTCTTATGTATTAGTATTATTACTATAGTATACGTTACACAAGGTACGGTATTCATTTAAAATAATAATCATATAAAAATAACGAGATTGAAATATTTTACTTACGATTTACGCTCGATAAACGCGTGGTGCGCACAATGCGGCACTGACCGGACTGAATGTTCTAGAATACAAGCGTGCGTTGACGCCGCTCGACGTAGTACACATACGCGGGTCATTCATTTGTGTTTGTGTAAAGAGCGAGACAGCAATATAAAACTACCTTTAAACCCTGGTAATACGACAGTTAGAAATATGAGATTGCTTACAATGTGACAGTAGATATTGCTCTTCATAAGACTAGTATGGTAAATTGTCGTCGATTGACGTAGTGCGAATTTTCTAAACAAAAAGTAGACCGTCGTTCGACGTACTGTCACAATGCATAATTTAAATTTCCCGCCTTTCGACGTACTGTCAGCGAACGTGTTAAGACTGTAATATATATATTTTTGTCAATACTGATCAAAAGATCTCATACATAAGGGAATACTTGCGAGACACATCCATACTGTCTCTTCATAATCGTATTTCTTAATGGCTGAGGGTCGTGGTCGTTACGTAGAATGGAAGACATACAACAGCTTTCTTGGCACAATTAATGGAGTGGTTTACCATGCCTTCTCCATTTCACACACAAGTTAATAATCAACCAGTGTGCAGATTTCCCCACGATTTTTTCCTTCACCGAAATTCTGCAGATATAAATATAATGGCCCATAGATCAACATAAAAAAAAAATCTGATGAGAGAATATGAAAGTAACAATTAGGAGATATAACAATTTCCTTTTCAAATAGTTTTCTACCCAAGAGCGGCTTGGTACGTTTAAGGCAACGCTGTCTGGTCTATCATTGGTTCAAGCCGTACAGGACGTGAGGCCATTGGGACAGAACAGCGAGACTAAACTTGTTTTCTCATGCAGAACCAGAGACAATCATATCAAGCGGCGCAGAGCTGTTCATCCAATCCGGGTCCACTATCAACCTAACCTGTAACGTTCTCCACACCCCTGAACCGCCCACATCAATAACGTGGAAGCACGGGGACCAGGTATGTTAACCCGTTCATAATATGGTTATGTTATGTCACACGTGCTTTTGAACTTAATTTTGTAAATGATTGAATATAAAAATCTGAACATTTTCAAAAATAGATAGCCATATAGGTAGACGACCTAGATGGTGCAGTGGTAAAGTGCTTTCCTCTGAATCGAGAGGTCCCGGGTTCGATCCCCGGTCGGGTAATGATGGAAAATGATCTTTTTCTGATTGGCCCGGGTCTTAGATGTATATGTTATAAAATATTGTATCGTTGAGTTAGTATCCCATAACACAAGTCGAGAACTTACTTTGGGGCTAGCTCAATCTGTTTGATTTGTCCTAATATATTTAAAAAAAATTAAAAAGAAAAGTCACCATCTTGTGTATACAATTGAATTTATTCGTCGAAAGATGAAAAATTTAAATTATTTGCGAATTTACAGCAATTCAAAGGGAGTAGTAATTTTGATGTTAACTATAACCTGCGCAGATAAACGCAAAGTGCAAAAAATATTGTTTACACGTCAGCGGCGCGCATGTGAAAGTTCATATTGACTGGTGCAGTGAGTTATTCAAGCGTAGTGGTTCTTTTTAACAAGTTGCATATAAAATAAATTAGTTAGAGTTAAAAATTTTACTTCATCTTCATAGTCGTATTCCTCATGGTGATTACGTGAAATAAAAACACATAACAATTTTCACGCAAACAAAATGTTGCGTGTATTTGAATTACATTAATGTAGAAGTTTTAGTTGTAACATCTCTATACATATTTCAAATTCTCATTAGTAAAATATAATATATATTTTTCGTAGTCGTATTTCCTCATGGCTGAGGGTAGTGTCGTAGTGATTAATTTAATCGAGATTGTTCTTAGCTATGTTTGGAAACCGTCAACTCTGTTATTAGCTGATGAGAGGAGAACACCTTCAGAGTCGGGGGGATCTTAAATTTTTGATTTTAATGTTTTATGGATAGGTCTTCAAAAATGCATACCAGAGGTTTCTAATATTTGTTTTCCAAAATCAAAATCAAAATCAAATCATTTATTCAGAAATTAGGCCTTCACAGGCACTTTTTCACGTCATATTCTAAATTAAATGATGTTTACCAAAGCTACAAACTACTAGCATTTCAGAACGACCACTGCTGAGAAGAAATGCCGAAAGAAACTCATTCAAACAGTGTTGGTCCCTATTATGCCAGAAGGGCTTACCATTTTTTAAATATAAATTTAAACAGAATATTGTAATTGACACTTCCAATGTGATAAAATATGTGTGTGTCGGCGCCCTGTAACTTCTAAAAAAGGAAAATGTTAAAACTCAAAAAAATATATGATGTACATAACTAAGTATGTAAACTTGTTATGTATTCGTTTATTATTAATATTACTATATTAATTTGAACGAGATCTAGTAAGTATTTTATTTATACGTCATAAATCGTGAACCGCAATACGTAACACTTCATGGGCGAGTCCGACGCTCGCACTTGGCCGCTTTTTTTTATCCTATTAGTAGTAGGCATTCAAACATTCTATTTCTTTGAGAACACGTAGAGATCACCATCAACTAATAATATTATTTGAAGGTTCTACGAGGTCACATCGATGCCACAGAACTATATAACCAGCTGTGTCGCTTTTATGTACCAAATAGAAGTTTATTACAACGCACGTGTCAACCACGAAAACTGTTTGTAACACCACTCACACGCGCACAGTATCCCATACACAGTCTCCGCTGTGCTGTATGCTAGCGGATCTCAACGCGTTCCTGAATGTGGAACCTGAATGTGATGTGTTTGCTGATGGATGTAAAATGCTTGTCAGGAGTTGTTTGCGGTTTTGCGAGAATGACGAATGTGAGACGTCTTGCTTGTATTAAAAATACAATACTGTTTCTTTTTTATGTTTCTTTTTAGTGTGATATTGTTATAATATTCTTTCCTTTCCTCCTTTTATGATTACTGTAATAGGATACACATGTACCATTGTATTTAAATAACAATATATAATATTTTTTTTAAAGAATAACGATTAACACAATTTATAAATGTAAAGATAGTGTAAATTTTAGTACCCTCCTTACCAATCAATCGCCTGGATACACTCGATCACTTCACAAATTATTCAAATCTTCATTACCATCCATGACAATAGATCGAGTCTTGTCTAGCCGCAGAATAGAAAATTAACAGTATACAGTGAGACGAAACCAACTGAATATTAAACACATTGCCGCGTTTGCGGTAACCGAGTGGATCTGATTCAGCTATTCTGTGACATCCAATCGTGATTTGTTTGTTTAATTAGTTATATGTACATAACTATCCGGGCTAATTATAGCCCGCAGTTATATACTAAACAAACACTGTTATATTTAATGTTAATTTTGTACTTTTGTGGAGAAAAATAAATACATATTATTATTACATATTTACATGTTATTTCAATTACAATAAATAAAAATAAATGGATAAATACTACTTCTAAACAATCATATACATGTTATAAAATATAGGTATATGTTTATTTAGGGTTGTCCCGTGTTCATCCATATTCTTCATTTATCGAAATTAAGACGGTATTTCGAGAAAGATATTGTTATTTTAGAAAATATTTTTGAAATAATACAATCCAATGAGTATACGTCTCCATTATTTGGAGACATATTTTTTAATCTTCTGAAGTATATATAACCTAAAGTATAAATTTTGGTTACATAACTCACGGTTCAAGAAATATAAGCGTTGGAAAATAAAAACTCAGCTCAGCTTTATTCAATTGAATGAAGACAATTTGTCAGTAAATCGCAATAAGCCGCATAGCTCCAAACACACCATGATGACCTGCAACCGAACTAAACCAGTTTAATCCAGTTATTCCCGGATTTGTAGTTTGTCCTTTCAGTTTCTATATATCTATGCTATGAACATAGTATTCACCCAAGATTCTATTAATTAAATATGTAATCTAATTTGTTGACATAGTCCTATAAATTAATAGGAATGCGGGTAGGTTAAATTAGGCTTTTGGCCCAGCAACCGGACTCAAACGGCTAATAAAAAAAAAATAAAAAAAACATATAAATAATAATGAATAATAAATTATTTCACTTACGTGATTCCTTATTAAATAAGAGTATAATAAAATAAATTTATCTATTTTGAGATTTAAAATTATTTTATTGATAAATATTTGGTGTATATACCATCGGGTTCTAGTGTAAGTTTGCTTGCGAATATCATCATACTAATATTATAAAAGCCAAATGTTAGGATGTATATATATGTATGTATAAATAAAAAAATAAATAAATAAATAAATATAAATATACTAGGACAAATCACACAGATTGAGCTAGCCCCAAAGTAAGTTCGAGACTTGTGTTATGGGATACTAACTCAACGATACTATATTTTATAACATATATACATATATACATAAACATCCAAGACCCGGGCCAATCAGTAAAAGTGCATTTTCCATCATGACCCGACCGGGACTCGAACCCAACTCTCGGTTCAGTGGCAAGAACTTTACCACTGCGCCACCGAGGTCGTCAAAATGTGTATATTTGTTACTCTTTTACGCAAAATCTACTGGACGAATTGTTATTGAATTTGGTACACAAGTAGAATATAACATGGAATAACACATGGGTTCCTTTTATCCCGAAATTCTCGCGTGAGCCAAGCCCCGGGGCGCAAATAGTTATGACATATTTCAGTGGTTGTGGTAGAATATGTTACGGAACATTTTGGTTTGATTATTTTTAGAAGAATCACAGAATTATGATAAGTACTCAGTACTCTATTCAAATCGCGGTCCCTATCGCACAAGGTCATTTTGGAATTGTTCGATTAGAACCGCTTTTTGAAGAGCAAAATAAAATAAGTAATTAAATGGATAAAATAAGAATTTTAATGGATTTGTTACACATGTTTTAAGCTTAATTTTAAAAATAATAATCGAGATCAAAAAATACTGTACGTCGGCATAAGACGAGAAAAGATTCGGCCAAACGTGGTCTCGATAGCTCGGTGGTTAAGAGCACTGTTCGGGGGGCGTGGATTAATGGATTCAATTCACGCGCGATTCCAGAATGTTTTCGTCTCATTATTATTTTCAAAATTAAGTCGTTTTCTATTCGAATTTTGCTCTTTTTGGTAAGATTGGTAAGATGCGGCATCATTGCTCGATTATGTCGCTAAAATATCGGAAGCACCTTAAACGACATTGTATTTTTTGAAGACATATATTTTCTGTTTTAAGAACTTTATTTCTCAAAAGAAGAATAAAATTACATTCACTTATTATTGACAACATAGGTAACTAATATTTATGCGAACGTGCGGTAGACAATATAAAAGACAAAAAGATTTTTGATTCATTTGTTGTGTACAAACTTCAAACTGACGACACGTTACCGAAAGACTACAGATATATTTTTTTAATTTCCAGTGATCATTATTATCTGATGAAAACTTTAAAATATTTTTTTCTCCAACAGGCGATAAACTTCGACTCCGCCCGCGGTGGTATCTCCTTGGTGACGGAGAAAGGTATGAAGAGTACCAGTAGACTGCTGGTGCAAAGAGCCAGGGGCGCTGACGCGGGCCCGTACACTTGTGAACCAAACAATGCGCCTAAAGCTGTTACCAGAGTACACGTTTTATCAGGTGAGATTGGTTTTAAAAACGTACCTTTTTTAGTCGCAAAAATTATAGTTGCCGAAGATATGTTTAATTCAAATTCAAATTCAATTCAAATCAAAATAACTTTATAGAAATGTATGAAGAATACGTTATAATATATATAGTTAAGTAGATGCGAACAATTTTTTGTTTTTCGAGATTATTGCTGGCGAAAGAGCAATTTAAGCTGTTGCGTGATCGTGTACTCGTGACCCTCGTAATGCACCTAAAGCTGTTACTAAATTACATTTTTTTTCTGGTGAGATAAGTTTAAAAAAAATGTTTTTGATTTGTTGGTCTATGGGTTTAAGTATGTAATAAGTTATTACTTTACATCACTTAAAACCATAGACATGTACATGATGACTCAACCCTACATTTATGAGATAAGAATAGAGATGCGATAATAAAAGGAAGTATTTTTTGAAAACCGCTAAAATAACATATAACAAGTTGTATGAAAAAAGAAACTTCTCCGGCCGGCAAAAGTGAAAACTTGAACATTAACTTTGTGCGTTTTTGACGACTTACGAGTTTTCGATTGAGTTTAACATTTTTTTACCCCATCACAAATAGTGCACAACACCGGTAAAGAAGTAAAACTTGATACATCGAACACCAGGCAAAATATATAAAAATGCTTCTAAAATACCATAACACGATGGTGCATTATGTTCTCAATAGTTGTTAAAGTAAACAACGCAATTTCTTGAAATAGACGCGTTGAAAAGAGATGCTATGAAGGGAAAAAGAAAAGTTAAAGTTTTTCTGATCATTATTTGACAAATCAGTAAAGATAACAGTGATATTTTATCTTTAAATTAATGTTTTGTTACAGGGGAACACCCAGCCGCCATGCAGCAAGGCTCAGCCAGATCGAAGTCTGACCAAACAGCTTCACTATTGCTTTGTGTACTATTTTTTTATATATCTAGAATATCAAATAATCTACAATTCGGCACTTGAACAAAATAATCACTCTCAAATATTTATAAAATACTGCGTCTATAGAAGAACTCATTTAAGTGATATTTCTTTCGAAATCAAGCGATTTACGTGTCCGAAATCATCTATTTTGCAATACCTATGTGAATACATACAAAACTGACAACGAGCTGGCGTAAACTGGTGACATAGAACATTTCCATACAATTACCAACCTATCTCATACAAAGTGGCAATCCAATCGGTTATTTTGAGTGGGACGAAAGATATAATATATATTTATAGTTTTCATTTCATTTTTTCAAGAGATTATAAACTACCGTGGAAATGTGACATACAACATTTGTTCCATGTCCTTCTTTTTTGACAATTGGATCCTTGACTGTGTGAAAAATGAAATCAGTTTTATTAATTTCGATATTTACAATTTTTTTGGTCTCATTAAAGTTATATTGGGGATGTTCTTTGTCTCCAAAATCCGTGACGTCACAATACATTACTATCAGCACAAGCTAATATAAATTTTTGATTTTGTCATTAGAAATCAAAATTTTTTATCTGTGGGTGAAGTGCGCGTTTGCGTTTTCACATCTCACCATCGAATAATTTCGAAGCGTGACGCAGCAAACCAATGATATTGCAGTGTGGTTGTCGTTGCGTCACAATGGCGTAATGTGATTGGTTCGCTGTGTCCCTGATTTGAATGGGAGTGTAGCCGTAAGTTTACGGGTCATGCCGATAGATACTTTAATGTAAATGGTTTAAACAGTTTCCAACTTCACATAATGACAATTATTAAGATCCTGCCGCTTTTTACAAATCCACGGCGTCGTTCAGACGAAACGAAACATTACGAATGTTATTTTTCCAATTTAGTATTATTTAAAAGATTTTTTCCAATAATAATGATATTTATTTAGCAGAAACAACACACTAATTTGTTAGTAATATTTGTGAATATTACACAGAAACGCGAAAGTATCAGTTACTTCTACACTAAGCCTCGTGGGAGCCATCACGTTATAATATATAGTTAAGTAGATGCGAACATTTTTTTTGTTTATATTACAAAGAAATACAAATACTTCGGTCATTGGTAATAAATATCCTCATAAAATGTGTACGTTGTTATGATAATGAGATTATTGATATTTAAATAAATATCACACATCAAATTTCCTCGCCGTGTTTTCCTGTTCTGTAAAAATGTATAGACCTCCCTCTTTTGTAGGTCTTAATAAAGAGAATAGGGTATATCGTATAAGGAGATAAAATCTATGGCAGGGGATAGATGTAAATGGAGGCAGCTCCACTGATAAGAACAACGATTAAATGCTTAATTATGTGGTCTTATTTTTTCCTATATCGTTAAATTTCAGTATAAACAATACTCTATGTGTTATTCCAGGTTATACTCTACCCGTGTACCAAATTCCATAAACAGATTTTGCTTGAAAGACCATCAAACATTCACCCATAGATCCTCACAAACTTTCACATTTTTAATATTAGTCATATAGGATTTTACACAATTTATCAAATAAGTTGACAGTCTTCTTGAAGAGAAAACAAAGTGCACGTTACATCTCTTCACGATTAAATTCCAAATTAGTAACATTATTTTCAATATTTTCTCATAAGTAATTGCAAAATGTGTTTTCACGCTTTAAAGAAAATATTTTGCAAAACAGTACCGAAATATCTAGGTATAATTCAAAAGCACGATCTGAGAGTTAATTAATTTCGACACAAAAGGAATCGCTACCACAATTGAGGGAAATGCTGGCTACACTGAATTTGGAATAACGATGCAGTAGAAGTGTCATTGAGGCGTTATTTTGTTTGTACCTATATATAAACCGCGACTGAAATTTCAGTGCTCACTTAAAGATTCCTAATTTAAATTTTAAATTGTGTTTATATACTTGCTATACACTTTTTCGCGTGCACCTGGTCTTTCTCGACTAAGAGACTCCAATCCCCCGGGGATTTGTTAGTAAAACCTTATTATTTGTTTGTTGTGTTATTTGTTAGTAGTTTGTTAGTAATGTGCTTATTTTCGTGCAATAAAGTTTTTACAAACAAACCTTAAAATTTCGAAGATTCGACTGTGATTTTACCAGCCTAACAGGCGTTAATCCCTCGGAAATAGATACTAAGTATTATTGCCTGTTAGCTGCCAAGGCTACTTAACCCTTAGATACATTCTACTGCATATATCTCTATTATATCACATCAAATTCCGGCGGAGAATGTGCCAATTACCATTTAAGCAAACACTTTAAATGTATCTAGTACAATAGTTTTTAGTATAATACATAACAATAGTTTTTGAGTGTTGAATGAATGAATGAATGATTTATTTGAACAACTCAACGCACACAAGCCTATTAACACATAAGTAACAACAATAAAGAAAAAAAAAACTTGTTGAATAAAGAAAACACTAACAGATACAAAAATTAACTTTGTAATCATTATGTACAAAAAATTATATTCGTGCGTGGGCATGGCGCTTCTACTATATTTCAAATTCGGCGTCCGACAGATTCTTAAGCGGAAATACTGTCGTTGAATGAATAATTTCATTCATTCGTTCCCGTTCCGTTCGTTAATGCAAGTTTTATTTCGAAAAACGGAATAATTATACAATTTAAATAAAATCATAAATATTCATTCGTTATGACCGAAAGTAGGATTATATTGATGGCACCATTTAAAAGGTAACTTTTTCAGATGGCTCTGCTCATTGTAGATGCGAAAGTTGGTGAGGATGTACTCGTATGTATGTAACACACACACATATGATGTACACATGCAAATTCAAAAATAAAACTCGCAAATTTTCATGCAATATCTACTGGACTGTGTTTTTATGAAATTTGGTACACGGCTAGAATACGAGTATAACCTGGAATAACATAGACTTTTTATCCCGTAATTCCCACGGGAGCGAAACCACGAGGCGCAAATAAGTATAATGAGACACATCACACAGATGAGGCCTATATTGTGTTTTCAAATTAAATAATCCAAAATCAAGCTTACTCCCTCCTATCTAATATTATAAATTCGAAAGTAAGTTTGTCTGTTATCTTTTCACGTATACTTAATCAATCTTAAATAAAATAGTTTGAAACGGAGAAGGGCACTTTTCATCCCGGACAAATAACTGGTCCCGTGGAAAATATACCCGGCAGAAGCCGCGGGCAATAATAAAAAAAAATATTCTTTAATTATATTTATTTCAATGATATTTATTAATTATTTTATTATTATTCAAAGTTTGGAAATATATTAGTGAAGAATACTTGATTTTTGAGAGGCCAAATTTGAATGCTTTGAATTTTGGGCACCGATTTTAATGGCACCTGAAGTACACAACGAAAACTTTATTCTTTGTATGGCAGTGGCAATAACAACGCTTTTATTTATGAGTAAAGGAGATTATATAGATTGATAAAATCATTTACTTATATCGAAAAAGACAAACATTTGTAGTACAAAACATTGAAGGCAAAGAGACGTTTTTGAGGACATAGAAATTACTCAATTTTTTAGTCAATTACATTGTAAATATTTAATAAAAAAAACCTTTATTCTCTTCTCAATTTCATGACTTTAAACAACGTGTTGATTTTACAAAATATCAATAAAAATTTTTACCTACTTTAAAATGATTTGATTTTAAGTAATATAATAAAATTGATTTTAAATTAGTGTGCATACATTGTTGACCAAAAATGACTTTAAACAACGTGTTGATTTTACAAAATATCTAAAAAATTTTACCTACTTTAAAATGATTTGATTTTAAGTAATATAATAAAATTGATTTTAAATTAGTGTGCATACATTGTTGACCAAAAATATATATATATATAATTTATTAGAATTTAATCTGAATATGTTTATATGACATAAACACTTACCCCTTTATTAATAAAAACGTTATTCTCTTAGCCTCGGAATAGTTATTCTTTGTATTGTCTCGTTCTTTCAATGTCAAATGCTGAAAAGAGAGAGAGGGACAAAACAAAGACATACTACTCCAAGCCTAATCAGAGAATTAAATATTAATTAATAAGGCATGTTAAGATTAAATTATAATAATATTGTTATAATATTTTCAGTTTATTTGAAAACTAAGAACTATGCCAATAATGTTAAGTGTAGACATTTTTGTAATGTAAATATAGTATAATAACAAAAACTTGTAACAAATTTTGTAAATAATCAATTAAATTCAACGAAATTAAATTTGTTTTGTACAATTTCAATCTTTTATTTCTTTCCTGGTCGTAAATATGTCGAAAAGTGTTCTTTACGTTAAAATTTAGTCATATAACACACAAGTGTTACAGTAGCGTGTGTATACGACTTGGGTGCATTAATCAAAGCCAGTTGCAACAACAGTTGCATACGATGCAAGTGACTTGTGTTTCTGCTTGATGATGCTTTATAACGTAATATGCTTCGCATAGATCGAGAAGTGTAAGGTCGTAGCCATTTGATTAAATCAGCCATTTAATTGGGGGGCTTCTTTAGATATTTGAGTCTATTGCGAACAGACAGACAGACAGACGCGGCAAAGAACTTTGTTTTATAATATGCAAGTTATTTTAAAGTTACATAGTTTTTAGTTTAAATTAATATAATTGTGTCTTTATTGTTAATCATATTTTGTGATTTAATATATAATGTATTAGATATTGATTTGTGGATTAAACTTTATTGCACAATTATACAAAAAAATATATACATTTGTAATGTTAATACATTGCGTGTTCTGAATGCTCATGATCGCGAAGGATCAAAACAAATCAAAAATGTATTTACGTCTCTTAAAATTCTAGTCTAGTAAATAGTATAACTAAATTTTTAAATATTAACAGATACATGCACAGTTCCACAAGATGGCGTCCAAGCTCCAGCAGCAGGAAAAACAGTCAGTGATGTGTTCAGAAAATCTCTAAGCTCTGTTACATTTCCATTCATGTGTCGATACGATCTTAAATGACAGTCATTACCGTAACGATACCCGATACCCCTACCGCTAATTTTGTATGACAACTCCACATATTCACGTAGACATTATAATATTTGGAAATATACGGTTGCAATCTTATTCGACGACCTCGGTGGCGCAGTTGTAAAGTGCTTGCCTATGAACCGGGAGGTCCCGGGTTCGATCCCCGATCGGGTCATGATGGAAAAATTATTATTTCTGACTGGCCAGAGTCTTGTATGTTTATCTGTATAAGTATGCATTTGTTATAAAATATAGTATCGTTGAGTTAGTATCCCATAACACAAGTCTCGAACTTACTTTGGGGCTATGTAGCTCAATCTGTAATTTGTCCTAATAATGTATTTACTCATATGCAATTTTAGAGTGATTGTGTGGTGCCTAACAAAATCGTGAACAGGCAAAGATGTGAGAAAGAGAGAGAGTAACAAATTGTGATAAGAATTTAATAAATGAAGGCGTAAATTTTAGCATCCTATACATTTTCTATTTATCTCAAAATGGTACAATTCTGACGTGTATTTTCTGCAATTCACAAAATAAATACTCGTAAAATCGTGTACACATTGTTTATGGTTTTGCGATAACGTTTTATATCCGAGCTTCGCTTAGATTTCTATATGAACGGGGGGGACAAGTTTATTTTTTAAGATGTATCTAAGAATATTTTATTGATTGTCTCTAGCATATTTAAGAATCTTATAAACTTTACAATTTCTAAGTATAACAAATAATGTTTAATTTTCTACAAAATCAACATATATATAAAAGAACAAGCGTTTTTTACTAATCAACGTCCAGCCTAAGCCATAGAAGCTATAAACGCGAAATTTGATCAGTAGCTTTAGGTTATTACGTAGTGCTCAGATAAGAAACGAATTTTCAAAAAGGTAATTAGAAGTAAAGTTAGTATGAAAAATAACACAAATCTTTACTAATCTACTTGAAACTTGGCACATATGATATGCAATAAAAATAATGAAACCCGTGTTTCAGGATTTATTAAAATTTGACCTTTAGGTTAGTTAAATGAGTGTGAAAAGAAATAACGAATAATCCCATTCAAAATTTCGTCATCTAAAGATGTGAGTAGAAAGCTCGGCGATAAACACCATTGAATTCACGTTGTTACCGTTGATGGTTCGAATCCTGAACTTCAACTATTTTGAAATAAATCTGATTAACTATAGGGTGATTTCTGTGAAAGTTTTATTATGGTTTTAACCGAGCGAAACCGGGACGGGCTGCTGGTAATTTATAAACTCGTAACTAATTTATATACTCGTCGACCGAGTGAGGAACACTGTGCTGCGCTCGATAACAAACAATGTTGATGTAGCAACAAAGGAAGCCACACTGAAGTGGGACTGGGCGGGTCACGTCTACCGCATGCATCCGAAGAGATGGACATACAGATTGACCTCATGGATTCCAACTGAGGGATACAGGAAAAGGCAGGCCTAGGACGAGATGGTCGAATGACATCAAAAAATTCGACAAATATTGCCAAAGGAACACCAAGGCTTTAAATTGTTGGAACACCAACATTAAAAAGTTTTTTTTTATTTTTATATTTCATTTTTTGGTTACGGCAACATTGTCTGTATCGAATTATATAAATAATCTCTAGTGTTCGTTCTCCCTCTAATAAACGGTCAAGTTTCTCCGTAGCTCCTGGATTTTTATTTTTACCAGCCTAAATCAACAGTCCGCTACATATTCATATTTTACATTTTTATTCAATATAACAATGTAAAAACTTACTTTACTCATTTTATGAATACACAAAAAGTAATCGTAACAAATATGCATGGAAAACTATCAAATAATAAAAAAAAACATTACAAATTCCAAAGCAAGCGGCAACTAGATCCTGAAAATAATTATTCATCAATTGGTTCCTTTTCTTTTAAATTTATTAATTTGCCCGGGAGTGTGACATAAAAATGATTTTAAAAAATATTTTATGTATTTTAATGTATATCCACTTTATCCTATTTAGGTACCTAAATACGTTTTCACTCGATAGTTTTTGACAGTCTATTAATATTTTATCTTCTTTTTCTAATCGAGTGTGTGGGCCTTGATTGTAATAAATTGTAGTTGATATAATCAAATCGCTTACACCGGTGTCAGACTTTCTTCTAGTCACTTAAAGATATCTGACAAGACTTTTACCTACTACTACCTATCATATAGTCGCATTAGCGAACTAAACAGTCAACCAGTATATAGGTTTCCTCACGATAGATAGATAGATAGATAAATCATTTATTCGTACTACTGTTTCACACCAACATACAATAACAATCTTAAGAAAATTTTAAAGATTACAAATCTAACATGCAGTAAGTGTGCACAGGCGCACAAACAGGCTACAGCTCAGCTCAATGTTGCCCGGGGAGAGCAACCGCTGATTTTCAGCTGTCACCTCAGCGAGGACGCAAGCAAACATAATTCAATGATCAAATAGTGTAAATAGAAATTAATAATTAAAATTTAAAGGTGCTAATATTTGTACATAATACAAATGCAACAATTTAAATGATACAAAATATAAATCATGCAACAAACATACAAAACATTTTCTTCTTATTGTCATGATACTTTACATGAGTCACATCGGATACTATTACTAAACCCCTAATCCAAACACTTTTTTGTTTGTTTTGCGTGAAATATTAACATTTATTTTATTCATTCCATTGCTAAAAATATATATATATTCAACAGTAACCGGGCAAAATGATAAATTACGTAATTTTCCCGTTGGCGTGCAAAAGCCTCCAAATGGAGTGCCCGGTCCCGCAAAAAATATATATTACAACACAGTTTCCATTATATTGTGGCCTGGAATATTCCATTTTTTATATTGTACGCTACTAAGAAATTGAACTTTTTAATTAGCGTTGGATTTAAATGATTCCTAATTCGTATAGGTGGTTATTCTAATTTATTTTAATGCGATATTTTTAATGATAGTTGTGTCAAATATATTTCGTTCGTTACTCTTTCACTCGATTTTAACTGGACTGATTTCGATTAAATTTGGTACAAGAGTAGAACATAGCATAGCATATCGTGGATCGGGTCGGGAGGTTCCCTCTATTGTGGTTGAGTTTCACGATGGCTGACTCACGCGTCAACTCGTGAACGGGTGCTGCCGGGGGAACTGGCCTGCTCGATCTTTTATTAAAAGTTTTTTTTGTTTGGTTAATTATACATATATATATAAGTATATATATTTTCCTTTCATCAGCACTTGATCACAATCATAATATGTTTCAGTATACCTTTTGACCATGTACTTTATTGTGTACTTACATGTTATATTACTGATGAAAAATTATACATAAATTTATATTTAAAAATGGTAAGCCCTTCTGGCATAATAGGGACCAACACTGTTTGAATGAGTTTCTTTCGGCATTTCTTCTCAGCAGTGGTCGTTCCGAAATGCTACTAGTTTGTAGCTTTGGTAAACATCATTTAATTTAGAATATTACGTGAAAAAATGCCTGTGAAGGCCTAATTTCTGAATAAATGATTTGATTTTGATTTTATAGATTACCAAGACAATCCAAATATTATACTACTTCTACTACAAATGGAAAATTTTAACATTTGTATATTACGAGAATGTTTACTCAATCAAATTCTACTGAATAGATTTCGCAAGACACGCGAGTAAATTATTTTCTGGAATAGAATTAATGTTATTTCTTATTCCGAAATGAGGACTTTCGCCGCCGTGGACAAGACGAACATCCGGACACTAATCCGGTTACTAAATAATAAATGTTAATACTATCCATCCATACTTCCATAATAATAATAACAAATGTGAAAATGTATTTGTGTTTCTGTCACTTCGAAACATATCAATTAAGGTGATTTTTGCTCAGTCAGTTCGAGAGCTGGAGAGTGACATTTGCCATTTTTTGCCGCACAAAGCCGCTGGCTACAACAAGTTCACTGATAAATAGGTACCCAAATCTTTTTATCAACTGCACCAAACGTAAATACGTTTCTCGTCTGGAGCCGTCTGTGAATTGCTAAACTACTCCATTTCAAAGTAGATCTCCGGCTTACGGTAAACCGGTTTGATTGATATCATCAGCACCGAAATCTCGATCGGAAAACCTTTTTCGAATCGTAAGTTTGCTAAGTAACTTATCGTACAGTTGTACAGAACTACACATCGAGGTTATACGTCTATTTGTGATGGTGATTGAGACGAACATTAATTAATTAAGGTTTGATTAGAGACATTTTTCCGAATCCCTAGTAATTAGGGCAAATTAATGTGTAATTGATTCGTGGTGTGTGATTCCGCTATATAATAAGACACATACTCTCCCGTGGGTGTCGTACAATGCGACTAAGGGATATAAATCTGATCTGATAAATTTGAGCTAATAAATAACAGTAGCATTTTCAATTTAAAAGTGCATATTTACGCAGCCCTCGGCGGACAGACTACAATAGAGTTATTTAAAACAAACAAATACTTTAAATTCTATAATTCAAACGATAGTCATTCAATTCGACGTGTAGTCAATTTTTACGATTGCTTCATTCGTTCATTCATTGAAATTCATTCATTCAGCTTTTACAATAACAAAGTAAGACCCCTAAGTTCCAACCGAATTGTCCATAGCTTTACATCAACTAGCAATCAAACTATATTGGACTTAGATACGAAAGACATAAAGATCAATTTAGGTCGTAGTTTACAAATGAAAACAGTTACATTTTCTGAGTAGGTAAGGCCGCTTGAAACTTTTTGTTTAACTCTTGGGTGTTAAGTAAAGTATTTCGGTTTTATGCGATACTTCGACAAAATTAATTTTTTGAATAGAAATTCAACTTTTTAAGAACTGTCAATTTCATAACAAGATCTTATCTCTTATCTTCGGAGCTGTGGGGTCACTAGGCCCGAAATCAACATAAAAATAACTTTGAATTACAACAAGCCGCGCGCCGCCTGCTTAACGTAAATGCTCCTTGCAAATGCTATTGATTCCTATCATAAGCCAAAGTGTGTATCTCATAAGTCTCATTGTAGATACGACGTCAACGGGAGCATATGGTCTTATTTTAGGGCGGAACCACACGCCAGTCACTTAGTTATCTATGCAGTATAATACCGTATGTGTGTTATTCAAAGGTTATTAATCTTCCTTCAAAATATAAATAAAACATAAATAAATTCATAGTAGAAAAAGTTAAAAAGAATATTAATAATAAAAAAATTAAATTAAAAAAAAAAACTCTACATAAAAATTTATTTTATATAAATTTTCTCTAGCTATAACCATTAAAATACAAATTCAAATTCTTAATAAAATTAATACAATTCAAGCAAAAATTTTGCTAACTAAATATAAAACGACGAAATTAAATTCGCTAAACTATTTGCCTATAATCTATTATCATTTTAATGATTAATTAGCATAGCCAGGGTCCCTCCCACTTCAGTCGTATTCCTCATGGCTGAGGGTCGTGGTCATTAAGTGAAACGAAGCACACACACAATGACTTTTTTGGCAATATTAATGGAATGGTTAGCCATTACCTTTTCCATTTATAAACTAGATTATAAATCATCGAGTAGAGTGCAGGTTAGCTCGTGATGTTTCCCTTTACCGGAAGCAGGTGGTCTATGAAAATTAGTATACATGAGTCAGATTAGTATAGAAACTCACGTGGCTTGAGTAGGATTCGAACTTGGGCCCTTTTAGTCCACAGGCAATGCAAAACAGGCAATCTTTGCTGTTGGTTTGGGGTAATGACAATGATTTTTGATGCTTCAAGGTAGGAAAGTCTTATTGATTCCAACTTTGTAACCCATTGATATCTCGCATATAAATAGGAATATTCGTCGACATCCACGAGAATGGAAACTCATATATCTCAAAACGAAATAGGTCAACGCTTGACGGCTGTATTCAGGTTGTATGAGCTGTGGTCTGGGCCAAAAGACAATTTTCAAAATGTCCATTTTTAGTGCAATAAAATTTTCCAACGGCAAAGATCGTCGAGAAGTGAGTAAAACTGGAAACGGGTCTAAATACATACTATTAAATTCTTACATATTACACCGTTGGTGAAGACCGCATGAAAATCCATGCATCAGTTTTTGAGTTTATCGCGAAAAGACAGACAGACAGACGTGGCGCAGTGGACTTTGTTTTATAATAATGTAAGAATAGGGATAAAGAAGTCCCCCTCGCACGTCTGTCTGTCTTCATGCGATAAATACAAAATCCGGACGGGTATTTTTACGGTTTTCACCAATAGATAGTGTTTACTCCTGAGGTTTAGGGATATAATTTACTAACCGCAAACAGCGGCGTTACCCGTGTAATTATATTGAATATACTTAGGTTTATATGTACAGTAGCGTTATTTTATAATGCGCTTTTGACTATCTGACTTTTTGACCAAATCCTACTAAAAATAAAGTATAGTCTATTAGCTACCTCAGTCAACATTAATATTATAAAAAAACCATTGTTTGTAAAATGGATAAAGTCAAAAACTACTGGCCGATTTTGATGAAATTTGGCACAGAGATAGACGAAACCTTCTGGAGTGACACAGGCAATTTTTTTATTATGATTTTGCCCGAGCGAAGCCGGGGCAGACCTTTAGAATTTTATAAAAATACTGTGGGAAAAGTTTCTTGGCCACAAATTAGGAAACTCGCATGTGACACCCCTGGTGTTGAAAGGCCGTGGTAACCGCTTACCATCAATGCCTGCATGCTTGTTTACCTGCTTAGTTGAATAGTAAAAGCTTTACAATTTTAAAATATATATCACAATCTTTCCTTTGTCGTTTTCATTATTCTATGAAAGGATATGGGGTGGGCCTATTTTAGGGCGGGACGCCACACGCCATTTGAAAATCAAATCATTTGATTCATGAATAAGACCTTCGCAGACACTTTTTCACGCGGTAATTCCTCAAAAAGCTACAAACTACTGGCGTTTTGAAGGAGTCCACATGTGAACGACCGTTTCTCTTCACATTGAGCGCCATAATATTCTTTGAATGGGAACTTCCTTCGTCATTCAGAAGCTTTTATTCAACGTTCACTTGAACTCGGGGTTTGAAAGGTATTTACCAACTGCCGGTGTTGAGGTATGTTGTTTACACGTAACCTCACACGAAACATAATGAGACGTAACAAATGTTTTAACAAAGCGAACCAGTTGATTGAATACGGATGGTCTCTTAAAAATCTTCAGCGTCTTACAGCGAATTGGCCAAAACGTCGTAAAGTCTCGTATTTGGGTCATGTTCTTAGGCATCAAGAATACAACCTCCTACAACTAATAATGATGGGTAAAGTCGCTGGGAAGAGAAAGGTTGGGAAGGAAAAAATCTTGGCTGCGGAACATGCGAGAATGGACCGGGATAGCGAGCGCAGCTGAGCTGTTCCGCTGAGCTAAGGACAAGAAGGACTTCACCATGCTAATCGCTGACCTTCACTAGTTGGAGAGACACCCATAGAAGAAGAAGAAGTAGTATTACTTAATACCAAAGTTGTTAAATAACCTACCTGTCGAACTACGAGAGAACTATATAATTATCACTATTTAAGAATAAGTTGAAAACTTTTTACGTGCATAAATATAATAACAGCGACTCGCCGATGCCCAGAGGTTTTTGCGGTGCGATCTTATAATATTGTTGTATATTATCGATTGTACTGAATAATTTTTTTTTTTTAATCTTGGTTTAAACAGTTGATTTACCAGTGTTTTTTCATTACTATGGAGTCGAGTATATTTACACGGAAAATTAATGTTAATGTTTTATAATCATTAAGATTATATATTTTTCTTTTGACACCAATTTAAAAATATGGTTTATCAAAACGAGTTTTGAACTAAAAAAAATATTATATGGTCGTTTATATATATATTTTGTCTCATTTTCTTTTTATAACCGGCGCATAACGTCAGGTTTTTTTTCCTTTTACAGAAGTTCGACATTATTTTTAAAGGGATCTAAATCAAAATTAAATTTATCTGAAAAACCTACATTTCATGAAGCGGTGGTGGTGTAATGGTTAAGACGCCCGCCAGTGGATCGAAAGGTCCCAGGTTCGAATGCTACTCGTGCCACATGAGTTTGTATACCAATCTGACTCATGTGTTTTTATCGTACAACACTTGCTTCCTGTGAAGGAAAACATCGTGAGGGAACCTGCACACTGGTTGATTCTTATTAACTTGTGTGTGAAATGGCAAACCACTCCATTAATGATGCCAAGAAAGTTGTTGTGTGTGTTTCATTCCACGTAGTAACCACGACCCTCAGCCATTAGGAATACGACTATGAAGAAGAGAAGATAAACACCGGATCCAAATCAAAATTAAATTTATCTGTAAAACGTACATTTCATAAGGCGACAGCGTCGTCGACCAAAGGAACTTCGTAAAGTACAGTCTATGCCAAAGCAAAGCGAATTAACAAGAAACAAGACAGGTTGAAGTAACTTCGCTAAGTCAATTTACTGTGTCCTCACCCGGCGTCCTAGTTGAGCGACAGACGCGGCAAGACTGCGCGATTCGCCAATGGGTCAATATTAAATTCAAGACGTTTGTTTATTCAGAATTTAAACCACTTTACATGCACTTTTTCAAGTCTAATTTTAAATCATATTATTCCTCAAAGCTAAAAACAATCGCTGTTTCGGCATTTAGATTTTTAGAATGGCAAAACTGATTTCAATAGTGTTCATCGCTATCAACTCCGATGTAATGTTTATTTACTTGAAATATAATACATGTTTATATTCCTTACATTTTCCGCCAGAAATGTAGATAGAGAAAACTATAGACATACCTTCTCTTTTGTTCGTACAGGAAAGCCTATATAAAACAGTATTTAGAAATACATGAGAAGAAACAGTATAGAGTGCTCTAACAACGCCTATCGTGCCGTTTGTATGAGATAGACTGAGGAGATAGCCTGGATAATTTTGGATTGTATGGAAACGCTAATCTCATTTGGTTATGCCGTTGTCATAAGTTTTCTTTGTCTTTGGCTAGAAACATGGCATGTAATCACTCATACGCGTGCAGCGTCGCGCCGCGTTCAGCCGCTCACTCAGGACGCCGAGTATGCCTTCGGTTGCGCCGCATCTCGCACCACAAAAATCTCGTTAAAACTTTACGAGTTTATCAGATGTAGCTTCCAATGAGTCGGATTTGGCAGAGTGTCTATCTTATTTTTTTATTTATGTTACAAATAATTTATATGAAAAATACAAGCACTACCAATAAAAACCTATATAGGTTTATACGTGGTAAGGCGAGTCACAACTCATTACAAATTTACTCAGTTAATATATAGTTCTTAAGCATTAATTTACATTTGGTTATACTGGTTTCTAAATTAATTATTTGCTCGCAAATATTGTTAGGGTATTCGTTCAATATAGATGGCAGAAAATACTCCCACATTCTTTTACCGTGGACATTGTTAACTGAAGGGAGGGTATATCTAGGTAAGTATGTTAAGTTGCGTAAACCCGAGCTTCTAGTCTGCAATTCATACAAGAAATATGTATTTGTGTATAATATACTGTGGTTTTTAATATACTGTGGTTTAGAACCTCTGATCTCGAATATGTTTATAAACCGACATCGAACTAGGAACTGTAAACTGAGCGTCATTTACATCATCGCAGTTATCACGAATATTATGAGGAAATACGAAATTTTCACGCTACATTTGATACTTAATAGTCTACTCTCAATAATTACACACGAGAGTCCTGGAGCACCGTGACACAGACCTCGCCTAACACAGGCTCCAGTCACCTAACCAGACTACGTAACACTTTATGTAATTCATCTGTTTTTACTGTATCATGTTCTGTTTTGGAGAAAATAAACACATTTTTACTTTACTTTTATGGCTAGGTAGGCTTGTTCCAAAAAATGCAATGTCCCAGCTATTAATATACAATTGCACCCTATTTAAAACAAATACATTAAATAAATATTTTTATACTTTTTGTATAAATAATGTTGTATATATACATTTTGTATCTTAATGATACAAAATTTATACAACATTGTATGTATACATTTGGATAATTTTTTATCCATTTAAAATGTAACAAATTTTAAGCCTGGTGACGGTGAAGTGACGCCAGAGCTTCGTAGGCTGCGCGCGTATCTTTTGGTAGAGTAGGTTGACAAACATATCTTACGGGCGTGGTGGTCGCTGCCGTTGAATAAAAACAAGGATATGACATTTCAAAATGATTATTATTTAATTAATTCAAATACAAGATTAAACATTTAAAATTTACACAAATAAAACAGTTGCCGGATCACGGAATTCTCGCAAGATTTATTTATTTATGTTTGGCGAGTTGCTTTTGAAAAACATTTTGAGAGCTCATTATTATTGTCAAATAACTTAGAAATTCTAGGTAATTTTATACTCATTTTAAAAAGGAACTAAATAATATTCTGAACTCAAGTCATTGAAAAGGTATGTTTATATTCATTAAATCTTCTTAAAACCCCTTTTTTTGTATGTAGTGTCTCTCTCATCTGAGGGCTTAGTGCTGTGTTGAATTTCACTTATCACGATCTAGTCGATTCAAAGTGAAACGCAGCGAACCAATCAAAATGCGGTGTGGTTGTCGTTGTATCATAATGACTCATTGTGATTGGCTGCGTCTCACTGCGAATCGATTCGATGGTGAGATTAATAGCAAAGTCGCACTACGACACCCGGTTCCTCCCCAGCCGTCGGAGCCCAGCGTCCACAGTGTCTGTCTATCTTTTTTATAATCTTATAATAAAAATGGAAGGGAAGCTCCATGCCGCAGCTAGCAGATATTCTAATTACGATGTCCATAACTTTTGTCAACCACTGTATCTCATTTAAATCGTTTTCGAAGCCAGTTACAATGGACAGTGTAGTAATAAATTTAAAGCTAAGCTATCTAATGCAGATTGCGACCGCCGTGTTGCGGTTTGACTCGGAGGACCTCTCCCCTCGACCTCCCCTTAAATGAACTTCTAATTTAGAGTTGGTTTTGAAAGATAAAGGAGTGTGGACACTTTAGTGCTCAAGTTAGCATATTCATTCACTAAAATAGTTTAGTAACATCTTGTACATAATTTATTATTCATGACTTCACTTCACTGGCCACTAAGATTGCATAAGTTGAAAATGTTGTTCTAATTTTAAGTGTTTCTCTGTCAGATTATTCCCGCCAATGATTTTAAATATAGAAGTGTTATTTTTATTGTAATTTTATAAAGTCAATACATTAAATTCATTTATCACTATATAATAAGTAGCCTTATTTCTTACTGACCAAAGAAACGGGTTACGTCTGTATTAAATGTACGACTAATATTATTATCTCAAAGTTTAGTCGAAATCGATTGATTTTAACAAAAACAAAAACTTTGGTTAGACTTTGACCTAGTCGGAGAAAGTGATATTCGATCGACTTTACTTAAATCGCTTACGGAATCGATGATTTTGGATATTTCAAGGTTGAGAAAGACACTGTGATAGTCGGACATAGAAAATGACAGAAAAAAATATTTATCACACTCGCCCAACTCGGTCATATGCCGACGCGAATCCACGAACATTGCGTATTTTATATAAGAACTTTTATTTACCGCAATGAAAAACGAGCAGTGTATAGAAGCCGAAGTATAGACGAATTCCGAGGCACTTAAAAGTTTCTAGGCTTAATATAATAGACTTCACTTTCCATTGGAAGTTTTAATCTGTTTTGGATCATAATGGACTATTAGCAAGTTGAATCCTCCGGTAATATTGATCTTTTGTTCTTGTCGCTTTTATACACGACAGTTTCAAGGAGATATCTTCCTTGTTTAAGAAAACGTCCGCTTTTAGCTTTATAATGGTTTTGAAATAGTCTCTTATCTGAGCGTTTTAACAATTTTTTTCTTAGCCATCAAGCGTTGGAGCCCAGAGTCTGCTTTCCTACTTTTTCATTTCATTTATACAGTTTAACAAATTCAAATCAAAATCAATTATTCATAAATTAGATCTTCACATGCACTTTTTCACATTAGTGGGTACTACAATTTATTTTGGTTTTATATTAGTTGGTATATATATCGGCGCCGGTGCTTTGCACGTGTTCGTCGCAGCTGAGGCGCAGCTGTTGCACAACAACTCCCACCACGACGCTACAGTATAAAACTCGTCAGCATCGTGTGCTTCGGTTCATTCAATACGCATACGGCATTGTGCTAACATCTCTTGTTTTATATAAGTGTTATATTATTTTGATTTTAATTATCATTGAGTGATTTGGAAGTTTTAAATTGTCAATATGAGAATAATGGCCGTTTTAATAATCAGCTTCCCCCTGATCCTACATCAGAAGAGGCGACGAATTAACGCCAACAGTCCACGACCTCGACGAGTAATATGATGACCCTTCTATCAAACACATTTAAGGATACCCTGTGTGAAATGATAACACAAATGTCTCAAGATCATCGCACTGCATTGACAGAAATATTGAATAAGATCCGCCCTAACGATCAACCCAAAATTCGCATAGCTGATGTGTACTTCCCAGCTTTTGATTCAGCTTCCCCCTGATCCTACATATAATGTACCCGGATTGGGCGTTTCAAGTTTTTATCAAAAGAATATGCATGTCTTATATAAAATTTTGTCACAGGACAAAGATTTTAAATAAATAAAATTGATCAATAAAGTGATGTGGCGGAGCCTAGCTAATGCCGACTAATGGCCTATTATATAACTGAAAGACGTGAGTAATTATATGAAAAAATATAGAATTGGAATATATTTGAAATTTTTGCCGTGTAAAAATAGCAATTTCTTAATGAAATCTGATATTCAATCGTAATTTACTAATTAAATCTTAAGAACAAGCTTGGAATTTTTCTCTCTGTATCTATTTTTAAGGAAAACATTTGTGATTCTTTTATGGTCTTTTAATTATTTACGTCGAATTGTCTGGAGGCCCGGAGGCTGACAATATCACAAAAAATATATTATATCAAATTCAATTTCGAAATTCTTCAACATAGGACGATTACTATCATGATGATCGCACGTAAAAGTACTTGTTTTTAAGTAAATTTTTGACGTCAGTAAGTGTCTACCGCCGACTTCCAAAGCGCAGGTGATGAAGAAGCGGCGCAAATAAACTTATTTATTCTATAAAGACGATTTGACAAATGTGGGTCAATAATAATATTCAAATTCAAAATTTTTTGTTCAATTTAGGATGATATACATCACTTATTGACGTCAAAAAAATTACTTAAACTAAGTCTACTGCCGGCTTCCAAAGCGCAGGTGAAGAAGAAGCGGCGCAATAAACTTCACCGCAGCCTTTTCTCCAAGAACGTCAATTTACAGATACAGGTCTTATACATATATTAAAAATTAGGAGGACGAATTTACATCATTATTAAAAATGTCAAAATTTGAAGGAATAAATAAAATAAAAGTTGTATTTCCAATAAAATTATTGCCTTCTCCATTTCACACACAAGTTAATAATAATCAACCTGTGTGCAGGTTTCCTCACGATATTTTCCTTCACCGGAAGCAAGTATGAAAACTACTATATATGAGTCAGATTTGTATACAAACTCATGTGGCACGAGTAGGATTCGAACCTGTGATCTTTCGATCCACAGGCTGGCGTCTTAAACATTACACCACCACAGCTTCGGTATGTGACGGTTTACACACCCACAATTTGGAGCCGAAGTCTGTGTAATCGGGCAGTGTGTCTTAAGAATTATCCATTTCGATGGACAAAATATACTATTTCCTAAAGAAAAACCTCATTAGCTCCGACAGACAAAAAGTAATTTGCCAACTAAAATATTAGGGCTTTTTTAAATGTAATAAATTTGAGAATGTTAGAGGAGCGGGCCCGCTAATGAGGATGTACTTTAATTTATTTTATTACGCAATTTTGTGTGTATTGCTTACGCTGAGGTGCTGGTACATGTCATAGGATTAAGCGTTTTTAGGTTAATGTAAAAAAGGAACGCTTAAACCGCTTTCGCCTTTAAGAAGCAAAGATAATGTAAAAATACTATTGAAGTAAAATAAAGTAAAGAAGTGTTTATGAGCCCAATCGCTCTGCTGTAGTCCGGTTTGATGTAGCATCACTTTGTCTATACGCTGTGTTTGTGTGTGTGTGTGTGTGTGTGTGTGTGTGTAGTTTCATATAGGTTTTGTAGTAAACGTACGTCGAAACTCCATATAATTCTTGCTTTGTCCTATATTGATCCTACGACGGATATCAACGCAACGCTTGTCATGTCTCTCAATAAGGCCTACGAAAAATACAACTTAAATTTGGCAAAACAAGCTATGTTTTGCCAAATTTAAGATGTATTTTTTGTAGGCCTCGGTGACGCGAGACAAATAGTATGAAAATAATATATCTGTCTCTATCATTCCTATGAATGTATCTATACAATCTGCTATCGAATCTTGCAATGATATAAATAATAATTGGTTAGGTAAGCAATAAATGTCGGACAACGGATCAGCGGATTTAAAAATCCCCTTATTTATTTTTTGTAATAAAGTTAAATAAATAAATAGCAGTCTTTGTAAGCCATTGGGATTACAATCCTAAGTATCCTAATCCTAACAAATATTATAAGTATAAATGAGATAATAAGTTTGTTATCTCATCACGCTCTATCTTCTTGAAATATTGCATACATGTAGTTTAAAATGTGGAGGACATACCTTTCATCCCAAAAAAACTGTTCCTATGGGAATTCACGCGGGCGAAGCCGCGGGCAAAATCTAGTTTTTTCTATAAATCGCCTCCGCGCACGCCTGGCACCGCGGTCCTTCAGCTTGAAATGACGGCCATTTTCCCCCGTCTATGGTGTTCAGTAAAATGTGTAAATAAAGTCGTTAATACCTACTAATTTATTCTGGATACCTTCATCCTGCATTGTCCTGGAATGGGCTGATAAGGGACCTGGATTATAAAAGGGTGGATTGCGTCTTATAATTAGGATTTGAATATTATGATATCTCACCGATATCCCTATCTTTTCATATTATAAAACAAAATCCTCTGCCGCGTCTGTCTGTCTGTTCGCGATAAACTCAAAAACTACTGCACGGATTTTCATGTTTTCACCAATAGATAGTGTGATTCCTGGCGAAGGTTTGGATGTATAATTTATTGTGTTTTTACACGAGCGAAGTATCGAGACGGGCCGCTAGTATACAATAAATGCATGTTATTGTTCTATACATTTACCTCTTTAGTTTAAGTAAGTTAATTAAGTTACATCCTCTTTAGTTTAGACGTATTTGGTAAATTTTAAAAGTAATTTTGAGAATCCTTAAGTAAATCTACATTTTGTAAGAGGGGTCAGTGTGGGTTTGCTTTTCGTTTCTCACCATCGAATCGATTCGAAGTGAGACTCAGCGAACCAATCATATTGCGCCATTGTGACGCAACGACGACCACACAGCAATGTAATTGGTTTTCTGTGCCTCACTTCGAATCGATTCGATGGTGAGAAGTGAAATGCAAACCCGCACTAAACCCACTGGTCTCGATTTCGAAGTCTACTTTCGAAAGTTAATAACTTAGCTATTGTGTGGTTTGAATGCGGTTTTTTTATTTGATAACTGATTTTTACGCGGTGGTTCTTAGATAAATAAATAACTATATTAGGACAAATTACACAGATTGAGCTAGCCCCAAAGTAAGTTTGAGACTTGTGTTATGGGATACTAACTCAACGATACTATATTTTATAACATATACATATATAGATAAACATCCAAGTCCCGGGCCAATCAGAAAAATATCATTTTCCATCATGACCCGACCGGGGATCGAAGCCGGGATCTCTAGATTCAGAGCAAGCGCTTTACCACTGCGCCACCGAGATCGTCAGACCTCGGTGGGCAGGCCAGATATGTTTGGTCAAAACCGATTCAGACGTTCAAAGTTTTAGCGAAGTGAATATTGAAAGTCGGGGGTTTTTTAATTTGTCTAACAAATAAACTTGTTAAAACAAAACTTTTGATTAACAAGACATTTTGATGAAAATCATAAGACAATATTTACCTAAATACCGGCCATATTTTTGTAAAGCCAGCAAGAAGTGTATTGGCAACGTGCAAAGCGGGTAAACTTGGAACAAACACTAGAGATAGTTTCTGTTTTGTTTGTGCCGTTGAGAGATGGTAGCCCGGCATTCTAACTGAGCTATGTAACACTGGACAACGCGGTGCGGCGCTAAGCAATCGCACATAAAATATTACAGCAACAACACACTGCAACACAGGCTATAGGAGAGTCCTACTCCTACCTTTTAAAATTTATTGATGCGAAAGTATTGATTATATCCTTCAACACAAATTCGTATGACAAATGATAAACATCGAGATGACGACCTCGGTGACGCAGTGGTAAGGTTCTTGCCACTGAACCGAGAGGTCCCGGGCTCGATCCCCGGTCGGGTCATGATCGAAAATGATCTTTTTCTGATTGGCCCGGGTCTTGGATGTTTATCTATATACGTATTTGTTATAAAATATAGTATCGTTGAGTTAGTATTCCATAACACAAGTCTCGAACTTACTTTGGGGCTAGCTCAATCTGTGTGATTTGTCCTAATATATTTATTTATTTATTTTATTATAAAATCGCCTTATAGCTAATTAGCCTAGCAATAAAATTAGGGCACTTTTTATCCCGAAAGTACGCAATTCCCGTAAGATTTGGTCAAAGTTTGATATTCAATGGTGCTTTATATATTAAAAGGAGCTACTGTGCATAAAAAAGTAAGTATCTCTTTTAAATAATTACGCGGAATGCAGCTAGTAGAATATAATCTAGAATAGCCTATAGCGTACTTTTTATCCCGAAACAACGGTAGCGTAGCATACACGTATTTAATAATATCGCGCTGCATTGAGCAGCTTTGTCGCATTTATTGCTCAGCTAGGACGCCTAGTAATGGAAGACTGGGAAGTTAGATACACACACGAAACTAATATACCTAAAAGTACAAAGTGGTTCAGTTTTATTTTAGTTTGAAAGCAAGCAAAATAAAGTGCGTTCTTATCCCACATATACACACTAATATTATACTTGAAAGTGTGTCGGTATGTTCGTAAAGAACATTCGATTGAGGTAATTTTAGGATTTTTTGGACAGTTTACATTTTACTTTGCTGCGGGTGAAGCCGCGGGTAACAATAAGTACGAGACGAACTAATAATATTATAATGGCCTGGCTTTGGAGCTTCTGTGACTATTTTGAGACCTTATGTATAATTAAATTCACATTTTTACATTCACATTCACGGGTTACAATGAAACATAAAATATATAGCATGTCATTGCGTCCACACGTTCTCTTTGTTTTACACGATGCGTACACGATATGGGAAAAAGAGATAGCATGTTGTAATTAGTAACGTGGTACGTGTTTGTAACTTTCGTGGTAGATCTGCGGTTAACTGTATGTGTAAGTATCGCAAAATCCCCTCAAATTCTACACCAAAATAATTCCCTTCAAAAACACAATCCTAGCATATTGTTCAATAAAAGAATTAGTCGACTCGTAACCGTGGACGAGATAGGACGTATTTTACGCTCTGTCTCGGTCTCATTCAGCTCATTTTCCGCTGTAATAACTTCAAATTGCCCAACTTCAGCGACGCTGTTTCACTTTAACATCTCAATAAGCTAAAGAATCATATTTTGAATATTACAAGACGCGATGGCTCGTGAAATGTCGTGATTTTTTTAAAACCTTCTGCTTTGTACTGAATGGGGGAGTTTCAAGTGAAATTGCGCTAAAGAGTTCTGGAAATATTCTATGGAGTTTCCTAAAAGTTTTTTAGACAATTTTTGATATTTTTTTTTATTGTCATCATTAGGAAATCTCCGGAAATCTTCAGAGAATAGAGTATTTTCACTGTCATTATAATATGTAGGTAAATGACAATAGCTACGTAAGTATAGTCACATACGAATACATCATTGATAATTTGTCCCTAGCACCTTTGCATAGATTTCCATCCAGAATTAATTGGCTGTTCTTGAATAAACAGAGATTACCCTAGTGGTTAAAATCAGAAGAAATCCTAATTAATATTATAAACTATCTTTTGCCCGCGGCTTCGCACGCGTGAATTTCATAGCAAAATATCAGTATTTTTTTTATCGCGTACTCTGTAAGACTGGTAAACATATATGATTCAAATTCGCATTTTTCACTCCCGCTTTCTGCAACGCGTGCCGTCCCATTTTCCATGACGTTTTACGTCCCGGATTTTTATTAACCACAAACGTAAATTAAACAATTTTTGTATTTACTATTACTGTTATTTACTACAAAAAGTAATTTTCAGCTTTTTATCTTGAAAATTGTATTAGATCTCATACAATCGTTCACCCCCCTTATAAAGGGGTTAAAGGTAAATTTTCAAAAAAATCTGAAACACGTATTTATTACTTTGTTATAAACAACCAAAATCCAAATTTTCAAGTCACTAACTTCTACGGTGTAGAACTTTCATATTTACAGTTTTTCACCCCTTTCACCCCCTTCGGAGTAGAATTTCCAAAAATCCTCGCTTAGTGCTCACCTACACTCACCTACATGCCAAATTTCAGTCAGTTAAGAGTTTTATACTGATATATTGATACGTACTGCGCCCATTATATCTATATCAGACTTTAATCGATAAAAACAATTTGTTTATATTCTGTTTACACCATTCTACAAAAATTTAAAGTAAATCGGCTCCGTGGATTGTTATTTTAATTTTCCTACAGGATCCCCCTCATTTACCGGGATGAAATGTATCTAAGATGTTAACCCGGTATATAAGGTACCATACCAAATTTCAAGCAAATCGGTTCAGTAGATTTCGAGTAATTCAGACAGACAGACAGACAGACGGACAAAAATTTCCAAAACTATATTTTCGTCATCTATATCAGTAACTAAGTATATTCCATGAAGAATTAAAAAAATATATCCAATGTACAAATTTGGCCTTTCTTCAATTTTATTATATGTATTGATGATGATGATTGATTGATGATTGATGATGATGATGTGAAAAAAAAAGAACAACTTTGTGTACTATGTATATAATATTAATTTCTTATTGTATCGTATAGATTCAAATTGTATATAATAGCATAGCAGCATATTAACATGTGCTGTGAATACATTAGGCATAGGTACCTAGTTAATTCCAGTAAGTTTATAATATTCGATGTTATGAATTCATTACAGCATATAAAACATCTGTTCCCAACGTAAAAATTCATTGCTTAATAACAAAATACATCATTCGCGTAGAAAATACCGAGCAGATAACCGAAACTGCTCTGAAAAGTAATGAATATGATTAAAACAAAAAATAATATTTTTTAGTCTCCCCCCTTTCATCTGAGCGATTTCTCGGATGATTCCATCGCCATGGAACGTCGGAGCCAAGGGTCCACTTTCCTACTTTTTCACCTAAACTTCGCAAGGTCATCGACACTGGTCAATTTGCACGAATATCATCCTTGACAACATCAAGCCAGCCCACGAAGTGCTGGCTTACTCCTTCCGCCAGGACCAGACGGTAACAAAGTTAAAACTTTCGTGGACGCTCGACGAGACACAAAATATGTTCAATAGTTACCACTGCTCGTGTGTCCGCGAAAATATTAAGAATTATACTAATATCCAGACATTTCCGTTTCCGTTCTTGATTCTTGAAAAGATTGACTGATCTCTCTCTTTTTTCAATAATTGTAGGGTTGCATTTTAACATTATATGATATAAACTATAATATATAACATTACATAACTGAAGTAAATAAATAATACATTACATTATCACGTAATAAGGACGTCCTTATCAGTAAAATTTGATAAAACTATAGTAAAAACTACACAAATACTTAATATAATAAATCTACAATAAAAAAATTTTTACCTAATGGCTATACTGGAAGCGGTGTTGGTATAAAGGTTAAGACCGCCCGCCTGTGGATCGAAAGGTCCCAGGTTCGAATCCTACTAGTGTCACATAAGTTTGTATACCAATCTAACTCATGTAGTTTTCATAGACCACCACTTGCTTCCGGTGAAGGAAAACATCGTGAGGAAATCTGCACACTAGTTGATTGTTATTAACTTGTGTGTGAAATGGAGAAGGCAATGGCAAACCACTCCATTAATAATGCCAAGAAAGTTGATGTGTGTGTTTCATTCCACGTAATGACCACGACTCAGCCATGAGCTATGAAGAATGTCATACTATAAAGACTAATCCATCCAATTTCAGAAGTCAACAAACAAGAATCTAAGTTTATTATTCGTGTTATTATGTAAATATAATTATTTTTCTGTACTATCTATCCACTAAACCCTAATAAATGCGCACTAAACCGCAAACTATATACTTAAAACTACGGCACTATATTAAAGCTGGACGACCACCGCTAAAAGCGATGTCTATACTTCATTGCGCTGCGTACACAACATAGCGCTATGTTGTAAGCGTAAGCGTAAGTCAATATCAAACCTATATAGGTTTGATATTGACTTACGTCACCGCACTGTAGTAAAATAAAATACTGTGTTGCTTCGTTGACGGAAAGCAATGTAACACTGCGGCCTCGCTCTAAATAAACTTCTTAATCATCTGCAACCCTCCGTGACCCACTTCTGGGTAAATGTCTCCAGTCTGTCTGTCTTTCCTCTATCCTGTGCCATTCTTGTCCATTTGTAGCTAGCAATTTTCTTTCCACTTCGTTGTGATTTTCAATTTTAACCGCGATTATGGATGTTATAAGCGTGATATTGATATACTGATAATGGTCAAACGTTACGTTGGTGGTCCCTACACACGACAGAGTACGTGACGAAAAAGTAGGACTCTGGGTTCCTCGCTCAACGGCTGAGGGGGAAAACGCTCAAATGAGAGAGAGAAAAAGTTAGTACCTACTTCAAAGAGGTTATCTTGTGTGAAATATAGCTTTGCGAGCTGAGTATAGCTTAGCTTACTTACACTGGAAAATCCGCTTTATACAAGAGTAAATTTCAGGTCAGATGTTGAATATAGATATGATCTTTGTGATTATACTAAATTTTATAGATATAATAAAACTGAACAGCCCTTATAATAAACAATTCAAATAGGTCGTAACACCTTTGTAAGAGTTACGGGCCCTTCGCAAGTAATGGGCCATAAAAACAGTTGGAAAGACGTCATTTAATATATAAATTTGTTTATTTTATCAAACGAGTTAACTTTGGATCGTGTTAGCTAAATTGTGTTGTCCAGCGGATATATAAATAAATATATTAGGACAAATCACACAGATTGAGCTAGCCCCAAAGTAAGTTCGAGACTTGTGTTATGGGATACTAACTCAACGATACTATATTTTATAACAAATACATATATAGATAAACATCCAAGACCCGGGCCAATCAGAAAAAGATCATTTTCCATCATGACCCGACCGGGGATCGAACCCGGGACCTCTCGGTTCAGTGGCAAGAACTTTACCACTGCGCCAACGAGGTCGTCAAATACATATATATATATATTTTACTTTGAAGACAATTATTATCTATATTACAGGACTAGCTGCTGCCCGCGGCGTTGCTTGCACAAATTTCAATTTTAGTACATAAGTAGATTTTTATCTGTAACTGTTTTTGTTTCAATTCTACAACTTAAAAACATACGACCAAAACCTTCTTTAGATCAATGTTTTTGCTAAGTAGATACTAATAAATTTTAAGTTTTCCCTGCATAAAAGGGCGCAGCTAAATTAGTTTTCTAATTTCCATTATTGGGAACTTGTATTTTGAAAAAGGAATTTTATAAAAAAAATAATTCCGTATTTGCGTGAGAGGCCAATTATGGCCGACGATAAGACGAAGCCGGGTTTAGTTAGACAACGCGATGCCTCGTTTGCACGTGTTAATTTCAGTCAACGCAACGAAAAGGACAGACGTGACTCGCAAGCGAACAACGGCATTCCCAATGAGAAATTTGTATTTTGGAATTGTATTAACTTTTGTTATTTTATTTTTAATCAATGCCGGTTGGCGTATATCCCTTTTATATAATCGAAGTTTAATTGCTGTTGGTCGCTACTGCAGTCTCAAGTTTGAAAAATATCATACATGGGTTAAAATTGTTAATTTAATACATTATTTTTTACGTGATGAATATTTTTTTAATCTCTTTAAGTCGCAAAATTTGATAAAGACTGTTATGTATATATTATATAATTATAGTTTTGAAGTTTATCTTGGCGACATGATTACTTAGTATGTGTAAATGTCATCTAAAACAAAATCCTATCCTAATATGAGAATGTGTGTGTGTATGTTTGTTACTCTTACACGCCTACTATCTACGGGACGATTCCAGGTTATATTCAACCCGTGTACCAAATTTCATAACAATCGATCTAGTAGATTTTGCGTGAAAGAATAACGAACAAACAAACAAACAAACATACATACATACATACATACATACATACAGACATCCTCACAAACTTTCGCATTTATAATATTGGTAGGATTTACAATCGATTACGATGAAATATGTATACAAAAAACGACGTTTATATTTCTTTACCGCCGTAAAAACAAATGTTTCCATTACTCAACGCTCCAAACGTAGTATTCCGGCCGTATAACTCACCCGTTAAGATCACCTGTGGAACGGATTAGTGCGAGCCACCTACGCGGGTGATCTGGTTAGCGATCAAGTGGCGGGAAAAAAAACGAGCTAATTGAAAATATAGAGTAAAATAACCTTATCTTGGGAAGTAATCTTTGAAACCATTTATATTACTTATCGTAACTATTATTATAAATGCGAAAGTATGTTTGTTTGTTACGTCTTCACGCATTATATTGACGACCTCGGTGGCGCGTTGGTAAAGTTCTTGCCACTGAACCGAGAGGTCCCGGGTTCGATCCCCAGTCGGGTCATGATGGAAAATGATCTTTTTCTGATTGACCCGGGTCTTGGATGTTTATCTATGTACTTGTTATAAAATATAGTATCGTTGAGTTAGTATCCCATAACACAAGTCTCGAACTTACTTTGGGGCTAGCTCAATCTGTGTGATTTGTCCTAATATATTTATTTATTTATTATTTGCTGAGCCAATCTTCTTGAAATTTGGCATACATGTAGTTTGAATTACGGAGAAGGGGGTACCCTATATCCATCTCCGTAATTCAACGACGGGAACATTTTATTTTTCCGGGACGAAAGGTATTTCGTTCTGGAAAAATAAAACGTTCCCGTCGGAAATTTACGCGGGCGAAGCCGCAGGCAAAAGCTAGTAGTGTATATTGCTAACACTAGATATTATTCATTATTTTCTGGTGTATGTTTCCCGCCCTAAAATAAGACCACTCAATAATCCTCCGTGGGTGTTAGGGACATAACGCTTTGACAGCTAGAATGCAACGGTATTCACAAAGAGGGTTGGCTTCAGACAAGCTGCCGGTTGTAAAACAATCTTCAAAATTGTATTGCATTCGCTGCCCCACAGCCCTGAATGCAACCGAAAAGGCAAGGACAAATGAAAGTCTAAAGGCATCTGACATGGCTTTTACGAACCTCTTTTAACTAAGTTTTATAAGAAGACACTAAGTGGCATACACGTTAATAAACTTAATTAGTCCAGTGTGTAGGTTTCCTTACGATATTTTCCTTCACCACAATTGCTGGTCTATTAAAACAACTATACAGGAATCTGATTTGTATACAAACTATAGGACGAGTAATATTCAAACCTGGATTTTCCACAATTAAAAACTTAACCTTTCCGTACTGTCTCTTCTTCTTCATAGACGTATTCCTCATGGCTGAGGGTCGTGGTTATTACATGGAATGAAAAACACACAACAACTTTCTTGGCATTATTAATGGAGTGGTTTGCCATTGCCTTCTCCATTTCGCACACAAGTTAACAAGAATCAACCAGTGTGCAGGTTTCCTCACGATGTTTTCCTTCACCGGAAGCAAGTGGTGGACCATGAAAACTACTATACATGAGTCAGATAGGTATATGAGTAGGATTCGAACCTGGACCTTTCGATCCACAGGCGGGCGTCTTAACCATTACACCACCACCGCTTCCGTACTGTACTCGATGTTAAATTGTAACAATTCGTAATATATTTTATTACAAGTTCACATTTTAATTTTAAAGTTAAGTTCTGGCCCAATGAACAGCTATAAATTAGGGCTAGTACACAGAACTGTTAATGAAAACATAGAAGTGTTATATACCTACTAAATTTGCTGTGCAAAATAAATATTTTTGTGTTTAACAGCAAGCAGGGTGGGTGGGCAATTGAGTTGAAATTTTATTAAATTAATGTTTAGTTTGAATGACAACGAACTCTTATGACAAGGGCGACCAGATGGCGTACCCAGGGACGACTCCCGACGAGGAAAATAATTTTGTTTAGTCTAATTCGAAAATATTTTTTTTTACAAAAATGACGATTTTGACACAAGCTTTTAGTATTGTTAGAAAGATCTTAGTTCATGTCCGTGCAGTAAACCGTTGAGGAGTTCATACATCTGGAGCCATTCCTGGGTGCACCATTAGATCATGCTTATCATAATAATGAAGGTCAATCGGTTGAAGACATCTGCTTCAAAATTTAGTTGCAAGACTCCACCGGAATAGATTTATTTGTAAGACAAATTTAAAAAAAACCCGTCTTTTAATATTCATTTCGCTACAACTTTTATCGAACATATCTAAGAACCACCGCATAAAAATTATCTGTCAAATAAAAAAAAAACACAATCAAATCGGTTCACCCGTTGACGAGCTACGGTGCCACACACACAGACAGACAGAAAGACAGACAGACAAGCAGTCAGACAGACACACTTAGCGGTCAAACTAATAACGTCCCTCTTTTTGCGTCGGGGGTTAAAAAATACTTGTAAAAGTAGTACTTAATCTTGCATGCTAGATTAAGTACTTTTGAATGTATCAGATAATGTGAACATGTAACCTGTTGGTGTACCTTAAATAAATAAATTAAATTAAATTAAATTAAATTAGTCAAGAACAAAAACGGGAAAAGAGCTTTTCTATTGTTTGCATTATCAGTTCTGTGAATTGGTATATTCTTTGAATTCAATTTCGCTCTTTGACTCCAATCATAAATCACGTCCAACTTTCGGTTAAGGAAATACTAACTAAGCCTTCAGATGTTAAATTGTTTCACTTGAAATAAGTGGTGTTAAAACCTTTTAAGACCTTCACAAGTTTGTCTTTTACATTCTTATTGTTGTCGTATCTTCAATTTATCACATGTAAATTTTCAAAAATACCTCATTTTGTTAATATATGCCAGTTTTATACTTTTCTTTTATAAGCACCCAACTTTATTTTTCTTTATGTCCACGTGGATTGATATTTTTAAATGTTTATAATGTCTAAGTTACATTAAATTACAACTAATAAAAAACAAAAATTTTCCTGAGGAAGGTTTTTAAATAGGTATATATATAATATGACCCTGTTTTACCCTGGCGAATTGATAATCCCAACTTATAATACTAATATTATAAATGCGAAAGTTAGTGTGTTTGTTACCTCCTCACTCTCTATCTACTCAAGTAATCTTCTTGAAATTTTACATAGTATTGAGAAGGATATTGGTTACCCGATCCCGAAAAATTAAAGTTCTATCGTGGGAAATTTACGAAGGCGAAGCCGCGGGCAAAATCTAGTATTTCCATAAAATAATACTCTAGTTGACCAGTCACTCGTACAGTCGGGGAAAATTTAGTAAATCTATATAAAGAGGTAAGCGTTTGTGAGTTTGTATGTTTGAGGTGGGTAAGCTCTGAAACTACCGAACCGCTTACAAAAATTCTATCACCATTGGAAAGGTACATTATCCAAGATTGCTATAGGGTATATTTTACCTCAAAATTCCCACGGGAGCGAAGCTCCGGGCAACATCTATTTTTCAATAAAATTATTAAAAAAGGTAAGCGAGCTGAGTTTGTATGTTTGAGGCCGGTAATCTCCGAAACTGCCAAACCGATTTAAAAAATTCTTTCACAATTAGAAAGGTACATTAGTCAAGATAGCTATAGGCTATATTTTATCTCAAAATTCCCACGGGAGCGAAGCCCCGGGCAACATCTAGTTTTCAATAACCACGCTATATGGCTGAATAATTTTCAATAGGCAACTTCCCGGGTCTACAGCAAAGTTCCGCGAACAAATTGTAACATAATCAACACATACGCCTTTTAACATGCAAATCCATTTAGCCCCGGGCTTAAGGGGCCGACTAAAGCTTTGTTTCCTGATGTGCTATTTTCAAAGCCAGTGACTTTTTAGTTTAAAGCGGAATATGACTTTACAATTGGTCTGGCGACTAGGGATGCCGAGGACTACGCGGAGTGGAGTAAAAAAAAACGTGATTTTTGATACTAAAAAAGTACCTAGTCAACGAATGTTTCTTTTTTGCTATAATAGAAATCTTGATATTAACAGGATCATAATTTTTCTATGACATTGACATATGACAATCTCAAATGAGCTGGTAAAATGTCATTGGCTGGCTTACACTGTCAACTTTGACGTTGACTTTAACGTGCGCAGAAAAAAGTACGCCATCTTGGCTACACGTCAGCGGCGCGCCGGTTAAATTCAACTCAAATTTGATGATGCAACTCGGTGCACTATATAATGAATGAGTGGGAGGAGTAATGAAATGAACCTGCCTTAATCTGATTACATATATCGATTGATTATAATGAAATAAGGAAAGCATTTCGTTATAAAACGGACTGCTAACCTCCTTTCATTCTTCTGTTGCGTGATACACCAATCGTAAAATGGTAATGATAATTCCATTCATCGACAATTTTGTCAGTGAGTCTTACAAATTCAAAAATAGCACCCTTGATCTTTTATTGGATATCCATGAGTTTAACATTGTTTTACTTACACAGAAAAAAACTGTACAAATGCAAGTTTTACTATTGATTCAAATTCAAAATTCAAATTCAAATCATTTATTCAGAAATTAGACCTTCTCAGGCACTTTTTCTCGTCAATCTTTATATTTATAGTTATTTCTCACAAGCTACAAACTACATTCTCCTAAACTACTATCCTTATTAAAGTTTAACACTCGTTATAGACCTCATAACCGCAACTTCAATACGTTCCACCTTAATGTATATATAAATAACACGTCTTATTACAACCCAATGGTCAACACGTGTCGCCAATATAATGACGTTCTCGCCAGACGCAGACATTTTGAGTTTGACATTTTGCGTTTGAACTTGTTCCAGTTTCGCAGAGCCGTTAAGCATGAACTGTATCTGTGATTTGTTTAATTTATTTAATTTATTCTGCATTTCATTACGTTAACACGTTTGTCTAGTACAATATTATTCCCTTTTAATTTTGCTTTTCACTTCTTTGTTGTTGTTATGTGGTTTATACATATATTTGTATTTTTGTCTGAACTGTCTATGTACACTGTTTTTTTTTTTTAATTGTAGTGTAGCTCATAACCATACAATTTATAAAATGTACTGTTTATACTACAATTTGTTAAGTCTTAAATAAATTATACTGGACCACTGAGGGCCCTAATAATCTTAAAAATTAACGGCGAAAGGGCAGCCGGGAAACTATATTGGAAAGCAACATTTTCCGTTTTTCTCATTTCTGACAGCAATTTTCCACTTACAACGTTACAATATGGATAAATAATGACAAACGCGACTAAAGTAGGACCATGGAATAAGTAGGTATTCCGAGTACCTTTACTAAATCCATTAGTAGAACCAATTTAATAGGTCACATTTGACACCTGTCAGCCTATAGCTAAAGCTGTAAAAAAGTCTTCTTTTGTTAGTATTTACATATATATTACTTTTGTGTAATATATAACTCAAATAAATCTTAGGCAACTTCGGTATTTTTTGGTAATGTTAAAATATGAGAGAACCGTGGTATCCTTTGTTAATGTCGTCTTGAACGGGAAGATATTTGATAGCTTAGCTTCCTAGCCGGCTGGAATAAGTGCCTTAGCTTTTGTACACAATCTAAAGTTAAAGTTCTCAAGTGTCAGTTTACTGTCAACGAAGTATATTTTGATATCAAAATTGATAAAGTTTCAAAGGCGACACGGTTTATATTGAGCTTATTTCATATATAAAGGCTTTAGCTAAGTAGTTGGGACTTATTAATTTTGAAAAGTCATTTCTGGTTAAATTTATGTTGCATTTTTATAACAATAACTAATATTTATGCGAACGTGCGATAGACAAATAATAAAAGACAAAAGGATATTTAAGTAAACAAGTTAACTGTCACGAATATACACGACCACTAGATGTGGGAAGCTAGTCAGTACTGACATATTGTTTTAATTTGTAATTACATTTATATAATAAAACATATATTGTATTTATTATATTTTATTTAACGTTATTTGTTCGAAGTAAAAGCATACTTATAAACAAATGCTGAGCTTACCGTCAAAAGCAATTCAAATCATTAAATTAATTTATTTTTAAAACTTCAATAAAATTTTAATTTTTCGTAACCGAAATCAAAAGTTAAAAGCAATTCAAGTCACTAAATAAATTAATGTTTCAACAACAATAAATTGTATTTTTTTCTAACTGAAATCAAAAGTTTCAAGTGTTCGTAGTTGATGTCGAATCTCCTTAAGATCTTTAACCTACATAGGATTGATTGTTCAGTTTTCTGAAGATTTTTTTCCTTTGCCAAAAGCTAATAGTGGTCGAAAAAATATCTGCACATAAATCAGACATTGATCTAGTGATTTGAACCTTGACTGTTCGACTCAAGTGGGTTTAGGAACACGCTGGAAATACTTAATTCGGTAGAAAAACTTCTCAAACAGGTATGATTTACTTGAATTCCCTCAGCAGTCGTGCAAACTATTCTTTGACTCTGTTTATAAGAGGAAGCGATTTTGTTTACTGTTTGGTCACGAATTGAAATCTAGAAGCGGATTATCATTGAAACACAGGATTTATCATTTCAGCTGATTCAAACGTGAATAATAAGGAAAATGTGTAAAGATTAAAAAAAATATTCAAAATAAAAGGGTTACAGTGAGACCTTGATGTGCTATAACTTATTCTTACTAACATTAATTAATAATTTTAAAAGAAAATAATCTCCAAACATTTACAAATACAAAGGTTGGAAATAAATTACATGTATCATTTTAATTTTTAAGCCGACACGGAAAGACGACTAAGAAATAATCTTTCCGATGATTCATTTGCCTTTGCTTTCAAGACACAAGCTTTGTCGTTATCAATTCATACATTTGTGGTGTGGCGTGTAGGGGTGGTAGCGATGGTAAGAAAACACAAGGCTTGAGGACAACCTCTCGGATAAGATTCCGATTCTATCTGCCTTTATTCATTATCACATATACTTATATATACTTAATACTACGTGATAGTATGATACTACGTGATAGAAATATCTAAATAATCAAAATAATAATGTTATCTCCACAATAATGTGACGTACGTGACATCACACCACACATTCAAACTAATGTCCGTGCATTTGACCGTAGTTGAAAGTGTGAAACAGTGTAAAACTAAATAGATTCCCGTAATGGACATCGAAAGTCATCTGGTCAAATAACTGTTTACCGAAAGAACGTTTGGCTTTTAGATAACTGGCTGAACAAACCAAACATATGTTTGGTTTGTTCGGCCAGTTCTAATGCACTTTTGATCGAATGAACCACTGTTTCTCTTTAGTGCACATCAAATATACGAACAAGCAATGAAAGATTTGTAACGAATTCAAATTCAAATCATTTATTCAGAAATTAGACCTTCACAGGCACTTTTTCTCGTCAATTTTTATATTTATAGTTATTTCTCACAAGCTACAAACTACTATATATCGATATGTGATACACAACATTCCATTCCATTCAACGAGATGCCCAGTTCCCTGGTGATGACGATTTGTGAAATGTCAAATCTTGCAAGTTAGATTTCTCCTACTTCCAGTTGACCTACAGAGTTGAAATCTCCCACGTTGCTTCAGTTTCCATAGATTGCCATGGTTGGCATAATGCATTGGCATTATTATAATAAGCATGACCAGATGGTACTGCCCGGATGGGCTTCAAACGAGGAAACTCTTCAATCGTTTCCAACACGGATAAGGGTTTTTTTGTCAGGCGTTAAATGCCATAAGATCCCTCTGACGACAATAAAACATTTTTGTAAAAAAAAACACTTGTTGCGATGATAATGTCGTGAAAATCGCCTCCGCTTGTGACGCCACAGCCCACAAACCGCCTCAGCAGCCAAACTTGCCGGTATAAATATCAAAAACATTTACATGCACGTTAGCAGTCGTCCCTCGTACAGGAAGGCAAACTTCAGCTACATTTCACGGCTAAGACAGTTTGCTCTGACTAAATCATGCCTTACTTCTTACCGATGCCAACTTTTAACATAACTTGTCGCACGCCCCGGCTTCGCTCGGATAAAACCATGAAAAGTAGCATATGTCACTTCTGAAGGTTTCACTTATTTCTGTGCCAAATGTCATCAAAATCGGCCCAGTACTTTTTGAGATTATACGTTACAAACAAAAATGCAAATCTTTCTCATTATAATATCAGTGTGGATAAAACTGTATGCAGGATTTGTCTGTACATGGAAGATATTAAAGAAAAATAATTCTGGGTGGTGTTTATGGGACTAACAGAAGCCAGAACAATTTTTTTTAGAATTTTTGTCTGTCCGTTTGTTTGACCGCGCATCACGCAAAAACTACTTGATGGAATTTGATGCGGTTTCACAGTTATATAGTGGATGGTATAACTTAAAATTTGGTAAATTATGTTATTCCCGCGAAGCCGCGCGAAAAACCACATTGCTAAACAAATAACACACAATGCGAAAAGACCACATTGCGTAACAAAAATCAATAAGAAAATAGAAGCTTATGTCAAAAATATTATTATTTTTAAACTAACGTTGTACTAATCAACTTTGACGTTGATTTTAACCGGCTCGCCGCCGCCGATGTTTAAATACAACGGAGTACTTCACATTTTTCTGTGCAAGTTAAATTTAGCGTCAAAGTTGACTGGTGCGACCCAATCTTATTTATGAATAATTACAGTTAAAGTTAACTGTCCCTCGCCGTAGTCAAAACCAACATTTTAACCAATAACGACGGAATGGTCTCAGCATGTTTTTTCTCTCTCAAGACTCGTTACGATTTTCTGGATCTCAAAAATTAATCTTCCGGGACAGTGCACGCAAACATCTTTTGTATTCAGAAAGCTTACTTCGTGCTTAGAGAATAAAGCTCATATTTGAATGTGGTGAAAAATGTCATTATATATTCATTCTCTCGTCACATGTCCCGCGGGGTAGGCCGAAGATAGAGTGCCCTTAAACCGATATATATTATGTGTCAAGAGAATCGTTCAAAAGCAACAATATTAAGATTCCAATATCTGATTTTCACTCGTTTTTAAACAATGAAAAAATTACAGATCTTAAATATTTAAGAAAACATTTAAGGTAGGCTAAGAAAAAAATTCTCCAAATTCTCACTGGGTCGGAAATAAAACTGGCAAAGTAAGAGTCGGGTTTGCGCACGAAATATCTTGATTTTTAAGATATATTTTTTTTAGTATTTGTTGTTGCGGCAACAGATACACATCGTGAAAAATGTTAACTGTCTGACTATCACGGTTTATGAGATACGGCCTTGTGACAGATGTACAGACAGACGGACGGACAGTGGAGTCTTAGTTATAGAGTCTCGTTTTACACTTTAGGCACGGAACCCTACAAAAGGTATTTTTAGACAGACGAAATTTGGAAAAAACTAAAATAAAACAAAGTGTTTAAATCGCATCCCACAGGCATTCTAGGTCCATTCGAACAAACTTGTATCATAAGAGCTTTGAATGTAAAAAACGCACATAAAAGCTTTTTGAACGCGGCAAAACAATGGTCGGCCGGCTTCTTTCAGAGCTTTCGAGCGAGTTTCAAAGCTCACACTGGAACTAGGCTCCTGAATATTTTACGAGTGAATTTGAAAAATACATTTTTGTTATTGTCCTACAACTGTGTTTTCATTTATAGAAATCTGAATGATAATGATAACTATGCTATATACTTAGGTTGAGTTGCGCCGTTAACTTTAACGTAATTATATCGTCGGCAATCCACCCCAAGGGTGGGGCATCTTAAAGTTCTTAGCTGTTAAAATTATTTTTCCACTTAGACACACTATAGTCTAGCAATTATGGCCATAACTGAGTTACCTATAAAAGATACTTAACTGTTGGAAAATCAATTAGATTTTCAGCCAGCAGACCATTCTATTAGGCAACAAGTAGAATGAAATGGTATTATAACATTACACCATTTGGTATCGCACCGATTCAAATCGCACAACTCAATATTTTTCAATCAGGTACGATTTGAAGAATAAATAAATAAATAATAAATATATTAGGACAAATCACACAGATTGAGCTAGCCCCAAAGTAAGTTCTAGACTTGTGTTATGGGATACTAAATCAACGATACTATATTTTATAACAAATACATATATAGATAAACATCCAAGACCCGGGCCAATCAGAAAAAGATCATTTTCCATCATGACCTGACCAGGGATCGAACCCGGGACGTCTCAGTTCAGAGGCAAGCGCTTTACCACTGCGCCACCGAGGTCGTCGAACAAATTAAAAATATTTCTACAGGAGTATCTCACTCGAGTAGTAAGTTATCATCATTTTCAGCCTACATCAACCGACGGCTGGGTTTAGACCTCACAATTTTCGTGCCACTTCTTATGGACCTATGCCACTGCGTGAATAGTAAGGTGTTGGGATATATATTTTGTTAATAAGAATCAAAATTAAATAAACAAATTTAAAGATTCAAATTCACTTATTATTTCTAAATTCTAAAGGTGAAATGAATAATACACATAATATTTTCTTTGTAATTTACATATACGTCGACAAAAAGCACAAAATTTCTACTCAAGAATCGTATAATGGAGTTCTTTAGCTGTATTGTTTCAAATTACTTACAATAATATAATTCCAAATCAATATAAAAGCTTAAATTTAAATCTATTTAAAAAGCACCTCAAGTCTTTAATAATTGATAAATGTTATTATACTTCAAATGATTTCTTTAATGATAGACTCGGATAGAATTTAGTGCTAGTATATATTATAATTCTTTTTTTGTTTTGGATTTGTAGTGGATAGCATGCTCCTCTTTATTTGTTTATATTTGCATACCTATATTCGGTAAAACATGTAGGTTTAATCCATTTTGGCAAATAAATGTTTTCTTTCTTTCTTTTCTTTCTTTCTAAATGAGATATTTTATGCAATTTTACATTGGTTTTAACATAACAACACTGCTAAAGATTGCGTAAAGCGATCACGCAAATTTAAAATTTTCCCATAGCGTCTTTATCACCAGAGACCAGGCAGGTCACCAAATCTTTGGCTACAGCCTTCAAGCACTCCACGATATCACCTCCTTGATTGAACGCTTTAACTTGGACTTGGCCAATGGCAATGTTTTCTGGAATTAGAAAAAATAATATAAATTGAATTGAATTGATGGTGGTGTATGGTTAAAGACGCCTGATGAACGAAAATTACTAGTTTCGGTTCCTACTCGCGCCACATGAGTTTGTACACTAATCTGACTCATGTATAACAGTTTTAATCGACCACCACTTGGTTCCGATGAAGGAAAACATCGTGAGGGAACCTGCACACTGGTCGATTATTAACTGCGGCAATGGCAAACCACTCCATTAATAATGCCAAGAAAGTGGTTGTGCGTGTTTCAATTCACGCAATGACTACAATCCACGAGGAATACGACTATGAAGTAAATAAATGGACAGTACTCAACGGCCCACACGAATCATTAAGCTTGTATCGCTGGTCTGATTGATAAAAACACAGAAACACAACCCACCGCCGATACTGAGTATAGGTGGATCACAAGTACAGATATTTACTCGCTCTGGGAATCACACCGAGGACCTCCAGACAGCGGACGGGACGGACTAACTATGCCACGGAGGCCGTCATAATTAATTGATAATGACATAATTAATAAATGAATTTTCTAAGTGTCATTACAGACTTAACTTTAATGCGACTACGCTATACACAAGTTGTATATAGTCGGTAATATACAATAATGTATAAACTATATATATAAACGATATATTTTACGCCACTAATCCACATTAGGACTGTGTGGTGGTCCATGACCCATATTTATGCATTAATACAGACATCAACAACGGCATTTCCAAAGGTAGTTGATATCAGACATGCGGCCGGTTGTAAAATCACAGCCGAATGTACATTTTAAGGTGAAGGAAACATCGTTAGGACACCTGCGCACTGGTTGACAATTTAGTTTATACGACACCTGCTCAGTCATGTCAGACTTGAATAAAGACTGACAATGTTAGCAATAGCACACTCAGTAAGAGGATTATAAAGTAGTATAGTATTTACCAGCGACGTATTTTTCGCCAGAAAGACATTTTTTCAAGCCATCAATGGCTTTTATAACACAGTTTAATGGGTCTCCTCCAATTTTTTTTTCTTCAACGGGCGAACTTGAGATAGCCTCTACCAGACACAGAACAAGCACGGGTATGGCAACCTTCATGTTTAAGTAATTTATGAAACTTAATTTTTGAATAGTTTTTACAAGTTTATAGAGTAAGTTCTTATTGTTTTCTATGTTTTATTTGAAACTGCTTTCCTTTTTATAAGTATGTCTGTAACAAAAATGTTAACAATTAACGGTTTTGCGATGGAATTTATACATTTTTCAGATAGTGAATAGGAAAATTCATTTTTTTATTGCTTCCGTGTGTTAATTTTAAAACGTCACGAATAATTGTTAAAAGCCTTAATTTTGTTTGGGAAGAACCCCGCCGCGCAATATTTTTGGGTTGACGATATATCGTCTTTTCTTAGGTATACCTAAGAAAAGTCGCGGGTCGAAACTGGTTTCATAAGGCACAAGACTGAGAACGACTAAGATCATATTTTGTTAATGAGATTCTTTATCAATATTATTTATTAATATCATATTTCAGTGTGACAAACATTTGTGGATAAAAAAAAAACAGTTTTTCAATGACACTTCAAAAAACAAATTATACATATTATATTTGAATTATAATTTTGCTTATATTATATATTTAATTATACACAAATTAGATTACATTACATTTGATAGAAAACGTGAATTTATTTTCTTATCTAACATCGTTAAAATTATATAATTGGTAGGTAATTTAAATACGTTAGTGTTTTTGCATTCCATAAATATATTACTACAAAAATCTTTACTTTGAATATTCCAAATTCAAGTTTATTTATCGCATTAGAACTATTTCAATAACGTTAGATACAACAACATACAATTTTCAACTTTATCACATTGAAATAAGAACCAATCCACTATATACTTCTGCACTTAACATGGTGAACGTGTGTTGTCAGTATTTTGCATTCGCTTTGTGTGGTTCCGCCCTAGAATAGGTCCACTACATGACTAATGCACACAAACAATGGCCATAGCAGCTTATACTCAATACCAATATTTATTAATACCCATAATGTTTAGTTTAAATTGTGTAATTGCTTTTTGTTAATTGCATGTTTGTTCCTATTATTTTTAAGCATTAAAACTTGTAATTGCACATTGTCTGCAAATAACACATATTTAATTATTTAAGAGCGGGTCTTCCTAACACAGGTTTATATAACTTAAAAGAAAGGCCCAACCTTGGTTCTAAAATTGTAATTTTCAAGCCAATAAAGAATATTATATTATATATTATATTATATTATTGAATCCACAAAGTCGACAACATTTAGTAGAAAATAAAAGTAGGTACGTTAGTGGACCCTGTTATGCACGGCAATTATATCCTTAATACATACATATTATTAATGTTACCTCTGCCACGTCTGTCTGTCTGTCGGGTCTTACATCGAAATATAGGTTAAAGTAACACATGCTTCGATATATAAAACTATGGTAATTACAAGACTCCGCCTATTGATTTGTATATATATATTGTCTTGTATTGAAGAACAACAACTATAGTAGTACAGTTGTTGTTTTTCAATACAAGACTAGACAATACAAGACAATACAAGAATAGACTATCCTGCTATTCTACGTAGAATAAAATATTCTTTCCATCAGCGCTTACGCCGGTGCAATAATAACATTGTTAGGGCTGTATCGCACTATTTACCTGAACGACCCTTGCTGGGTAAAATATGTGTAAAAATATGACTGACATATTATGTATTCATATATAGCTACTATGTTACTTACAAATTTGGTACTTACAAATTTTGTTATTTGTGACCTATAATTGTAATTAACAAAATTAAACATATCGATGTGAAACACAATTAACTTACATGAAAATATATGAGAAACGAGATGACCAGTTCCCTCTGGCAGCACCCGTTCACGAGTTGACGCATGAGACAGCCATCGCGTAGCTCAACCATAATAGAGGAAACCTCACGACCCGGCCCACGACGCCACCACCAGATTGACCATTTGAGTGAGCATGACACACTCGAATCCCATGACTTCATAATTACAATTCTTATTCGTCGAAATAGAAGTATAATTCAGACACTTGAAGATCACAAATCACGTACATGTTTTACAAATAAATAAAAGTATGAAGTTGTAGAACAGTTGTTGAATGGTTCAAATAATGTTAATATTGAGATTTACTTTATGTAAGAACTACTTATCATCATCATGAAGTGCCATCTTCGAATTGAAGTTTGGTTGGAGGTAAGCATACGGAAACCCTCGCGGCTTGGGGCAGCTATTTTCAGTTGGTTGTATCTAAGTCCGGTCCAATCCTTTATGTCATCAAACCACTTTCGTCACATGGAGGTCTTTTGCCAGGGATTTTGCCTTCAAGAATCAGTTTTAGAATTTCAAACTTCTTTTGACAACTGGAATAGGTATAAATAAACCAGATTGCAGTAACCCGAATCATGTCATCATGGAAACACATTTTTAAAAACACACGGGAATTACCTATACAAACCTCACACCTATTAGGACTAAGGACGTGTGAGTTTATTGTTTTGCGAAATGCCTGTATTGTTTACAAAATTACTGCTCTTTGAAACAGGGGAGTTCCCCTGTTCCTTTGCATTGCCAACTTGACTGATTCCGATGATGAATGCAATAAGAACACGGTACATACTATACAGTAAGGTTATTTTTTGTGTTTGCAACAAAATCATATTTTATAAAGCTTAGCCCATTTAAACTTATGAAAACTTGGATATATTTGCGCTTGAGAATGAAACTCTGTTCATTCGTACAATATCGTTTAAACTTACTATTGTTATCTATAAAATATATATTTATAATAACTAGCTAAGAAAAAAAATGGTTGCCTGTAAAGTCGGTTTTACGGGCGAAGATTTTACCTTTTTACGCGCGCGGCAGACCGATCATAGTTGAGTGGGAGAGAGACGCAAGGCATTCGGCGGGCCTCTCTCTCGTTCGGTGACTCATCGTAACGTTACCGGGCGTTACACTTTTTCATAAGTGACTCCCAGCCGCAACCTAATTTAAGACGTTGTCACGTCAAAATAGTTTTAATGTACGAGTAACTCTATCTAAAATTTGTTATATAAAATAATTAAATATATTATCTACTCATATCTACTAGGAAGTTATTTTAAAAAAATGCAATACCTAATGAAAATAATTTACTGTTAAAAAAATTTCAGATATTCAAACTGAATTCTTTTATTCTGTAAGTTTTGCATAAAAAGAACTGGCAACTTTTAAAAAGTCACAATGGTAGCAGGTTCTGGCCACTAACAAATAGAATACGTTTAAAAAAATCGATAAAATGAAGTACATTGCTTTAATATTCGTTATAGCTCTAATCTCAGACTGTGTCCGGGGCATACCTGCTGAGGAGACCACCGTGACAGGATCTTTAGTAGAATGCGGTATAAAAGCGGTTGCCAGTTTGGTTAAATGTCTGATTACCGGAAAAGAATCCTCGTGGCTTTCAAACGGTAAGTTGATTTATTTACTAAATAGCTTTTTCCCATGCCTTCTCCCGAGTGAATTTCACACGGGAATATTTATTTTCCCGGGATGAAAAGTACCCTATGTCCTTCTCCGTAGTGCAAATATAATGTATGCAAAATTTCACCAAGATTGTGTAAGCTATAAAGCGTAAAAGGTAACAAACAAACGAACTTTCGCATTTATAATATTAGTTGGGATAGGATTTGTTTTCTTTTTATAAGTGTTACTATTTAGACCGATGCGACTTACCCATGACAAATTAATCCTTAGGTTTATTATTAAAACATACACAAGTATGTAGGGTAGGTAAAAAATACACAAATACAGGGTTACTGTTATCTAATGCATATATAACCTTCCAAAGGCGCATAAGGTAGGTACATAAAGACTAACATCTTTTGTTGTCTAAATGTATTTAATAAATTAAAAAAATTGCCTTTTTTAATTTTAATGTCGTTTCTATAAAACGTTACCCCTATGCTCGATTCCGCTACATATAACGCTACTGTACTGTCTATTACATATGTTGCTTGCCTATTACATAGAGTTAAGACGTGTAGAATCGCAAATTAAACTACGAACCACGAGAAGTCTTAGAATAAAAGTCGCTTGTTTTGATGTACCCAAATAGCCTTTAGGAGGTTTTGCGTTTGATACCGATAACCCTGTATATTAAATATGTTCTTGATATGATATTTGCAATGGACAAAGCAGCTCCCGCACTAGAATACCGGGAAATTGTTAGGAATAAAAACCCTTAACAGCTTCTTCAACAACAACAAACACAAACGCATTAACAAAGAGTGGAAGATGTGAATAGCAAAGTCGCAAACTGTCAATTTCTGTTCTAGTTCACTAGTTGTTTTCTCTAGAGACAACAACATGGTTCTTCAAAAGGATCTCCAGATTCCATTCCTCTACTCCACTCCACGCCTAATGCATCAATGGAATAATTTTGGTCGGCAACTCGCGCGTGACACCACCACCGGTTCAGTTTGCGTCCACAGACAGGCTACAGTGACCACTGCTTTGACGACCTCGTTGGCGCAGTGGTAAAGTGCCTCTGGACCGAGGGGTCCCGGGCTCGATCCCCGGTCGGGTCGTGATGTAAAATTATATTTTTCTGATTGGCCCGGGTCTTGGATGTTTATCTATCTATGTATTTGTTATAAAATATAGTATCGTTGAGTTAGTATCCCATAACACAAGTCTCGAACTTACTTTGGGGCTAGCTCAATCTGTGTGATTTGTTCTAATATATAAATTGAGTTAAAAATGTTCTTACAGGTTTTAATGCTCCTGAAACTTCCGACAGAGATATTGCTGGTAAAATCGGCGAATGCTTTAAAGATGCTGCATCGACATTCTTGTCCTGTGTGATGACTGGATACTCTGAAGATGGCATAGCTGATAAAAAGATTGTGGCTTAGACTGCACGAACATACGTCAACAGTATATGACATCATATATTACGAGGCAAATAGAAGTGTTAACTGCTGTATTTTTTATCAATAAAGAGTATCTATTATTTTTAGAGGTTTTGTAATTCTACAAGGATAGATTATGGAACTGGGCATAAAATGGCATTTGTAATGTTTCTCTGTTGCTTATTTAAAGTTACATTTCTTCAGACAGAAGATAGTGTGCCAACTGTATTCTTGGTATTCAATGAATATCTTCACATAGCTAGAAAGTTATGGAGCTTGGATGATTATAAATTTGTCCCTTTTATTTGGGGAAGTTCTCAGTTGATAGACTTATTGATATAAGTAAACATAAGACAACAACTTATTCTTAGGTTTTAATACCAATTTTGAATTCATAACAATATCCGAAAATATGTACTTAGTCCAAAAATAAAAATGTCCGAACCAAGACGTTAATTTTTTAACAAACAAATACAAGCCTTCGGATTTTACTTGACATTTCTATTTGACTGTTATTATTCTACAACTTTTTGAAACGAAACATCATACAATTATGATTTTCCAATTAGAATAACTGAACTTTAAATTTTTATTTTATCAATACTATTATTATGAAGCGTTTGTGAGCTTGTACGTTTGAGGCGGGTAATCTCCGAAACTACGGAACCGATTTCAAAAATTCTTTCACCACTAGAAAGGTTACATTATCCAAAGTTGCTAGAGGCTATATTTAATCTCAAAATTACCACGGGAGCGAAAGCCTGGGCAACATATAGTTTTACATATTTATTTACATACCGCAACACACTAATAATAATTAATAGACGTCTCAAAAACCAGCCAGCAATCAAAAAATGGTTCTCATTTATAAAAAGCGAGGTTCACTTGTTTTCTGCAACGTAGTTAACTTGTGTTATTGGTTAGCAACAGGAGTATCACTCCACATTACCTAACAAACCAGGCGTGTAACTGCTTCCATGAAGGGAGACTACAATGTATCATGAGCTAGGTAACCATAATTTATAGCTTTTTAAGAGCAAATCTTGTTCTATTTATTTATTTTATACGAATCATGGAATATAACATAATCCAGTGTCTATCGGAATCTAACCAATTCGATGTAAATTAGAATGATTTCATTCTGGATAGCCTAAGACAAAGTTATGTCATCTCCTTCGTACTCTTAGCTACATGGATGATAAATTTAGCATTTACTTGACCAGATTTTAATCTAAATTTTAGCGGCATTGCAATTGTATAACTAGAATAGCTCAGTAGAAGTGTGTAGAATAGAATTTCAACTGACGTGCAAGCTCTAAAAGTCAAATTTAACACTAGCAAAATTCTAATTGAAATTCCAAAGTGACCTACACTCATAGTAATTATAGGGTGACCCGCTGGAGATTCGATTTTTTGTCTCGGGTTTTTAATGAATCCCCTATTGACCGAGGTTATAGCGATCGTCCTTTGGGCTATTAATCGAAGCTTGCGTGGACACCATACCGTACGATCAGATTTTTAAACATCGGGAAAAATAATGATATTTATTATATGCTTAGCTATAGTCGCCGCTAGACGTTTTAAAAAGTTTACGTTTACGTTACGTTACGTTTTAAAAGTTTATTGTACAAAATATGGCATTCTCTATCACTCAACCAAAAGACCAAATAGAGATAGGAAGGTAGTGTGTTAAAGAGCATCTAATAAATAATATACTTACATAATATATTCCCCGTTTTTGCGGGCCACAGAAACGGTTCTGTGTTTGTGTCCATCGGACCCGCGATACAAGCTTAGTGTTTAGTGTAGGCAATTGACGGGTTTCCATTAAATTATACATAATATATATATATATTTAAATAAAAAATAAGCAAATATTATTACAATCTATATTGCATTGTTCTTCTATATTGCATTTCGATGTTGTTACATTGACCTAGATAATGGGAGTATTATTATATAATCTGTGACCAAGTTATAATGTTCTAGGTCAAAGTATACACACATAAATTAAAGAAAAATTATTACATTAATATAAGTTATGGATGAGTTAAACTGTTTATCAACTAAATACGGTGTAACTACACTTTCCTAAGTATCCCGAAGAGTCTCAAAAATCGAAAGAACCTTAGACAAATCGGACAGCATTCCGGACGAATTGGACGCTTTGAAACCGCCGCGCACGGATCAGCTCGGGGCTATCTCAGGTAATTTATTCCAGACAGGAGGGTGGCCATGACAAATGTTTCGGTTTAAGCAGCTATGTAGATTTGCTAACTGATTTCCGAGCCCCGTGTTAGCCATTGATTTTTATACGTCCACTTGGGGGTGAATTTCACGTGCGTTCTGAACTCCGTCATTAGTGTTTATTAAATTGTATACCATACACAGTAATCAATTTAATTATCCTATTTCATAAATAAGTAAAGTGCTGGTACAATGTTAATTTTATAAATGTTTAATTAAAAAAAAAGATTCTTTATTCAAAAAGATTCTTTATGTCGGACTCTAATGAAACGCTACACGCCGCGTTCTTGGGCGTCTATTTTGAAATAGCTTCTCTAACTTGGAGGCTATTCAAATTACACTAACATTCGACATTCAATTGTGACATAAAATATCTATTCTTATCTTTTGAACAACACAACACACAGAGTTGCGTATACATTGCAACTCTGTGTCGTTACAAAAGCCATCTATAGGGTAATTTGAGATGCTGTTAACTGACTGACTGTACAGCCCTTACAAGTACATATTTGCATTGACGAGAATGCATTACCCTTTGAGATCTCGCTGTTTTAACCCCATTTTCAACAGTTATTACGTAATGTACCTAAGCCTTTGAATCGCTCTATGCTGACACAAATATGAAAGGAAGCATTTTTATTTAGTTTCATGTGTCCCGTTGCAGACAACGGGACAGATGAAACTAAATAAGATTTCATTACAGATAATGAAATCTTGCAAGGTAGATTTCTCCTACCTCCAGTTGACCTGCAGAGTTGAAATTACCCACGTCGCTTCAGTTTCCATGACAATGTATTATTATGATAAACATGACCTGATGGTGCGGCCCAGATCAGCTCCAAACTCCTCAACCGTTTACACACTGATACGGGCTTTTTGTCAGGCGTTCAATGCCATAAGATAAGAGCTAGCCCCAAAGTAAGTTCGAGACTTGTGTCATGGGATACTAACTCAACGATACTATATTCTATAACAAATACATATATAGATAAACATCCAAGACCCAAGCCAATCAGAAAAAGATCATTTTCCATCATGACCCGACCGGGGATCGAACCCGGGACCTCTCGGTTCAGAGGCAAGCACTTTACCACTGCGCCACCGAGGTCGACAAAGAGAGGATCAAGATCTCTCTGACGACAATAAAAGCTTGTGGCAAAAATGACATTTTCGTAAAAAAAAAAACTTTTAAAATATAACATTCAAAATATTTACAAATTAACCTACTTACTTCGCTGGTTCAGCGATCTAAAGAGGATCTAGGCATAACTGAAAGATTGCACTCTTTTCTTCTATATTTATTCGGATGTCCAGTCTTGGATAAATTAACGTAATATTAACATTTTAGACAGTATAAACTACTTACAGAAATTTACTGTAGGGGCAAGGGAAAGTGCATCATCATCATCATCACCTGCAGCCCTCCGTGACCCACTGCTGGGCATAGGCCTCCTTCCGTCTCCGCCAACCATCTCTGTCCTGGGCCATCCCCATCCAGCAATTTCCTTTACATCGTCGACCCATCTAACCGCCGGATGTCCTACGCTCCGTTTTCCAGTTCTGGAGTACCACTCGGTAACAGTTTTCCACCTTCTATCGTTCTTTCTAGCCACGCGACTCTGAAGACCATGTCTTGAAAAGACGAATGTTCCTGTCCAGATAATGTCAAATGAAAATAAATTTGATACTGGACACTGGACATGTCTCGCTATGGTATTCTTTCAAAGTAGATTCCTGTAGACATGCGCCTTGTACGCAGAAAAGTTAAGGCTCCTCATATTTTATTAAATAACTTAGAACCGCAGGCCTCAAAACATTCTTTAACATAGTTTGTAGGCGACACACCCGTCCCTGAACAAGTACAGTCGACATCACGTCAGCCTCTACAATTTCCCTATAATCTATCCTCATAGTCCTCATTCATAAAAAAGTGTAAAGCCATTTTTCAAACAATGTTTAGTACTAATAGTACATTGTTCACCGAGGTAGGAAAGTGACGGATTTCAGCGAAGGTGGTATGTTAAGCACGAGACGTAGTCGAGGGCGTTAATCACCCTAGTTGAGAACCGTAGTTTCTTCCACATGATACATAGCTTTATACTACACCTGCCTACAAAAATAATGATTTTATGTTTGATCACCAGCTGCCTTTATGTATAATGATGTCATTAATTTTGAAAAGATTTCTCCGGAAACAGGTTTTAATATATTCAATAATGTCACTTCAATTCATCAAATACGCAAAGAGTTATATATATAAATTTGAAAGAAACTAAAATTCAACAATTTTCCAAGGCATTAGCGCGGTCATACAAAAGATAAATAATGCAATTTTGCAGTTAGTTTTTATTCCAAATTCTATGATGCTGCGAATTTTCAGTTGACTGTACCCATGACACGTGTAAAAACATATAGAGATACCTCTCCTCCTACTGTAGTACTGCCATTCAATGAAAAGCCCTTCAAAGGTAGGGTTGTCATACGTCCGGAATTCTCCGGACAAGTCCGGAAATATTGGCCTTTGTACGGGAATCTTAAACCGTCCGGAATTTCATCAATTAAGCGACGATTCAAATAAGAAATGAAAAAATGTAAATCATTTATTAAATATTTTTAGTTACAAATCAGAGGTTAACAAAATTATAACTTTTTAAACTAACAATAACATTATTTTCTGGCCATTTTATAACAATATCTGATATTTAATGCTCCCAGAAAATATTGTTTAACACTTCCGAATCTTAAATTCGAACGATTTGGTTTATTTATTCACTTGCATTGCACGACGCATAACGACATTAATGGAAAATTGATGAGAAAGTCCCGAAATGTTCATCACATGTCAGGAATTTTCTCCGGATTTTTGATACTTTGATCTGGGAACCCTATTCACAGGGCATGTTACGTACCTAAATAAATATAATTTGTTAATGTCATTTGATTTTGGTTCTCTCTGGCCAAACAAGAGTTTTATTTATTTTATTTTTTAAGTGCAGACATCTACTAGAAAATAACTAACAGTTTTCAAACAACTGAACGCACATTTTCAAAATATAGCTACCAATATGCTCAATTAAATCCTCTTTTAGTTAAAAAAAAAACTAGACCAAAATCGATTCAGCCGTTTGAAACAGACATACAGATACACGGACACGTTAAACTTATAACTCCCTTCCTTCTCTAGTCGGGGGTTAAAATTGAAAAAAAATGGCCTAGACAACAGAAATCTTTTCTAACACCATCTCCACTTTCGGATTTAAACTGTCTGTCTCGCTGAAAACCGCCATCTATCGCGAACAAGGTAATATTACATTTTCAGCAACTTGGTCCAATGCTTTTGCAAAAAAACCTGAAAATGTTAATTCCATCCGAACGTGATAGAGGGCGCTACTGAAATTAAACTGACATACGAATTTGTTCCTATTGGAGTTTTAATTGCATTGCTATCTACTGATTTATGTAGATACATATTCTGCTCCGTTCTCCTTCACCTTTTAGAAGAACTTAGAAATAATAGATAGATAAATAAAAAGTTTATTTCCATCTCCAAGGTTATGAGACCGTAGATTGATAAAAATACTGATAGAACAACGCAGTTATTGTATGGATATTTCTGAGGGCGGCTAAGGGAGTTGCGATCTACGTCAAGGCACGTCAGTGTCAAAGTGTATAAAAAAAATCCGTTGTTTTCTGACGACTGCACGACGAGGCATGCCTATAAAAGTAAAGTAACATGCTAGACTAAAACTAAATAATAACAATAAGATAAAAGCATTGCTTCCGTGAAATAAATAATTAGACTTAGGTGGCTAAAAACCATTAGCCGAGGTGGACATTCTCGAAAAATGGTAGATCGGCGACTCTGGGCTCACTAGTCCAGCGGCCATCTTCTTTAACTGTCAGTGGTCATTAATATTTAATCAATGTCCAGAAAAACAAAATATATTTATGTTAAAAGCATTGTAAATGGAAGTTCAAGTATAGCATATTTTCTTTGATTGTCCAAAGCTGTCAGTCTCCCTTTACGAATTACTTCCCTGCAATATTCCTCGTCCTGTCAATGTCACTTTCCTTCTTACCCTTGTTTTCACTCCATTTGTATCTGTTTTAGCAAAATTTATTAAAAACAATGATATTTATTTATAATCTCTTCCCTTATTCCCTATTTCTGTTTTGTCGCCTCATCTCAATTGGTTAAAGGTATACTCACCATAGTTATAAAAAGGGTACTAATACTAGCTAGGTTAATACTAACTTCATATGTTGTGTTGTTTTAGGTTTCCCCTGCTCTTGGACACCGGTCAATTGCCGCTGTAGAATTTTTAACAGATTATAATTCTTAGTAATAACCTTGATATTGGCAAAATCATCGTTTGGCCAAACGATGGAGCCATAAAATTAAAAAGTGAAGTGAAGTGAAGTGAAGTGAAGTGAAGTGAAGTGTAGCTAAGCGAAGCGAAGCGAAGCGAAGCGAAGCGAAGCGAAGCGAAGCGAAGTGAAGTGAAGTGAAGTGAAGTGAAGTGAAGTTCAAGTAAGTAAATAAAAATAAAACTTTCATTATCATACTTAATGTGAATATTACTAGACGTTCACCTACATATCCATATTAACATTATAAATGCGAAAGTAAAAGCAGCAAAACTGTCTCTCCGCTTTTCCGCTTTCACGCCTAAACCGCTGGACCGATTTTGATAAACCACCGTCCAAACATTTCAAAAACCTACCCCCAAAAAACTATAATTGGCGGTGAAAGTTTGTATAAAACTTTATCACACAAAACCACTATCACACAAAAACATTGGTCCTAGAAATTGGACATCTGACATGGGTAAACAAGTTAATCAAATAAAATGTAATTATGCTGTCAGAAGTAATTATTCTACGCTGACCAAGTCGCGGATAAACAGATAGTTACTTATGTTTACGTATTGTATCACTTGAGCTTTAGAGACCGGGCAGACTGACCTGACATGCAGTGGGATGTACAGTCAACTCTTACCCAATTTCATTGCAAACTCGTCGCTATTACCGCGCCATAGAGCTTCATGCAGGGTAACTTGATGTGTTGTTGACTGTACATGAAGCAAGATTGATTTTACATGCAATTTATGGTCACAATGTCTATACGCTTCATACGCATAATTCGGAATAATAAAACAATTAGAAGTGCCATAAAGCTAAGACGAAAAGTACCCTATGTTCTTTTCCAGACTTCAAACTACTCGTATGCAAAATTCCATGAAGATTGGTCAAGCGCAGCAGTGATAACAAACTTATTTTCGCATATTAGGTATTAATCATAGAATAGTTAGCATTATTAAAAGTAGGAAAGTGGACCCTGAGCTCAATGGCTGAGGAAGGAACCGGGTGCTATGGTGTTAATTGGGCATCTATGACACTTCTGCTTTATTATTATTCAAATTTCAGTGTCATCATTAATGGTCTGTCAAGTTCAGACCAAAAGCGCCCAATCAATGCTTCACTGCAGTTTTGATAATGAGTCTAGTGTCGTCAATATTGTAAATGCCAAAAAAAGTATGTTTATTTATTTGTTTGTTACCTCTTCACGCTCTACCTAATCTTCTTGAAATTTAGCATACACATAGTTTGAAATATGTAAAAGGTCATAGGGTACCTTTCATATCGGAAAATTAACGCAGGCGAAGACGCGGGCAAAAGGTAGTAAATATATAATGGTAATTTCTCAATAGGAAAATTTATCGTGCACAAAAGCAACGCAGAACATTAGGTACATCATAGACAAAAGAGTTCTAAAAATACAAAGCGCTACAATAGAAAGTCTCTTTTGTTTCAACCGTGCCACTACACGGATTATTGTGGGGGCTGTATGCAAATGGAAACCGGTTTTTTCCGGTGCAAACTAAACTTTTCTGAATTGTCACGCGTTTCATCCTTTTCTAACCCTTTCAAGGACGTGGTTTCGAAGTAATATTCTTCCTTTCGAATGTGTTATTGCTAACACTGTAGTCAGATTTTGTTCAAGTCGCCTAAAGGCATCCGATATTACTTTTACGACTACCAATCAACACCTAGTGGCATGTAGCCGCATAAACATCATTAAACTTAAACTGTCAATCAGTGTGCAGATGTTTTCCTTCACCGGAAGCAAGTGGGTCAATGAAAAGTCATATTGATATAAATGAGTCAGATTGGTATACAAACTCATGTGGCACGAGTAGGATTCAAACCTAGGACCTTTCGATCCACAGGCGGGCGTCTTACCCATTACACCACCAACCGCTTCTGGTCCTGATATTGCATATTTATGACTTGTAATAGGGTCATGGTCCCTCAAACAAACGTTAATCGTATTACGCCGGTCCCACGTCGCGTCTCCACGGAGATATCATATGATTTCCATACGTACCGCTTATTTAAGGAGATTTCAAATATACAATCAACTGAACATCAATTTACCCTCCATGAACCTCTATGGCGTGGTAATAGCGGTGAGTTTGCAATGAATTTGGATAGGTTGATATGCTGTTGACTGTACATACACTTCATATGTGGATTCATTCCATATTTCTGATTCTGTGAGTAAAAAGATGTCGGTAATTTTATTGACAGCCAAAATAGATTCGGGGACAACGTTAGAATAAAATTAACTATCTCAATTGAACGTTTTCCCGGTTAATTCCTCAGCCATTGAGCGTCGGAACCCAGAATAACAATAACTTCTTACAAGTATACTTTCTGGCAGAGAGATGACATATTCTAACGGAGATAAATCGAAAAAAATATTATATTTAAATTAATTATATTGTTATCAAAGGCTATGTAGGTAATTTTGATAGAGGATGATTGCAATAAATTCCCTTTGTTTTTAGATAGTCTACTAGTACAGTTTAATTTTCAATTGCGATTCATATTGTACATAATATGTTAGCACTAGGCTCACTGTCAATATAACAAAATGGACCGGCAATCTGATTAAATTATAAAAAGTTACGTACAATTACATGTATGTGAATCGCTAATTTATTATTAGCGATTTGTATTTGTGATAATACATTTATATAACAAAAAATTTGAAAATTATAAATATACTAGCTCTTGCCCGCGGCTTCGCCCGCGTGAATTTATCTGCGAAAGCGGAACAGACGATTTTCATTCAAACTTTCACCCCCCATTATAGTCATTTGGGGGTCGATTTTTAGAAAAAAAAGTTACCTATGATTGAGTAGAGGTCTTTAACTATATGCTTACCAAATTTCATCAAAATTTGTCAAGCGGTTTAGCCGTGACAGACAGACAGATATACAGAGAGATTTACTCATTTATAATATTAGAATGGATATGAAAATTAATGTACTTAAAGATAGAGAGAGATAAAGATAGAGATAGAGAGAGAAAGACTTAGTGATAGATAAATATACATATTTTATATAGTCACCACATGTGTAATTACAGAATTGCATGATTTGTCCATGTATATTTATTTATTTTATTTGTTCTGTAAAGGGAAACCAATTCCTGGCAACTGGCAAACTATATTAGTTTACTTTTATGCTGTATACAACTCGTGGGGAGGGGCTGGTGTACTGAGATACAAGCTCTGCTTAGTTCAGACACCAGTCTCTCACAATCTTAAAATAAGTTAAACCATGTAACTATAAGTTTGTATTATGTTTAGATTGTGGAGAAAAAATAAAGAAATTTTGAATATTTTTGATTTTTTTTTTAATACATTACAGAAACATTTAAGAATACGCTCTAACAATAAACTTCTGCGGCGGCGACACAGATAAGGTGACGACGCCGCTGCTACACGCTCCGGCCACGGTTCTGACGACACTCGAGCTCAAATCTGTGGTCAATGTCACACAGCGCATGTTCGGAGCCGCTATGCCGATCTGACAAATGAAACAAGTTCAAATTCAAATCATTTATTCAGAGATTGTCAATTTTTATATTTATAGTTATTTCTCACAAGCTACAAACTACTGGCATTTCGGTAAGACCACTGCTGAGAAGAAATGCAAAGTTAATTTTGTATCGTATTTGTTCAATTTTTGTCCCGCGATTTCGTATGCGTGACTATTCGGTTCGCTGTGTTCTCATTTCGAATCGGTTCGATGGTGAAAAGTGAAATGATAAACCGCACTTCGCCCACTCTTCACTCAATTTACTTCCGACAGCTGTTGAATGTGAATCCTTTGATGTGCCTATAACCATAGTCTGGCATAGACGATGCAATTAATACGACGTCGAACACAGGCTAAACCTGAACGAACGTGTCAAATTGTCAAACTGTTCAGTCTCCATGAAGAGTGTGATTGTGTGTGTATTCATTCAAACAATTTCAGAAATGACGATGTAGACTTGTGAAGTGATACTAGGTTTTTTAATATTCAATTAAGTATTAATTTTTCGATTTGATGGCTCATAATAGTTAGATAAATAAAAAAACATAGGTGCCTAATTAATATTGTGAATCAACTTTTTTTTTTTAATAATGGAAAATCGACAGTTTACAATGTTAGAAAAACTGGTCAAATTTAAATTTTTCATATAAAATAAAAGTTATAATTAAATTTATGAAAAATTTCACTTCTGGCCAGCAGAAATTTAGAAAAATATTATATTCACTTAGAGCCATTATGTGCCCTTTTACCAGATAAATTAAAAAAATATTAAATTGAATTTGGAATACGACGAACTCGCTTAACTGACTAGAAGTGAAAAAAGACATATTAAAATATATAATTATTACCACACCTGTATCTCGATTGGTAAATCATCAAGGTAGCTCTCCGCTGTGTTGTGCTCGCTGTATATAAGGCTGTGATCACCAATCAGCGCGCAGCTGCCACATTGCCAGACGCCTCCAATCAGCGTCGGTTCCGTTTCCGCTTCTGTAATAATCTGATTACAAATTCAAATTCATTACAAATAACCGCTGTGTCAGTTCGACTTTTTAAAATGAAACCGTGATATGTTTTAAGGTCTGAGAACTAGGAATGCTGACGACCATTCGAAGTGGAGACGAAAAAGATTGAAAACTGACTGGGCTCCAACGCTCAACGGCTGAAGAAGTAACCGAGAAAACTCAGATGAGAAATAGACGTAGGTGGCTTGTAATTTTGAATTAAGAACTTTTGAAACGCAAGCATTCAAAATTGTAATGTACAGATAAGTTTTTAATATTGTTGCGTGGTTTAAAAGATCTAAGCATATATACAGACAGGCAGTGGGAAGCGATTTTGTTTTATACTGTGTAGGTAGTGACATTGTCATTATAATAAAATTTAAATATGAATAAACATATTTAGATTTTGTTATCGGATAACGATGACGACCGCGGTGGCGCAGTGGTAAAGTGCTTGCCTCTGAACCGAGAGGTCCCGGGTTCGATCCCCGGTCGAGTCATGATGGAAAATGATCTCGGATCTTGGATGTTTATCTATAAATGTATTTGTTATAAAATATAGTGTCGTTGAAATAGTATCCCATAACACAAGTCTCGAACTTACTTTGGAGCTAGTTCAATCTATGTGATTTGTCCTAATATATTTATATATATAAATAATAATATAAATATATATATATAAGCGAACTCAACGATACTATATTTTATAACAAATACATATTATATAGATAAACATCCAAGGCCCGGGCCAATCAGAAAAAGATCATTTTCCATCATGACCCGATATATATATATATATATATATAATAAAACTGTAATTTAGCTATGTTTGTTCGCGACAAAACGTAAAAAATACTGGATGGAATTTGATGCGATTTTCCCATTGTATAACAGATAGCCTAACTTGAAAATATCTTATATCTATAGGTTTCATCGCGACGTGTTGCTTAGAACCCGAAATGTTGAAAATAATAATTTAATGAACACGTATTGAACGCAGGCGAAGTCGCGGGCAAAATATTGTTAAGAATAAAAGCAAAACAGTACCATTATTGTTATCCTCGTCGTAGTCAACAGAATCTCCGGTCATCAACATACTGATCACACTGTCCATATAATCAACACTTTTGTCATCAGCACCATTTACCATTAAAACCAATGTAAATATCAACAAAGGTTTAAAATTCATTGTTTACGTGCTTCTCTCTCTTACAAGTAATACATAATGAGGAAAATTATCGTTATGTAATTATTAATATGTAATCTGTACGTACATATAATTAAACGGTTAGTGGGCTATGTCTGTACATAGTATTATAGAAAAATAAGTATAGAGAAACTCTTTGTGAGACTAATACAAGCCAAAACATTTTTTAAAACAATTTATTAAATTAGAAATTCGAGCGGTTTCCAGAGTTATGTAGTGGATAATCTAACTTAAACTCTGGTATCGGATACGTCGCTCAGAACCCGATATATTGACAATAATAATATGCAATAAAATTAATAAGGGTTTTACTTTGATTCTTTGCTTAAATGGGGAATACTCGCGGGCGAAGTCACGGGCAAAGTCTAGCTATTAATAACAGCGCCGCTTCTATCTCGTTTCATTGACCTATGACTGATAACATTATTCAAACTGCGACTGTACTAACATTGCACTCTTTTTTATCACGTGGTTACCAAGGTCAATCGACCGTTACACCTTGGAGAACGTGTATCACAAAGACACGACAACAACTTGAAGTCGAAACCTGTGAATGTGGAATAAACTTAAAATTTCGATAAAGTCAATTTGAATTATTTCAAATTCAACTGATTTATTATTTTATTTAAATTGATTTAATTAATTAATTGTTTAAATTTATAAGGTATATTTTTTTAAGTAGTTTAAAAATAAATAAATAAATAGAGACAAATGACACAGATTGAGCTAGCCCCAAAGTAAGTTCGAAACTTGTGTTATGGGATACTAACTCAACGATACTATATTCTATAACATATACATATATAGATAAACATCCAAGACCCAGTTCAATCTGAAAGATATCATTTTTCATGTTGACCTGACCGGGATTCGAACCCGGGACCTCCACTGTAGCAGTCCGGCACGATGACCATTAAGCCACGAAGGTCGTCAGAAGAAATGAAAGATATCATATCTTTAACGATGTCTATCTCTCTCTATCTTCGGCTAAAACATAAAGAACTATAAAATCCATACTTCCATACTACTATAATATTATAAATTTGAAAGTCTAATAAATAATAATAATAAATAAATATATTGGGACAAATCACACAGATTGAGCTAGTCCCAAAGTAAGTTCGAGACTTGTGTTATGGGATACTAACTCAACGATACTATATTTTATAATAAATACATATATAAATAAACATCCAAGACCCGGGCCAATCAGAAAAAGATCGTTTTCCATCATGACCCGACCGGGGATCGAACCCGGGACCTCTCGGTTCAGTGGCAAGAACCTTACCACTGCGCCACCGATGTTGTCAAAAGTCTGTATCCCTGTCTGTGCTCTTTCATGGCTAAACCGCTGCACCGATTTTGATGAAATGCGGTGATAGTTAAAGAACCCCTTCCCCTTTAAATATAGACTAATTATTTTCGAATCATGTTGAAAAGACGAGCAAAGGCGACTTAATTGGCTATCACACAAAAATATAATCTAAAAATTAATAATATAACATGGGTAAACACAATAAACACAAAAAAAAATGTGCATTTTTGACGTCTTACGAATTGTTCTGACGCGAGTTCAATATTTTTTACCCATTACAAATGTGCACAACGCGACTAAAGAAGTTTTCACTTCAAAAATCTCAGGCACAAGCCCTGCTGGATATAGAATTTTCATTTAATATAATTTTGTCGTGACAATTTTCGCGAAAATCTAAAATTGATTCATTACAAAAACAGGAATCTGAATAATGATTACCTTTGAAAGCAATTAAGTTTATTTTAATCACGTTTGGGCCGTCTTTGCTTTTAATTATAGAAGGTAGATCTGTTTTTTAGCCCTTTGTAAAAGGAAAATAATTAATTCGATCAAGAAATTTTATTGCATTATAAGAAAATTTGGCGAAATAAATTTGATTTTTAAAATTCATTTCACATTCCCAATGTTTCGTATCTCTATTTACAGAAAAATAACAAAAATTATTGCCTTTAGTTTCACCTTAGTACCATTGCATGTATCTAAACGCTCGACAAAGATTTAAACCGATCAGAAAGATCAAAGATTTAAAACGAACTAAACTCATGATAAAATTATGGATTGATTAAATTAAAGATCTATCATTATAATTCTAATCGCATCGCAACTATAACGTATATGTATGTATATGTCACTGTATTTTTACTTCTAAATTACAAATTTACATTTGCTTTCAACTAATTACAGAAAATACATAAGTAATTAAAATCTTAGGTAAAGAGAGTATTTACGGCAACTCTCATCTTAAAAAGTTTTCCCTATAAATAATACGAGCGAACCAGGGCGAAGGGCAAATTGAAGACAATTTACAAAATTACCTTGTCACAAAAATTTACCATGGACAAAACGTAGCCCCAAGGAATTTATATCGACAATGTTGCAAGTGCGCGAATGTAAGAATTGTGTCTAATAAGGCGCTTTTTATTTGCACAAAAAAAATACTGAATGCCAGAAGCATTTTCCGATACCTGAATTAGGTAGAACGATCCTATTGGATTTGGTTCCACTCCAGTCTTGGTTCAGTCGTCGACGGGAACGCACGTTTGTGTTTTCGCGGACGAGATTCGAATTTCGATGTTTTGAATCGAGTTGTTTTGTAGCGGTCTTTCGATCATCTTAGAAGCGTTAATATATTTTAATAAATGTTCTAAAAGTTGTTGCAACGTGACAACCTAAAGGTTTTTTTAAATTGTGATATTCCGTTCAGTTTTTCACAAATAATTATGAGTACTTCTTTCATAAACTTGTGAAATGTGTTTCTGTATTTATAACTACTTAAACATATTAAGACGATGTACACATCTGGATAATATAATGGTTTGTATTACCTGTTTTCTATAATTCTCAATTTTAGTTATTAACAAAAGCATTTTTTTGTTATCGGGAGGCCTTTCAATATAGAAACTTGGTCTGGAAAGGGAACTATAAGCGAAAGATAACATTGTATCAATGTCAATATATTAAATTTCATACTTTACATAAGACCTACCTTTGTTATTGACATCTTTGACTGCGGAGAAGTTTGTTGCGTCGCTTCTTCTTCACCTGCGCTTTGGAAGTCAGCAGTATTAGATACAGACATCGTACATAGTCATACTCAGAATATTTTTTTCAGACCTCAATCCATTTGTATAGCAAATGCGAACAGTTAATTTGGGAAAATAAATAACTCACACGTGCTACATTAAATGTTTGGTCCTTGAAAACATAACTCACATTTTATGGGCATCCAAGTCTCAACTGTCAAACACATCTCAACTGTCAAAACGATTCATCAACTTAAGTTATATACCTTACGAGGGTCTTGGGACTTGACTTAATCCGCCATCTTTTGACGAATGAGTGAGTTAAACTGAATCTTCTTCAAAGTCGTATTCCTCATGGCTGAAGGTCGTGGTCATTATGTGGAATGAAACAAGCCCAACAACTTTTTTGGCACTATTAATGTAGTGGTTTGCCGTTGCCTTCTCCGTTTCAAACACAAGTTAATAATCGACCAGTGTGCAGGTTTCCTCACGATGTTTACCTTCACTGGAAGCAAGTGGTGGTCTATGAAAACTATTATACTTAAGTCAGATTGGTATAAACTCATGTTGTTTGAGTAGGATTCGAACCTGGGACCTTTCGATCCACAGGCGGGCGTCTTAACCATTACACCACAATATTTTAGGCTTCGCCCGCGTCAATTTTCCTCGGGAACATTTATTTTTCGGGGTGTATGACCTTCTCCGTACTTCAAACAATATATGCAAATTAACAAGAAAATTGGTTGTGCAGATAAAGCTTGAAAAGGTGACAAACAAATTTATTTTCGCATTTATTCTTATACTATATGTTGCCCGAGGCTTCGTTCCCGTTGAAATTTTGAGATAAAGTATAGCCAATAGTAATCTTGGATAATGTACCTTTCTAATTGTGAAAGAATTTTTGAAATCGGTTCAGTAGTTTCGGAGATTACCCGCCTCAATCATACAAATTCACAAACGCTTACCTGTTTATAATAATAGTATAGATAGAAAAATATATATAGACAAAATACATTCAAAGCATTAGCATTACAATTTTTCCACAATTGTACTAAAAATATTGAAACGTACAGAAAATTAAATACATGACACCTCTTTACGGCCAGTCGCGTAAAATCATATCGTAAGACCCTGAGGGCCTCACCGTAGGTAATTTATCATGATGGACGATTTATTGCACATAATATAAACTTTATTTCGGTCAAATATGTTTACAGAATGTGTGTGTAAACACCCGGGTTTTTTGTTAGGTTGTAATATATATGTATTGTACGAAAATTAAGTATATCACAAATTCAAATCATTTATTGAGAAATTAGACCTTCACAGGCACTTTTTCTCGTCAATTTTTATATTTATAGTTATTTCTCACAGGCTAAAAACTACTGGCATTTCGGAACGACCACTGCTGAGAAGAAATGCCGAAAGAAACTCATTTGGACAGTGTTGGTCCCTATCATGCCAGATCGGCTTACCATTATTGTTTCTTAAAATGTTTTTTTTTCTAAATAATAAATATAAAAGTATATAATGTCTGATTTGATAAAACCACAGCCACCTATAAATTTTTAAATATATTTTTCCTTTATTATTTTTTTACCACGAAGCTGAGCTGGAAACCCAACCTAATATACTTATTTTTTGAATAGTCATGTATTTATTTAATGTTTTTTTTTTTATGTTTAACTTTAAAATGTACGTAATTTCCTATTTCATGTTAATTTAATATTTCTACGCCAAATAGGCAGAATATGCTGTACCTTATGCCTTTAACATCTTTGTATCACCATGTTCTAAGGAATAAATGATCTATCTATCTATCTATCTATCTATCTATCTTTATAGTCTAGTTAATTTTGAATTGGTATTTGTTTCAGATATCAAATTAGAATGACGGAATTTGAGGGTATGTAAAACTATACTCTCGAATCACATAACATAAAAAGAAAAGAAAAAAATCGCGCTTTTACGCGCGACATTAGCTGGGGTACCGCGGGTCCCGTTACTTACTGAAGGGCTACCATGAAACATAAAACACGTGGCACGTCATTGCGTGCACAAGTGCCCTCGTTGTTTACACATAGCGTATACGATATGGTAACGTGCTACCTTTTTATATATTTCGTACTTACGTGGTTTCGAGTGCCGCTGTTGCGAATCCGATGCTCGCCGTTGCGAATAATTTTTCTTTCTACTGTCTCATGGGTTCGAGTTCTTCGAAAAACAACGTTGCTTCGAAAAACACTTTCACGTTCGAATGCTCGTGTCATAATATGAATCTTCTTCTATGGGCTGAAAGTCAGCGATTAGCATGGTGAAGTCCTTCTTGTCCTTAGCTCGGCGGAACAGCCGGGATAGCGAGCGCAACTGGCGCTCGCTATCCCGGTCCATTCTCGGATGTTCCTCAGCCAAGATTATTAGTTTTAAGAGGTTGTATTGTTCATGCTAAGAACATGACCCAAATACGAGACTTTACGACGTTTTACAGTGGACATGAGTGTGCGTTCTTGGCAAATTCGCTGTAAAACTCTGTCATTGGTCACTTTCTCGGTCCAGCTAATAGAGAGCATACGCCTACAAGTCCACATCTCTAACGCTTCAGTGCGCCTTCTGAGATCTTCTTTATCTATAATATGAATAAGAAATATCGAAGTCCTAACTAATATTATAAATGCGAAAGTAAGTTTGTTTGTCACCTCTTCACGCTCCATCTATTTAACCCCCCGTGACTCAACTAAACTTCCTGAAATTTTGCATAGACATGTAGTTTGGAGTATTTAGAATTGTAGAAGGATAATGTGCCCACTTCTTGAAATTCTATGAAATCATGCTTGGGATTTAGTGAACATTTCAAAAGAAAATTGTGAAAGTTGGAATTAGATTCTGTGAAAGGCAAATAAGCGAGTTACGATGTTTTACGAAGGGCCCTCAGTCCTCACAGTGTGGTCTGAGGGCCCACCTGTGTATCTCAAAAACTATACATGCTACAGATTTAGTTTTTGCCCCAAAATAAAAAGTTTTGCATAACAAATTTTGTGAAAACAACATTTTAATTTTTAGCAAAGTATTTTCGTTTAATAAAAAAACATTTGCTTTTCGAATACTTTTGCGTAACGAATTGAATGTTTAAGAATCGAAAACCACTCAAATCTAAAGCTTCACCCACTCACTTTGTACTTAATTGAAATATTTTCAATATCTCTTCGGCTATTAAAACATTATTAATCATTAATATTTCTATGAGATCAATTTCCTACGAAGTTTGAAATTGACGACGAGATTTCATCTAGTTTCTATTAAAACTTTAGTGCTTAGAACAGAATAACCGGACCGTTACGGTTAATAAATTCAATTAAACCCAAGTATTTTACGTGCCGAGATTGTGATTTTTATAAGTCAAAATTCAAAAGATTTTATGGCAACGTCTGTGTTTATGCAAAATTATTCAAATTGAACACAATATGTGACGTACAGTCGATCGTATATCAATTTACACAAATTAATTTCATAATCGCTTCTATTGGCGTACAAAGTTCTGTATAGAACTTGATGTGAAGATTCCTTATTATGGACTAGCGACCCGCCCCGGCTTCGCACGGGTGCTTATAAACCTTCTTCTTCACAATCACTCTTAACTATTAAAAAGCCTGTGTCAAAATCCGTTGCTTAGTTTTAAAGATCTAGGCGTACATAGGGACAGACAGCGAAAAGCGACTTTGTTTTATACTATGTAGTGATGACATAAGTATTTTATAGGACAGTGAAATATTTGAAACAAGACAAGTGAAATATTTTAGAAAAATATCAAGGATATGTGGTAGGTAGTTGATTTATTATTTAACATATTTTGACAGATTTCAATATTAGTTGGTTGATTTTGTATAACACTTTTAGACAGTTGACTTGGTTGTTGGCTTACAACGTCTTATAATTAGGAAAGTTTTCATGCAATTTTTGACCTCGGTCATTAACTATATTCCAAATTTCATCAAAATCGGCCCAGCAGTTTAGCTGTGAAAGCATTTTTATGAAGCCGATATCTCTTTTCTATTGAATACAACATTCAATTAATCTCAGTTTTGTATGAATACAATTGCAATATATTACAAATCGAAATAAATACACTTTTCTATTAATTAAACAATACAAACGTCCGAAAATAAAAAAAAATCCCACAATTAAATTATATGAGCAAACCACAATTCTACTTAAAAGTTCCAAAATACGTTTACGAACGTTCACTGTGGTGAAAAGTTACACAACTGTGTATAAAATGCACTAGCTACGTTTTAATGGGTATAAGATTAAATTTGCTACATTATTCACAAGTTCGATCAATTTAACCTGAAAAAGTGGCTGTGAAGTCAAATTTCTGAAAAAAAAATCTCAATTAACTGAGGCTAAGATTTTTCACGAAACTCATCATCTTTGGTCCCGTCATCCTCTCCCATGGCTTCCCAGTACGAAGGAGGTGGATTATCGTAATCTGGAGGGGTTTCACCGATCTCGAAGTCATCGCAAGGACAAGGTTGAACCTGAACTTCTTGAATCACATCGCCAATTTCCATAGGTATCTCAAGAATAGCATCAATATGAGGAAACGGCATTTCAGTGGTTAATTTCACAAAATAATCTCTAGATACAATATTAGAATGTCCAAACGTAGTTTTATCAGCATCTGAAGGTACTACAATAACAATATTAAGATTTTGTTTCTCATCACTTTTAATAGAACTTGTTTTCATGTCCGTACCATCGATATCACTCATAATTTTAATTTTTCTTCCACCAACAGTTGTGAAAGTGTAAAGTTCCACTAATTTGATCTCGACTCCTTTCACGGTCAAATTCGTACCATTAGCAACTTCGTAGTCGAGATTGATCTTTCCACCTGGACGTATGACTGGAGTCTCAACACTTGCCTTAATATTAACAGTGCTATTTTTCCTCGAGAATAATTGAAAAAGTTTCTTTTGTTGCCCGTACATAATGGGCTCATTCAATAATGTTGGCTTTATCCTCGAGATAACCGTTAATTCCTTTCTGAATCGGTTGGCGAATTGTAAAAATCCTGGTCTTTCAAATTTTATCCTTATGTAGTATACGATTTTGCATTTCACTCTGTATTTTACGTCCCTGTGATAGTAATCCAATGAAGAAGGTATATTATCTGGAAGCTTGAAATCGAATCTTGTTTCATACATTCCAATGTCATGCGGAATTTGTTTTTCATTGACAATGACATTGTCTATATCGACATAGTCTTCCGTACGTCTATGTGTAGTATAATTTTGATTGTTACTTCTTCTGCGTTTATCGTGAAGTATTAAATTTCCACTTCCTTTTAGCGAAACGGTTATTTTATCAAAAATAGTTTCCTGATCGACGCCATATTTGATGATTCCTGAAACTGTGCTGCCTGTCAAATACGCGCCATCCGATGGCTTAAACAAGTTAATTTGGCAGTGTATTCCCATGTTGATTCTAACTCAAACTGATTTGTTTTAGACTTGTTCTTCGTTCTCGATAATATATTATCATATCGTGTCGTTATCTCAATATTCGTTATCTATTTATCAATGTATCTAATTATTTACGAACGGTGAATCATGCTATTGCACAAATATTTTTGTTTTATCAACAAAAAACGAATGACGAAACTGATATCAAATTTTTACAAATATTTATAAATAGGTACTAGAGATATCCCAATGTCGTGACGGCATGGTTTGCCGACTAATAAAATCAATAAATATATAAATGTATATCTTGACGTATACATATAATAAAAGTTACCTACCAAAAGTGTTTAATGAGTTTCAAAATAAGCACTTGCGAAAATGTTGTTGTGAAATATCGACAGGTAATATTCTGTTACGCACAACTTAATAATTTGTTTTATATAAAAGATATACAGGTAGAATATACAAAACGAATTTTCCATGTTGTTTATGTTGTTGTTTGTAAGATTTATGTTGTTACTTGAAATAAAATTATTTAATTAATTTATTATTAATATCTCCATTTGTTTATTAAGCATGTTCAATAAACTTTAAAAAATAAACATACTCTTGGAATCAAAACGAAAACACCTAGAATAGTACACTCGCCCAAGTTACTTTCATCGTGAAATTCTCATAAGAATTAGGGTCGATATAGTCCGTAGGTAGATTTCGATTGTAATTGTATTGGTACATAATTGTACTTATTTCTCCGTAATTATTACTCGTAACTGAAACGAATATAATATTTCCTTTAAGAATGATTGGGATTATATTTTCATAAAAGACCTTATCAAATATTAAACGTTGCCAATTACTATTGGTTCTTACATTTATTTCTCCGGTTCTGCAACAAAGGCACCGGTAATATCGATAAAAAAAGTATATGCCTACAGCCGACGTTTACCTACATTGTTAATCCGCAGTTCATAAATAAAACTTCTTGCTCCCAAACTCAACCCTATTACGATTCATTGAAGCTCATATTAGCTTGTATGATTTTCGCTGAATATAAGTATACCTTAGTTGCCTGGCTTCAGGCTAAAGTCGAACATTTAGTGCAAGAAAAGCGAGGCGATGCGAATTGTGTCTCGGAATACTTAGGGTGTAAAAATTGAAGGTGCGCCATTTGGTCTAAGTGATGGCGGCGGTGCGTAGTTTAAAGTTAACGTCGAGTTTACTGGTGCTGGTCTAGTCTAGTCAATTAATCGTTAGAATATGTTTAAAAGTTAATAAAGTAAAGGTTAATTCAGTTATTCCGCTCAAAATATACAGTTTATGTTAGTTCATAAATAAAATATGTAAAAAAATACGTAAGTATATTATATTATGAAATATCCTAACCGTGAAAATTCTGTTTCTAAAATAGTATCGATATTTTTTACTAAATAATTGTGAGGCACATAGAGTGTTTCTAAATTACTAAATCTATCAGTAAGTTTATTTCATGCAATCACATCCATGTGGTCTTACCTAGTTATGAAACAAGAACCTAACCAATTTAAAAGTTCATTAATTTGCTTGTTCATTGTTTGCTTAGAAACAATTAGGTAGGTAGGTATTTACTGTCATTAAAGACAAAGATTATTTATTTGCAAAAGTTTATTTTTTTTTACAATGTGGTGTTAAAAGAAAAACTTAATCCTACATATTTCACCGTCCACGGGTATGCAAATTTAAATGGAGAGCATGCTATCATCCCACAAAACAAAATCTAATAAATAAAAGTAACTAAATTAAATATTTTTTTATCTTGAGTCTATCATTAAAAAAAAATCGTTCAAATTACAATAACATTTATCAATCAGTAAGAACCTGGGGTGCTTTTTAAATAAATTTAAATTCAGAGTTTTTATTTTTTATTGTTGTGGAATATTGGTATAAACTTTAAGTGCCATACATAAAATACTTTTACTGAGTAATGCCGTTTTAGAAGGATATAAACATAGTAATTGAAACAAATAATTCAATTATTAAGCACAATATACTAGGGACAGATCTCAAGAGAAAAGTTTATCCTTAGGATCCAAAGTTACAAGCTAACTATTAGGTGGTATGGTCGAGATTTAGAAGTGGATCTGAAGCGTCTGAAAACTGAATTTTAAAGCTAATATCCCAAGTAGTTATAAGATGAATTAAGGTATCAAGATAAATTTTACTAAATAGTATGGATTTAGTTTTGTATTTAAAAAATCTGTTTCTATCCTAAAGTTGTCTAATTTTTAAGATCATGGCCTTATTCATGAAAAAAATCGTCGTGAATAAATGATTTGCGAAAAACCAGCACTTTTTTAATAATGGTTGGGTTATTTCTCCTCGTATTAGGGTACAAAATATGTCAACGGCCCTGGAAGCAGGGCTTTACTTAGAGAGCTCTCAGTAGCAAGGCCGGTAGCTTCAAATAAAGCGAACACAAAGTACCCTCTAAAATTTCTTAGTCATGGATTTTTCTGCCCTCGATATGCTGAGGGCTTTCTGCCAGATTGACATTAAATTGTGTGTCAGCTGAATTTAAATTATCGCGGTTTCACGAAGAAGGAAATTAACCTTATTTAAATTTAAAATATTTTAGTTTAATATATTTTAATTTAAATTTAGACGATATAGTTATAATTGTATAGTTTTTATCATCTTACTAGCGGCCAGTCCCGACTGGCTTAGGTAAAATAAAAACAATCACACACTCATGCAAAACCAAATTGTCATATGATGTCATTACATACAGTTTTTTCTTACTGACAACTATATAAAACGAAGCTATTTTCTCAATATATTTAATGACCTAAAACCTACATTAACATGTAGTGAATATTACTTTACATCACGGAACTAATTTGACATTAATTAAAACTAATTAAAGCCGCCTTAATCTTGGGGAATAAGAGGTCACGTCGTTCTCAAACGGTTTAATTTATTCATAAATCATACAGATCCTTAATGGAAATTCAGTTCTTCAAAAAAAGTGTTATTCAAATGTACCGAATTTCGTCGAAATCCTCCAATGGTTTTGCATGAAAGACTGACAAAATATCAATTCGTTTAACTTCCTATCGCTGCTAACATTACAAATGTGTTGTTTTACTAGCTAGCATTATATTTTGCCCGCGGCTTCGCCCGCGTCTTTTTACTAAATTATTATTGTCAATAAGCAACGTATCGCGATGAAACCTATACTAGATTTCAAGTTAGACTATCCACTATACAACTGCGAAAAACATCCGATACTTTATATAAATGAAATCTTGTTACTATTCAGCGTATTTCCTACCGATTATGTCATAAGGAGGTACGATTAGTATGGGGCTTTTTCCATATATGACCACGTGTATTGTTATTTGTGTTTAGTACATTGACGATATTATAATGGTGTAATTCTTCGAAGAGGCTACCAAATAAATTAATTGCTTAATACGGGTATTCAACGCTCACGTACCTTGTTGTAACACAATTAATAATGAAACGCGAAAATTTAAAATTAGTTGTACCGAATAAATGTTAGTGTGATACCAAAATTTTGTCCGGTTGCTTTGTAATATTTTGATGTACAGTTGACTTTACCGGTACAATTCCCGGTTGACATGAAGTTTCAACTTTTAATTGGAGATTCGGAGGAACGAGACTCGGCTGAACTTAAATCAGCTAGTTATTTTGTTACTTCGCTTGTTTATATAATTGGTTCTTTTTGCATTCAACTTTGACGGAATTACGTGGCTTAATATTAACTTCTCAATCATAGTTAAGGTGTAGAGTGTCGTATGTTTCCATAGAACTCTGTAGCCGTGACACAACACTTGAAACATTTAAAATCTTATAGAAGATCGACTCTGAAATAGTAATTATTTTTTTCTTGGTTAAATAATCTGCTAAATAGGATGGTAGATCAACACTACATTCCGATCGGCAGGCTAACGCAATTCCGACCACTTCTATTTTCCCAAATAACCCTTCAATGAACCCTTCCGATTACCCTTCACCGATCTCCTTAACGATGTCCGGGCCTAATTATTTTTCTTCTGTCGTTTACGAGTATTTATCTCGATTCTTGATTGCTGTTTTTGTACGCGCCGGTGAAGATGTTCAAGTTTTTTTATAGTCGACTAGCGGCCCGTCTTTGCTTGAGTTAAAACATAATAAATTATAAAATTGAACATTCCTCAGGAATCCCCTACATATTAGTGAACATTGTATGAGTTTATTGAGAACAGACAGATGCAGCAGAGGACTTTATCCTAATTAGTAATAAATGCGAAGTAAAAAAAAAGAAAAAAAAAAGAAAAAGAAGTTTCTCAAAAAGCAACATGGCCATCAATTATCTATAGATTGTTCCGCGGAACTTTCAAGTATTTTAAATGATTGTTTAAGACCCTTTGCTGTACAGAACCCTAAAACTGCAAACACTGTTACTGACGGTTCCATTTGTTGTGTATAAAAGTGGAAATCGTTTTAAGTATAGAGCCATGAACGCTGTGTTTGCACACGACTGCTCAAAAAAAAGGAATGTTATGTTTTCAGCTTTTCATTTAGCTATTTTACTTAGCTGTCAAAGTCCAACCATATGGCAAAGAACCGGACATCACTCTCCAGTTCTCCAACTAGAAAGCACACCAAAAATTACCTCAGTTTTAAAATAAAAGAACGACAAATACACAATCACATTTGTAATATTAGTAAAATTACACATTTATAAAATGAATATTCCATACTAGTGTATGGAAGTATAATTTATCTGTTGTTATTTAATTTACAGACAATCATAACATCCTTACAGTATCTATATGTCGATGGCTATACATAACCTAACACATGGCTTCTAATCACGATCGTATCTTGTCTATAATATTCACACTGTGATCACTATTACGAGTATTTTCTCCATATATAGGCGACTTCTGTGAATTTCTGCAGTCCGCGAGAAAATATGTCTATCTCCCTTTTACTTATGTTTGTCTTATCTCTTACGAGTGAGGCCGCGGGCAAGACTGACAAATTTTATTATATTTAGAACACAAATACACACTACCTTATACATACTTAGTTCCGTATCGCAAACAACGCTAAGTCAATACAATACAGTCATCCGCACATCAGTCTACTCAAAATCATTGCAGAATCACCCGTACTACCATCACAGATAGTTCCATGAAGCGTAACTTGATGTGTGGGTGACTGTACCACTCCCGTGGGCATTTGGGGATATCCCTATTTAGCTGGCATTGTCTAAAACCCGGCCTCCGCTACATAATAGACGAGAAGAGAGATGTGAACACGTCTTTATTCTGAAGTCTTATTTTTTTTTAATGCATGTAATTAAAGACTCAAATTTAAATGAAGGCTACCTTTTTTTTCAAAAGTCTTTGATGGGGAGTGAAATTTTGTATGAAAATAATGTTGAAAAGTCAACCAAACACTATTTTATTGGTAAGCACACAATAAAAATCATATAAATTGTATGTAATCTGACATGGTTAAACACATTAATCGCATATAATTATGCTGTCAGAAGTAAGTCTATTCAGACGAAGTCGCGGGTAAACTGCTAGTACTAATAAAGAAAGTAGCACCAATGAAACACATCATTGGCTGTCAATAGAAAAGGTTTTTTTAAGTTTCGAGTTTTTCTTTATTTACCTAATTGAAGAATCAACAACTGGCTGGTTGAAAATAGACGATATTTTATTTTTAAATAACCAATAACCATTCCCAGCAACTATTTTTAGGTGAACCAGGTATAAACTTTAGATTTTAGGTTAGACCTTGAATACTGGCAACAAATATACTTATAGATAAAATTAAAAAAAAAACGGTTTGTTTAATTTTTAAAAAATTAAATATTTTTTTTATGATACAAGTTTTATAAATTCTATGGATACAAGGTCATGAAAGAAAACCCGTCTTTTACGGGTAATTTCCTCTGAATCTAATGAACCATAGACTATATATATAGCATAGACTTTCTTCTGACAACATAATTATATTTTTTCGCGATGAATGTGTTTGCCCATGTTACTTACTATTTGTATAACCATTTTTTTGTCGTTGGTCGACTTTTCAATATTATTTTCATACAAAATTTTTCACTCCCTATTAAACTCTTGGGGATTGACTTTTGAAAAAAAACCGTAGTCTATATTTGTACGGGGGTCTTTAACTACATGCATATCAAATACCACAGTTGAAAGTCTACTTTCGCATTTATAATATTAAGTATGAAGTGTCGATTAACCTTTATAATAACGATTATTTTTAAACATAATTTTGAAAATAGGAGCATTATACCCAACTCCTTATTCGTGAATGAAACGGAGTAATCAAAGTATAAAAGATTTTATACCCGGCCTGGAAAAACCCATCGAAATTAATTCCCTCTTAGTGAAAAGGATCCGAAAATCTTTTCCTGGCTCTACGCTGTAATTTGTATCCTCCTACGCCGTGTCAAGGCTTAAATTCTAATGGCAATGTCCACTAGGGGACAACTTACAAAAGCTGGATGATAACTCACTAGATTTTTCACTCGAATTGAATCGGGCCCGTGTTGATTTGAGCAATTTTTTACAGTAATCGATTTTTTATGACGGAGAGTAAAATTGTATGACCACGTGACTAAATTATTTTGACATATGGTAAGTTGAAAAAATTGGTATTTTACATAATAACCTCAATGTGACCCCGTAGCGTAGTGGTCACCACGCCCGTTATCTAGAGGTCCTAGGCTAGATTCCCAGCGCGGGCAAATATTTGTACCTTTGATCACAAATATTTGTATGCGGTTCTGGGTGTGTTGTCCATGTTTTCGTGTTTGTCTCAATCAGACCCTCGATAAAAGCGTAGTGTGGGCCGTTGAGTATTGCCTATTTATTTATTTATGTTATTCATTCGCTACATCATCGGCCAAAATGGCTTTCATTTGAATGAAGGGTTTTTAATGTGGAGATAGTTCAACTCAAATTATACCTATCCTATCGTACTAATATTATAAACGCAAAAGTTTGGTTTATTACTCTTTCGAACAAAATCTACTGGACCGATTGTTATGAAATTTGGTACACGGGTAAAATATTACGGAATAACAAATAGGGTACATTTTGTCCCGAAATTCCAAAAGGTACAAAGCCTCAGGGCGCAGCTAGTTTAAATATAAACATAATGTTTATTTAGGCCCAAGCTGAAGGAAAATTAAAAGGAAATGAAAGGAGAGATGAAAAGTACGAAGAAGACTGCTCTTGGAAGCCACAAATTATAGCTACTAATTTATAAATGGTACGCCTTTCCAAAGGAAGTCTTATTGACAACCTTTTTAGAGGTCCCGGGTACAATCCCCGGTCGGGTCATGATGGAAAAAGATATTTTTATAGGTTTATGTATTTGTTATAAGTGCGCAGTGCAAAGTGCGCTCTGATAAAGTGCTTGCCTCTGAACCGAGAGGTCCCGGATTCGATCCCCGGTCGGGTCATGATGGAAAATGATCTTTTTCTGATTGGCTCTGGTCTTGGATGTTTATCTATATATGTATATATTATAAAATATAGTATCGTTGAATTAGTATCCCATAACACAAGTCCCGAACTTACTGTGGGGCTAGCTCAATCTGTGTGATTTGTCCTAATATATGTATATAATAAAATTATAATATACATCTAATAAAACTGTAATTGAGCTATGTTTGTTCGCGACAAAACGTAAAAAATACTGGATGGAATTTGGCGTAAATGATATAACCTATACACAGGCTCAGTGACCTAAAATGAGTATGACCTCCAACTTGAGCATTCGGTTCTAACTTCAAGTTTCGGCAAAAATATTCCTATATATTTATACTAGCTACGCTCGGGTTAAACAATAAAAAAGTAACCTATGTTACACCTGAACGTTTCGTCTATCTCTGTGCCAACATACATCACAATCGGTCCAGAGGGACACCAACTTTCATCAAAATCGGGACAGAGATAGATGAAACGTTCAGGAATTGAGGTTATTAAATACGAGCAGAAATACAAATCTTTCCTTTTCGTAAAAACATTATTAAATTATTACATTTAAGCCTTCCTCAGGAATTACATTAGCTATTGGTGAAAACCGCATGACAATCCGTACTGTATGTAGTGATAAATACAAATTAATTTTTATTTATAACCTACCAACTTGGCATGTCGTATATTAGACGCAAAAAACATTAGATATTTAAGAACAATATTTTCGTGGTTCATTACCTGCTTGCTTAGCGTTTTTCAATTTAACACTAAGACGCGGCATTGTTTTTAAAATATGTAAGTGTATTTTTTTACTTTACAGTCGACATCACATCAAACTAATACACATTCATTGCAAATTCTTCGGTGTTACCGCGGCATAGATACTCGTGCAACTTGATACGCTGTCGACTGTACTTGAATAAGTCAAAGGAAGTCAATAAATATCAAATACAAATCAAACAAGTATTCAAGAACCTGGTACGAAGTTTCTCAAAGGGCCTTCAAAATCCGTGCTTAGAACTTTCACTTTTATGAAGTAGTAAAAGAATATACTCGTAGTATGAAATGGTCAGGGAATTCCCGACTACTATTTATACAAATAGTAAAATAAAACGCGTTTATTTCAGACATAGCCCACAGTGTTAGTAATACAAAAACTTAAATTCAATTTTAGTAACAACTTCTTTCAATATAAATAAATATTAACAATTCATTTCCATATTTTTTCTTTACTTCATCCGCTTCTTTAAGTTGTTTATTTCTGCAAGCTGCTAAGCCGACGACACGACGGACGGACAGACATGACGAAACTATAAGCTTTCCTTGTTTACTTCAGAAAACCTTACGAAAAACGTCGTTAATACGTTACGAAAACCCTTTTCCTTACTTAACATAAATCAAAGTACTCAGCCGCGTTTGTCGGTCTTTTCGCGATAAACTCAAAAATATTTATTATTCCCGTCCTGAGGAAGGTTTAGGGGAAAGGGGACATACTTTATTATGTTTTTACCCGAGTGAAGCCGGGACGCGCCTCTTAGTTACTAGGTAATAAATTTACACGCCAGCCCGCGAACACCCGCACGCCCATGATACAGGAAAAAATATGTAGGCTTCCACTCTACCGCCGACGACCTCGGTGGCGCAGTGGTAAAGTTCTTGCCACTGAACCGAGAGGTTCCGGGTTCGATCCCCGGTCGGGTAATGATGGAAAATGATCTTTTTCTGATTGACCCGGGTTTTGGATGTTTAATATATATATATAGCATAAAATACTCAAAAAGTCTCGAACTTACTTATGCTAGCTCAATATGTGTGATTTGTCCTCGTATATGTATTTATTTATTTATCGCCGAACTCAGAGAAATCCCGAGGCTAATGCATGAACATTGCATAGATTGTACGCGAGCTTTTATTTACCGCAACGAAAACCCAGCAATGTATGCAGAATCCGCCAAAGTTTGGCAAACTGTTTTAGTTTATAGTGTGGAGCGGTAATTAGACAATCTGTGTCTATGGCTGTGAACTGGTGAACGTTGCACCAAATATTTCTTATAATCGTGGACACATTTACCTAGTTATGAAATAAGAGCAAACAAAACCAATTTAAAACTTGGTCCTAACACAGTTTAGCCCGATAAGATTATCTTTGAGATTGGATCTAGTGAACATCGTAATAGGCTGTTATCCCCTGGGTTGAACACCAATAAGTGTCCATAGCAGACGGGCTACGGTCAGATCGAAATTGACTTCTTTCAAACTTGTTACGTATCATCAACATTATTATAAAGTACTAGCTGCGCCCCGGGGCTTCGCTCCGATGGAAAATTCGGGATAAACCATGTACCATGTGTTATTCCAGGCTATATTCTACCCGTGTAGTTAGTAAGTTTGTGAGTATGTATGTTACTCTTTCACGCAAAATCTTCTTGACGGATTGCTATGGCATTTGTTGCACGGATATAATATAACCTGGAGTAACACATAGGGCACCTTTTATCCCGAAAATCCCACGAAAGCGAAGCCCTGAAGCGCAGCTAGTAATTATTATATGTGTGAACGCCTGTCTATTTCGCTTTCATGGTAAAACAGCTGGACCGATTCTGATGAAATTTGGTAACCATGTCCCCAAAAGGCTATAAAGGGGGTGAAAGTTTGTATGAATGTTGGAAAGACTACAAAAGAAGACTATTTAAATCGTTATTATTTAAGGTTATTACAAAAAAATATTGACATTTATATTAAAGTGCATAGTAAGCTTCCATCCTTATTCTAAAACAAAAAAATAAGAATTACTAAAACACTAAGCAAGCAAGTTTTCTCGCAATATTCCTTCACCGGAAACAAGTTGCCGACGATGACAGGAAAAGAACAAAACTTCAAGACGAGCGGAAATTAACTTTTATTAATGACCGTTTTATATTTTATGTTGTTATGTTTGTTATGTTGAAGAAAGTTGAAGCGGTGGTGGTGTAATGGTTAAGACGCCTGTGAACCGAAAGGTCCCAGGCTCGAAACCTAGTCGTGCCACATGAGTTTGTATACCAATCTTACTCATATGTAGTATTCATCGACCACCACATGCTTCCGGTGAAGGAAAACATCGTGAGGAAACTTGCACTATAGTTGGAAATGGCAAACAACTCCATTAATCGTGCCAAGAAGGTCATTATGTGTGTTCCCATTCTTCATCTCTTAATGTGCCTCTAGCAAGGAACGGGAGCAAAAATCAATCACAGTTCCCACACAGCGTGTTACGAAATATTATAAGACGAAGTGTGGTCTCTATTCTTAAACATTCTTGAAAAACCAGTGTCAAAGACGGCAAGTGTTAGGTATATAAATAACATTAACATTAACAGTAACACGCTGTGTTGAGCACCTTTAAATCCAACGTCAAAGAAATTCTTCATTTGAAACATTTAACCGAAATACCGAGCGGTGCTCTATCGCCCCGACACTAAAATCTAAAGACTCGCACAAACTGCAAGACCAAAGTCTCCTCCGTGTAATCTTACGATCGTGGGTTACTTGAAATTCAAAGGGCTCAAGTCAATGTGTCCACGGAGAGCGATAGCCTGTGATTGGAGTCAACATCTCCAATCACAGGCTAAGTTCGGTAAATGTTAGCCGTCCTTGCGACAGTTCAACGGTAAGATAAGGGGACTATAAGTGAGTTTATGCCCAATTTTCCCAATCTATTCCCAAAAAGTCCAGCGCGAACTGGACGTTTTGTGAAGAAATTAGGAAAGTCAACCCATGTCTAGCGGGGTCTCGATTACCCCATTTTTTACCCATGTGAAGTACCTATTCTAAAACTGTATAATAAATTTTTTTTATTTAAACGCGTCCAGCACTGCAGGAAAAATTTCCCTTTAAAAATTTGGAGTAAATGAAAATTCTCCTGATTTTTTATTTGTGGGAGCGAGAAATAAAATTGGCTAAATATAGTAATTTGTTTGTTTGTTTTATTAAATATAACAAAAATATGTGTAGGCACTTGGAAAAAAAATGTGTAGATACTTGCCTATTTCCCACCAAAAACTGACCTTAAAATAAATCAAATTTAAAAAAGATTAAAGTTGTGATACACATATTTTACACAATTTAATCATAGATTTAATTATAAACATAAATATGAGAATTATTATTTACCTGACACGGTACGCAGACGAAACCAAACTGTGTCTCGTCGGGCAGTGTACAGGGTTTTTATAGTGACGCACGTCAAACGACCGTAGTGGGGGGGAGTGAGGCGTCATAACAATTCAAATAAAGAAACCGTCTCAATTAAAAAAAAAACCATATTAACGATTAAAAAATATTTTTCTCCCACATATTTATTTTACTCTTTATACACTATATTTTTATACTATTAAAATTACAGATAGTTAAAAAGGGGAAGTAAAATTCAGTGTTTGAATACAAGTAATTGTTGATATTACTTTTAAACTATTCAATTGAAGAATTTATTTATATTCGTTTTAACCTAGAATAGCAAATAAAAGAAGCATTTTTATCCCGAAATTGTACATACGATCGAAATCGCAATTGGTTGGGTGATCAAAAAAATATTAATCACGCGTCAAATCGGTGGACGCGTTAAGTTGGCCCCGGTTATAATTTGCAGTGGTTAAACCCCGCTAATTCGCAATGGGCCACCGTGGTGGGTCATGGCCCATACTCCATATCTATCTAAATAAGGAAGTCCAGTGCCCCAGCAGTGAAGATAATAAAATACCTATTGACGAGGTTCCGTTTTATACATTCGAATAGTTCAATAGTAAAAAAAATTAAATACATTTTTTTTTATTAATTATTGAACTGTTTGATATCTTTAAATTTATAACGGTATGTGACTAAAGTCGTGTTTTATTACTTTCATTGTTTAATATGACTGGAGTTCATTTGTACTCGAGTTCTCCCATATGAAACCATAAACTCAAATTAATTTTATATGCTTGTTGTGTCATTTTGTTTACTCAAGTATGCGATGTATTACCTAATATATATATATATATTATATATATATATATATATATATATATATTTATATATATATATATATATATATATATATATAATATATTTATATATATATATATATATTATATATATATATATATATATATATATATATATATATATATATATATATATATATATATATATATCTGTGTGATTTGTTCTTATATATTTATTTATTGAACCAGTGCGAAGCCGAGGCGGGCCGCTAGTTAATAAAGTATAAGGGCCATATCCAGTCGGGTGTGTCAATATGGTTGCAGAGAAAGTGCTTATAAGATAAACCAAGCATATTACCGAAGGCACAAAGGATATAACCGACGTTGGTCTTGCCCAGTGACTCGGAACCAAATTTACTAAACCTGGGGTACTCTCAAGCCCATTAAACGACGTCACACCCACTCTTGGAGAATCATTTTCCCTGCCACCTGAAATATTTATCTCTCTACTAGCTTTTGCCCGCGGCTTCGCCCGCGTAAATTTCCCTCGGGGACAGTTATTTTTCCGAGATGAAATGTACCCTATGTCCTTCTCCAGACTTCAAATTGTATGTATACAAAAGTTCAAGAAAATTGGATGAATAGATTTAACGTGAAGAGGTAACAAACAAACTTACTTTCGCATTTATAATTTAGGATAAGATAATACAAGTCCAACTAATTTTCTAAATGCGAAAATAAGTCTGTTTGTTACCTCTTCACGCATAATCTACTAGACCGATTGTTTTAAAATTTGTTATCTACACGGGTAGAAAATAACCTGGAAATAACACATAGGGTACTTTTTATCCCGAAATTCCCACGGGAGCGAAGCCCCAGGGTGCAGCTAGTATTCTACATATTAGCTAAGAGCTATACCCATACAAGTACTTACTAAATCCATGTCCTCCCATTATGGTATAAAAGCTTCTATTTTACATACAGCATGTGTGTAGCATACAAAGAAGCATGCAAGCTGTAATATGCACACGCACTCTCTCTATACGTTTTTAGGGAATAATTATACCTGTTACCTGAAATCTATATATAATTACATCTATATCTAACATTTACTACTAATAGGTTGGTTGAACTGTCGACTGAGATGATCGGTCGACTATATGTTCTCCCATGCATATCGTACAAGGCGACTAAGGGATAAGAAGCATTGACAGCCGATGCGCAACAGTATTCCCAAGGGAACTGGTTGTGGATAGACAGACGAAGAGTTGTAAAATCACAGCTGAAGCTGAGTTTCTTCAAACTTTATTTTCAAGGGTCTTCAAAGGTTTATTTTTTACACCGCAGGCTTCACGGCATCACAAACGTGGAAGAAACCGGGAGAGACATTTTAAAACAAAAATATAAAACTTGAAGACGACCACGAAATTGAAACAGCCTTGAAAAATGTTGATATCTCGATAAATGCGCTCCATCCCTCAGGATTGGGGTAATGGGATACTTACTCCTAATGGGCAATTAGTTATAATGGGTTCACACTTGGCGTATTCTAAAATTTGCATCATTTATACGTGTTATAGCCGCAAAATGGAGAATTTTACTGCATTGATATTTCATTTTCAAGTAACGTCTAAGGATGGGTTGCACCGTCAACTTTGACCATACAATTAACGTGCGCCGGAAAACGAGAAATTACGCCATTTTGTCTAAAAGTCAGCGGCGCGCCGATTAAAATAAACGTCAAATTTTACGGTGCTACTCACTCTAAGTGCCTAAGCACTACCGTCGGCTTCGCTTTGTCTCACTTTCGCATTTTATAACATATGCGAAAGAAAGTTTGTTTGATACGTCTTCACGCTTTATCGGCTTAATGAAATTTTGCATACATGTAGTTTAAAGTATGGAGAAGGATATAGCGGCATACCTTTCTTCCCGGAAAAATAAATGTGTCCATGGGAAACTCACGCGGGCAAAGTCGCGGGCACAAGCTTGTTTATTATAAAACTACACACACATAGCACTAACAGTTGCCCAGCACGTACTGTAAACTAAGGAAAATACTTAATTACTAGACAAATGCATAAAATATACGCTAATAAAATTGGTTCGGATGTTTGATTTTAGGTAAACTGTCAAGTTCTTTTCAAGTTGTAATAATGTTATTTTTGTTCTCAGGGTAGTCGGCTGTAACGCCGACCTGGCATGAGGCGTTCGCACCCCATTCAACCCCTAAACTTCCCCTCCTCCTTCTGGGAAACCTTGAAGATATCCTTAAAACTCCTCATCCTTGTATACCTGCTATCATTACCCACAAACTCACAAATGACTTTCAAATCATTCAACGGAAGCTACCACGAAAAATTTAGCATCAGTGATTTTACTGATACGATTAAAGAAAAAATCAATGACGATGTTAAATATATTACAGTAGCTGATAACAATTATCAAATTCTATTAAATAGGTTTCGTAGAAAAAGCAATTCGTCAAAACATAACCAAGACACACACCAAAACAAATCATTTGATTTCATAGAAAATGACACTTCAAAAAGTATACATGAAAAGATTCATCAAGAAAGTAATAATTCAGATAATACAAGAATTTATAGAGAAATTGAGAGGAAAGCTAAGACCGAACACAGCAATTCTATGGCCAAGTTAAGAGTCGACGATGCAACGAGAAATAAAATATTTTACGATTTCTCTAAAACCATAAATAGAAATAGCAACAGTGAAATACTTTATGAAGATTCAGATATGAATAATCTAACTACTGAAATAAATTTTGATATATTGGCATATTTAGATGAAACAAAAAAGACATTTATAAATGAATCTGTAGAATATCCTTTTAACCTGACATCCGATATCCCCTCCATTTATAAACTGTACACTCCACGATCAACTTCAGTTAATGGTGAGTATGTTAATCTTATATCATTTATTATTATATTACTTATCATTCATTATTATTCTGGCATTCTTGTTAGTTTTCCAAATTTTTTAAAACCAATAGTACCACAAAATGACACTCATACGAACACTTCAGCATTGTACCTATTTCCAAAACAGATTTCTAATTTAATGAGATTCTCTCTTACTGTCATCAGTGTATTCCTGATTTCATCCTCAGCTACAAAATGTCGGAGCCCAATGCTCCCTTTCTCAGTCATCTTCTCACTTCGCACTGTTTTTGGCACATTGGTGATTATTGTCTGCGTGATGCGCAACTCTCTCATGTATCGCTCAAGCACTGACCACGCTTCGTTGCCGTGTAAAATCATGTACCGGTATGTAATATGAATGAACAAATTTAATCAGGTTCCTGAATGAATATCCAGACTCCCATAACTCCTACGGGAACAAAAGTAATTATACTCTTAATGTATAATTATGTAGATAACACAAATTGTATAGTAGCAACACCTCACACTGTACGCCATTTTACATCGCAAATTGAATTCGGAGCGACTGAGGGTGCTTTTAATAGAGTTAAATATTAAATTGGTGTTAAATACTACCCTCAAACGAAGAGGTTCATTATTAATTTGCTTTAATTGGAGTGAATTGTCTTTGACATCAAAAACTAAGTCATTGGTATTAAGTATGTATAGTCATAGTAAAATGCGATTAAAAAGAAATTTTATAGTTATTTCGGAGTCAATATTGATGCAAAGTTATATTGGACGAAACTTCCCGTAGCGTTATTCCTAAATATGAAAATTGATTTAGATTTATTTCCACGCGGCTTAAATCACGGGCAAAAACAATTGTTCATTTAACGCCTATTTTTATATCGATCTTGTTTTTTTTTCGAAATATACAAAAAATAATAATAAAAGAAACAAAATAGCTGGAATTCCATGTGGGTTACATTTAGTTAGACGTGTGGAAAAAATAAAAGGAAAAATGAATAAATATAAATATATATACATATATAGATAAACATCCAAGACCCAAGCCAATCAGAAAAAGATCATTTTCCATCATGACCCGACCGGGGATCGAACCCGGGACCTCTCGGTTCAGAGGCAAGCACTTTACCACTGCGCCACCGAGGTCGTCAAACGTCAAAATAGGTATTACATCTTTCTCCCTAGCCTTCCAAACTAACTTTGTCATCTTGATCAGTTCCGCCTTAGAATAGGACCACTCCATATCCTCACGTGGATGTGGTACAAGGCAAGTAAGGGACATAAGTACCTTTGCAGCTGGTAGGCAAAAATTGGATTCTCAAAGAGGGTTAACATCAGGCAGGCTGCAGTAAAACACAGCCAAACGTTCAAAAGTTTGGTTTATTAAATCCTTAAATCTTTTCTCAATAAAAAAAACCTTTTCGGTATTCCGTAGCGATACCGGTTGGGTTTCTTCTCGTGAGCTTCGTTGCCTGGCTGACACTTTGTGGTGATGACAATTTCTATGCCAATTTTATTTGTATATATTTATATTATTTATTTATTACACTTTAAGTACGTGTCTACATTTAACACTAAGTATGTTATTATCATTTGTTATCTTTTCCGTATTAATACACATTATACAATATATTGATCTTTATCTGTAAAATTATTGCTGTCTTTTCTATTTTTAGTGCCCGCACCTATTTCCAAGGTTATAATTGAAAATCAGCGTTTTTGTACTCTCGCTAGTGCAAAAAGTATCGCTGAGTAATGACCATTTTGACCGCTGCAGCTCACGAATGTTCGTATTGTGCTTTTGGGATCTACTGTTTTTTTTATTCTGTTTTGTGTCTGTAACAATTGAATAAACAATTTATCTATCTTATTATAATTACGCTGACTCCGGGCTTTATGGCGTCCCAGCCCGGAATGCAACTTGAAACACGCTTAGATAAGAGAGATAAGTAGATAATTTCCAACATCATTTGTTATAACTCCATTAACTGGGTCGGCGCAATATGTCTTAAGCTTCCATAAACCTTCTATTCTTAACATAGAATAGGGTTTCTTTTCTTTTAGTTTTTTTCTTAGGCCGTTATATTATTAGAAACACAAGTGCAAAAATTACTGTAATAATGACAACACTTTCAAAGATATGACGAAATTTACCATGAAGCATCTCGTTTATCATATATTTTTGAGTAAGTTAATTGTGTTTCACATCTAAAGGTGTATATATATTTTTAATCGGCACTCGGATCACAATCATAACCTGTTTTGACATACTTTTTGACTATGTACATTATGTACTTTTATATATTATTAGAAAAAAAAACATTGTAAGAAACAATAATGGTAAGCCCTTCTGGCATGATAGGGACCAACACTGTTCAAATGAGTTTCTTTCGGCATTTCTTCTCAGCAGTGGTCGTTCTGAAATACCAGTAGTTTGTAGCTTGTGAGAAATAACTATTTGATATAAAAATTTACGTGAAAAAGTGCCTGTGAAGGTCTAATTTCTGAATAAAATATTTTATTTTGATTTTGAAGATTTTTGGGGTCACCGTTTCCAGCTTAGTATATGTAATATAGTTCTCCATTGTATAATGGAAAACTATAAAACATACAATAAATTCCTTTATCTAGTGTAGAATAATTTGAAACGAGGATTTTTAATTTTTGCTAATAAATAAAAAAAAATTGTAAAGCACGTTGCATCGTATCTCAACAACTTTTAAATTTAATTTGGAATTAATTTAAACTTTGTATACGTAGCTTTCAGCTTACAGGAATGGGACGCTCTAGGCAATTGGAAAACTTCACTTATGTACCTAGATTAATAGAAGCCATTTTTTTGTTACTGTCTGTATGTTTGTTCGCGCATCACGCAAAATTTAATGTAAGAAATTTGATGCAGTTTTCAGAGTTGCATGGCGGATGGTCTAATTTAAAATCTGGTATAGATTTCATCGAAATACGTTACGTAGCACCAGAGATATCAATAGTAATAAGTTATGAGAGGCAAAACGCTAGTATGACATAAAATTACTGAGATTTACTTGGATTTTTTTGTTTAGAAGGGAAATTTAAGCGGGCGAATCCGCGGGCCTTAGTTTTGTATATAATTTGCAGATCTGTGCCAGTGTTGAATTCAAAGAAAACAAAAACAAATGAATTCTTTCGTCCCTTCTCAATTTAAACAGTTGGGTATTTAATTATTGTTTCGGTGTGTTTTACGAACCAGACGAACAAAAATTTTTAGACTTTTGTAATAACGAATAATTGAAAATTCTCTTGTATTTTCTTCTGCTATTTGTAACTACATACGCAAAAAAGTGAGTTTCTCTTTACTATACTTTCAAACAGAAGCATGACGACAGCTTTTTTTACTAAATTAAAGTTGATTCTTTTCAATCAATTCAATCTCTCTCTCTCTCTCTCTCTCTCTCTCTCTCTCTCTCTCTCTCTCTCTCTCTCTCTCTCATCTCTTGCATTGCATTCGGGCTTGTATAGCCGCGAAGCCCGGGGTCAGCGTAAAAAGTGGCTGTGATTTTACAACCGGCCGCCTGCCTGACGTCAACGCTCCTTAGGAATGTTATTGTTGCCTATCAGCTGCCTAGGCTGTGTGTCCTTTAGTCGCCTCGTACGACATCCACGTGAGGATATGGAGTGGTCCTATTCTAAGGCGGAACTGATCAAGATGACAAAGGTAGTTTGGAAGGCTAGGGAGAAAGATGTAATACCTATTTTGACGTTTGACGACCTCGGTGGCGCAGTGGTAAAGTGCTTACCTCTGAACCGAGAGGTCCCGGGTTCGATCCCCGGTCGCGTCATGATGATGAAAATGATCTTTTTCTGATTGGCCCTGGTCTTGGATGTTTATCTATATATGTATATATTATAAAATATAGTATCGTTGAGTTAGTATCGCATAACACAAGTCTCGAACTTACTTTGGGGCTAGCTCAATCTGTGTGATTTGTCCTAATATATTTATATTCTTTTTTTTTCCTTTTTTGAGTATTTGACAAATTGAGTTTTTTTTTCTTTTGGTCTAATAGTTGACTAGTAGAGAATGACATATGGCGTTAAGTCCACCTTTTGTATATAATTTATTTTGTGTAATTTTGTGCAACAAAGTTAAATAAATAAATAATAAAAAAAATCCTAACAGCATTAATTCTAAATAATAATGAACATATAGAAATGTTAACAATAAAACAAAACCTTCGAAACAATCGTCTGTGAGTTAATTATTGACCTTAATCAGACAGGTCACGCGGCTGATAAACCCACGTCCTTTCACCTGTGCCCTTTGCCTGGCCACAGAATAAGACACTAACAGGTAGAAGGTACACTCAAGGAAAAGTCTCACTGAATTAGATAATTCAGTGAGACTTTTCCTTGAAAGATTTTCGGAAAGATTTCCGAATGATTGAAACGATTTTTTAGATTAGTTTTTTTTGGTTCTGTATCTAATTTCGTCGTAATTTACATACTACTTTAATTAAATTGTTCAGTTGTTTATAATATATGTAGTATATATCAATACATATAATAAAATTGAAGAAAGGCCAAATTTGTACATTGGATATTTTTTCATGGAATATACTTAGTTACGATACGTTAGATAGATGACGCAAATATATTTTTGGAAATTTTTGTCTGTCTGTCTGTCTGTCTGAACGCGCATCACTCGAAATCTACTGGACCGATTTGCTTGAAATTTGGTATGTAGGTACCTTATATATATATATATATATATAAGGTTAACATCTTAAGATACATTTCATCCCAAAAAATGGTCAGGTTCCCGTAGGATAATTGAAAAACTAATTATGAATCAAAAATGCCTTAGAATCCCGGGTTAACATCTTATAGACATTTCATCCCGGAAAATGAGGGGGGTCCTGTAGGAAAATTAAAATAACAATCCACGGAGCCGATTTACTTTAAAATTTTGTAGAAAGGTGTAAACAGAATATAAACAAATTGTTTTATCGATTAAAGTCTGATATAGATTTAATGGGCGCAGTATGTATCAATATATCAGTATAAAACTCTTCTGTTACTGAGTGACTGACTGACTGACTGACAGACAATGTACATCCGAAACTGCTGGGCGGGAAGCTGAAATTTGGCATGTAGGTGAGTGTAGGTGAGCACTAAGAGAGGATTTTTGGAAATTCTACTCCGAAGGGGGTGAAAGGGGTGAAAAACTGTAAATATGAAAGTTCTACACCATTGAAGTTAGTGATTTAAAATTTTGGATTTTGGTTATTTACAACAAAGTAATGAATACGTGTTTCAGATTTTTCTAAAAATTAACCCTCAACCCCTTCATAAGGGGGATACAATTATCAAGATAAAAAACTGAAAATTGGCACACTTACTTTTTGTAGTAAATAACAGTAATAGTAAATACAAAAAATGTTAAATTTATGTTTGTGGTTAATAAAAAACCGGAACGTAAAACGTCTTGGAAAATGGGACGGCACGCGTTGCAGAAAGCGGGAGTGGGAGTCGGAGCGGGAAACAGGACGGGACACATTGCCAAAAACATGATGGCACAATATATAGGAAACAGTACGGGATATCTACTTTACATTACATAGCAGGAAGCGGGATTGGACAAGTTTGCAGTACGAAATATGCAGCGGGAAACAGAAAATTGAACTAAAGATGAGAAAAAATGCGAATTTGAATCATATATGTTTACCAGTCTTACAGAGTACGCGATAAAAACGAACATACACGCGGGCGAAGCCGCGGGTAAAAGCTAGTTTTAAAATTATAAAAACAGTAAATAAAATACACTCATTTAAATTAATATAAATTTAAAATCCATGTTTATTAGAATGTTGGCTGTGTTACTATAGGGGCATAGCTGTAAATTTTAACAATCGACAGCACACACTAAGCACTAAACTTGTATTGTGAATCCTATGGACACAAAGACAAACAAATATATGTGATCACCAGTAGATATTTTTTTTCAAAAACTAAGTTACGGACGATATTTTGTATTATAAATAAAGTCATACTTATACTTACATGCTATAAAATAAAGTCTTCGGCCGCATCTGTCTGTCTGTTCGCATTGCACGAATTGTCATGGGGTTTTCACCAATAGGTGTAAAATTTATTATGTTTTTACCCGAGCGAAGCCAGGACGGGAGGCTAGTTTTGAATAACAACGGCCTTCGTACCTAAACTTGGAAATGGCTTCCCGGCAAACAAGACTTCTGATGACGTCAATTCAATTAAATTATCAGCGGGGCATATTTCATCTGATGGAAATAAATCGCGTAGGAAGAGATTTGAAACGCTTAAATATTTAAAATGTCACATTGACGAAATGTAACATTCAAAAACACAAACAGATTGGAAAAAAAAATTTAATCATTGGAAAATTCTACTAAACAATTCTACTAACATATTGTTAATTTCGCTTTTGTTTTACTTTTCTTCTATCAGCATTAACCTTCTTTCCTTGAACATTAACAAGTAATTTTATTAAAATGCTCGCAATTTTGATAAAAGCAAATATAATGGCTAAAATTACTATAACAATAAAAGCGTAAACATCGATCATGTTACTTGCAACCCAATCTAGCTTTAGTGCAGAATTTTTCATATACGGAGCACCTTTGTTCCTAATAACATATTCGATCCAAAACACAGCTGTGTCAAGTGCGCTCATCGGTCTATCTCTAAACCTAGCCGACACCTCCCTTGCCTTAGCTCCATAATTATCATCATTCAGTATATTATTTAGCTTTTTACGTAGATTATCTTCATTAATGTCTTTGAACTCCAAAATTTGTCCAAATCCCATTTCTTCCGTTTGTAGCAAATTGTTATATTGATCTCCATAAACAGGAACACCAATAATAGGTATTCCATGGAAAATGGCCTCTTGAGTTCCGAGCAAGCCGCCGTGCGATATGAATACCTTGATATTTGGGTGAGCTGTCAACAAAATTTTAATAGACATCAATCAATACCCTTTAGTCTTCAAAGCTGGAGCTGAGAGCAAAGGGAAAACAGAATATTGCTTCTTCTAAGTGGGAATCCACTTAGATTGAAAGCAGAAATTTTGTATTCTAAGTAAATAGTAGAAGTCCTTGGCTAGTATAAGAGAGCACTAAGATAGAATATCTCAAAAATTATTCAGGAACGGGAAAAGATCTGCATGTTTATACGCACTTGTGAATTCACGGGCAAAAATAGCACATCAAATAAAGTATAAGAACAAAGTACGCCAAACTCAGTAAAAGTTCTGATATCCGAATAGAGACATGGGTAGTCGAATCTTCGTAATTCTTAAAAGTTCGCGAGTAGGGATAGTATAAGTAAAATTTTCTCATCATGAATTTGGAATTCGTATTTTCTAGATGAGGTCCGAAAGTTTTATACTTTTACTATACATACTATTACAGTTTTAAAAATCTAAAGATTACTTACTCCTTTTATAAACAAAAAAATAAAAAGAAATAGGAGAAGAAAACATTAATTATAACTAAAATAAAACTGAACTTATAATAACTTTAGTTTTATGATTAAAACAATGCAGATTGCAGAATACGAAATCAAAATCAAATCATTTATTCAGAAATTAGGCCTTCACAGGCACTTTTTCACGTCATATTATAAATTAAATGATGTTTACCAAAGCTACAAACTACGATGGCTGGATAATATTATTTGCTGGAAGGTATTGAGAAGACGATAACAAAACAGTAGAAAATAACGCAAACAATGCTTTTTCTTTATCGTATAATAATTAAACTCCTGCAAATACACCATCTGATCATGTGCGTGTGGGATCATTTACAATATTATAAGTACTTACATAAAATTTCTTTCTGTGGCAACCATTTTCTTATAATCAAATTCTTTGGCATATTCTCAAGTTTCTCGTCTTCCCACTTCCAAATAACTGTTTGTTTAAGCTCTCTGAAAACTTTAATAAATGCATTCTTCTTATCCAAGGGTAACTCCGAACTCTTCACATTGGAGCCGAAATTTACGTACACAACGCCATGTTTGGCGCCATCCAAAATCTCCTTAAGATCCTAAAAAATTAAAACTAATTAACTCTAGTAGGAAAGTATATTAATTTATTTTATAGTTGATGATATTCAAAATACATTTGATAATACAATAGGTAAACTGGAAGTATCTATCATGATAGACGGGGTGCAAATAATAGTCCTATCATAAAAGTATTTACTCCCTAATTTCTATAACTTATCAAATAAATCAAGATTCTATATCTCGGTAAAAAAAATTAAAATTTACCTTTGGGACATTTGGAGAAGATTGTAGACAGGGTGAAAGATCTAGTTAGTGATGGAATAACAACCAATCAATATTTCTAAAATTTTATTCCACCAAGCCCACAATCCAGCAAAACGCGGCTTTCGATTTTAATTCCCTAATACGGTCGGTACAATAGAAGAAAATATAGTTGAATTTTAGAAAGAATACTTAGACTTACTTACATTAGGTAACTTTCCATCACTTTTTGACAAATGCACTCCACCTATCTCGATTATATTTGGCGCGTATGCAACCGCATCATCAAAACTAAAATGACTGTTATACAACATCAGAGCTGTGTCTCTTTGCAATTCAAAAAGACTTGGCACTGGCTCTTTCAGATCAGGAATGTACTTCTTGACCAATTTTTCTTGTTCACCCAAATACCAGTATTTCCACCAAACATATTCGTATAACGAATAGTATAAGTTTTTGAATCTTCCCCAAAATGTTGCGGGCTGTCTGACCATCAACATTTCCAATAGTATATTTGAAAGTTGCACTGGGTTTCTTGTAACAATATTATGTCTCATGCAATTGCCAAATGTAGTAACTAACGCTAATGGTGCATTATATTTATGAGCCAAAACGTATGTTGCTTCATGGAAAAACTGTTCAGAAATCACCAAGTCAAATTTGTGATCTTCGCGTAAAAATTTCTGGACGTTTGAAGAGTTTAGTGTTAATTCTGTATAAGCTAGCCCTCCTTTCCATATAACGTTATAGTATTCTTCAGTCGATAGATCAACCATGGTAAAAACATTTGGTCTTTCATCACCTGACAGTAAAATAATAGTTAAATTAGTAAGACAAAAATAAAACTTTCAAAATAATTCCATTCTATAGATTCACTCTGAAACAACACAAATATACCGGTGTAGCAAAACGTCGTGAGGAAACCTGCGCATTGGTTGACAGTTAGCAGACAGACAGCGATTACTTATACCATTACTAATACCTTTAGACGGCTTGAGTAAAAGATCTGACACCTGTTTTAGCAATAAAAACACTTGAACACAAAAAAAAAACAAATATTGATTTATTTAATTTCTAATTACCGGCCAAATGCGTCCGATTCAGCCACAGAGAGTTTCGTACCATGCCACACTGTTCTTAGTTGTTGTAAACAATTTGTAAAAAACTTTCTTATATATTTTTTTTATTTTTGTTCATCTATACTATATGCACGTTCTATGTTTCTTGCGTTCAAAATACTTTCTAACTTAACATTCCACTATATATTTAGGAAATTGTTTTCTAAAAAAAATATTTAATGCCTTTAGAGAACCATGAGAAAATTTATTGATATAATATTGTCATTTTTACTTGTCAATTAATCTTTTTGTGTGAATATGGATCATGTAACATGAAATAAATGTATTTTATATATTATTGTCTTACCTAAAAGATCCCAGAAAGACTTATTGTCCACAATAACTTCATGATATGACGGAGGATGGTCAACTTCCTTATGAGTTGTGACCACAGTCACGTTATGACCTCTCCTTGCTAGTTCGAGACCAATAGGTCTCAAATTTATATAATGGGACATTGCCGAAAAAGGTATCACGTACAATACATTAGCCGCATCACTAATCGCTGCTAAACACGACACTAACACACACAAATTTGCATAAATCTGGAAAAAAAACACTAAATTAAAATTTTTACTAAAAAATATGTTGTCTAATTTACATAACATATTTCACTTATTTAGTAGAAAATAATAAAATTATTACTAAAAATTATTTCTAATTATGTAGGTACCATTTTTTTTATATATTAAATAATATTATGAAATCACTCACACGCATGGTTTTTAGATAACTTACTAACCAAACGCGAATGATTTGACAAACATGTCTGTATAACTAGTCACTATGTGAGAATCAAAAGCAGCAACAGAATAGATAATACTGCACTCTACTCTCGCAGAACAATAAAGTGAGATAGCAATATCTGTTGCGCAGTGCCATCGTCAAATATTGGCTATCATGTCTAATGTCTATCATGATTGTTTAGCATTTACCATTCAGATACCGAAAATGTTGATACTGAAATTAGTCCATCGTTAATAAGAATAACTAGCGACTATTGGTGAAAACTGGTGCAAATCCATGCATGGATTTTATGTAAGGATATGTTGTATAGAAATGCTATATATATATATTATATAATATGCAAGAAAATTCAATTGCTATACGCCAACTGATAAAGTAAGATAGACACGTGACACACGAGTAGATTCAGGCAACATTTAGCATATGTATGACAGCCAGTAATGCAATTTTGCATCAAGAATTATGGCTGGGAGAAAATTAATTTCCCGCTGATTGCCTCGTAATTTCAGAGCACAAATCGGCTCGAGTCAAATAGTACCGGCTTATTTTTCAGCGGTTCGACGGTTGCAACTCAAATGCCATACATTTATACTAGAATACTGGATCTTGGCGTATACTACCGGAATAAAACAACAATCGCCTGTTCGGATCTTTGAAGGTGAGGTCAGACCAACAAAAGTTGTTGTTTGTACCGCGTCTCGAAGTGAATATATAGCAGCTTTTTTTGTTTCAAAAACGAACGTTGCCATAATTCCCATAAAGGATCACAATATAGTTACGTCTGACTGGTATATAACAGTTTGTTTTTCAGCAAGAATTTCATTTTAAAACAACTCCGTAGTGACAACTTAATTACGTTGAATAATTCTCTATCATGACAATACGAGCTCCAATGCCGCTCGGAAGACAATATCTTTTGACGTGACAACGTCTTAAATTAGGTTGCGGCTGGGAGTCACTTATGAAAAAGTGTAACGCCCGGTAACGTTACGATGAGTCACCGAACGAGAGAGAGGCCCGCCGAATGCCTTGCGTCTCTCTCCCACTCAACTATGATCGGTCTGCCGCGCGCGCAGGAATTAGTTAAGTTTAAGTTTACATGTACAATGTTTTAGTAAACAAAATATATTTCTATAGTTAAAATTTGTGCAATTCTTATTTTCATTCAATTCCTTGTTCCTATTGTGCAATTTAATTATATTCATATCAATAAATATTCTACCGAGAAAAAGACGTTGTCACGTAAAATCTTCGCCCGTAAAACCGACTTTACAGGCAACCATTTTTTTTGGAGCAGAAAATCATGGAGTTTCTGGACCATCCTCCATACGGCCCTGACCTGAACCTCAAAGAGTACTTCACATTTCTAAGAAGCAAGGAATAATTACGTGGTCAGTAGTTCCAAGACACAAAAGAAGCGGTCGTCGTGATACAAGTCGACTACTTTAACATGGTTTACTTCTATTGGAATATTACTGTTTTAATATTTGATATGATCATGTAAAAATGTGTTAAACACATGGTAAAATACTCTAAATAATAATAACAATACATTTTATTACTTTCTGTTTGCAATTTTTTCTATTCCCGATCATAACTATCCGTCCAGTAAGTATCAGTACATAGTTATAAAACATAGGTCGCTTCCTCTGTTTGTCTTTAAACTACGTAACGGACTTTATTGCGAATTTTTTATAGAAAGACTGATTCAAGTGAAAAGCTTTTGGTGTATAATTTATAATGGATTCACGAGCGAAGCCGTGATGAGTCGCTAGTGTTTATATATATATATATATATATATATATATACAGACGATAGAACTGTGTCACTTCCATATCTCGGGTGATAAAATTCCCCAGTAAAAATCATTTTTCCATGTCCCAAGTGTCAGGGAGGATTGGACGAAATTTTATTGTCTCATCTCCTCGCATAAATCCAATAAACCGTTTTATCCCCTTTAAGCCGTAATAAAAGGGCCTTTCTAAAAAGCTAATTTGTATAATAGATATTTTCAATTTAACAAAGTAAGGATTAAAGATACAAATTGAAAAGTTAGTATTCCGAAAGAGGATGGAAGTAAGTACAACTCTCTCATAATATATAGGTAAATCTTAGGTTGTTTCAGAAAATCTTAGGATTTACCTTCATGGGTTGGTAAATGTAAGGATTTACAAAAAAAATACGATTTATTTTTCGGGCTTTTGCCATTAGAATTTAGTATTGTGTATTTTGTTTTGCCACTGACGTCTGGTAAATGTTGGTTGTGGGAATAAAACAATGAGTAATTCTTTTTAATCATTTATTCTAATATTATTCAGTCAAAACCTTACATATTTTATGTAGGTGTCATAATTATGAGAGTAATTACTTAAGTAAGTATTTAGTCAAATCTTTACCTATTTTAAATTATATTAATGTGGTAAGTAGGTATTTTAATTTATAGGTAAATGTTTTTAACTTTTAAAGGTCTATTCGTTTAAAGGTAAGGTATGACTAGAGTACGAGACAATACGCCGAATACGATATGACATATTTTTTTCAACATTTACCGTGCCTTTGATGTAAATCCTAAGATTTACCAAGTGAATGGTGGTAAAAGTTCGAATCGCAAAATTGTTCGGAATTTTACCATTAAGAGTTGGTAACTTAGGTTTTACTGGAATATCATAGGATTTGCCGTAGTTCGTGCTTTTACAGCTTACTTTTACATATAAATATATTTTAATACGTAGGTCTGTACGTAGGAGATATTAAAGAAAAATTAATATGGAGGCTTGTTATGCGACTTTTATCTATATAGAGATTAGAGTCTAAATTACAATCTGATGGTTTTATCGTGATACCATACAAAAGCCTGTTTACAACATTAGAATGGACCAGATTTTCCCACCTATATTATTATCAAATCCACTGGTTCTAAGCAACGTATCGCTATGAAATCTATACACTTTGCGCGAAGTTGCGTGTACCACTTTGTTTTATACTATTTAGAGATTAAGTCCAGCATTTTAAATAAAGTTTGAATCAATAAATGTGGGAGCCCACATGAATATATAAAGTTACATTTTTACACAAAACATAACATTGTTTTTTTCGCAGTCGTGTAAAAAATAAACATTGAACGAACGAGACGAGAATGTGGGCAGCATACATTAACATTTTCATGTTATTTGTTATCTTTCTGATAAATTATAAATACTAAAGGTTGGACTTTTGTTGCTTTAAAACAGAGGGTCTTTTTTTGTTTGTTACACGCACCGGGGTAGATATGACACACGGGTAGGATGTGACCAGGATTAACAAAATTATAAGGTATTTGTCATGACGACATTCAAAATTTCCGAGGGATTAGAAAACGGGCAATGAATCAGCATCCGCATTTTCTGGCCATCACTGCAAAATACCTCTTCCTTTTTTGACGACCTCCATTGACTAGTGGCCGTCACGCCGGACTGCTAATCTGGTGGGTTCGATCTTGGGTTCGATCGCCGGTGAGGTGAGATCAAATTATCTTTTTCAGTTTGACCTGGGGGGTATTTTATTTATATATATATCCTACTAATATTGTAAATGCGAAAGTGTGTGAGGATGTATGCTTGTTACTCTTTGACGCAAAAATGTACTATGATAAATTATTAGAAAAAAAATTGTAAGAAACAATAATGGTGAGCCCTTCTGGCGTGATAGGGACCAACACTGTTCAAATGAGTTTCTATCGGCATTTCTTCTCAGCAGTGATCGTTCCGAAATGCCAGTAGTTTGTAGCTTGTGAGAAATAACTATTTAATGTAAAAATTTACGTGAAAGTGCCTGTGAAGGTGTAATTTCTGAATGAATTGAATTTTGAATTTGAACGGATTGTTATAAAATTTGTTACACGGGTAGAATATAACCTGGAATAAGACATACGAGTAGGATACTTTTTATCCCAAAATTCCCACGGGAGCGAGGCCTCGGGGCGCAACTAGTATGTTATAGAATATACTTAGTTAGCGAGTAACGTTGAGTTAGTTTTTCATAACACAAGTCTCGGACTTACTTAGGGGCTAACTTAATGTGTGTGGATTGTCATCTCTTTCACATCTGAGCACTGTTTTATCTCGGTTTCTTCCTTAGTTATAATTATAGAAAATCGGAGCCTAAAGTCCGCCTTTTAATAATTTCTCCAGCACTGGCACATTTCAATAAATTTATTCAATTCCTGCCTATTTTAGTATAAAACTTTAAACAAGCATAGTTTAATCTAGTTTAACCCTGTTACGTGGCTATGCACGCGAGTCGGAGATCAAACCGAACAGGCAAACATAATTTGTCATCGACATTTCATTCCCCAACACGCATATTTCTATTGAAAACTCGGTTTCAAAAGTTAACTAAGTTATATGCGTAAATGAATAAATTGCGAGTGCATATAACTGCATACAGAGCCGGAACCTATTTTAGTCATAATGTGAAATGTAACACACGTTTTCTTGTTAATATTATTTGTCTTCTCCATTTCACATTAGCTGATAATCAGCTAGAAGAGTGCAAGAGTAATAACGTCTTTACATATTATAAAACAAAGCTTACATATTAAAAACCCTCTACCGCGTCAGTCTGTCCGCTATAAACTCAAAAACTACTACTACTCATGCACGAATTTTCATGCGGTTCTCACCAATAAATGGTGTGAACTTGAGGAAGCTTTTTGTGTATAATTAATTGTGCTTTTACCCGAGCGAAGCCGGGACAGGTCGACGAAATTTTTTGTCAATGCGTCCTTATTATAAAACAAAGCCCTCTGCGGCGTCTGTCTGTCTGTTCGCTATAAACTCAAAAACGACTGCACGGATTTTCATGCAGTTTTCACCAATAGATAGAATGATTCCTGAGGAAGGTTTTTGTGTATAATTTATTATGTTTTTACCTGAACGAGCGAGCGAATTTGAAGTTAGATTCTGAGGGCACACACAAAATGAAATCACATAGGTAAATAGGAGTTATATTTGCAGCAGACACTATTCAATAAACAGAGAACCAGCACACAATACAAGAGCCATGTCGGTTGCTCGTTTGCAACGAAAATCGGATTCAGAATGGCGTCGGCAATCCAATTATTGCTAGTAAAGTGGAAAGGAAAGTAGAAAAATGGAACATTTATTTATTACTGCCACGTTAACACGACATAGTAAATAAATGGACAATACTCAACAGCCCACAGTAAGCGCCAAGCTTGTGTGCTTAACATGACGATGATATCAATATCATGCCAGATAATACGAAAGAACCTCATCGATTTCTGGTTCCCTTGTGTTCTTTTAGAAAGGACTCTTATTTTGCGTGGACGTTTCTTCCACACTTCCACAAACATAAGTTTTTAGTTTTAATTTTTTTAAAGTACTTTCTAATTTTTTATGTAGGTACATACACAATCTATATATATAAAACTATTGCGTTACTTAGTGACTGACTGACAGACAACGTACAGCCGAAACTACTTTTTTTTTATATATTTATTTCACATATAAAGAACAAATATATATAGTACATAATATAAGAACACTGACAAAAACCACAGAGGTTTGTCCACAGTGAGCATCAACGTCAGCAGTAGTATAAAATATTTTGTATTAATCACTTAACAGTAATATATGATAACACAACCAGACTTAGCCAGGAATTATTTAAAAATCCAAATAAAACGGCAGCAATTTCATAACAATCGGAGTTTATTTCACTTTCACAATCTGTTCGAGAATGAATCAAAAATTACATCAACGCTCGCTTTTATGCTTGCGACGGTGGTGGGGCAACAATATTACCGGTATTTTATCATATTTTGAATTCAAACATCTTTCAATTAAATCAAGTTTGTAAATACATATTTTGTGGTATAAAAATAAAGGTATATATTACTTCAATTAATTAAAAAAACTATTTTATAGAAAATGAAAACGAAAACAATTGAGTGATTGTCACTATCAAATCAAATTCAAAAATACCTAATATCTTAAAATGTAAATATTTAAATTAAACAGTTTATTTGTAAATCATGTTTAGTATTTTAGGATACTATATAACAATAATCAAAAGATAAATTACTACAATCAACTTGACAACCGTTAATGTTTGAACATTAAATGGTTGTCAAAAGCAAGTGTAAACAAATCACTATAGTGACAATGTGTTAGATTCTAACATATAGGAACCACGTACGTAGACCATTTTAAACAAAAAACAAGTACCATGTAGTAACACAATTGTTCGATAAAGTAGGACTTAAGTTTATTTTTAATATTTTTAGGAGTTAAGTCATTTTTTACAGAGGTGGGTAGTGCGTTAACTAATCTCGGAAGGAGATATCGCGCTGTCCTCTGCCCGTACGTATTGTTGGCTATAGACGTGCACAGTTTCTCTCTGGCAACAGCTCGAGTATATATAGGATGATTTACTTTGTGACAAACTGTGTTATTAAAAAATTGTTCTTTTAGAAAGTTACATGTCATTTGAGAATGCACTGGCAGTATTTTGCAATTTTTGAATAAGCCAATTTACTGGGCGTAGAAAACTGAAATTTGGTGTGTAGGTTCCTAAAATTGAAATTCAAATCATTTATTCAGATATAAAACCTTCACAGGCACTTTTTCATGACAATTCTTATATTAGTTATTTATCACAAGCTGACATTTCGGAACGACCACTACTGAGAAGAAATGCCGAAAGAAACTCATTTAAACAGTGTTGGTCCCTATCATGCCAGAAAGGCTTACCATTATTGTTTCTTACAATTTTTTCTAATAATATATCAAAAAATAATAATGTACCTAGGACAGGGTAGGGGACACTTAGAAGGGATTTCCAAAAATTCCCACGGGAAACGGATTTTTACTCACATACGAAGTTGTGGGCAAAAGCTATAGTGTAAATATAAAACTTGTATTTCCATAGAAATTTCTTCCAGTGTAGACCCGCAAAGAAAAATGGTAACAAAGAGATATTTTCTATTACAGACCTGTCAAAAACAACTTCAAAACGAGTGGTATCCATCCTCGGACTTTTTGAACTGTCAGTCGGAAGGTCTCCTCGAGTTGATGGTGCGTCCGAGCTTGCTGCGGCGCGTCTTGCAGTCCGACACGTGAACGAGAGAGACCTGCTGCAAGGATACACGCTGCAACTCATTACTAATGATACTGAGGTACGTATTTGATAATACAGGCCAACTTGGAGGTATACAACTTTTTTTGCCGCCATTTTGTTTTGGCGATGAATATGACAGTTGTAGCATGGAAATTACTTTGTGTAGATACGGCAAATTTATTATGGAGCGTTTTACGACGGTTAATTATTTAAATGTTTAATTATTTAAATGTTTTACGAAACAATAAAAAGAATGTTTTCGAGGAACGATCGCCTGATTTGACAGCTCCTGACTTTTTTTGTGGAGGCTATCTAAGGGAACGTGTCTATGCTAACAGGCCAATGAACCTTCAGCAATTAAAACAAAATATTCGAGACACAGTCACTGAGATAACGCAGGAAATGTATGAAAATGTGATGAAAAACGCGATGAAAAGTGTTCGCATCTGCGGTGCTGCTAGAGGTGGACATTTGTCTGACATTGTTTTCCATGTTTAACTGCCGGCCCTAAATACTATATTTAGCAAGGAATACTTGATATATTTTATATTTCATGGAATAAAATTAGAAAACTAAAGTATATACCTGTTATTTGGCCACCCTATACTTCTTCTTGTTTGCGTGTCGATGACAAATCAACGCTCTATTGGGTGCTACCTAAAAATATTCTTGCCAGAACCGAGGCAGTTCGATGACTTCATCGGGAGCTGCCATCAAGTCAGCCCGAGTACAGATATTTGGACACTCGGGACATGCGAGTTGATGAACTATTTGATACTACTGAGGCTTATCTTGTCTCTCTTGCTTAGTATATCTACTTCTCTCTCATCCTCGAGTGTTCCTGGTCTCAAAGCCCCAGAGTAATTAAGTAATACATATTTTTAAATAACAATATTTCACTATAATTTTACTGATTTTTTTTTGCCGCTTGCCTGATTTCAACCGACTCTCTGAGCAATGCTATTATTACTAATCAACTACTAAGGCTTAAATCTTGGTGCTGTCGAATCTTGAATATATTATGGTTTACTGGTGGCCAGCCCCGGCTTCGATCGGGTAAAATCATAATAAATTATACGTACAACTAGACCTTCCTCAGAAATATTGGTGAAAACCACATAAAAATCAGTGTAGTCGTTTTTTAGTGTATCGCAAACAGACAGAAAGACGCGGCAGATTACTTTGTCCATGATATTATAAAGAGAAAAGATTTGTATTTTTGTTTGTAATGAATAAACTCAAAATCCACTGGGCCGATGTTGATGAAATTTGACACTGAGATACTCGTAGACGAAACCATTCGGAGTGACGCTACAGGCTACATATTTTTTTTATGATTTTACCCGATCGAAGCCGGGATGGACCTCAAGTTTTATAATATTCCCGCTTACACACACACAGTCCCTAATACAACTACGAATACGTGAAGGAGCGAGAGTTTAAATGTAGTTTAGAGTACACTTCCTTCTCTGTCCAGTGCGATGCAGGAGTGGGCGTGGACCGGTTCTTCCACGCGCTGTACACGGAACGAGCTTCCAGAGTGGTAGCCCTGCTGGGCACAGCATGCTCCGACGTCACCGAGAGTATCGCCAAGATCGTGCCTTACTGGAACATCGTGCAGGTATCACACAGTCTCACCAAAAGCCATACAAGATCACCGCTCCTTCCACGCACTGTACACGGAGAAAAGAATGCTAAAACCACTGGTTTCACTCTGAGAGTGCTGGCAGAAGCGAAAACTTGAATGAACATTGGGCATTTTGACGTCTTAGGAATTTTCGATCAGGTCACGTCACCTGACGCGAGTTTAAAATTTTTTACCCACCACAAAAAGTGCAAAACTAAGCTAAAGAAGTTTTCACTTCAAAAACATCACGTGATTAATGGACAGACCCCCTAATCCCCTGACATATCCAGAAGCACGACGCGCGACGCCCGTCAGTCGCAGATTGGTGCGGTGAGACGCGATTACGGTGAAATTCTGTCAGATGCAATGAGAGTCTCGTTTCTGGCCCCTTAGTTAATGTGATTAGTAATTCGCTATAACTAACCTATACATAATAAAAATAAAGTAAGTAGCTGGGTACGTATTCTTCATGGTTGAGGGTCGTGGTTGTTACGTGGAATGAAAAAACACACAACGACTTTCTTGACACTATTAATGGAGTAGTTTGCCATTACCTTCTCCATTTCACACACAAGTATACAATAAAAGTTGAGGTTATTGTGCAGGTTTCCTCACAATGTTTTCCTTCACTGGAAGCAAGTGGTGGTCGACGAAACAAACGGTGACGGTGGTGTACAAACTCACACGGCACGAGTAGGATTCGAACCTGGGACTTCAAGTTTACGCGATCAAAAAAAGATATTTCCAATTTTATATTTCACTTCTAATTTCTCGTATTCGGTGTTAAAAGAACTTGGTAACTATAACTGTTTAAATAAATATATAAAATATTTAATAACTAAAAGAATGCTGACCGAAACTTGAATATATATAAAGAAAAAAATACTCTTCGAAAATAGGTTAAGTTACATTTATGTAATATATATTATGTAATATTACATTTATGTAATATATATATGAGTCGCTTTTGCCCAAGTTCAACAATTCTCCAAAGGAAACTGAGTACGACCCACCTTTCCTCAAAACGGCAGCTTTACCAAATCCTCAAGGAGGCCTCCGGTTGTCTGAACAGTGAAGATTGTCCAAAAAACATTATTAATCGCCGCGGTGCGAAGGTGGCTGAAACACTAGTACTTGCTAACCATTAGCATTGAATCAGCAAGTCAACTCAGTATCTAAAATATCAAACTACGGACGTAACAGTTTCAAAACCGAGGTCAAATACTTGTTATACCATGGTTATACACATATGGTACTAGACCATTTCCTGTGTCTCTGATAGCTAGGCATGCCGCCAATTAATCACATGTTGAAATGAAAACTACCATCTTTATCTGGGTCATGTTCACGCTGCACCAGATTCTGGCTGGCTTCAGATATATTAACTTACAAGTAAATACTAATATGGCTCTAGAGAGAATTGGGTCGTTTATACACAAGCCTACGCGAATGCATAACAATTGCGTAGTTTGTATGAGATCATTTATTCATCGTAATGACAAACAAGCAATATATGCCGAATCTTACAAGTTCGGAGAACTGTTTCGCGATAATGTATGTATAGCCAGCATAAATTTTTACCGGCTATTGGATATTATTTATTTTTGCATTGTGTCTCGATCCTTTGCAAATACAATAAGTGGCCTCTCGATCGGGTGGCGTGTGGTTAGAATAGGACCACTTAATATCTTCACATGGATGTCATACGAGACGACTAAGGGACACAAAGCCTTAATGGCTGTTAGGCAACAAAAGCATTCCTAACAAGGGTTGACGTAAGGACGGTTGTAAAATCATAACCAAATTTTATGGCAAATTTTTACGATCTTTGAAGTGTCCATGAAATCCAAATCCAATCCGCCAAAGTATTCTAATTTGCCAAGTTCGGAGATCTTGTCCACGATAGTGTGGAGCCGGCAATATGCCGAGTAAGTATGTAATATCTACTTATTGTCATCTTGCGGCTTCATAATGAGATGAACAAAGGGGTTAGTGCGGGTTTGCGTTTCACTTCTCACCATCGAAACTATTCGAAGTGAGAGGCAGCGAACCAATCACATTGCAGTGTGGTTGTAGTTGCGTCACAATTCGTTTATTTTATATTTATATATTTAATTCATTGCTCGAATTCGACTTTTGATGTCAGATAAGGATTTACGCGCAAGTTCTTTTCAAACAGTACGGCGCGAACCCTTCTCGAAGTTGTGTTTGCGCCTGACTTTTGGAAGGAAGTGTCTGGGAAAATACTGGTAATAAACCCATCAACGGATAAGCGTCATGTATTATATTAAAGTAGGTATTATACGAATTTCAATACTGGAATAAACACTGAACGAGCGGTTTGCAGCAAAATCTGTTGTTAAATAATTTTGCAAGCGGAATTAATATTTTGAAGGCTGGAAGAAAAATCAGGCTGGAACAGGCTGTAGCTTGATTTTTGATAGCAAAATATTATTCCGCGTACTGTAAATACTGGAAGTATTTTTTTTTTGTAACGAATATATTTTTATTGTACTAAAATCAATAACGTCCTCTGAATTTTTCAAAATATTTATCTCAAACGGATAATACAAAATGTTTTAAGAAGCCGCTTCCATAATATCCTAGCTTAAAATGAAGTTTAGGTAAATATAGGTACCTACATCCGATTATCCGATCACTGATAACAATATTCCTAAAGCAAGTTTCACCTAATAACAGATGTGATATTAATATCACAGATCACAGTCTGTCCTAAAGACATTTCTTCCAACGCAAGAATTAATATACCACGTTTATCCATGTCTAGGAAGTAAACAAGCAGGAAATGTGATTCAAAAAGATTCGTATCTAAAGATTTTAAATTAACAACGTAAAAGTGACACGTTTAACAACCGTATTACCGGTGGTTTGATTCGTGTGAAGACGCTGAACGCAATATACTGTTAGATATATATATATATATATTTAAAGAGGAATATAGTCATTGTAGAATTTTTGACCAACAGTAGAATTTTTATGGCCAAGGCGATGACGATGATATTTTTAATAGATTTTTTAATAATTTTTTTAGCAACAAAAACAAAAATTCTTTCGAGAAACCAAGATGGCGTCCGAAAAAAATTAAATCCTCGAATAATTTAAGACCAGTTTTACATATATAATATTAATGCACCACGTGAAATAAAATGATTTTTTTTTTCACCGAATACACAGTATTACGTGGTTTAGCTGCGGGTCTTAAATGGTGAAATAACTTTGAAAATAATACGGCTCAAACCTCCAAAGTTGCTCACGGAGAGCAACTTTTGCAAATGTTAAGTACGTTTACAACACTTTTGTTAGTAATTTATCGTAACGTCATACAAAATCTGACAGCCTGTAAATTCGGACATAAAACGTACGGAATTAGTATCTACCTACTACGAAGTACTTACTAAATCCATGCATAAAACTTAAGTTAGAACTTACTAGTGTATAGACGGACATAGATATACAAATATATAGGCAAATTAGGTCTGGAACGTTACATTGAAGAATGTTCTTATATCAGTGGCCTGGAAACACAAAAAGGAAACGTTGAAAACCCTTGTTAAAAAATTAGGGCATCGATGCGAGAGCCTGTGTGCATAGAATTTGGAATAACAATAAGACAATATAAAAGATGTGTTTGAGAGTTTTTGTCGCCCTGTATCTGTCTGAACAGGAAGGCGAAGTGCTGGTTTAGAGTTCACTTCTCACTGTCGAATCGATACTACTTTATGATTCCAAATTCTGTGCTATAAAGCCTGTACTATGCCTATAGGCGTAGTGCTTGTTGTGGAGAGGTGGACTTAAACGGGATAAAATCTCGCTACATCGGAGGGAACCAACTGGATTCATTTATCGAGGCACCGACGGAAGTACCATCAATTATTCTGATGTGCATATTTCATTTGCGATGTTGACGGGAATTGAAATATCGAAATATGGGCCTACTCTATTCTTCATTGTGATCGTACTGCTTCATGGCTGAGCTGGGTCGTGGCCATTACGTGGAATAAAACGCCCACAACGACTTTCTTGACACTATGTATGGCGTAGTTTGCCATTGCCTTCTCCATTTCACACGCAAGTTAATAATCAATAGGTGCAGGTTTCCTCACGATGTTTTCCTTCACTGTGGAATGAAAACTACTATACATGAGTCAGATCGGTAAACAAACACATGAGTAGAACTTGGGACCGTTTGGTTCACAGACGGGCGTCTTAACCATTACACCACCACCGCTTCTCTCTATCTATTACTAGGTACTAATTTATGAAAATTACACTGTTTGTAACTTGTTACATATATATTTTTTTTGTGTAAATATATTGAATAACCTCTCTGTCTCCCATCCCGGTTACCGCTACCGCGGCTGAGTCCCGAATCCGGTTTCCTACATGCCTATTTTTATTGAATAACTATTCTATCATAAATGATCGTGTCGTCTGTCTGTCCACTAGGTGTCGTTCGGGTCCACCACCCCAGCGCTGAGCGATCGCTCCCAGTTCCCGCTGTTCTCCCGCACCGTGGCTCCCGACTCCTCGCACCACCTGGCTCGCATCGCATTCATCAGGTACGACTGACACCACCACATCTTCACACGTTCCTGGAGCATTAAATAAATATAAATATTTAAGTAGGAACAAATCACAGAGACTGAGGTAAGCCCCAAAGTAAGTTCGAAACTGGTGTTATGGGATACTAACTCAAAGTATATATATATGTATATTATGTCATAGAATATAATATTATATTCTATAACATAATATACATATATATATAAACATCCAAGACCCAGGTCAATCTGAAAAAGATCATTTTCCATGTTAACCTGACCGGGCATCGAACCCGGGACCTCCAGTGTAGTAGTCCGGCTTGATGACCATTAGGCCACGGAGATCGCCTGCGTACATTGCATTGCATCGAAGAGTCGAAAAAGTAGGAAAGCTGTCCCTGGACTCCGACCCTCAATGGGTTACGAAGAAACCGGGATAACGCTCAGATAAGAGAGAACCCGTTGCATTGGGAGATGTGACGCTACGAAGCCTATTTTTAACGCTTCGTAAGACCTTAAAATTTTGAACATTCAGCCGTGATTTTAAAACCGACTTTCTGTCTGGCGTCAACCCACATTGTGAATACTATTGCTGCCTAAGATCTGCTAAGCTATGTTTCCCTTAGACGCATCGTACAGTCAACTGCACATAAAACTACCCAAATTAAGTGCAAACGCGCCGCCATAGAGGTTTATGCAGGCTAAATTGATGTGCTGTTGACTGTACGACATTCCAGGTAAATCATCCTTGATCGTGTTTGGTTGGTCAGTTTGTACACTTTGGCAAGGAATGTTCTTCAGGACTACTCAACGAAACTCATTCTACGGAACACCAGATTAGAATATGGCTCATTCCCGACCTGTTTCCACCTTTGTGTCGCTTACACGACTGTTATTTCCAGCCGAGTTCCATTAGGGCTGGTCGACAACAAACGTTGAAAATTGATAAACTGACAAAAAGCCGTCGGAAAATATAATTTTTCCATTGTGAAAAGGCGCGCTTTGATACTGTTCATCTGCATCCACAAACAGCGAAATACAATAACGTACCTAACCCAGAGCAGATGGTTCGTATTGATTTAACGTCGAAAATGTAAAATTTTACATTTTAGTCACCCAGATAAATGTTTAAACCATGCCAATACCACAATATCGTGGAAAAGTTCCCCTACAGCTTCTGCATACATTGCTAGTTTTTCATTGCGGCAAACAAAAGCAGTCATACAAAATAACGCAATGTTCATGTTTTCGCGTCGGCGTTCGGCGATAGTGTGGAGTCGGCATTGTGCATAAAAATACAAAAATAACAATAAGGTACATATGTAATGCAAAAGGCTAACCTGTCACATTGGCATTGGTAATTAGGATCATTATCTAACAAAGTCCGGCGTATAAACGAGTACCTACGTATATTTCTTGTATTCATTTTAATTCACTTGCTTTCGTGCAATAAAGTAAACAAATAAACGAATTCTATAATAAATTAATAATAATGATTCCTTTTCCCTTATGGTAGGTACAAAGCCCAAAAATAAATCAGAATATTTCGTCTGATTTCAACACTTGAATTTTAGCGATGTGAAACACAATGAATAGGTATTGACCAAACATCGACGAGGCAAAGTTTTGATTCAGCACATTTGTTGAACTCTGGATCGTTTAACTCTGTTTTACCCGACTACACACCAGAAGAGTGATGTTTTTATAATATGGTTAGTAATTGAATATTTCTATCGTTGGGTCTAGCTACCTCCGTATTAACCGTATCAAGGCTACAGGGGCCCCTAATGTGTGTAAGCAAAAAAATAGTAATATGTTGTCCACAATATGTCACTTAATCTCGTGTATCCCTGGAAAACACACAAAATAGACTAATTTGCCAAAAAACGGCAGAAAAAATTACATTTAATTTCCTAAGAGGAAGTGAGAATAATAAATATTTATTTTAATTTAATGTAAGCATTTTTTTTTTGTGAGAAAACTTTACCATTTGTGCCTCTTGAGATAGGTATTTTAGTATCGCTGATAACTTAAATAGTAAATGAAAGAACTGTAGTATTATCTTATACATAATTTTTTCTTATCTCTACAGCAATATTGCAACTTTTTGAATTTTAAACCATACCAAAGTCTATGGGGTTACGGACTTGAGTTTACGACCCATAAAATTAAAAAACACTTTTTGCTTTTACGTCCAGATTGTTATAAACAAAAAGTTTCCGCTAACCAAACTTTATATATATATAGATATATAACACAGACTTTATAATATATATAACACAGATTGAGCTAGCCCCAAAGTAAGTTCGAGACTTGTGTTATGGGATACCAACTCAACGATACTATATTTTATAACAAATACATATATAGATAAACATCCAAGATCCGGATCAATCAGGAAAAGATCATTTTCCATCATGACCCGACCGGGGATCGAACCCGGGACCTCTCGGTTCAGTGGCAAGAACCTTACCACTGCGCCACCGAGGTCGTCATAATACGGACTTCGTATTGTTTATATATGTGCACAGTCTGAAATAAACAATTTAATTATTTCATTCATTAGACGGTTCGGCTGGGACACGGTGACCGCTTTCTCACAAAACGAGGAAGTGTATTCGCTGGCTGTGAACGAGCTGGTGACGCAATTGGAAGCTGCGAACATCACGTGCGCTGCTTCCATCACCTTCGCTGAGACTGACTTCAAACAACAACTGCTGCAACTAAAGGTACGCAGCTTCAGGAAGTGTCGCCTCTAAATTATTAAGCCATAAATGAAATAAAGCCACAAATAAAATAAAGCCACAAAAAATGAAGCCATTAAAAATAAGCCACAAAGAAATGAAGCCACAAAAAAATAAGCCACAAAAAAATTAAGCCACAAAAAATTAAGCCACAATAAAATAAAAAAGACATTTCAGTTGATGCTAGCTTTTGCCTGCGGCTTCGCCAGCATATTCATTATTCGCTCATAACTACATAGTGTAGCCACCATTAGAGTGGAATGTAATTTGAAAATTTTCAGATATAGGTATGCCTTATTATTAGCATGTCGACTCGACAAATCATTATTAAGTAGTAGAGACTAATAACCAGCCGACTTAAAACGGGAATGAAGCCTGTGATCTTCTTTAGATACATTACAAAAGTTTCAACTTCAGGATTCTATTACTGAATCTGATTTATGTGCGCGCATTAAAAGCACACATAAAATTTAAAGACCGTTTTGCCGTTGAAGAGTTCCCTCAGAAACCAATCCATAATAGAATCAGGTCAAGCATGACATAAAAACGCACACTTTCCTCCCTTAAAGTGGAATGAAACACACGGTTTCCTTGGCAATATTATTATTAAGGTTTGCCGCGTTCTCCGTTTCAAACAGTAGATGATAAATTATCTATCGACTTGATTGAAAAACGTTTTCTTTCAACGGAAGCAAGTGGTCAATGAAAACTATTTAAACAAGCAAAACAAAAAATCGGCCTGCACAAGTAGTATCCTTGCGTTGAGCCCATTAATTTGATACCTGTATTGTAGTATTCGAAGTAAAATTTTTCACCAAGTCCAATCGTACAATTTTAATAATTAACATCACCAATCTTAAAATACTCGGACAGCTAAGACGAATGTAACGATATATCTCAATTATGTAATTTTTTGGAAGGTTATAAAGAATATTACATACACACATGATACGTACGAAAAACATTTGATTTTACACGGTTCCTTTGCAGTCGGATAAAAAATTCATAAGTCAGATTGGTGTAACACATGTGGCTCACGTGGCAAGTGGCTCTCGAACCTGGGACCACGCCAAAATGCACACAAATATGTGTAAAATGCATTCAGTAGTGCGGGTATTTTTTACGTCAACACAGATAATATTTTATATTCAGCCTGTCAATGCTACACATGCGAAAAATAAACATTTGATAGGTAGGTAGGTATTTCAATTTTGTTGATGTCTGTCAGAACGTCTGAACAGAGATTCGCGTCTAATAAATACAATAGAAAAAAAAACTGGTTCAATTTTCTTTCTCATACTATTCGATATATGTATGGAGCTTTTCACGACGAAATATTTACTAAAATATTTCATACTAATTCATACTTATTGCCGTTGCCCATGGCTGCAGTGTTTGCTTACCAGCAGGCAAACCGCATTAACGTTTGCACGCAGCGGGTCATTACTATATCCATTCTGAATTTCATCAAAATCGGCCCAGCGGCGGTTTAGTGTGATAGATGGATATACAGATAAAAAGCCAAATAGGCAGTATTAGTATATTTGGGCTAAATTTTCGTAGGTATTTCTAATAATTTCATTCATTTCAACATCGTCTTATCTTTACTTCTTGAAATTAGTGTCAAATCAAATAAAATCAAATCATTTATTCAGAAATTAGGCCTTCACAGGCACTTTTTCACGTCATATTCTAAATTAAATGATGTTTACCAAAGCTACAAACTACTAGCATTTTGGAACGACCACTGCTGAGAAGAAATGCCGAAAGAAACTCATTCAAACAGTGTTGGTCCCTATTATGCCAGAAGGGCTTACCATTTTTTTAATATAAATTTATATATAATTTTTTATCAGTAATATACACAATAAAGTACATGGTCAAAAGGTATACTGAAACATATTATGATTGTGATCAAGTGCTGATGAAAGGAAAATATATATACTTATATAAATTTAGGTAAGTTTAATTTAGCATATTTTGGTTTTAGTTTTTGTTTTAATGATTATAATGTTTCATTTTCATTTTTTTATACATAAGGTAGAATATAAATAAATAAATGACATATTAGTATGGATGTGGATTTTCTTCGAAGAAAAATGTGACATACATAAAAAAATACAATTACGAAAAAATGAATTATTAAAATTCTGGATGTAATAAATCAAGCCTGTCTTCTCTACCTATCTAATTATTCTCAGATCTTGGCCAAGACATACATAAACGATCGTTTTATGTAAATTGAGACTGCGGTATTTCTTGTTTTACCTTGTTTAGGAAGTAATTAAATTTGAAACAAAGCTACTTTAATCAACTGAGAAATTCGTGGATAAGCATTGTTGTGTTGCTATACAGAATAATCGTCAAATGACAAAGTCAACGCGTACATTTGAAATATATTTATTGACATATTTAATCCTAACTAATATTATAAATGCAAAAGTAAGTTTGTTTGTTACCTATCCACACTCTGTCTACTCAACTAATCTATTTGAAATCAAAATCAAATCATTTATTCAGAAATTAGGCCTTCACAGGCACTTTTTCACGTCATATGTAAATTAAATGATGTTTACCAAAGCTACAAACTACTAGCATTTCGTAACGACCACTGCTGAGATGAAATGCCGAAAGAAACTCATTCAAACAGTGTTGGTCCCTATCATACCAGAAGGTCTTACCATTTTTTAAATATAAATTTATGTATCAAATTTATTTGACATTTTGCACACGTGCAGTTTGAAGTATGGAGAAGAACTTAGGGAATATAAAACATGTAATTTGTAAGTAAACGAAAACTAACTAGCTTCGCTAGTGTTCGCTGTGCCCTTGCGGGGCGCCACTTGTACTTATCCATTTATATAACCACTCCAAACTTGTAACTTGCAATAAATAAATCTGAATCTAGGGTATCTTTCATCCCAGAAAATTAACGCAGGCGAAGCTGTGGACAAAAGCTAGTTGGATATAAAATACTTTTCATCCATCAACCAGCTCGGTTAAGGTCATTTTATAGTGGGATCTTAAACTATACATGAACATTTATTCCATAGTAATAGAGGCGAATTTGTAATTTTGCGTTAGAGAAAGCTATGAAACTATCACTACGTAATACGATTCACTGAATCTCTTAATTAATTCAAAAGTTTTAATTGTTTAGTCATATTAATCATAAATCACGCTTAATTGGGCAGATATTGATTTTGTTCTGTTTCTGAACTCAGCGGTATCCAGGCGCGGATCCAGTCTCCAAAAGGGTACCAAAGATTTCTTATGCGCAAAAAGTTTAATTTATAGCCAGAATCACGTGTATATTCAGAAGAGCTAACCTGGATTATCTTCTTTTGTGCCATTGAGTATGTACGCAACAAACTATTCCAATATATAACAATATTGAGATAAGAGTTGCGTCAAATTATGATTTTCAAAGTTAGTGTAAATTATTATCGGTTTTCAATTTTGTTTTGTGGCGTACGAAGTCAATTAAGGTTGTGGGCATGCCCGTCGTGCCCACAACGCTGGATCCGCGTCTGACGTTAAGTGCAAATTAAAGTGAAGTGACTTTATTAAGTGAATTGACTTGAACTTTGATTGCTGCCTGATACGAACGCTACATCAGCTGCAAAATGCTGCCTCTTATTCAATAAATAAAATTGTCTGGCTTTAAGGCAAGTGCAAACCTAATGCACGATGCGATCCGGTTAGCGGTGCTTGTTTATTGTGTGGATTTGTGTCGAATGCGGTGTGAATAGACGCGTACTTAGTTATAATTCGATTATATATATTATCTATACTGATAGTTAAACAAACAAAATACAGGATTTAAACCCTGAGCATTAGGCATTCGATCTGCACTGCCGGTTTAACGGGACTTATACTAATAGCACCAACCATGGGAACGGAGTTATAAAACTGTCTCCTTATTTCGCAGGAATTGGACACTCGAATAATAATAGGCAGTTTCTCCCAGGAAATGATTCCAAAGATATTTTGCGAGGTGAGTTTATGCCCGAGTGCGCTTTGAATCCGTAAACTAGCGCCACTGTCATATGTCATATTATCAATTTATTTTATTTATTCGCAAAAAATTAAATAATATGTTAACAGATTGAAGAAGAATTGTAGTGGAAAGTACCATAGTTTTTTATATAGTAAAGATAATAGTACAATATGGTAACAGTTGACTAAATGGATTTTGATGATAGAAAATATGTTTTTATTTTTCGCTAAAATATGAAAGAAATTGAAAAAATGTGATGGTGACACCAGTGTCCGGGTACATAGCGCCCTAATGAATATAAATCCACTTTGACAAGCATTCACGTACATTCTAGAGAGCGCGATTTGTGCGTGTTAGTGAGAGTTCTCTCGACAAGTTTGATAAATTGTAAATTTACACGTATCCGCACGAACGCATTACTGGCCGGCCCGGTGATCAAAGGAAATAAAATTATTTCATTTACATACTTCATTTAATTAGTTTTTTTTTATCTTTTAATTTATACCTAACTTTATCGAAAACTTTCAAGTCATTCTGAATCATTTAATTATGTCAAACAGCAGCGACTCTTTCACCGGGTATCCTTGTCCGTCTATAAATGAGCGTTCGGTAGAATTATTGTAGGTACCATTTTTATTAAAATTATATGCGTATTGACATGATAAAGAAGCCATATACGTACAGTCTATCAGATAGATTCGATTTTTAACGAACTACATTATAGTATGCCATTGCAATATCAAAAAGGAATTGTCAAGATTGGTTGATAAACACCTAGTGTTGCAAGCACAAGGAGACAGCGCCAACATTCATATTCACCACTTTATTGATTTTAAATATATATATATGTATATTTATAATTCTTATAACTTTAAATATATAAATATAATAAAATATAAAATATAAAATGCGTAGTCTCACCGAAGACGAGCGACAAGGCGTAGCCGAAGTGGCGCCTGGCACCACACGAGGCCATGGGCGCAGATCGCCTCTGCCGTGCCGTTGATGTGGCCGCCCCTACCCATGTTGCAAAATTTTTAAACCAATATTTTTGAGACATTATGTATTTAACTTATTTTATTATTTCTATTCTTCTACCACTGTAACTAGTTTCGTGCTCAATAGTCAACTACCGATACGTTTCAATAAATTATCCATATCTTGAGAAAAACAGTACCGTTTAATCTTTTAGGATACATGAGTACAGTCTACTCAAACCCTAAAATATTAAAAGTATACAAAATGAAGTGTAAGATAAAAATTATATAAAGAATATCGTTTCTTTCACCAACCACCCAATGGCTTGAAGAAATTGCTTTTGCGATAAGCCCACCTTGGCGCTCATTTGTTCAATAATATCTATATTTCCAGGCCTTCAGACTAGGCATGTTCGGTGCGGAGTACGCTTGGCTTGTGGCTGGAGCGCCTCCCAGGGTGAGAGGGAACCCACCGTGCACCAGGGCTCAACTGGCGAAGGCTCTTGAGAGTTTGGTTACCGTGACCACCTATAGAGGGCTTGGTGACGTCACTTCTTATTCTGGATTGGTTAGTGCATAACCTTAAATATAGCAAAGCTTCTGTGTACCAGGTTTCGCTAGCGTAGGTTTTATTTGAAACTTTATTGCACAAAATTACAAAAAATATACATACATATGAATGGTTTTTAATACTACTTAGCAATCACATAGGCTTGCAGCTCACCAGATGGACAGTGATTACCGCAGCTTATGGACGCTGCAAGTCCAGGGGTGACACACGCGCCATACCGGCCCTGAATAAATATTTTCACACCCTTTTTGAAGTTCTCTCTACTACTACTATATTCTAGTAATATTATAAATGCGTGAAAGAGTAATTTGATACTCTTTCACGCAAAATTTCTACACCGATTGTTGTGAAATTTGGTACACGGATACAATATAACCTGGATTAACACATAGGGTACTTTTATCCCGAAATTCCCACGGGAGCGAAGCCGTGGGGCGCAGCTAGTAGACCATATATTTACCAAGACCAAACAGAACAAAAGCAGAAGAAAAACAGAAGTTTTTAGAAGGCTCGATCAAATATATCTTACATGCAATTTTGAAGATATTATGGCTGAAAATTTAGAACAGAGTATAATTACATTGCTTATCCGCTGTCAAGTCTTTTTGTCCCTTAGTTACCTTGTACGACATGCGCGGGAGGATGGTCAGGAGGATCTATTAGAGTGAAAACCACATGCCTGACACGGTTAAATCCCTAATTGTAATGCCAGTAATCAAATCAGCCCACAGCCATGTCCCGGCATGTATCAAACTATCAAACACTGATTAATATTCATTTAGTCGTAGCTCGCTGTGGATTCCTAATTGGATTATGAAAAGTATTCACATTCTTAATCTCTCAATTAAGCAACATTCAGTTGTAACATAGGTTATGCTTTTATAGTTACCGGACCAAATGGTTGAGCAAAATTTTATTTTGATAAAATTTCGCTCAGAGATAAACGAAAAATCGCTCAGAAAAAGCCATAAAAAAAAAGTTTTTTTTTTTATGTGTGCTTTTTCTGAGCGACGCCGGGACATACCTCTCGTAGTACAAAGGGTTACGGGTATCAAACGCAAAACCTCCTAAAGACTACTTGGGTACATCAAAACAAGCCACTTTTATTCTACGACTATTCGTGATTCGTTTTTTTTTTTCATATAAAAAAAATACAGTCTACTTTGCGATTCTACACAATTTAACTCTAGTTGCGTTATGTAGCGGAATCAAACATAGAGTTAATGTTTATAGAAACGACATTAAAACTAAAAAAAGGAAAAATTTTGTATTTATTACGTTTAGACAAAAGTCGTAGAACAAAAGATGTTAGTCTCTATGTACCTTATGCGCCTTTGGAAGGTTATGCGTTAGATACCAGTAACCCTGCTGTACATAATAATAGTATGGATCTCTCTACTATACTTTTCCCAATATTATGCCCTGAGAAGCCTCTAGTGCTAGTAATCGTAATAAAAATATATTCCAAGCTATAAAATACGTATTATAACATCCGCAGACCTTTACCTCCAGGAGAGAATTAGGATCGAATGAATAAAATATAAGTCTACCTTCTGTTTACTGAGATTCAGTATAGATACTTACTGAATAGGCCCGGGGCGTCGATAACGTCAAGTAGTAATCGTGTCACAATGGCTTTTCAATAGTAGATCTTATGTATAAGTAATATCTAGATTTGCCCACGTCTTCGCCTGCATGAATATCAAAAATGTATTTAGTCGAATAAAACTAAAGTAGTCTTTAGCTAGTTTTAGCTAGTGTACCCAAATATATATTTATTTATGTACACAAATAACTTTTTTCTACAACTAAAAGAAATAAAAATGTTAAAACTAGTTAAAAAGCTATTAAAAAAATAATAATAAAATAATAAAAAAAAGGATAAGAATTATACCCAAATGAGATAGAAAATTTCCATACAACTACCCGGCTAATAGTTTAGTATCTCATACTCTCATACATAGTGGCTTGTAAAATTTGGCAAACGGTGAGAGTCAAGATATTGGCACTCTGTCCCGTTTTTTTCTAGTGTAATTCTTTTTCTTGTATGAGCGAAACAAAAGATATAGCGAAATCTATAGTTTTCCCAGTTATATACTAGTTACTATCGAAAAACCATTGTGACACGATTTTGACTTAACATTAAAGAATGAACACCCAGATTTTGTTGCTTTGGAAACGAGAATGAAGTAACATGGAATTGTTGTGGTTTGATAAAGTCATAAGGGTCAAAATCACAAATTCAGTTAGCAAGAAATTAATTAATCTGGGGGCACGGGAGTGCCCCCGCCAAGACGAGCCAAGGGAAGTGCAAAGGCACTACCTACCTTTTCTCGAAACGTTTCGTCGTATTTCTGAAGTCGTAACTTTGGTTTGGATAACTCCAGATAGTCAAAATTTTCAAGATATAAAATACCATGAATACATTAATTAAACATGCAAAGTTTGAATATCGTAAAACGTCGTCCAAAAACCCATAATTCGTCACTGACTCACTGACTGATTCACTGATCATCAAAATTGTTAGGTACTTCCTGAAGTCTTAGAAAGCTGAAATTTGGTATGTAAGCTGATATTAGTACAGAGACAATAAAAAAACACAACCTAACCCAACCCCTTGGTAAAGTGGAAACCCCTTGGTGGAAGTTTGTATGAGACTAGCACTATTTCTTGTGCTAGATCTTAAAATTAGTAAAAAAAACTTCTTGTAACAAATAAAAAAATACGTGTGTGATATTTTTTCAAAAATCATCCCCTAACTCCTTAAAAGGAAGTGAAAGTTTATACGGTAATAGTGACGACGTCCGTCGCTACAAGGTCAATAAAAAAATGAAAAAATTATATAAAAAAATTAAAAAAAAAAGTTAAGAAGACAAAAAAAATGTGGGACCAAAGAAATGCAACAGTAAAACACCTGGTTGCATAGATTTTACCAACTTACAAAAATAAATGAAATCCCACCAAAAACATTTTCATGTAAAAATGTTGCCAAGACGAGTTTCGTTTGTTTCACAAACTTCACAAACAAGTTTAGTAAAAATGTATGAAAAAGTGATCAGATCTCATGTAGAGTCAAAATTCTTGATATATGCGCCCTAACTAATGTGGCTTGGCCGTTTTGCTACCGTCTCGTAGATTTATTTTATACAGTGTGTACCTAGATTTAGGGTTTTTTCAGATAACTTATTCGTTGTCTGTTAGTCAAAACTTTCATAAAGAGTATTCAAGGTCTTCGAGTAGTTTTATTTCACGTTTTATAACACGAGTGATAGAAGCTGAGACGTTCCCTTGTTTATTATGGTTTAACCCGGGCGAACCCGGGACGGGCCCCTAGTTAAAACAATAACATCAAGTACGTCGTTTAATTTCTTTTTATTTTATTTCTCCTTACAATGCACTGAAAATCACTCCTAATATTTACCCCTCAAACCTGAAGATATGGAGCACCTCTCGACACGATATTTATCTTAGTAAATAAATTCTCATGTGTATCGCGCCATTGGAGAATGTCAACAAATGGAACATCCTACATTACTTGAAAGCTGTATGCCTGGCATTGATTTGTTCCACTTTGTATTTAGGTTGATCCCTAGAATAATCTGTTTCTATATTATATACTCAATAACAGGTATTAAACGCGCACATATTTCCCGGACGTTTCGGACCTCGTTACAACCATCCGTGGTGTCTGGGCGACTGACTCAGCAAGCTACGACTTCTGCCCGATATAATCTTTCCATACTACTACCGCCATATTGATTCTCCGCCAAGTACCGTCACAAAGTCACAATACCTACACACTGATAGTGTCCTTATTCTGTAGCGCATTTTGGTCGATTTCAATCAATCGTATGTGTTTGAACTTTTGAACTTCGAACAAAGACATAGGTAGGATAAGGATCTAGGTTATCTGATAATTTAATATCAATTATCCCAAAAAAATAAATGCTCCCATGGGAAATGCAAACGCTAAATAATAATTTCAGACTGGGACGAAACACGTAAGTCATATATAGAAGAAATCAGGGCATGAGCTCGGGAATTTCGCTCGTAAGGGCACGCACAAACGCTCCGAACCTTTGAAGTTCGACAGCCTTCGATATGAGGAAGCGAGTAATGATGAGACGCCCACACTCAACTGAGTGTAGTTTTATATCTTTGAAGTAGTAGATACACTATCTGACTCGGGATAAAAAAGTTCACACGCATAATATAATGAATTTCAATTCATACGAATAGAACTCAAAAGTCATTTAGCATTTTAGATTCATATTAAAAACAAAAACATTAATTACTAACTTTTAGCGCGTAAATTTCTCACGGTTCACGGAGGCCAGTTCAATTTTCCAGGAAGAAAACACCCATATTACCTTACGTCCTAGAAAATTAACTGCTTCCATGGGACATTCACGCGGGCGGTAGGTACTTCATGTAGGTATGTGTCGCAAGATAAAAAGCGGTAATATATAGGTACTTAGTTATATCCCTAGTGATATAATTTTATGCCAGAACATAGTTATAAGAATGCTATTTATTACTATGTTACTAGGAATATAATTATAAAACGGATCAAGTTCAGTAATATTGCTGATTGGATTATATTACTGGATTAAGTTTAGTGTAATAAAAATCTACCATAGATGCAAATAAAACAATATTAAATTGGTTTTCATTCTTATTACAAAATCAACTTTTGGTAACCTGCATTAATTTAAAATACTACTAACTGCATTAACTATGCGTATTTAAAGAAAGGGAATTAATTATTCAGTAAGTATGCCATTTTGATGCCTTCATAACAATGGCGGTAATGACGACTTCAAGAAGATTTGTTAAGTAGATAAAGCGTGAATTGTTAACAAGACAACAAACATTAGTATTATATTAATTCATCATCATCTGCAGCCCTCGGTGACCCACTGCTGGGTATAGGCCTCCTTCCGTCTCTGCCAACAAATCTCTGTACTGGGCCATCCCTATCCAGTTGTTGCCAGCAATTTAGACGAATTACAATAGCAATTTACAACTTTTACTTTTAGACGAATGAAATGTTCCATCGTGAAATGAAGACGGCAGGAGTAGCGGTGTCAACATATGCCCCTCAGACATACGATGCAGTGTGGGCCATAGCGCTGGCCTTGAGCAAGGCCGAGAGCATCTGGAGGAGTGAGGATGTGACTGAAGATAATAGTACGTTACATAAAGGGGGTTGGGAGATGGGATTGCAGTATTTCGACTACGATAGAAAGGACATGGCTGAAGTTATACTGTACCAGCTGGGAAATTTGAGCTTCTTGGGCGTTTCGGTGAGTGTTTTGTGACTGCTAAACTGGAAATTTCAGGTTCCAGCCCCCCGGTCAGTTTAAAATTGAAAATGATATATTTCAGATTAACCTGGGTCTTGGATGTTTATCTATATATGTATATGTTATAAAATATTGTATCGTTGAGTTAGTAGGTACCCCATAACACAAGTCTCGAATTTATTATACTAACTCGATCTGTGTGATTTGTCCAAATGATATTATTTATTAGACAATTAGAATTCAAATGCTAAAATTCCGTTCTGTCTGAAGACATGCAGACAAGATGTAGCACTTTCTATAAACGTGTAAGGTTGATCTGCTATAGGTAAGGTCGTCAAGAATAGGTCTCAAGCAAGTCGCCCAATAATTGAAAAAAAAAAAAATTGTATTTTTACAGGGTCCCATATCATTCAACGGCGCCGATCGCATTGGAACCTCTGCATTTTACCAAATTCAAGGTAAAATCCTAATGTATTGATTATGGAAATACCTACTTGTGTCAAGCTTTCTTTTCCCTCTCCTATATTATATTTTTTATTTATAATTTAATAGCATCCAAAACAGATTACAAGCACTTGATGTGCCTACAAGAAAACAAGTTTTAAGTAGCTGACGTTGTCAAAGATCTTTCCTCTTGTCTCTAACTTTGAACAACGTTATATTCTCTTTAGACTACACAAAAGACATGAGCGACTACAGCATTGATTTAATATTGTTGAAGGTGGTCGTCCAAAACTAGTGGCCCTTTACACAAACGGTCGCGAACTGCCCTGTCCGGAATGTTCACGCGCGCAGTGGGCAGGCGGAGTGCCTGCTGCTAGGAGAGTCTTAGTCTCTAGACTGGTGTCTGTGTGGCCGCCGGCTAGGCTCGCTGTGGCCGTGATGGCGGCTACAGGAGTTGCTTTATCGTTGGCGTTCTTAGCCTTCAACTTGCATTATAGCAAACGACGGTAAGATCTGATGAAAGTTTTTATTTGTAGGTTATGTCTTCGGAAGCCAATAGCCTTTGGGCTCACTGAGACAAAGGAGTAAGGTTTATGTACACACCAGCGCCTGTCCCGGCTTCGCTCGGGTAAAAACATAATAAATTATACCTCCAACTTACCTCAGGAATCATTCTATCTATTGGTGAAAACCGTATGAAAATCTATGAGGTAGTTTTTGAGTTTTTCGCGAACAGACAGACAGACGTGGTAAAGGACTTTGTTTTATAATGTGTAAGGATAAGGATATAAATATTACAGGAAACACTGCTCTTAGTTTGTAGCATTAAGAAATAATAAAAATAAAGACGTGAACAGATTTTTGTGAACTTCATATTTCTGAATATATTCTTTGTCTTGGTCCAATGACTGGAGGAAGGTAGAAGGTAGCTGACAACTATGAATACAAGAAGCCACCACATTTATTGGTTTTTTTTTACACCGTACAAATTTCATGAGCAGATCTGTATGATGAAACTTGGTTTTTAAAGAAATCTATGTCAAAATGCGCATACAGTTAACGAACACGAACGCAAGACAATTGGAACGATATTGTTTATGACCATTTATAATATTTATGTGCAATACTTCGTTATGGCCTTATATTATATTATTGTATATATTACTGTTTCCACGTTAGGTCGATCAAGCTATCCTCCCCTCGGCTGAACAACATGACACTAACAGGCTGTGTGCTGGTGTACACAGCTGTTGCTCTATTGGGTGTTGACAGCGCAACTCTTCCGTCACACGTTCCGTTTTCTGTCATGTGCACTGTAAGTATAACATGGATTTAATAAGTAATTCGTCTAATACTAATTCCATGGAGTATAATAATAATTCTTCTTCTTATTTGTCAAATTCTAATTGCAATTAAAAGTTTTCTATTCTAATATAAAGGTATGTAACGTTTTATATTCTAAATCAATTAAATAGTATGTCGTAACCGCCGTTGCATGGGTCGGGCCCTACCAAATGAAATCCGCTTCAGGTCATCACCATAGATCAATTTAATTCTGAAGTTCTTATCAATGGAGTATTTTCTATAGATTTTAGAGGTAAAATCTATGGTAGGTTACAGGTATCATTACCAAATTGCTTCAAGAGCTACCAACATAATACCTATAGTATGTACTTCCCTGTTTACTTATTAAACAATTTACGAATTTTTCATATAGGAAAAAGGACGGGAAAATTCCATAAATTGTTTGCTTTTTACGTCGAATTTGTTATTTTTGAAAAGTTTTAACGAACCGAATTCTTTCAGGGCCGCGTGTATATTCTGTCCGCTGGTTTCTCTCTGGCTTTCGGCTCCATGTTCGCCAAGACTTACAGAGTTCACAGGATATTTATAAGGTGAATTTTTAGATAAACAGGTATACGGATAATTGGTTTTATTAGCACATGCGCCTAATGAAAATACGTCAAAGACATTTATTTTTCAACTTATTAGAACCCTGATACGAGAAGTTTTAATAAGGTATCTACTACTACTTCTTGCTCGCGACTTAGTCGGCACAAAAAAAATTATCAATTTCGAGTAAATCTCTTAATGCTGCCCCAATCCCCCTTGAAACCTTATGTACAAAATTTCAAGTTTCTACGCCCTTTGCTGTATGTCTTCAATAATAAATAACCATGAAATAATCGATCTATTGATCGATTATTTATAATAATAAAAATCAACCATCTTTTCCATCCATAACGGAGAAGAAGGGTGGAGACCAAAAGAAACAGCCAAAAGCTTTAGTAACGTGACCAACTTGTCGACTTGGTAAATTGCCTTCATTTTACTATTTTTATTCACGAGAACACGTGTCTAGACCGTAGTGAATTAAGACGCAAGAAGTCTATTTAAAATTACCTGGTCAAGTTATGTTTTTCGGCAGTTTTTGACAACACTGCGTTACAAATACTTTACAATTTTCAGCAACCGAAGCGGCGTCTGCAAGACGAAGCTCCTCCAAGACACGCCCCTCATATCCCTGGTCTGCGCGCTGCAGTTCATCGACGGCCTTATCATCACGCTGTGGGCTGTGGTCGACCCCATGGAGAGGCAGCTCAGGAACCTCACTGCCGAGATTAGTGACACTGATCGCAGTGTTGTCTATCAGCCACAGGTTGTTATCCAAATTATTTATTATTGGATAGACCATAGTACAAATGAGTAATGACCCTATCTAGTATATTCTATCTACTTCTACAGAGTTCACCGTTTCTATTGCGTTCACAAAGAGAAACAAGCATAGCCTAGGCTAAGCTAAGCATTGTAACTTCTCTTGGGACCACATCTTAGAGCCACAAATCAGTAATGGTGATTTAAAGGCCTTCGTTCTTGAGATATAACTGATGCATTGTTTTTCTTCACAGGTAGAAGTATGTAAATCGCAAAACACGACCGTCTGGCTATCAGCACTGTACGCTTACAATGGCCTTCTTCTTGTCGTTGGGGTCTACATGGCCTGGGAGACTCGCCACGTCAAGATTTCTGCCTTAAACGACTCCAAATACATCGGTATCAGCGTCTATTCTGTGGTGATCACCAGCGCCAGTGTAGTGGTTATTGGCACGTTGTTGGCGGATCGACCTACCTTGGCTTATATTTCTATCACCACTTTGATTCTCATCACGACCACGTCGACTTTGTGCTTGGTGTTCTTGCCCAAGATTATGGCCTTGAGGAGCAAAAGTAAGTTTCACCTTTTTTCCCCTTAATGTAGGACTGGTAGGTATAACGTATGACAAATCAGTGAAGTAAAATTTACTTATGATAATATCCACCTCCAAGGCGTAAATGGAGAAGAAGCGCCATTCTTAATGTGTTCCTGTATTTCCTCGTAATTACTTATCAATTGAATTTTGTTATATTACCTAATAACCTTATTTCCAGCTGAAGACGATCCAGTGATACAAAGTTTAGGGCTGCGAATGGAATGTAAGACAAGGAGATTCGTGACCGACGAAACACAAGAACTGCGCTTCAGGATAGAGATTCAGAACAAGGTGTACAAGAAAGAAGTAATAGCCCTGGATAAGGAGATAGGAAGACTGGAAAAATTGCTAGCAGAACCGTTAGAATCGAACAGCAGTTCATCGCTGTCCATAGCCTTGCACAGACGTGTAAGTATATATTCATCCTTCAAAGTGTCAATTTGTATTCCTAAATTTCAATTCACAAAATACCGACTACCGAAAAAGCTTTCTCCTGAACTAAACGGTATCGTCGACTCCCCAAACAATAAACATATAAACAAAAAAACATATTAGGACAAATCACACAGATTGAGCTAGCCCCAAAGTAAGTTCGAAACTTGTGTTATGGGATACTAACTCAACGGTACTATATTTTATAACAAATACATATATAGATAAACATCTAAGACCCGGACCAATCAGAAAAAGATCGTTTTCCATCATGACCCGACCGGGGGTCGAACCCGGGACCTCTCGGTTCAGTGGCAAGAACTTTACCACTGCGCCACCGAGGTCGTCAAAACAATACGTCTTCACAAACAATATTTCAGAAAAATTGGTAATTGTAAAGTCATTATCTCATCGTCAAGTATACTCCTAGAATTTCTCCTAGCATTCATAATCTTCACACGTGACGTGGCACAAGAAAAGATACCTTATGGAGAGAAGTCCCTTAGGACGTTCCATTCGCTCATTCTTATTAAAGACTAGCTTATGCCCGTCCATCGCATCCTAGGATTAAGATGCGCATAAGGTGTCATATAAGTTTTTCATAAGGCTTTTCTCGTGGAACGTCACAGATGTTAACTAACGTATGATCTCTATATTACAGACGGAACTAAACACGGTGGAAGAAGAAGGTCGCCGATCTGACTCGTCGCACCGAACCACCAGCGTGAGCGGGGGCCTGCCCATGCTTCTGCTGTCCGTGTTGCCGCCCGTCATACCGCGCGCCAGCTGGCCCTCAGCCGAGGCCTGCCGCCCCAGGTATCAAACTGTCTATTCCTTGCTTCGACAGCTCAGCGACCCAAATTGTCCTCCGATATAAGAACTCATTCAGTCTTTGTCCTGCTCTTTCTCCCTTTCTCAACTTCAAGTGTTCTCGTGACCGGAGTGCCTATAGCCAGCAGAGTCGTCGCCTCATTCGATATCCATGGGAGAATATACGGTCCTATTTATAATGTTATATACTTATATATATTAATGTGATATACTTAAAGTAACACTGCTATCAGATTTTATTCGCCCAAAAGGCCTCTCACATGACTTTTACAGCAAGTGGTGGTCTATAAAAACTTTCATACACAATTGATATGTATCAATTTGTATATTAGCCAATAACAGATGACTGAATGGCACATCAAACGAGGAATTTAAATTTTCAGGAACTCCGTCAGCTTCAGCTCGCAACCGAAACTGTCCTATCGCAAATCACAACCAGCCATAGACCTTTACAACCTCTGCTTAACTCGACCAGAAAACCACGGTTTACTAAACCGAATCAAGAGCTTCTTCGGCAGTCGACCTTCGAGCAGAAAAGCGTCAACTATGAGTATAGCTGACCCATCTGGTTCGAGTATCGCCAACGCTTTGAAACTACACGTAGGCATGATTGCCGGTCTAGTCCCAGGGATAAGGAAACGCTCAATGGTTGTCTCATGCAACACTCTGAATGTTCCTAATCCAGAATTGAGATTACGTAGGGAATCGTACGCGAAAAGCGGGCCAATCATTCGTGTCATAGACGACGAGCCGTCTTGCTCAAATTATGAGCCAGATAGGCGTGTCAGCACTGGTGGCAACAAATATGTAGCTGAACCAGAAACGAAGGTAAATTTCGTGTTACCCACACCTCATAAAAGGGCTAGGTCGCATCAGAATTCTTGCGAGAAAATCAAAGGATCGCCGAGATTCCCCCACAGACTTACTCCGTCTACAACAAGCCTGACAACTATTGACACTAGGAGGAAAACGAGTGCCGATAGCGTGTTTTGTATATCAGGGAAGAGTCTAGACGAGTATAGAAGGCACAGTCATCAAAATGTTTGTAGTCAAGGTAAAAATGCACTAGAAAGTAGGTGGAAAAGTACTGAAGACGCACGGCCTGGGCCTTCTACGAGGCACTAAGTGCTATTCTAATTTAATATAAAAGCAATATTATATTTTAAAACAGATTTCAAAGACAGTGAAAAAGCCACATAAAGCAGACACGATGAGGGAGAAAAACATATTACTGCTCTGTCTCATTCCTCCGCGTGTATTTCTAACACGGTTTCTCTTTCTTGTGCGAACAATATAGATATCAATCATCATTTGCCTTACCTTGTCCCATCATCTGGAGTCGGCGAAAAATGTCTGTTCCCTCCACAATTCTCTATCTTTTGCCATATTTGGATCCACCCCCAGCAACCTCATATCCTCCCTGACACAATCATCCATCTCTTCTCTAGGGCATCTCTTCATCTAGGCCTTCCTCGTCCTCTATATCCATGTACCTTCCTACTTAAAGCTTTCCTTCCATCACGTGTCCAAACCAACAGAGTCTATTACATCTAATTTTATCTTTTATAGGCGCAACTTTCAAACTTCCTCAGATATAAATATTCCTTACCCTGTCCATTCTTGTAACCCCGCACATCCAGCGTAACATCCGCATTTCGGTAGAGTGAAGTCTCTTTTCGTCCTGCACTTTGGTGGCCCAACATTCCGATCCATACATAATTACAGGTCTCACAACAGCTTTATAAATCTTACCCTTCAAGTTTATCGGCAAGATTGGGTCACATATAGTGCCGGTCACTGCTCTCCACTTCTGCCATCCCGAGTTGATTCGTCGCTTTACCTCCTTATCCACTTCTCCGTCACTCTGGAGTAACGAGCCTAAATACTTAAAATAAGAGCAAACGGGTAAGAGGCTACTAGCAATAGTGAGAGCTACTTTATTTGAATCATCCCCAAAATCACAGAACAGACACTCTGTTTTTGTTCTGCTGATTTTCAAGCCAACAGATTCCAAAACTTGCTGCCACATATTGAATCTGTTCTGTAAAAGTGTACCTTCTTCCTCTATAAGTATATCATCTGCAAATGACATACACCAGGGAACCTCTCCTTGTAGTGCCGATGTCAAAGCATCCATGACTAACAAGAAGAGGTATGGGCTTAAAGCAGATCCCTGATGCAGGCCAACAGTGACACCAAACCCCTCGGTTACTCCGGCGACAGATTTTACCTTCGTGACAGGTTTCTGGTACATTGCGCGAACCAACTGGATGTACTGAACTGGCACTCCTTTTCGCTTCATAGCCCACCACAATACTTCTTTAGGTACCCTATCGGAGGCCTTTTCAGGCCAGGTAGGCCAGGTTTTTATGTGCACTTCTGTATTTCTCGACTAGTTGTCGTACCGTAAATATAGCATCTATCGTCCCCTGCCCGACATAAACCCAAACTGGTTTTGAATAACGTCCGTTTTATTCCTTAACCTCTTTTCTATAATTTACTCCCATACCTTCAACTTAATTTTATTCCTCGATACCCATTGCAGTCTTGAACGTCACCTTTCCACTTAAAAATAGGTACCAAGAAACTGTTACTCCATTCATCGGGTATTACACATTCACGCAACAGTTTATTGAAGAATAAAGTTAACCACAATATTGATATCAATATAATTATCTATAATTTACATTAAATTATAGATAATTATATTGATATCAATATTGTCTATGCAATCAATCTCTTTATCAAAAATTGTGGTAATTGATGGCCTATTTATAAACAGATTTCGAGTACAGATAGCTATAAGAGTATAGGCTAAGTATGGTCTTTAAAATTACTATAAATTGAGGTATGTACTTCAAAAATTAATGTAAATGTAAACTATTATTTAAAAGTTTTAGCTGTATAAAAATTCCAATGGCCGCCTTTTCTTATGATCACAGAAATCTGGAAATATGATCGTATGATCGTTTTACCTTTCGAAGTACTTAACTTAAAAAAAAAACATTAAATTAATTTAAAATCTTTTTGTTAAAGATCAAAAATGTGCTAACTGAAAAATAATAATTGTACATGACAAAAGGAATTACAAAAACTTGTATCGCGCAAGAAATATTATTATTTGTTTTTTATTTACGCTGCAAGCTCATTCATAGTATGACACTTCGCATCGCGCGAAAATGCAGCTTAAGTAATATCAACATTTGCTAACACTTATTTTCTCGCAATTTTAATCTGTTTACAAGAGCAGTGGCTACACAAACGGTATGCTTGTGTTGTTTACATATCATATTTAGTATTTTTGTGATATTTTAGTTTAATATAGGTACGTATACCTAGATATCTATAAATATATTTATGTGTGCCAAACTGAATCTAGTCAAGTAAATATCGAATTAGCGAACTGAAAGCGCATTTATATACACATAAGACTTGATTATTAAATCTATTTTATTTAAATAAAATCTCAATATAATCTTCAATTTGTGCCAAAACTAGAATGAAAAACATTTCATTGTCTAGTCGATTTGGATAATTTTATAATAACTCGCCTGATAAAGGTCAAAATATATGTAGTCATTCCCATAACCACATATCATATGAAAATTTCTCATATTATTTTGAGATATATTGTAATAACGCAAGTCGCAAACAACCCACATTTGTATACTATAAAAAATACGAGTAAACACACACTTATATTTGTAACTGTGAGTATATATAATATACTTACAAAATTCTACACCTCTATGGTACAGTCTACAGGATATCCACCAATGCATAATTCTCATGCAGTTGATTGTACTTACATTTGGACCACATTTTCGATACCTATTTCCTGTAACACATTATATGGTAACAAGATTATATATTTAGTATATTTTTAGACATAATTGTATTAAAGCCTGTACAAGTTGAAATGACGTGCGCCACTATAACATTAATTTATTCTTATAAAGGCCCGGCATCATTGCTCTGTCGTCCTCTGTAGAAATTGTATGGAGTTTCGGTGTATGTCGAAGCACCAGTGTGAAAACCAATGTAGCGGCAACGCGTTAGGTCGACGGAACGGAGCAATGAGACCGAGAGGCAGTAAAAATGTGTATGCCTAATATATAAATGTACAGTCAACGGCACCTCAACTTAACCCGCATAAAACTCTGCAACGGAAATAGCGCGAATTTGTTATGATTTTGCGAAGGTTGATGTACTGCTGGGTGTACACAAAATGTTTTTAAATCTGTGACAAAATCGGATATTTGAATTGGCTAATAAAAAAATACAGACACGACAGTTTGAAAAGACCCCATATTTGAAGACGCGTCTGATATGTTATCAGAAAAGTTACCTAATAAATAAATAAATAAATAAATAAATATATTAGGACAAATCACACAGATTGAGCTAGCCCCAAAGTTCGAGACTTGTGTTATGGGATACTAAACTCAACGATACTATATTTTATAACAAATACATATATAGATAAACATCCAAGACCCGGGCCAATCAGAAAAAGATCATTTTCCATCATGACCCGACCGGGGATCGAACCCGGGACCTCTCGGTTCAGTGGCTAGAACCTTACCACTGCGCCACCGAGGTCGTCAATCCTATCAATCAACCTAATCGTATGTATGTACATAATTCGGAATAAGCATAGAAAGTCTATTTAAAATAGGTACCTATGTATAAATATTATACAATTTCGAAAAAAAAAAAACATGAGATGTGTCCTTTCAGATAGCACAAGCAGAATACCACTTTAATTGATAAATTTTATTAATTACGTGATTTCACTAATACTATGATTTCATATCAAGTTCTACATTGTTTATAACGTTTATATTAAATAAATATACCCGATTGTAATAGCCTGCATAGTGCCGCAAGTCATATCAACCTAGACAAACTCATGTCTCTCGCACATGAGTGCTTCTAGAAAGTGTTCAAATTTTATATACATACCTATGTATAAAAGTGGACTCCTGTCAAATTCCTAACGGTAAATAGATTCGTGTGATATACGATAAAAGTACATGGTCATTTTATTTAAAATCCTGTCTTCCTCTATTCTTTCCAACGAATAAAATTGTTTCCCATCACCAGATAAATTCTGCATCGTGTGTCATCATCACTACATTACCTAAGCTGGGAATCGTACCCAGGACCTCCAGATAACTGACGGACGTGGTTATCACTACGCCACGAAGGTAGACAAAAAGTGCCGACAGAAGTGAAAACTTGAATATTAACGTTGTGCATTTTTGACGTCTTACAAATTTCGGTAGGTGCATGCGGGTTTGCATATCACTTTTTCTGATTCGAAGAAGACGCAGCGAACCAATCATATTGCATTGTGATAGTCGTTACGTCACAATGGCGCAATGTGATTGGTTCGCTGCGTATCACTTCGAATCGATTCGAAGTGAAATGTAAACCCGCACTTCGCCCACTGACCACGTGTCTTGCCGCGAGTATAACATTTTTTACCCATCAAAATAAGTGCACAACGCCGCTAAAGAAGTTTTCACTTCAACAAAACACAAAATAAAACACAAATAACAATCTACACAATATATTATCTATCCAACTAAAGCTCTCTCGACGGACTTAGCGATCCTTTCTTCGATAATTCTCTTTATGTTCGCGTTGACGCTCGGCAGCTCCAATTGTTTCCTCACAGAGGTTTCTATCCGTTGCACAAGTTCCACCTCCCGCGGCCAAGCGATGAAGTTGGTGACGGAACAGTTCGGGGGGGAGCCCAGCCGGCCCGTACGCCCACAACGGTGAATGTAGTCCGCAGTGTACAGAGGAAAATCATAATTTATTATATGTTGTGTCTGGAACAAATCCCAACTAATATTACAAATGCTAAAGCTTGTTTGTTTGTTATCACCTCTTTACGCGTTATTTACAGTCTTATTGAAATTTCGCATGTATGGAGAAGGACATAGGGCACCTTCCATCTCGAAAAATACTATTGTTACCGTGGGATTTGCGAAAAACCTGTATTCTATTATAGGTGGCGCTAAATGCTAATGAAGTTTGCAATAAAAACACTAGATGGCGCTGTGTATTTTAAATGCACTATGTATATTTAATTTCAACTATCCCAATTGCGATAAAAATACTGTTTCCGAGGGCATTTCAGCGGGAGAAGCCGCGAGTAAACAGCTAGTGTTAAGTATAAAGGTAAGCATTTTTAACGACCTCTGTGGTACCATGCCAGACTGCTAAACTGAAATCGATGGAATGTCAGATCAAGATTGAAAAAGATCTTTTCATATTGACCTGGACTGTGGATGTTTATAAGGTATGTATATATTATAGAATATGGTTTCGACGGGTTAGTATCCCATAACACAAGTTTCGTACTTTGTGTGGTTTGTCTTTGTCCCTAAATATTTATTTATATTTAAGACATATAATTATTCATAGAGACTACCATATGAATCCTTCAAAAAGGGCGTGAAAAGATTTCTTCAGGGCAACGCGCTTGTGACACCCCTAGTGTTGCAGCGTCCAGGGCGCGGGACCACGCAACATCAGGCGTTCATAGCTGTTTGAGGAAGAACCAGTAAAACGCGCAAATGTTGGAAAACTTAGTCCAATAATACTCACTCTAAGTGTATCTAGTCCTCTTGAAGCGATATCCGTACACGACACAACATTGATTCTCCCACTTTTGAACTGCTCAAATCTCCCCAGTTTCTGCAGTACAGGCATCTGCCCATTAATGTTGATGCATTCGATATTATTTTCGTTCAGGAACATTGACACAAAGTTGCTGGTGGCAGTCTTGTTTGAGAATATCATTACTGGTTGATTAAGGTTCACATTGGCTTGGGCTAGTCTCAGCAGTTCAACGGGTTTCTGAGCTTTACCGATACGTAGGAATCTGAAACAGGTATTGGTAAAAATTTTGCTTTAGATACAGCTTGCGGGTAAAATTAATATATTTCATCTTGGGTCAATTGGTTCAATGTATTAAAATCAAATCATTTATTCAGAAATTAGACTTTCACAGGCACTTTTTCACGTCAATTTTTATAATAAATAGTTATTTCTCACAAGCTACAAACTACTAGCGTTTCGGAACGACCACTGCTGAGAAGAAATGCCAAAGGAAACTCATTTGCACAGTGTTGGTCCCTATAATGCCAGAAGGGCTTACCATTATTGTTTCTTACGATGTTTTTTTTCCGAATTTAATCAAAAATGTAAATATTTTGACAGAAAGACAGATTTTCGCAATTATTATATCAGTATCCTGTTTTAACAGAAACTTTAGGATTCTGGAATACATCCTTCCTTTACAGATCAGGAGGTTTTGGAAGCTAAACATCCTTGAGTGCACATGACTAATAGACTACAATCTTCCTCATTTCATTCAACTTGCCTTAGTGTGTTAATAATATGAGTGTGGATGTGTTTGTTTGTTGGTATAGATAGGTCTTGGATGTTTATCTATATATGTATTTGTTATAAAAATATATTATCGTTTAGTTAGTATCCCATAACACAAGTCTCGAACTTACTTTGGAGCTAGCACAATCTGTGTAATTTGTCCTAATATATATATTTTTTTTAATTTAAGAGGTATAGATGGTACACTAACTTTTGAGGCACATGCGGTAAGATCCTGTGAAGGTTGGAAGTGGTGACGGTCTTCAAGGAGCCGGGGTCCACGAAGGAGCTGACGGCGTCCGGCAACTCGTGCGGCATCGTCGCGCTCACCAGCGACAGCTGACAGCCTTGAGGCACTCTCTGGATATCCACTTTGTACTGAAGCTACAAAATTATTGGAATTGATTACCTGAAGTAGTTTCTGCTGGCAAAATTATTACAATTGATTATATGAAGAAGTCATTCTTGCTCTCTCTCTCTCTCTCTTGCATTTTTTTATTAGCGATCAGGCTCGGCTCACAAGAGATCTATAAAAATTCGGGAATAAATTGTCTAAATAAGTGAAAACTGCATCAAAATCCATTGAGTGGTTTAACTGAAGAAACCTTAGAGACCGACAGACACATATGGAGACTTTGCTTTATAGTAGTGAAATTTTATCACACAAAATACATTTTGTAATACTTGACAAGTGTATATAGATGTGGCTTTTGATGAACAAGTTTTTCATATATTTTGTGATTTCGATGATTTGTAATTGTGTCATCTTAACAATTGTAATAATTGTTGAATCAGAATTTTTTTGTGGCCCTGTACATTTGGCACAAAATAAATAGTCCTGACAAAACATGAATCATATAATAAACAAATATATGTACATCAATAAACTCACACTTGCTTTCTAGTAAAAGCTAGCTACATCTAAGATATACCTAGCTAAATGTTAACTATAACAAATAGTTAACATTTATAGGTTAACTATTTGTTGTGTTCATCATCTCCTTCTCAGCCACACGATATTCACTGTTGCACATATGATGATGAAGTATACTGTATACTTACAGGAAATTTCTTCAACAAATTGGCCAGCTTGTCTATGAAGCTGTCATCCAAGAGCGTGTCAGCTTCGTCCAGAACTACATGGTGGACATTGTTGATCTTGTAAATACCAGTTGTAACCAGTTTGCTATAAGCTCCGATGGTAGTCACAAGCATGTCACAGTATTCTATGGGCGGGTTTAACATCTTCTGCTTGGTTTTCCCGCCAACAAGGGTTGTCACATTCAGGTTCAGTTCTTGGGCTATGTTCTGCGCTATTTCTCCAATTTGTGTGGCTGAAATATTGAGATTAAAATGAGCTGTATGGTAATATCAGAAAAGCTTACCTATCAAGTACCTCAATGTTTTTTTCTTCAAGGAAGTTACAGTTGAATTATCATTTGGGGCTCTGTTAGTTAATCCTTGATGCATTTCAAGCACTAATTTAAGCACTAACACATACATATGAATTCATTTTGATGACAATATGCCTAGCACACACTAGGTCACAGACTGGAGCCCTCTATGACACATTGCTGGGCATGATGATAATAGTATTATAACATACCTAGTTCTCTGCTTGGAGTTATAACAACAGCCAATGGGCTATTGAAATCTTCAGGCACATTTTGCTTCCATAGCCGTATGTGCTGAAAAATGGGGAGCAAATACGCCAACGTCTTGCCGCAACCAGTCTCGGCTGTCAATACGGTATTATAACCCTTTAATATAGCTGGTATCGCTTTGGCTTGTATTTTAGTGGGTAAGGAAATCCCATTATTAGACATAACCTCAATCAACTCTTTTTCAACACCGATTTCTTCGAAACTTTTCTTGTAAACATCTTTTTCAGTTTTTTTACTGGCATCCCCGTAAATAACAAAGTAATCCCCTTTGGATTTGTTGTGTAACCAACCCTTGGAAGCAAGTTTTACCCCTTCGAACTTACTGTACGTTTGGCCCTCGTAGTGATTGAATTCTGGCCGTTTACATGATATTATTGGCAGTTTCTTCTTTGATTGTTGAGCACTGTAGTAACGGCAATATGATGTTTTAATGATTTGTCTTATTTTCGACATATTTAACTCCTGATTTACGTATTTACATGAACTTCTTCATCTTTGTTCTTCTTTTTTTTTTTGTTTATTCCCTCGTTTTATTGAGGAGGCAAAGGGTACTAGCCCATACAGCCAAGTCTTTTGTACCTTTGTTCTTCATCTTACAATATGTTCATGCCGAAACGTCAAAATCACGTTGTATGTCAAATTTTGCGGACAGGCGCGGTGGGGCGGTGATTATGATTTCGAAATAACTATAAACTCTTAGATTAAAAAAAAACAGTTACGTAAATTTAATTTTATTAAAATTTCGATTATTCGTTACAGTTTTGATATTAAAAAATATTACATGCTTGAGAGGGCAGTTTTAAGCTTTTGACTTTGAAAAAGACAAAGATAATGAGTTAAAATAGCCAAATGAGATAGAATAGAACGATATTTCGGTCAGCCAAAATGTTTATTGGGATTATTTTGTTTTGTCAGTCAATGACAACCTGTCATTGTCAATGCCACTTAAAAGGTGGTGTTGTTGTTTTGTTGTTGAACATCGTTTGAATGGACAACAAGGTGTTGTTTAGTTAGAATTTGCAACTCTTGAAGTATTTTAGAGGATATCAGTACCGTGCCATATTATTAACTGAACTTTTCAGATTATAATGCGCAAATCAATAGTTTGCCTTTAATATATCATTCAATGGTAATCCACTGAAGAATAGTAATCGAAAGGGAACCATTTCATTTAACTTTCACCATGACCAACTTAAAAGTAAGTTTGTTTAACCCTCTTACTCTCCCAATCCCTTATAAATCTACTTAACACCTTTATCATAGAGAACATCACTCCTTCTCTCTTTCTTCAGTAGATGTAAAGTGTGAGTGAACTAGATTATTGTTCTAATATAATAGCATTTATTGAGGATATGTGACGTCACACACTACACCAGCCCCATTTAAAAAAGCCAAAAATCATAATCTAAATTTTTGTATTTTTCATACAGTGTGAATTTTCTACAGGTGTGTCAACTTCAATCCTAAGACTTGGCTATTTGCAAATTCACAGCCCGTTAAACATGTAAATATACTGTAAATTTATGTTTGTGTAAGATCAATTTTATTATCTTTATCTTTCGATGCTTGCTTTCAATGCAGAAAAGTGAGTCTCACATCTAAATAATTTAAAACTGGTATTTATGAACAATAGACACAGCGTTTGTGTCTGATGTGTCTATATCGGGTAGCATTCAAAGTTCTAAGTCTATTTACATTATAAAGACATTTCACTTATGTTTATTAATCACTTTTCCTTAAATTTTCAGGTACTGAACAGCAGCACTGACAGTAGCTCAGGATCTTCATCAGACTCTAGCAGTAGTGTGAGCTCTTCAACTAGTTCTGGATCCGGATCAACCAGCTCTGACTCCGAATCATCCACCTCCGATACCCCAGCGACCACTGCCCCAGCCCAACCACCTAAATCTCCAGCTAAACCTGCACCTGAGGAAACGAAGAAAAAGGAGGAACCTAAACCAAGGAGACCGTCTAAAGTCAAAGTATCATCATCAAGTGAAGATGAAACCCCTAAACCTGCTAGCCCCAAACAACAGCCACCACGACGACGGTGCTCTGCAAAACCTAAATCCGCTGTCGCTGTATTGGCTAAAGGCAAATCATCAGCAAGACCGGCAACTGGAGGAAAAACTGCGAAGCCAGCACCCAAACCTGCAGCAAAAGCAAAAAATGACGCTTCTAGCTCAAAAAAGAAAAGTATATTTTCACCGGACAACAGCTCAGAATCAGAGTCTGAAAGCAAATCTTCCAAAAGTCCGAAAGGATCTCCAAGACCAAAGAGAAGCTCTCAGAAATCTAGTGATGAGAAAGATACATCCCCAGTTACCGCTGTAGATGTTGAAGAATCCGTCTCGAAAGATGGGAACAAACGGAGAAGTGGTAATAGATCCAGTGGACCGCCACCAAAGAAACCTGTCGAGGGGAAAAGCACAACGTCATGTTCTTCGAGTCAATCATCAGTCGAGTCCGTCTCCTCTGATAGCAACAGCGAACCGACGCCTAAGAAAGAACCGGCGAAGACTGGCAAAACTAAACCGCCCGCTTCTTCAAAGGTAACTTTTTACAGTTCTTAGGACAATGTTCTTTGGGTGAATTCACAAAGGTTTTATTGCAGATGTTATGTATCTGAATAATGATGCGAATCTGTAATGATAGAAAGTTTATTTGCATCAACTGAGACACGAACAAATAATTAAAAGTTGGAACATGCTAGATAGAGAGACACATCTGTTTCCTTGACGTAAATGTGTGCCGCAGTGATACATATTGGCGACAACTCAGTGTTGGGAATTGCTCAAGGAGCAAACATTGGTTTTCAGTCATCATCATAAACGGACACATTGAGCCGTCCAATGGACACGACTCCTCTTAAAATAATAAAAATACGTAAAATGCACCCCTATTAAATAAATAAATATATTAGGACAAATCACACAGATTGAGCTAGCCCAAAAGAAGTTCGAGACTTGTGTTATTGAGTGCGGAACAGTAGTGGTTGAGTTATAATGTTGGGAAATACATAAAGGAATGTTTGTAGAAACAAGAGGAGGCGTCGTGCCGCAAGCTCACGCGGTCGCTGGCGCGCGGCGCCGCCGGAGACTCCGACCACCGCGACAAGAGGTCACTCTCACATTCATTCATACGCTAACAGCCCGCAGGCTTCGCTCGGGTTCAAACATAAATTATACATACCTTCCACAGGAACAAGACTATCTATTGGTGAAAACCGCATGAAAATCCGTGCAGTAGTTTTTGAGTTTATCGCGAACAGACAGACAGATGCGGTAGAGGACTTTGTTTTATAATATGTAAGGATAAACTATTACAAAAATATATTTTTGCCAATCTGATAAACATTTTAACGGCAAATCTATACTATTATTACAAAGAGGTAAGTAAATTTGTGTCTATGTATGTTTGAGGCGGGTAATCTCCGAAACTACCGAACCGATTTTAGAAATTCTTTCACCATCAGAAAGGTACATTATCCAAGATTGCTATAGGCTATATTTTATGTCAAAATTCCCAGCGAAGCCCCGGGCAACATCTAGTATTTAATACATTTTTAAAATATATTTTTTGCATAGTAGGTATATAGTAAACATATATGCTGCAACCTACTAATATTACAAATACGAAAGTTTGTGAGGATGTATGTATGTCTATGCATATTTGTTACTCTTTCACGCCAACTCTACTGAACAGATTGTTATCAAATTTGGTACACAGGTAGAATTTAACCTGGAATAACGCAAAAGGTGCTTTTAATCCCGAAATTCCCACGGGAGCGAAGCCCGGGTTGCAGCTAGTTGCCTACAAAACACCTTAAACTGTGTAATACGTTAAACACTTAAAATTAGATTTTAAACTTTAGAGTATAAAGTAAAATCTCCATATCTAAGAATTTCTTGAATTCACAATCCAAGTGAAATATAGAATTTAACATAAATCAGTTCACCGTCGACGTAACTATCCAAGATATCTAGGATATTAACGTCTCGCTCAAAATACTTCAATTCACAATCTTGATGATCTACTACCAATTTTTACAATGATTTGCAGCAAGGACAATAAAAAAGCAATGAAAGCCCGATGTGTGCCCCGCTCGCCTCCCGAACCAGAACCAACGGAACCACAGGAAAGGCGGTGTCCTGTGCGGGGATGCGATTCATCAGGACATTTAGGCAAGTGGGAATTGTGGGAATATTGGGAATCATGAAAATTGAGATGCACAGAGATTGCCTTGTGCCGTGATTTATAGAGCACCTCTATAAGAATCGGGAAACCTTGACTATTCAGTCAAGGTTGTCACAAAATATTAAGACATGATACTGTATCTGTATCATTTAATGTTCCAAAAGATACAGTACTGCATTTAAGTCCAAACTCGTCTTAAGGCGCGTTGGCAACGGCTCGCTATGTCAGCATCTCTCAGTTCTTACAGCGCCTGTGAAAGCTTAATTTTTGAATAAATGCATCGATTTCAATTATTCAAGTCAATTTTTAAATTACATGGAATTTCTCAAAAAGTTACAAACTGCCGAGAAGAAATTTAGCGTTTCAGCTGTGAAAGAGAGACAGACAGACCTTTGCGATTGTAATATTAGTATAGAAATATAGTACCGGCCCGTGCAGGCGGCAAAGCGGCCCGGCACTTCACGTGGGCGGCGTGCCCGGTGTATCACAACGTGACGCGCGCGCAGTGCGCGGCCGCGGCGGAGGAGCGCGCGGCGGCGGCGGGCACGCGCCGGCGCGCGCTCGCGGCGCTGCAGCTGCGTCCGCGCGCGATGCCCACCATCGACCAGCGCGCCTACCAGCTCAAAGTTAAGGCAAGTGCTGATATACGTCATTAAGGAACTATTTCCCCGCTTGCTGATAATAATAAAATAGATGAAGACTTCACAAAATACCACTATTTTTGTTTTTGACATATAACATTTTATGAGGAATATGCCAGATTTGCTTCAAATTAAAAAAAAATACATATGTACTCCTTGGGGATATTGGGAAAGTGTCCTTAAACATATTTCTATGTAAGTTGTTCACTATTTATTTTTGTATTTATATGTTAGTTTGTAGCTACAAATATCACGAGCATGATACCTATCGTATCTTCTTTATCATTATCCAGGACATGCGCTCAAAATGGAAAGGCAGCCAGGAACTCCGCGACAAGCTCGCGGCTTCCACAGAAGAAGTTACAGAAGAGAGGGAACCATTGTTGGATGGTTTCGCCCCGGATTACGACTTACGATTGTTCCGCGAAGCCCAGGCCTTAGCTGCCGTAAAAGTTGAAGACGAATTGGGCGATCTGCCAAGTGATAAGGGAACCAGGTTGGAGTAATTATTTCATTTATTCAAGTACAGGCTATTTTCCGCAGCTTCGTCTGCGGTTTTACTATATATTTAAAAAAATAAACTTTGATAAACACTAACCCTATTCACCAAAACCATCGTCATTAATCACTATGGCTTTTGATGAAAACGGCATGAAGATTTTTGAGTTTATCGGGAACATACAGACAGACGTGGCCCGATAAGTAAAGTTCCCGGAATTTATTTTATAAAATACATAGTGATGACGTTCGTATATTTTAATTTACTAGCTCTTTGTTTTTTCATCTAGCCTCAATTAGAAACACTTTGCGATCCGTTTTTTTGCAAACGTTTATTATATTTAAGTCCGCTTCGTAGACCATTGAGAGCTTAAACTTAAGCTTTTATTACGGCGGCGAACACTAATAAAGACACTATTATACATTAGGAGACTGGATCACCAACATCATAGTTATTGAAATTGGTAAAATATGCTTTTCACATCAACAGATACGTAGTGATGGGTAAATACATGATGGAAGTGTGGTACCAGTCCCCGTACCCGGGAAATGCCGCGAGGGTGCCACGACTGTTCGTGTGCGAGTTCTGTCTCAACCACCAGCAGTCAGCTTCTGGGCACGCCAGGCATCGCGCCAAGTGTGTGTGGAAACACCCGCCAGGGGACGAGGTGAGAGTTCTGTCTCAAACCACCAGCTTCGAACCACACTGGTACACTGGTACAAAACAAACAATGAAAATATCACGACTTGTGTCAACTAGGGCACTGCTGACTGTACTGAAGCTAAGGGATCTCCGCAAGGAGGTGAAAAGTTAAAGGGACTCTTAAGAATTTTCGACACTCAAAAATCAAATCAAAGTCCAGGAAGGACCTCAGACCTCTGGACCTCGATAATGTGATCGAATTATAGTTATGTATGTATCGTATGCTATTGCCAATTCTTAACCACATTTCCCAATTTTCCCACTTGACTAAAAAGAGACGCGGATGAAATACGATATGTCAAAACAAGATATGGGAAAATCGGGAAATGTGTAATAATAACACTTGATGTTATTATTGTTATTAAAACTTCTAAACTAACAAAAATACTTCGACTTGATTCAGCTGGCGTGCAATTTGTACCTATTGCTACGAATAATAATTATATATTTTATTCTCTCTGTAGGTGTATAGAAAAGACAACCTGAGCGTGTGGCAAGTAGACGGCCGGAAGCACAAGCAGTACTGCCAGCAGCTGTGTCTTCTTGCGAAATTCTTCTTAGACCACAAGACTTTGTACTATGATGTAGAGCCATTCCTCTTTTACGTGATGACCTGCGCTGATGAAGAGGGGTGCCACGTCGTTGGGTACTTCAGTAAGGTCAGTACATTACTAACTTTCCTTTATTTCCCGATTTCCCCACAATTCCCACTTAACTTCATTATTGTGCTAAAAAGCATTTTTGAAATGTCCCGGAATCTTTTCCAAAACTAGCATAATTCCCGTGAGATACTCACGTTGCACATACATGAAGTCTAAAACTGTCTCTATCAACTTCATTTCCGTGTACAATTCCTATTAAGCCGTCACTAGTAGTTTGTAGCTTTGGTAAACATCATTTAATTTAGAATATGACGTAAAAAGTGCCTGTGAAGGCCTAATTTCTAAATAAATGATTGATTTTGATTTTGCTATTTTACCTAACGATCTACGCTGACGAAGAAAGGTGCCACATCGTCGGGTACTTCAGTAAGGTCCGTATTTGGTATTTTCCCGACTTTCCTAAAATTCCCATTAGTCTATTTTTCGTTGCCTGGACTCTTGTGATATATCTCAATATATTTCCCGCTTTTACCAAAATACCCGCGTCTACTATCTGACTGACACTGACAGCTGTTCATTTTTGAAGAAATTGGTCTTATTTCCCAAATTTCCCGGGAATTACCATAATTCCCATTCACGCAACTTATTTTCTAGGTCATTTTTGACATTGCCCGAAATCGTTCCCAAAACTGCCACAATTCCCGTGTGTTCCATAAAACTTGCAAATTCGAGTCAGTCTTCATGTACTGTCAACAGCACATCAACCTACCCAAATTCACTGCAAACTCGCCGCTATTACCGCGCCATAGAGGTTTATGCACCGTAACTAGATGTGCTGTTGACTGTACGTGACAGCAAACAAACACCAGTAATGCCGTTTGCTCTGGTACGGCCACGTCGTTCGTAAACATGAACCGGGTTATAAACCGATGAATTATACCAATCTGACTCATGTATATTGACGACCTCGGTGGCGCAGTGGTAAAGTTCTTGCCACTGAACCGAGAGTTCCTGCGTTCGATCCCCGGTCGGGTCATGATGGAAAATGATATTTTTCTGATTGGCCTGGGTCTTGGATGTTTATCTATATATGTATATGTTATAAAATATAGTATCGTTGAGTTAGTATCCCATGACACAAGTCTAGAACTTACTTTGGGGCTAGCTCAATCTGTGTGATTTGTCCGTATATATTTATTATTATTTATAGTACTCTTCGTAGGCCACCGCTTGCTCCGGGTGAAAGAAAACATTGTAGAACCTGCACACTGCTTTTGTTTACTAGATGCGACTATTCGCCAATAGATGGCAGTAGTAGTCGTGAAGGAAAAATTCAAATTCAAATAATTTATTCCGAAATTAGACCTTCACAGGCACTTTTTCACGTCATGTTTTATATTAAATAGTTATTTCTCACAAGCTACAAAATACTGGCATTCCGGAACGACCACTGCTGAGAAGAAATGCCGATAGAAACTCATTTGAACAGTGTTGGTCCCTATCATGCCAGAAGGGTTCACCATTATTGTTTCTTACAATATTTTTTCTAATAATATATAAAACTATATACATAATGTACATAGTCAAAAGTATATCAAAACAGGTTATGATTGTTATCCGAGGCTGATTAAAAATATATATAAATATAGATGTGAAACACAATTAACTTACACAAAAATGTATGAGAAACGAGATGACCCGTTCCCTCTGGCAGCGTTCACGAGTTGACGCATGGGTCAGCCATCGCGTAGCTCATTGATTGAGGGAACCTCACGACCCGGCCCACGACGCCACCACCAGGTTGAAATTTTAGATATGCTATGAATAAAATCTGATGCCGGCTTTACACCATCGCCACTCGGACTATCGGACTAATGCCAACGCGAATGCATGAACATTGCGTAGTTTGTATGAGTGATTTTATTTATCATAATAGAAAAACCAGCAATGTATACCGAATTCGCCAGATTCGGCGAACTGGACCGCGATATCACACGAGTGTTATCAATATCCACTAGAAGTTTACACGACAGCACGTGCATAAATTTTGTACGCATAAAATACATCGCGCTTTCTTTCTTACCCTCAGTCAACGTAAAACATATTTACCAATAGCTGTTGCCCGCGGCTTCGCGCGCGTTAACTTGCCACGTGAACAGTTATTTTTCCCGGATGAAAAATAACCTTGTCTTTCTCCATACTTGCGTCACGGGTAGAATATAACCTGGAATAACGCATAGGTTACATAATTTCCATTCCACCTATAAGCCTTCATACATCTAAACTTGATCTCCGATTCTCTCAACTTTTGGCTCTGACCACCCCGTAAGCAATAAAGACAATAGTGACCCTGTATATATTTTCAAAATTTTAACTGTAAGATACATAATGAAATACATGAAATATATCGAAAACCAGCGCCCGGTTCCACCCCCTACCACCCTGTCTGCAACTGCACCCCTCTACTACGTTACTACGCTGCCATTGAGCGGGCGTCAGCTGGCGGGTCGACGACCCCGCTCGATACGTCGCCGGTGTCTACAGATTTTAGGGGGTGCTAATATATTTACATATCTATCTTAAATGCGCGTGGTTCCGCCCTAAAGCTAATAATAATATATTAGGACAAATCACACAGATTGAGCTAGCCCCTGAAGTAAGTTCGAGACATGTGTTATGGGATACTAACTCAACGATATATTTCAATATACACATACTAGATAAACATCCAAGACCCGGGCAAATTAAAAAAATATCGTTTTCCATCATGACCCGACCGGGGATCGAACCCGGGACCTCTCGGTTCAGAGGCAAGCACTTTACCACTGCGACCGAGGTCGTCAACCCCTAGAATAGGACCACTCCTTGTTATCCCGTGGATGGATGTTTTACGATGTGACTGGACAATCCTCAGATAATTATAAAATATAATACATCAGGGAGGTAGTGTTAGTACACAAGCCTATGTGTTCGTCTGCCTTTAGCCAATATAACCCTTCAGTGACTAAGGGACACAACCTGTTAGGCACATCATATAGGGCCGATAGGCAACAATGGCATTCCTAAAAGGTTAAAAAGAGAGAGATCTATCTATAGACCAGGCCGCATACAAGTAACTATTTATATATGACTAACTGCGCTTCGCTCCCATGGGAATTTCGGTATAAAAATTACCCTATATGTTATTCCAAGTTATATTCTACTCGTGTACCAAATTTTATTACAATCGGTCCAATAGAATTTGCGTAAAAGAGTGACAAACGTACATACACACAAACTTTCGCATTTATAATCCTGTCCTATACTAGTAGTTCGCCGCGAACTTAGATCTCGCAAACAGAATAAATTTTTACAAAATTGTGAATATTTCAAAAACGACTGAACCTATTTTGATGCCCGACGAACTTAAAAATTCTATTGGCATAGGTACCTTTTAATTTCATCAAAATTGGACCAACGGTTAGAATGTTATCTCGTTACAAACATAAGTACATACAAAAAATGTATTTTCGCCCCAAGTGGAATGTTAGAAACAATAAAAGCGAAATTAAGTTTGTTTGTTTCTGCTGCTTTTTACACTTTATCTGGTTAAGCAATCTTGTTGAAGTTAGCCACAATCATGACGCGTAACATAGCATATAAAATACCTGTATATCCCTTTCCCTGGCACGTCTTGTGTAAACCAACAAATAGGTACATATTCCTCCTCATCGGTTTCGATGCGACTTTAAAGAATAATGAACAGATTAAATATTTTTTCTTATGTATATTTTTTTTTCAATCTAAGCCCAATAGCATTTCAAATTAAAGAATCATAATGTAAAATTCCAATGAACTTTTACCTACCTTCATCCTTCAAATGACAGACCCTCAGGATGTCAAAAGTTCATTGTCTGCGCGTGTTCGACCTTTGACTTCTTCTGTTTAACCCTGTGACCGCCAGGATTGAAGGCGCAATAGAAAATACAATTTAATATATGAAAATTGTACATACTCCAGCGGCTCGTATTTTATAAATATTACATATTATAATTTACTAGCTACCCGTCCCGGCTTCGCTCGTGTAAAAAAAAACAATACGGCAGAGGACTATGTATAAGTATTGTAATTTATTTTATACATAATCGCTTATATATACAGTCTCTCTCTCTCTCTCTCTTTCTCTCTCTTTCTCTTTCTCTCTCTCTCTCTCTTATTTACACATATACAATTAAAATTTCGAAGACTCAGCACTGATTTTACAACCGACTCCTTGGGAATGCTGTTTTTTATTGCCTATCAGCTTCCTAGAGGTATTTGTCCGTTTACGACATCCACGAGACGATATCGAATGGTCCTATTTTAGGGCGGAACCCCACGCTACCGCTTACACGTAAAGTACATATATCTAAATCTGTGACACTGAATTATATAATTGTTATTTCTCTATTATGTCCTCCCGCAATCCTCTCAGTTGAGGGACATAATTCTCAACTGCATTCTCAAAGAGGTTAACGTTTCGAATCTTTGCTATGACAATTGTCGGCACCTCTTTGCTCCCGTGGTACCTATATAGGAAAATATAAAAATATCCCATGTCACTCAAGAATAGTATAAAAGAATTTTGGATATCGGTGGAATAAGGTCGAAGATTGTATATAGTAATATGATACAAAAATTTTCTTTTTCAAATAAGTCCGGCAGGTCCTATCCTATTGACACAAATGACAAATTAGAATAGAAGTTTAAATTTCATTTCATTGCTATATGAATATAGACAAAAAACATCACAAACTCGTTAAAACTTTATTACGCTATTGATTGTATCAACAGCGAGCGTAGTATCGTAGCTCGTAGCACTGGACTCGTGACGTAGACGACCTGAAGCGCTACGGCGTAGCGACTACGATGTAGGAGCTACGCCGTAGTAGATTAAAGTGCTTTGAGCGGTTTTAAAAAAGGTGTGAATGTGAATGTAATTAATTGTCTAGTCCTAACGGATGGAAATATTAATCCTAAATTTGAATAATAAATGTATTATTTTCATACAATAAATGTATTTACTGTCTTACTTTGACCGAGACTTCGTTCGCGCGAAATTTACTATCGCAACAACATTGGCTTTTAAGTTTTTTAAACGTTTACCTAATCAAATTACTATTTAAACATACGTTTGTGCTAAATCCCGATAATATATTATGTATCTAATTGTAATAAATATACGGTAAATTATCAAATAACAAGTCATCCTAATTTTTTTTCAGTGTCTTAATTTTAAACACCCTTAACATATTAACTTATATCAATTCTTGATCTTTTGTATGAAACAAGAAAATACTGTAAAAAATTTACCAACTCTTTTACATATCAACACCAAATATCCCTTCACGTACTAATATAATCCTCTCAAAGGCAAGGGGCGCTTAATAGCATATTTTCGCATTGTGCACTCCCTTTAGACAAACAGTAGATATAGACAGACAGACACATAGAGCCAGACGGATGGTTTCGTCGAGACAGTGGGGTCAACGACCGATCCGTCCTGGATGCGTTACGGTGCAAAACTTTTCGCTTTCCCGTCTGTCCGTGTTTGTAGATAATAAATTTGCCTAGACTACTGGCAAAACCCCAATTTTGCCGTGTGGTTCCGCCCTACAACAGGACCACACCATATCCTCCCGTGGGTGCCCTACAAGGCAACTAAGGGGCATACCTAGGAACATACATTGTATGTATTTTTGACAAAAATCATTAAAAGACAACCGCATTCTTTGTGATATATTTTTATTTTTTTTTTTAAACTAGACCCAATAGTGGAAATTAGCAGTGGAACCTACAGTCCGGAACGAACAGATCGTAGTTTGATGTTGCTTGCTTTGAAAAATCATTTATCAAACTAATAAACTTCATTTGTCATTGATGAAGCTGGTCAATCCAAATATTTTCTAGCTAAAATTGTCAAAGTTTTTAGAAGATATAAGTGGAGACCTTTGTCCGCAGGCTGTGTAAAATAAAACCGGCTAAGTGTGAGTTGGGCTCGCACACGAAGCGGGCTCCCACACAACAAACGTGATTCTTTGCCCTTAAATATTTATTTTATTCTCTTTTTTTAGTATTTTTTGTTTTAGCGCCAACAGAAATACATCATCTGTGAAAATATATAACAAACTGTCTTAAATATCACGGTTCATGAGACACAGCTTGATGACAATCAGACAGATACCGGAGTCTTAGTGATAGAGTTTACGCTTTGGATCATCATCAAGGATTTAATAACGTTGTTCTTGTCAGTGGAGCAGCTTTCATTTACATTACTTTATATACAGGACCTTAAAAAGTTATTTTTTAAAATCCCGTCGACACCTATGGCATCCCTTTAGAAGAAAAGCCGTATCTTAAAGCTGCTTAAATATAATTTCCTTTCCCATAGGTACCCGAACAAGGAAGCCACCGCATGTCTCCTTCCCAGACGCTCGACACAAGTAATACAAATTTCGGTGGAACTTTACAACTTAGGTGTGCACAGCCCAGACGGATGGCGGGTCAATGACCTCCCCCCACATCCAGAATCGTTAAAAACCTCCCCCTCTTAAGTAAATAACTTAAGCTCCTTTACAGATATATATGAGGGCCCAAGGAATATTATTTAATTTTCTTTAAACTTTTTTCAATGTCAAATTTATTTAGATTCTTTACGAGTTAAGCGTGTGAGGTGCGTTTCGTCTATCTTTTGACAATTGGACGGTTTCGCTTCGATAAATTATATACCAGCGAAAAATTTTTTGTAAATGTTTTACATAGCTCGCAGTGTTTTATAGTAATCTTTGAATAAATAAATATTGATTTATTTAACTTTTCAAGTGAAAAGGAAATCGCTAACTATTAGGAAAAAACACAGAATTGGAATTGTATGGTGCAAAAAACACTAAAATAACACAGTCTAAAAATTTGATCTGTTAATAACTTCTTTCGGCATATCTTATCAGCAGTGGTCGTAGCGAAATGCTAGTAGTTTGTATTATTTAAATTATAATATGACGTGAAAAAGTGCCTGTGTATGTCAATTTCTGAATAAATGATTGATTTCGATTTTGCAACTATAGTCGACTTTTCTATCGATAATCACTCGTGTGCAACACTTGCTTTCATGAAGAGCGTATATTTATTTTCATGAAAAACGTATATTTCTCACGTTAGTTTAAATCTTTTCTTTTTCTTCCCCTCGAGTCGTGACAGCAGTTTTATTTTTTCAATTAATTTTTTACATACGTATGTATTGTCTACAGGAAAAGAACTCGTTCCTGAATTACAACGTGTCCTGCATACTGACCCTGCCGCCATACCAGAGACAGGGCTACGGGAGACTGCTCATAGACTTCAGTGAGTAAACACACACACTCTCTCTCTCTCTCTCTCTCTCATCTGAGCGTGTTCCCGGTTCCCTCCTCAGCTTGAGCGTCGGGTCCGCTTTCCTACTTTTTCGTCTCCTCTTCGCACGGTCGTCGGCGTAATATCGGCTGATGAGAATCTGCTTCAAAATGAATAAATAAATATTAATTTTATTTGGGTAACATACAAAATGGCTTGACATACAAATAATAACAATAATGTATAACACACATCAGTAAAGTTTTCACGATTAAATAACTCAAGTGTAGTGAGCAGGGAGATAATTTTCTTAAGGAGTTCTGTTGTTGACTTCATAGGACTAATTTTCTTAAGGAGTTTAAAAATGAACGCGAAAAACATAACACTATCCTTTGTGCATTCAAGCAAAAACTAAAGAAAAACTAAACATAACCTAATTACCTGTAAAATGATTTATAAAAGAAACCATGCCTACCCCAATTCGTGCACCTAGGTGTGAGTGGTCATCACGTGAGAAGGGGTTTGTTTTGGCGTGGGGGCGCGTCGCGACGGGGTCGTCGACCTCGATCGATGCAATATGGATCGGTCTGACCGTCTAGACTATGGGGGTAGGGGCGGGCCAAATCGAGACGCCGCGAATTTTATTAGCCCGCGCTTAATTGTTGTTTCAAGTCGATTGTAATGAGAGTTTATTGTGACTAGTTGCGCGCCTTGGTAACGCTCCATAGGGAATTTTCATGGCGAGCCGTTATGGTCATTTTTATATGACTTGAGATCGCACATCGTTCATAGTCGTAAGAACTAAAAATTAGTTATTGAATAGAATAAGAAAATAACAAAGATAATTTATTTATTTGTGGTCAGTGACGGGTAAAGTAATGGTCAGTTTTTTTTTTGTATGTTTTTATTTTTGATCTGAATTATTTTCACGCAATATTTAAAAATCTACCATTACATAAGTACCTTTATCCATGGCACGTCAAACATAAGATAATATTTTGCGAGAAATTATAACCGTCGATCGCGCAGTATCGAGACAATAGATATCTAACGACCATACGATCGGTGGCGCAGTGGTAAAGTTCTTGCCACTGAACCGAGAGGTCCCGGGTTCGAGCCCCGGTCGGGTCATGATGGAAAATGATCTTTTTCTGATTGGCCCGGGTCTTGGATGTTTATCTATATATGTATTTGTTATAAAATATAGTATCGTTTAGTTAATATCCCATAACAATTCTCGAACTTACTTTGGGGCTAGCTCAATCTGTGTGATTTGTTTGATATATTTATTAATAGATATACAATTCCGAAAAAGTTCTCAAGTCTTGAGATTATGTTTTTGTCTTACAAATACTAGTATTAAGAGAGAAGAAGGGAACCATTTTTCCATCCAGCCAGATTTTTACCACAAAATAAACAATTGACATGGAAGTGAGATGCTTCAAAAACGCAGAAAGAAGGAAAGAAGAATACTCACGATGTATGAAAAAAATCCAGATAAACAAACTATCGCATTTGTAATATCAAGTTGGATTAAATGAGAAGCTTTGTTTTGATAGTTCGTTGGATGACAATATTGCTACTAACAATGATGAATGTTAGTCACTATTGTGTGTATTTTGGTATTTATTTTAAAGTAATTGTTTATTGGCTCAACTCGACAACGCTATGTGTCTCTATTTTAATCGATACTATTATTATAAAGAGGTAAGCGCTTATGAGTTTATGAGTTTGTATATTTGAGGCGAGTAATCTCCGAAACTACCGAACCGATTTTAATAACTTTTCACCATTAGAAAGGTGCATAATTCAATATTGCTGTAGACTAAGTTTTATCTCAAAATTCCCACGAAAGCGAAGCCCCGGGCAACATCTAGTTAAAAAATATAATTAATAAACTAATTTCTAATTTGTCAATGAAAGTTGTTAGTTGTGATAAAAAAATCGAATACACAAATTATTGATTGATAATTGCAATAAATTGCGTTCAAAACACTAATTAATCCAAATTAACGGCCAGGCAAGAATTGTTGTGTGCGATGTAAAAAACCCATCAGTTCCGGTCTGTCAAATGTCCAGTGATAGTCAACGGGCCGTCCAAGACTGGACTTATTTAAAACATCCGGATTGTCATCTATCTCTCGGCGTTCTTCTTCGCGTGTTCTCAGTTACGGACGCCCCGCTAGCGTAGAAAAAATTGCCTTTAAATTTGGAAGATATGACTATGATTTTCACCTGTCTCTCTCATCCTTACATAATCCATAATGCCGGTACCATTCGGAGCTATGACGCTGTGAGTTCCGTGAAACCGTGAAAAAAAAAAAACCTGACAATACCTTTTGTAGATTCGAATTTTACGACCAGCCTCTAATTCTTTATTACAGTTTATGAGGCATATTTTCATGATGACCTCTGAAATATTTGTACTCATTATTTGTCAGTGGTTCTGCGTGTGTTGTGCCCGTTCTGTGTGTCCATCGGACACGATACTGTTAATATATTGAGTGTTGTCCATTTATTTATCTACTAGCCATTTCCCGCGGTTTCGCCCGCTTGAATTTCCCACGGGTACAGTCCTTCTCTACACTCCAAAATACATGTCAAAATTTCAAGAAGATTGGTTGAGTAGATAGAGCGTGAAGAGGTAACAAACAAACTTACTTTCGCAATTTATAATATTAGTTAAGATGTACCCAATGAGATACTACGAGAATATGCGGACAGAAACTGATAGAAAAAGTCTCGTTTCGGTCGGTCTGTTTCTCTGAATGTTCTAAATGAAAGTCGCGCACGGATACGCGGCCTGTTTCCTTGTCACGTCACGTGATAACTCAACTTTTTTTTATCGTGTTAAGTTTTTCACCTTATACTTTTACAACCGTTCGTTTATTAACAAATATATCATACATACGAAAGTTTTCATGTGTGTATGTATACTGTGCCGTGCCGATATAATAAAACCGAATTAGTTATTTGTTTTCGCCACATACGGATAGGTAAGTATTATGTTTTATTTTATTTTTTGTGTAAAACCGGTAGTTTAAACATAGTTTTTGTGTCCGTTTATTGTGAAATTTACGGAACACTTTTTTCCAAACGCAACAGGTATACTAAAACTGTGGAGATACCTCTGTGAAATTGTGAATATTAAATTGGACACACGACAAAATTGAACATTTTACAGGTCTCTTCGTCGAGTTTACTTAAAGCGCATTACATAGCCTCTAGACTGCAGTTATTTTTGAGTTTATCGTGTACAGACAGACAGTCACGGTAGAAGACTTTGTTTTATTATTTAAGATAGGTATTCGAACTATATTGAGATTTCAGTTATCTAATAGTACACACAGACATTACAGGCGTCTCGATTGATTCGTTGATCAGTCTAGACACATGATTATAAACCTATTTCGGTATAAATGCGTAGCTGCGTCCGGGGCTCCCCTCCCGTGAGAATTCCAGGACAAAATCCCTTTGTATAAATCTAGATCGTATCCGACCAGTGTACCGATTTAAATTGTGCATTCATCTGAATTTGTCCACATGTTTACGCTCGAAAAGGAACTTCACACAATTTCATAAACATTTTAGTCTTGTAAATATTTGTTTGATGTTTTATTTTATATTTAGTTCATAGATTGCTGGTTCCCTATTTTTATGTCATAATTTAACATGGGATACTTTTACTTATCATAATATAATTACGCACAATATTAATTCGGCATAATGTTGTAGGCACAATTTTTTACGCATAGGTACCTACCATAAGCATAACAATATTTAAGCATAATATTCTAAAGCATATTGGCGGCTTATGGGTGGCCCAAGGGCCACTCCGCCGCACCCTAACCTACTGCTACACTATAGCTTTATGCAAATCAAAATTATGGTAAAATATATTAGCCTAAACTATAATTATGCTTATTGAATAGGTATGCCAAAAATGAACATGCGAACGTGTAGCACGATACTAACGTCCACACGTTGTATCTTTTCCCATATCGTGTACGCATCGTGTAAAAAATGAGAGAACGTGCGGACACTACGAAAAGTGTTTTACGTTTCATGGTAGCCCCCCAGATGATTCCCAGGTCTACGCGGACGATGTAGCGGGCAAAAGCTATTATTATAATTATGAAATTAACATTTGTGACTATTTGTCTACTATAACTTCGTCCTTTACTTGCCGCCAACATCGCCATATAATTAAGATTTTTATGTATTTTTCACAGGTTACCTCCTCACGAAAGTGGAGGGCAAGGTCGGCTCCCCGGAAACTCCGCTCTCGGACTTGGGTCTCATATCCTACAGGTCTCATTTAATAATTCTTCTTCATAGTCGTATTCCTCATGGCTGAGGGTCGTGGTCATTACGTAAAATTAAACACACACAACAGCTTTATTGGCATTAGTAATGGAGTGGTTTGCCATTGCCTTCTCCATTTCACACACAAGTTAATAATCAACCAGTGTGCAGGTTTCCTCACGATGTTTTCCCTCACCAGAATCAAGTGATGGTCGATAAAAACTACTATACATGGGACAGAATGGTATACAAACTCATGTGGCACGAGTGGGATTCGAGACCTTTCGAGCCACAGGCTTGTTTAATATTCAAAATAAAGGAAATAACAGATCGGTTAACATCAGACAGGGAGAAGTGAGGGATTCTGAATTGCTGTACCGACCTCATAAAGTGGGATAAGGGTAGACGAATGATAAGTATACAAGTTTATTTGTTAGGCAAATCAAGACCCCCGACTTTCACTATTCATTTCGGTACAACTTTTGGACGGCTGAACCGATTTTCGTGAAACATGGCTTATAAAATTGTCTATGACTCAAATAAAAACTAAACGAAAATCGGTTCATCCGTTTGGGAGCTACGATGACACAGACAGATACACAGACAGTCACGTTAAACTTATAACACCCCTCTTTTTACGTCGGGGATTAAAACATGACTTTTAGTAGTTTTAGTAAAAATATTACCTGTCAGCTCTATATGAGTCTATTCACGCCCTCTTCTCATTTTTTATATTGACATGCAAATATATTCATCATAGTCGTATTCCTCATGGCTGAGGGTCGTGGTTATTACGTGGAATGAAACACACACAACAACTTGGCATTATTAATGGAGTGGTTTGCCATTGCCTTCTCCATAAAATGCAAATATGTAAATAAATAATTCGATCGTCCAGGTCGTATTGGAAGGAGGCATTGCTCCGGAGACTGTGTTCTGCTCCCGGCTCCACTCTCTGCATCAGGGACTTGAGCAAAGACCTCGCTATCGCGTCCTCAGACATCGTGTCCACGCTACAAGAACGGGGCTTGATGAAGTATTGGAAGGGCAAGCATATTGTGCTCAAGAAACAGGTTTGTTCATCTTGTTTCAGAGTTTTTTTATACTAATGCTAGCTGTTCCACACGGTATACAATATATATAAATAAATATATTACGACGACACTTGTGTTATGGGATACTAACTCAACGATACTATATTTTATAACATACATATATGTATAGATAAACATCCAAGACCCGGGCCAATCAGAAAAATATCATTTTCCATCATGACCCGACCGGGGATCAAACCCGGGACCTCTCGGTTCAGACGCAAGCACTTTACCACTGTACTACCTTGTGGCAGGTAGACTTTAGGTATACACTATAGTGTACTAACTAAACTGTCAATCAGTGTGCAGGTTTCCTCACGATGTTTTCCTTCACCGGAAGCAAGTGGTGGTCAATAACTACTATTTTATAAGTCAGATTGGTCTACCAAACCAACTCATATGGCGTGAATAGGATATGAACCTGAGACCTGTCGATCCACAGGCGGGCGTCTTAACCATTACAGCACCACCGCTTCCTATTAAATTAAATTAAAATGATTTATTTCACAAAACATTATATCGTTATTTATACTTATTAGATTTTTTTTAAGCAAAAATATGTTTGCGTTAGAAAACCTCTCTCTTCTATCATTCATTATTAGATATTAATATTACCCAATACAATATCAACATAAAGTACAAATACAAAAATTATTGCAAAGTTATATTTTGGATATATATTCTGGATGAAAGAAAGGGACACATTTCCATTATTCTATCGTATAGGAGGTGTTGGAGGAGGTGTCGCGGCGCGCCGGACGCGCGCGATGCGTGGACGCGTCGTGCCTGCGCTGGGGCGCGCCGGCCGCGCCGCCGCCGCGCTGACGTCGCGCGACCAGCGCGCGCCTCGCCCGCGTCTCCAGGCCCGACAGCAGCGCAGCGCGCGCGTTGCTCTAGGTAACTACACGCAGCTCCTCACATTGTTACTTCATCCATTCATTCAACTCGTAACTAGTTCTTTAGTTCGCTCAGTTCTCACATTGTTACTACATTCATTCGACTCCTAACTATAATAATATAATAATAATAACTTTATTCACCAAAGAAAAAAAGTACAATAATTGACAGAATCATTTTACTCTGCACTAAGCGATGCTTGTGTCGCAGCGTCCAGAACATTTTCAATTTACATTACGATTTTTACATGTTCATCGTATCATACATAGTAATAAACACAATATAAAAACATACATATATCATAAACACAATTTGAAGTAACAGAAGAAATACATTACTCAGCGACGCGTTTAGCACTAAAAGCTATACTTAAATACAATATTCATTACAATATTGCTTTAAAAATTATGTTGTAGTGAAGAAATTTACAATGATACATTTTATTAGAAGAGACTAACTAGTTCTTTAGTTTGCTCAGCTCCTCACATTGTTACTTCATCCATTCATTCAACTCGTAACTAGTTATATAGTTCGCTCAGCTCCTCACATTGTTACTTCATTCGTTCATTCGACTCTTCAAAAGGGTAACTAGTTCAGTAATTCGCTCAGCTCTACACATTGTAACTTCATTCATTCATTCACCTCTTCATATTGTTACTTCATTAATTCTCTCAGCCCCTCATATTGTTACTTAATTAATTCTCAGCCCCTCATATTGTTACTTCATTAATTATCTTAGCTTCTCACATTGTTACTTCATTAATTCCCTCAGTTTTGAGAAAATCAGATTAATAACCTACCTTTCTCTCTCGTTTTCTGCATAGAAGGAAAACCATTTGCAAATAAAAACAAGTGTCTCTTTTCAAGGGTCCGACCTACTCAAGCCTGGTGGTGAAGCGCGGGAACGTAACGACAATCGTCCGTTGTCGCCGATACCCCCAGCCTGAGTAGATTCCCACAATAGTCCAATTTCATGTTACAGGAACTTTTTTAAGTGAGTGAAACCACAATGTATACAATAAAAATGGCAGGTACAAGTAGTCAAATTGAGTTACAGGAACTTTGATAAGTGAGTGGAAATATTACTAGTTTGCAGTTGTCGCACATGAAGCTATAGATAAGCCTGAAGCCAGCACTCCTTACAACTTTTTGTTGCAAGGTACATAGATTGCTATCTCGTTCATCAGTAAGGCTGACCTCTCTTTCTTATGCATTGCGAGGTATATACTAAGGTGTACTAACCGTGTAATTATATCTTTCAACGCGCAAGGAGAGGGTCAGCTACCGATGAATGAGCTAGCAATACAATACTTTGGATCATAAAGTTTTTGAGTGTTCTGGCTCCTTACCTATAGCTCTATGTTGACGCCGGATAGTATATAGGTACCTAGTTTAATTATCGGTTTTTTATTAATGAGTGGAATTATAAACGCATAGAGTAGATATTTAGACAATTGTGTGCAAAATGCTTAGTCAAAATATAAGTTTCATGAACTTTAATATAAGTGAGTGGAAATATCGTCGAGCACATAATACAATTACTGGATATTTGCGATTGGATATATAATATACAAATATATTTAATCCAATCACAACTTTGCTGTGAAACTTCAATACCGCATGGAGTAACGTTTGTGTTGTTCGCATATGCGCGGTATATAACCAGAACGTCAAATTAATTTTTAAAACTGACCTTCCACAATATCTGCACCCTAGCAGTCAACTCGTTGACGTTTATCTGGATATATACACTTAGAAAACCCCATGTATACATGTACAGTCTGTCTATAAACAGAAAATACTGGGAGCTTATCAACCAATCTTGACCATTCTATTTGATATTGCAATGGCAAAATATTTAGTTCGCTCGTAAAAATCCGTTTTCTAGTCTTTATATACAGACCGTATGTTGAAACACTTCTGCCGGCATCGGATGAGAAGCTGAAAAATATGACACATTGTGTCGACCTCCATAGTGAAACTAAGAAAATTAACAAAAATATCTAGACCGTTATTTTCCGACTCCGAATATGTAAATAATTTATCGGAAAAGAGATTGCTTTCAGAGTCACCCTGTTATTAAAAAAATATATTTACTAATACTTTAAGTATGTTTTGTCTCGTTCTGTCAATGTCAAAGTGTGATGTCACAAAACATACTTTAACTTAAAGTGGACTTTATCTTTTTTTAAGTATAACAGGGTTAGATTCAGACAACATTATTATAGCACTTGCGGATATACCCAAACCATGCATTGCATATATTGACCATTTTTTCAAAATTTTACTAAATGTACAAATTATAAAATTGTATATCATAAATGTAGGAGAAAAATTGCAATAATTGACATACATATATAGATTCTGTATATATATATGTTTTAGTATTCAATACATTATAACTGGATGTGATAGTGATAAATTGTAGATTATTTTCCAAATTAAAACTTCAAATTTATGCTATTTATAAAAATTTTAAATTGGTACGTTTGTGTGTTGGTTTACTAAGCTTATACTATTGTCAAAACGAAAATCAATGTTATATTAATTTCCTTTAAGAAGTGTAAAAAATTTATTCATATAAAAATGTGAAAATTGATCAATGTTAGCCTTTTAGTTAATTAAATATGTATAGTTTGTACTTTTGTAAAGTTCAATTTAGTTAATATGTATTTGTCGTTAATAAGTGACTGTAATATATAGAATGGTAAATGTTTTTTTATTGCTGCTAGTGGTCCATATAATAATACTATAACTCCATATTCACTAATAATAGAATTCTCAATACTACAGCAGCAGAAGAGTCACAACCGATCAGGGTTAGCTGCCATCAAGTCAAATCAAACACTTTTTTCATGTGTCAAAAACAAAATGACATAAGGCTTGTATGATATTGGGCACAAGTGACGTCACAAATGTTGTAGTCAAAAAGCGTTTTAATTATATTTTAATGAGAACAAAAATACCAAATGTTCTTATGAATAAAATTAAAGTGACGCTTGATTATTGTGTTTCTTTATGTAATTGCATTTATACATATTGTTTTAGTCACAGATAACAGGATTCAGTCACATATTGAAACTGGGTAGCTTGTGAAAGAAACAGTTTCATGAGTGCCTTTATTCAAATTCAAATTATTTATTCAGAAATTAGACCTTCACAGGCATTTTTTCACGTCATTTTTAATATTAAATAGTTATTTCTCACAAGCTACAAACTACTGGCATTTCGGAACGACCACTGCTGAGAAGAAATGCCGATAGAAACTCATTTGAACAGTGTTGGTCCCTATCATGCCAGAAGGGCTTACCATTACTTTGTCACGTAAGTTCATTATGTACTTAGTCAAAAAAACTTTGTCTTTAAAACCGATATGACATTCTATTTAATTCAATTGTATTTGTATGTGTGTTTTAGCAATAAACAAATTGTTATTTAAATACTTAAAAATATAGGTTGTTAGTTTAAACACCGTTATCACTCAAGCCGCTCAGTCCCCGCGTACTAGCGCAACCATGACATTATTTCTTACAGAAAAAAAAGATATTTTAACAGATTATGCCACATTAGATAAAGAATTTTCTTAGAAAGCGTATTATAGTTTTCTATAAAAAAATGTGGTCACAGTTGACAAGTTTTTGCGGCTACCGTTTTTGATTTAGTCAATTGTGACTACATTGTGTAATAAACATCTATAATACTTAATAATTAATTATAATGTCCTTGGTTGCGGTGAAGTTTGTTGCGCCCTTCTTTTTGGATTCATGATGCTAAATCTCTTATATCATGGATAACTTGCGTTTAACCTAACACTTTGTATAACTGACTTTAAATCATATTAATAATATTTAACTGTTCTACAACTTGTAATGTATAATGGTGTGTTTTTAATGTATTTAGATATTATATTAAATTTGTTTTTTGTTTCATATACTAATGCGTCTAATTTACGAAACATATATACAATGAACCACTGTAATGTGTTGATATAAAATTTTATGTATTCTTTCTCCCTCGTCCTCGCGTGTTCCAGGTTACATTCGGACCTGTGACATACCAAAACCCCTTGGCTTTCGCGTAATCAATCAACCTTTAAATTCTGAAGATTTGGCTATGCTTTTACAACCGGCTGCCTGCCTGACGTCAACCCTCTTCGAGGACGCAATTGTTACCTCAGCTGTTAAGACATGTTCCTTAGTCGCTTTTTGCCGTGGGAGGATTTGGACTGGTCCTATTGTGGGGCGGGCCCACACGCCAGGAAGATTTTATGTATTCTCATAGTTCTTAAAATAATGCAATAATTCTATTCGTATTCATATTATCGATCACAATTCGCATTTTCTGTGTACAGTTTTTCGGTAAATACATACGAGTATTTTATTTAAATAGTGTATTATAGAAGTAACGTCCAGAATTATTTATTGTTTTAATAATAGCCATATAAATTTATGCTATATGGTTATATGACGCGCCTCACACTGCCACCTGCTGGCGGCATGTATGAAACAAACGTGTTGTTATACACGTAAATATACAACTAAAGACATTGCCATATCATATCTATCGTTTCGCTTCGCTCATACAATAAAAACGCGTATTAGAAACACGCGGGAAAAAACGGGATAGAGCGCTTATCTTCTGTCCCTCATCGTGTATACGATTTTATAATGCGCCTGTCTTTTGCTTTGAGTTGTATGGCTAAATTGCATGATTTAATCAAATCATTTCTTTAGAAATGAGACCTTTACAGGAATTTTTTCAAGTCAAATTATAAATTGTTTATAGTAATTTCTTATAAAGCTACAGACTGTTGGCTACGCTATAGCTTATTGTCTTTAGTTTGCCATGCCATGTTTGTGTGAGTGAGATAAAACGCCAGGGTTGGCGACACAATGCAGTGCATTGGAGAACGTATGATATAACGTAGCGTTCTCTCGTCCCTAATCAACTGGAAACTGTACGGAGCCGAGAGACGCCGTATTATGTTTGGAATACCGATTTTTTTGCGTCATTTCAAGTTTTTACAAATATGAAATGATTATACATAATTGAATGAGAACGAAGGAAATCTTTGGTCGTTCACGGTAATATAAGCAATAACGGATCAAATTTATTGTATCATAGAATAGTTTTGACATGGTTATACTACTTTGTAAAACATTTTTATATAGTTATTTGCATGTCAAGTGATATTTTGTCATAATATTAATAGTTTATCGGTGGGGCTAGCACGAATATTTGCTAGAAAGTAATCATATCGACAATGTAAAAATGTATTATGGAAAAAATAAATAGATTCCCTCACGATTGCGCTGTTCGTTTTTGTAAAAACTCGTGCTAGCTCCAAAGTATAATTCGGCCGTGCAAAGCCCAGTAGCGCCCTCATATTCAATAAATTTGAACTGATACTAATAAATATGATTATAATGATAAGTAATAATTTCCATTTAATTTACTTAACATTGACAAATCTTTGAAACTAAATCATATGGTTAATTATGGCGCCAAAAGTGACATAATTTGCACGACCTTACACACAGAAGCTGCTAGCTGCTAGTTTAAAAAAATAATCCTTTTTTAAATTAAAATAAGTGTAAGTCAACCACAGTGCTCTATGATTTTTTAATTTCTATAAAGAAGGTTCTTATGTGAAAACGATTGAGAAAAAGCAAATGTTTTTGTTTTATTTAACTGGCCACAATCAAATGTTTTTTTTTTTCTTTTAGAAAGAAATATTAAAAAATAAAATTGTAATATTTTTTTTCATACATCTATTATTTTAATTTCATATTTAAATTGTACTTAGTTCAATGAAATGCAATAAGTCTGCTAGGATCTCGTTATCATATATACTTACTTGATTTTTTATTATAGATATCAATATAAAAATTCTAACAGAAATCACTGTTGTTTCTTTTTTCTTCTTCTTCATAGTATTCCACATGGCTGAGGGTCATTACGTGGAATGAAACGCACAACAACGTTCTTGGCATCATTAACGGAGTGGTTTGCCTTTGCCTTCTCCATTTCACAAGTTAATAACCAACCAGTGTGCAGGTTTCCTCACGATGTTTTCCTTCACCGGAAGCAAGTGGTAGTCGATGAAAACTAAGTACTATACATGAGTCAGATTGGTATACAAACTGGCACGAGTAGGATTCGAATTTCGTTTCGGTGACAATGCATTATTATGATAAGCATGACCCGATGGTGCGCCCAGGAACGGCTCCCGACGAGGGGACTCCATGCACGGACATATTTTTTGTCACGCAATGAATGCAATAAGATTCTCTCATGGCAACGAGTAATATTGGCACAGGTATATGTAAAAAAAAATACTATGGGCAATTACAATGCAATCTAGTCGAGCGAGCATCTAGGAGAATAATCATGAACTCAGTAACTAAATAGGTACGATATAGCGGTTTCTACCGTAGCTATATAAACTCTTAACTGGAAAGTCCGCATATAGCCAGAATATGAGGGTTCTGTTTATTATTGTCCTAGTATAGTAGCTAGTACGTAGTAGAATACAATATTACATTGTGCACCGAGAAAAGAAAGTTAACAGTCATAACAGATTCTAACAAGGGTAAAGGTATATGAGGCTCGAGATGCGAGTCGAAAGTCGCGAACCCCTGAGTTGTGAATCTTATTGTCTTACGAGTGGCACCATAGAATTTTGAATACCTAATCTGAGTGATTTGGTAGGTACAGTCTGCCACAGAGAAATCTGACACCCCCCCCCCCCCCCCCGCGATTTGAACACCATCTCTTAGGAGGTCAGATTTCTCTGTGGCAGACTGTACATATACGTCACCTGCCTGCCTACGCGGATAATAAATAAATATAATGAAATGCAATTTCTAATTCATTGTTGCAATTAAATTGATTAAATTGTCCAGCATATATGTCTTAAATTAAAAATGAAGGGATAAATTTATAAAGCTGTTGTGATACCCGTAATTATGTATGGATCGGAATGTTGGGCCACCAAAGTGCAGGACGAAAAGAGACTTCACTCTACTGAAATGCGGATGTTACGCTGGATGTGCGGGGTTACAAGAATGGACAGGGTAAGGAATATTTATATTTGAGGAAGTTTGAAAGTTGCGCCTATAAATGATAAAATTATAGGTAATAGACTCGGTTGGTTTGGACACGTGATGAGGAGAGAAGAGAATCATTTACTGAGGAAAGCTTTAAGTAGGAAGGTACACGGATATAGAGGACGAGGAAGGCCTAGGAAGAGATGGATGATTGTGTCAGGGAGGATGTGAGGCTGCTGGGGGTGGATCCAAATATGGCAAAAGATATAGAATTGTGGAGGGAACAGACATTTTGCGCCGACCCCAGATGATGGGACAAGGTAAGGCAAATGATCATTAACTAGTTTAATCCCAAATAAGAAACTCTAATTACTCCGAATAAAAGATAAAAAAATATTGAATAATATTCTTTTCAACCTGTTGCGGCCGCAGCTTCGCCCTCGTCCCTGGTAGTATTCATAAGTACTTATATAGATTAAATTCACAGGCTTTAAGCTACTAATAATCGTTTTCCCACACTTGATAGAGAACCCTAAAACGAGCCCTATTAAATCAATCGACATAAAACAGTGTGTTATGGTCTGTGACCGAACCATAGTGCAGGGGTGTTCAGCACGAGTCATGTATTTATTTTTCTTTACACAGAAGTGTACTGGACCACAACCTAGCTAGTAGGTGAGTATAAATTAAATCTACACGTGCTAATTTATAAATGTGAAAAACTGTTCGTCCACCATCACAGCTAGACCGCTGAATATGTTGTGGTTTGTGTAAATATATATACTAGCTGCACCCCTGGGCTTCGCTCCCGTGGGCATTTCCGGACAAAAAGTATCTTATGTCCTTCTCCGTACTTCAAACTATATGTATACAAAATTTCATGAAGATTGGTTGAGCAGGTAAAGCGTGAAGAGGTAACAAACTTACTTTCGCATTTATAATATTAGTTAGGATGGATAGTTCAAACAATATGTTTGATTTAACTCGTATTTCGCGCCTTTTTATTTAGAAATAGAAATAAATTACCGATTTTACAACCCCAGAAACCGGAAATAGGGGGTGAAAGTTCGTATGACAAACGCATCCGATACATTTTGCCTGGCTAGTTCCCTACTAGTTGTTAGCTAGTACTAGACCTCGCGAACACAATAATTTTTTACAAATTTGTGAATATTTCAAAAACGACTGAAACGATTTTGATGCCCCACGAACTTAAAAATTCCATAGGCATAACCTACATACCTTTTAAATTTCATCAAAATCGGACCAACAACGGTTCGAAAGTTATCGAGTTACAAACAGGTATACATGAAATTTATTTTTGCCCGAGGTAGAATATGTAAGACCTCGCTCACTCCGCTCGCTCGGTCAATTATCTCTTACGAGCATAGCATGGGATCGCCTTATGCCTGACCACTGGACAAAGTTGTTGCTTTTAGGTACAATTAATCTGGCCCGCATTCCTGTTGCACTGGACTGAAGACGGTAAGGTAATTTGTTATATAAGCCAACGAGATTTTCTTTGTGATCGCAAGCCCACCACTCCACTTTGTACACGTCTCATCCAAGACTCCCCTACAAGTGACCAAAGAACTTGAGTTCATAACAAATTATCTTTAATTGCCATTGAAGTGACGCTTGCGATAGGCCGTGCAATGCCCTCGCTAGATATACCTCTGAATATCATTCGTTCAACTTATGTTAATGCATATTTTATATGGCCTATATCACGTTATTAAAACTCTCGGCGTGGATGCAAATATAGGATCTATAATCAAGGATTAGGGTGAACCAGCTCTGGCCTGAAATGATGCGATCTCTTCGCGCGGAATTACTGTATTCATATTTTCGAGTGTGTTATTAGTTAGGTACTAGATGTTGTGCGGGGCTTCGCTCCTGTGGGAATTTTAAGATGAAATATAGCCTATATATAGCAATCTTGGATAATGTACCTTTCTAATGGTGAAAGAATTTTTTAAATCGGTTCTATAGTTTCGGAGATTACCCGCCTCAAATATACTAACTCACAAACGCGTATACCTTTTTATAATAATAGTATAGATTATTACACTACAACACTGATGTCAGTTTCTATTCAAGTCGCCTAAAGATATCTGATACGGCCATGGAATTTGTAGATACTCCGTAGTACATAATGCCATGAACACGGCTTTAGTAAATTGGCAATCAGTGTGCAGGTTTCCTTTACCCCTTTACCGGAAGCAAGTGTCTCTCTCTCTCTCATTATATCAAAAATTACAAATGAAAGTGATTGGTATACAAACTCATGTTGCTCATTATACATTTTGAAGATTCTTCATTATTCTTCTTCAGATTCTTCATTAACGACCGACCGCCTACCTGAGGTCAATCCTCATTGGAAATTCTATTTTTGCGGTATCAGCAATTATGTAAATTATTTCTTTCACGCTTAATATACAATGCATAGGTACATACCTACTGCACAGGTCCTTGTCTCCTGACCTTAGGACAGAGCAGCAAAGGTCGGCGAGGTCGTGCCCGTGTCCTTTGGGTTACCTCCACTCCACGTTCAGCGTCTCTTCACCCCTGCAAATTAGATTTAATTGAAATTTCGTCACCACAACGTGACGATCAACTATTTATTAAAGCAACATTTTTCTTCATATAGGTGACTACTAAATCGTCCCGACTTTGCATGGGCAATTTCATCCATGTTATAAACATGTAAATTGTAAACCTTCCTCTGAAATCCTCTTATATCTATTAGAAAAACCTACATTAAAATCCGTCCTTTGAATACATTATAGGAACAAATACAGAGCGGGAAGCGACTTTCGTTTTATACTATTTAGTCTGTGTAATGTCGTAGTCATGTTGCTGGCCAAGTCCAAAGAATGAAAAGCGCGTAGTGTAGCGATTCATATAATTTTTAATTTACATATATTATTATATTCAATAATAAAACCGACATATCATGTCTGTCTGTGGACAATGACAGGATGGCGCGCGGCGTATTTCTTTGCCGGTGATGCCAGTTGTTCATGGCGATATTAATGAGTTATGACTCGGATACAAATAAAAATAATGTACCTATATATATGTACAGTCAAAATCATATAAGTTACCCTGCGTGACTTTGGCCAACGTCTTAGTTTGGCCATACAAACAAAGGATGTCACCAGCCTTCTTCTCTGCCGCGTAACGATGACGATCTACAGTCAATTTTTTTTTCGGAACAAAACTCGTTTAATCATGCCAGAAGGGCTTACTAATATTGTTTCTTACATACCTATTTAAATACATACAAAATTTATGATTGAATACCTAGGCGCTCAAAGGCATTTTCGTTAAACACCAAATATAAAAACACCAAAGGCTTCTTGGCGATGTTGACATTTTAGATTTAGCATGCGACTACGTAACAATGATGGATAGTCACATCATGACGATATTGCTGGTGACGCCTGATGACTCACTTAGATTTGCTGTGATATGATAACACCTTGTGATAATAATGGGCGGTTTGTGATAGCGCAAAAAATATCACAGCTATCAAATAATGTAAGCAGGGGTCTAGGGGGACATGGGGGCGTTATTCGCGAGATTGTGGAGGCTTCCGCGGGCGGGGTCACCGACCTCTCCCCCCGCGCGGCGCGGGCGAGCCAATGTCAGGGCCGGTGCAGCCGCGATCAGCTGACGTCTGGCGGCGCGCGGGGGACGCGGCTCGGCGGCGGCTGCAGTCCAACAGTCGGGCCCCGATCCTCGCCGGAGGCAGACGTCTCCGAAACTCGCGCCGCGTCTAATTATAGCAGCAGGCGGCGGCGCCGCGCGCTACTCCGGCGCCAGGACTGTCCTCACGAGTCAGGTACCTGAAGTAGCGCGCGGGGCCGTCGCCTCGACCACCAACAAGATTGTCCAGTCGGAGCCGAAACCGCCGCACGCCCATTGTACTTCATCAGGTGCTCTGGTGATGTTGGTTCCAGGCGCTTGTTGGAGTACACTTACCGTGTCGGCGGTTATCTTCTTAGTGTTGGAGAGAAGAGGATCCACGTGGTTCAGTGAGAGCACGTGGCCGAAGCGTCGCCTTCAGCTACCGGGAGCTGTGACGAGTTTGAGAGACAAAGCCGCGGTGAGTCACGCGTTAATCACCGGTTGATGACCGCTGCAGGCTGCACTCGCCTCACCCCTCTACACCCTCGCACCTAAAATCGCACACACATACACCCACATCACATTTGCATTGGTCAACGAACCCACCGAAACATCTGAACAAAAGCAGTTTAAACTGGTTTTCGCATATTTTTCGCCGTCGCCGTTTTCCTGTGCGATTCTCAAGACTATAAATTCGTCCAAGCATTACGGGGCAGACATTATGGGTGCAAAATAAAGGCATAAGAACAAAACACGCTTGGTCGTTATCTGACTGGTAAAAGGAATGGTGAGCCAATAATATGACTTGATTTAAATCGAGAACAAAGAATCACGTCAATTTTCATTTAAATTGCAAGGCTCGCATTTCAATTAGGTCGATTTCGCGAGCGATTAGCGAATTTCGCAACATCGAATTGTTGTTTGGACCTTCGATGTTCTCGACTGAAGTGTAATTTTTAATCTTATCAGAATGATATTGTTTGCATTTTGTATCTATTAAGTATTTTATATTTTTAACTGAACTTAAATACTCTACAGTAAAAATATTATATCACCATTTCACTCGCTATAAATCCTTAATTTATATAGCGAATGGACGGACATGTATGTGTCGCAGCCAAATGGTTAAAATAGCCGTTCAAACAAACAGCTAGCTCTTTGACTGAACAACGCCATCCAACCACACGTCTAGCCTTTTAATTGAATATTTGAGGCGCTCAAAACGTTCAACACTACAGCTGATTTAAAAGCCGCCGTCAAATTGAATTAGTTGAGCGCTCACCACCGCGACGCTACTGAGTTTTGTTTTCAATATGTCAACTAGCCGTTTTTGATTGTTTCAAGATATTTTTCGTATAGTAAATATACGTTACTGGGTGGTTCACGGAGCGTTTCGACCACTGCGGCTGCGCTGTCATTACAATCCGTCAATTTTCTTGAGGAAGGAATCATTTCCAAAGTCAATCTTTCATAAAATTGACATTACTACAGTACAGAGTAATTAATGTAAAGTCATATGGTAACTAAAACTCATTCTTGTCTTTGTTAAAATTTGAAAAATTGTAATGACAGCGCGACCGCAGCGGTCGAAACGCTCTGCGAACCACCACTTACAGTGTTGTTAAAGAGACAAAAATTATGGAAGCATATACGAGTGATTCAAAATATAAACAAATATTTTGATATATGTTTATGAAATGCATCACCAAGGTACCCATTTATTGCAATTCTATAAATAATTTCATTTTTACTTATATTTCATCAAACTTTTGGTCAATCCAAGAATAATCTCCCAAGAAATTACAAAAAGTTTTCCTATTCTTTCCAATTACATACAAAACTAATGGCCACCCTAGTTAAATTGCCATTTAACCAGTTGGCTAAGCGTATCGTCTCTGTAGTATTGAACGTTGCAGTCAACAAGTCGGCTAAACGACGAATAACCGTCATAGGGCTAGCTGTTTAATTGAACGGCTATTTTAACCATTTGGCTGCGACGTATGTATGTATGAACAGCAAATAGCCAATAAAAAGTGTCTCGACTGGATGAATCACTGGCATGTTTCTAATTGTCCAGTGAACGCAAGGAATTCTTCGTGTTAGATTGCAAATTAAAGTGAAAAGAAATATAGCGTTCGTTATTCTGTGTAACTTTCTATTTAGCACGAGGCAGACATGGACCAATTGTTGCTAGCTGACGGTTTTAGTAGCTAGCGGACGCCCTGGGCGAAATAACTACGAGGCGCCCCCGTCTCTATGCAAAGTAACGTTAAATGCGAAAGTCTCTCTGTCAGGCTTCCAACACGCCGCCGGTGGACCGATATTTACGAAATTTGGAATATACATAGTTAATGACCCGATGCCACGCATATGTATAATTCTAGGGTATTGTACGGATTAAACAAGTTACTTTGCAAAAAAATAACTGACCTGGCTAATTTAACATTTATGTTTTGCGACCTAAAAATAAATTTACCAGTCTCGTCTTGTTACCATTCTCTTCAGAACTGTCTAGGATAGATTTAATATAAAAAACACAAAAGCACAAAATTAATTTTAAAAAAAAGTATATATGTATGTGGCCGTCCAAATCAAAAGGAACCTTATGGCGGCTGGCACATAGGTCTTTATTGCCGTTGTTCGAATACAAAACAACGGCAATAATGGCGTAAGTGCCGGGCGCCGTAAGGTCCCTTTTGATTTGGATGGTCACATATTATCACGAACTAGGTGATTAAAAGTATAAAAGGGGCGCCCTTTTGATCCAGTGCCCTGGGCAACGCCGCCATTACTTACTGTTATTGGCAAAGCAAATAAATCAAATCAATAGAGAAGTTACACTCCCAATATCTGTGATACTTTCTAAATAAATAAATATTTAAAAAAGTTCTTCACGAAATGTAGTCTAACCATTCTATATTCTTTTTCGTTGATCTATGATCCTACTAACCACAAAATAAATTAAATGAAAAATATTATGTTCACAAAGCGTACATACAGACAAACAAAAGGGACACTAATTCAAATTCAAAATTCTTTATTCAATTTAGGATTGACACTTATTGACGTCAAAAACTTAAACTAAGTCTACTGCCGGCTTCCAAAGCGCAGGTGAAGAAGAAGCGGCGCAACAAACTTCACCGCAGCCTTTTCTCCAAGCACGTCAATTAACAAATATAGGTCATATACAGAAATATACTAATTAAGAAATGTTCATTTTTCAAGTTACTATTTAATTTACTATGTATGTATGAGGGTAACATTTTTGAAGCTAATATTTTCCGAGCTGAAATTTTGTACAAACCTTTAGTTTCGATAACATTGCGTTATTTTGATATGCATAATCTGATGGTGCATCCGGGTACGGCTCCCGGCCAGTGAATTCCTAGCGCTGTCATGAAATTTTACACGTGGCTAAAGCTCAGATGAAAAAAAGGATTATTGCAATAAGCAACACCCGATGGTGGACCAGAGTCGGCTCCCCACGAAGGAATTTAATTGCACATGATTTGATTTTTTTTATAACGCGTTGAACGAAATACAGACAAACTTATAATACACCTTTATGTCGGAGGTTATCTATTACATATTATAAAGAGGTAAGCGTTTGTGTGTTTGTATGTTTGAGGCGGGTTATCTCCGAAACTACCCAACCGATTTCAAAAATTCGTTCACCATTTGATAGGTACATTATCCAAGATTGCTATAGGCTATATTTTATCTCAAAATTCCCACGAGAGCGGAGTCCCGGCCAACATCTAGTACGTAACTAATAACACACTCAAAAATATGAATACAGTAATTCCGCGCGAAAAGATCAAACTGTATGGTCCTCTCCTAAATGGTATGTACTCTCCAAGAGAAATGCTTGCATTGTTGCGTTTCAGTTTGACAGGTGAGGTGAGAGAGAGAGAGAGGTCGGTGAGAGAAAGAGAGGTACAAGTACAGAGTTATGTGGCAGAGACCTTATGCCGGCTCCACACGTCGAACATATTGCCAAGCTTTTACGGATACATTGCTGGTTTTTCATTACGGTAAATAAGCTTTTATTTACCATACTAACTGCACGATGTTCACGCATTCGTGTCGTGTCCGAATTCGGCGACTGTGTGGACCTGGTATTAGGCCATAACGGGGGTCTCTTGGGGTGATGGTGTCCATAAATAGCGGTTATTGCTTACCATCAGCAACCCGCATGTTAGTTTGCTTACTATGCTACGTATATAATAATAGTACCTACTAATATTATAAATGGGATAGTAAGTTTGTTTGTTACCTCTACACGCATTATCTTCTGTACCGATTGTTATGACATTTGGTACACGGGTAGAAAATAACCTGTATTAACACATAGGGTGCTTTTATCCCGAAATTACCACGGGAGCGAAGCCCCGGGGCGGAGCTAGTTACATAAAAATCCATAGTATTATAATCCGATACTTTGTCTATAGATAAGGTATGTCTGTCACGCTTTCACGGCTAAACCGCTGCGCCGATTAAGATGAAATTTGGTATAGATATCATTAAAGACCCGAGGTCAAATATAGGCAAAGCTACAGGCAACAGCTAGTCATCAGTTATCAGGAAAGACATAAAAATATTTACCTTGATATTGTGGGTTCTGACTCGAATTAACAATGATGTGAATCAGAAATTATATGAATCATTGATAGATAGACTCATCGAAAACATTAATGTTAAAAAGAGACAAGATGTGACAAAAAAAATGTCAGTAAATTTGACAGAAATGTTTGAGAAATGTCAGAAATTTCTATTATGTTAATTTTAAAAGTAACAATTTAGAATTCATTGCAATATACCATTTGCCAACAATACAAACACAGCAAGCAAATCATCAAAAGAAAATTCGTATTTTCCGTTACAAGAGCTGGGGTAACTTAAACGTAAACAAAATACATATAGGTATAACGTTAGGTTTATAAAACAGAAAGACTATAGTATTCAGAAATAGTATAGCGTAATCATAATTTGCCTTACCTTGTCCCACCATCTGGGGTCGGCGCAAAATGTCTGTTCCCTCCACAATTCTCTATCTTTCCTCATATCCTCCCTGACACAATCATCCATCTCTTCCTAGACCTTCCTCGTCCTCTATATCCGTGTACCTTCCTACTTAAAGCTTTCCTCAGTAAATGATTCTCTTCTCTCCTCATCACTGCGTGATATCAAATTAAAAGTAAACTTTAAAATAAATGTGAAAAACTTGGAAATACAGTATAGTTGGCAGTATTAAATTATTTTAATACAGTCCACTCAGTGTTCCACGGTTAACTTTTTGTACCCGTGGTTCACCTAGGTGTTCTATTTAAGTTAATTTTTTTTTACCACAGATTAAATGTGGTGTGGAAACAAGTGATTCTTTTAAAATACCGAAATCTTAGTGGCATGTGCGTGTTAGTGGCATTATCTAAACTGTGGTTTAAGCTAACTAAGTTAAGAAATCTGCATGGTCTTTAAGTCTGCCTGTAATACGACTGACAAAGAGTCATGTGAAACTATTCAACTGTGTTCCTTTTGCATTAAACTTACCAGTTCTACCAGCACACACGTTTGAGATGAGCATTGAAATAGTGGATCTATAAAATGAACATAAAAGGAGACGGGATTTTTGTTCCCATATTGCTGACCCCGACGTGATTTGAGCAACTAACAATTACGTTAATAGCTGTAGCACCATGTTTTTCTTCTTCACCATCTTATATTGAATCCCTCTAATTAGATAATGATAGTAGTAGACAATTATTATCATGATGCGATGTGACTTCAAAAATCCATCTTATTAAATAACGTTCAAGAAGAAAACTAGCAAGATTTCACATTTAATTTTATTTTTATGATTCACAGAGGTTTTTGAAGTGTTTTCCTGGGAGGTGCCAAGATAATACACCAAGCAAGCAAACTTCTTCAAAATATCTATGGATGCAGTGAAGACTTGTAATACATAGACGAATTAACATTTTGTCATCACTAAAATTTCGACCAAAAAGACGAAAACGCCTAGAAGTAGTTTCCCTTTTTGATGGTGTATCAGTTGAAAACTATACAGAGCGTCTTACTATATCTTTGACAATATCCTTGATCCTTGAGCTTTGGACAACTTGTGGGTAATTTATGATTAGGTAAGTATCAGTCTATATTTGCATAAAATACAATTTGACCATAGATTCAATTTGTGATTACCAAAATTGATCTTTAATTTCGCGACATAAACAACAGCCAGTGTCCTTTTGCTTTGCGAACTTGTCATCACTCTACCGCGTGCCCAGAGCCGTATTTCCTATTTTACGGGCCGTGGATGAAACATTACTTTCGCTGAGCCTTGATTTTTCCAACCATCTTTTTCTTATGGCTACTTTTTTAAAAACTCAACCCCCAAATGACTATAATGTGGGGGGGGGGGTGAAAATTTGTATGAAAATCGTATCTCCGCTTTCGCCGTGAAATTTACGCGGGCAGAACCAAAGGAAAAAGCTAGTCATTTATATTGGTAATCCAACCAAATGGTAATCATGATGTTAAAATTACTATACCTAGTACTTATTTCTAACCTAGGTACATTATGTATATTTTAGACTTATAGTAAAATGTCTGCTTTGTACAAGCTTTTATTTAGCTTACAATGTATGTATGAAAGTTACTATCTCACTATGATTGTTCGGGTTCAATTTTGATGCAAATGTCTTCAACCGATTGAGCTGAAATGTTGTATAACTACACGTCATTTAGTTTTAGTGATAATGCTTATTATTCTACGCATGGGCATATGTTGTACCCAGAGGATTGGCTCTCGACGAGGGAACCCCTCAGCGGTTTACGGTTTGGGCATGATTTTATTGCCATCTGTTGAATGCAACAAAATCTCTCGGGCGACAATAAAAGCTTGTGTCAAAATTTAATTTTTGTAAAAAAAATTGTAGTTTTTAAAAGTACATAGGTACTTTTAAAAACTACCTATATACCTACGGTTAATGTGCGACCGTCCAAAGTACAGTCTGTTATGCTTTGCATATCAGAAAGACTTTTTGTATTTTTGGTAAGTTGTGTAGTTGACTGTAGTTTCAAATTAACACCAAGTAGGTAGGTATTTTATTTCTAACACCCTAAGCCCTTTGAGAATTCGTCAACAAAGAACAACTTACAACGTTATTACTTTTTTCTCAGAAAGAATATAGGTAGCGTACCTACCTACTTACGAAGTTTATGAACGTGTCAGAGGCCCGGAGGTGACCGTGAGCCGTCCACCCCTGTTATCTGACAACTAGGCACAAACATAAAATGAACCAGCCAACACAACGGTTGAAGATACATTGTACGCTTTATTAAATTTTATTTCATTACTGGCTGTAACGCTGTCATTCGATTCGTAGATTCTTAAAAAAAAAAGAAATTCAAAATCGGCAAAATATCTACCTATTTTTTTGCTCGCTGTACCTAAGGAATATCTAGCTATAGATTGATCTAATAGGTTGGTTTATAGGTCATTGTAACGAAGGTCATTGTAACCATAGATAAAAGAAATTAAGTAACATAATGGATTTAGTAAGTCGGAGTACCTACTAATTCCATGAATAGTAACTGTAGTAGGTAGGTACCTATGTAGGTGCAAAGTACGTAAAAACATAAAAATAATGGGAATGGTTTATAAAATTATTGTAATTATAAATCACATCAATTTCGATTATAAGTAGTAGGTATATGTGGCTTTGTGGTCCCTAGTAAATTTTATTTTTCCAACAAAAAGTCATTTCGCCCCAACCGCTCCAGTTAAATTGCTATTTTCGCAATGTCATTGAAGACAAAGGTCGCTGACCTGACACTGCTTCGGACATCGTGATGCCAACAATGGATTCATTTTGATAAAATCGATGTATTTGTGGCGATATCTTTGATACTTATGGCTTTTATGAAAGTTTTATGCATAGACATACTACCTAATTAGATACTAAGTAAATAGGTACATTTTTCATTCGGAGAATCTCATTCAACATGGAGATGTGGTGTATTTTCGGTCTCGTTTAGACATAATAGCAAATTTTTGAGAGTCTCGATAGTTATAAGTTAATTAGAATCGAATTTCACGATAAAAGGGCGACCTCTGCGCATACCTACATAATGTCATTCTACCCGTGTAGGTACAAATTTCAACGAATTCCCTACAGCAGATTTTGCGTATTTGCAGCTTATTGTGTTGTGATTCTGTATATAACACTTATAAACGCAAATGAAATGCCTCTGAAACGTCCGTCTAACCATTTCTCCCTAGTTTCATGTGAATTAATATTTAAATGTATATAAAACTCTGCGCGCCCGTCTGCCCTTCACGTTCGAAGGTAAACGCGCGGCCAATCCGCGAGCAGACATGTTTTTTTTTTTTTTGCTTGCGATTTTGTCCGACTTGGCTGTATGAGTAGCGGTGCTGTCGGCAGTTCTATAGGTACGATGCATAAGTTTTTAATTCGTCCCACAGAGTATATGTATTATTAATATATTTACTCATAGTTTCATTTATTTTATTTACTGTGACTGGATTAACAATATGACAGCATAGATCAATTAAAAAGAAAAAAATAAGCAGTTTGATGTATCTATGTATGACAGCTAGTTACTTTACGTAGACATTAGTAATCGTTATTTTATAATATTATTATATTATAATTATATAGGTAAGTACATACTTAGTACAGACTAATGTATAAATATTTAAATAAAAATATTTAAAAAAAAATAAAATCTATGTAGATTTTGCACAAATATTTATACATTTGTCGAATGTAAATAAATTCCAGTAGGTATTTAATGAAGAAAAAAAAAACACAGCGAATGCAATGAACAATTTGCAATCCAAACCTATATCATCGAATCGCTAGGGAAGATAAAATGATTGTTAATAAGTTGAAGATTCGACGATTGCTCAAAGGTCGTCTCGAGGTTACAAGTAATCGAATAATCCCCTCGTCACCCCAAGGTAGAGGGAGCCACCCGCGACCTACCCCAATGTCCTTGCCTAGGGAAAGGTCAAGAATAAATAGTAGGGCTTTGGCTAAAGATCAAAACAATGTTGATGCCGCGCGACAGAAAAGTAAACGAGGTTTTTTTTAAATATTTAAAATTTTTAAAACAAGATTAAAGTACCTACATTGCCGCTCGATTCCAGAATGTTTTCATCTCATTTACTATTTTCAAAAATAAGATTAAGTACAGTCAACACCATATCAAGTTAAGCTGGATGAACTTCTATGGCGCGGTACCCACCTAATAGCGGCGAGTTTGCAATGAATTTGGGTAAGTTGATGTGCTTTTGACTGTACCCTCGCTACTCGTTTTTTATACACTGACCTCCTCTAATATGCGTGGCTATGCTACTACTATTATAGTACAAAAATAAGAAATGTGAATGTTATGTAAAATTTAAATTAAAAACCCCTTATTGATTTTATATATGATTAGGACAATACAAAAATCAAATAAACTTTAATAGTCTCGCAGGGCATATACGGCATAAAATAATGGCCGAACTTCTTTCACATGGGCAAAGCCACAGGCAAAAGCGTAGTTGTGTCCCGTAAAAAAGAAAGTCATTTCAATAACATGAAAATATTATCGTTATGAGATACTTCACCTATTGGAAGTCGCAGATTGTACCCTTTATGAGCCCGTACCACGAAAGAAGTCCCGCCTACATGGCGCTACTGTCGCTGAGAGTGAACAACGCGGCCTATACTGACCTGAATAAATGTTCAGGTCAGTGGTAGCCTGCCTAATTCTGTTATTAATAGTTCCTCGTGTTGCCACGGGACTTCTTTCATGGAACGGTCTATCGAGCAGAGGATATAAACTTATCTAGCGTGATAGTCGCTGCTGTTAAAATTTGACAAGAAAATGGCTTTTAATTAATGTATCTAATATCTAAGTGTTGGATATTTAAATCCAATCAAAAAGAAATTTCGCTATGAAAATAAGTAAACAAACAATAAATATAGATTTACCAAGTAGATGAGCAATTAAACTATAATATAAATATAGGTACTGATAAAAAATGAATAATTGTCTGTTTGACTTGCAGTTCCTGATAAAAGCAAGTGATACGAAGTCTCTAGAAGATAAATAAAATATATCTATCATACGGGAAAAGCGATCGCGCTGGAGGCAAACAATATGATTGTGTTCCCTGTGTTACACTCACCTCTGTGACGTCCCAAATCCCGAGGACTCAGAAACAACTGTCAAGGTCTTTTTCATGGGGCTTTTTATGCCTCAGTTGCCTCGTACGACCTATATGGAGTTATATAAATAGGTCGGGAATATATGTATTCAGCCAGCTCCACGACGTCGTCGTCACGAACAAATCGCCGACGCGATGCGTGAACATTGCTTGGTATGAGTGCTTTTATTTACCGCAAATGATCGAAAACGAGCAATGTATACCGAATCCTCGTAAAGTTTGGCAAAATGTTTGACAACATTGTGGAGCCGGCGGCGTTAGTTGAAATCTAAACATATTTTGCGTCATTAAACCTATAAAATGCTGTTCAACTTTCGCTAAGGCTTCATTTCCATACCTGTTGGTGTAACTGGGTTCTTATAATAAAGTATAATATTAGTATCCAATGGAAGTTTATTGTGTAGGGAATATGTAATTAAGTCTAGTTATTTTTTTTAATTTGGGAAGTAATCATATATAGGTATAATAAATCGGAAGAAGGGTCAAATTTGTGCATTGTATATCTTTTGGAAATTCTTACTGGAATACACTTATCTCTAACGACATAAATTACAAACCTACAATTTTTCATATTTTTATATATCTGTCTGAACGCGCATCACGCAAAATCTTTAAGTAGTTGAAGTATGGTAAGTACATATGTATAGTTTATTCCGAAGTAATCTTTGATTCCCGTGGAAAAGTCAAATATTTAATTAATTCGTTTGCCTTCATATCAAATTTCAAGTAACTCGGATGTGTACGTAGTTCAGTTTATCTCCGTCGGCTACTTGAAATTTGGTATGAAGGCAAACGAAGTCGCGGGCACATAATAATCTTGCATAACTTGACGTAGCTTGAGTCACATAAGTGGTTGTAATAATAAAATAATTAAAATTACAATTGACATATTTACAAATGTAATTTAAAATAAATAATGTAAAAATACCCATAAGTATGTTTCTGTTGTAATTAAAAATAAAAATGTTTTTCACATAAAATTGTATAAGATTTGGTAAAAATTAAAAGTGGTAATTGTAATCTTAATTTTACTTAGATGGCAATATTGTTTGCACATATATACCTATTACGGTATTTCGATCAATTTGAATTAAATATAAACTTTATGAGAAAAAGAATAAATGAATTTGTTAATAAAATAACATGTTTTACTTTCCATCCAATCCATTTGTCAGGTTCATTAATAGATTAACAAAAAAAAACCAGTAATTTGGGCATTGACATTCATCTCTATTCAAATCATTTTAGCAATTTAATTTTGCGGGGGAAAGGGTTAGGTATTATATCTGTGGGTTATACGCACGTGCACTATGGCATACACACATAAAAAATATTTTCTAGTATAATATGTGAAATGAAACACCATTGTTTTGTTGTTTAGTTTGTTGTCCCCGGTTCTTTTTTGCAGCAGAAAACTGAATTTCATTCGCCCGGTAGACTTAGTCTAGGTGGGAATCCGAGCACATCTTGTTTTATTACTCGTGCAGGTCTGATGACGCATACGTTTCGCTTTTGTTTTAGCAGAGGGGTTAGCTTAGCTATGGCCTCTAAAACATGACATGTGGAAATCCCTTGACTATTCTACTCCCATGGGAAACAAGCGTGTGTATCAAACCCATATATATAACAGCAACAATCCTACATCAAATAAGTTTACTTTAAAACATAGGGTTGTTATGAGTATTTCATTCAGGGAATTAAACAAAATTAGGGGATCAAAAAGAATATTTTAAATTTTAGAAGAAACGTTGCAAGCAAATAGAGAAGGAAATCTGAATGAATGTCATCTCTCAATATGGTATAAATCAATCCGTGTCGTAGTCGACAAATTACATCAAGATGGGAGATTTTGATACTCCCTGTTTTTTTAAATATACTCCTCCGTATTCCTGAAGTGAGAATCAAATTTGAAGAATTTACTTATTCAGAAATTGGACTTTCCAACTTTCAGATGCAATTATTGTCAATTTTTAAATCAGATACCTATAGTATTTCTCAAACGCTAACCTTCGAAACTACCTCTGCTGAGAAGAAATTCCGAATGAAACTCATTTAAACATTTTTGGTCGAACATTAGGCTAGTCCCTAGGCCAATGGTGTAGTGGAAAACTTGGAGAACATCAAACATTCAACAAAAATCTGTATAGGTATTCAAAAATCATTTTAAAGGACAATGTCCAGAATCCAGATACTGCCAATACAAGATATCAGTGGTTTATATGTAAGTATCGCATTTTTGCATGTCTGTGTGTATTTATAGCTGTAGGCGTCGGACGAGGCGACCTTGCGCGCGAGACGGTCTCCATACCACGAATCGCAATTTCTCTCGCAAAATTATTAACTGCATCGATTTATTCAGCGCACAACGATGCTGCAAGTTTAAGAATGGGTAGACGTTGAATGCAACGCAGCAATGGTGTTGGAAATGTGCGGTGTTAGCGATTTCTGTTTGGATGAAGTGGTAGGGAGGCGATGGACAACGCGCCACACGCCGGTTTGCCAATTTTGCAGTGATAAGTTCATCGACACACGCCGTCGAGCCACGAAACTGACTTCGGTGCGATGCGCCATTTTTTACTTCCAAAGCTTCCCCATCAACGACTGACGACAACACAACCCAAATATTTATTAAAATTTTCATAAATTGGCAAATGTTATCATAAAATTATAATATGATTTTTTTGACGGATAAAGTTATTGTATGTATTAATTTACACATGTTTTTGCAAATAAAATATGATTTATTTGTTTCTTTTTACCTTTAACCCCTTCTAAATGGGACTTAAGCACGCGGCTAAGGCTCTGAATAACAATGGACTCTCCATTAGCCGCTCAGTGATTGCGTTACGACCATTTTGAGCAGGACACAGTATTTTATTTATATGAAATACGTGATAGCGTACACATTTATGAAAGCTTTTATTTAAATATGAGGGTCGTTTATTGGAGCGATGTCTTGCAACTCAATTTTGAAGCATATATCTCTAACCCATACCTACTTCCATACTATTAGAGATGTGAAATTGTGTTTGTTTGTCATTCTTTCACGTCAAAACGTCTCTTGTGAACTGTGGAGATAGGCTACAGCTAATAAAAGCATAAAAACTGAAATGATGATTTTTTTTTTATTCCCTCTTTTGGCTTGGAGAAGGTGTCTCCAAAATTATAAATCGATTCCTAGTTTCACGGATCCATGTCACACGCACACATACATATTTGGCTATATGGAATCAATTGGTATAAGTAATGTGTGCGTGCGCTGTGCATACCTTACAACAATTAGTCATTAAATTATGAGCAATTATACTTCTTCATTGCTTTGATTGATATTAATTTTGAAATCCAACGTATGACATGTTACCACGCCACCATTTCTAAGATTTAAATACATAATTAGTAGCTTAGTTATTATTTTAGTAAAACACATTTTCGGTAAAAATAAATGTTCATAGGAAATGTTGCAATGAAGGAGGCGTTTCTGTCGATTAGAAAATAATCAATGTGGGTGCTTAGTTAATTTAAAAACAACAGTAGGAAAGTTTGAGCTGATGATTGCTATGTTCTAAATTAGGTGTATCTGTACAAAATTTCGTCAAAATCAGCCGAGGAGTTTAAACTTGAAAAAGTGAATTAGGCGTATGTAATATTAGTATGGATTGGATAAATCGGAGATAATTATCATAAGACTAATATATTTTTGAATAAATTTGATTTTTACATCTGATGCAGAAGCGAGAGGACAACTTTGTCTAAACGGGGTATATATACCCCGTTTAGACAAAGATTAGATTTCGCTTCTTATTAGTTAGTAGTTATTTTAGACATATTTGACTAATTTACGTTACGTTGGATGGAAGATATTCTTGAAATGAGAGCGCTGTCTCCTGTTGGCTGGCTACACTGGGTGTTTAACAACCAATCCTGACCTTTCTCTTTGGTATTGCAATGGCAAAAAATGTAGTTTGTTTAAAACTAGTTTCCTTGACAGAATGTAGATGGCAGAATTCCAGGGCATATTTCTCAAGGGATTATAGTTTATCCTCGGAATAATCTTAACTAGATTATTCTTATTCACAAATTAGCCTTTCACATTGATTTTATCACGTGATTCTTTCTTTACATATTCTTCATAGACGTATTCCTCATGGCTGAGGGTCGTGGTCATTACGTGGAATTAAACACACACAACAACTTTATTGGCATTAGTAATGGAGTGGTATGCCATTGCCTTCTCCATTTCACACACAAGTTAATAATCAACCAGTGTGCAGGTTTCCTCGCGATGTTTTCCTTCACCAGAAGCAAGTGGTGGTCTATGAATACTACTATACAAACTCATGTGGCACGAGTAGGATTCGAACTTGGGACCTTTCGATCCACCACAGCTTCTCTCCAGGGATAATAGTTCATCTTTGGAAAAATCTAATTACTTATTCACAAATTAGTGTTTCACATTGATTTTTTCACGCAATTCTTTCTTTACATAGGTAAAGGTATTTCTCAAAACCAAAAACTACTTTGGAACGACCATTGCTGAGAAGAAACGCCGAAATAACTCATTTGTATATACTCCCATGATGCCAGAAATGCTTAAAACCTTGGAAAAATCTAGATATCTACCAACTAGTGCTCAGGGTACGAGTAATGCTGAAGGTTCATTGCCCTATATTGCTAAAATTAGCTTTGAGATGCGTCACTTGGTTAGCTGGTGGCAGATAAAAAATTGTGTTTGAGATAGGTAGGCATTCGGTGATTTTGTGTTCCTAGGTACCTCTAAATAATTTATCTAGGTAAGCTAGGTAGTTAGTTAGTTATGCCACTCAAATGTGTCCCTCCCTATCCTCGCATGCGATTTCCATGATATGGCGAAACGGTGGATACTTATTATTATTTGTCACATATTTTACCTATTCACGTAAATAATGGTACATTCATTTATATTCCCGGTCGCATTCGGCGCTGTGACAACGTGAAGCCGGTGGTCAGCGTAAAAATAAACGTTAAAATTTTGAAGATTTTTATCAAAATGCTAACATAGATAGGTATATTTAAAATCATTAAGATTAATAAAATAAAGCTAATTAAATAAACTAATGAAACAAATATTAAAACTAAAATATACTTATAAATTATATAAATATTTACAAATTCAATATTTCGTCCAGCGCGTCTGATCGAGGCAAGGTTTTAAGCATTTACATAGTAATAGAAATACATTTATTCATAGCATATTAATATACGTCACAGAAAATGAACAAAATTTTAATACTCAATACAAAGGTACATTAAATATGCTACAAAAGGGTACCACTCAGCTTGTGCTATGACGAAGAGCCATGACGCTGATTTTCAGTGTAGCGCGACTTCTCTCTGACCAAGGAAACTGCCACAACGTTGCCTCACGTCAAGTTTTGAAGGTTCATCTATGATTTTAAGGTAGAAAATCTAAAATTTTTATATATAAGTGATTTGATTTTGCAAAAAAGTCAAAATGTGCACTACATTGGATCACGCACGTCTCGCATTCGTGCCTAATTAGATGATTAGACTACTTTTCAGAAAAAGCAATTAAAGGTGTAATAAATTGTTTAATTTATGAGAGCAGCTCATTGTACTCTACCGCACAGCAGTGTACACTCTACCGCACAGCAGTGTACACTCTACCGCACAGCAGTGTACACTCTACCGCACAGCAGTGTACACTCTACCGCACAGCAGTGTACACTCTACCGCACAGCAGTGTACACTCTACCGCACAGCAGTGTACACTCTACCGCACAGCAGTGTACACTCTACCGCACAGCAGTGTACACTCTACCGCACAGCAGTGTACACTCTACCGCACAGCAGTGTACACTCTACCGCACAGTACAGCCAAATAGCATTTTATAGATCTATCCTTATCACCCATTTCCTATCCTGTGAAGTAAATATAAATCTCAAGCACCAGCTACCAAGGCTATGTCCGATAATCCAGTCGTAAGACATCTACGGGAGGATATTGAGTGGTCCTATTTTAGGGCGGAACCAAACGCTACAGTCAAGTGACTATGATAGGATATTTTAATATCAGGCGTCAACATGCAACTCAGTAATCCCTAAGGCTTGTGACTCATTCGTTGAGTAATTTCCGATTGAGATTCCTATAGACTGACAAAAATTCATTTGGCGCTTGGTCAAAAAGCGAACTAATGTCTACGCTTATAAACGTTCTTATTTAGAACTAAAGTGGCGCCGCTAATGTCAAAAGATCATTGTCAGACTGTCTGCTGACGTCACAGGGGAGGCGCGCGCGCGCAAGCCACGTTGGAATTCCGCGATAAAAATGACTTTTATTCTTCTATTCTACTTGACACATGCAACAACGGATTTCTAAACTTAATGGAATGATTTTGCAATTTTCTTTTATTCTACAACAACTGAAAAATATATCTAACAATCATCAAATTACAAGTGCCATCGAACAAGCAATAGTTAAAGCTACTACTTAGTACATCTCAGCCCTTTTCTGCTTTTCTGCTGAGAATAAACCTTCTTTTACGCTAATCAATTTTATCCAGTGCTAACCTAATCAACGTACAACCTGCGACCTTAATGATGTTTCACCTGTCTGTCGTTGTTCTTTCAACACTTCGTTCCCCTATCCTAGGCTGTCATTCAGTCAGCGTTTTACTCCACCTTCACAATGCTTAGAACGCGATCTGTAACCTGATGCCGAGCATAGCCCGCTCCATGGCTCTCTGTTGATATATATATACATGTATAGTAAAGAAATAATTTCTGTTAAGTCTTAGTTACATGTTTACTACGTCGCTTATAAGTGCATCAAGTTGGTCGCGTGCCGCCTTCAATAATTAAACAGAAAAACGCGTTACGGCGCGCGGCGCGGGCGCACGTTTTTTGCAGAGGCGCAATGCGCATAGCCGGAAACCTATGCGCTTTTTGCATCGAGAGCAATGCCCGTATTAATCTAAGCTATTGGTAGATATCAGGTTGATGGTGAATAGTAAACAGAGGAACTATATGCAGCGCGCTTTTACGTTCGGTTAGCTGCATAATAGAGAGCGTGTATAAGTACCTATATTACAATTATATATGGCTGATAGAAGCGAATTTGCTATGAATTTTCGTTGACATGAATGCGTGGTGCTGAAAATTATATTCCACATTTGTCAAAATCATCAAAATTGAAATAATTCACGCCATTTGTGAAATAGGTATTGATTTTTTTTTAATTAGAAGAACCACCACACGCATTGGACCAGCGCGGTGGGTTAAGGTCCAAGTCATCATGACGTAACAAGCTAAGTTGAGCCAACCTCAAACTCACATGCCTAAGCCCATTCAAATTCAAATTCAAATTCAAATCATTTATTCAGAAATTAGACCTTCAAAGGCACTTTTTCTCGTCAATCTTTATATTTATAGTTATTTCTCACAAGCTACAAACTACTGGCATTTCGGAACGACCACTGCTGAGAAGAAATGCCGAAAGAAACTCATTTGAACAGTGTTGGTCCCTATCATGCCAGACCGAATAATTTAGTCAAAATATATGATACATATACCGACAAGAGCATTCATAGATGAATTAAAAGACAAGGTAAAAGTCATGTCGTATAGGGAGGTAAAATCTATGGCAGGGGAGAGTAGAATGGAAAATAATCCATCGACAAGAACCTTGTTCTTAAAATTGATGATAAAATTGAGAAAACTATGTAACAAGTTTACTCAGAAAACTTTTCTGTTAAGTATCTATGCAATACTACAATAGTTAGGTTTGTGGTAAATAGCTCCCTAACCTGAGCTAGCATTGGTACTTAATTGATGTATTCCTTCGCGTGTCGATTCAAATCCAGACTAAATTCATTCTCGGTGCCTTATTTATAGCAATGAAACGACTCGCAGGTTTGCAATAAATTATGGGTCAGATAAAGGGTGTCACCTTCTGAATGTTGTGGGTGTATGACCTTCCAAGAGAAATACATACATATAATAAACGAATAGTAAATAATCTACTTACATGTGTGTTTTCTTCTGTTTGAGAGTTGACTGACTGAGTAATAAAATGAAGAGTGACAGCTCCTTTTTTTTCATGTTCCCGCGCATTTGCGGTGGGCAGGGAGGGCTATTATCATTAAAATATTTTTTAAAATGTCGGCTCAAACATTCAATTTTTCAGGCCTCCCCTTCTGTCTTCCAAAAGTCTGTGTGGAAGTCTTAATAGGGGAAAATTGTAACCCACCGCGCTGGTCCAATGCGTGTGGTGGTTCTTCTAATTAAAAAAAAAATCAATACCTATTTCACAAATGGCGCGAATTATTTCAATTTGTTTTTGTCGGATACCCGCGATTTTCTCTATCTATACCGCGTCTGCTCACTCGCCTGCCTTATTACCTAGCAAGTATTGCCGCCATAACGCGGGCGCTGACCGAACTTTTTCCAGCCTACACCGTTCTCTTGTAACCCCATTTCGCGGTGGTTTTTCTACCGTCACTCGCTCTGTTGAGCCACTGAAAAAACCCAATAGCGTGCGTCACACTGCTTGCCCAGGCATCCCCGACAATTATAGCAATGCATTATGGCCTATACTAGAAACATGCAATTAAAAAGAACCTTAAATGCTTGCCTCGACTCGTGGCGACTTTTTGTAAAATTACACTTGCATTTTAATCTAAATTTTTAGGGTCCTCTACACAAAATGGCAGGAGATCCTATGCTCGCCATCTGTAATTGAGAATTAACTACATAAAATAGCTGTCTCCAATGCCACGGGTGGGCTTTGGCCTAGTAAAGTAAATGTTTCCTAGGTAGGCTTGCCAAACATCCCGGATTTTCCGAGATGTCCAGTTTCTGAATCAATTTTGGGGCCGTAAAAATATATAGTTTTTTATGCTACCATTTTGTATATGTTGGCTGTGTCCCGAAAATACCATTTTTTAAGATGGCAAGCCTAGTCCAAGGCAATAGGATTGAATCAAAACAGAGATTGCTATTAAATATTGAAGCCATCTCTTCATAGTCGTATTCCTCATGGCTGAGGGTCGTGGTCATTACGTGGAATGAAACACACACAACAACTTTCTTGGCATTATTAATGGATTGGTTTGCCATTGCCTACCAGTGCCAACCAGTGTGCAGGTTTCCTCACGATGTTTTCCTTCACCGGAAGCAAGTGGTGTACAATGTAAAAAAACTATATATGAGTCAGATTGGTATACAAACTCATGTAGCACGGGTAGGATTCGAACCTGGGATCTTTCGATCCACAGGCGGGCGTCTTAATCATTACACCACCACCGCCATAGCCACCTTATATTTCTACAAATTTATTTTGCCCTATTTTACTTCATTAAAAGTTTTATTTTATTTCAAATTTAAAGGCCCAACTGAAAACTAGCGCCGTATTCGATATAGGTACATATTATTATGTCAATTGTAATGGTACAATTATAAATAAGTTGTTATTTTTTTTTTCGAATATAGCTTGATTTTCTTTCTTTCAGATCTCTTCAGCCTCCAACACTGCTCTAAGTGCTTCAGTGTTTTTAAAATTCTTATTATACTTAATACAACCCTTACAGTCAAATCAACTGAATGTCTTTGCTTGCCTTGAGCGGACCTCTTAGAGAAGTTATAAACAAAATTTATTTGCACCTTACCATAATTTATTGAACCATGTTTAATAAATAATTTTACTAAGCAGAATTCTGTGTTAATCTTCCCCCACCTCCCGCGGTAAACCCATCTCTGGTACCAATAGAATTTATTCACAGTACGGAACCCCGCATAAATTCAACTTGCTCGTATAAGTTTTTTGCTTGCCATTTGTCTTCCCAGATACCTATATTCCTCGTTGCTGTAAGGTCGTGGTGATTATGTTGAACTAGCGGCCGTCCCGGCTTCGCTCGGGTAAAACCTTAGGAATCATACTACCTACTTGTCTATAAAAATCCAAAATCAGTTACGTAATTTTAAAGATCTAAGCATACGTAGAGACAGACAGCGAGAAACGACTTTGTTAATTTCTTTTTAAAGTAGCCTGTGTTGTTTGAACGAGGGTCTTTAACTACATGCATAACAAATATCATCAAAAGCGGTTTAACCGTGAAAGCGTAACAGACAGACTCCCGTGGGAATTTTGGGACAAAAATTACTTACCTACCCTATGTGTCATTCCAAGTTATATTATATTATACCTACTTATGTATGTACTACATTTCACAGTATATTTTGCGTGAAAGAGTAACAAATATACTCACAAACTTTCGCAGTTATAATACCTGTTAGTAGGGTTGTTTTCAAAATAATAAAAATTATAGAATCATACAAATTAATTTTTTCGATTTGATTCCGACGACAAGAAATATGTATTTTCTAAAAAATATTTCCAAGAAATTTCACACAAATTGGGGTTTTGGCATAAACAAAGACCAAGAAAACTATATGTAGGTCATGGATTTAGTAAATACTTCGTACAACGTAGCTATGAATTCCATGATGAAAGTATACTTTTTTTTTCGAGTGTCAAAAAATGATATAGAAGACTGGAGTTTTTGGACAAAATTTGGACTTTCTTCGATAGTTTCTGAGGGCATTACATTTCTTACATCTGTTTTAAGTGCGAATTTTCAGAGAACTAATGTTCTTGTATCTGTGCAGAGAACGGAGATTTCCCTCGGACGGCACAACACTAAATGTCACTGTTCAGAGTGTCACTGTCATTTTGATTTGTCATTGTCTAAAGCAATCTCTATAGTCTGTAGTACCTACATTTTAGTGTTGAAAACGATTGTTTTATATCGATAGAAAAGCTGTTTTTTTATAGTTTGGTTGGGTTTTGGGCGGCTGTATAATATCACGTATTTATCGGTTACAATACAGAGTCTAGAGTTACAAAACTTGAAACTTTGAAACCCATATTTAGCTAAACAAAATAATTCACTTTCAAACCAAACACATGACCTTCAAGACACGCGACTCCTGGTTTTGTCTACCCCGTAAAAACAAGACCTAGACCTAGACTAAGGCAACTTTTCTAAGGTATGATCCTAACATTAGTCAAAAATATATCACATAATAATGAAAACATCAACACTTACATTATGTGTAAAGCCATTATACGATAAAACTATCGACATTGGGTTAATAGGCAATCGATTCGATAAGACATCGTGTGTGTTGTGTAATGTAGCAGCACTAGCCATTCATTATATGTTCATTCATTTCACTTGTGTAAATAATTTTTGGTTTATTATTGTTTGATATCCTGCCATTTGAATGCTAATGTTTTCGTTTTATATTATTGCGAAATTTGTCATAAGGAGTACTACTGCTACATAAAGATGTGTGGACGTTTCGTTTACTTATTCATTACATTTTTAAGGTAAGTCTGCTGCAGTGAACGTGACGTAAATTTTCTATTGACATCTGAGAAAGTATATGTAACATTTCGTAATCATTTCAGCTTGGATTATCTTCAACCAGCGAACTTGTTACTTATTCGTAACGTCCCATCAACGGAAGAGCATCCGTTCGACATTATAATATTCACACAGTTCTGGCCACAAACTGTGTGTAAAGAATGGAAAGAACACGACTCGTCTCATACTTGTGCTATGCCAGCTAAGAAAGACTCATGGACGATACACGGCATCTGGCCCACCAAACTTGGCACCAAAACCCCTGCGTTCTGTAACAGGACATGGTTATTTGACCCAGAAGAAATAAGACCTATTGAAAATGAAATGTTGGCTATGTGGCCTAATATAGAAGTTGGTTAGTACTCCATTTTGATAGCATAAACAAAATCGTTGTAATATGAGACTTTCAATTACAAGTATACTAGTAGGTAGCTATTTAACATTTTTTCTCTTTAATATTGTCTGTTTCTGGCTAAAGCATACACACCTATGGAATTCGAGCATGTTTAAATTTTATCATTTATTTGGAACATGAACTTTAGACATAATACTTTTTCACTGCAATATTTAAATTTATAGTATAATTCCATTCAACTTTAAATTTTTCATAAAAATGCAGACAGCTAACACTAATATACTGTCATCAATGTGTTATTTAAATTTTAAATGTATTAATACATGTGTTTCAGAATCACATTACACCCTTTGGTCACACGAGTGGTCCAAGCATGGCACTTGCGCCGCCGTGCTAGAACCGTTAGATTCACAGTTTAAGTATTTCCAGCAAGGACTGATGTGGTTGAAGAAATACTATATTTATGACATACTCAAAGATGCTGGCATTACTCCGTCCGATAGCAAACAATATCGCATTGAAGATATATATGAAGCTGTGGTTAAAAATGTAAGTGCTCGTCCCGCAATTGAGTGTGACAGGGAACAGGGAGCCAATTTTATAGTTGAAGTCAGATTATGCTTCAGCAAGACTCTGCAAATAGTTGACTGTGATGGTATAGCTTTTCTGGATGTGGACCAGGGATCAATTTTGACAAACTGCAATCCCACAATTGGCATTTATTACCTTGAAAATGCTGTGCCGAAATCCCTTTATGTGCAATTTTATAAATTATTATCATGGCTGCAATGGTTTACACTGTAAAATGCATTTTTTATCAGAGTCAAAGATCTTGCAATTTTCAATAACTGAAATTCAAAGTAAATTTGAAGATAACCTTTATTTTCATTTAATTTTCTTTTAAACTCATAAAGATAATGTAGCCATTTTACTGGTATCATTCTTGTGTGTGGTTTAGATTATTTAGATTATAAAATTATACCAAGTGCTACTTCCTACCAATGCCTTGGTTCAATCGTCTATCAATATTTTTGTAAAATTATACATGGTTTATATATGTATACAGATTGTCTAGCCTAATGCAATAAATTACAATCGTGTTTTTAACCTTGTCCCCAGTTCTTAGACTGGGCAGTTATTCTATTTTCAAAATATTGCCTGTGAACTTTTACTTTTTTTTCATGTTTAATTAATTATTAAAATTGACAAAAGAACAAAATTATTTTGTGCATCTTTCAATAGAATAGAAATAATTTAAAAACAGTGCCTAAATTATATAATAACACTAAACTACTGTGGAGTATTAATAGTGCATAATATCATAGAAAATTTCTTTTTGGGAAATTTTGAGATAATTTTATTTTAAGTAATAATTGTAAATAAGATTGATTATCTTCAAATTATTTATGTACTTACTTTTTCAAGGGGTAACTTTTTATTGCCTAGTCATCAGTGTGTATTTAAATAAAAAATATTGGTACAAATAAATATGACAATCTTGATTATTTTTTTCACGTATCTAAATGAAGTTTATGTGGAATTATATTTTACTTTTTATAGATGACTAATTCCAGTTTTTCGTTTTGTGTAAAGATTAATAAATGAATTCCTTACAAATTAAAGACTTTTAAATTCGTATTCTATTGATATATGACATTTTATAAATTGTTTCAAGTTATGTACATACCACATACCTACTTACGATAAGTAGGTAATATCAAAGCACGTCACTGAGAATGATTAATGACACATTCTGAATATTTTTGTATACTAGTTATATGAAATCAGTGTGACATCATACACTAAATATATTATGTATATATTTAGTGTATCATGTCACACTGATTTCGCCGATTTTGCCATTCTACTAATACAATTGTTTTATTGCTAGCAGAATTAAAACGAAATGGTTGAAAAAAGAGAGACCAATACACATTCACATGCTTTATTTCTCGAGCAATTGTTTGACAATTTTGTAACCCCAATAATACACTTGCACGCCTTCGCTTATGAAAAAACATACCCCATAGAGCTAAATAGTGAATTCATAGTTATGACACCACTCTCCCACATGTTCATAGAAATTTAAACTTTATTGCGACCTCTGTAGTCATGTTTTACATTGACAAATCAGCAGTCAGTGCTGTAATCTTGCTTACAGTTCCCGTATTGTCAATGTAAAGTATGTTTACAGTCCACGCCCTAAAGTGCACTTTGCAATGAACATTATATTAGTTGCGTGAAACCGGTTTAAGTCGGCTATATCCGTAATTGCAATTTTGAGTCCAGTACGTAAATTACATTAATAAATTAACAATATATCTACATTGCCAAATATTGAGATAAAGAGTAAAAAAAATGTATTATATTGATATCATATTATTATTATTTATTTATAGTGTTATATCGGTTGCAAGACCTACATTTTCACGTCAGTATGCAAATAGATAAACACATCACTGTATATTAATTAACTTTTAATGGCCCCTAGAGACAATAATGACTGCTGAAGGTACGAGACCTGAAAAAAAATATTAAAATTAAAACAAAAACTATTTGGCTCTCACCAATACACATATGGATTAAAGAACCACTTCAGATTCTAATGGGAAACTTACTCTCCCATTTAGTCAATGATGAAAGTGCCATATATCTTGGAATTTGTGCATCAACACATCCAAAGACATCAGTGTAAATGTCTGCTCCTGCTGATATTAGATTGACTAAATATCAGCTCTGTCTGGCCACCTAGATCTCAGAAAGTGCTTGATGAATATTGTTGAAAATTATATAAAGTTTTTGTGGTACCAGTGCTATGCTATTCATATTTCTACCCGTTGGATACGCGAAACACTAGCTCTAAAATAATTTTCGTCCCCCATAATGGCCTTCGATTTTCTTTCCCGGATAGGCGTATTGAATACTCTTAACTCATGTACGCTACGTCTATAATTTTCCTTGTCTTTGGTAACAAATGATACTTGCCCAATAACTCCAAAGGCATTTCGTAATCTTCACTGGTGAATATTTTCTTGGGGAATGTCGTCATCAGCTTGAAGCTATCCTCCGCTGCGAACTCTTGAGCGTGCATTTGAAGGTATAGTCTGGAAATTGATGACAACAATAATTCTTTCTTTTTCTTTTCGAGTGTGTTTGTTAATAACAGTATAGTCTGAAATTTTATGACAAGTGATGGAGGATATTATGAAGATTACACGCTTGTATGTGAAATAGAGATGAATGGGTAGATGTATTGTACCAATCTACGCATTTTTCTAAAAAAATGTTAGGATCATATTTAAAATCATTACGAATACATTTTGTAACTTGTTGATCATGAAAAGAAAATAATTTCAATACATTTTTATTGTAAAGTAACATCGAGTTGTTTTAAAAAATTAAAAACAATTCTTTTTCAGTATATAGATGTAAGTACTAACTTGACAGCGGCCAGTTGCTCCTTAGCCCCGAAAGTATGCGCCAGCGCCTTCCCGTCCGGCAGCCGCAGCTGTATCCGCGCCTGCGAGTACGAGTGGGCGGGGGCCGTGGCGGGGGCGGGGGCGGGGGCGGGGCAGGGGGAGGGGGAGGGGGGCGCCGCCGGCTGCTGGCCCGACGCTGCCAGTCTGCCATTTACCAAACATGTTTAAATAGCTACAACAAGTGGAACACAGTGGTCCCATTTCTAGGCAAAAGCACCCGCTCACTTTCTATTAACATTACAAGAGATAAATAATACCCTATTGAAAATATTTCTAAATCTACTGCGATTTTGTAGCATGCCTACTGTCGCCCTTCGTCCACATTAAATTAAAATGCACTTTTGGTTAATAATTTCGTTGAAATAGGTGCCTATGGGGAAAATCTATCTAGCTAAGAATTTAAACCATTTAACAACAATCATAGAAGTACTGACTACATATTGTAATGACTACTGTAAAAATACTAACTTTCTAGCTGCTTTGTCCGCCTCAATTTGTGCACGCACTCTTTCCCGGGCTTTCTGGTCCTCAATCTTCTCCCGTTTGCGTTGTTCCACCATCTTCAGCATCTCCTGCTCCTGGAGCCTCTGGCGGGCGTCTTGTATGTCTTTACCGGACTTGATGCGGAGGCGCTCCTTCTCTAGTGCTTCAGCCTACAAAGAATTTAACAAGTTTTGTTTGTTTTATGTTTATTATTAGTAAATATAGTGCATGAGTTGTAGAACTTTCAATACTGCCAGATATTTACATAATATTTTCTCTAAAAAAGCTGACTGTCTTGTATTCAACAAATTAATAAGGTTTATTTATTTATTGAATAATTAGCTGTTGCCAGCGGTTCTGCAGGTGGCAAAAAGTAGCCTGTGATACTCTAATGTTTGGATGGATGCAGCTTCCCAGTTGGGGAGTTATCCACACCAAAAATCACCTCAATACATTGCTCTGTTTTGATGTGATGGATAGACCAAACACACACACTTTCACATAATATTAAGTACGGATATACAGGCAGCCATCATCTGATACCAAGCAATGTTAAAGTCATTTCACTTTATATAGTAGCTTCACTGCTCCACAGGAAGAACAGCATTTTGTAGATTTGTATTTGTTTTGCATCCAATTTTAAATAGTAGTAGAAAATTTGGACCAGTTGTTGTATGAGGCAACTAAAAGACAAAGCCTAGACAATGAATGTTCCCAAAAAGTGTTAAATTCAGACATGCAGCATGGTCATAAAATTTGTCATGATAAATATTTAAAATTTTAATGGTCATATTTTATGCAGACACCATGCCTTGCCTAGTGTCACAGCTGAGGACGAAACTGGGAAAACACAAGAAATCTGTGTCTCTTACACAGAGTATTATCTCCTCAATCATCCTAACTTAAGTAAAAGAGCAATCTTAACATTTTCAACAAGAACCAGATAATTATAATAAGTACCTTTTCTCGGTCTTCTCTCTCTTTCCTCTTTTGTTTCATTCGCTCTTCAAGCAGCGCCAGTTGCGCTTTCTTTTCTTCTTCAGTCAATGGTTTTTTCTCTTCAGTAGATTCTGAGAAGCTGCTGTGATTGGTTTTTGCCGCGTGAAACTCCATTTCGTCCTGGTTCTTGAACAATTTTCCACATTCATCGCATTTGAAGGATTTAGCTTCGGCCTGGACATCGGTGTTAGATGTAGCGTTTTCGGAAGTAGTGGAGGAAGAAGCGGGGGCGCCGGATGCGAGCGTGTGTCCAGTAGCTTCCATTGCGGGGTCGTCCGCGTGAGCCAGAAGCCACTCCATAGCTGGCTCAACCCCTTTGTAGTTAGTTACTGCCAGAGCTTTCTCACTAAAATCCGGAATTTCGATTATAACCTATGTAGACAATATAAACAAAAATATTCCATCAAACTTTACTTACGCTCGTTCCTTGGAGAATCCCATTTCTATAAGAGTTTCTATTTCTGCCATCCTAAGTATTTTTGTAACAGATTCGATAACAATAATTTACTTTTTATCCATAGAATTTTCGACAATAATTTCACTGATCATCATCAAATCAATCAAACCTGTCTGACGAATGTCAAAATTTGTAAAAATATTGACAGTGACACATGTACCTTTTTTATCAACTTCTATTTTGACAATGCCAAACAGGCTACCTTCAAATCAAACTGATATAAAAAATTGCGACGGGGCGGTAAAATTGAAAATATTTCTCATTTGGATAAATGAAATGAATAGGTTCTGAGATAAAAACAAAGCGTGTTCATTGTTAGTTAATATTAATAAACAACATGATAGCAACGAAGAAATATGGTAAGCGCAAAACTTTACAAAACAGTGACCCAGGGAAAATATTGGATTTGGTTATGAGTTTGGAAGACGAAATATGCGCAGACTTACAAATTAAAGTTAACAATTATGTGAGTATTTAATTGTTTTATTTAGGTAGACACCTAATTAGTTACCTACATATGTAGATTTTCACATTAAAAGAGTATCAATAACAGAATAGAATAAAGAAAAGAAACATCGGTGGTTTCCAAGCACACCCACCCGTGCATGAGAACCACGGTCACAGATCCTATAGTATTCAATAAGCAACTGTTTATTTATATAATCGTAACTATGGCGTTTCATAGCAAATGCAATTAACTTGGTTAATATGACTTAGCTGATCGAAGAATGCGAATCGGAAAGTGTATTGCAAGTCGTGGTGAACAGCGAGCGGATGGAGGCGTTTATTGAGGCAGTGGGGGGTTCCGCTTTGCCCAGGAAGATGAAGATCAATGTGAGTGCTTTGTTCCGTCTTTTCATGTATTCCCGGTTACATTCTGAGCGGTGAGGCACTAAAGCCTGGAGTTCACGCAAAAAACAGTGATTATGTTAGCCGGCCGCCTGCCTGACGTTCCCTCTTTGGGAATGCTACCATTACCCATTAGGTATATATAAGGCTTAGTGTCCTTAGTCACCGGTACGACATACACGAGAACATGACTGGCCCAAGGAGGATATGGAGTGGTCCTATTTTAAAGTGGGACCACACGCCACGAGAGCTTCATTCATAGTTCATTATTCAGCGGATATAGACCTAGGTACTGTCTCATTTCAGTCTACTAGTAAGATATGGAAAAATATATATTTGGCGTTCGTCGTCTCAGTATGGACGTAACATATGTCTAATGTTATTGTGACTCCGATAAAAACCGTTACACTTTTTCAAAATTTTCTGTCTCGAGGTCCCGTTCGCTCTGGTCAGTGCCCCCGTCACATCAACAAGTAACAGACTTAGCCCTTCCTTATAGGATAAAATGGCCACTACAGTTAAAATCGACTTCTTTCAATATTTACAGATTTCACAAAAATTAGTAGATGTTATAAAACTTGGGAATGAAATAACTGACTTCTTCAGCAATTTCGAAGCAGATTTTCAGGGCATCGTATCACCGGTAAGTTTGTATTTAGGTATATCTTAATAATCACACTATGGTCGCATCAGCGCGTTGTCATCAATCTTCATCGAAATATGTTAAAATAATTATTTTAACATTATATCACCGTGAGCTAAATACGTAATTACTATGTTTTTTGCTTGGTACGAAAACAAAAGGGTACGCGATGATATAGAAAAAAAAATGTAATGGATGACAAAGTTTACGCGGGCGATGTCGAGGAAAAAGCTACCTATACAATAATTCTTAATTTATCACACTTACTATAGGTAATTAAACAAACTATAGTTTGTACAATATAGGTTGATATCTGTGACAGACCGATGTCAACTGGTATGTAAATATTACTTATTTGACAAACAATAGACAGATTTTTAAAAAATGCTAGGTATACATATTATCTATTCATGATAAAGAGTGGAGGGAAACCTTTGTCCAGAAGTGTGACACAGATGGCTCTAAATAATAAAACAAAATAACAATAGATCTACGTAGATACCGGGAAAATAGAGCAAATATTTGGTAATAGTCGATGTGTTTTCTTTGTACGATTTTCTCAGCGGAAACGTTAGGCATTATCCATGATTTCAGTACCTCTCAAAAGAGCAAATCAAGAGGCGGGTAGTGCTACACCCTATAACGGACAAGCCGTTCGCGTCCATCGTGTGCGTGATCGCGCCCAAGATCTTGGAGGAGAGGGTCAGTGGCGTCATTAACGAGTGCTACATGTGAGTTTTCAACTTGAAACTACATATAGTTAACTAATTTTTGCCTGCAGCGTCGCCCGCGTTAATTTCCCACGGGAAATGTATTCTTCGCGGATGAATACCCCTGTTTTTCCCTGTTCCTATCTAAAATGTTATTTAATTCTTCCTCTTTTTGACCTTATCCCACTCATGTGGGGTCGGCACAGTACACAAGTTCCTTCCATTTCGTTCTGTCATTTGCCATATCCATTGACACTCCTTTCCTGTTCATACTATCCTTGACACACTCCATTCATTTCATCTTAGGTCTTCCTCTATTCCTGGAACCCTTTACTTCTATCTGTAATTCCCTTTGAGTGATGTGATTTTGTGTTTTTAATATATAAGGTTATTCAAGTTATATCATCAGATTACAAATACTGTCCAACTCTGCATAACTTTTCGCAGGTTCGCATGGCCGACTTTGAAGAAAACTATTTGCTATGAATACGAATGCACTCTGAAACAGAAGTGTCAACAACTCCTACGTGTAGCGCGGCGGCTGTTCACGCAAGTAAGACGTTGGAAGTTGACATTAGGACAGATAATGCAAGTTAATCACGTGGTCCAATCAGTTTAGGTTTCACAACTGTCTTGAAATTACGCTCATGTGGTAGGAGCAAGAGTCTAGCGGCAATATGCAGAATTTTCAATGAAAGACCTAGGCGGTCTTTTATTGATAATTCTGCATATTGACTGTAGCGATGCGTTTTCGGCGCTTTCTCTCTAAATTTATAAAGACCAGAGACTGGCCGAATGAGATCTGCATCACTGTCGCGGCAGAGGCACGGGGCCATGTGTAAATTAGAAACTTCGGATCCCAATCCAATCTTATCATGCCTATTTCTCAATATTACCATTATTTTTAAATAAGTATTATCAGAAACAAAATACAATTCATATCGAATAGTATGTGAAGTTAGATTTTCTGGCCACATTTTGTTTTGACGCAAGGTGGCGTCCCTGGAGACGCTACTGCGCATAGCGGTGGAGCAAGCGAAACTGCTCACAAAAGCAGAGTACTGCTCCGTGATGCTGGTGGATGTGGAGAAGATGGAGCTCGTCGACTCGTACTCCATCAAGCTGAATTTGGTACTTCTATTATTTCTTTGACTATCATAAAACATAATGATATCTGAAAGGTTTCAAAAACTTGTGTGTTGTCGTGGTCAGTGACACCACCACTGGTGTCATAGCTTATACTTATCCATAAGCTGTGACAGGGGGTCACGCGGTGACCACTTCAAACAGCAAAAAGGCATGTGGGCCGCATGCCTGCTTGCCTGCTCAGTAGCCATCATTTCAGCTTACACCCACTGCTCTCTCTTTTACTCTCACTCTTTTTGTACGCTATCCTTCCCTGTCCTGTGCTTCTCTCATCTACCCAAAATGAAAAAGGCGTACTAGTTGCGAGCAGAACCCAGTCATAGTGTCACCAACCCATTGTATAGTGTCACCAATATCTATTGAAGGGGGGGAAGGAGCAAGTGGAGCGGCGGTTCCCGCTGAACATCGGGGTGGCGGGGCAAGTCATCCAATCGGGGAAAGTGATCAACGAGAGGGACGCCAAGCGCTCCACCGCCTTCGACGCGAACATTGACGGATTGCCTGGCGTTGAAAGCAAGTATGAAAGTTTGGTATATTCTTCTTTCTGTAGGAGTATTCAAGGGTAGAAAAAAAGAGGAGACGCCTTATTGCCATTTCTCTAAAAAATTAAGGTAATATACGCTGGGTAGAAGCAGACGAGTGTCCGTCGCTATATCGCCCCTACATCTATGCACTTGAGAATTTTCGAAATTATCTATCGACCGGCTGGTTTAGTGTACACACGAGTACTTGTCACTGAATGGAGGTAGTGGATTGGCAGTTGCCTTTAGATAACATGAATAAAATTTAACATCAGTGCTAGCAAAATACACCCGATATGGAATGACTAGTAACAGGCGATCCGATTAAGCTGACGCTGAGCCTGATCGTCCGAGAGAAAGGAACACACGTATTTTATAGAAAAGGCGGCCTGCCTTTTGCTATAAAATACGTGTCCTGCTTCTCTTTATTTTGGTATATCTATATCCCATTCTGTCGGTCTGCGTCTGACAAATCGAATCGTCTGTTGCACACACTTTCATTCCAGGGCAATCCTCTGCTTCCCAATCCGCGAACAGACCGGCATCATAGGCATCGGCCAGCTCATCAATAAAGTAGGAGACCCGTACTTTGATGCCATGGATGAGGAGATGGCGCTAGCCTTCAGCATCTACTGCGGCGTCTGCATCATGCACTCTGTGGTCTACCAGAAGATTCAGGAGGCGCATATCAGGAACACCTTGGCCAATGAATTGGTCATGTATCATATGAAGGTGAGGGTGCAACTTAGTTATCCAGCAGTCTGCTGGATCCTGTGTCATTGGTGTCAAAAGCTTTCTTCTTTTAGTATCTTTTTAAATCATCGCCATTTAAAGAATGAATATCGAAAAGCTCTAGTTTCAAAGAAGCTCTTCGAATTCCGAAAACATTATCAGAAATTTTTACGCGTTGAAGAGATGGCTGCAGCTATGTGGTCACAAGACTGCTCCGACATCTGACTTACGTGACGGTTCAAAAGCCAGTCAGTTCCTGAAATTAATCCTTTTATATAGGTTTTAAAAATGCACAAATTTGCAATACAAATCAGTATGAGTCATAAACTGGATATAGTATTAAGAGATAGTAGGCCCTCAGGTTTCTTTTAACGTGTAAAACAAGGTGGGCGACGCGGAAGTGACGCGGCTGCTGGAGTGCACGGGGTTCCACACGCACCCGCACCTGTCGTCGCTGCACTTCAACCCGCGCGCGCTGCCCATGCGCGAGCTCACGTGCTACGCCATGAAGATGTTTTTGGATCTCGGCTTCGACAAAAGGTATCTGAAGGCTTTCATCATCGTCAGTCTCAGAGAGGGCAATCGCTAGACATATGCCTTTATCAAAGATTTCCAGCTTGTCCTACCGAGCAGATTGTAAAAGTGTATCCATGGAAAGAATTACAAAGTGGTGATTCTCATAGGCGATCATAGGTACAGCTAAACGTGCCTTTCGAGTGTCGCAACTCTTATGCCACATTTACACTCAGCCCTATTGGGCAGGAAAGTGAGCATCCGAGCAACACGATCGAGTATGTAAATACTCGCGCTGTCACTGGCACTGCCCGGCACGCAACTTTATTAAATTGAGCAGGTAATATGGGATGACTTATACTGATCGGACATAATGCTGTCGAACCAGCAACCTCGACGAGATCGACGTCAGCCATTTTTGCGAGTTGATAAATAAAGAGAGAGAGAGAGAGAGAGAATAAGAATATGAAGGCTGAGTGTGAATGCTCACTCGCGTCGTTATTGCCGCATAAGTATTTAGGGAAATATTTCCGGAAGCGGCAGGAGAAGAGGCAGTGGGTTGAGTGTAAATGTGGGGTTAGCTCTGTGAGTTTCGCAACTCCTACTTGCGCAACTGTCCACCTACGGGATAAAGACGTGACACTGCATCACATGTTTTCTAATTTATGATTCGGCGACGATTTGAGCAGGTTCAACATAAACATCCAGAAGCTGGGCCGCTTCATCCTGTACGTGAAGAAAGGGTACCGAGACGTGCCCTACCACAACTGGCTTCACGCCTTCAACGTCGCGCAGTGGGCGTACGCCGCACTCGTCAACTTCAAACTGGTTTCCACTGGATATATCAAGTGTGTACAGTGTAGATACAAGTGTACTTAATAGCTCTTAGGGTCAGTTTTATTTTATCCCCAAATCTGAGTGGTACAATTCAAAGTTAAATAAAGTGGGTAGGTGTGAAATAAAATAAATTCTGAAACTTTACTGTTAGACGCTGATCATGAGATGGTCCGACGAACTGTCGGCCTTTTTGACGCTTTAAAAATACATTTTTCAGCGACTTGCAAGGTCTGATGTACCTGATAGCGGGACTGGTCCATGATTTGGACCATCGGGGGACCACCAACAGCTTCCACATACACGGACGTAAGTACTCCACTTAATCGTCAGATATCGGCTAATCAAAGGGTCGCCATGTATTATTGGAGTTGTCTTATAAAGGACTCGTCTGCATACCTATTTTATCCAGATGTAGCTAGAGCGTCTTATGTTCTTTATATCAAAAAGTTCTTAGCAATGCGTGTTCCAGTATTACATATAGCTACACAATGGAACCATTGGGGAAACCGCTAGGGAATAATGAACTTTATTCTCAACATCACAGAGACGACACTCGCCGCGTTATACTCCAGCGAGGGCAGCGTTATGGAGCGCCATCATCTGGCCCAAGCTATGTGTATCCTCAACACGGAGGGATGCGACATCCTGCAGTCGTTACCGAGGAGGGACTATGACAGAGCTATCCTCATGCTGAGGGATTATATCCTTGCGTCTGATTTGGCTACGTATTTCAAGTAAGCTGAGATGGTTATTTATTCCCTTATGTGTTGTTACACAGGATCATATGTAGGTAGTATAGGGTCATACATCTTCTGCCACCTGGGGCGTAGAACATATTGGGCAAACAGTTCCGACAACACATCTATAGGTTAAGTTGACTTTTGTATCACAACTTACCTGCCTTCTTACGTTTATGTGTTAAAGTGAAGAAAATAATTGTTGGCTGGCAACATTTGGCAACGTTTGTCAACCATTCTTGACCATTTTGGTGTAGCAATGGCAAAAAATTTTAATAGTTTGTTTAAAATCAGTTTTTTTTTTCACTTTCATGACAGACTGTCCCTCTGGTTGTGTTGATGGTTGCGCTGATTGAAACAGATGTAGGCACCTTTCGTAGGAATCTGAACGAGTATAAACAAATAGCGCAGGACTTCCAGAAAGGCAACAGGATACACGTGGCGTGCCTGCAGTCGCTGCTCATGAACGCGGCCGACCTCAGCGACCAGCTCAAAGACTGGGGCAGCGTCAAGAAGACCGCGGTAATTTATAAATTCCAATTTGTTTATTCAACTTAGGATGATAGACATCACTATTGACGACGACCTCGGTGGCGCAGTGGTAAAGTGCTTGCCTCTGAACCGAGAGGTCCCGGGTTCGATCCCCGGTCGGGTCATGATGGAAAATGATCTTTTTCTGATTGGCCCGGGTCTTGGATGTTTATCTATATATGTATTTGTTATAAAATATAGTATCGTTGAGTTAGTATCTCATAACACAAGTCTAGAACTTACTTTGGGGCTAGCTCAATTTGTGTGATTTGTCCTAATATATTTATTGATTTATTGACGTCAAGTGTACTGACGACTTTTAAAGCGCAAGTGAAGAATCGAAGCCACATACTTCACCGCAGCAAAACTGGACTAACGTGGACGAATATACAATTATTTATAACTAGCGGTCCGCGATGGTTTCGCTCGGGTGAAACATAACAAATTGTAGACCTAAACCTTCCTCGGGAATCATACTATCTATTGGTGAAACCGCATGAGAAACCGTGCAGTAGTTTTTGAAATTTATCGCGAACAGTTAGACGCAGCAAAGGTCTTTATTTTATAATATGTAAGTAGGATTAAGATATTAAGGATGTCATAATAAAAATTAGCTTTTTTAAAAAATATACGATAATGATAGTTGCGATTCGATTTGAAATGTTGAACCGAAAAAAAGTAGAATAGAACTAGTAGCAGTGTCCTGTAGCTGGTGTGGCCGGCAGGCGGCGGTGCTGACGGAGTTCTTCAACCAGGGCGACGTGGAGAAGAGCCGCGGCGACCTGCCCGCCATCATCATGGACCGCGACAAGTGCATCATCCCCGAGCTCGAGATACAGTTCCTCACGGCCGCCTGCATCCCGCTCTTTGAGTTAGTGTTATACAGGGTCTAACGAAACACCTATAATGTTATGGACCAGGTGATTGGTTATAACATTATTAAAAATGCCCGGCCACTTTGAATATGATGGTCAAGCAGATTCGGGTGAAATAAATTGAACTTTAAATTGAACTGTCATTAATTAATTACATGGTCCATAACATACATAATTTTACTCCGTTCTTTCTTACAAAGCTGTAGTAAACAATCTTACCCTGTATTTTTATAAATTACGCAACTTATCATGCTCGTAAATGGATCTAAACCGTCTAGATTCTAAGCTCTAGAGCATAAAAAGTAACTTTTTTTTCAAGAGCGTGAAAATAAAATGTCATACAAAAGGAAAATGCTTTAGAGTATTTTTTTTTTAATATTTGCTGCATACACATTAGACGTACACTCCAAAAAAGTGTCAGTTTTAAACTGACATTAAATATAAATAAACAAACCAAAAAACTGAAGAAACTGCTGAGAACAAAGATATATTTTCATGTCCGCAGATTACTCGGACGCATGTTGCCGAAAGCTGCGACATGCACTAAGATTATTGAGAACCACATCGAGAGATGGGCGGCCGCGAAGCCTATATTCGCTGAGGTGAGTTGTTTTTATTCCAGGTTTTACCAGGAACAAGATTTGACTAGATTACATTCTAAAAATATAGTTACTGTTATAATATACTTAATGTATTTTATTTTCTGAGACTAGCTTACCCTGTGATACTGTTGTTCCGTTGTCTATAGCTCCTGTGGTACTCTATGTTTGATATCGGGTTGTTAGCCGTGAAACCGTGACAGAATTTTGCATTTATAATATTATAGCGGCACGTTACGGCTCCGCTCGGGTAAAACCTAAATACAAGAAGTGGTCAGAAATAGAATTAGTCATGTCCAGAAGAGGACGTCACAAGTAGTTGTCACGCCTAAACGAACTAAAACTTCGTTAGGAATCCGATCCGTGAAAACCGTCCATAGTTTTTGAGTGTTTGACAGTGACACACGCGAATTTATTTATACAGACAGACGCGACAGGGGGTTCTTTTTATATATAAGTATATTTTGTAGGTCCCGCCGACAGCAGGTCTGTCTGTGCTCCTAAGCCCAGAGTTGGACAACCTGATCGAGATCAATATGAAGGAGATGGAGCGATTGAAGCTGGAAGCCGAAGCGGCCGCAGCGGCTGAAAACGCTTGATTTGTTACGTGTTCCATTACCTATATGTCGGAATGAAAGACTCGACTTAAATCATAACTTTATTCATAAAAGTTGACGAATGCTTTAAATTTGGTTATGTTATGTCCCTGTCTCTCTTCCCAATATTTGATGAAGGAGTAGTCTGTTTTATTCAAAATATTTGTGTACTTTTCATAAGTAAGACAATACGTTTAGAATTTGAATCTAGGTTTCATAAAACATAGATATTAAACAAGCTTAGGATAGTAATGGATTTGTGAATTTTTAGAACAAATTTAATATGCTATAACATGTGTATTGTTTTTCATTCCGTTAACGTACAAATAAATTATGGTTAGTTAATATGTTAAAATTCTGTGTTTTACGTAGGTTACTTAATGGACATAGGATACGATCTTTATTTTGAAAAAAAAAAACAAAATTAAAAATGTCTTGACACATTGATTTTAGATTTATACAATTTTGAAAATTTACTCTATTCTGGCAGAAGTATAAAACTAAAATATTTGCGACTGTTTTCTGTATGTTTTATAGTTATAACCATATATAATTTTATATATTATATTTTGATAAACAAATTATAGTTATTTATTCGGCGATTTTTTTATTGGTGAAGTAAAATTTGTTGTCGTGTACTTAATTAAAATTTAAATAAAAGTTATAAGTAAGGATTGAATTTTTATTTCCATTATTATACATATCTACTTAAATAACATATCTAATAAAAGATTAATATAGATTCCGGACTTGAAATAAATTAGAGTATATAGCCTTATACATAAATTAATACCTGACCCTTTTGTTATTCAGAAAAAAGTTAAAACATACTTTTAGCTAAAATATGTTTTGTCTATTTCTGTAAATTTCAAATTTAAAAGTGACCAAACATATTTTAGCTTAGAGTATGTTGTAACTTTGTTATGAATAACGGGCTAAATGTTTGTCGCTAATTTTAAAATTTGTTTTATATAGCACCTAGTTTTTTTGTGCGTAAATACATATACTATCGTGCTATAATCGTGATGTAATCTAGGATTTGCAATTTGGATAACAACAAAACATATTACACACAGTAAATAGAATTCATGTAACGTAAAATATTTGTACAATGCCATTATCATTCCGGAAATATTTAAAATGCAATTATTTTATCGTTTATTTAAATGCAAACTGCTAATTAAAAAATATAGGTGCCATTTTTTGTAATAGTTAACAAAAATACATTATTAAGAGGTCCGCGCCTTCGCTTGACCCACCTTGAGAATACATTTGAATTTTTACATCAGGTAACACTACTTACTACAAGTACTGCAATAACGCAATTGACTTACCTTAAACGTACTTGCAATATAAATTTTATATTTGCCTTGCGAACGAACGCGTCGTTACTGGGTGAAAATTCAAAGCGTACTGACAAGTACGATCATAGTGACGTCACAAGGTGTTGCCACTCAATGACATGTATAGGCCGATTGCAGGACTTTAGTGTTACCTTAGGTAAAAATTCGAATACATTATCATGGCGGGTCAAGCTTGAGCTGGACTCCAAATATCCGTTTTTTATCCTTCGGGGGGTGGGGTGGGGGGGGAAGGCTATGTTTTAAGTACTACACTGGTACAAAATGGAATTAAATTTAAAAATAAATACATCAATGTCCAAAATCATGTTTTGATGTACACATAGTTTCTTTCCTAGAGACAATCACAATATTTCACGATTTTGAAGTGAAAACTTTTTGTGATGTGTTAAAGGGTGAATTCTACGACAGTTTGAATGCGGCGTGTAGCGTTTTATTAGCGTCGCTCTCATTATGGTATTTTTTTAATAAAGAATATATTTTTTAAATTAAACAGTAGGGGAGACCGGGGATGGTTGACTATAGGGGTAGGTGGACTAATCGTCGAAAACACTCCGGCATCACGTGTTTCGTGACCTTCAATCAGGCGCAAGGATCGAGCCCAGCGCCCCGCTCAGTCGTACGAAGTGGCGTGTTGCCGACGCGCGTCGTTTTTGTGTGGTGCGGAGAAATCGAATTTTGACCAACGTAAGTATTATTTTCCTACTTCCCACTTTTTGTTGTCACATGTATAAATACGTTGTGAAGTTTATTGTTCGTATTTCACAGATAGTTTTAAGGATGGTCAAACCGGTAGCGGCATCGTGGATCGGGTCGGGAGGTTCCCTCTATTGTGGTTGAGCTTCGCGATGGCTGACTCACGCGTCAACTCGTGAACGGGTGCTGCCGGGGGAACTGGTCAGCTCGATCTTTTATTAAAAGTTTTTTTTTGTTTGGTTAATTATACATATATATATAAGTATATATATATTTTCCTTTCATCGGCACTTGATCACAATCATAATATGTTTCAGTATACCTTTTGACCATGTACTTTATTATGTACTTAATGTTATATTACTGATAAAAAATTATACATAAATTTATATATAAAAAATGGTAAGGCATAATAGGGACCAACACTGTTTGAATGAGTTTCTTTCGGCATTTCTTCTCAGCAGTGGTCGTTCCGAAATGCTAGTAGTTTGTAGCTTTGGTAAACATCATTTAATTTAGATTATGACGTGAAAAAGTGCCTGTGAAGGCCTAATTTCTGAATAAATGATTTGATTTTGATTTTGATTTTGGATATCTCTTTCCGATGCATAGCTTTATTTTCTGTTAAGCATGTTTGTTTAGGATATGCATGCGATCAAAATCTAAAATGGCGTCTGGGGCTTATTGACTAGTTTTCTATGGGGCTGGTAGACTAATAAGTCAACCAACCCCAATAAACCTAACAGATAACAAATTCATTATGTCTTGATTTTGAATAATTTCTTTTGTTACAGAAAATGAGAACATATAAGAGAAAAACAACTAGAGCTGATGTACCCCAAAATATAGTGGAAAGAGCTTGCCATAATGTAATTTTTGATAACATGAGTATTAATTCCGTATCTAAACAGTTCGATATTCCATATAAAACATTGCATCGATATGTGTCCAAATTAAAACAAAATCAAGAAAGTAATCCAAGCTTATCACGAGCTGAGTTAACTCTAGATTCTGTAGGGTACAAAAAAAATAGACAAATATTTACTGCTGACGAAGAAGAGGCTCTCGAGGATTATTTAAAGACATCTTCTGATATTTATTTCGGTTTGACGCCATACAAAGCACGTAAATTTGCTTACGAGTTTGCAGAAAGAAATAGTAAAAACGTTCCGGAGTCATGGAAGATTAAGAAGGTAGCTGGAGAGGATTGGCTCGGAAATTTTCTAAAACGGCATCCCACATTATCAATAAGAACACCTCAAGCCACAAGTTTATCCAGAGCCACTTCATTCAACAAAACGAATGTGGGTGACTTTTTTAAAAATCTGAAAACAGTTTACCAACGCTTGAATCTGGGTCCAGGGGACATCTGGAACGTTGACGAGACAGGTCTAACCACAGTTCATGTCCCTAACAGAGTGATAGCACGCCGTGGTGTGAAGAACTTAGGTCAAATTACTTCTGCTGAACGAGGCGCGTTGGTAACAGTTGCAGTGGCAGTTTCAGCACTTGGCAATATGGTTCCTCCATTTTTTATATTTCCGCGAGTTCATTTTAAGGATCATTTTGTACAAAGTGGGCCTGTAGGTTCAGATGGCGATGCTAATCCATCTGGGTGGATGAAAGAGGAGAATTTCATAAAATACGCTAGACATTTTGTTAAATATGTCAAACCCAGTAAAGAAAAACCTGTACTCTTATTGTTAGATAACCACGAGTCGCATTTATCTATAGAAGTTATTGATTTTTTCAAAAACAATGGAGTGACAATTCTCTCGTTCCCTCCTCATTGCAGCCATAAACTACAACCCCTTGATAGAAGTGTTTACGGGCCACTGAAAAAATATTACAACAAAGCAAGTGATAACTGGTTGGCTAGCCATCCTGGCAAAACGATCACAATTTATGATATACCAGGATTAGTAAAAACTTCTTTACCTCTGGCTGCTACCATTGAAAATATACAGTCTGGTTTTAGAGTATCCGGTATTTCACCACTCAATGAAAATATATTTTCTGAATCGGAGTTTAATGGAGCTTATGTGACGGATAGGCCAGTGCCAGTATCACAAGATATTGCTGGTTCTTCGACGGCTAGGATGAACGTAAATGCTATACCATCAGTGCCAGAACAGAATATCGACAGTGCAGGGCCTTCCAGAGCTGAGCATTTGATCACCCTTCCGAATTCTGCTGTACCATTCGATAATATGGTTGATATTGAAAGTACTTCAGAAGAACCAGTTGTTTCAAGTGAATTGTCTACTGCTTTACCATTACACTCAAGATCTGCTAGTACTAATTGCGAATCACCTTCAATTCTTGAACAACCTGAATTAGGAGAAGAGCTCAGTTTACAAATACCCGAAAGTGAATATCAATTGGAAAAACACTCAAGTGTGACTCCACCGTCTTCAACTTCTGATACCCCTTTTACTTCTTTTATTCATCCAACAGAGATAATGCCCTTTCCTAAAGCTCCAGCTCGTTTAGAAAATCGAAGAAGTATACGCAAACGTAAAAGTACTATTTATACAGACACGCCTGAAAAAGAAAAACTTATGGAATTAAAACAGAAACAATCGTGTACAGAATATTTGAAGAAGAAAAAAACTGAAAAACTTACACCTAAAAGTCAGGAAAAGGGAAAAGGAAAATGTAAAGGGAAGGTTAAGGGTAAGGGAAAAGGTAAGGGAAAAGGCAAGAGTGGTAACAAAGGAGCTAACAACAAAAATAAAGATAATGATGCAGCAGCTTCAGATGAAAGTGATGATGATGATGACACGATTTGTATAGAATGTACTGAATCGTATTCTGTTAGTCTTCCTGGAGAAGAATGGATTCAGTGTATTACCTGTAAACTATGGGCTCATTCAAAATGTGCAAAAGGCAATTTAATGTTTTATGAGTGCAAAAATTGTGATACTGATGAGGAAAATTAATTTGAAAGTTCCTAAAAGAGACTGAAATAAAGTAAGATACTTCATTATAGGAGTCAGATTTTTTGGTAAATATTACAAGACTAGAAGCGAGAAAGACAAGACTGATTACTGTCTCAGTATTCATAATTAGATTTAATTAAAATTGTTACTTTATATGCCATGATCAGTTAAAAAATGTTTTGTTTAAGATTGAGTTTCTTTATGTTAAATTTTGTGAAAATAAGGTTTTCATCTGGATTGCAGAAGTTATTATGATTGTTAATTTTATTAGTTTTTTTTACTAAGTTACCTGATATTTTTATTATTAAATACTTCGATACTGAATTGTTAGATACGTTTGCTTGGTAAATACTACAAAAAAAGTACAAGACTGATTATTATGAAAGTAATTATTAGATTTAATGTGCCATGTGAAGTGGTGAAAAGATTTTGTTTACGTTTGAGTTAATTTATGTTCTTAATTGTTGTTCAAATAAGAAGTGTTCCATCTGTATTAAAGAGGGTTAATGTGATTATTAATTTTGTAGCTTTATTTTATTTTCTAAATTAGATTTCTCTAATTTGTGTTGATAAATCATCATCGTCAGTACCATAGGTCAACTTACCCCCTGAATGTGGTCAACATACCCCGTGTTTGGGGTAGATAGGCTAAAGGTAAGAGCTCTTAAAAAATCTATAAATATCTAATTAAATGTTAATATATGTTAATGAAATAAACTTTTTTAGTTAGAGGAATATATAATTAATCATGTGAGTTAAAATTTTGGTATATTTATCTTAAAACTCCAAAGTTATTAAGGTTCAAACATAAAACTAGTCAACCATCCCCGGTCTCCCCTACTTTACTTATTTATAAAATAGGATAATTAAATTGATTACTGTGTATGGCACAATTTAATAAACACGAATGACAACCCGCGGCGGAGTTTTAAACGCTCGTGAAATTCACCCAAAAATTGTTAAAGTCGCGTCAGGACACGTGACAGTGGTTAGTGCGGGTTTGCATTTCACATTTCACCATCGAATCGATTCGAAGTGAGACGCCGCGAACCAATTACATTGCAGTGTGGTTGTTGTTACGTCACAATGGCGCAATGTGATTGGTTCGCTGCGTCTCACTTCGAGTGAAATGCAAACGCGCACTTCGCCCACGTATCGAAAATTCGTAAGAGTTTTCTTCATTGTGAGAGTTTTCACTTCTGCCGGCACTTCCGGAGTGCAACCAGTTTTTTTTAAATTATTTATTAAAATCTTATCACAGCTTGGAATGACATTCTTGGTCCTATTCATACATACGATATCACTTGGGAAAGTAACTGATTTGGGTATTTGATCGCTTTATCTCTGTCGCTCCTACAAATATTTTTATCTACATTGTATTAGAATCACGACGTCGTGAGAGCGAGATGGTAGAATATCATGCTTAAAAATGTACAACGATCATCACTGATTTTTCAATTCAAATCTTATCACAGAAATTACATTCGAAATTCTTTGGTCCTACATCAAAAAAAGAAACGGTATAAAATGAATCCTTATTGTAGTACCGTTATATATATATATAATATTTCAACTATTAAAGTTAAATTAAAATAATAAACATAGGTAAACGTTAAATATATTTAACGATAACTTAAGGTGAGTTGCATCATTAAATTTGACGTTGATTTTTCTGGCGCGCCGCTGACGTTTTGACAAAATGGCGTACTGCCGTACGTGTATTTTTCTGCGCACGTTAAAGTTAATGTCAAAGTTGACGGTGCAACCCACCCTTAGCGTGTCACCACACCTTGTTTTCTTTACATGTAGCTATCTCACTTGCACAATATTAAATAAGCATAATATAAGTACCATTTCAATGAGGAAGAACGTGTTCTTGGCGGGAAACACACCTGGCATGTTCCGTTATCAAATCAAATAATTTATTCTGAACTTAGGATTTCACATGCACTTTTTCATGTCACATTCTAAATTAGATAATATTTACCAAAGCTACAAACTACTAGCGTTTCGGAACGACCACTGCTGAGAAGAAATGCCGAAAGAAACTCATTCAAACTGGTGTTGGTCCCTATTACGCGAGAAGGGCTTACCATTTTTCAATATACGCTGTGAAGTCACGTCACAGACAATTGTAAAAAGAATTCACAAAACAATAAATTAAGCGGTTGATCCAATTTTTAAGTACCTAACAGGGCGGGATGACACGATAATTAAGTTGGTATTGGTTTTGATATAATTTTACTTTACCCAATTAGACCATTTTCTTTGGGCCGAAGCAACTCTGTTACGAATTCCTGCACCATTACTTCCAATTTATTTTTTATCATTTCTTGCTCACTGAAACAAAAATAATTCTAGCTGAAGACAACAGTGAAATTAGAATTTAATATACACTTAATGGTAGACTAGTAGCCAAGGGCTGTAAGGCATCAATTGCAGCCCGAGATATTTAGTTTTTTTTTTTTCAAGAATGAAATTGAGCTTCGCCGTTCGATATTTAAAATTGATGACTATTATGCTCATACGAAGACAAGGCTGAATAGCGAAGCGACCTTTTTGGTCATTGGGCTGAATGCATGATGTCTATTGCCAGTAGATGATAGAGGTTAGATGTACGCGAACTTTTTGAAAGAGTGAAGTGTTTTTTTTTTAATTACTTACCGCCCTAGGGCTTTTCTAGCTACATTATTACCCTTAAGTGCTTATTGGTCACCTACAAGCCCCATGTGGGGGTAATAAGGACCTGCTTACCGAATATGAGGGATGTAAATTTACTTTTATTACTGGTATCAGCTTAGCAAACCCTGAGTCCACTCAAACATCATGGTCTGTCCCACAATGAAAAAAACTTTAAATTAGTACTAATTAAAAAAAAAAAGTTCAGGGTAATATTTAAATCTTGGGTGCAGAATATAGCCATTACGCGAATACTATATCTCCATGACTGTAATCCTCGTCTAACTGTGCCCACCAAATAAAAATACCATTTAATGGTGTTTATTTTACTTTATAGCTTCAGCTTTGCATTCTGTGTACCTTTTTGAGTTTGTGTTCTGTCCAGCTGGCGAGGACTGTACGTAACATCCAACCCAACACTATCTCCCCGCGACTGTAGCACACGTCCAACACTGCCCACCACAAACAATGTTGATTTACACTATCGACTTACTCTCTAGTGTCAGCCTTGCAGACCAGCTCGGTGTAATACTTCAGTTTGGGCTCAGTGCCGCTGGTGCGGACGGTGACCCGCAGCCCATTGCTGCAGCGGAACATTATCATCTCCCCGTGATTGTAGTCCTTGTCCAAACCCGTGCCCACTACGTCTATCAAAATTGAAAGTGTTATAGTAACTCAAACAATACAGTCGTGGACGCCAAAATGTTTTGTATTTCTCGTTGTCTTTTACTGTGTTGTTAAATTACATAGGTATATAGTAAATAAATAAATAAATATATTAGGACAAATCACACAGATTGAGCTAGCCCCAATGTAAGTTCTAGACTTGGGTTATGGGATACGAACTCAACGATACTATATTTTATAACAAATACATATATAGATAAACATCCAAGAACCGGGCCAATCAGAAAAAGATCATTTTCCATCATGATCCGACCGGGGATCGAACCCGGGACCTCTCGGTTCAGAGGCAAGCACTTTGCCACTGCGCCACCGAGGTCGTCAAATAGGAATTTTATTCAAGTCGATATAATCACAAACTTAAGATAAAAAGAAAATGGTACAAATAAAGCAAGGAATTTAAAAAAAAACTCATACAAACGAAAAAAAAAACAGACAATTCTTTGAACCAAAAAAAAAGAACAAGTTTGAAGTATCATGTGTGTGCTGTATGGAATTCAAATGCCGCTCAGTTGTAATATTACTAGAAAGCAATACACTGAATGAGTGAATTTACATAATATTTTCATATACTCACCAATAAAAGAAATTAATCCAAAGCGTGCAAATGCATGTAACGTAGTTAAATCAGAAAGAAACCACCACACAATAAAACACCTTGGCGCAATAAGTCACCCATTGTTTTATTTATGGTACGGTGTGTTTGTCTATGGTAAACTTACTGAGATGTGATTCCCCGGGCGCTTCGTCGGGGATCCTGACGCCGGCTGAGAAGTCGTTGATAGACGTGATCTCACAGGCGCCGAGTTTCGTCGGGTACTGTCGACAATTTATTAATTTATTATAATCAATACACACATGAGTATGTATACCAATCTGACTCATGTATAGTAGTTTTCATCGACCACCACTTGCTTCCGGTGAAGGAAAACACCGTGAGGAAACCTGCACACTGGTTGATTATTAACTTGTGTGTGAAATGGAGAAGGCAATAATGGCAAATAATCACGACCCTCAGCCATGAGGAACACGACAATGAAGAAGAACCTTAAACATACCTTTCCAAGCTCGCCTTTCCAGTTGCGAATGTTCTGGAAGATGTTGTGTATGGTGTTGGGGTCGTGACAGATATAATAGGAGTTGTAGGACACGTGGTACCCGTACTGGCGGTACAGCTCGTACAGTTTGCTCTGCAGCGACGAACCCGACGAATACAGCTTCGACGCCAGCGACGCTACCTAGACGCGAGGAATAAAACGAATTTGTTTCTCAAGAACTGGTAGTCTGTCCAGAAAGTAATAAATATATAAATAAATAAATATACATACGGACAAATCACACAGATTTAGTTAGCTCCAAAGTAAGATCGAGACTTGTGTTATGGAATACTAACTCAACGATATTAAATTTTATAACAAATACATATATGGATAAACATTCAGGACGAGGGCCAATCAGAAAAAGATCATTTTCCGTCGTGACCCGACCGAGGATCGAACCTGGGACCTCTCGGTTCAGAGGCAAGCACTTTACCACTGCGCCACCAAGGTCGTCTGTTGGCTGGCCACACTGGGTGTTTATCAACCAATCTTGACCATTGGGTATGGTATTGCAATGGCAAAAATAATTAGTTTAAAAAATAAGTTTTCTTCACTTTCTGGACAGACTCAAATTCAAATTCATAATTCTTTATTCAATTTAGGATGATATACATCATTTATTGACGTCAAAAAAATTACTTAAACTAAGTCTACTGCCGGCTTCCAAAGCGCAGGTGAAGAAGAAGCGGCGCAACAAACTTCACCGCAGCCTTTTCTCCAAGGACGTCAATTAACAAATATAGGTCTTATACATATATTAAAAATTAGGAGGACGAATTTACATCATTATTAAAAATGTTCTAATTTGAATGAATAAATAAAATAAAAGTTGTATTTCCAATAAAATTATTGAAAATTGTCACACAAAATACATAATATATATATATAAATAAAAAGCTAAATGTACAAAACGTACGTAATAATGTATAGTAAGTAGGTTAATAGTACCATTATTGTTATAAAGGTGAAAGTTTATGAGTTGTTACTTCTTCACGCTCAAACGTGCTTGCTAGGTTTATTTTTATAACATTTGATATTGGGGTAACACTTAGGGTACTTTTTATCTAGAAATTCCCAGAAGCAAAGCCGCGGGGCGCAGCAAGCACTATACAAATACCCATCAGGGCCAAGGGAGCTGATGTACAACATTATTGAGTAAATACTCATGCCGGGTCCACAGCATCGTCGAACAGTTTGTCAAACTTTGTCGGATTCGGTATACATTGCTGGTTTGTCAATGTTCACGCATTCGCGTCGGCACGTGTTCGAGTTCGGCGGCAGTGTGGAGGCTGTGGGGTTGGCATGAGAATATGAGTCATACCTGAACGGCGGCTGAGACGCCATCTTTGTCGGGCACAGCGGGGTCGCACATGTAACCGATCGCTTCCTCGAACGCGAACAGCGGCCGCGCGCCTTGCTGCTGCAGCAGCAGGCAAGTGTTGCCTGCGTGGAGATCAGCAGCTTTTGTGATATCCGGATAGTGTACAGATTTACATTACCGTTTCTAATGTGTTACAGAGATAAACTGTAACACTTTACACACATTAACGAAATGTAATTTTAAGTGTTCTCATTATATACTGTTTATTTTTTTTGAAACAAAAGTACCAAACAATGATTTAGCTCCCAATGAGAGAAATAATAAAAATGTTTTAAAAAAATCGGACATTATAGATAAAAACCATTAGAAAACAAGAAATCCTTTATTCGGCTAACTCATAATATCCAAACATTAAAAACATATGAGTACACAAAACGAAAAATAAAGTAATAGACTAATTGTAAAGATTTCAACCGAAAAGGCGACCAACTCAGCACGACGTCATGGGAACGAGCCAAGATACTGACTTTCAGATGATCATCAGTCGTATTTCCTCATGGCTGAGCATCGTGGTCATTACGTGGAATGAATCACGCACAACTCTCTTGACACTATTAATGGAGTCGTTTGCCATTGCCGTCTCAATTTCACAAGTTAACCAGTGTGCTTGTTTCCTCACGATGTTTTCCTTCACCGGAAGCAGGCGGTGGTCTATGAAAACCACACGAATCAGATTGGTACACAAACTCATGTGTCACGAGTAGGATTCGAACCTGGGACCTTTCGATCCACAGACGGACGTCTTAACCATTACACCACCACCGGTTGTAACAACAAAAAACAGTTGGTAAAAGGTAAAGTAACAAAACACTCACCCATCCATTTAAACCCAGTCAAGGTTTCCACAAACTGCCCCCTCCCCTTCACTATAGCCTGCAGCATCTTGGAGCTCACCACGCTCGCCAACACGTACACTTCAGCATCTTGTGAAGTAGAAACTATAATGAACATTGTTGTAAAGCAGAAGTGTAAGAACATGTAATATAGTGATAAACTATAAAATGTAATGGATATTAAGAACCGATATAAGATAATATATTAGGACAAATCACACAGATTGAGCTAGCCCCAAAGTAAGTTCGAGACTTGTGTTATGGGATACTGACTCAACGATACTATATTTTATAACAAATACATATATAGATCAAGCAAGACAAGAACTTTTTCTTCGTGCAATTTATATCAATTGAAATTGATGGTGACTTGAAAGTCACCATATAAAAACATATAATAAGTACCTACCCTATGTCTTACTCCAGGATTTGATTCGAATTCTGATCATACATATATTCCTAAGAGAAAAATTTGTCCAATACATCCAAGACCAGGGCCAATCAGAAAAAGATCATTTTCCATCATGACCCGACCGGGGATCGAACCCGGGACCTCTCGGTTCAGTGGCATGAACTTTACCACTGCGCCACCGAGGTCGTCAAAATTGGAAACCCAAAAATATGTATTGTGTCACTGTATTCCTCGCACTACATTAAGATTTAATTTTAAAAAATAAATAGGAGGTTAACAGAAAACTGTAAACGGGCATCCCACCCGTAATAAGAATAAAAGACGTATGAAAGTACGATAGGTATAAATGATAGAATTGGAATGAAAAAGGCTCAAAGTTTGATTAAAATAGGCTCCATTTCTTTTGGAGGTACAAGAAAAAGAAAAACACTTCGCCATCACCTGATGGTGGTGATGACGGTGAGCAGTGCTGCTCCAATATCCACCAGCCGAGCAGAGCACCCATCTCGTTACCCGTGAATATTTTCCACTGGGAGTACCTGCAATGATCGTTTATTTCATAGAACAGAAATTAGACTTGTTTAGTTTCTACGCGCGAGTACATACGGTAAGATGACTCACGTTGGGTCGTACTCAGCCACGGCGAGGCGGTCGGCGTCGGGGTCGTTGAGGAGCGCGAGGCGCGCGCCGGCCGCGCGCGCGCGCGCGAGCGCCAGCTGCGCGCTCGCCGGCCGCTCGGGGTTGGGCTCCGCCACCGTCGGGAACGACGGCTCCGGCTCTTGCTGCTCCACCACGCTTATCGGCGGCTGCAACCACACTTCTACTCTCGAGTAGACGCTCCGAAGCGGTGGTGGCCAAGTGATCGATAGGTCTCGAGTAGGCTTGCCGACTCAAAAAAGGCATTTCCGGGATTTCCCAGACACACGAACCGACACATACAAAATGGTAGCGAAAAATACTATATATAATAATATCAATACTAATGTATGTTTACAGCTTGAATAAACGAACACCGAATGCTCCTCGAGCGAAATATGTAATGCGTAGGTGATTATTCATTAAATAATATAAAAAATAATAATAATATTAATGATCACCGATTCCCGGTACAAAAGGCGTCCTGCATGGGGTCATAGCGGGACGGTCAAAAAATTTACCCAAAAGCGGAACGTCCCGGAAAATTCGGGACGGTTGGCAACCCTAGTCCCAAGTCCGAATATTACCAACCCCCAGACTGACAGACCACTGATTGAGGTGACAATTTAACTTTACTAGTGTATGCGATATACCAATCTGCCTCAATTATAGTTTTCATAGCAATATCGTGAGGAAACCTGCACACTGGTTAACTTGTGTGTGAAATGGAGAAGGCAAAAAAAAAAAACACTACATTAATATAATAGTGCCAAGAAAATTGCTATGCATTTTCCATTCCACGTAATGACCACGACCTAAAGCCATGAGGAATACAACTATGAAGAAAATAATACTGGCGTACATTTATAAATAAAAAAAAAGAGTTAAAAATAACAGATTAATAACACAATAGAAAACTTACCTTTAAATTAGCAACTTCAAAAGCCTTCACAATGTATTTATATCCGACACCATGCATGGCACTGTACACGATGTCAACGGCGGCCATCTTGTTTTGTTCTAGAATGCTCTCCGACAAAGATCCACGGATGTATTCCATGTACTTAGTGGTTATTTCTTCGGTACAGTCGGACACTAGCGGGTCGGTTCGTATCTCGTCAATGTTCCAGTGCTCGTCTGGTATACTGAAAATATTTTTAACTAGCGGCGACGGGTGGAATAGTAAAGGCAGACCTTTGCCCGGCAGCGGGGCACAATAACTAAAGGTTAAATTAAAAAAATATATAAATGTATTGCTAAATTGTATCATACTATCTCCCTGACCCATCTTCGCTCGGGTACAAACATAATAAATTCTTCACCTACACCTTCCTCACCTTCATCTATTGGCGCTTACATTTTAAACTAAACGAAAACTAAAAGAAACTAAAGTTAACTAAAGAACTTACTCTAGGCATCTTAGAATCTCCTCCAAGATATTGTCATCATGGGGCGTTATAATCTGCGAGCCGTTTCCCCAATACACTTTGTATCCGTTGTCCTCCTTGGGGTTGTGCGAGGCGGTCACCATGACGCCTGCGCACGCGCCGTAGCGGATGGTGGCGAACGACACGAGCGGCGTGGGGCACACTGTGGAGAACAGGTGCACGGGGATGGAAGATGATGTGAACACTTTGGCTGTCAGTTCTGCGAATCTGGAACAAGATATTTAATTTTTTTTTTATAATGAAAAAATATATTGTTTATAGCTACGGCATGAGTTTCTGGCCTTGAAGGATATAAGTGGTCCGTGGATGATTCACGAGACGACTTTGGGATAAAAATAGCCCTACAGTTGACTGTTAACAATTACATCCCAAAAAAGGTCCGGCATCAGGCAGGCGGTAACAAAAACAAAGTTTTATATTTTACGCGGCCTCTGCCTTCGTGACGTCGAGGACCAGAAAGTAACTATTATCATACGATGTCGAGTGCTAAAATATTGGCGCAGTAAATATTGTGTGAAAGAGTATTCACAGACTTTGCCCAGTCATGGTGCAGTATCCCCATAACATATGTAATTGATTTATGACATTATTACGTACGTTTTGTACATTTAGCTTTTTATTTATCTATTTTTTTGTGTGACAATTTTCAATAATTTTGTTGGAAATACAACTTTTTTTTATTTCATTCAAATTTACATTTTTAATAATGATGTAAATTCGTCCTCCTAATTTTTAAAATATGTATAAGACCTATATTTGTTAATTGACGTCCTTGGAGAAAAGGCTGCGGTGAAGTTTGTTGCGCCGCTTCTTCTTCACCTGCGCTTTGGAAGCCGGCAGTAGACTTAGTTTAAGTAATTTTTTTTGACGTCAATAAGTGATGTATATCATCCTAAATTGAATAAAGAATTTTGAATTTGAATTTGAAAACTTTCGCATTTATAATATCAGTAGGATTATATATGATTTATTTGTTACGTATGTTATCATCATGTATATATGTTAGATTTAAATAATGTTACGAAAACGTAGGTCTCGTCGTCATCAGATGTTTGTTATCCAAATCAATAGACCATTGCTCCGTAACATTATTTATAACAGATATATATATATAGCAGCAGCGACGACCTCTGTGGCGCAGTGGTAAAGTTCTTGTCACTGGACCTAGAGGTCCCGGGTTCGATCCCCGGTCGGGTCATGATGGATAATGATCTTTTTCTGATTGACCCGGGTCTTGGATGTTTGTCTATATATGTATTTGTTATAAAATATAGTATCGTTGAGTTAGTATCCCATAACACAAGTCTAGAACTTACTTTGGGGCTAGCTCAATCTGTGTGATTTGTCCTGGATATTTATTTATATATACAAATCAACATGGATCCCTATGAACTAAATGAAGGAAGAAAAAACTAAGTTGAACCGCGTTTCGTTAAGATATGAGTATATATACACTGATTTATCACGCAATCATAACAAATATTACACAATTTCGATGTTATCTCTTAGTTTTATATAATATTATTTTAAGAAACTTTAATAAACAAACAATTTTAAACTGCGACTGTAAGCAACCCAATCGAGCGGTTTATTTGTCACGTGCGTAAAGGTGGTCCAGTCAAGTGGTAATGTGGAAAGGTCCTAGGTTCAAATCCTACTCGTGCCAGTGGCACAAGAGTTTATACCAACCACTAGTCTTCGTAGACCACCACTTGTTTCAGGCGAAGGAAAGTGTGACAATGGTTGACTATTAAATCTACTAATGTGTATGCGACTACTTGCCATTAAATGTCTATAAAAGTCATGTCAGATGCCTTCAGGCGACTTGGATAATACAAAGAAAGATGGTTCTCCAGAAGTATTACTTTCAATTTTCATTTCCTTCGTACTTCACAACGTAGTTCAATATTATGAAGACGCAAGTCATGCTATGTCACACAGATAAACAATTTTCTGTTAAACTTATCCAAAAAAAAGGCGTGTGTCTAAAATTTATATAGTACAAATATGTTTTCTTTTAAGACATATTTGTATCTTAAATTTAGACACACGCTTGTTGCCTGTATTTAAGTCGTTTAGATATTGAAGATTGGTCAAATCTAGTTGGAAAAAATACAAAATTCCCTCTGTGAACTCTCAAGATAACTCTAATGGGATATTGACTTGATACTTATCTGCCTATCTGAATAGTAATGATGTCGTAATTACCCACGTCTTCTGAACAGTGGAGATTACATGACCCCCGCCAGAGTGCCGATAACAGCTGATAACACACAAATCGGAATATATTCTGTGGCTGATATCGATTGGATAATACGAACATACATACGAACTTATGAATAAATGACGCTTTAGAAAATAGGTATAACAAAACAATTAGCACATTAGTATACTCATAAACCTACAAGATATGTACCTATGTACTGGCCAAAAAACAATAATAAAAATACCGTCAAAAAAGTTATAAGTTCCTCTGTTACTAACACTATATGAGCTATGCCTGCAATAAATGATTTTTATTTTATTTTATTTTTATTTAAAAATTTAACACTGAAAACATTGTAAACATAGATTCCAAAAATGTGTTACCTAAGAAATACTTGTAGAATAATAATGTCGAAAATGTATTTTTTTATAAATCAACTATTAAATTAATACAAGTATTAATCAGATTTCATTTAATTAATGAGAAATAGATTATTTATAGTATATAAATAGGTACTAGTATATAAATAGGTACTAATATACTTTACTTAGGTATTAATTATACTAATTGTGAGAGAATAAATACCTAAGTGAAGGCAATATTCGCTCGATTGGGCGCAATGAATGAACATAAAGTTGCTGGTAAGTATTTAAGTACTCACGTTGTTTATGGCTTGAGCTGTGTGGTGTAATAGATCAGGCTAGGTTGCTTCTAGGGTTCTGGATTCCATTCCCAAACACTTTTTTTTACTTATTTTCACATATGCGTTTTGCTTTGGGGTACAAGTCTTATTTATTTGATTTATCGTATATCTATTTAGTTTTCTTATTCAGTGTTACAAAAACTTATAATGTCGGCTCCACACTATCGCGAGCCTGTTCGCCGAACTTTGACGGACTCGGCATACATTGCTGGTTTTCCATTGCGGTAAATAAAAGCAGCACATATACAAATTACGCAATGTTCGTGCATTCGCGTCGGCATCTGTCTGAATTCGACGATAGTGTGGAGCCGGCATAAAAGCAATACGAGGTCTATAAATCTTCGGGAATAACTTTTTTAAATAACAGTAAAAACTGCATCAAAATCCGTTGCCGTTGCAGTGGGAGGGCGAATTTGCTTTTTATTATGTAGTGGATATTATAAAATACAAATTTATCTGTATGTTTGCAACAGTGGTCATAAAGTTGTGAAGGAAAATGCTAACAAATATTTACTTGCATATGAACAAAATAACATAGCTGGAAATTGTGACACTATATTTGTTAAGCCAATTTTCAAGGCAGTGTTAACGAAATAAATAAATACATTATTTGTACATAAAATCACTTTAACAGTTACAATTTTATTCCACTGTGTCTGTGACTTCGCCCATAAATAAATAGAGTATTCTTCATTCTTTACGGTATACCCAAGATGGTTAAATAAATTGTTTATTAAATAAAGGTTATATTTCTAAATATTATTTGTAGCTGATTATTTTCATGAATCTATACTTTCATACTAACATTATAAACGTGAAAATGTGTTTTTTTTTATGTCCCTGTTCTATGAATAAACAAAGCATTGGATAGAGATTTTTTCGATTATAAAGTAAATAGATTACACCAACCTCTTACTATTGTAGCGCCCATCATAACCCACAACAACCCCGCCCTGGAGCTTGCTTTGACTGCACTCATCTTTCAGATATGAACATAAGCCCTGGAAATAAACACAGAGCAAAATATTTTATGTTCCACCTCAGTTTTATACATTATGTTCAATAAAATATGCTTAAACATTTCCAGAAATATATAAACTAAGTAATAAAGTGAAATAAACAAACTTTATTATTAACATTACATTTTTTTTTACATTTGTTGTATAATCTATATTAAATTTTAAAATAAAAAGTTGGTAGAGCTTTTTCTTCTGGAAGAATTTGTATAAATTATACTCAATGAAAAATTTCTGTCTCTTTTGGGACATTTTCTTTTCCTAGTTGTGTTCATTATAGTCAAAACTGGACCATAGATAAGTTGTCCTCACCTGAGCAGTTTGCAGAATGACTACATCATTCATACACACATATCCTGCACCCATCCGGCCCCGGAGCCCCGCCGTGCCAAACCTCTGTCGATGGAGCATCACTTTGCGGAGCTTGTCCCATCTTGCATTGGCTATGTCGTCCTCTACTTCTTGACGGGTTTCCACATTCTAAAAATGGTGATTAGTTATATTTTTCCTAACATACAAAACTATATTTTACCTTCTATTCAACTAGCATTTCTACACTATGTATGTTGCTATGAAACAATTAAAATAGCTACTCAATTTAACAGCAAGTTTTAGTTATATTCTCAATTATTTACTCATTAACTGATCACAACATTCAATATTAATTTTCAAAAAGTTTGAGAACTGTTGTTTTGTGAAAAGTCATTTGAGATTAATTTAAATTAAGTTAAGGTGACAAGGTTAAGTTAATTAAAATTCTAATGACTATTAGAACACCATTTGACACATTACTGAGATATCTTCACATAGTTATGGCCTTCATATGTTTGAAAAACAACAAATTACTAATTGTTGGACACATGATTGACAAAGCTACAATTTCCAGAAGTGAACATAATAAACAGTCATTTACATAATTGAAAGTAGGTATAAATGGTTAACAATGATGAAATAAATTTAAAAATAATTACATACACATTGTATGAGAGAGAAGTAAGAAGTTTTTAGACCTTATTGGATTGTATGAATGAAAATTTACAAATACCTACCTTATCACGCTTCAACCAACCGTTGACTGTATCATCTAGTTTGGTATCACCACTTTTACAAAGGGACATCTTAAGAAACTTGAAACTTCCCGTAGTTAGGTGAAATTTGGTAAACAATGAGTTTATATCCACTTAAACGATCAAAACTCCATCGAATTAAAGCACACAGTTTTAAGTAATGATTGTATAATAACACGGAATAAAAACATATATTTTTCTTATTAATTTTAGTAAATTGATCTTTAAAGTCAAAGCCGGTATCACACACTACTTAGAGTAGGAAAGAATGAAATGAATTGTTTTTGATTTGATTTGATTGTGATTAGTGTTGCCGAGCCGAACGATAGGCCACTATCAAATCGACTGAAAAATGAATTTAGTAATAGTAGACTATCGATAGTTTTATGCTATTATTATTATCATCACCCTAGTGGGTTCCTGGAGAGGATGATGTAGCGTAGGTACTTTGTAGATTACATTTTTTTGTAATTTTTTACATAGTTTAATTTTTGTAACTAATATAGGTTTTAATAACTGCAAATATTTAGGACAGAAGGACAGAGACGGTGAGAAAAATGGACAGACCGACTTTTTGTACCACCATCTTATTCTTCTACATCGTGACCTTTATCCCACTCACAGCACAGTACAGGGTCCGTACAGGTACATACATACATATATTTTACAAAAAATGTATTTTTGCCTATAGTTGATTTGTGGAACTCACTCGCTTCGCTCGTTCGGTCGACATCTTTGTGTATAAAATTTACAAACCATATTATCTTTTGATTCACCATCGAGCACTATACACTGTATCGAAGAATAAATAGATGGTACCTATCGATACTTTATCTTCATAGTCAATTATCAATTTTGACAACACTAATTGCGGCTGTCATGTGACTTCCCATGACATAACTACAAATGTCAGCTGTCATGTGGCTGTCAGTAAACTTCACATCAATGACAGTAGGACGAACAGTGACAGTCAGCTGCATAGTTTATGTATGTAATATATTTGAAGCATTGCTATATTTTTAACGCAGGAGTTTTGGTGTAGGTGCCAGGTACCATGGAATTAGTAGGTACTCGTAGGTACAACGAAGTACTTACTAGATCCATGGTGGAATGAAACACATACAACAACTTTCTTGGCATTATTAATGGAGTGGTTTGCCATTGCCTTCCCCATTTCACACAAAAGTTAATAAGAATCAACCAGTGAAGGTCCCTGCTAAGACTATGTTTACGGCTCTACTACCTACTTTAATGAGTTGCCAATGTGGTACATCTCCCTTAACCATTTAAAATCAAATCATTTATTCAGAAAGAAGACCTTCACTTTATATATTCATTACTCAAATAACTACAATCTACTGGCATTTTGTATGGACCACTGCTGAGAAGAAATGTCGAATTTTTTTTCTAATAATATAATTCTCGTCGAACAGCTTGCCAAACTAGCGGATTCGATATACATTGCTGGTTTTATATAATTCTCGTCGAACAGCTTGCCTAACAAGCGGATTCGATATACATTGCTGGTTTTTAATTGTGGTAAACAAAATAACTTATACTAACTACGCAATGTTCACGCAATCGCGTATGCTTATGTTTGACTTCGGCGACAGTGTGGAACTATAGCATTACAAAGTACATAAAGTACCTAGGTACGTAAGTACATAGTCAAAAAATTAGAAATACATGTTACGATCCTGATCAAGTGCTGATAAAGGCACACTTGGCACACTTATTGTCCTGCCCTATGTGTGCTAGCACTTGCACACTGAAGTACCTACCTAGATACCACTGACGAAAACCAAAGATCTCATGTTTATGGTAGGCCTCCGGTTCAGTTTCGGTGGCGTTGTATTGATTCTCACAAATTTAGCCGAATCGACACGCGAAGAAGCTCAAATATTACTTAAGGTAACTACTAAGAAGGTCCTATTTTGTCTAGTGCCTAAAAGGAATTAAAAAATATATACATGAATACATGACCTTGATTTTTTTTTTGCTTTAAAAATTAACAAAGCCAATATACGCGTACATAATACCTTCACCTACATTCCTGGTGGGGGCTTGATTAGGAAACATTTTTTCAATCAGAGGCCAATCATACAATTGTAATTGGTCGGCGGAACCGACCACTACAACCTCGGCGGTGTACCTTCTGCTGCATCCGTCCGTTTTATTCGGTACAAACAAATCTCAACTTTTTCCAAATGCCAGTCTGAGACACATTACATGAGATACTAATAGTATCATACTATGCACAGCACAGCCAAACCAAAACTACTGAACGTAGAGAGCTACAATTTTGTAAACATGTAGGTACTTAACTACCTAATTATGTAATTAAAATTCCCTGAAGAGTGTAAGTGAGCGTATTCCTTGCGGTCAGGTATGAAGCTTCGATTACAGAAATAACAGTACCTTTTATTAATTCTGTGGTTTGAAGTCGCGATTAAATCTAAGTAGTCTTTAATGTCTTACAGATTTCTTGGTTCACTGGTCTATGTGCCGTATTATTTGCAGGCGGCCGTGGTATTCACATATTATCATGGTCAAAGGCTGTCAGAATGTACCTACCATTATCCATGGCAGTTATGTAAATGAAAATTGACCTGGCGATCACAAATATACATAGTAACGATCAGTCTTCAAAGAGGTCTAAATTTATTATCTGAATATTAGAATTTATGAATCTGGCATCAAAAACGCTTCCCATTTCATATAAATCTTGATACCACTTTGATAGAACCGATCACCATAAACTGTATTATAAAAATAAAACTGGCGAACGGATCGTAACATTGGCATTAGTCGATAGGCAGACGTCCAAGAGTTTGCGTCTGCAGCTTGTTGTGAAATAGTGGAAGTGTACCCTCGCCTGTTGCGATGGACTCTCAAGATTCTGATGCTAACGAGTTGTTGTCAGTAGAATTCGAGGTTTATGGTCAAGTGCAAGGTTCGTCAAGTGATTTTTAAATTATAGATTATTATTTTATTAGACCCAGCCCGGTTTCGCACGGTCTAATACGCTGTTGTGTTGTACAAATCTATTGAAAAAATATCTAAACAACAGTGAACAGTGCATCAAAATCCTTAGGGTTGTTGCCAAAGATATGTGCTTAGAACGAAGGGCGGGCGAGTTTGTTTTACTATGTAGTTGGAGCACATCGTCTGTGTAATGTGGTTACTACGTCCGCTCGCCACCTGAATACTAGGTTCGATCCCCAATGCGTTTAATTTTTTGTATTTGTTTTGCCTGTGCTGGTTCGATATGCTCATTTCTGTGTGTGTGTCCATCGGATCCGAGGTATTGCCGTCGAATGTTGAAGATTTTTTGTAAATCTACAATAAAATATACAATTGCTTTTGTCAACGAGGTGACTACTTTTATGTCTGTACCATGTATTTGATAGAACAAATAGTGCAAATGTGATTGACGGTGATGAAAGATCGATCGCTGTTGAGTTCGAGAATTGATTGATTGAAAAGTTCTACGTGTAGGAAAAATGTAGATTTTTTTGATCGCTGAATAGACTTCCGAACTGAATAGAATTACCGAACTTCACCCTGGAGCACAACTCCCATAGGGATATCGGTATAAAAATTATTATACCTACTATATTTTCATAAAACTGTGCTAAAGTCGATGGCTGGAGATTGAATATTTACCCGTGGTAGGTAGATGTACTAAAATTCAACAAAACATGTATTGAGGCACTTATCTTTTTATCTCTGTGTCGCAGATGAGGTTGAAGTTTAGCATATAAATTCCCTTCAGAGTTTATTCATCCTGGGGGCTTACCATCATCTCGAAATACACTTTACGACTTAAACTGAACTGCATCGCAAATTCGTACCATCGACTTAATTTTTCGTATGAATGCGATTCATTGTAGGTTACTAAATTGAACTGAGTAGCATTAGAATCTTTCTGTAAAAGTTGATGGTAGGCCTGTTGTTACTGGACACTTAACGTGTATAGAAGTGAAGTTTTTGCGTCTCGTTTAATGTTCATCCAAATAAGACCGGCGTAAGATTTATTAATTGATTAAGATTCCTTATATATTATAAAACAATATCCTCCGCCGCGTCTATATGTCTGTCTGTCTGTTCGCGATAAACTAAAAAACGACGGCACGGATTTTCATGAGGTTTTCACCAAAAGTTATTAAGTGATTCTTGAGGAAGGTTTAGGTGCATAATTTATTATGTTTTACCCGAGCAAAGCCGGGCCGGGCCGGTAGTAATAAATATAATTATGATGATAAAAAACTTCGGTTTGTTTACAAGCACTAAATTGTATGATACGATAGAAATGATATCGACCTACATGTTATTGGCGCGGCTAAATTTAAAGTCACCACAACGTATTGGCAATGGTAAATATATAGGTAGTAAGTGCTCATACAAACTTTTATAGTGATACATTCTATAATAAGACATTCATCGTTTAATTATGAACTTGAATACTTGGAAATCAAAACTTACCAAATTCATCAAACAATCAGAACTTATCCTTACATATGTATGCATATTGTCGAAATCGAAGTCTGTCTGTCTCTTTGTTCGCGATAAACTCAAAAACTAATGCGATTTTCATGGTTGAGCTAAGGATAAGCATACGTTTTGGTACCAAAATCACGCTACGTATTACCGGAATTCACACTTTTGTGGACTTTGGCATCTCTATCGTAAGAAGAAGAAATATTTAAATATAAATAAATAAATATATATAAACAAATCACACAGATTGAGCTAGCCCCAAAGTACGTTCTAGACTTGTGTTATGGAATACTAAGTCAACAAAATTATATTTTATAACAAACACATATATAGAATATAAACAAATCCAAGACCCGGGCCTATCAGAAAAAGATAATTTTTCATCATGACCCGACCGGGGATCGAACCCGGGACCTCTCGATTCAGAGGTAAGCACTTTACCACTGCGCCACCGATTTCCTCAAGTTTAAAAACATAAAAATAATAACATAATTAAATATTTGTGTTGGGCTCCAACGCTACGGGGAACCAAAACGCTCGAGTGTGAGAGATAAGTGACTAGTTATATGAAACTTGATTTTGTTACAGGATGCTATTTCACCAAATACTGCAAGGAGCTGGCGGAGCAGCTAGGGATGGGCGGCTGGGTGAAGAATTCCAAGAAAGGCACGATTGTTGGCAAGATCCAGGGTAACAAGAAGGACGTCGACCACATGTGAGTAATTTTCATCGTCGTTTCAGCCACAAGACAGTCATACCATAGATTTTCCACTTTCTTTCTTCTATTCAAGTTAACTTCGGTAGGTGGTCGTAAAAGTCACGTCAGATTTCTTCGATTTCACACCAGTGTTAGCAATAACACACTCGAAAATCTTTTAGAGATCTCTCTAAAAGTACTGCTTACGTTGGAAATCAAACGTAATCAGGTGCAGCTGGTATCTCCCCATAATATCTAATTAAGTTTGTAGAATAATTCATAAATTAATTTAATGAATAACATTTTATTTGTAGCTAAGTACTTATATCCGGTTTATATAAATAATTTTTAATAATGTTGGGATTGATCCAAAAAAGTTTTTGGATCGAATCCAAGTGATCAGTTATCAGTTCCTCATATTTGTTGACACATAATTAAATTGTAACTAATTAAGATTCAATATTATGAAACGTGTCACCATCAATTAATTGAAGAACATTGTTCTTGTCGGTGGAGCATTTTCCATCTATTTCTGTCCTCAGCCATTAATTTCATCTCCATATACGTCACGACCTCTGGCTTCTCTTTTAGTTCAAACGTATATTGAACTAGTATTTGCCCGCAGATCCGTTCGCGTGAATAGTTACGTCCTACTCCGCACTTCAAACTTAAATATGTAAATACATATATTAGGACAAATCACACAGATTGAGCTAGCCCCAAAGTAAGTTCGAGACTTGTGTTATGGCATATTAATTCAACGATACTATATTTTATAACAAATACATAGATAGATAAACATCCAAGTCCCGGGCCAATCACAAAAAGGTTATTTTCCATCATGACCCGACCGGGGATCGAACCCGGGACCTCTCGGTTTAGAGGCAAGCACTTTACCACTGCGCCACCGAGGTCGTCAAAACTTAATACTATCTCCATCAATTGTTCCAGGCTTGACTGGCTGAGCACCACGGGTTCTCCTGGATGCAAGATCGAGAAGTGTGATTTATTGAAAACGGAGCACCTTTTGCGGCCCGACTACACGGACTTTAGCATACGGTTTTAAATTGAAATGTTCATTAGTTTTTTTTTTATTTTGTGAAGATTTCAAGAAAAAAAAATATTTTGTACTTACATGTTTTCAATTGTGTGATTATTATAAGAATGCACATCTGATTGTGGTAAAACTACGAAATATAAAGGCTTTTTTTTTAAATTTATTTTTAGTATCTTTCAGCCAATAAAGTATCTTCTACCCTAAAAATATTTTGTGTAAGAATGTTTCATTTCTCATACTTGGAAACTGATCCGTTTAGTGAATGACAAAAATAACTCAAAAATCGCTTCATTCTCTATGGCAGGACATTTTAAAATTAATTTTATGTTTGAGTTCGAACCATTTTGTCATTAACATTAAGAAATAAAAACACGAGTCAAAAAGTGTGATTGTAAAGCAGAGATAGAATATATACACAATTTAACATGTGTCTCGTTCATAAGCCATATAATTGTTATATTAAGTTTATCGTAAGTACTTACTTACACATAGGTAGTAGACCTATCTGATTTATTAACTAACAATATTTACAAGTTATCGCTGCGGTAGGTACATACACACAGAGTGCAGTTCTGAGAAGCTGTCGGTCTGTGTTTTGGTTGATTACAATCTACTTATTTTATTTGTGGGAAAATTTGCAAGAGTATTTCATTTGTTCCTAGCTTTTACCCGCAGCTTCGCCCGCGTGAATTTCCCACGGAAGCGGTACTTTATTAGAGTGGAATGAAACACACAAAAACTTTCTTGGTATTATTAATGGAGTGGTTTGCCATTGCCTTCTCCATTTCACACACAAGTTAATAATGAACCAGTGTGCATGATTTACGCGTAATTTTACATAATGTCTGGTGCATTACTATACACTTTCAATTAACACCAACAGTCTTAATTAAATAAAGTGATATCGCTATCAGTAGAATGTCTCAATGAATCCGCAAAACTCGTGTTTCTGCCACTTACATTATTTTCAACTCTATTCTAGTACGAGATAAAGATGTAAACACTCGTAAATCTAAGTTTGTTAGGCATTTTTCAGGGCAAGGAACTCTGTTTTCTTCCAGTAGTATTTATAGATGATTTCAATATAATTATAGAACGAAGGAAGTGTTTTATATCGCTCGTTGTCTTTGTTGCAAGTGCAATTTATGCAACCTTCCCGTTTATGCAATAAGTAATATGAAAAAATATTGATAAATAAAGACTTTGGTCTGGTTATTTAAAAAAATAATTGCCCGCCGCTATCCTAAAAAAAAGCGATGCCGGACTTTTAAGAAGTTGTAGAAGCTCTTGAAGATTATAATATCGCATGAAGTGGATTCCACAGTTTAGTCGTACCAATAATCGAGCCAAATCGTAAATATACTTAAGTACATAAGTAGGTATCTATTTTTCAGGATGTCGATAAGAAATAAATAAAAGTTTATATAAGCTTATATTTTTATTATGTACTTCCGTCTTCAGATAATATTAGGTACATAAAATCCTTATCGTTTATTGGTTTAAGAAAGACTTCTCTTTTCACGATTTGGTAAAACCCTCTATGGGATCATAGGCGAGATGCCGTCTTTTTTTAGAATCTCAAATAAAGTGTTTATAAACTCAATTATTATTTTTTTTTTACTGACCAGTAAGAAGAGTACGATACAATCGAAGAGAAATAGAAAACGATGTATCGATTACAGAGTTGAAATTTATTCATCACAATAAGAATTCGAAATTTGCATTTTGGCGAACATGCGTATTAATACATTATTTTATGCCAGCTATACATTACACAAACAGTCCGCCAAGCTTGGCGGTTTCTACGTACATTGCTGGTTTTTCCTATCGATAAAAAAAACTTCACACGCAACGCAATGTACGTTCATTCGGATCTGTCTGAATTTGGCGACAGCGAGCATAGCCGCTTTATATAATACATAGTATACTCTTTATATTTACAAATAGATTTTTTGCATTATATTCTTACTTATAGGCATACTACACCAGCACAGTATAAATAACAATTAATAGCGGTATATTGCGGCCACTCCCTGCCCCCCACTGAAAATGGCCCTGCCACATTCGCTTACGTAACAGGGCAACTGTTAAGGCTAAAGGCTTGAGTTTGAACACCGCGCCGTATCAACGGCTCACACGTTGTTGAATGCACGATTATGGCGCCAAACCTGGCGTCTGTTGACTTGATGTTTTATGAACTACAGTAACTCTTGACAATTCTATTAAAACAATAGAGTCGAGTCTTATAGAAAGTACATAAATAAATCAACTACGTAATTAACACTACAAATTATAAATTTAAAAGAATATGTTATTACAGGACTCAGCTCAAATTTGTCATAAAAAATAAAATAAAGTTTTAAATTAAACATATCGTAACAAAATCTGTTTATAATAATGAATAAGCTTTTTACAAAAATGTTATTTTTGACTTGTGTCTAAAGAGCGAGCGCTTATTGCATTAAAAAAACTGTCTGACACAAATTCATGTCCGTCCGTACAGTAAACCGTTGAGGAGTTTCCACGTCTAGAGCCGTTCCTGAGCGCACGATCTGGTCAAGCTTATCATTATAATGCATTGCCATCCAAACTTAACGTGTGTACAAAATTTTAGCTCGAACGGTTGAAAATATCTGCATCAAAATGGAGTTGCAAGATTCCACCCGAGACATAGTAACATTGCAAGTAAAATGAAAGCTAGTAATAAAAACCAGTGCAAATAATATAGCTGCGGTTCACTTTATTATCTTACTACTTTAACACACCTATTGCTTCAATCATTAAGTGAATGTTACCCTAAACTTAATTAATGTGTTTTATTTACATAACTTTACATCAGTGGCATGCAAACCCATGTGGAGATGCTATAGGAGATCTCACTTTGGGTCATTGCCGCACTATTTAGTGACCTATAGTCGAAACCCTTCGAAATTCTTTCAAAGATTGGTCACAGCACATTCTTCATCACTGGATTTTTAATGTAACTATTAGTCCACTACACTTTTTCTTCAGGATGTTGTAAAGGTAAACTCGCATCTTCCTTCCTAGCCGCAGCTGCAGCAGCTAAGGCCCTTCTGTGCCTCTTCTTGGTTCGTTCCTTGTGGAAGTACAGCCTTAGGTAGTGGCATGGGAAGACCACGCACTCGCCCGCGGGTTCCTCCGCGTCGATGTAGACTCCTCTCACGAGAACTGAGTTGGAACAGTTGAGGAGGATCAGCAAAGTGAGGCTGATCACATGGGAGCACCAATTGCTGAGTTTTGGCGTTTCTGTTGGAGACAACGTATTTTTAATGTTATACTAGTTATACATGAGTGGGTTTTGTGGTCGGATGATTATGCCAAGCTGTTGACAGATCCCAGATTTGAGTCTTACTTATTGTTACGAATTGGGTGATCAAAATAGCTTGTACACGCGCAATACCCACTTAGTATACTCGATAGCAGTAGTTTTTTATACTACCAATCAGACAAACAGGCATGCGGCATACCTCATGGGAAGTAGTCTCCGCAGCATATAGGGACACCTGAGGTACGTAGTATTCTTATATCGACGACCTCCATAGCCTAATGGTCATCAAGCCAGACTGCTTCATTGGAGGTCCCGGGTCCGATCGTCGGTCAACATCAAGGTCAACATGGGATATGATCTTTTTCAGATTGATCTGGGTCTTGGGTGTTTATCTATGTAATGTATATGTTATAATATGTAGTATAACACAAGTTTCGAATTTACTTTGGGGCTAACTCAATCTGTGTGATTTGTTCCTATATATTTTATTTAATTTATTTAATATACTGTCTGTGCCAGAGATGTTATTAGTGTGTTGCCGCCTTATTATGGCCAATGGTATTCTTTCACAATACCCGGTCCTGTCTCTCTCAAATAGTGTACATAGCATCTTAGGTATATGTACGCGGCAGTATGATGACAAACCTGGGAAGAAGTACAGATCCAGCATACCCCACACGCCTCTCCACACATTGACTGTAGCAAGGAAGGAGACCAGATGATAGACGTCAGCCAGGAGGAGCCGGGGCGCGCCGTGTAGCCTCGCGGCCGCCCAGCGGATTGGCGCTTGGAGAGCGAAGGTAGCCACTACCAGGGCGTACCCAACTATCTGTTGATTAAAAAAATAAGTTGAATGTTAATGGTATCTTTCAACTGCTGTTGATAAAGTATCTGATAGTCTGTAACATATAGAACAGGTAGCGTTAAAAATTGTTCACAAGTGTTGGATTAGATCTAACTGATAAATAACTTCAGGCAGGCTTATCTAGTTGTTAGTTTACCTATCTGTCAGATTATAATATGATATTTAATCAAAAAGTGGTGAAGCAGGCCCTAAATCTAAGTTATACTAAAGATTAGAGCGGGATTAAACAGCGGTAAAAAAATCTTGATTGTAAAAAGTTATTTCGAGTGCTTCTAAAATACATAATTTGTTTTTATGGCATGGAAGACTAAAAAGTATCAGGGTTGCCTGATGATAGGTAAGTGTCGTTAAAACCCGCCAATTCGCAATAGATCCGCGAGGTGGGTCATGGCCCAAACTCCTTATCCATCCGTGAGGAAGGCCTGTGCCCCAGCAGTGCGAACGTTTAAATGGCTTTTGATGATCATGATGATGATGAAGTAAGAGTCTATGGACACCAGCTATCCAATAACAGTTACTGATGTGTTCTTGACTTTGTGGCTTAAGGTTTTTTGCCACAGTACTCTGTAAAAGTAAGCACTGTTAGTTTGGCGGCAAAAAAAGCTGAGATTATGATAGCAGTACAAATTTTTCTTCAAAATCATTTATTCAGTAAATTTCCACCAATACACACATTAATATTACCGAACCGCGAAAACCTCGCAGGGTTTATCTGTGTCCGGTGAGCCGCCATTACATTTATAAAATATATTTTATTTATTTATCATGCAGATGACATTTGTATCACAAAAAAAAATAGCAACGAACTTTGTGTCTATGACTGCTAAACATCCTTTGTAACGTGACGTTTCATTGGAATTGGCGCCTGTAAAATCCCTCGGCACACAAGCACTAGTGTTATCTACATTTATTTATATTTCGGCGGCGAGGTTGTATTACCCTCATAAAGGTTTTACCGTCTAAACCTTAGGCACATAGGATTGAAGTTTACGATGGCAAATAATGGAAATAACCAAACGGGCTTCTTTGTCAATATCCTTTTTATGTATTGCAAATGTTTCAAGTTTATTTTGATTTTTATTGTCGTCACAAACCTAATTAGTTTTGGATCTCGTGATGCCGCCATACACTCACACAAGTACAAAAATAGCACATCAGTCTAATACGTTGGTTTCACAGCTGCACAGTGGATGGTGCAACTTAAAATCTAGTATATGTTTCATCGCGATACGTTGCTTAGAACCCGTGATGTTAACAATGGTAAGTTATGAGCGGACGAAGCAACAAAGCTATGCGGGCGCAGCCGCGGTCAAAGCTAGTTATTATATAAAGTTGATTGACTTACATTGTAATGACGGAATTCATGTTATTTGTAAACAGATAGATACAATGTACGGAAAATTCTCCGCTTCTATTTGTTTGGTGAATCAATTCTCCTGTATGCCCGACAGTGTCAATATTAAGTAATGTTAGATAATGAGGTAATTGGAGTAAACATGTGTGCCTGAATGTGCCAGAAAGTTCCTGATCATACTTTGATTTTGATTTATATTCTGGAACTTTATCAATAATCCACTGAACTTTAACAATTTTAAATCCATCAATAAAATGCTTAAAACTACAAAATAAGTTTTCGAAAACGGTGATAAAATTTTTATTTGACATCAACTGTTATCACAATCTATACAATTACCTTGATTTTTTTTAAAAATATGCACATTTCCTTTTTAAATAAAAATGTTTTCTATTATTATTATTATCAAAATTAATCAATTTATGTGCATTTTATAAAAATACTAGCTGCACCACGGGGCTTGGTTCCCTTGAGATTTTCTTGATAAAATATATTATATGAGCTATTCCACGATATATTCTATCCATGTGCCAAATTTCATCGAAGTTCGCCTATTAGATTTTGCGTGATTGAGTAAAACAATATACAAACGTTCACATAATTTTAATTAGTGGGATATACTCGTATATAGATTTGTCTTCACTAAAATCCATAAATCTATCGTGATTTGAAAGGAGAGAATCTGACTAATATAATATAATATTTCATTTATTTAACTGTATTACAAAAATATATGTAAATGGCGAGTCTTTTTCTACCAATCAATTATTAGGTGATGCAGAGAGATAAATGTTATGAAACCAATAAAATTTCTAAACTGAAACGTAGATATAAAATATAGGTAGACTTACTGTTCAAGTGCTTACGGAAATATATCGCACGCTTAGCTCGTTAGGTTAATAAAACTGATTCCGTCTATAAATAGATCGTAGTTCGTAGTAAAATGAGATAATGAGTTTCAGGAACAGAGCAATGAGGTAAACGACAGTTTGTGACTTGTGGGGGACTCTCACACCAACTGTGTTAGTTTTTCTGTTAGGTTTCAAGCTTCCGTACCTTCAATATTAAATAAAAACAGAGTTTCCTTATGTAAAGTACACCAGTATATTGTACATATGTTGATCTGCTAGTTGCATCAAATATGCTTTAGCGTATTTGGTTTGATAATTGCCCATTCGGTCAACATACATATATATCTACTTACTCTTCGTGTATTTAGAGTTTTTTAAGAAATTCTTTTGAAACTTTGTGTATATCAAAATCATACATTTGTACTCATTTGTTATTACAATAGCCACATTCATATTAAATTGTTAAAAAAAATAAAATTATATAATGAATAAAATTACAGAAAAATATATGTGCAGTCAACAGCACATCAACCTACCCAAATTTATGGCAAACTCGCCGCTATCATGCGCCATAAAGGTTCATGCAGGATAACTGTGTTGTTGACTGTACAGGCCACATTTTTTTGTCTTTCTAAATAGAGCATATTTCAATATAATTCGACCTATGAAATTATCCACCTACACCTAATAACAGGGTGACAAAAGTCTTCCTTAACCAATCCTCATTGTAGTGACCAACTTTGACCTTCCTTCCACTCATCTGATATGAATACGCCTTCGGGCTCCGGACGCACTGTCCGTACATCCCACGTGCACAATTTGCTCAATGTCACCGTGTGGTAATGAACGGGTTTTCTGAGATCGCCACTGAAATTTAGGCTTAGGGAAATCAAGTTTTAAATGTATATTTATGGCGCCATTGGGGAATTGAATGACTTGTTTTTTTTTTTAACCGAAGAAGCGCAGATGATAAACCATACAAATTAATTGTTTAAAATTTGGATTTTCAGTTTCAGTGAATATAAATATATTTTCAATAAAAATATAAATATATATAATGATAATCTCCTCTGTCTAGGATTTATTGGAATAAAACCCCGTGTTTCTGTGAAAAATCAAGAAACAACATTAAAAGATCCTATTCCAAAGATTGTTTAACTAATTTGATATATAATCTAACAAAAATAAATTCAGATTCTCCTTCATGACATGTATATCTGACAGTGTCAGTACAATTTTTAAATTAAAGAAAATCTTATAACCATAAAGGTTTTCTTTTCTTTACATATATTTTCAATAAAAATATAAATATATTTTTAATAAAAATATAAATATATTTTCAATAAAAATATAAATATATTTTCAATAAAAATATAAATATATTTTCAATAAAAATATATTTATATTCACTCGACAATAAGCTTTTTACAAAAATTACATTTTTGACAAAAGCTTTTATTGTCGACTGATCTAATTGCATTCAATGTATGACATAAATGATGCAGTAAATCGTTGAAGAGTTTCCGTGTCTGGAGGGTTGCCTCGTCAGGCCATGCATTGCCATAATATGCATTCACATCTAAACAAAACGTGTGTACAAAATTTCAGCTCAATCGGTTGAAGCTGCTTCAAAATTGAGATGCAAGATTCCACTCGAGACAGGGACATAGTTACATTGCAAGTTACTGAAATAAAAGCTTGTAAAAACACATAAAAAGTACTCAGGTACTACTGGGATTTTGAATAAAAATATTGTACTGACACTCCTTCCCACTTTTGCGTTTAAATTTCGGGTGAGAATGTCACTCAGCAAGCATATCCATTCATTATGCATCAAAAAATATAAATTTACTTTTGTTACACTGCACATGCAGTAGTCCATAGCTCAGTAAGTGGATGTGCAATTAGATTTTTTTAATGGCGAATAAATTATAGTAAATTAAAAAAACACGTGTTGCACTCCGGGAGTGCCGGCAGAAGTGAAAACTTGAATATTAACGTTGTGCACTTTTGACGTCTTACGAATTTTCGATCAGGGTCACGTGTCCTGACACGAGTTAAACATTTGTACAGTGCACAACGTCGCTAAAGATGTTTTTTCACTTCAAAAAAGATCGTGCACATTCGATTGTCCAAAGACGTGATAGTTTTCTCGCAATATTATTCATAGCCGATAGATATACTTGTAGATACATAATTTATCTTTCCGCATATGGGTCATACGTAGTAGCGAGTCGCTAGCCACTTATAGCCAAATTGCTGTTTCCTTCGACTGTCTTAGTCCCCTAAAGTGCCCAAAGGTACAATATATTAGGTACTTTTTCTCGCAGCTTCGTTCGCGTTTATTTCATGTTTCCGCTCATAACTTATTGTTATCAATATCTTGGGTTCAAAGCAACGTATCGCGATGAAACCCATACCAGATTTTAAGTCCTTTCAACTGTAAAAACCGCATCAAATTCAATTCAAGCAGATGCAAGTGGTGGTATATGAAAACTACCCTACCTGAGTTAAATGATTGCGGCGGCGTGTGGTTCCGCTCTAGAATAGGACCACTCCATATTCTCCCGTGGATGTCATACGAGGCGACTAAGGGACACAGCTGATAGGGAACGACAGCGTTCTATAAGAGAGTTGACGTCAAGCGGACGGCCGGTTGTAAGATGATAGCCAAATGTTGCAAATTTAATGGCAATTTTTCTTACGCTAACCCTGATATTTGGGGTGTCACAGTTCCGAACGCAACCTGGAACACGACAAGTTGCGAGAGAGAAAGACGAATCAAGTTGGTACACAACCTTATTTACCATGAGTAATGTATGAAATATCAACCATACAATTAGACAATTATTAAAATTCCCGACTTCCGAAAAGTGAAATCCTCAATGGTTTATTGCACAGATTTTGTGTCACACGTTGAATGCAACAAGATCTTTCTGACGACAATAAAAGCTTGTAGCAAAAATGACGACTCGACCGAAATGGATATTTATTTACAATGCAAGCATTATTGTAATTGGACAATTTTAGAGGGCTAGTGGTATTTTTTCCGAACATACGTCGTGTAAATGGCGTTATCGTGGCATCATTTGAGTATAAGTGAACAGAACTTACCAACGACGTCCAGCTTGACTTAACCTTGTCATCAGGGAACAGAAATATGTCCAGCAATGCCCATGACCCTCTCCACACGAAGACGACGAGCGAACCAACCACCGCCACGGAGAACACGCAGTCCAACACATACAGTACTGTCTCTCTGCTGCTCTGTAAATAATAACCTCTTTTAACTATTACTTTAATGAACTGGTCAGCGGATCGTGCGACGCTCAACAGCTGAGGAAGAAACCGGAAAAACGGCCAGTTGATAGATAAATCAGCTATATTTGTATTTGTAAAACTGTCCACGTTCTAGGAGATTGTTCACAATATTTATAAATTCCGTTTGTGTACCATGAATAAAAAATATGTAACTAAGAATAATATTTTACTAGCTGTTCCCAATATCACTTTTCATATTCACACCAAAAAATTACATTAATTTATTGTAAACCTTATTGTGAAAGAAGAACAAACAATACACTTTCACATTTTTAATTATAACTAGAGGTTGCGTGGAGGCGCGAGGGGCGCGCACCTCGCGAGGTAGTCGTGCGGCTGTGGCAGATAGTGCAAAATTTGTTAATGATTTATTCCCTTTTTGTGTGTCGTAGTTATAGATTTGATTTGTTGGTGTACACGTCATAGAGCACATGTATGTAGTAATTCTTTCCATCGCAAAAATTGACACAAAGACTTTAAAAGAAAAGAAAGCCAAATCACCCGGCTGTTTATTTTTCTTTTGCGCTTTAAAAATTATGAAATTATCAGAAGAGCAAGTTTATTATGCTATTTCTTTTAATCTACTAAAAACCAATTTGTACATTGTATTATTACATTGTAAACAACCATAAAGTATTGAACAGATATATTCTTATATCTATTATAGAGTTACAATACCAGTCAATCAAAATTTAATTCCGTTTTATAGACGTCTCAAATGATCGTGAAATAGGCAAGATAACAATGGCTAACTTATCAGTTTCGCTAACATATGTATTTTTATATGTTTCCACAATCTAATGAGAATGTTTATGAGAATATAAGTAATGTAAATCAAATACTTTCTAATATTAAAATAGTTTTAAAGACTACTTGACAATTATTTACACTGTATTATAAAGAGCTTTGAGTTTAGATCTGTGACGTCTATATTTTTAATACCCGTCGATAATGTTTATTTGTATTTGTCGTACATTTTATTTCCAGATTTAACAATTATTAATAAAAATTAAGTAAGATTTCGCTTGAATAATTAAAAGTACTGAATGACATTTGCTTTAATTTAAATATTATTGATAGCAAGTTGTTGTCTAAAAGAGCTGTTAAAATAATTATCGAAAGCTACGACAAAAGCTCGTAGCGGACAGCGCAGCTCGTAGAGTACACTCTACGCTTGCTACAACAACTTTTATTATTTTGTGTGTGACCAATGAAATGACATGACAAAAATGTTGTCATTCGTGACCACCCGTTATGTGAGAGAGTACATTGTCCAATGCTATCAGAGACATTAACAACACCAGACTTGTTTAGTTTGTACGACATTGTATTTTAAAACGGACAGTTTGTAACATAATTTAGCCGTTTTGTCAGATTTTTATATTCATACCTATGCCTTTATATAATAAACATGAATAACGTGTATTTTTTAACCGATTGAAAGTAAAGAGTTATATGTTTCAGAAGTATCTTGTATTTATGTATTAATCTTAATACCTCATATCATCCAAGCAATGGAATTCCATTATTTTGTCGTTAAAATCACCTTGACCGCCCAAGATATATATTTTATTTATTTATTTGTTTATTTTAGTATTCACAAGATACATCTATCTTTACATGCTAATTATAAATGAAATATTATATTAAAAAAATTAATTTAATAAAAATTACTAAAATCTCCTTTTAATCGACATGCAGGCGAGTTTTAACTATTATTACCTCATTATTTTATTATAAGGTTTAATAAACACTAAAGCTGCCAATTTTTACCGTAAATAAATGTGAACAATGTGATCTGAGTAGTTAACAATACTGTACATTCAACAGGGTATTTGGTTAGACAAGCATCATCGTAAACGGATTTACTTGGATGAAACCAAGTAAAGAGGTATGATATTAGGTGACTAATATATTCTTGGAGGATACTATTTACCAAAGTATACCTATAATTTAGGTAGATAGTTATTCTCAATGAGGTAATAGAATAGCAAATTAAGAAGTAAATTCAATGTAGAGATCAAATCCAAATTGCATGCTTCGATATCTATAAAAGATCCGCCCGATTATTAGGCTTTATTTTGGTCATAATTTTGATTTCGTTATTTCAGACGTTACTTTCAACTCAAAAACTTATTTGGTATATTTAAACTTATTTCTTATTTTGTTGATGAATCAACACGTATTTTAGGTGAACAAATGGGATTTTCTTAGTAAAAAAAATATCATTTGAGCTGTAGGTTTGGTTTCTGCCAAAATACACTGCTCTTTTACATACTCTTCTATAGTTTCGGTCGGAACTGATAAAGCATTAAAAAAAAGCTAGAAAAAGAGAAGTATTTTTCTTACTACATTTAAAAGTATCAATTGAAATGGTGGTTAAATCATTTAAAATAAAAAATAAACTGGTTGCACTCCGGGAGTGCCGGCAGAAGTGAAAACTTGAATAGCATTGTGCATTGTCCTGACGCGAGTTTAACATTTTTTACCCATCACAAACAGTGCACAACGCCGCTAAAGAAGTTTTCACTTTAAAAAACACATTTATGTCCATTGATTCATCAATAAAAGAAGAAACATGACTGACACAGGCACAGGTTCCCGCCATATTTGACATAATAATGAATCGGGATGGCTGACATTGTGCCCATTGAGTTCGTTGAACACGAGTACAACGAGTAGAAATGGCATTACTTCGGTAATTGGATAAAGATGCTCAGAATAGCTGAGCAGACGACAGAAGGTAGCAAAAACGTAAACGCTAAGTACAGGCTAAATGGTCAACGGGTCATGGTTAATGGGCAGACATAATATGTATATGTTGTTCTATTTTCTCTCTTTCTCGCGTCTTCCCGTAGTTACATTCACTGCTGTGACTCCTTGAAGCCTCGGGGTTACGTAAAAAATAAATCATTGATTTTATAACAAGTCACTAGATGTATTACGCGAATTATTATTTTATTTATTTATTTTATTTTATCTGACGACCTCGGTGGCGCAGTCGTAAAGTTTTTGCCACTGAACCGAGAGGTCCCGAGTTCTATCCCCGGTCGGGTCATGATGGAAAATGATCTTTTTCTGATTGGCCCGGGTCTTGGATGTTTATCTATATATGTATAAAATAAATGTTATAAAATATAGTATCGTTGAGTTAGTATCCCATGATACAAGTCTCGAACTTACTAGCTCAATCTGTGTGGTTTGTCCTAATATGTTTATATATTTATTTTCCAATGTAACCTCCATAGGTATAATAAAATGTCCTTGACATTGGGATTGTTAAGATTCGTCTAAGGTACACTAAATGTTAACTCAATCGGTTCAATAGTTTCGGAGAAAACTTGATTTGTGAAAGGTCGAACACACATATGCGGCGTGTATGAGTTCAACTTGCACTTGGCCGATATACTTTGTATTCCCTCCGTTGGGAGGCCTCTATACCTAGTTCTCCACAACAAATTATCATACACTTGTATAATATCAGTGAGCTAGTATATAACGTATAGTATATAATGACAGCAAAGTATGTAATAATTTTCTTATGAAATTAACTGTATTGTTGTGGAGAAGAATAAAGTTTATTTGTTTAATACTAGTTTGACAAATTACGGTTCCTCGATTGTAGAATGTATAAATTTCTTAAGGGATTGGGAGCATAAGAACAATGTATTAGCTATATCTCCTTCAGCGCAGATTGAAAAAGTCAATCTGGCAAATGTCTTTAGGCGATGACCTGAGCGTTTCAGAAACCCAGTCAATTGTGGCCTTCGAGTCCCTATTCTCCCTATTCTCTACTCCGTAAGTAGGTAAAAGTTAGGAATACAGTAGTACTAACCGTTCGACTGGGCGACGTTCTGAACATGGTCGGCACATTGAAGTAATCCTGTGGCGAATCGACCACCACGGCGAACGGAGCCGCCACTATGTTCCTCAAAGTCCTCAACGCCGCGAGGGACAGCGTTGCGGCTGCCGTCGTCGACAGCAAAGTCCTGGCGCTGTTCCCCGTGCACTCGTTCAGGAGGTTCCACACTCCCCTCCAAGCTCCCACGCAAGCAGCACCAGAAACGAACGTATACAACCGCGAAAGAACATAGTACATGAGCCGTCCGCGATCAGGGGTTAACTGTTTCGTCATATGCGTTTGGAAAACACACACTAATATGTTACAGCACAGTCCGAAGGCCGCGCACGTTGCAGCGCTTCCTACGGGATCCTCCGGCAACACGTACAGGTCCATGAGAGTCCATGTGGATTGCCAGTACGTTACAACTGCGGGCGCGACGACGACGCTAGCAAAGATGGCATCAGCTGTCTCTAAGACAGCAGCTTGGGCCCTGGAGCCGCTCGCGAGTGTGTCCGCCAAGCCGGCCGTGCTTCCGCGCATGCTGAACGAGTGTGTCGCTCTGAGCGGCAGATTGCTATAGTAATTGCATTATAACTGCGTCCCGCGCGGTGACGTCGCGTATTTGTCGGGACGATTCTGCGTGAGATCCCCAGCCGTATCGCACCGTGGTATGTACAAGTGAGAGTGTGGAATTGATAACGCGGTCTTTCACCAGTTTTGTATGAGTTTAAGTAAATGCGTGATTCCTTCCTTATTGTAACGTCAATTAATATAAATTAAACGACTGATTTGTAAGTAATAACGGCTATCAATTAATAAATGTAAACATGAGATGAACTACTTTTACATATATTATTATTTAACATGTCTAACAAGGTCTCTCTCTCTCTCTCATAAATAAATAAATAGTAAATGGTAAAGTAAATAGGAAAAGTCTGAAAATACATAAAAATATAACTCTGAATCAGAACATTATGTCCTCATCATTGGAAATATTTTCTTCCTAATATTTTCAATGTGTGAAATTTTAATTTGTTAAATTATGCTAAAGGCTCGATGTAGTTCATAAAAGTGGGGAATACTAATACAAAAAGCGGCCAAGTGCGAGTCGGATTCGCCCATGAAGGGTTCCGTAGCAGCAAGTAACATAACATTGTTCTTATTGATAGATTTTTGTATATTTTTATATTTGCGTTGATTGAATGAAAGGTAAATTGCGTTTTACAATTTGTGATATATAAAAAAAAACTATTTACTAGATCTCGTTCAAAACAATATTTGACGACCTCGGTGGCGAAGTGGTAAAGTGCTTGCCTTTGAACCGAGAGGTCCCGGGCTCGATCCCCGGTCGGGGTCACGATGGAAAACGATCTTTTTCTAATTGTCCCGGGTCTTATATATGTTATGTATATAACACAAGTCTAGAACTTACTTTGGGGCTAGCTCAATCTGTGTGATTTGTCCTAATATATTTATTTATTTAATATTCGGTGGAAGTTTACATAGTAATGTACATCATATATTTTTTTGAGTTTTATCATTCTCTTATTTTTCAACTTACAGGTGGGGGGAGGGGGACCAATTTTACCACTTTGGAAGTGTCTCTCGCGCAAACTATTCAGTTTAGAAAAAAATGATATTAGAAACCTCAATATCATTTTTGAAGACCTATCCATAGATACCCCACACGTATGGGTTTGATAGAAAAAAAAATTGAGTTTCAATTCTAAGTATGGGGACCTCAAAATTTATTGTTTTTTTTTTCTATTTTTGTGTAAAATCTTAATGCGGTTCACAGAATATATCTACTTACCAAGTTTCAACAGTATAGTTCCTATAGTTTCAGAAAAAAGTGGTTGGGACATACGGATGGACAGACAGACATGACGAACCGTAACCATTCCGTTTCCGTTTTTGTGATTTGGCTACGGAACCCTAAAATGGGATATGTTTTGTTTACGAGTGTTGTTTTGATTGGGTTTTACCGTATCGTTCAATTAGTGTATAGAGATTTGGAGAGATTGAAAACCGAAGACTGGGACCTTGATCGAATAATTTTGTAATGATTTCAATTATTAAGCAATAGATAAATATCTATAATAGACATAATATCTTAAGCGTGTGTTCGCTGATATGGAATTTTGCTTTGTGTTAACAATACGTGCCGACAGAAGCTACGGCTCTCCATATACTCCCGTGAATATCGTAAGAGACAACTAAGGGACGAATAGACAATAATATCAAAGTTTATTTTTTTACGACTGATCACAGCACCGAATGCTACGAAGACACGTGGAGAAGAGAGAGACTGTAATAATTAGCAGGTAGTAGGTGCCTAATTTTATCGACTGTGTGTCCGTCCAGATACCAGATTATCCTCATTATGGAACCGAATAATGGAAAAATTGTAAATTTTAATAAAACTGAATTACAATAGTAATAAAAGTAACAAAGACAGAAATTCACCAAAATATTGTGTGCGCGCCTGAAAGAGCTTCCGTAGGAAGCTGACACGTTTAGATTTGATCAGTTTAATTGAAATATGTTTGAAATGTTCCCACCTATTTCAACAATAGTTCTTAATTTATGTGAAATATTATATTAATTAACGTTCTATATGGTTATATACAAGGTCAAATGGGATACTCAAAATATTTGTATTTGTTTTTACAAGTTTTTATTTAACTTGAGCGGTAGTGGTGTAATGATTAAGACGCCCGCCTGTGGATCGTCTGTGGAAGGGCCCAGGTTCGAATCCTACTCATGCCACATGAGTTTGTATACTTATCTGACTCATGTCAAGTACTTTTCATACCAGACCACCACTACATAATCCGGTGAAGGAAAACATCTCGAGGAAACCTGCACACTTGTTGATTATTAACTTGTGTGTGAAATGGAGAAGGCAATGGCGAACCACTCCATTAATAATGCCAATGCTAAGAAAGTTGTTATGTATTTCATTCCACGTAATGACCACGACCCTCAGCCATGAGGAATATATGACTATGAGAATAAGATTTAACTTGAAATGTATGTGTATGTATGTTCCCGTGGAAACTTGTAATTCACTTATGAAGCAGATATATCTTCAACAGATTAAGCTGAAATTGTGTACACACGTTTTAGTTTGGTACACCCAGGAACGGCTTCCGATGAGGAAATTCCTCAATGGTTTACTGTACGGACATGATATGTTGTCACGTATCGTAATAAGATCTCTCTGACAACAATATATTTTTTTGTAAAAAACTTATTTCTTTGACAAAATGATTTGGTGGACCAAACCTTGATTGATATTAGAACCAATTGTAACCTATTTATATGTACAGTTTTATATTTTGGTTCAATTGCGATGACAAGCCAAGATAATTAAGATCGCATTCTAACTAAAAGAATTATTAATAAAAACTTTTTCATTATTTCCTCAAAAAAATATTTAATCATATATGTTTAATTATATAAGCCAAATTATTTATTTACAAATAAAACCTTTACTGGCACGATTTTACGTCAATTTTAAAATTATATAGTATTACCAAAAATGCTACGAACTAATGGCATTTGAGAACGACCACTGCTGAGAAGAAATGCTGAAAGAAACATTTAAACATTGTTGGTTATATGGATGAATGCTATACCTACAGTTGTTTTGAATCTGGTGGTGAAGATGTACGTGGCTTCCTTCCCGTCGGTGACGAGGAAGTAAGGCGGGGCGAGGAGATTCCTCGCCGAGCGCAGCGCCGCTATGCTGATGTAGAAGAATATGTGGAAGGATGCCATTAACACCCATCTGTATGGGACAACAGATCATTTTGTTTATTATTTACCAGCATTTATTGTCAATATCGTGGGTTCTAAGCAAGTTATCGCGATGAAACCCATAACAGATTTTAAATTAGACCATGCGCTATTCAACTGTGACAATCACATCCAATTCTATTCAGTAGTTTTCGCGTGATGCGCGAACAAACATACAGATAGATAAACATTCTAAAAAAATATTTTGTATTATAAAGATCCCCATATTTATTGTTCTTTAATATACATTTTATATAACACAGTGCACTTACAGTTTTATTATATGAATATATATTCATTTAAAGTATTTTAGAGTCAAAAAGTCGCCCAATGCGAAGGCTTTTTTCAATTACGACTGACTGGATCCGGACGATTTAATATGAAAATGATGACCCTCTAAATCCGTCCCGGTGCAACCGAAGCAGCTGACTTCGGTTTCATTCTACCCGTATACTAAATCTCACCGAAATCTGTTCATTACTTTTGGTCACGTTACGATAGAAGAATACGAAAAATCCTTCTAACAATCAATCAATGTATTAATTTAACAAATTTTAATGTTTATAATTTTAGTAGGATAATTTATAAAGTGATTGATGTTGGCGCGTATGAAGACGTCCTGTACACTCTGGACATCGTCCGTTCCAGCAGGCATCCTGGGTCTCACCTGTGAGGATCGCTGTCATTGGGCAATATAGCCACGATGACGGCATCGAGCAGGCCCCAGCCGCCCCTCCAGTGGTTAATGTTGGCGAGAATGAAGATATACGTGTACACTCTGGACAGCGCCCGCTCCAGCAGCCATCGCCCCGCGCCGCCGTCCGCCCCGCTCCACGCGCCTTTGGATCGCGCCAGGAGTCGTGACCTGAACAATAATTGCAGGTATACATTATTTATAAAAACAAGTCACGATGTCGCATCGGCCTGTCTTTATGAACGCGGTAAATTAAAAAACCTATTTTTGTTTTTTTTGTATAGTCACATTTTAGTTTAGATAATATTTGTACGGTTTTTGTGATTCCTGAGAAAGGTTTAGGCGTATCATTTATAGTTTTCCTTAGCTGGGCCGCTATAGTTTCCAATAATCTAAATTACAAATCTGACTAAAAAGCATTTAGGTACAGTTTACAGTATAATAGTACATCAACCTACGAATTCATTGTAATATCGTCACTAACACTAACACATAGAGCTCCAATTAGAATAAATTGAAATGCTGTTGACTATATTCGCCTTTTGTCTATTCGTGTTTCAAACTAATGACTAACATTAGTAGCAGTCTCACTACGCAGCAGTATAGTGTCAAAACCAACATTACCTCTCTCTCTCTCTCTCTCTCTCATTCGAGCGTTTTCCCGGGTTCTTCCTCAACCGTTGAGCGTCGGAGTCCAGGGACTGCTTTCCTACTTTTTCGTCTCCATTTCGCATTGTCGTTCATTATCAGACCATTGACACGCTAACATCCTTGACGACTTTAAGCCAGCACTTTTTGGGTTTGCCCCTTCTGCCAATGCCAGTTCTCCACCAATACAAACATCACCTGACTAAAGCGAAGCACGTGTGGAGTACGATGCCCATGATATAAGTCTGTGCGTATGGGAACAGCTTGTGGTTGAGATCCATGATGCCCCAAGTGCTTCTCCAGACTCCGACCACTAAGGGCGCCACCACGAAACTGCCTAACATTGCATCTCCTGTTAGAATCATTACAAAATTATTTTATTTTTATTTTTTTATTTTAAATAGCAAGACAAATAGCTCTTAAAAACAACAGGTGACTTATGGGTCCTCACAAATATAAATTTCCCGTCTTATATGTTAAAATTAAAGCATAGTAAAGAGTTATATATTTTAATATATTTATATTTTTAATAAAATTATATTTAATGAAAATTAAAACTGTGAGCCATCAATGTGGCTCAGTTTTGGCAAGAATAGCATTCAATAAAGCGTTGTAGATTTGCCATCGGTGTCGACGCTTTATTGAATGCTAAGCAAAGAACAAGAAGTAAACAGTGATCATTTTTTATGAATAAGAGTATAAATTAAGTTTGCTCCCTTGTCACGAGCTATAAGGTTTGTTAACGCTGAAGCTAATGAAGCAGATGTCTTTAATGATAGCCTGTCAACAATCATGGTTGTCGTTCGGAAATACGTGAAATCATATTAAATGTATCTTACTTGTTTATATATCTATATATTTTATGTAATACCCATTATATATACCTATTCATGTACTTATAACATTGCTTTAGTGTTATTATTGTTATAATGTTATAAAGTTTTAATAAATAATAAATAAATAAATAATAATAAATAAGTAAGAAGTTAGTAGCAACAGTTGTACACTTTTGTTTAGTCGTATGCAATAATCATTTTATAAAAAATATTTGTTAATAACAAAAAAAAACTTTATTGACATCGCAGTAAATAAATTATTTTTCTTGTTCAAGTACATAATCATAGATGAAAAGGAATAAATATATAACAATCGTTTTACTTTTATGCCGGCTATATTTTTGTTTACCTGTTCCATAGCCGATCTCTCCACCCTTGCAATGCGTGACTTCACCTTCTGACTCCTGGTGTTGGGACTCTGTCTTCTCATCTTCCACCATCAGCTCGCTTAGCAACCCATCAGATAGCTTCTCATTGCTCTGGAGTTATTTAATGATAATTAAAATTTGCCATTTGTAATTATTGATGGTGGACCTACTGGCGTACGATAGTGTTCCCCTACCTCATGTGAGGTAGGGGACGGAGGTCCTCACCAGAGTGGAGTAAGAGTGGTCACATACTGTTCTCTGGTCTTCTGGTTATTATAGAAATAGCGCGACTTGAAAAGAAGATCGCAGTAGATGTCTATAATTCTAATCTTTTAGGAGACCAAGATATCTCCTTTGCGTTTCCAATATCCAGAATTTTTTTAATTTATCCTTTCATAACTACTCGACAGGTTCGAATCCGTAACTATAAATTAGTTAATGAAACAGAAATTACGCTTAATAATTAAGTATTTTCCGAATTTTCCGTCAACCTTGACCCATAATTGTTTTTTTTTTATTTAAACCGTAGTTAACACTTCAACATGATATATAAATAGTGGTGTACCTCTTCTTTATGCTTTCCCATTTCCGAAACTATTATAAAATTATGTTCACTAAAATTAAACTTTAGAAATGCAACCGGCAACCAAGGTGAAGTGCTTGGCGACGCGTAATTCTTAGAATACGACTGGTTTACGCTACGCTGGTCTATTTACTAAGGAGATCCGATAGCTTTGTATAACTTAAACCTTTTCATCGACCCGTGTTGCAGTGAGCGATGACGATTGTGACGAATCCCTTAAAAGCTGTGTCCGACCAAATATTTAGTTTCGGTTTCGGCCAAGATTATACTATACTTATAGACTAGATTTTTACGCAAACCTGTCATCAATTTTTTAAAATTTTTTCGAAGAATTATGCAAAAATGCGTTGGACTGAACTTTCCAAATGCGATTTTTTGTAAACCGAAACAAATTTAGAATACCTACTTCAATGATATGTGTACGTTATGAGAAGAGAGGAGAATGGGAAAAGAAGTAGAGAAAGACCAAAGAAAAGAAGGATGGAGTGCGTTCAGCACGACATGGTAAAGAGAAATATGACAGATTGATTAACATTGAATTGACAGGGGGAAGTGGAGGAGGCTGACATGATGTACCGACCACACATAAAGTGGGATAAAGATAGGCAACAATACAACGATGAACTGAACAGAAATTCGATTGCGTGAAAATCGGTCCCTGACCGAATCTAAATATTTTTTAAAGTCTCACAGGTTAGCAAGCGCCACAGTCCATGGACACCAGTAATCTAATAAATGCCCACTGATGCGTTATCGAATGATTAAGACACAATAGCACAGACAAACATAATAATAATAGCACAGACAAACGTACTTTGTTCATACGATCACCGTTAGGGAAATGCCTTCAAAATAGAGTTCTTTTTTACAAGGTTTTATTTAGCTTGCAATGTAACTATGTCTCGGGTGAAACCTTGCAACTTAATTTATTAGTATAGACAATTGTCTTCCTTTACTTTCAATCTTAATCTTCTGTCTGTACCTATGATATTCTAAACATCGACCCAAAAAGTACACGGTTTAACAACAAAAACGACCTTGAACCTGAAAAAATACACTAACCTAATGTCTATAAAAAACAAAGTGGCAATCTTTTCATATAATACGGAATACTCTCGAAGAGATTTAAAAAACCAGTATTTTCCTATTGTATCGATTCGCTACGTGATTTCTGTCAGAGACCGATTAAGTTTTTCTATTCGATATGATAATGGGTTTACTTGAAAATTGAGTTTTTACATCGGTTTTTCTAAAAATCTATTTTGGATTAAAATTAGATATGATATAAGTAATATCTGTGGACAAAGGTGTAGATACGTATGGAACAGAACATTTACTTTGAATAAATAACGCATCTTTTAATAGTAATTTTAAAAGCTTTTATTATTGTCAAAGAGATCTTATTGCATACAATGCGTGTCATTCAAACTAAACGTGTGTACAGAATCTCTGCTCAGTCGGTTGAAGATATCTGCTTCAAAACTGAGTTACAAGATTCCACTCGAACATACATACTTACGACTTACATACATTGCAAGTTAAATAAACGATTATTATAAAAATAATATTTTAGGATATTTATAAATTAAATCAAAGCCGGTACACATTATGTAAATATTTTTATTGTATTAGGTATATCAACAATAAAATTTAGTATTATAACAATAATATTGTAATCAATACTAACTTAACTCGTGACAAGCTTATAAATGTAAGAATAGGTACTTAGAATAAGATTAAGTACAAACTTTTTACTCAAGTAAGTATATTTGTCACATAAAGATATAAGAAAATTAATTTGATCAGAATTCACAGATTTAAATCTAAAAGTATTGTATCCTCTACAAAGTTAAAAATTACCTATTTACTTTTCCCATTTAAAATTGCATTCAATAGGTCCATAATGTCCAATCGTGTCCAAATTTTCCAGTTTTTGTCCGAATTTCCATCCAAATCAAATCCATCAAAATCCAAATGCAGTCCAAATTTTGTCTTAATATTTCGATCCTACATAAATGCGAAAGTTTGTGAGGATGTATGTGTTTTGTTACTCTTTTACGCAAAATCTACTGGACCGATTGTTATAAATATTGGTACACGGGTAGAATTTAACCTGGAATAACACATAGGATACTTTTTATCCCGAAATTTCCATAAGAGCGAAGCCCCGGGGCGCAACTAGTCTTTTTATTATTTGTAACGCCATTATTAAAGCTATAATAATATTATTATTAATTTATACATATAATATAGGATTTGGACATAATGAACCTAAATTAAATATCGAAAATATTTTTCGAGAGACAAAAAAAAGTCCCTGAACGCGGCGCTACAATCGCTGAGAACAACGTGGCCGATCTGTTATTGATCGTTCCATATATTGCCGCAGCACTTTGTCAGAGGCGCGGCCTCTACTTGCTAACTTCTTAGAATTTGACCATTGTGCAGGTTTGCAATTCACTTTTCACTATCGAATAATTTCTCATCAATTAGACACAAAATTAGATTTAATTTTTTTATAGTAATTTGAATAAAAGGAACAGATGCTTTCCGTTCCCCCAGGGGATTGAAATCGAAGATCCAATAGTGTCACGAGTGAACTTGTTGCATTGTAACACGACTATGACAATACCGCAATGGTATTGGTCGGACTTCTCACTGCAAAAACGTAGTGAAAAGTGAAAAGCGAACCGCGACGCCCCCAGCATATAATAGAATGGAGTTCTCAAAACACCTACTCAACAACGGTCTAACTACTACAACAGTTGCTTATATTTAATACTTTAAAACTCTCTCTTTTCTCAACATGAACTACGGATTTTCCAATTTAACATTTAATTTTATAATAAGCTCATTAGAAACGATATAAATGTAAGTATTGCGTTTATTTTTCGAATTAAGTAATGTAACATCTTAGACTATTTAAGTACATATGTAAAATCTTAATTGAAGACAGTGAACTTAAGTACAAGAGGCATCGTTCCATATTTATTGAATTTTCAGTCAACCTTCACCAGACAATAGAAACAATATGGACAAAGACAGACAATAAGTTAGGAGCCTTAAAAAATATGGACAAAAAGTGAACATAGGTATAATAGGAGTTACAATTTTCAAAAGCTACATAACAATTCCTATATTCTACTTGTAATAATATATATATATATATATATATATATATAAACAGGCAGGCATTGCTTTGTTTACTTTTGCATAGACTGTAATATTCAGTATCACGTAAACTTAGAGTAGAGAGAGCAGAAATTTTCTAAACTCAAAAAGCTGTATGGATAGCTTTTTTTTTAACCCTCGAAGCAAAGAGCGGGGTGTTATTAGTTCGACCGCTAAGTGTGTGTGTCTGTCTGTCTAGTATAGTGGGCGAACGAGCTGTCTGATGGCAAGCAAACACCGGCAACCAATCACCGAGGCACCGGTGCTTTTTGAGAAACCGATAGACTCTTCTTGAAAGCCAATGTCGAGACTATTAGGGAGCACTGCCAAGGGAAGTTTATTCCATAGTTTACAATACCTATATATCACATAGGTAGTTAGTATGTTAGTATGCCGCTTATGAGATGAATTCGTTTTGTTTTGCCTAGAATTTTTCAATATGGGAGAGGCAGCTAGTGCATATAATTTATCTAAAATCAGTACCTAGTCCCATACAAGGGTCGAAAGAGAAATAAATTAAAATATAATAAATGTGTTTATTTGGTTATATCTATTGAATATTTTCTCCACGATTTCATTTTTTCTGTTCTCAATTCTCAAATTCACCTAAATTCTCATACTACTTGTGCAATAGTCACGCAAACACGTGCTTCGCCGTTTTAGATATATCTTGATGATAGTACTGACATATAGATATGCAACACATGTGATATATATCTTAGCTTGATACAATACCGATTGTAATATGATAACCATATTTACTTAAAAAATAATAAAGAAAACTGGAAAATGCTATATTTCTTCTCCGAATTTTCATATACTTTTATTGATACTTACACACATACTTCATAAATCATAGGAAGCAAACCAAACTTTAAATATTATACGGATACAATACAAAACCTATTTATTAAAAAAAAAAATCAAATTAAGTATTGGATTGTACTTAGGTATGTTGGTGTTTTAATATTATCTTCCTGAATCGCTACCTGGAGTGGATACCCTGATACCTCCCACAACCCCCTACTATTTGGCCATCGAACATGTCGACAAACAATTCGCAGTTCAATTTTAGACTGCCACTCTCTGCTTAAATCTAACTGATTTAAAACCTTCCTCTTTCCTTTCGAGTGTGTAAACTGCTAACACTAGTGTCAGATTTTATTTAAGTCGCCCAAATGGATCTGTCGTGACTTTTTAAACGCTCTATTTAAAAGTGTTGCAATAGAACATCTGAGTATCCCTGTAAGTAGTTCAAATAACAACGAGGCCTAACAACACTGTCATTGTTTAAGGAATTTAATAAACATGTGCAATTAATTCGCATACAGACTTCTTTCATCTTTAAACCATAACACTCCATTGGTAGTCGTATAAATGTTATTAAGCTATCATTTAGATCAAATTAATCTCTCTTTAAACATTTGTTATTAAATATCTTATAATTACCAAGTATCAGAACGTCGACAGATCAATCCTCCTTACCTCTACTTAGACTAAACCTGCGATGAAACTTAAATCCTTTCTTCTTCTCCGGCGCCTCCTTGCTATCAGCTAGATCATCAGCACTTTTGGCAACTTGTACACTTTTTCTCCTATTCTTCATAGACTTGACTAGCTTATAAAACTTCCCTTTCTTCTTCGCGGGGTCTAGCGTGAGATCAGCTAAGTCTTCCTCTACTTCTACGCTAAATTCTGACGATATGTCACCGAGGTCTTCTACGCTTTGGCTCTCTATTTCTTTTGGGGGAGGCACAACCAGTTTCTTGGATGTATCAGGTTTGGGCTCCTGAGGGGGTGGCGGGGCATCAGGATCTACACACTGGAAAAATATATTACAGGGTTAAATGAAAATGGTCTATGAATCGAGCGCATCGTCAGCATCCATTTAAACGTATATTTTACTTAGGTCTCTATTGCTGTACAATTAATAAAGGTAGCCACCGATGACTGTCAATTTAATTTATTTAGTACCAACAAATCATACAATTTATCTGAAATTTTTTACAACCTTGAACCTCCATTTTTTCAAGAGGAAAGTTACCATGAAAATCTATGGGCTCTGAACTGACTATAGCTATGGAATGAATACTTAATACCTATTGAAACTTGACTCCAAAACAACCAAAATACACATTGTAATACTAAACCATTTTAAAACACAATGTATCTTTTATTGGAAATTTGGTATGCCGAAATTGACCTTAAAATACTCGTGTACAAACTTCATCTGAATCAGTACAAAAATTCCGTTTGAAACTCCCAAATAATGAGTTTAGGAATGTTGGGAGTTTCAAAGAATCCGTTGCTAAGTTTAGAACGGTAATTGTTTTAGGGTTGGCTGGGAAGACAGGGTCGTTTATAGGATTATATTCAAGATAAAATACGTGAACATTAGTAAGTTAAACACTAAATAATACAGATATTTATTAGTTCTTCTTCTTTACGTATCGATGGTGAATCTATAAAAGCTACATCATTGGAACATATGTGTATATTGGTAGAATCAAGTTATAATAAGTTTTTTACAAAAAATACATTTGTGACACAAGCTTTTGTTGCCAGATAGATGTCATTGCATTCAATGTATGACAAAAAATAATGTCTGTGCAGTAAAGTATTTAGGAGTTCCCTCGTGGAAAATTTCAACTCTTAACAAGCAGAAATATGTAAAATAACTTGAGCAATAGATTACACAAATAATATAAAAGGTTTTGCAAATAATAATGAGATGAAAAAAATATGGAATCGAGCGGAAATTATTGTTTTGCTCATAATTATTATCAAATTCAATTCAATAAGAAGCCGTATAAATAAATAAGTAAAAGATCGTGCTAACGCTTACATCGTCCAAGGAGATTCTGTAAGGCGGGACCTGTTCCGGATGCCTCCAGGGTTTGTGGTAGGGCAGGTCGGTGAGCGCTTTCCAGCCCGGGTAGCGGCGCGCGGCCGCGTGCAGCTGGTTCACCAGGCGCGGCGCCAGCTGAGCTGTTACCCTGACAAATTATATAATAGTTTTTTTTTTAATTTTCGCGCTTTGAACTCATAACTACATACATTGTGTTAACGGGACTTTTTTTTACGGTAGCTGATGTAGATGTTGTAGTCGCCGTGGTGATCAAGGGCCACGCTACAAGCCCCATTAATAAAACTTATGAAATTATATTATAACTAGTATACATACAATCTGAATGTTACCTGCTCAAGTGGAAACGTGGCCAGGCGAGACTGATAGGAACCTACGAGTTGGGTACTGTCCAGAGTGTCAATAGTAAAATGACGATTGTTATTTTTGTAACGAGGCCACAGACCGAGCCCTCCTGCACACTTTTATATGGATGACATTCAAATTCTTCAACTATCTCATAGCTGAGGGTCATTACGTGGAAAAACACACAACGACTTTCTTGGCACAGAATTAGATATTTTGAGAATCTCATATTATGCGAATAAAGGCCAATGGAGTAGTTTGCCATTGCCTTCTCCATGTCACACACAAGTTGATAATCAACCGTAGTATATGGGTAACTTGATAACTAATAACAAGTAATGTGTACTTATAGTTTTTGTACCTTGTAGTCCAGGGGACAGAGGGCAGGTTCGGATGGTGTCCATGTTACCTTCCTCTTTGCGAGTGGCTATGGCTATTTATATAATTTGAGACCAAATATGTGGCCAGTTTTATTGCTCTGTCGTTTGACTTGTAGGTCTCCCATGGTACAAGAAGTGTTACCTGTTGACCAGCCACGCAGGCAGGGAGCCGCGTGGGTCCGACCGGGACACGTAGCCCAGCCAGCTGCCGCCGCCCGCCCGGGAGCGAACCACAAACCCGGTGAGTAAGGATATAGCCCTGGAAATAAATATTGGTTGTTAAAACTTCGATACAAATTTCTGTTTGGTCTTATTTGAATGGTAAATAATGCCATATGCTATTAAGTACATTCGTTACTTATTTTAATTATAGTACTTATGTTGTAAATACTTTTATTCTTTTAGTATATATCGTTGTTTCTAATATGTATTTGTATTTGTACATTATTTGTGTCGTATAAAGTATTTATATAATTTAGTTTTAATTTTTAATTTTAACTTATAGTAATATAATTTTTGTAATAAGTTTTGACGACCTCGGTGGCCCAGTAGTAAGGTTCTTGCCACTGGACCGAGAGTTCCCGAGTTCGATCCCCGGTCGGGTCAAATGGAAAATGATCTTTTTCTGATTGGCTCGGGTCTTGGATGTTTATCTACATATGTATATGTTATAAAATATAGTATCGTTGAGTTAGTATCCCATAACACAAGTCTAGAACTGACTTTGGGGCTAGCTCAATCTGTGTAATTTGTCCCAATATATTTATTTATTATTTATTTATTTTAAATAAATAAAAGTTTTTAACATCTACTTAGCCTACGTTTTACTTCGTCTATCGTTAGTGCTTCGAGTGGTTGACATGAGCGTGTAAAATAAAATATACGTTACGTCGTCGGTCGATCGGGAGCTAATAGATTTCTGTATATTAGTATGCGTTGCATGACGGCTGCTTTAATCTATTGACTGTTCATATCTACATTACTCTCTGGTACAGATTCAGTTTCATTATATTATAAGTAATCAATTAAGACGTGTGGCTTGGCCATTTTGCTACCGTCACGTAGATTTCATAGGCATACGTTATCTTATTTCTAGAGTAAAGAATCATCCCGCAAAACAAAATCGAATAAATAAAAGTAACTAAATTAACTAAATTTTTATCTAAATGTATCATTAAAAACATAGTTCAAATTATAATAACATTTATCAATCATCGAGGAACTGAGGTGCTTTTTAAATTAATTTAAATTCTGATCTTTAACTTGTTGTAGGCTTATTTCTAGAGTAAAGAATCTGCTAACGTTTTAACACGTTTTAACTAAAATGTGGAGTATGTGAAGTTAGGTCTGGTAAAATTATGGCGTATATATCAAGAATCTTGGCTCCACATGAGATCTGACCACTTGTTCATACATTTTGACTAAACTGTAGAGTTTGTGAAGCAAACTAGACACATCTTGGCAACATTTTTACATGAAAATGTTTTTGGTGGGATTATTTTTTCCAATAATAGCTACTTTGTATGAAATAAGCAAGTAATGAAGGAATCACCTATGTAATTAGAATAAGAAGTGACGCAACACGAAGGACCTACTAAATGCATGGACACAACAAAGTGAATTGCACCAGTGCTCGTAAGGACGTCAATTTACAAAATTTAATCATTCAAAAGGAATAATATATTATGATAATAATTATTTATATTTATAATACAATATACGTACACCCGTAATCATAAAGTGAGGAAGTAACTTTATCGCGATCTAATTTAAAGTGCAGGAATATATCTAAAATCTAAATCGTAATCAACAAAGCTACACTACATTAGCAAATCTAGATTATCTAATTGAGACTTTCCCGACGCGAATACATCGATTATGATGTGAAAAACAATGATGAATATTGGAAACCTGAGTTTATCACGATTATTCACACTAATCTCTTGTAGAAATCTTGATGTTTTATTTTGATCATAGTAGTAGTACAAAATAAATCTATCTTCATAAAACCTCCAATAATATATGAAATTAGTTATCTGAAATGTGTTATGTGACGCATGCCAAGCCTGATAAAAGGGACAAAAGCAGATACAAATTAAAATTACGTATCTTAATAGGATTTTATATGAAAGAAGTGTGTTTATTTGTCTTTCTTTCATATTAAAACAGAGGATTGGATCGAGGTGATTTTTTGTTGAGTTAGTTTTATTTCTGACACAAATTCAGTGCAGTTAGCCAGTGAGAAGTTCCCTCAAATCATTATCAAACGCATTGCTATCAAACTTTACATAGATAGGTAGAAAAAAAAATGTAAATCGAACTCATATCCAGCCACCACTGCTTCCAGCCGATCGTCCACGCCCAACTAAGTTAGTTTACCTAAGCTCGCATAATTGAGTCAGTTTATCATAGACAAAGACAAAGATTATTTATTTGCAAATACATGAGTTTACATTTTTTTACGATGTGGTGTTAAAAGAAAAACTTAATCCTACATATTTCACCGTCCACGGGTATGCAAATTTAAATGGAGAGCATGCTATCATCCCACAAAACAAAATCGAATAAATAAAAGTAGCTAAATTAATTAAATTTTTATCTAAATGTATCATTAAAAACATAGTTCAAATTATAATAACATTTATCAATCAGCGAGGACCTGAGGTGCTTTTTAAATTAATTTAAATTCTGATCTTTAACTAAACTTAAAATTTGTGGATTTTTTATGGACATGTGCGTCCACCGAAAACTGTGCTACTAAATATAGCTATGTAAAGTAGGTGCTGACCAATCCGTCTTACTCGTACATGGTTTGAGCTTATTTTTCGGTAGACATGTAACTTATTTCCCAGTTCTGTTCAGCTTAGTTTACTGAGCGAAGTTAATTAGTTTTACTGGCGGTGGATTTTCTACTTTATACCAACTAACTATCATACGCAACATCAGAAAACAACGGGTATCCATTAAAGAATATTAATGACGTCATATCACATTAGAGCAATTGTTTCAAACAAATTAGATATACCAGAAATGGCTGACGTCAACCTAGTTTAATAATAATTTATTAATAGCTAATGTTAGGTCAGTAGATCGTCGTGTGGTCGAGTTATTGTGAGCTACGAAATTGTATTGCATTTATATGTTAGCTTAAGTTTATTTCGATTCTGTCTATGCTAAATATAATACACCAGAGTTTAACTTCCGCGGGGATTTCTTGATAAAAAGTACCCTTAGTTATTTCAGGTATATCACCATCAAATATATATCAAATTCAAAAATTCGTCGCTTCGATTTTGCCTGATTGAGAAGTAAATATCAGTAATATCGTCAATATCATTTAACATTTATCATATCAAATCATTTACATAGTAGAAGGTAAATTTCCTAAGTAAAGCACAAGGTTTATTCTGTTCGTTTATTTATTATATTTATTTATATTACAATATTCTCATCGAATCGAAATAGATTTCTGGAAAATTATCCGAACAAATTTAGAATCGTTTTATTGTAAATACTATGCGGTGGAATTATAAAAAATGTAGATTCCCAAACAACTTAACATTTATTTATTCATATTTGGATATTCTTAATTTATATGTAAGTATTTATAAGTTATAATAGTATTATTTTCAAGTTATAAGATAACTAACCTGAAAATAATACTATTAAAAAAACGATCTAGTTTTTAGTTTAAATTAATATATTTTTGTATTTTATTATAAATAATATTTTATTGATTCCGTAATGAAGATTTATTTATATCTATTTTGGTTTTCAATTGTAAAATGAACACAGCAGCCATGCAAGCGAGTTCATTTGCTTGTTTGATTACCTTTAAAAAGCATAACGGAACTTGAACAATGATTGAAGGTTACCTCCACGGACTGACGCGCATGGTTATCTTATCACGAGTGCCTGCTCATTGCTAAATGAGATACACCACTCTGTCACAAATTAAAAAGCCTAAAGATAGACTCAATGGACGATATAGTATAAACTATAGAACAAAAATAAATACCAATTTAGAAAGAATTTTATTGCAATTTTCCATTGCAGTTCAGCGAGGGAATGCTGCCTGCGTGATGGGCACTTTGCTTTCTCTATATTGTGAGGTAATTTAATTATAACTATTTCATTCTTCATATGTTATTTATGAATAAAAATTGTATATATATTTGAAAATACGACAGTAAATAATGTAATAATTTTTTCGTTATTTAGTTTTCGTTATTGATTGTAATTGCTATACTCCTTCAACATAATGAATTGAAGAACTTGCTACGTTCTTTGTTTTCGCCGGATAATTCAGCCATCTGTAACGTTGACGTTTGTGCAAAAATTAATTGATGCACAGTCGCGTTGTCTAGGCGTGAAAGCGAAAGAAATAAACGAAATGAAATTCGAAACAATTGTTTACAAATCACAGAATTGTTTATCACTTCTCGAAATCGCCAGTGTCCGAAACATATGGGATCGTCACAAATCTGACAAGCTCCAATGGCGGGTGGTCACAAACCTGACATATCCCTTCCTGGGCGGGTAGTCCTTGTGGTAGACGGAGTGGTTGAGGATCAGCTTCTCGTCGCCGGTGTCCAGCCAAGACCTCTGCAGCACAAAGTCACGGTTCTTGAGGGGCGCGGGGCAAGACACTGACAACAAACAAATAACTTTTTCAAACAATAATATATATATATATATATATATGTGTATATATAGTACGGCATGGAATTGCAGTAGGTTTGCATGAAATAAACTCGTCAGTGTAATATGACTTTTCGATTAAATTCAAATTCAAAATTCTTTATTCAATTTAGGATGATATACATGACTTATTGACGTCAAAAAAATTACTTAAACTAAGAAGAAGCAGCGAAACAGGTGAAGAAGAAGCAGCGCAACAAACTTCACCGCAGCCTTTTCTCCAAGGACGTCAATTAACAAATATAGGTCTTATACATATATTAAATGATTTCATAGGTCATTTATCCGTTTTCTTTTGTTCGTATTGGACAGAAAAATTAGCGTAGTTTTTACAATGAAAAATGTGGACATCAAAGAAATCATTTTTTTCCAAAATGGAAGTAATCTTACTTTATTACAAAATTATAAATAGTTCGCTGTCTACTTTCTCAACGACCTTTACCTGCAATTCCAACAAATTATACTAATAACCGTTGATGTCGGATCTTTGATTATTAAATCTCTACACCTAATACAGACTATACAGGGTGTTACAAAACACCTATATATTTGTAACATCCTGTATAATAATGCATTGTGATTCAAACTATATATGTATAAAGAATTTAGCTCAACCAATTGAAGATATCTGCTTCAAAATTGAGTTGCAAGATACCATCCGAACAAACATTGTTAATTTCCGTCACATGTACATTTTATGTTGAAAAAGGTTATAAAATCATAAGTAGATCCCTTTTGAAGGAATGTAAGCAATATTTTGTAGCGGTCAAATAGAAAATCTATTTACGCACGGAATAAAACCAAACCAAGTAACAATTCATGAAGCCACCCGCGCCGCACTCGAGATTTCCCATACCACCTCCTAATTCCCAACCAATTAGGTACTACGAAAATAGAAACGTTATAGAAGTTAATAATATTATGGTAACTATAATATTGGGTAACTAGACTTAGGCGCCGTCACTTTGATGCTCGTGCTTGTGCTCGTGCTCAGAAAATCGCAAAGTACGCCATTTTATCCAAATGTCAGGCGGCGCGCAGGTAAAAGTCAACGTCAAAGTTGACTGGTATAGATAGTATAGATGGCCCACTTCACAATCTCTCACTCCTCGGTTTGCCGGTATCATTCGGGGCTGCGAGGCTACGAAACCCGAAGTCTGCCCGAAGTTGAAGATTTGGCCGTAGCCAAACTTTACGACCGGCCGCTGCCGTCAACCCTATTCAGGAATATCATGGTTACTTATCAGCTTTCCAATAATGTGTCCCTTTTTCACCTAGTATGACAACTACGGGAGAATGTATGAGGGCGGGGACCACACGCCGGCTTTATCCTTTCCTTACACATTATAAAATAATCGTCAGAGTCTCTCTGTCTGTTCGATTAACACAAAAACGACTGCACGGATTTTCATGCAGTTTTCACCTATAATAGTGTGATTCCTGAGGAAAGTTTAGGTGTTAATTTAAGTTAAGCCGGGACGCACCGCTAGTAATATGATAGTAATATAGAAATATATGATAGTGATAATATTTCGTGCTGGCGTCAATCTCCTGCAGTCATGGCAGACTGGCTAATTAGTTCACCGCGAGCGGGATTCCACCTCGGATATTTTAATTAATTTGTGGCCATGATCATCTTAACGCAGTCTATAAAATTATAAGTTTTAGGGATTCATTTATATAAGACCTACATTTGTTAATTGAAGTCCTTGAAAAGAAAAGGCTTCGTCGCTTCTTCTTCACCTGCGCTTTGGAGGCCGGCAGTAGACTTAGTTTAAGTATTTTTTTTACGTCAATAAGTGTATCATCCTAAATTGAACAAAGAATGAAATTTGAATTTGTCTAAATTTATTATAGAAAGCGTTTGTAAGATTTTTTGTAGAGTGGCTTAGAATGCTAGTGTTTATTATTCCTTCAGGAAAAATCTACTGGACAGATTGTTATTAAATTTGGTAAATGGGTAGAACATATTCGTTATACATGTCACACATGTTTTTTTAACTTATTTTAGAAAATAATAATGAGATGAAAAACATCTGGTATCGAGCGGGAATTGAACCCTGTCAATCACTGTCTGTCGAGAGCACTGTCCCGGGACAGTGCTCTCGACCACTGAGCTATCGAGACTATGCGAGTTCGGCTGAATTAATTCATCTCTTATAAGTTGGTGACGCAGTCGCCATCTATTCCTTATTTATGTTATTTTTTTAATTTTATGGACCGCTAGCGCTACTGATTTTATCCAGCATGCATTAAGATTCTGCTGGAATTTGACAGATGTCGCTTTTCGCGGCAAAAGGTCACTGCGTGAGAAAACGCCCGCCATTTTTTTTTTCTCTTCGCTTAAATGTTTCGCGCCGCATCGAGCTCCAATTGCTCTCTTTAATTTTATTATAATTTCGCATTTTTTCGTCATATGTGACCCGCACGGCATCTCCATGTGCCTTTTATGAAGTGGTGTGTGAAATTGTGGATCCTACATGGACTATATAACACTGCAGTGTCTGAACTTTATCCAAGTGCCGGTACATCATTTAACAGCCAGAGATAGCAGCCACCACTGAAGACAGCAGCTCATCAGATTGAGGATCTTGATAAGGAAGGCAGATCTGAAGGTCAGTGCTGGATATTTTTGTTGGTCCTAGTGGTCCGTTCTTTCACCAATTTCCCTCCGCCCAATAACGCCTTTCGTCGTTGTATTAAAACCCGTGAGCAATCACAACTACAGGTAGGACTATTTACACGCCCTACCATTTATTTTGGTCCTTTTCGAGTCGGATTACATCCAGCATTTTAACTTATTTCGCCTAGTATAGCATTTTATTTCCCATACTAAATTTGAAGACGCCATTTTGACGTCCGCGAATTATCCGCAAATCCCGCTAAAAATTCCTTGATCTTACATATTTATATGTAATTAATTTAAAACTAGCTACTAAACTACGATTCTGTTTTATTTGTTTGCACTTTCTCCTTAATCAGCAGTTTTCGTTGCAATCGCAACACGCGTTTCCTACCTACCTACTTTAGCAAATATTAAATATGTCCACAACTCAGGCTGAAAACGTTAATAAAAAGCAAGCAGAGAAATCAGGAGAGAGCGACATTATGCTCAAGTTACTTTATCAAAAGAGAGAATCTTTATTTCAACGCATTAACCGTTTATATGACGCGTCGAAGAAAATAACTAATTACGATTCTTCGACACGGACAAACGAAAATTTCATATCGGAATCGGAAATGATAGATAACTGGCGTGATAAGTTCGAATCTATTGTTGATGATATCAATATGTTAAATTTGCAATCAAAACCGGACGCAACTCCAGAGTATGCCTCTTTGGATTCATTTGAAGAATTGTACCTACGTGTTAAACGTACAAGAAACAACATTCTCAGTAGTAACGCGGATTCCAATGCGAGTTCTCATAGGGCGAGTGACTCGTCCAAGTCCGTAGTCAAATTACAACCTTTAGTGATTCCTAGTTTTGACGGTCGACCGGAAAACTGGAATATATTTTATCAGTCATTTAAGGCTAATATCCATTTGAATAGTCAATTGACTGACTCGCAACGCGTGCAATACTTAATTTCCAAATTAACGCATGATGCTTTAAAGTTCACTGCTGGTATTATACCTTCAGGGGAAACCTATAATATATTATGGGACGCATTGGTTAAAAAATACCAAGATAATCGCGCGTTAGGTACATTTTATTTGAATAACATTCTTGATATAAGGAATTGTTCACACAGTGCGAACGCCCTTGATTCGTTTATTAGTAAATTTTCTGCTTCAATGTCTGCATTTAAAGGATTGGATATACCAGATTTATTTGATTTTATTATGCTTCAATGTGCCTTGAGAAAAATGGATTCTCAAACTGTTCAGGCCTTTGAATTATCAGTTCGTGATATTAAATTACCTACTACGCAACAGTTGATCGCCTTTGTTCAAGATCAAGCCAAAATATTGGAACGTTCCAATCCGCGCAGTTCGCCTTATGTGAGCAAACAGTCCTTAGTCAAACCCCGCGATAATTTGAGCAAGTCGTTCGTAGGTACGAATAATGACTCGTCATCTTATTCACGCACGGACAATAATAATATATCCTGTTGTTTGTGTTCTAAAAATGATCATAAACATTTATATGAATGTCCGCAATTTCGGAATATGCGAGACGCTAAAACGCGATATAATTTTATAAAATCGAAACATGGTTGTGTCAATTGTCTAAGTACACGACATACGCTTCCGGATTGCAAAAGTACATCCGTTTGTTTTTGTTTGAAAAAACATCACAAATTACTTCACTTTAGTAATGATCATGCTATCAAATCGCACACAGGTGTGTCGTCGGCTTCTCCGCCACCTGTAATGCACACTAGTAAACAGGTAGTGTGTGAGCCCGCTTCGGGAGTCATTGACTCGCCAACGCAATCGCAATCTTATACTTCTTGTTATAAGGGTGATATTCTTTTGTCAACCGCTCAGGTTTATGCCTATTGTAAAAATAGTACTAATAGGAGATCAGTAGTTCGATGTTTGATTGATAACGGATCTCAAAATAATTTAATAACAACTCAGTGTTGCCGCTCATTGAATTTACCAATTACGCCCTTAAGTAACTCATTTGTTAAGGGAGTTGGTTCGCTGTGTAATCCTATACTTGGTTATGTGTATGTCGATATTGAATCTCGTGTCTATCCTGATAAAAAATACACCATTCATGCGTTTGTTGTGAAATGTATAACAGATCGATTGCCGACGCGATTTATCGACTGTCATGATATTGACATTGGTAAAATCGAACTCGCTGACCTAAGTTGGAACATTCCGTCAGATGTTGACGTAGTTTTGGGAGCTCAGCTCTTCCCATATATCTATTTAGGCAATAGGGTCGATTGTGGTCCTCGCGCTCCGCCTGCGTTGCTTACGACGTTTGGCTATGTATTTATGGGAGACTACCCTCGTGGGGTATGTTCACCAACCGCCGCCGTTGAACATAGGGAAGTTGCACCCACCGCCGCAGCTGAAGCTTTTTCCGCTTTAGCATTAAATGACGCAGTTCAAAAATTTTGGGAACTCGAAGAAGTACCTACTACGCGCCTATTTTCGCCTCAAGAAATTGAGTGTGAAAATATTTTTACATCGACTGTGAGCCGCGATGATTCAGGTCGTTTTTCAGTTGCGCTACCGTTCTGTAGGGATCCTTCGGAGCTAGGTAGTTCGTACGCCGCCGCTTATCGTCGCTTTATTTCGCTCGAGCGTAAGTTACGCTCGAACCCTCTCGTTCGTGAGAATTATAATAAGGTAATCAAGGATTATATTGACAATGGTTATCTCAACCCGGTCGATGATGCTGATTTGTCTTCTGTTGGTTACTATATACCGCATCACGCAGTGGTACGACCTGATAAGCCGTTACCACGAATAGTGTTAGATGCCAGTTGTAAAACAGACACTGGTCTTTCGCTCAACGATATTTTACACTGCGGCCCGAATTTACAAGCTGATTTGTTTTTATTGTTATTGAATTTTAGAATGTTTCCTATCGCTATGAATGCTGATATAAAACAGCATTATTTACAAATAGGCTTACCTGCGCACCAGCGTAAATACGTTTGTATTTTATTTAGATTTCACGAATCCGAAGAAATTCGCACTTTTGCCTTCAATAGACAACCATTTGGTCTTAGGTCCAGTCCTTATATAGCTTTGCGCACCGTGCGCCAGTTGGCTTCTGATATGAAATCAGACTACCCTGACGCCGCCAACGTGGTAGAAACGTGTTTGTACATGGATGACTTGGTTCATTCAGCTCCAAATGAGGATTTTGCTATAAAATTGGCTCATGATTTAATCAAGCTTTTCAAGGCTGGCGATTTTGACCTTATAAAATGGTCCAGTAACTCTTTCGCGCTTCTGAATTCGCTTCCAGATTCACATCGCAAGTCGATTGAATTCGACTCTGGTAATAATATGTCGAAGGTTTTAGGCCTTTCTTGGGATCCATGTGAAGATATTTTTTTCTACACTACCGCCGCTATTCACGAAAAATGTACTAAGAGAAATATTCTCTCTGTTGTTGCAAGATTATTTGATGTACTTGGATTGGTCGCTCCTGTTATACTTGGTGCCAAGTTGCTTATTAAGGAATTGTGGCTTACTAAGTGTGATTGGGATGATCTCGCTCCGCTGCATATATGCGCTCGCTTTCAAGCTTTAATGCAAGAAATTCATTTACTCAACAGCTTGAGGATTCCACGTCATGTAGGAGTGGAGTTAGGTTGTGAGCTCAGACTTGTCGCGTTCTGTGACGCCAGCCTTAATGGGTTTGGATCGGTCATCTATGCTCATTGTACTTATCCATCGGGCATTGTTGAATCACGCCTTCTTTGTGCTAAGTCAAAGGTTTCACCAGTAAGAATTACTACGCTGGCACGTCTTGAATTGTGCGCCATTTTGCTCATGTCAAAATTGATAAAAACTGTTAGAGATGCCTACGCCTCTCGTATTGCTATTGTTGACATATTTGCATTCTCTGACTCTACGATCGCATTATCGTGGGTTCATTCTTCACCACATCGTTGGTCTGTTTTTGTGAGTAACAGAATCGCTCAGTGTCAGGAGAATTTGGACGCAAAACATTTTTACCACGTCTCTGGTTCTATTAACCCAAGTGACTGTCTCTCTCGCGGTATGCTTCCCTCTCAATTGTTGTCGCACGAATTGTGGTGGAATGGTCCTAGTTGGATTCGCAGTCACCCTGAGGAATGGCCGATTCGGCCATTTTCTCCTTCCAACTGTTTTGATTTGCCTGAACATAAGGCTAAGGTGATGACTGTTACAACTCATATTGAACTACCATTGCTGTGTATACTCGCTCAACGCATTTCTTCTTGGCAAAAATTGTTACGTGTCATAGCATATGTACTGAAATTCGCTAAACCTAAGCCTAAAATTGATGCTTTGACTGTAGCTGGATTGGCTGTTGCCGAAAAAGCTCTGATTCTTGCCGTTCAGTCTGTTCATTTTTCTGAAGACATAAAACTTCTTAAGGCAGGTAAGTTACCTTCAAAGAAGTTACAAGGTCTTTCAGTCTTCTTGGATAGTGATGGGATTGTTCGAATAGGAGGAAGGCTTTCAAGGTCCATGCTTCCTTATGAAGCTAAACATCCAATTTTACTTCCAAAACGCGATCATATTGTCGATTTGATAATACAACATTATCATGTGACCAATTGTCACACTGGGCCTGGTCTCCTTATGTCTATCATTCGGCAACGTTACTGGATATTAGATGCCAGAACAGTCATAAGGTCTAGATGTCGTAAATGTAATATTTGTTTTAAATGCAACCCTTCTCATCCATCGCCAATTATGGCAGATCTACCTGTATGTCGAGTATCGGAAGCAAAAGCTTTTACGCATACGGGTGTCGACTATGCAGGACCCGTCCGTATAACGCTTTCTCGACGTAGGGGTCAACACGCACAAAAGGCATATATTGTCCTTTTTATTTGTATGGTCACAAGGGCCGTTTATATTGACCTAGTTAGTAGTCTTACTACTGATCACTTTTTAGACGCATTCAAACGCTTTATTTCGCGACGTGGTCCTGTGTCATGTCTTTATTCAGATAACGCAACCACCTTTATTGGAGCAAAGGCTCAGCTAGATGAATTATATGAATTTCTGTTGAAGTCAAATTTTCAAAACGCTTTGTCAAATGAGCTTTTGTCACGAAGAATCGAGTTTAAGATGATTCCTCCTAGATCTCCGAATTTTGGAGGCATATGGGAGAGTAATATAAAGAGTATGAAGACTCACTTGTATAGAGTGATTGGAATCCAGTTACTCACTTATGAAGAGCTGCAAACAGTTCTTGCTCAGATAGAGTGTATATTAAATTCTCGACCCATGAGTGTAATATCTTCAGATCCGCACCCAGAAGTTTTAACTCCCGCACACTTTTTGATGTCTACTCCTCTTCAATACTTACCTGCTTCTGATCTGTCAGATCAACGCTTCAATTTGTTAGATCGTAAAAAATTACTTGATCATATGGTACAATCATTTTGGAAAAGGTGGCATCTCGAGTATTTGCATACGTTGCAAGTCAGGCAAAAATGGGCTACTCCGGACAAACCTATAGAGGTTGGCACTGTTGTTCTGCTTGAACAGGAGAATTCCGCCCCTTTGCACTGGCCGTTAGGAATTATAACTCATGTTTATAAGGGTTCTGATAGTGTAGTCCGTGTGGCTACAGTCAAAACTCAAGGTGGTAGTTATAAACGCGCTGTAACGAAGTTATACCCTATTCCTACGCAATAATTAGTTAAGACTATCCATAACCGCTTAGTTATTAAATATTTTAGTATTTTCTTAAGTATAAGTCGCTATTTATCCTGATAATTTCTCTTGCTTGTTTTGAAACATCTCCCGACGTTTCAAGGCGGGGTGCATGGTGACGCAGTCGCCATCTATTCCTTATTTATGTTATTTTTTTAATTTTATGGACCGCTAGCGCTACTGATTTTATCCAGCATGCATTAAGATTCTGCTGGAATTTGACAGATGTCGCTTTTCGCGGCAAAAGGTCACTGCGTGAGAAAACGCCCGCCATTTTTTTTTTTCTCTTCGCTTAAATGTTTCGCGCCGCATCGAGCTCCAATTGCTCTCAATTCTCTTTAATTTTATTATAATTTCGCATTTTTTCGTCATATGTGACCCGCACGGCATCTCCATGTGCCTTTTATGAAGTGGTGTGTGAAATTGTGGATCCTACATGGACTATATAACACTGCAGTGTCTGAACTTTATCCAAGTGCCGGTACATCATTTAACAGCCAGAGATAGCAGCCACCACTGAAGACAGCAGCTCATCAGATTGAGGATCTTGATAAGGAAGGCAGATCTGAAGGTCAGTGCTGGATATTTTTGTTGGTCCTAGTGGTCCGTTCTTTCACCAATTTCCCTCCGCCCAATAACGCCTTTCGTCGTTGTATTAAAACCCGTGAGCAATCACAACTACAGGTAGGACTATTTACACGCCCTACCATAAGTATAGACTACATAATATTTAAAAATAAAAAACAAACCATATAAAATAAAAGTAAATATAGGTACTTATTTCTAAAAAGAAAAAAAACTATAATAATTCTATACATCATAATATACTCACGGATCCGTTTAGCAGTAAATCCTGTATTTAATAATAATTAATAAATTTCAATGACATTAAATTAAGCGTTCTGCTATTTAACGAAATATTTTGTGATTTTTAAATGTTTTCATTTTACGATGTGAAATACCCTTTCCTTATTTTTCTTTTGTTTGGGATTAAAAAAACCGGTTAGTTGTTTTTTTTTATTTTATTTTGACTCTCAAACAATGCGTAAAAAAATAATGCAACCACACAAAAACTGTGTAGGCGTAACGCAAATACAAGTTGTGTAAGTTTCCAATTTCCTGAGAGCAAAGCCGGCTGATTGCCCACGGCAATCCCTTCGAGGTCTCGGCTGTGTGTCAACACACGGGGAAATTCTGAATCATTCTCATATGAAAAATGAGCGGGATGAATAGAATAGTTCACCAGTTCTGAGTTTGATTTAGTTCTGAGTTGTTATGAGATATTTTATTTGTTTGAAACCGCTAATAAACGTTTGAACTCGCTCTCATTTAGTTTTAATTAACTTTTATCATTTGATCCGCGTGTCGTTCCATTTCTTGTTTTAAACCCCGGCAAGGTTATATACATATATAAACAAACTATAAACAGCGTGCCTAGTGCTTAGAAAACTGATGTAATACTATGATATGAATAACAATAAACATTTTGAACTGAATCTGAATTGAATTTAAAAGTTGTTGTGGATGTTTCTTACTTAATAGTTAATTATCTATCCGGTAATACGCTCATATATCTAGATAAAAATCTAATTGAGGGATAATAGAGAAATATCATTTGTCAATAAAATAGCATAATAATTTTGGAAATCAATTGACTAGTTGCATACACACAAACTTGCAAACATTTCCCTTTTATAATATTAATTTATTTCATTATATTTATTCGAGAGCAAACGGCACGTAGTTTTTGTAGCTTTTGGTAGCACACGTAGCTTTTCGTAGCACACGTAGCTTTTCGTAGCACACGTAGCTTTTCGTAGCACATGTAGCTTTTCGTGGCACACGTAGCTTTTCGTAGCACACGTAGCTTTTCGTGGTACACGTAGCTTTTCGTAGCACACGTAGCTTTTTGTAGCACACGTAGCTTTTCGTAGCACACGTAGCTTTTCGTGGCATACGTAGCTTTTTGTAGAACTTCGTAGCTTTTGTGGCTAATCGTAGCATTGTAAAACAGCTGGTTCAGCGTGTATTGGTGTTTTTTAGAAGTTTTTAAATGTCAAACACACTCCAACACTCCAATGTCAGTAGTTGGTAGCTTTTTGAGTAATGCTCGTATTAAGGACTTGATCTGTATTATGCTGACACAACTGTGTAGAGCGACTGACTAGCGAGTTTCCCCTCAGCTCCAGTCGTCTCCTGTACCGCGTCAACGACTTCCCAGTCGAATGCATAATTGTGGTTAATTGCGTTATGTTGAGCGTTATATAACCTATTGTGAATCTTAGTGTACCGCATAACTTCGTTACTTTAATTTCATTTTTAACATCTCGTGTCTTGAGAGATTATTAATTTTTATTTTTAAAACAAAAGGGGGGAATATTGTAATCCCAACATTATGCTGACACAACTGTGTAGGGTAGAGCGACTGGTTAGCGAGTTTCCCCTCCGCTCCAGTAGTAGAATACGCATGTCACCATCCAATATAGTGCCTACAAGTTGCTATGGAAAAGACGATGGACTTACTGGCGTAATAGCCGACGTCGTTGTTGACGTTGATGTGGCCGGCGTCCTCGGCGGCCAGCATGTGGGTGTCCCACACCGACCGGTACTCGGGGTCGTGCAGCACGTCGTACACCGCGTCCGGCTCCACATCCTCGAACTCTGCGACCACCTGCCATTACAATTTGAATAATACAATACAATGTTCCATGTAATGGACACTTGAAAAGAAAGATGATAATATAAATTTATTTTACTGCACATAATTTTGCATATTATACATAATTTATATATGATTTATAAAACTTAATTAAATAAGCGTAAAGTGCAGCCTTAGCGCCGTAAGCAAAGTATAGTAACTAAACAAAAAAAAAATTGAATAAGTTTTTACTAAAAAAAACGGTGTTGAACGGTGTTAATGTTAACGGTAAAAGAATGTGGCAGTATTTTCTGCCATCTATATGAAATGAATACCCTAACAATATTTGTGAGAAAATAATTAATTTAGAAACCAGTACCAAATGTAAATTAATGCTTAAGAACTATATATTAACTGAGTAGTGACTCGCCTTACCACGGATAAATCTATAGGTTTCTGTTAGTGGTACTTGTGTTTTTCATATAAAAATATTGTAACTTCAATAAAGAAATAAAAAGAAAAAAAAGGTACTAAAATGTAAAAAAAAAATCTGTACAACATGCTACAATTACACAATTGCACATTTTATCAGATTGGAAGGCTTGGTCGACGGTGAAAGTCGATTTGGAATTGCATGGCATGGCGAATTTAACTTAAAAGATTACCAACTTAAATTGATCTAGTATGTGACAAGACTTTAGTTTCAAAGTAAGGCTTATAATATACCTCAGGAGGGATTGTCACCAATTTATTTGCCTTTGTTAAAACAAACAAGTTCGGACAATCGATTCGATTTTAGCAATGCATTACTTATGGTCTTTTGGAAGAATCTTATTTCAATGCCGTCAGAAAATAAAGTAAACTATTAATCTACCACAATATATAATAGTCATAACGTCATTTCATTTATTTCAATAGCACCGGCCCTAAGGGACGCACGGAAAGGTCAGACCTTTCCTCACATCACTTGCTCCTTTGAGCGAGAATATAATCCTGTCAGCATCATTATCTACATGTTTAGTTATCATAATAGTGAGGCCGTGATAAATGTCAACGCTTTTCTCCAAATCCGTGACTGAACTTTACTACGGCTGAAATTTGTTGACAAAAGTGTGGGAAGCCCATGCGATTCCTCTGTATTCTGTTAGATCACTGGTACTGGTAGCTAGTGATGTATGTTAATAGGAGTTGTCTGCATTCTGCAGTTTGTATAAATACTCTTGTGTCATGATAGGGATCAATACTAAGTATTTAATGGGTTTCAGCATTTTTTCCCAACAGTGGCCGTTCCAAAATGAGTTTATAGCTTTATCAATTAATATTGCCGGCTCCATACTATCGGCAAAATGTTGTATTTTATGTGGAAAATGTATCATTTTCAAAACTAAGGTTCAAACTTGTGACTTGCAATAAATAAATCTGAACCTAGGATAGACATGCGCCGCAAAAGGGCTTGAAGCGATGGTAGTCACTTGACTACCATCGATCTCATGCGGTCTTAACCACTTGGTTAAGACCGCATGAGATCGAAAGGTCCCATATTTGGATCCTACTTGTGCCAAATGAGTTTGTATACCAATCTGCCTCATGTGTTTATAGTAAATTTTCATTGACCGCCACTTGCTTCCGGTGAAGGAAAATATCGTGAGGAAACCTGCATACTGATCGGTTGACAGTTTAAATTAAACACACTACACACTACATGTCGGTAGGCAGTCGTCATGTCAGATGCCTAAAAGACTTGAATAAAATCTAACCCCAGTGATAGCAATAACACACTCGGAAAGAAGATGATCATTTGTGTTCTAATTTAGGTACCTAATAATTAGTTTATTCTAGGTATAGTACTAATACCATAGTAATCACGTAGACTAATATTTTGTTTAGTATGGGAGCTATAAGCACACTTAGCCTCCTACTTACCTATGCCATTAGCAAATTAAAGTTACATGCGTTAAGCTAATGTTATTTATTAGTAAGTACATGTTAAGCAGAAAAGTTTACATCAGGTTATGGGATGTAAGGTCAACTGTACTATGTGTTGTAATAAACATTGAAGACAATTTGATTGACCGGGTTTCGAACTCAAGATTTTGGAATAGTAATCGCCATGAACGGGGCACAGACCGGCATTTAACGCCTCATGGCATTTAAGTGCACCTATTCTCAACTGTTTAAGTTGTGTTATAAAGTTTAAATAAATGGAAATACATATGTATATTTTGTAATCTCGTATTCGAAAAACGACTCTAACGAATTGGTTGAAATTAGAAACGCAAGGGTGGCGAAAAATCGATGGAGCAAGGACTCATGTCTAGGAAAATCGGTTTTTCGCGGAACTCGCCTATGGACATTTTAAATGGCGGCCAAACCAACTCAAATATAAAAATAAATGCAAAATCGTTGCAAATTCTATAATTCGATTTAACTCCAAGGCCGCCTTCTTATTTTGAAATTAAAATAAACTATTTATTCAAACGAACCGTTATAATATATTCACCGTTCGTCCAATATGCACACAAATTGGCAGAACCAAGCTACCTAATATAATAGAGAATCTGTCCCCACCTCACGCAATTTAGGACGGCCTAAACAAACTCTGGGACCAAATATTTGATTATCTTCCGGTTCATTTATGATTATGACAACACTAAAATTGAAAATATGGAAAAGAGTTTATGTTTATTATATGATGTTTTAGTTTTGTTGACCGTGTCCCTTTTACAAAGTCAAAATTGTTTATTAAAAGTTTTATTGGCGCTATAATACATACTGCTCTCTAGAGGTCCATATAGCGTAATTTGCAATGTAGTTATGTTATATACCTATCTATAACTATCCTTAAATATATATTCATAAAAAAGTTAAACTTAAGCAAAAGTATTTTTTGTCTCGTTCTATCAATGTCAAATATTGTAGTGTGATAATGACAAAACATGCTTTAGATTAAAGTATGATTTAACTTTGTTTTAATAAATAAGAGAGGTAGTTTCTACGCATTTCAACTGAAATAAAAAATAATTAAAAAAACAATTTCACTAACTAATTAGGTTACAATTATTTAAAAACATTACATACCTAAATTAATTTAATATTCTAATATGTGTAACTACAAGAGGGAGTAAAATATTTCGATAGCCTCATTCATGATGAGAGATTAATCATAGGCTGTCCAAAATCCCGAAATTCCCACTTGAGTGAAGCCACAGAGCGGCTAGTTCAATAAAAGGCTCACCGTAGACCTACAGAATTTGACAAAGCATTATTTACCTTGACAGTCCTGAGCGCGCCGTGCGCCGCGTCTTCAGCCCAGACTTTGACACCGTCCTTCTCATACTCAAGGGTCCACCCTTCTTCTGAAGACAGAAGGTCCTTCAAGGTCTGGAAGTCGGAATCGTCCGCGACGCGCGCCTCGCCGCGAGCCCAGCCCGACCCGCCCATCCGGGTGACATCACAACACGGATTGAAGCAAGCAATATGGGACTGCAATGTGAATGTGAGCCAGTCGATGGCCCGCGCATGCGTTAACGCCGCCATTTTTAAAGGTGCGTTTACAGGCTTCAGTCTTTTAATTTTGTTAAAGTTTACTTTTGAACCAACCTCAAACCTTCCTCAGGAAACACAATATCTATTGGTGAAAAACAAATGAAAATCCGTGCATTAATTTTGGAGTTTATCGCGAACATAGACAGAGAGGATTTTGTTTTATAATTATATGTTTGTAAGATAAGGATAAAGACAACAATAATATGTAAGGGGTACCTAGTGATTTTTTTTGCTCTCAGCATAAGTGGTGACGCAATTTAGGTATAGCACTGAATCCGACAGGCGAAAAATTCACACTGAACGGTGTAAAGCCAAGTCGCATCTGTTTGAGTGTCACTGTTGTATACCGGCCTATTCAAACGGCTTTTGAGTTGCAATGCGGTCGTACAGATGGATTTTAGCACGAAAGATGTCGTTCAGTTAGCACGACATTTTCATAGCTTTTTTCTTTGTTTTGCAGGCTATTGTGGGGGGCCGAGTACGGATAGCAAGACAAGTTATGAAACGGGTTTTTGTAGCATTTTCTTATTATAAGTGTTTGGTTTATGAGGGGACATGAGGGGTCGTTGGGCGGCTGGTATCCCTATAAACTGGGACCGTAGTCCCAGTCTCTAAAGGTTGCGTTCCAATCGAAACCGGTCTATCGTACCTTTGCAGGCCGCTCTTTGGAGAGAAGTATTTTAGTTTGTCACATCCTAAATTTATGTTTTATTTTCCCCCCGCGATCCCAATGTTCCAAAAAATATTTTTGAAAGTATTTTGAACAGCAACTGCAGCCCTCATCCATTGCGAAACGCGTTTGTATGTAATTCTGAAGATGTTCTTTACTCAATAACGCAAAATCTACAGAACGGAATTCGATGAAATTTGTACATGAGTAGTATGGGTAGTATACGCTCTGGAGTAACACATAACACTCCTCATATCTCGAAACTATAATGGTAGCGAAGCTCCACCCACCAGTGTTAAAATTAAGGAATTTTCGAAAATAGATTTGACCTATGGCTCCGATTTTCGCGATGGCATGTTTTCTCCACATACAAAATTCCTGTACAATTTACATTAGCGTTTTCCGCTTTGACCTACCTCTCGAGTAATGGAATAAACCTCTCGAGTAATGGATTAAACAAATTATCAAATAAGAAAAGAAACAATTAGTTACAGTTTGTAGTAGATACAGTTTGTAATAACTCGTCTCAAAGGATTACAAATAAATGAACAATCTAGGTGCGGCGACCCATTAACATTTTATCGGATAGGTATGTGTACACAAAATAAACACAAAACTAAAAAATATATTTTTATTCAGTCTTAAACAGACAATACGTATATAACAAAGGAGAACTTACGAAAACTTTTGATTAGGAAGTACCTATGTAGATGTTTCATAACATCATTTCCATCACAAACCAACACTAAAAGTTAAAAGTTAATCTCTCCATTTTGAAGTAGGTTTAGTGCCAGATTAAATATTTTAACGTCTATGTGGTAAATACTAACTAGGGGCTGTACCACGAAAAAGTTATGTGGCAACATAAGGTACTATCAATAACAGTTTGGCCACATTGTTGATATCATCGACAGTGGCGCCCCGTCTGCTGGACTTCTTTCGTGGTACAGACCCTTCACAAAGATTCCGTAGGCGGTGGATCACGCGTGGGTTAAGGGTCCCACTTCGCTTACGCTAAGTCCTACCGAATACACTCATCTATATCTAACAGGTAGAATCTTCGTGTAATTTAACACCTAAATTGAATATCATTTTTTGTTAATATTAGTAGAGTGTAATAATAATTGCAATATAAATATTTAACACTTAATTCAACTTCTGACTGTGGTGATCATCTTTTCATTTACGAAAAATTGCATTTTTTAAAAGTATTTGATGTAAGTACCTACTTCATGTAACACTTTCATGCACGTGACCTTTTTTGGTCTATTTTCAATCCAAAATTCAAAAGATGCCTGTCTATATTAACCTACGAGCTGGTATGCCCGCGGTACCCTATGTTTCACCTCGGATAATTAACCATCCACCATCTATTCGAAATTGCATCAAATTTAGCCCACCGGTTTAGCCATAAAAGCGAAATTCAAAAGTCTGTCTTTCGCACTTCTTTCACATTTACAATGTTATGTTTTATTTGCATAACCGATTTATTTAGGTTACCTTACAGCTATAAAATAAATGCATAGTTACGTATTCTCAACACTTGCTGATGTCAGGCAGGGGCTTGCCCTGGCAGTGGTTACGCCAACCGTACCAGGCCAAGAACCCGTGACGCTTGTAGATCTTCTTGGCGCAAGTGCTCGCCTTGGTGATGTCGTCGGTCAATAGTTCTGGAAAGAACGAGTTTAATTTTTAAATTAATAAGCCAAACTAGCCAATAACTGATAGAGGGAAACCGTGAAATTTCTCAGATGAAAGAGAGAGAGAAAGAGCAAAAATTATCAATGTATATCACAAGCAAGATGGGTCATAATGGACTGTGTAACCACTTCTTAAATAATTCATCTACTTAATAATACCATATATTGTTTATCTTTCTGGGGCTATATTATTCTTCTACAACATACATAGGGGCATATGAACCGGCCACATTCTAGGCCGTGCATGGTTTTTGCCTCTGAGCCGTCATCAGATTTTCTTCTCCGTTACTAGATGGCGCTGATAAGAATTCAAAGAGAATAAGCTACTAACGACGACATGTGACGTTGCAGTCTTTGCCCGGAGTGCTTGTTTTGCTGCACCAGTACTTGTCATTTATCTGGAACAGGCCGTAGTCTCTGGACCCGTTGGTGTTCACTTTGCTTGTTATGTCTGTCCGTCTGCCGCTTTCGTTCTCCACAAGGCATACCCCTGGGAAAAAAAACGTTTAATTTCATCACCTTTATCGTGATTTGAAAATATCAATTGTACTATTTGCTTTGCTACTACAAATCAAAAGGTAGTAAAAGAGAAAATGTTTCTTTTCTTATTTTCTCAGTGGACTACAAACTTAAAGTCATATTCGGTTAACAAAACAGGACAATTATTAATAATTAGGAGGAGAACAATAGGAGTGATTATTACTTTACGCTAGAAGAATTAATGACAACTATGTATCTACACAGAATCTTCATAGATCATCAGGTGTTGTTATCCAGTTCTTCGAAGACAAATTGTCAAGTTAAAGTTTCACAGGCATTTTTGCACAACAACTTTTAAATTAAATAGCATTTCTCAAAGAAATTACAAACTACTGGCATTTCGTAACGACCTCTACTAAGAAGACCTACCTACCCAATGATCTCATGTAGGTTTTGTTGACACATTAAAGTAAGGGAAAATACTATAGTGCAATGAAGGATATTGTTTACCTTTGCAACAAAACAATAGACGCGTCACGGCTCCCTACTTGGTTTTCTAAAGGACAATACACCTATTTTCAATTGGTGCATTACATCTGAATGTTACCAACGTATTGTAATGAAAATTAAGTTTTGAATTTTCCATCTTGCGTCACTTGCACGGGCAAAAGCTATAGTATCTACCTAATAAGAGAACTGTACAAATATCATTTGAAACGGTTTTTTTTCACAAGCATTGTTGTATTTATTTTATAAGGTCATGCAAAAATAAAAGGAAAAATATAAGTTACCCAATAATGAGAGAAAACTGTTAAAGACGGGACCAACAATCTGACGGAGCACAGAAAAGCTCGAGTTAATATGTTCTTATTAAACACCCATCCTGTGATTGATCATTGCGAAAGTTGCTTTTGACTATTAGGCGATCTGTATGCCGATAATGTACAGTCGACGTTAGATGTTAGGATACAGTTGGAGAGCTTAGTCGATTACTTTATATTTACCCCTCTGTTCTCTGTAATTTATTTAGTAGATACCTAGTTCCTTCAGAGGAACATCTGACACTGGTTTCGTCACGGTAGCTCCCTCAAAAGACATGTCAGATGCCATTATTGACTTGAATAAAGTCTGCCACCAGTGATAACAAGAAAGCATCAACAAGATTGAAGAAACCACTATTAATCCTTCTACTAAGTGCCTATAAAAAATTACTTACAATTAGTCATTTTGCTCTCTGGGAATCCTTGCCTCCTAAGTTCCTTAACCAAGCCACACCTCGTGAACGTTTTAGCCTGGGTCAGACCCACGGCTGTCAACAACAAAAAAACGGCTACTTTCAGCATACTGATACTTTTATCTACTTTACGCACTCGCAAGCACTCTCAAAATGTTGCAGAATACCACACTGTATGTACATTTATACGTAGAGATTTAGGTATCGGTTAAGGGGAAGCTATTTCGATTTATTCAGAAAAATTGTGGCGCTTGCTATAAAAGAATAAAGATAAAAATCGAATATCTCTACCGAATATTGAAAATATTAAGATTTCATTCATCACACCGGGCTTCGCGGCGTCGCAGCCGCGAATGCAAGCGAGAAAGCGCAAGGATGAGAGACAAAAATAAATTCTAATTTATTTAGCTATATTGTCCTTGAAATTAAAAGTAAATAATTAAGAATTAAAAGTAAATGAAGTGTATTAATGAAATGTAGATATTAAAATGATGATGTTTTAATTTTCTGTATATTTCTCTCTTTTTGACAATAATTAATATTTGTATTGTACCTACCTACCCGCGAATTACCTATAGGTAATTCGCGGGTACTGAGGTCGCGGTAACTGAGAAGATTGTGTAAGGGAGCGATAAGTCTGGATAAAACTAGGGAAAACTGAGTATGCCACAGATAAGTATTTCTTAGCTTTATTTTGTGTTTAGCGAAATCTACGACTTTAATAACTATTTTACTGATTAATAATAAAGAACAATGTAAAAATTCCACTTAAATAGAAATTGCGCATTTTGCAAATACTGACATACTTATTATTTACTTTTTAGATACGAGTAATAAAGTAATTTTATAATAGATACATAAATATATTTTTTAAAACACGCTATGACCTACTTGATAAGCGATTGTGGTATTTACACTGAGTTGTATAATTCCTGGGAAATTAATCATTTATCAATTTAATTTACTAATCAGATAATAACTATTGTCTACTCTGCGATTGTGCTAAAAGATTATATAAAAAAGAAGTGCAGATAAATCTTTTACAATAAGAACACGATGGGTCCCTCCCATCGTGTTCTCTCCAGCTTGGCTTGGTGACACAATTTTTTTTGTTTTCTTAGCCTGTGGTGTCCCACTGCTGGGCAAAAGCGTAACTCGTCCAGTTTTTATACATCGCATCTAAATCGTCCGAACACTTTGTTTGATTAATTAGATGTTGAAAAAAAATCGTATAATAATTAAATACCTCTAATCAAATATCGGGCGTCGGTCGTGGTTTACCTGGTAAGTCCAACTGGGTGAACCACGGGTAGGTACATTTATTTGTGCTTGTTTTCATAGATATTTGTCTACAGTTCTTAGTGTGTTAGTGCACGCTTTAGTATGTGACCGCGATGGCTGGTCGAGAGTATTGCCCATATTTAACTACCCGTACATATTCATATTTATATTATTTATTCGCCCACCTAGTGTTACAATGATTTAAAATTAAAATTAAAGGTAAATGAATCAATATAAACCGACACTGATAATAATACTTAACCTCATTTATAAGGAGAACATCTCCTTAAATAATCTTTCCGTCGAGCAAGGGGGATTTCCAGCCAATACGGGATAGGAAGTCAATAGATAGGTAGGTAGGACTGAATATAAAACAATATATTGCCAATGTATAAAAAGTTACCCTGTATATTTTATACGTAACGTCAAAGGCGCGGCCGATGTTCATTGGTTATGCCTAGATGAATCTTGCTTACCTTCGACCTAGGGTTAGTCTCAATAGGTACAGCGTAACTCGACAAGCGGTCATCTACATAATTACTGGTCCTAATCGATGAAATAAATTGAGGAAATGGTGAGACATAAAAAAAATATTCATAAAATGTATAAAAAATGTTTCTACTTTAAGCTTGTTTAGTTCACTAATAAGTTTGCGACTAATTGCAACTAGACTGCTGAACTGATAGTAGTAAAAGTCGGATGCATTTACGCAACTTGAGTTTTCAACCAGTGTTAGCGAAATAAACTCGATAAGAAAAAAAGATTTATCTCAACTGAAACTACGAAACTTTTCGAGTTTTATGCCGAATTCACACTATCGCCAATAGTGTGTAGATTGCATAGTTTGTAAGAGTACTTTTACTTAATACATAAAATAATAATATATATTTTTATATAAATATATCAGGACAAATCACACAGATTGAACTAGCCCCAAAGTAAGTTCGAGACTTGTGTTATGGGATACTAACTCAACGATACTATATTTTATAACATATTTGTTATATATATAGATAAACATCTAAGACCCGGGCCAATCAGAAAAATATCATTTTCCATCATGGCACGACCGGGGATCGAACCCGGGACCTCTCGGTTCAGAGGTAAGCACTTTACCTCTGCGCCACTGAGGTCGTCAAAAATACCGCAATGAAACACCAACAATGTATGCGGAATCCGCCATGTTAGGCGAATTGGTCCGCGACAGTGTGAAGCAGTGGCATTATGACGTCCACTGATATAATAATACGTGTCTTGAATTTTAAAATTCTCACCAGGTAAATCTGATTCTTCATGATTCCCGTTAACCCAAAATCGGATTGGTTACCTATACAATACATTGAGAATTTGAATTGAAGACAATTCACAAAAAAGTTAAAGCATACAATATTTTATCACTTCTAGCACTTTATAGACAAAGCACATTTTAGCTTAAGTGTGTTTTAAGTTTTTTATGAATAAAATAAAACTTAAAACACACTTTAGTTAGTAGGTTGTTACATATTGAAAAAGTCAAGTTTTCGACTTCGGAACATCGTATCGTTTTTGTTACCACAATTGTGGCAAGAGTGAATCATAATATAGTATTGTAGTATACTATGAAGTCATTGTTCTCGCGGTTAAGTCCCTGCGATATTTAAGGACTCATGACTTAGTCAGTCTCCCGGTTAGAGACAATTACGTTAATCTATATTTACCCTCTTAATCAACATGAAAGATGAAAAAAAATTAAAAATAAGTGTTGGCCCCTCTCTTGCGTTGTATAAGTCACATCAATCCACGTTCTCCTACTAAAAAATATTCTATATTGATGTCCTATAGGTATAAGCTATTTAGGGTCCCTATCCCAGACCATACAGTTAGAGGTAAAAAAAAAATATTCATAAAATGTATAAAAAATATTTATTTATCAATAGGCGAATTAATAATGTACATTGATCCACTTAATATTATATTTTCAGTTCCTATTCCGGAGTTTCTCCTCGATACTGATTTTCACCTCAAGCGCTTTCGCCAGCAAAGCGTCATCTATAGTCTTGACCTGGGAAAAAAATCAAAATTAAATTTTGTTTTAATTTATTTCGCACTGTTGGGCAAAGGTCCCATCACTCCCCCAAGTCTATCTCAAGATTTTTCTTTTTTTACCTGTGGATACTTTCAATTGATTCTGATTCATACTTTAATTTTTGTTATTTATTTGTAACTCTTTCTTAATTAGCAATGAATAAATGATAATTAATTACCATGTTAGTATAACGAATTTTCATATCTTGCAAATGCTTCATGCCTTCCGTCTTCTCTGCGTCGTACTGAGCAGTGTTTTGTTTGATTTCCTCACATCGCTGCAGCGCTTGCTGGGACCGTGATCGGCTTTTACGATCCTTCTCTTCGGCCTCGCGGAGCGCACTGTTTCTTGGAATAGATACATTATACTTTTTTGCACAAAATGCAATTTGTAAAAGTATTTACAAAAGGTGGAAAAATAAAGTTTTCATGGGTAACTGTAGCAAAAATAGTGTACAAAACTTTGCTGACGCGTTACTGATTTTGTGCTACACTACCCTGTAATTATATTAATATTATTAAATAGCTTAAGAAATAAGAAATAACTATTCATTTTATATGAATAAAACACTCAAAGTAGCCGTTGTCCTGGTCAGTCTTGTGTAGGTATTGGCGGTAAAAATCAACTGTCACATGTCACATTAAGTGTCAAAATTAAGCCACAGACTATACATTTTTTTTTAATTATCAAGTGAGCAAGTATTAGAGTAAAATACAACCTGTCGGCAGCTCGCTGGTGGTGGCGGCGCTGCAGCAGCCGCGCGCGGCGCGCGACGCACGCGGCCTCGCGCGCCGCGCGCAGCTCCGCCAGCTCCGCGCGCAGCGGCTCCAGCTCGCCCTCCGCGCTCTCCGCGCTCTCCGCGCCCTCCGCCTCCTCGCTGACCACAGGCTCATCGTTATTGCTAGCACTGGTGTCAGATTTTATTCCATTTCTGACATAACTTTGACGACTACCTATCCCGCCATCTAATTGCAGATAGTCGGAAACACTAAACTGTCCACAACAGACTTATATATTTTCTCTGACGATTCGGGTTTCTCGTTACACCTTGTTATTGCTAACGTGTTGCGTAAACGTTTCTACTTTGAGCTTGTTTAGTTCACTAATAAGTTTGTGACTAATTGCAACTGCAGTGGATAGTAGTAAAAGTCGGATGCATTTAGGAAACTTGAGTTTTCAACCAGTGTTAGCGAAATAAACTCGATATGAAAAAAAAGAGCTAAAATATATTTTGTAACTATCACACACATACATTACGTTAGCTTAAAATTTGCTTTTAACTTTTATTATGAATTAACAAGGATAGACTTTTTACAAGCTTTTATTTAATTTCACTTGTCCCACTGTCTGTGTACCCGCGACTTCGTGAGCGTATATCGTACAGCATTTTTCTATTTGTTTTTTTTATTTTATTATTATTACTTAAGTAGAAAATGATGTCGTTTTGACAGAACTTTCACAAAAATAATATATGCGCACTCTTTCACGCAAAATCGACTAGACGGATTGTTATGAAATTTGGTACACGGGTAGAACATAGAAGAATAACACATAGGGTACTTTTTACCCCGAAATTCCCACGAGAGCGAAACCCTGGGGATGCAGCTAGTATGTACTTATCTAAAAACTTACTTTATACCCTCATTCAACTTCATAATCTCATGTAGCAGATTATTAGCCTCATCGAGGCCCGGTTTGATAGTCTGCAAGTTTTTCAAACAGAATTCCTTCTGCATAAGTGTTTCCTTCAACGAATTCAATTTTTCGTCTGCCTCTTGTACATTCTGCGCTGCTTGTTGCGCCTGCGCCCTGATATCGTCCGCATCGTACACCCTCAAAGCCTTCTTCCGTGACACTTCGTCCAGCAATGCGTCCCTCTGAGTCTTTTTCTGCTCAAGAACCAGTTCAATCTGATGGTTTTCCTTCAAAACTGCTTCCAGCTCCTGTTTTTCCACATCGTGTATTTCTTTTTCTTGTTTGAGCTCTTCCTCTAATTGTTTGATGTCTTGATCTAACTGTAATATTTCAATGTTGTCACCAAATACAAGTGTATATGTAATGTACCTTTTCCATCAGAATTCCATAAGAAATTTTCAGAAATTGTCAAGTAAATAAATGTCCAGGACCAAATTAATTTTCGATGGCACATCAATGAATAAAAGTCAAAACACATAATTTTCCACTCCATATCCTCCAGTGGATGTCGTACGAGGCGACTAAGGGGCACAAAGCCTTGTACAGCAATTGAGGCAACAATAGCATTCCCAACGAGGGTTAACGTCAGGCAGGCTGTTATATCCCAGCCAAATTTTCAAAATTATAAGGTTTATTTTTACACCTTTGGCTTCGCGGCTTCATAGCCCCGAATGCGACCGGTAACACGCGAAGCTGAGTGAAGGGCCAGACAGTAGGTATGCTATAGTTTAAGGGAGGTATAAAAGTCGAGACAAAAATGTGATATACCTTTTCAAGTCGTTCAGCGCGCTTTCCTTTCTCCTCTGCTTGTATGTTTAGCATCTCTATCAGACGATTTCTTTTATCGTCCAATGCTTTTACCTGCAGTTATAAATATTTGATAGTGTTATTTCCGACGCGCATATTTATTTCCTTATTACTGATCTGTTTCTGATGTATGAAATAGGCAGGGTTATAATAAGACCCATATACATACATATTCTGGAGAGGTGTGACAAAGCTAAGACAGACTAACAACAATGTAGAATTTCTCTATAAGGCTTCATCACAAACTAAATCCTCATCAAAAATTTGGTTTAGAAAAAAATTATGATACTATTTCCCCCACATATCCATGTAGGAGTGGATTTCCGATATAAAAACTACATAAGTTGTGCTCATCTTTCTTAAACAATTCCGATCTAAATTCGAACAAAAAAAAAAATCCGAAAATTCGAAAATCGAAAAATCCGAACTGTTTGATCATGTAACTTCATAAGCCATTCTGAAGTTACATGATCAAACAGACAGGCAAAAATTAAAAAGTATTTAGGTGATAGAATCATGTTAATAACACTATGCCATTTAGAAAAGCTGTTACAGACAGACAGATGCTTCAATTTTATTTATTTGTATTTATTACTCAGTATTAGGATTGACCACATGTAATTTTACTGCCTGTTAGCAGTATTCTAAGAAATTAGGGACTTTATTAAAAAAAATCACCTCTTCACTTTTAGCAAACAATTCCTCTTCATGCGGTGCGATATCCCTCAGACGTTCCTCATTGAACACCATGAGGTTAAACAGGAGCAGCAGTATAGAGTGTGAAGTGGTAGTGGTGGGTTGCAGGAAGTGCATGATGCTGATGGTGGCATCCACTTGTGGCATCACGGACACCAGGTGGTTGATCACTCGGGTCATGTTGATCACCGGTATCAGGTCTGCGTAGTACATCATATGCTCGTTGCGGTTTTCTTCAGATGGTGGCTGGAAAATACTCTTTTTTTTCGATATATAGGTTCTAATTATGTATATTGTTATTCTAATTCATCCATACATTGTATTAATATATTATGACAATATTGTAAATGTAAAAGTGTACTGATTTGTACTCCCTACAGATCAAAACAAAGGGATATATTAATGTGATCTTTGTTGTGGAGATGGTTGGAGAGCTATAGAGACACACTGATTACTTATTGCCACGGGCGAACAAATACCAAACATGATTGGCTGGTAATAAGTGAAAAAAGTAATAATACCATAAATAACAAACTTATAGTAGCCAAATGACTTAAGGAACATAATTCACAATAAAATATAACTAGATATTCCATTGAGCGATTTACAAAATGTTAAAATAGTAGGTACCTAAATGAATAACTAGTGAATCAACAACAATATGAACAGACGCAAGGATCGCCTTAGCTGGTTCGTAAATTCCTCACCATAAGAATAGCATCTCTGTCAATGGCAAGTCTGTCGAAAACTTGGAACAAAGCCCCCATTAACGCCTGTGGATTCTTCAGATCTGCAGCCGTAAGGGGATAATTGGGAAAGTCGCCATTCCAGTTGCTTATGAAGTTCTCCACAGTAAATGCTTGAGCTAAACAGAATAGTAAACATTATTTTGGAGTCCAAACATGTTATAATTGTTTGAAAATCTATAACACTTACCACGCTCCATAATTCTTTGTATTAGATCATACACGTATGTAGCATAGGAATATCGCAATATTCGAGTCTATGTGCCTATTAGGACTTTTCAATACCTACAATAAAACAAAATCGAGAACGAAATACAATAAAATAAATACAGCAACGGAAATATTTTCTACTCAATTTGAATTTGAAACATAAGTACCAGTTTCACAGTGACATTTTTTTTTTGGTTTATTCCCTCGTTTTATTGAGGAGGCAAAGAGTACTAGCCCATACAGCCAAGTCTTTTGTATTGAATATTTATATATAAATAAGAGTGGCTAATATCCACTGAAGAAGAAGGCATAAGCCAAGTCTGTAGTGTACATCAAAAATTGAGGCCTAAAAGGCCTAGTCTTTAGTAATAAATCCAAATAAAACATAACCAAAAATATAAATATTTTTGTTTTAAGTCCAATCAAAGGGGTTTGAAGATTTGTGGCATACCTACTGCCGCCATTTTGATTTTTTTTCAAAATCGCGGCCAGCCATAAAACGTATATAAATCGATAGCTGAGATAAATACCAACAAAAAATATTAAAACAATGACCCTCGTAAAGTGTCAGGTTTCTGAGATAATAACCGTCAAAGTTGATCACGTGACATCCATAATTATAAGCAAGGGTATGTGTTCTGATGAATAAAGATGTTAAAAAAAAAACTTTTAGAACAAATATGTATGTTGCATTGTATCTGGATATATTTTTCAACTTAATAACATATTTTGTGACCATCTATGTGTGAGTGCAGTATCGTCATTAGATTTAATATGACATTTGACATTATAGGGTAAATGAAAGTAATAGGTACCTCTGTAAAACCATTTACTACATAACACAAGATAGGAATAATCATAAAATTAAAAATTCTCTTTACGTTTATATTGTGGCATAGTTTTATGGTTACCTACTTACTACAATTTCTCTTTGCGAAAATAGTTATATAAACCTGGATTTCTTTTTACATTGGCACAAAAGGGAAAACAATTAGAAGTACAGTTTCGGAACAGTATTTTTATTGCCCGATAAACAATTTAAGGCATCATGCTTTTAGTATTAATTTAAACACTTTTGAGACTACAAACACAAAAATCACATTCATAACATCAATACAAAAAACACTTTTTGACTTTCTTATACACATAAAACAAGTAATAGTTAATTACTTCCTCCGCCACACTCCCCCCACCCCCGCTTGTAGTGTGTCTCGCTTGCACATTAGAATAATACAATATATAATCTATTTTCTTGTTATATATAACACCTAAAACAATACCTAATGAACAGTACGTCTCCATTGACTTTTTTGTCGTAGTATAAAATATTCTTATTAAGTACATAGTAGCCGCAACATGTAGAAATATCATGAGGCATAGTTATCTATGTTTTATTATTAATATTATCTATACCTATTAGAATATTTTGTGTATGTTTACACATTGTTATACCAAATAGATGGGTTTATAGTCGCTATTAAAAAAAAAATAGAAATCACGTGATCAACTTTGACGGTTATTTTCTCGGAAACCTGACACTTTATGAGGGTCATTGAATTAATATTTTTTGTTGGCATTAATGTCAGCTATCGATTTATAAAGGTTTCATGGCTGGCCGCGATTTTGAAAAAAAATCAAAATGGCGGCAGTAGGTATGCCACGCTCCATAGTAAAATCTTCAAACCCCTTTCCATAAAAGTATTTGTTACAAATTCATATAAAGGTTTAAAGCAAGCAGGATTGGATAAGAGTTCCTGAAGCGAGCGCGGGATTGCTTCAGAATAATTATAAATTTGTGTTAGGCGGTCGACTAACACAATTCTTTGCAAACAGAAATTGGAACATTCGTAAAACAAATGATGTAAAGTTTGATCTGCAATGTTGCAATAATTGCATATAGGAGAAGACAAAAGTTTAAGACGAAACAGATGAGAATTAAAACGACCATGGCCAAGACGAAGACGACAAACTATAGTATAGAACTTTCTACCAGCAAAATCTCTTCCTTTTACAAACCAAGGTCGACCTAATTTATTATTGATTCCCGCATACCATAAACCCTTGCAATTCAATTCCCAAGTCTCCTTCCATTGTTTGTCAAAAAGCTGTGATATATTTTGTTTTAATAAAGATAGAACATCTCCCGCTGGTAGTGAGCAAGATTTTAATTCAATGCAGTTACCATAACGCACTATAGTTTTGGCGAAATAATCTACACTTTCGTTACCCTTCACACCTATGTGTGATGGAGTCCATAGTAATATTATATCCTTATGATGATTCTGACAGAGATCATAGTACTTCTCTCTTATTTTATGTGTTATAAATGAGGTGGTAGAATCAAATTTTGGATTATTAAGCGAACTTAAAATACCCATATTATCAGTAATAATAATCCAATTATCATAGTAATGTTGAGAAATGTATTCGAGAGCTGAAAATATTCCAATTGACTCTGCCGTATAAATGGAAGCATTATTAGGGAGTCTACCCATGACCCGTTTTGGCTTCTAAATCATAAATAGCCATTGAGACAGCTGACGTTGACGTATTCTTTGAACCGTCTGTATAAATTTGCTTGTAACCTCTGTATGATTCTAATTTGTTGTAAACATCCTCTTTAAATTCAAGAGATTTATCTATAACAATTTTAATAGGATAAAATTTGCTTTCGTAAGAACCTGAATAGCATGGCAGGATTACACTTTCATAAAGATTATTTTGAAGTTTGAATTCGACAGCTTCTTTAAGACATTCTGTTAAGTTTGAAGAAGAATTTACTAACTTAGGCATTAAGGGGTGACCTGTTGAAGAACAAATTTTGAGCAGAAATTTATAGTTAAGATAACGGAATCTTATGGCTAAAGGAGGTATGTTACATTCAACTTGCATTGAGATAATTGGCGTAGACATCATAGCACCCAAAATAATACGAAGACCTTTATTCTGAATTTTTTCCAGCTTATCTATACTTTTCTGATTAGCATAACAAAAATATGCATATTCGAAATGACTTCTAACTAGGGATTTATACAACATTAATAAAATTTTGGGGTCTGAACCCCAGTAAGTAGCAGATAATGTTTTAAGAATATTAAGAGCTCGAAGACTCCTGTTGGCTATAATATCAACATATTTATTAAAATTATTATTGTTTTGAAACATGACTCCCAGAAATTTTATTGACGAATCAGCAGGCAATAAATTACCCTCATACATTATACAAATATCCCTAACTTTAATAGATTTTTTTGAAAATACAACCACTTTACTTTTTTGTTTGCTGATGCTCAGCTGGAGATAGGTGAAATATGAGTTCAACCCAGCCAGGGCTGAATTCATCTTTCTGTTTATGTCTGACATATTATCTCCTTTGCAATATACAGCCAGGTCATCAGCAAACTGTAAATTATTGACATCCAAACCTAGATTAATATTTAAGTGATGAATATACAACACAAACAGCAAAGGACTCAAGATTCCTCCTTGACTTACACCTTTATATGAATATCTTGGTCCTATAAGATTATTATTAAACTTCACATATAATTTCCGTTCATGAAGAAAATTAAAAATCCAATTTACAATTTTTTCAGGAAGTCCCAAGCTGATTAGAGTGGCAGAAAGAACATGCAAGTTAACATTATTAAAAGCACCAACTACATCAAAGAAGACACAAGCCAGAATTTTATTGTTTGATAAGGCCTCCTGAATGTCCAAATTCAAGTGACACAGACTTTCTCGAGCTGATCGACCACGGCGAAATCCAAATTGATTATAAGGCAATAAATGGTTACTCTCTACATAAAATTCAAGACGTTGTTTTAATAACTGTTCAAAAATTTTGCCAACACATGAGGTCAAAGTAATAGGACGATAAGAGTCTGGATCATTAGGAGCTTTATCTGGTTTTAGAATTGGAATAATACAATCCATTTTCCATTGTGAAGGAATTAAGGAGTTCTGCCATAGCAAATTTAAAATTGTTAAAAATGTTTGTTTATTAGAATCATTCAACAATTTCAACACTCTGTAAGATAAATAATCTAGACCTGTTGAAGTATTTTTTCTAGAGTTAAGGGCTGATTGTAATTCTTGCATAGAAAAGTCCTTCAACAAATAAGAATTATTGGTTGTGTGAATAGAGGGAACAGTAAAATTATTTTCAACTGTATCTGGGGTGTATTTATGAAGAAAGTCAGTTACCCAATTGTATTCAGAAACAAAATTTGTGGAAGGAGAGTATGAATTGTTAATTTTTTTAATTTTCTTCCAAATTTCACTCATAGAAGATAAACGATTTAGTGAGGAACAGTATTGCAACCAACTGAATTGTCTTTCGCGTCTTAAAATAACTTTTTTAATAGCCTGAACACGTTTCAAATTAATAAAATTTTCTGTAGACGGACAAGTTTTAAATAAAATATAAGCTTTATGAACATTTTCAACTGCTTGAGAACAAATGTGATTCCACCATGGCAAAGATCTACGACTTGCATTGATGCTGGGTGCAACAGAATGTTTAACTTTGGGAGCTGAAGCTTCAACAGTACTAGAAATTATAGAACAAAAACTATTATAAGAATTGATGGGATCCACATGATTAACATTGAAATTAGACAACAATAAATTGACCTGTGCTTCATAAGTCTTCCAATCAACCAATTTTAAATTAACATGTTTTAGCAAATTTGAAGAGTTATGAAGCATATTATTAGAATTTGGTCCTAGACACAACCTTGTTAATGTAGGTAAATGATAACTTCCAAGTGGGTTGTCACAGACCTGCCAATCACACTGTAATACTAAACACGATGAAACCATGGTGAGATCAAGACCATTAGGTCTAGCAATATTTGAACCAATTGTAGTAGGCACATTGCTGTTTAAGAGAACCAAATTATTTTTATCTATAATATCTAGAATGTCCCTACCACGAGCATCAGTAGAATGACAACCCCAATATGGGTGATGAGGTTAAAATCTCCTGAAAAAATAAAGGGTTTGGGTAAAGAAGAAATTAAATTATTCAATTTATTACTACAGAATCTAGGGGTGCTAATACTAGGACAATAAACACTAACTATGGTGACAGATTTACTATTTAATTGAAGAGAAATTGCCACAGTTTGTATTGAGTTATCAGATGCAATAGCAAAATTAGAGAAATGAAAAGAGTTATGAATTAAAATAGCTACCCCATTGTGGTCATTGCCAGAGTCATTTCTTACAACAGAGTAGCCTTTAATATTAAATTTGTGGTGTGGTCTTAACCACGTTTCTGATATAATAGCAACATGTATATTTTGATCATATAAAAATTTCTGGAAGTCAAGTCTATTACTTAATAAGCTTTGTGCATTCCATTGACAAATATTTATTATACCTGTGAATTTTCCGAACAAACTGAATTTGTCTTAAGTATATCCTTAAGAGTGTCTGCAATAGTTTTAGTATTTACAATAGTGTTATTATTGATTTTATTGTGTGAAATCACCTTTATGATTGCTTCAGTGATGAAGCTGAGCATTTTAGTGTCAGAGAGAACAAGTTTTTGGAATTCTTGTGAATTTTTTGGATTAGTAAGTGATGGAAAGGCGTTGTTTTTCAAGGTTTCAGAATAGGACTGTGGAATAATCTTGTTTTTATTTTCAATAATTTTTTGTTTTTTTACTGGACAAGTGCCTGAAATGGCTATATGATTGCCTTTGCAATGAATACAAACTGCATTCGCTAAAGAAACATTACAATTTTTGAAGCTATGGCCTTCAGTGCAGATAGAACAACGTTCTGCATTTTTACAAAATTTGGCAAGATGGCCATAACGTAGGCACCGGAAACATTGTTTAATCGGTGGAATATATGGCAGAACAGGTACACGCCACATTTTTAAATAAACATAATCAGGTAAAGACGCACAAGATGCAAACGTAATCGCCACGGTCTGAGTGGGTTGTAAGTTATAAGATTCGCCTTCTTTTACTTTACGCATTATTCTACGAACACAAATAATTTTTTTTGTTGTAGTAGAAAGAACTTTAAAGATTGTTTTGTTTGACAAGTCTGATGGAACATTAGTTATAACACCAGTTATTTCTGTAACCGCTGCCGGAATAGAAGCAGTGATGCGATGTTCTCTATGGAAAGTAGCATTGTCCAAGAATGAATTAGCCATGTTAGGATTATCGAATACAACCCCCATTCTATATTTGTTGACTTTTTTAAAATATTTTATCCCTTTTACAAAGCGAGTGAAACTATTACTTAAATACATCATATCTCTGGAACCTATTGGGACATTTTCATCCGAGCTAGCTATGAACACGACGTGCTCATGCCCTGGACTATCTTCAGGATATCTACGACTATAATCGGCGACCCTATATGGTTTGTATTTGTCCAGTGGCGACTCTGACGCGTCAGAGTATTCTGAGTCACTATCAGAGCTCTGGATTACCGAATTGGTTTCATATTCTTGCTCCTTCTTTTTCCTCTTCTTGCCGCCCATCGCTGGAAAGGTAAAAACTTACCCCGACCTCAGCAACACTTTATACAAAACAGACTATAGAAAATATATAAATAACGAAATTATATACAAAAGGAAAGGTATTTACAACAAGATTTACAAATATATACAGATTTTGCACAAATTTAAATTTTCCCAGAAAAAAAGACCGCCGTCGCTTCCAAATTCCCGCGCTTTTTCTTTCACAGTGACAACTACAATGATAAAACGCAATAAGTGTTGCCAGTATTGAAATGATATTGAAACGTTCGTCTATCGTCTACGTGCAGTCAACAACACATCACGATATCCTGCATGAACTTCTATGCCGCGGTAATAAGGAGTATTACTGCACATTTATCCCGCCAGAGTACAGCACTGTATGTTAGGTACACAAAAGCTTTGTTGCCTTTTGCTATGTCGATTAAAACTTTTATATTAGAGTACTTTATTAATCCTTTCATTATGTAAACATTCGTTTGTGAAAATATACAACAATATAGCATATTCAGGTGCCGATAGATTGGGAAAAATCGTTTTCCATAAGATAAAAAAACTTCGAAAACTATGGGATACGCCTCACGCTGTAGAATTTTCGAGTAAACGGTCGAAAAGAAGCTCGGAACACTTTACACGTGAAGATTTATTAAAATACTACTTCATACAGGTAAGATCTTCAGTCAAAATCAAATTTATATCAGTTTATAACCACAGTTGACCTCATAATGCAGAATATAACCCAGTGTTATTATTTTCAGGATAATCCACTAAATCCTTTCTTTTTCCTTTAAACTCGCATCACGATTGCGTAGAAGGTATTTTTTGTCGTAAATCTGCAACAATATTGAAAATTGGCGCTTTTTTACAATTTGGCAATGTTTGTGTACCTTAGTTGTACCAGTAGTGCCATCTGCGCTGAACTTTGCGTACTATTATACCCTTTAAGTACCTACCTACGCACGCATACAAATGTACCTATGTGACGGACGCTGACGTGTGAGTGAGTGTCAGTGAGCGACTGAGTAACCTGTTTTGTGGTGTTTGTAATTTTTCTTTCACCGACAGAACTCAAGTCAGACAACAAAATTGCATTTTACAACTTAATTATTGTTTGTTTAGTGTTTGAAAAATAATTAAAATGAGAATAACAAACGTCAGACGTGGCCGTATAATTCGTATCGCTGCGGCGTGTGCTGTTATATTACTTTTATTGTATGCTGTAAATAGATGGACTAGTGAGAAAGAAGAACTCAAACCCATTTTGTCTGAATATGTTTCCTCCTCATACAAATCTCATCCGGGTGTTTATCCGCAGTTAAAAACAGGTAAGGAACAATCATAATTAAAATGTCAAAACTTTGTTATGATATTTTACTAGCACCAAGTATACTACTGTTATTCGGCCTAATATAATTTTGCCGGCGTGTACACGTTTCATAAATCCGTCAATGTGTGAACTTTTATAACTAAATACCAATTCTAAAAGTAAATATACATATTGTATAAACCTTTTTTATAGATAACATTCTTTTTATTTTGTAGAATATTATTTTTCACAATCTCTTTTAAAGTTTGTGAAAAATACAGGTAAGTGCTTTTTTAATCTTCACTTATCTTTGTTTATATTCAAACTACAAAACATTCATGTAGGCATATAATCTGGTCAAGAATATTAAATTGTTTCACACACACTATTGGTTTTATGTAAGTATGAAAATGAATCTTTACGATTCATCAATCCAATCAAATGCAATTACAAATGATAGTGGATACCCAAACACTTGCCTAGATACTTATTTTATACTAGGATTTAACCATGGCTATGTCCAAGTGAATTTCCCTAGGGAACAACTCTTATGGAGATGAAAGATATGCTGTCTTTCTCCTTACTCAATGTAACCGCGAAATTTCAAATTTAAGGAATAGTAAAATATGAAGCATTATATTAATGGCTAGTCAGGATTTGAAAGAGTTTCAGTTGCTTGAGATCTTATCCCTTTGTTATAAAAATTATCCAATAGGTAACTACTATATAAGTACAAAGTACAAAGGATACATTACAAATTAAATACTTATTTATAAATACTTTGTACTTACAAAGAGGGAAAAAAAATTGTGCCCAACCTATTTAATTTGTTACAACTTATTTATAACTATTATTATATTTGAAAATGTTTGTCACCATTTTCTAGCATTCACATTTTAACATAATATGCCTTTGCCCAGCAGTGGGACAGCTATAAAAAAATAATAATATAGGTACATAATTATATTTATGAACATTTTTATTGAAAGATTGTGAAGATTAATAAATAATTTTAAATATATAATTTTTTAATATCCAATGTTACTGTCTATTATATTTCAGATCTTGGTAACTTTGAACCAAAGAATGTAGTGGTGGGGAAGGGCCCAGGGCAGGGTGGCAAGCCGTATCACATGTCGGGCCGTGATAACGACATATCTGAATCTGAAAGTATATATGGCATGAACATTGCCGCTTCTGATGACATTGCTATGAACAGGTTGGTATTTATGTCTACTGTGTTGATTGTGGGTTTTTTATTTATTTAATCATTACACATCTTACAAAAGTTAACAATTGGCAAGTACTTCCCAACTGTAATAATCAAATCAGATACTTTTTCTAATGTCAAAATATAAAATTGCATGGAATGTAATGTGCTATGACGTTACCGATTTTTCTAGTTAAAAATTGATTTCTAAGCATTTACTTTCATATACCTACTTTAATGAGAAAAAAAAAACTTAAATTACTGAAATACCTTTATCTACCTATATAATTATTTACCCAGTTAAGTAGCTAACGAGAAGAAGTTTGACAATCAAACCTAAAGGACCAAATAGAAAATTACAATAATAATGACAACCTCGATGGCGCAGTGGTTAGGTTCTTGTTCTTCTTGTTTATCTATATATGTATTTATTATAAAATATAGTATCGTTGACGTAGTATCCCATAATACAAGTCTCGAACTTACTTTGGGGCTAGCTCAATCTGTGTGATTTGTCCCAATATATTTATTTATTTAATGATGCTATAAAAAATTATTCTGTCATGAGATGGTTTAGTATATCCATAATAAAAAAGTTGGCCCAGTAGTTTCTAAGTTTATTGATTAAAAACAAAAAAAAAATCTTTTCTCTTTATAATATTAGACTAGGTATCCTAAATATCTTTATTATATTATAAATTTATAACAAATATATATATAGATAAACATCCAAGAGAAAGGGCCAATCAGAAAGAGATCGTTTTCCATCATGACCCAACCGGGATTCGAACCCGGGACCTCTCGGTTCAGCGGCAAGAACTTTACCACTGCGCCACCTAGATCGTCAAAGTCTATAGACATGAAGAAAGTGTTAACACAAATGTGTACCATTGTATTTAAATTTATTTTTATTGCATATATATTTCTTTAGAACAATCCCGGACACTCGCCTGGACGAGTGTAAGTACTGGCACTACCCGACGGAGCTGCCGACCACGTCCGTCATCATCGTGTTCCACAACGAAGGCTTCTCCGTGTTGATGCGCACCGTGCACACAGTCATCGACCGCTCGCCGCCCAACATACTGCATGAAGTTGTATTGGTAATATAATTTTTTTTTTATACAGCATCATGTCTACACTGAGCCAAGAGTTTTCTCTCTCACAGACAAGCTAAGAAGATTAATTAGCTGTTCTTTCTTAGTCATTGACTTTAGATTATATTTAAATCGCCTAAAAGCATATAAAATAACTTTTAACGACTAATCTTCGACCATCTAGCACCAGTAGTCAGCATCAGCACACACTATGTGTATAGTTCTCGCTCTAAATTCATACTTATACTAACTAAATTATAAATGTGAAAGCGTCTATTTGTCTTTCTTTCAAGTCTTATGGATTGATATGATTTTTGTTGCGGAGATCGCTGGAGAAAGTCATAAGCTGCTTTATGCTAGTATATTAGTTAACCCTAGTTATGTATTCACTTCATTTCACACACCTCAGGTGGATGACTATTCTGACAAAGAGAACTTGGGTCGCAACCTCGACAACTATATCAAACGTTGGAAAGGGAAAGTGAGACTGATTAGGAACGCCCAACGCGAGGGTCTGATCCGCACTAGGTCACGCGGGGCGCAAGAAGCAACCGGTGACGTCATCGTCTTCCTCGACGCCCACTGCGAAGTCAACGTCAACTGGCTCCCCCCACTCCTCGCCCCCATTTACAGGGACTACAGAATCATGACGGTGCCAGTCATTGACGGCATAGACCATAAGACGTTTGAATACAGACCTGTGTACCAACACGGCACGAATTACAGAGGAATTTTTGAATGGGGAATGCTGTATAAAGAAAACGAAGTTCCTGAAAGAGAAAGCAGTTTGCATAAATACAAATCGGAGCCGTACAAAAGTCCGACGCATGCCGGTGGCTTGTTCGCGATAAATAGACAGTATTTCCTTGAAATTGGCGCGTACGATCCCGGTTTGCTAGTGTGGGGCGGGGAGAACTTCGAATTGAGTTTCAAAATATGGCAATGCGGCGGAAGTATTGAATGGGTGCCTTGTTCTAGAGTCGGGCATGTGTATAGAGCATTCATGCCCTACTCCTTCGGCGACTTAGCAAAGAACCGGAAAGGTTCTTTGATCACGATCAACTACAAGAGAGTTATTGAGACGTGGTTCGATGAGGAACATAAGGAATATTTCTATACTCGAGAGCCGACGGCTAGGTTCTTAGATATGGGGGATATAACCGCTCAGTTGGCACTGAAGAACAAATTGCAGTGTAAGGATTTTTCGTGGTACATGGAGAACGTGGCGTACGATGTTTATGACAAGTTCCCCAAATTGCCGAAGAACATTTATTGGGGAATGGTGAAGAATCAAGCCACCGGGCTTTGTCTGGACACTATGGGGAAGGCCGCGCCGGCGTATATAGGTGAGTTGTATGTATTATCACTATCTTAATTAACTGACTGAAGTTTGAAGGTGTTCTGATTAGGTTTATTACGAAATCAGTTCCACTTCTGATACAAAAAATAAGTCATAGTGTTGCGACAGGTGCCCGTATGCTGATAGATACAGAGGGATCCCTAACGCGATGATATAAAGGAAACTTCGGTAATGGACTGTATGTAATATGGTAATTATTAATGATAAAATACAAAGGTTCGTATTCGGACGGTTAAATCGAACGCGGTACGTATCGGCCGGAGCGCGATCGGACGAGTAATGTGTCACTGGAATGTGACGTGTGATGTGTGGCGCGCGGGTGGTCCGCTGTGTTGTCATCAACACACATAGTCAAAGCATTTAATTAGAAATTAGACCGTCACAGGACTTTTTTTACGCCGGTCTTCGTCCCTTGCTACTTTTACACGCTTTGTGAGTCACTTAAAATATTTTTCTTCCCATAACTCAGCCAAACTCATGATTAGTTTGGCTTCATCTATTCAGACATGAGCGGCAACAGTAACGAACTAAATATAGGTATTGTTGAATGACTAAGGTACGTCAGCGTGCCACGGCGCGGGCCACAGCCAGCTGTTCCGGCTGAGCGAGGCCGGGCAGCTGGGCGCGGGCGAGCGCTGCGTGGAGGGCGACGTGGACGCGCTCAAGCAGGCCATCTGCAGGCTCGGCACTGTCGACGGGCCGTGGAGGTCAGACTTTATATATATTTATTTTATTTGAAATGTGAAACTTACAGATTTATCTGCGGGCTCGGCACAATTGACGGACTGTGGACGTCAGCCTTTATATTAATTTTGTTTTATAAACTTATAGCTTCTTCATTATACATATGAAGTGGTGAGATTTGTGATAACTTGTGTAGATCGTTTGTGTGAAGTTTCAAGTTAATAATAACATTTCTTACCACTGATGCATGTGTTTTTTTACACTTTATGCATTTTATTTGGTAAACTTGCAGCTTTTTCATAACTATTGAATGTGTTATGCTCACAATCCAATTTGCCAAAGTGGTGTGAAAGAATTATTCCACTCAAATTACCTGGCTATTTCACCCAGGTGTTTTGAGTCCACTGAGTCGGTGTACTTAAATCACCTCGGACCGGAAATTTCACAAAAACAAGGCAACAAGGTGATTTAATTACACAAATCACTGGACGTAATTATGCTAAGGACAATAAAATGAAAAGATTGTTGCCTTGTAATTTAAGTGGAATATTTCGTGTGAAATAAACGAAAAATTCAGCGCAACTTTCCGTTTTCAATACCAGATACGAGAAGACGAATTCTCAACTGGTTCATCGTTTGCACGGCTACTGCCTCACTCTGCAGGCCCACACGAGGACCCTGGGCCTGGCCCCGTGCGACCCCAACAACACCTACCAGAAATGGACCATCACACACAATTCGTCGAAATGGTCAAAATGAGCTTCCTTTTTTAAATGAGGGTTTTCAAAAGAAACACCAGATGTCAGCACCTGTGCTGTGATGCCATTGGTTGCTAGGTTTGACACTTTCGATCATTGTCAAATGAATGACAGTTTTACTTTCTGACAATTACCTGTAAATATAATTTTATTAGCGCAATCTTGGGGATCTTGAAAACTCTCATTGAATTCCAATGACCACATTCGATTTTTTGTTTCGTATGTCACAATTTAATTTACGTTAAACTACATTTTAGAATACGAGTATTTTGGATTGCCTTGTTGATTAAGTGGACTTGCACCCTAACGCTCACTCGAGCGTTAGGGTGCTATGAGCTTTAATATGCCTCTTTTATTTTTCTGAAAGATATCACTTAATAACAAAAAGATAGTAAAAATCGATTTTTTTTTTCAATGAAGCGTGATGACTTTTTTTTTTATTTACGATCAAGTTTATCTTTCAGAAAAACAAACGTTTATCTCATATCTTAACTAAATATAAAATAATATGCGACAAAAACTGACGCTTTCCTTATGCGGAAGCGATTTTCACACATTTGGACACGTATATAAATGTTCAAAATCAGCTAGTTCTAGTATGAGACATAAGTTCTGCCATACAATTTACAGTTCACTGCCGCATGCGAATGCGACGGCGTACTAAACTATATATATACTTTAGGTATATATTAAAAATTGGCAGTTGGGTGTTTCTCCGAGCGTGTCGACCGCTGCATCTGCCCTGTCATTACCATTTTTAAAATTTTAACAAAGACAACAAATAGTTTTACTATCTGACTTTGAAATCATTAATATGTGCTGTGGTAATGTCAATTTCATGATTTTGGAAATGATTCCTTCCTTAAGAAAATTGACAGATGGTAATGATCCAGTTATAAAAAAAATCCGTGGCCGCACTTTTAATAAAGATAATTTATTCCATACATTCCCACTGAGTTCACAAATTTCTTTTCGATATGTACGTATGTCTTAAGAGATTAAATTTTGTTGTAATAATAACAAATTATTTTTACATGTATGTTTTTTTTAAATTTTTTCCTTTCATAATTCGTTCTTTCTGAACTGAAAAGCCGACTGGCCAATTTAGACATTTTGTTATGTTAATCATTATTTGCCTTAGACATTTAATGATAGCCAGGTACTAAGTAATGAATATTGTACATTTGTAAAAAGAATGATATATTGATAGCATCATTGGCTATTTTTGTACTTATTATAGTATGTACACATTCCTCTTTATTGAGAAATTAGTTATCTCAGAATAGTGTATAGGCAAAATTTTGCAACGCGATAATATTATTTATTAATATAGTGAAACAAACAGAATCTTAAAATGAAACTAAAGAAACATTTGCCCCGGGGAAGCTTTCCTTTATTTGAATGGTCGTGTAAAAACTCATTTTATAATTTCTCAAGCATCCATCACTACGAAGACCGAGTGTGTCATGAGGCATAGTCCACCCTTATATCAATCCATAAACATTGCTAATGCCCCAGAAGCAAGGGATTCAATCGTATTACAATGCACAAAAGAAGACACCTGACGTGTCTATGGTTTGCCTGCACAGTAGATTTATTTATTGGCATTTTTTCTATCGTGTCATCTTTTACTTCACGATGATGATTTAAAAGAATACAAAAAAAACCTATAGACTTCATTTCATGTTTAAAATCGTTTTGGAAAATAGCAAATCAATTTAAGTTATTACTTCAGTACCTACCTACCTAATTTTTACAAAAGCTTATATTTTTAAATTAAAGTTGACTATATATAATATAGTTTATCCTGGGCTAATTTAACAACTTTTTTTACCTTTGGGATTAATTTAAAACTATACAACGAAAACTTCTAATTTTAACCTTCTAGATTAATTTTTACCTACTATGATATTGTTTAGTGATCTATACTTTTACCCCGTTATTTATATAAAAAAAGTTTAAGTTGTATGTATTTTATAATACACTAGCAGCTGTTTAAACTGATGCGTGTGTCTTGAAGTTTGGAGATTTCACTCTTTGTAATAAAGAGACCAAGAATAACAGGCTAAATGTATTCATTTACTCAGACCAGATTTAAAATGCTCACTTGCCAGACTTAATTATTGCATTTAAACTTTTATGAAATTATACATAAGTATTTTTTTTTTATTCCACGGTGCCTATATGAAATTACATCCATGTATCCATTGCTTTATAGAGGTGTTGCAAAAATATGTACCTAATATAAAATAATATGTATAAAATGTGAGACGAATAAATTGCCATATTGTCGAGTATGTTTATGTTTGACGACAACTTTTTGTTACACCCCTACACTTATTGTAGAAACTGCTAAATTTAATGATTTATTTATATTATTACACGTGTGTCTGCATATGTTTTATATTCTTAATAAACTGTGCTGTTAGGAATCTTTGACGTTACGATCCTATTATGAGAGAATATTTGAAATATACAGACAATTTGTGCACTAATTGTAGGTACACTTGTGGCAGGCGTGGCAGCTGAACAGATTTTGATACGATTCTTAGCTCTCTCTGTCTATCCCTGATACTGTATCTAATTAATATCTCCCGATAAAATAAATTGTGCTAATTTTCGTTTTTAATTTATTAATAGATTTTATGTGAGGGCTTGTTTCCAAGGAAAAAATATAATTAAAAAAATAAAAGATTATTTTGTGACGTTGTTTTCGAATTTAAAATTAGACAACGTTTAATTTTTTTTACTATCTTCAAATATTTTTGCGGCCAACGTTAGATACCTACCGGTACCTACCTATTGTTTAAGGCTTTGTAACCTTATTAGGCCCTAGTAAAAGTAGAGACCAACTAGGTAACGCTTTTAATTATTAAACTAAGAAATATACTGAAAATATTAAAATCTGCAACTAAGTGTGAATGTGAAATGTGATTTTGAGATATAAATATGGAAAGTATTAATTATATCAACCATTTGGTTATATCTTCCGTAAAAACATTGGATTGCTCAATAATCTTCCAAAGTGTGTTCAAAAGAGGAACATTTACATGCAACGCAATAACTCCTAAAAATGTGATAATAAAAGTTTGTGGTTAGTAACGGTTGATTTACAAAGCCTGGATTTATAGATTTTCTAAAATTGTAATATGTCTTGCATTTAGACCGTTTGTTCGCGTGTCTTCATTTCTGATATATGAATAGTTTAGTAAATAAGGCCCTTTTAGTGTGTATAGTCATTATCATGTAAATTAAAAATAAGTGTGAAGGCTGACCAGAATAATACACATCAAAATTGGGATTTGCTGAAGTTATAGTACAGTCATCGACAATCTAGTTTTAAGAAAAAATTGTTAGACATTTTCTTTATATCTGACACTACACTACTGAATGAATGAAAAAATTGTAAGACATTTTCTTTATATCTGTCTGCGTGATTGTCCACTCATCCGTACACTACTGAATGAATGAATGAAAAACCCACGACCCTACAGTACTGAATGAATTTGATGCGATTTTTTATATTATTTGTTACAATCTGATGTTACTATATTGATTGTACTATAAAGTTTCATCGTCCAAAAATGCCTAAAAACGTAAGGTTTATTTTTTCTGTATGGAAAATTACTGTGATGTTTTCGACAGCAATGTTATCATATGTATTTCAATAATAGAAATAAACTATTTATTGTTGAATTGTATTTTTATTGCACTGACCTTGTTACTACATGCGTTACGTATTCAGACTGAAAGTTATATAGGCACCTACCTATAACTCAGTTTCGTATAATATAGGCAGATTGAAAAACAAAAACATTTTTTCTGGTATATAATGTTTATTACATAATTTACAATTTTAGTAAATGCTACCATATTGTATTAACTAAGCATTTAAACGAATTTAGTTCTTTTTATATATTTTCTAGGTAATTTTTACTAGTGCATTTTTCAGAACCAAAATCCTCACTAATCTATAAACAAACGTTTATGTGTAAATAAGGTATGTATATATATGTGAATCATCGTTCCTAACCACACACTAGTAAATATTACATTGTACATTGCTTGTTAAGCTAAATTAAAATGCAAACTTTATAAAGGCAAGGGCACTTGTTTGATTAGAGCAACTTTTAAAAAAGTTAATGATTAACCCTCTTATTCATAAAAAAGTTAAAACATAGTTAAAATGTTTTGTCCCTATTTCGTTCACCACAATATTAGACTATTGACAGAAAAACAAAACATTAATTATATATGAACAAGAGGGCAAGTTGTTAACATTAGCAATTTGTTCAGTAAAGGCTAATTTATTTGCGTTATTTTACATGATTAAACATGGAATTTCTTGTTTATCACACTATGAGGATTCTTTGATCTAGCGCTTAACTTACTATGGTTCATGCTTGTATGAGAATATAATTAAATATTCATCAAATGACGGAAAATCAATACAAAGTGTATTTGACATCCTCGCCACAAGAATGTTACTGACAATATTTTTTCTGAGCCAAATCTCATGACATACAATATTGGCTGTGTTGGAAGGCAGCACTGAGTTAAACGCCAGAATCAAACTACTTGGATTATGATGGTAATCTATTCCACCATTCATTCCAATTTGCAATTCTTTGTGATGCATCCAAAGTTGACCAATAAGGAGAAGGTATGTCAGGAGCCAGCCAATTGAAATCATCCAATTGGTCCCAGTTGTTCACAGTTCTATCTAGTGAAGACATATTGAAGTGCTTCTCCAAATCCTCATAGTACAAATTGTATGGAGCCGTCCTGATATCTGTACAGTCTTCCACGATACCTTTACTTGTCACATGCAAATATACATCGCATTTACTGGAGGTGTGCATACGCAGTTGTTGACATGCAGCTACTATCTTGCAATTAGTACATTTTTCAACAAAAACTGATGTCGTAACAGGCCCAGAGAGTATGACGCAATTCTCTAAATTAGTTAAGTGCAAAGTACCCATGACGCCTTTCAGCCCCACTGTACAGTTCTTGAGATTACGCAAGGCGACATCCCTTTGAAACAATTCATCATTTTCAAGCATCAAAACAGAATTTTCTTTAGAGTCAAGACCAAACAAATTTTTATCCCACTTATTGGTTCCTTTTTTCCCAGCGCAGTCAGTCTCATCAGCGTTCTGCTTATCACTGTGTGTGTTAGTTAGCTTCTTTCTAGTGAAACCAAACTTTTTGCGTGGTACATACCTTTCTTCTAGTTCATAACATTTTGTCTGCAAACTCTGTACTATTCCTAAATACTTGCGCATGTTAAACTCCTTTAGGAAGAAAGATGAGGTCACTACATGTTTCTGGAGGTCGTTGACTTCTCTCTTGATGTTATCAAAATGGGAGGGGAGCGCACAAGTTTCTAAAGTTGGAATTTGTGATAATAAGTCCTCAATATACTCCGATTTAACTCTAAAGGAGCCTGCAAAATAATCCTCATTCTCATTGCTAACATTAACCTCTTCCCTCGCTTTTTGGGCTTTCTGAAGTTTCTCTAATCTCTGTGCGTCTCGTTTGCTAAGCCTCTCTATAACACTACTTTTGTCATTCATTTTCCCCTTTTTAATAACTCATCAATTTTCTTACTAGTTTCAGAATTAAGATCAGCAGCTTCTTTTATGATTGATATGGTATCACGGGAGAATTTTCTAGTATCTGTATTTTTAGACCCCTTGTCAAACTGAAAAATGAAATTACTAAATTACTTTTGGAGAGATAACAAAAATGATGAAGTCATATTAATTTCCAAAAAAATATGGGCAAAATGGATCAAACCATGATGAGTTGAAAATGATTTTTAATAAATTGAAAACAATTGATGCCAACTTGAAAAAAACTTACAATTTAATCCCAACAGGACACACCATTGCAGCTTTTTTTTAAATGGGATGATGCATGCTGAGTTAGTTACAACACAATTATGAAATAATGTGCATGAGAAAGTAACTTTCTTATTGTTAATAATATCGGTTGAATAACCCAATTAGGCACAGTATTTCAAAATATGTCAACAAAATGACAACCCTAGACAGCGTTGCCAGACATCCCAATTTTGGCTGGACGTCTTGATTTTACTGATTGAGTAGAGATAGCACTGTCCCTTTGCAGTCAGAATCAATCACCATACATCAACATACATATGCATCAACATGCATGTATTGTAAATCTATAAAATAGCTAATTTAATTGTTCAATTAAATTCAACTAAGTATTGTTTTTTTAATGAAATTATACAAAGAAAACTATTTAACTGTTGTCTTTTCTATCATGTCCAGAAAGTGTTTGACTGAATAATACAACTCTTTTACCCATTCAGTATCAAAACCCTGCTTTGCCAAAAAAAAAACTGGCAACGCTGACCCTAGAACACCACTACATAAAAATAGTTTGGATAATGACCTCTTTAAGTAGCTCATCATCAGGTTTGACCACCTTGAACAATGCCCAACCGATGCCTCCGAAGGTCAGCACCCAAAACGAGGCCCTAATCGCTATACTCATCTCACCAAGTTTTTATATTTTTCCTTCGTTAGTCCACACTTTGTAGTCGAGCTCACGTGTTTTGAGTCCACCCAGTCTCTCACCGAGACTGTAATAACCGTCCAAGACCCAGTTGTGGTTTTTGAACATATACAGTCGAAATTCTGAAACAGGTAATATGAAAGAGAAATTATTGTATAAATAGATAATTCCTTCAATAAGGTATCCAAAAGTAAGTCCATATCTATTGATGGTTACATCGTTAAATCTTAACAAATAGGTACTAAATATAAAAAGCAAAAAACGTAATTCGAACATTTCAATATTACGAAAAGAAAGGAACCTTACCTCTATCGGTGTTGAGTTTGAAGTAAAGACCGTAGGACACAGCAATAGCACAAGTTTCTGCGATAAACACAGCTTTCAACGTACTTCCAATGATACGTTTTCGTGCAGGTACTGGTTTTTTTGTCAACATAATAAAGTGGGACAAAAGAAATATTTAATTTTGGTTGGGATTATTTGTAATAAAATATTCCCATGAGATTTATCATGAATAATGTCACGTCAAAGACAAGATAAATCACGTTTGTCACTCATTTCATTTCTTGATTGAACTAATGATACTAAGTCACCTTAAACCAAAGACAAAATCATACAGTCGCGGTTGCGAAATCCATGGAAATAGTAAGTAGGTATAACTGGACCGTGGATATGTCATTGAAAATGCTAGAGCTTATAAATAAAAAAAAATATTGTCAAATTCATGTACAAATCAAAATGTCATTACAAAATGTGGATGTCAGGGGCAATGGGGGCAAATGTAACTTCAGCTGTTGATTGTATTGTACCTGGGTAGTAGTATTTTTTAATTTAGTATACATTTTTTTAAATAGATAATGTCTGGAACGATAGAAAACCGAGGTGTTAAAAACGCCTGTCGCGTTTGTCTGCATACCATTTTTTCTGAGTTTGTTCTTTTAAAAACTGGTAATAACTGGCTGGAGCAATATGAGTACTGCTTTGGGTTAACAGTAAGTACTTATTACCCACATGATTTTACTTTACCCTTACCTATATAGTTTGACCTGATAAATAATAAAGAGTATGATGACCTGAAGTGAAGCGGATAGCCCAGGACCGACGGAGAAGGCGAAGCACTGTCGACGCTGTAGGAATGCTTCGGACACCAAGTTTTTTACAAGCCTAAATTGTATAGTGCTGCTGCGTAAAAGCCTCTCTTTTCTGCTTCTATAACTCTCGATCCAGTGCGGTTTTCCGCCATTTTACCAAGAAGTGATGACAAACAATAATAGTAGTACCTAGTAAAAAAAAAATATGTTTGTTGCACCTTCGTATAGTACTGGAAACAACTACGATTTTTTGACGTCAGCTTTCCTATGCACAGACGTCTCAGGAGACGTTCATGCTTAGGTCAGGACCTAAGCATGAAGTCATCTTACAAATGATAATTTGAATATCAATTGAAATTATATTGCAGCTTAATGAAAATGATGAACCTAGAAAATTATGTCTAAAATGTGCTGAATTTATGAAAGAATTTGTGAATTTCAAGAAAAAGTGCCATGATTCTCACCAGTATTGGAAGACCATCAGTGATATGGTGAGTTTTATTAATTCTATAAATTTTTTGACCAACCATGCAGTTCATATTTTCTTTCATAAATATGAATTTATAAATCCCAGTGGTAAAAACTGGGATTTAGAAATCTGTATTTATAAAAGAAAGGGATTAGAACTGAGTTTTATATTGTTTGCATTTGTTAGCCAAATCTATTTTCACCATTAACATGTGAGGTACTGAATGGCCCTTGTTATAACCATTTTATTTCTTCAGAAATGTTACTCAGAAGATCACAAAGTGAAAGAAGAATTTGATGAATCTTTAGTTAAGGAAGAGACAGTTGATCAGGAAAATATACCAGTAAAATCTGATGACATTGATCCAAATATAAATACAATAAATGTCCTCTTTGAAGACAATGTAAGTTATGAATATGATGAAACGATTGAGGACGAAACTGTAAATAATATTGTCCTTAGTAAAATTAAAAATTCTAAACAAAAAATAACAAGCAGTCGTAGGAAATATAATAGGAAATCTAAGAAAGATAAAGAAGAGACAGACTTGAAGTGTAACATACATCACTGTGGTAAGTTTTCTTTGTGTGGTTTGTTGGTGTCAAATTCATAGATTATTTCGATGAATTTAATAAACAGCTTATACCTCACTTTCACACTCTTATAAATTACTAGATGTTGCCCGAGGCTTCACTCCCTTGGGATTTTGAGACAAAATATAGCCTATAGCAATCTTGGATAATGTAGCTGTCTAATGGTGAAATGATTTTTGAAATCGGTTCAGTAGTTTCGGAGGTTACCCGCCTCAAACATACAAACTCACAAACGCTTACCTCTTTATAATAATAGTATAGATTATTGGGAATAAGCCTACTAATTCCAGCCCTTTTTTTTCTAGCTTGTGGTTATGTCCCACTGCTGGGCAACTATATTCTAGGCCTAATAAGAAAAAATATTATATATCTATAAGAGAGTTACAAGTTACAGAACTTGAGCCCTATGACAGATTTCAAATATTTATGAAAATAACACATCTGCATCTGTCGTCCTCATGTCGAATGTATCGGGTTGATCCTGCTGTCATAGGACTCAAGTTACATTTAACAAAATAGGTATAACATCCCTGTTTTATTTAAAGGTTTATGTGACTTTATTTCAACTGATTTAAAAGCAACAACTGAACATCTGAGAGACCATAGAGTAAAAAATGAATTTTCATGTAAAAATTGCAACTATGAGGGATACGATTTTAGTGATATGATCATCCATAGGTAAAGTATAGAATGTCTGTTATTTGTATTACAATTTTATTTTCGGTTGACAAGTTCACTGTGAGAAATACCTATCAAATTAAAATTAAAATCATTTATTCAGAAATTAGACCTTCACAGGCACTTTTTCCCGTCAATTTTTATATTTATAGTTATTTCTCACAAGCTACAAACTACTGGCATTTCGGAACGACCACTGCTGAGAAGAAATGCCGAAAGAAACTCATTTGAACAGTGTTTGTCCCTATCATGCCAGATTGGCTTGCCGTTATTGTTTCTAATCACATCAAATCTACTTTGTCACATCAAATTATAAACTACTGGCATTTTGGAACGACCACTGCTAATTAGCGAAATATCGAAAGAAACTCACATTATTGGTCCCTATCATGCCAGAAGGGCTTGCCATTATTGTTATAGTACCTATCATTACAGATACGAACACTTTCCCAAAGGAAACTATGTCATATGCTGTGAATGTAACAGAAGATTCTATTGCCTCAAACGACTTCAGTTTCACTACAGATCGGAGCACTTGGGCAAAGACGGGGGTTGGTGTCGATTGTGTGACATGACTTTCAAAAAGTATAAAACTTTGCGGAAACACAACATACTGAAACATGGAAATGTTAATAAATATATATGTGATCATTGCGGGAAAGAGTGAGTGGTTAATAACAGTTTTATTTTCTTTAATTTAGTACTGTCTGTCGTTTTTCTAGAAATCAAATATTTTAATTCGGGGTATTTCCTATTTAACTACAGTTTGGATGTGTATTTTAGTTACTCAATCTCGCAAAATAGCTAAATAACTTCCATTCATTAAATCGTATGTGAAAAATGTTATTTACGACAATCGCAATATTATGAACTAGATGTTGCCCGGGGCTTCGCTCCCGTGGGAATTTTGAGATAAAATATAGCCTATAGCAATCTTGGATAATATACCTTTCTAATGGTGAAATATTTTTTGAAATCGGTTCGGTAGTTTCTGAGATTACCCACCTCAAACATACAAACTCACAAACGCTTACCTCTTTATAATAATAGTATAGATGAATGAGAAATATGAGAATGTGATTTGTACGGAACCACACGCCAGCATTTATCTACTCATTCGCATCCTAGTATAGATAAGGACATAGAGATCCCGTGAGAAATTTGTTGGACTAATATGGTCGCAATCTAAAATAAAAATAAAAATGTCATCTTGACTTCTGGCTCCTTCCGTCTAGGCTGAATACTGAATACGTTTTTCACTCTCAACAAAATATAATAATCTTGTGCAATCTCGGCTGATGTTTTATTTCGCCGATTACTTTTCAAAATTTACTTTCAATACTATTGAAATTAACTTACACCAACTTTCTTGTCTTGATATTTTCATTCATCTTTCAGGTACCTATTTCGGAATGAACTAATAACCCACTTAAAAGAGGTGGCTGGCGTGACGACATATATATGCCACACCTGTGGCAGTGCGTTCAAACGAAACACGCATTTAACGGTAGGTGCTATACCTTTTTTAGCCTGTTTAAGTGAAAAGGCCTGCCCTTGCCAACAATGGGACTGTTGGGCAAAGGCAGGCGCTTTTGTCTTCCATAGATCGAGCCGCCGGTCACAATGTTTAAATATTGATAAGTTTAGGTTAATTGAAATTGGAAAGTCTGTGTGTTTTTAGATCTGACATGAACGTCAATAAATAACTATTTTTATTTATATCAAATCTTACATATTATAAAAATAGGTCCGCCTATCGCGTGTGTCTGTCTGAATTTCTGTGCGATCCTCTCCACATCTGTATTTCCCGAACGTTTTGAACGCCGCCGCGGGCTCTCATTAGTGTTTATTAAGTAAAGTTACTGTTACAATGTTAATTTTATATGTTTAAAATTTTAAAAGGGTTCTTTATTTAAAAAATCTGTCGGACACTAATGAAACGCTACACGCCGCGTTCAAACGCTCGTGAAATTCACCTACCTTCGCCTAAACCCTATTTATAGCGAAAAACGAAGCCAACACAAGATTGGCAAATCTTATGTTGGCTTCGTTTCGCTAGTAATAAATAAATATAACAATAATTAATAATTAACCTAGTATTTGTTATTTATTCGCGACGGGTATATGTGGATATATACGACGGATATATTCTATGCGAATTCTATGAACTCATTTAAGATGTTATTTTAGCTACACTTGAATACAGTCCACAAGAACGACTCGGTAAAGTGTGAGCATTGTGGCATAACCTACAAAAATAAATACCGTCTGCAACACCATCTCAAATTGGTGGCAAGAAAGAAAGACTGCGTCTGCAAAATATGTTCGAAAGCATTCTATCACCCGGTTCTTCTTAAAGAACACGAGTTTTTTCATACAGGAGAAAGGCCATTTCCATGTGATATTTGTGGGAAGAGATTGAAAAAGAAGAATGAGCTTAAGATTCACATAGAGCGCCACAGAGGCATCCGTCGGTTCAAATGTACTGAGTGTTCCAAAGATTTCGTAACTAATTCTCAATTGAGAGTCCATAGTGCGGTGCACACCGGTGTGCGACGGCATAAATGTCCGTATTGCGAACGCAGTTTTCACGAAAGGAAGTTGCTGGCGGCCCACTGTTTGTCCAAACACAATATAGAATACAATGTCGCTAAGAAATATTAGTGGCTGTTTAAATATACATGTTGTAAGTATAATTTCTTTTTTCATTGTCTGTTTGTGTGGTCATGCTTTAGAAGAGAGATACCTGTATAGCTTGTGTACGTTGAGTTGTTCAAATAAATCGTTCATTCATTCATATGACTTGTGGATATGGCGTGTAGTTTCGCCCTGGAATAGGCCTCTTCTCGTAGTTGTCGTACGAGGCGACTATAACACACATTGTCTAGAAAGGGTTGATGTCGGGAAGGCGGTCGATTGTAAAATCGCAGCCGAATCTATAAATTTTAGGACTTATTTTACGCTGAGCTTCGCTGCGTCATGTCCCCGAACGCACCCGGAATCATGCGGAGATGAGAGAGAGATGGCAAGTCTATTGGGTTTACCTTTCTTTTCTTTTCAGTAAAGTGGTCAACCAAAAACGAAGGATTGAGGTGATCCTCAACTCCTTACAAACTCTGGTAGGTTAATATTTTACCATCTCGATGGAAAAATGCCTAGCGTGTTGAAGAGAACACACCTGGCGTGTTTTCATTTTTTTTTTTAATAAAGCATAATAAATACATAATGAATGATTTTGTAGAATAGACGTGTACTGGTAGATGAAGTGATTTCCACGTATCTGAAAATTGGTAAGTACATCAACAGAATAAAACAAAGTATTTTCAAATATACTTAGTCTTTTTTCTATTTAATAGCAGTCAAATACATTTATCATAGAATTTCCGAGAAAAATATTTGTTCAGAAAAAAAATATTTGTTCCATTTTTCTGTGCTACTCTTCCACTAATTCTGTAACAATAATTATTTCATTTAAATAAAAATTATATTTATTGGTTCATGAAACGTAAACCACCTAAGAACTTAAGAAGATATGGATGGAGTGTGTCAAGGATAGTATGAACAGGAAAGGAGTGTCAATGGATATGGCAAATGACAGAACGAAATGGAAGGAACTTGCATACTGTGCCGACCCCACATGAGTGGGATAAGGCCAAGAAGAAGAAACCTAAAACACCTAGGCTAACACGTCATTGCGTTCACACGACCTTTTTTTACACCTTCTAGTTAGGAAACTATAAGCACTCGTACAGTGATGTCGCTTACCTGTGGTTGTTTCAGAACAGTCTTCTACGCATTCTTTGTAGTCAGTGTAGTATGTGATGGGTACCAAGTCGAAGCATTCCTTCTCCGATTTGCGATTCTGTAAGTGATATATTGTATTTATTTTCGGTGGTTACAGCGAAATTTATATTTTTATTATAAAGAGTTTGTTAGCTTGTATGTTTGAGGCGGGTAAACTGCGAAACTACCGAATTAAATTCAAAAATTCTTTCACCATTAGAAAGGTACATTATCCAAGATTTCTATAGGCTATGATTTATCTCGAAATTTCCATGGGAGCCAAGCCCCAGGCAACATCTAGTATTCCCATATTTCGCTTCAAATTCGTGAGTGGTAGTAAGTTATCAAAGTCACCCTGAACTCTCGGTAGCGGAAGGCCATGCCGGAGATGCGGCCGCCCGCACAGCGGCCGGCGCAGGGCTGCCACGCCGTCCACGCGCTCAGCGCGCTCTGGCACTGGGGGGGCAACGAAGGCTCGGTTGACTCCTCTGTTTCTACTTCATCGCTGGAACGTAAAAGCTGATGTTGGGTATTAAATCTATATAGCTTTATTTCAGACGGTTTACTCATTGTATCAATTCAAGTTCCAAAGTTAAACTCACTTCATGCCGTAAACGTGCCTTAAAACCCTGGATCACACCAGGTTTGGTCAGATGCATGCGAAATCGAGATAACATGCATAGAAGCCTAAAACTAGACCCAAATAATGAATCGCTTAAACTTACGTACAAAAGATATAGGAATTATCTATGCAATTTAGTAAAAAAATTAAAAAAATTATATGATAGTAATGAAATACGTAAAGCTGGCTCAAGCTCTAAAAAATTATGGGAAGCAATCAAAAGAGCAACCGATATGAATAAACATAATAATCAATCTGAAACCTTACTATCTGTTAAATCTACTCCTGCACAATCTGTGAATCATGTTAATGAGTACTTCTCTGGCATTGGGAAGACTCTTGCATTGCAAATCACTCCAAATTCTGCTTCTTCTAAGCCTTTATCTACCCCTTTTTCTTTCGTGTTAACCAACATCGACGACGACGATATAAGCGTTACTATAGATTCCTTGAGGACAGACGCTGCGCCAGGCTGGGATAATATTTCTTCAAAAATTCTTAAAATGTACAAAAAATATTTCACTTCTGCTATTGCTCACATCTGTAATTTATGTATTAACCAAGGCATTTTTCCCAGCTCTCTTAAAATTGCAGTAGTCCATCCAATACACAAATCTGGTGATAACGATGTTGTCGATAATTTTCGTCCTATTAGTATTCTAACTGCGCTTTCTAAAATACTGGAGCGTGTCATACACAAAGCCTTAATGGACTACCTTGAGCGTAATACCCTTTTATCCGCAAACCAATTTGGCTTCCGTTCGTGCAAATCAACTTCTCAAGCCGTCGAAACCGTTGTCAACAGTGTATCTAGGGCGCTAGATTCCAACCTAAAATGTATTGTTATGTTCTTAGACTTCAAAAAGGCCTTCGATACAGTGTCAATTCCATTACTCATAACCAAGTTGGAGAATGTGGGTATTAGAGGAGTACAGCTGGAACTACTTAAAGACTACTTAACTGATCGTACCCAACGCGTAAAGATAGGTTCGTTCTTTAGTTCAGATCTCAAAGTGTACTACGGAGTCCCGCAAGGAAGTATCTTGGGTCCATGTTTGTTCCTAGTCTACATGAACGAATTATGCAATCTTCTTCTTCAAAATGGTAGAGTGGTGTCATTCGCAGACGACACAGCACTCATTTTTACGGGAGTAACATGGACTGATACTTTCAAAGCAGCACAAATGGGCTTCAACCGAGTACAGGAATGGCTTCACGACAATTTTTTGACACTAAACGTCAGTAAAACCAACTACATTGCCTTTACTATAAGAAACGTAAATCGACCAAATCCTAGCGAACACTATCTGATTTCACATTGCAATGGGTCTTCTCAATGTTATGACAACTCCTGTAATTGTCCCAGACTGGAAAATAGAAGCTCGACTAAATATCTTGGCGTTACAATTGACCAACATCTTACTTTTGTCCCTCACATTACATTGCTGTCCAGTCGTATCAGGAAACTCATTTACGTGTTCAAAAAACTTCGTACTGTAGCAAGCGCAGAGGTATTGCGTATGACTTACTTGGCCTTATGTCAATCTATCATTGCATATTGCATCTCTTCATGGGGCGGTGCGGCTAAATCCCATCTTATCAAGGTCGAAAGAGCCCAGAGGGCTGTCCTGAAAGTCTGCACTTTCAAGCCATTTCTTTTTCCCACGACTGAGCTTTACAAACTTTGTGGAGTGCTTACAGTAAGACAGCTCTTTATACATGCCGTCGTAATTCAGCAACATACCCGACTCCCCTATATTCCTCAACCCTTGCTTAGACATAGTAGACTTCGGATCACTCTTCCCACAGTGCAAACTCAATTTATTAAAAGTTTCCTTTTCTATCTTGGACCTTTTCTATATAAAAAAATTCACGCACAGATACCCATTTATGAACTTAACAAATTTAACTGTAAAAAAGTGTTGTTTCAGTGGTTACAAGCACTCACCTATGACGAAACAGAGGATTTATTTGTTGTGGTTTCCTAATTTAAAACTATTGTTATTATATTATATACGTAGGATGTATCGTACACGTGTACACTCCACAATTTTTATCATAAAGTGTTTTCTGACTTTTATTTACATTTAGACCTGTTTGCATAGTCCTTAATTTCATGGGTGAGACCTGGTGGCCCGTAATACAGGTTCTTCGGATACCTAGCACGGGCACCAGTTCTCCACAATCTCCTTGTTAATTGTATTGTGCTTGTACATATAAATTATGTTATATTTAAGTTGTTTTTTGTGGAGAAAAATAAAGATATATATTATTATTATTATTATTATGTTTCTCCTCTTTTGGAATTCACGGCACTAAGTCCGGTCCTTTGAGAGGCTTGCGTGGGGATATGGATCCAACACGTAGAGGCCCTTTGGAGAGTTTTGATGTTGTGTAGGTCTCCCGCCAAAACCCTCTCGCGGATATATCAATAAAATGATATGACCATGAGCAGGTCTCGGCGGGAGTGTGAACTATTGCAGAATAATGGATAGAAGTACTGGTCTATAGAATGAAATTTGGATGAACTAAGAATGGGCTATTGCAAAGAGTTCGGTCACCTGCCATAATCATGATAACTGACTATTCAGTGGCAGGTGGTGACTCGCCGCTCACTGGATGGGCCCCTCAAATCAGTCGCCGCGATTGGCGACAAAGGGGCAACATTGGCGTGGGCGGCTAAGGGTGTAGAGAGGTGAGTCTGCGGGGCGCGAAATCATGGTGATCCAGTCAGACGCCCCCGGCGTTATGACATTTTACACTTCCACCCTTCGAGCATATAGCTCTCGCGACTCCACTCTGGCCGGCCGGTGAAGGCAAGCCAGAGGTAGGGGTCCTGTTACCTCTCGGTTTCCACTCCGACCTTGGGGAAGGAAGGCGGAGGTGAGGAACAGGGGCCTCCCCTGGGAGCACTCAGGTCCGTGGGGTCGCTACTCCCCAACAGCTCGCCACAAGCTGCCCTGCGGGCTTATTATTATTATTATTGTCGGTTTAGTCAGTCGCTCGTAATAAAATAATAACTAACATTAAATTAGTTTGATTAATATAATTTACGAAACGGTGGTGATAAATTAGATGGCTTGATGTCAAAAACGATATGCGTGCCAATGGTCTGAGAACTACGGATGCCATGACGGTCGGACCATGCGAAGTGGAGAAAAAATTGTAGAAAAGCGTACTTAGTCTTAACAGCTGAAGAGGCAGCCGATATAAACGAGATAGCAAGATAAGAAGCGGTGATGGTCAAATAAATTAATCTGTTCAATAAACTGTTGTGAGCATAGCATTAACCGCTTCCCCGTGGCCCGATGACGATCATTAGAAAATGAGCTTTAAGGTGTCCTTTGTAAACATATTTTACATTGACAAGATGAGGACTACTGAGTAGACTGCTCAGTAGTTCTCGTCTTTGAAACGGATCCACTGGTTGTTACTCGGACTCCTCACCTTTTAGGTGTGGTTTCTCTCCACCTAGGAACATCTTCTCGGTCAACGGACGATGGGACAACTTCATTTATATCTGTCAAAATATGGAGTTTTTACTTGATCAATATATAGACATCAAAATATATCATCAAAGTTTTAGTTAAATCTTGGATAGAAGTAGCGTCGTTTTCTATTAGAAACTTAATCTTACCGCCACCATCACCTTTTTCACCCTCAGTTGTGGTAGTCACGTCCAAGCATTTGGGTTTAGTGTAGGTTCGGATCAGAGTGAATCGGAGACGAGCGAACGGTTTCATCTTGTCTTGAGGCACGTTTGCGATGTTGGCTGACGATATAGGATGGTGCGGCAACGTCTCTTCGTTTGACGACTGAAAAGGATTTGAATAATGTTGTTTTCAGATGCCTTTTTATCTCTTTAGATTAACATCTTTCATTTTTATATATGAGCTAACTTCTTCTACTTAATTGCAATAAATAGTAACGAGCTACTTACTTCAAAATTCAGCCCACTGTCAGTCCCAGCGTCTAAAGGGTACAGGTTCAGGGTGACATTGGGCGCCCATTGATTGGTCCTCACATCGCAGAGCTCTAGATTGGAAACGCCCAGGAACCAATCAGGAGACGGCAGAAGCGCCGTGGCAATGGACACCACATGCTTCTCTGGGCTTACGCGGAAACTTGACACGGTTGTGGAAGATGTGTTGTGAGGGCCTGTGGCTCTGATTAGCGTTCGTACGTTTTGGCCCAGCTGGAAGCAATTTTGAATTTTAGAATACTTTCAAAGCAAGCAATATAGAATAAGATGGTTGCAGCAAGAATGCTGCATGCCCCTCTAACTGCCCATGCATGTACCTGTGCAACGCCACTGACAACATGGCCTCCTATCTACTCAAATACATGGCAATAACGAAAACTGACCATACCCACGTCATAAAATTTTGTACCGGGGTACTAGTTTTCTTAGGTATTTATCTTTTATTGTGATATGACCTGTATGTATATCTAACAAGATATTCGTTGGTTGCATTTTATTCTCACAACAATGGAGGAAACAAACAACAGGCGACCGATATACCTATCAAATGGAAAGTACGACGAACAAACTAAATAATTTAACTAAAATGCTCACATCTTCCTGAATCTCCATCTCCAAGGTTGTGGTGTTCCCCTGCTCTGCCAACATCTTTAGTCCGGGCGTGGCTTCAGAGTTGTATTTGAACAGGTTAAAGTTCTGGTTGTGGGAGGCCCCCACCACGTCGCTGAACCGCGCCAGGTGCACTGACTCCGGGAACATCAGGGGGTGCGTGTTGGGCGACCACATGCCCATGAACAACATCTAAAAGCATGTTCTTCATAGCAATGTTGATCGTGTATGGAAAGTCGAGTGATGTTTGCCAACTCCCAACCGATATTGATAGTGGTTCAGTTTCTAAGAGAATATCCTTCAAGACCATGTAGTCTTGTCAGTTTACAAGAACAAAAATTATCGTGATGATTCTGAGGGAGTTATCAGGGGATATAATTATAAGGCCGAAAATATACCTAAACTATACCTTCAGTTTATATTCTGTAGAGATTTCTCTCTTTCTCGCTTACTCTATACTGTAGGTATATCTGCCGATTTGAGCGCAGTTCGTTCGGGTATTCCATATTTCTAAATATCTCTGCTTTATTATCCTTTTGTTAGTTTATTTTTATTCACGACTATATTCAGTATAATGACGTCCGATTCCCAGCAAATATTTGTACTGGCTTTTCACAGATATAAGCCTGTTTTTTTGTGTACTCTGCTCGTTTCTGTGTTTGTGTCCATAAAGGCTTATGTACAAGCTTAGTGTGGGCTGTTTTTTACCTGATACCTGGCCTCCTCGCAGGCCTGGCAGTTGTTGTTCTCGTGCGGCTGCATGTCCTCGGCCTTGCGCTCGTTCTCGCAGACCTTCCTGGACAGCGGGCCCTCATGGCTGTACCACACGTCCACCATCACCGCCACCACCGCGTAGATTGTCACGCATTTGTTGCCTTTTGCTGGCGCTACCCATAGTGCCTGGAAAACCTCATTGCTTGTTTGTATTGTAATGTCTCTCTCTCTCATTTGAGAGTTTTCTTGATGACTTCCTCAGCCCTAAACCTGTCGGAGCCCAGGCTCCGCTTTCCTACCTTTTCTCCTCTTTTACATACTTAGTTGTAGTATGTACGTATCCCTTAGGCTGTTGGCGTTTCTTTAGCCTGAAATCCTGAATTTTTGACGGACGGATTGCACAACCTGCTTTTGATCTGTTTCAGTTGGTCGGATTAGTTGGTCGCAGTGGAAATTTTGCTAAATTCCTATGCTAGGTTATAGTTAACTATGTTTTAAATTTAATTCCGTACCTTAACAGCACTCTTAGGTCGTATATCGGCTTCTATAAGTGTGTTGTTGCAATTCTTCTGGACCACAATGTCCTCCCCCGCGGGGTACAACTGGCCAGGTAGTAGGGACTTGGGCCTGCGTTGGTTCCTGGGGTTCTCCTCTTTGTCACCAAGTAATGATATCGTGAATGCTATGAACGTATCGCCTTTGTTGCGCGATTGGAGCAATACTGAAAAGAATGAGGTTGTCTATTGGTTTTGGATTTGCTATCATAAGAATTTTATCTATTTTTGGAGTGAGGACAAATTCCGATTCTAAACAAAATTCATTTCATCGTTTTTTTTTTTCGAAGGTTGTGGTTACAATTAACAATTTTCTTATCTCCGACAGGATAATTTCGGAATAATCATTATAAGGACAACAAAACAAACTCAATTTCATAATGTTTTGTGTTATTCATAATCTGGGTTTGATGTTGTTTTTGGTAAAGCCACTGCATCCCATGGACACCTTAACCGGATAAGAGTTATTGTCTTGCGGAATGTTTACCTTCGTGCTGTTGGTTGGGTATGTATTTGTCTCCTAAAGTGTTGACAGTGATGAGGAATCTGTTGTCTGGAGGCAGCGCTGGCGTCCTCCACCGACTCGGGCCGCAGGCTTCCTCGTCACACCGACTCGACTTCAGCAGCGACAGGCAGAACAGACCAATACCTAGACCGAATTATGGTAACGTTGTGCTTATTTGACGACCATTTTTTTAGAAATCTATGACTCATCTCTCTCATCGAAAAGTTTTTTCTGTTATTTCTTCAACTGTTAAGAATATGAATACTAGGTCCAGTTTTCTTTATTTTCTCATCACCACCATCACTCTCATCGCATCGTGGCCGCATCTTACTTATCGTACCAGCTCGTTTTGGCCGATTGTGAGTGATATGGTTAAGTGCTACAGTTTGCACGAACTAATTAGAGCCCGTACCCATTGCTCTGTCGATGGATCGACGCAAGAGTTTCGACGCATTGCAATGCACGTCAATGTCAAAACCTATAGAAAACACCGGAGCACGACGAAGCTATTACAATACTGAGTAATGGGAAAACGCTCTTACACAAAATAATAGTTTAGAACAAAATGTTGCAACATCACACATGACGACCTCAGTGGCGCAGTGGGAAAGTGCTTGCCTCTGAACTGAGAGGTCCCGGGTTCGATCCCCGGTCGGGTCATGATGGAAAATGATTTTTTTCCGATTGGCCCGGCTCTTGGATGTATCTATATATGTATTTGTTATAAAATATAGTAACGTTGAGTTAGCATCCCATAACACAAGTCTCGAACTTACTTTGGGGCTAGCTCAATCTGTATGGTGTCCTAACATATATTTTTTAAAAATCACGGACAGGTGAAACAAAATTATTCTTCAATTAATCACGATTAGGTATATTTTTTCCATGGATGTCGAAACCGCGACTTACAAAGGCACTTCGACGTGGGGTAGCCTTCTGTGATATTAATTGGGTACTTAGTATTTACAAAAAATAAACTATACTGCGTAGATATAAGAAAGAGAAGTATACTTACCAAAAAGCTGATTAGAAAACATGTCACGAAATTCACCGAAAATTAATAAAAATACAGAAGTCAAAGTGTCCAGCTGTCGGCACACACTGGGACGTTTACCAATTATATGGGGACAAAGTGACGCGGTTCAAATTGCATCTCATTAGGCCAATTTGGTTTGTTAACTTTATACGTTGTTGTAACAATATTCCATGTATAGCTTTAACCTACTGCTGAACCTGGAGGTCATGCTTTTCAGTTATTTAAAAACAGGCAAATAAAAATATTCTAACAGATTTGTCTCGCTTCATCTGCCTACACCAAGCACGCTCGCCGGTTATGGATAATCATAATAGATCCGCAATTTCAAATTCATCGATCATCCAGGTTCCCCTTGTTTCCCTGGCCAACCTTTCCTAAACCATCTGCTTTTCTAATAACTATACTTTTCCTTAGTGTATTCCATCCATACCCAAAGCATCTTTACTCATAGGTATTCTGTTTTAGGCTCTCATCATGTCGAGTGCGTTGTTGCTGACACTGGTATCAGATTTTATTCAAGTTGCCAGTAAAGTCATCTGACACGACTTTTACGACTACTTACCGTGGCAGGTAGTCGCATGCACACTAGGGAACTAAACTGTCAACCAGTGTGCAGGTTTCCTCATAATGTTTTCCTTCACCGGAAGCAAGTGGTGGTCTATGAAAACTATGTATGTATATGAATCAGATTGGTATACAAACTCATATGGCACGAGTTGGATACGAACCTTACGACCTTACGATCCACAGGCGGGCGTCTTAACCATTACACCACCACCGTTTCAACATACATATATACATTTCAACATACATATATACATTTCAACATATACATTTTAGGCACTAACCTAAGTATTTAGGCTGGATTAGTGAGACAAAATATATTTTTAATTAAACTAGTTGTTTTAATTATGATTTCTTAATTGTTGTAAAATAATTATAAAAAATATATTGTTTACATACCTAATTGCTTAAAACAAAATAAACCTTTGCTTAAAAATAATATAAAATACAATAATACTTTGTTGCACAAATTAGTTACATAGTATACATAAGTAGACAATACACATAGCAAAACATTAATGTACTTAGATAAATTGTGCAAATGACGGCCTTATCGCTGTTAGCATTTCTTCCTGGCAACCTAATATAACTTTGGAGTAATTCATTGCGTTGAGTTGAGAGCTCAGTGCCTCACCGTGAGGTCCCTCTTCTTAGACCAGGTGTTCCCTGGGACTATGCGTGTCATCACCTGGCGACCAACTGCAACAGCAAACAAAACATCGGTTAAACCCCATATCTCATGTAAGAATTTACCGTCAACTAACATTATGCGGACCACGCACACTATTACTGCACGAACATTGCCTAGTTTGTATGAAAGTTTTTATTTACCGCATCAAAGTTAGATCGATACAATTGATATCTTAATCTGTATTATTTCTGCTGGATAAATAAAATTTAACAAGTTAGCCCATGAATCATCGCATAGCATCGTCATATGTTCCGAACGACGATGAACTTTTGGTTGCCTCTCAATCTCAACCTAAGCCTAACCTAAATAATTTTTCTGTTAATTTCGCTTTTGGTGCAATAAAGAGTATTGTATTGTAAGTTCTCGGTTTCGATTTTTTCACGTAATGATGGAAAATTATCCTTTTTGGACTGGTTTATATCTTGGTTTGGATATTAATAAAGTTATCCATGGTACCCCAAGGTGATCTACGACCGAAGCCTGGTAACTAAAAGCATTTGATATTGAGTATATGTATGACCACCTATAAAAGACTTGTCATCTCTTATATGATATGTCTTAAATCCATATTTGTTTATAATTGGCACAGTCAATTAGTATGTCAGGACTTCAGAAGTCAGTTGATTGAATTCTGACAACCCATACAGATAATAGATATTGGTCTACTTTTGATCCGCCGAGTATACATACTAATAAATCGAAAGTCTTGCCTGTAGGCATCTGTTCCTCTTTGGGCTTCTCGTCACAGGTGTCCTCGCACTCCTCCTGTTCAAAGTCAGGGTTCTCGTCTTTGCACTTTTGAGGAACTTCCTTTCTTGGAGTTCGCCAACTCTATAAAAAATGTTAGAAATGAAATATATGATCGAATGAAAGTGACTCTAAATCCATCTAAAATATTTGATAAACAATTAGATTTTCTTATGGCTGAGGATAGTGGACCTAACGAATGAAACACAACGACTTTCTTGGCACTATTAATGGAATGGTTCGCCATTGCCTTGTCCATTTCACACACAAGTTTATAATCAACCAGTATGCATGTTTCCTCACTATGTTTTCCTTCACCGGATTCAAGTGGGGGTCGATGAAAACTACTACACATGAGTCAGATTGTATAAGTCTGTGGTTTCGCATACAAACCAATGGAAATATTAATTTTGATAATAAAGACTCACATCTCCAACATTGTACTTCTCAACTGGTACTCCGTCAACGAGGTGGTACCTCTCCTTCCAGCGGTACCCCCTCACCACCCCGTTCACACACCTCCCGTTGCACTCGCTCCAATCCTGCCACTTAGTCATCGGGCAGTCTTTCGAAACCTCTGGGTCCTCCACTATTGGCTGTTCACTGAATTTTGTATCAATAAGTAAGTAGGTAAGTCCTCTGGATGACCCAAAAGTATTATATTACACATATAGGTCAGGACATATATTAGACATATAGGTAACGTGGGATAAAACACACAACTGCAAGTTTTTAACCCCCAAGGAATGTAATTTTAACACGTGTCTGTGTATGTCTGTCCGTGGCATCATAGCAGTCAAACGGCTGAACCGATTTCGATCTAGGTTTTTTGTTTGAAAGACAATTTAATCGAGAGTGTAGCGAAGAGCCATGTTTGGAAAATGTGCGTTCAGCCGTTTGGAAACCATCAACTCTTTTCTAGCTGATGAGAGAATGCCAGCAACTTCAGAGGGAGGATTTCTGAAATGTTTAATGTAGTTTTTATTTCTGATGTACCTACCTTAGTATGTACGTAGTTATTCTAATGTAAAAAGTAGCTACGGCCCGTGGCTGTCAATTCCGGGATAAAATTATCCTATGTGTTAGGTTAACTTCTACTTGTGCCCCGCCTTGAAATCCGGCCAGACAATTTTCGTAAAAATTAACAAATGTGTATTCATTCATACATTCTCTCTCACAAACTTTTACATTTAGGTATATTGATAGGATATTAAAGAAGATCAAGAGGCAAGCCTCACCCCTCGACGTGGTCGCCATTTTGATACCTGGAGGGTTCCTCGGGCTCTGCTGCTGTCTCCTCTTTGCCACTTTCTTCTGTAGATGTATCACCCTCTTCTGTAAATAATATAGACTTTTATTACGGGTCGAAGTGTGGGATTAAAGTAAACACCGAGTACGGGAACACACTTTAATCCGGTAGCCACACATAAGTATAGAATTTTGCAAAGACACCTCGCTCGCTAACAGAGCGTGCGTCGGCGATACAGCGGGAACACGCCCGCGCCGATTCGCGTTCATTTACGGACTAGTTTTCCACTGAGCCGCGGCGCGAGCGCTGTGAGCATCGAGGTGAGGAAGCGGGGGCCAAAGGGTGTTGAGGATGGTGAGAGCCCATAATTTTGCTCGCTATACTTTAATAATTAAATATCTTAAAGTTGGTCAGCGTGTTTGTCTCTCTCTCTAATCCGAAAGATTTCCCAGTTCATTCCTCAGCTCGATTCCCGATTTCCTACTTATTCTTCACTCCACTTCGCACGGTCTTCGTCATCCCAAGTTGTGAGACCTTAGAAGCATACCTATCGTGGTTACCATTCGTCAGCATTTGTTTGTTTCAACGTGCTAATCTCCTGTGGAGTACCTGTGGAGCTCTCGCACTCATCGTGGTAGGTCCTAATGAGTCGCAGCCGCAGTTTGCCGAACGGGTGTAAGTCCTTGATGTCGATCTGATAGAAGGGGGAGTTTCTGTCGTAAGAGTTCATGTCCACGCGCGACACGGCGCCTTGCGGAAACGTTAGGCTCTTTGGAGACTGAAAGATAAATGGAATTAAACATCCTGAATATTTTCAATCATATCCATAACTTTTTTGGTACCCACTAGGTGCAATCGAACTCCCATTACATCCGTTGTCTGTTTTCCATAGTACTATCTCTGGAACCACAGACCAAATGCTTAGGTACTCCTGTAATCCCGTTTAACCACAATTTGTCTTCCACGTATATAGTCAGAGAACAAGCGTTTGGCGTTTAGAATGTGAAAATATACTGTACATAGGTAAGTACATGTCTAGTCACAGTTATAGTGATTTACAAACTCAAAATAATTTCTCAGATTATGTAACATTGCCGACCTCATAAGACACGCCGTTGTCAGTCCCAGCGTCCCAAGGGAACAAATACAATTCCCGATCTTTAAGCCACGTGCTGTCTTCCTGACAGAGGTCGAACCTGGTCACTCCCAGGAACCAATCAGGCGAAGGCACGATGCCCACAGCCACGGTGACGAGATGGTGATTCTTGTCAGTGCGGAAGATAGCGTGCGTCGGGTTATTCATTTTAGGATAGGAAAGACCTTTTGATTTTATCAATGTGCGCACATCGTCGCCAATCTGAAATTTGAGTAAACCTTTTTCTTTGTTCAATGGAATAAAAGCAAAGGCTACAAAACTAAGATTTATTTACTTGGTAGACCAAATACGAATCCACACCGGTCGCTACCACATTTTTTGTATTCATTTTTTTTAACTTATAAACTACACCTTACGTATTACAAGAGAAATCTTCATTGATTCAGAAGCATATATCGAAGTCAGCCACGCCAAAGTCATTCAATAGTTTGAATTGTTACTTTTCTTCCTCAGATAGGTTTTAAAGTTACCTTCTCCACGATCTCCCCTTCCAGTTTACTAGAGTTGGCGTGCTCGACCAAATCCCGAAAGCCCTCGCTGACCAGACTACCAGGGGCCCACAAGATGTACTGAGTCCCATGTGAAGCCCCCACCAGATCGCTGTACTGAGGAGTCCAGTCGTTCTCGGGATATTGCTGTGGGTGCGTGTTTCTGGACCACATTCCCGTGAATTCCACCTGTGAATTCGTTGATGATTTAGATTAAGTTCTTTATCTCGCTTATTCCGTCTCTTCGTTATATAATAGGCATTAAAGTCTTTAAAGTTATCTGGCCACCATGTTTAAATTACCACATGTTGAATTAGAGTTTACCTCATACTTAGCTTCACCGCAAACTTCACAGTTTTCATTGATCTGCGGGGCTGCATCATCCGGCTGTCGTAAATCCTCACACAGTCTCCGAGACAGTGGAGCTCCGTCTATGTACCATGTGTCTTCATTCTCAGCCACCATGGCGCGGAGAGTCACGCAGCCACTTCCTGCTGGGGGCGATGCCCAACGGATCTAAAGAAATTCAAAGAAGCGAAATAATTCTTAAATTCTAAATAGGTTAGATAACCGTAGCAGACCACAAAACTCAGTCGGCCGGCACTAGGAATATGCTCAATAACATCTTTATGTTTTAGATCATTAGGACTAAAAGTCCCTAGCACCTATTGACAAGTGTAGGACATATAACCATAGCTATACTAAGTCGTTTAACCCGCAGGGTGAAGCTCGGTGCACCGCTTCCAAGTGGCTTCCAATGACGCGAGATGGAAGTCTATGGAGGACATTTACACCCTTCGAAAACTTTATTCTGCAATCAAGTTTCTGGGTACTTTCTGCGTGGGAAGGCTTCTTAGGACTGCATTAATATTGTCACGAAATAGCACTACCTCGACTAATGATTTGGGCAAATTGGAGGCTTGTTCGACGGAGCCCAGGCAGCGGTCAGTGAATTTGGCCGACATGGGATCTGCGGGGGACAGGACGCCAGGGAATTGCGCGACGCTCCGCCTGGGACTGCGAGGGTCCGGCTTCAGGTCTCCTTCAGCCGATATCATGAAGCCGATGAACTGGGACTCCCCGTCTTTCTCCGTTATTTGAACTGAAAAATCAGAGCAGTTACATGCTAACATGCTATACCTACCTAGTTACTTCTTACTAATTTCATAATTGTGAAAGTTTGGATTTCTCTACGAGTTACGATGGAATTTGGTTCATTTGTTTAATTATGACTTGGAATCGCGAAAAGTGCCTACTTTAATCCCATATTTCCTAACCAAGTCGCGCGTAGCGCAGCGGATTCTTGAAAATTCAATTTCTAATTGAAATTTTGGTATAAATTTCGACTTACCAGTGTACGATTGATTCGGTACATATGTATTGTCTGTTCCCACAACTTGTAGTTTGAATCTCCCATCGGGAGCTGAAGCCACAGAAGTGGTCCCGAAAGGTTTTCTGTCACAGCGAAATCCTCTAGTATAATTTACAAATAAAACTATCCAAAATAATAATTTCAACAATCTTTGTTGCATTTTCAAAACAGAAGTTTGATGCTGTTGCGTCATGATTTTTCGTTCGAGACTTACATCGAAATGAAACCATCTATTTGTTGGCCTGAGGACATTAATACGGGGTGTATCGTTTATCTCTCTAGTTTATCCCAGATCAGATGACCACTTAGGACAATTGATCGTCCTATTTCAGATGGAATGTAATGTATCTACAAGTGTACAACTACATACTTATAGTTAGTGCAAAATTTCACAATTAGGTACTTGGTATGTTGAAATTATTTATTCATAAGTCTGCCGTAAACCGACGGAAGGTACTTAATATTATTATGTGTTATAGAAATGTATTATATATGTAAATATAGAATGTATTATAATAGTGTAATAAATGTATTAAATATGTATTATAGAAAACATCACAAATAAATAGCCCTAGAGTCCCCGAATCAAAGAAATAAACGACAAATACGTGGTTTCGTCATTTTATTTAGTTCTGTCTATTATGTGCATGACCAAACAAAAAAATATCAAATTTTATTTCAATATTCTTTTTTCAATATTAAATCAGATGAAATGAAAACATTGAACATGAAAGCATCGTAAGAACAAATTTATACAAAACGAATCTTCTCGTCGATTTTAAATTGAATTTATTTTAATTATAAAGTACACATATCTACCTATATTTTACTCTGATTTTACTTAAATGTTATAAATTTGATTCTGTTATTTGTTTTGTGAAACCCAAAGAAACCAGCTGAATAGGGCTCCAGCTGAATATTACGAAAAGCTCAGCGCAGATGGCGCTACTGGTACAACTAAGGTACACAAACATTGCATCAACTGTGGTCATAAACTGATATAAACTTGATTTTGACTGAAGATCTTATCTGTATGAAGTCCATATTTTAATAAGTCTTCACGTGTGTGAAGTGTTCCGAGCTTCGTTTCGACCGTTTACTGGCTCGCAAATTTTACAACGTGCCATAGTTTTCGAAGTTTTTTTTATGTTACGGAAATCGATTTTTCCCAATATTTCGGCACCCGAATATGCAACAGTGTTGTATATTTTCACAAACTAATACTTACATAATGAAAGGATTAATAAAGTACTCTAAAATAAACGTTTTAATCGACATAGCAAAAGGCGGCAAAGCTTTTGTGTACCTAACATACAGTGCTGTACTCTGGCAGGATAAATGTGCAATAATACTCCCTATTCTCGGCATTACACAAAAACATTATTTCAATCAACTGTCAGTGTGACAAGGGACTGAAGTCAGATCTGACAGTCATGTTCATGTCATTTCATTATCATTCTGCATCTGCAGTGCTTTTGGAGTTGTACCTATCTATTGATAAATGGCTAGCTAAATGTAATATTTTTATCAATATTATCCAGTTTTCTTTATTAATACACGAGATTTAATTAGTTTCTGTGATTTAGGATGATTATGTTACAGTGATCCGAACAGTTCACTCGATATTGTATTCGCTACCTTTTATAGCGCTTCGCAAATTTTGAGGCGTGGTAGTTACAGAAATTTGTGATTGTTTACTATCAATGGTTTTTTAAATGTCTGCAGAACCTATCAAGATGCCGTCAGCGACGAGAGAGAAGGATTCCACTATCCTAAAAATTGCAGTGGAAATGCTCAATGCGCCAGAAAAGGTGGCACAGTTGATTGAATTCGACCAAACTCAGCCTTTATCCAGTATCATACAGTTACTCTGCAATGCGTGGGGTCTTCCAGACCCTGAAAATTATGCTTTACAGTTTTCAGAGACAAATAACCAGAACTATATCACAGAGAAAAATCGCAATGAGATAAAAAATGGTCTTGTTTTAAGATTAGAACAGTCTCCTGCTAAAACTGTGCAGGATATTTTAGCAAAGATAAAAAATGGTAATGAGGTCGAACAAGGAGCAGCTTTGGCTAAACTGGCAACACTGAGTAGTGATCTCACCTTTGCACTTGAATTTATCAATAAAAAAGGTTTGTCACTCATTATCAACACCATTGAAACAGGTAGATTTAAAGGGAATGCCCTCAAAGATGCTTTGGTTACATTTGTGGAACTCATGGACCATGGAATTATATCGTGGGATATTCTTGAGAATCCTTTCATCAATAGAGTTGCAAGTTTCATTAACAACCAAGCGACCCCACAGGATCCCAAGGTGATTCAAGCTTGTCTCTCGATACTGGAAAACATTGTGCTCAACAGTTCTGGTAAAAAATCACATGTTGAAAAAGAAATAACAATTCCCAGTCTGGTGTCCCATTTGCAGAATCCCTATCAAGATAGTGTCATCCAACAGAATGCAATAGCTCTCATTAATGCAATATTTTCAAAAGCTGACACAATTAAAAAGAAAACAATAGCGGCAACATTATCCTCAAAACAAGTGCGTAATGTAATTTTTGAGAATCTTATTGGTCCTGGGGACTTCTCAAAGACTTCTACCAAAGATACCATGGGCACTGAACTATCTCACCAACTGTATATTCTACAAACACTAATGCTTGGACTGCTGGAGCCGAAAATGCGACAGCGAGCTGACTACCATGAACAGGAGTCACAAGACAAAATCAAGGAATTGAGAAAAGTCGCTTTTGAAAATGATGCCCACTTCAATATAGAGGCAGCTACAAGAAGACAACCGGGCAGTCTCTCAAAGGATCCTAAGAAACTTGGCTTTAAATGTGAAATTGATCCAATAAAAGATTTTAACGAAGTCCCACCAGGAGTCTTAGCATTAGATTGTATGTTATATTTTGCTAGAAATTATACAGAAGACTACACAAAAATTGTCCTAGAAAATAGTTGCAGGGCTGATGAGCATGAATGTCCATTTGGAAAGACAAGTGTGGAATTGGTGAAACTTCTATGTGACATTCTGCACATTGGGGAGCACCCCAGTGAACAGGGCCAAACTTATCACCCCTTATTTTTCACCCATGACCATCCTTTTGAGGAATTATTCTGCATTTGCATTGTCCTACTGAATAAAACATGGAAAGAGATGAAAGCTACTACAGAGGACTTTGTCAAGGTCTCCAGTGTAGTTAAGGAACAGATAAGCAGGGCATTATCAGAATCCCCAAAGAGTTTTGACAAGTTTCGTCAAAAGATCAACCAGTTGACTTACCCGGATATCAGACAAATCTGGCAACAGGAGCGCACAAATAGAGAAGTGTGGGAGTCTCATGCAAGACCAATAGTAGAGCTGAAAGAGAAAATAACACCAGAAATTATTGAGTTGATAGAGCAACAGAGGCTAGGGGTTCTAGTGGGAGGGACGAGGTTTAAGAAATACTCTACAACACGGCCACAGAGAACTAAAGACAAGTTCTGGTTTGTGCGTTTATCACCTAATCACAAAGTATTGCATTATGGAGACTGTGATGAAAAAAGCACTCCGAGCTTGGAAGAACTGGGCAACAAGCTTCCAGTGGCTGAGATTAAATGTGTAGTTGTTGGCAAAGACTGTCCCCACATGAGAGACTTGAAAGGCAGAAAAATAACCCCAAGTTTAGCTTTCTCTTTGATTCTGAAGTCTTCTGAGTTGACTTCACTAGACTTTGTGGCACCTGATGAGCAGATCTTTGACTACTGGACTGACGGCGTCAATGCTTTATTAAAAGAAAAAATGTTGAGCAAGTCTTTTGAGTCGGACTTGAAAGCATTGTTGTCTATGGATATTAAGGTTAGGTTACTTGATGCAGAAGGCATTGACATTCCACAGGACCCTCCGCATATTCCAGAGGAGCCTGATGACTACAATTTTTATTATGAAAACAATTAAGTTGTAATTTTTTTACTGAAACAGTACATACAATTTAAGATTATTTTTATTAGTTTTATCAATGTATTAAGACATTTTGATCAATTTTTTATGTTTTATTAAACTGTATACAATGTTTTAATATTATTATCAAAATGGTGGTACAGGATGTATTTCTTAATTTTATTTATAAGGAAATAATGACATGGCGCTGTAACCGAGATATTTTTTCAGTATTTTGTATAGATAATTTTAAAATAATTCAAATTAATAATAAATCAGGTTTTTTTTTTAAGAAAATGATTTATGTACAGTCAACAGCACATCAAGTTACCCTGCATGAACCTTTATGGCGCTGTAATAGCAGCGAGATTGCATTGAATTTTAGGTTGATGTGCTGTTGACTGTACTAATATCAACTAGCAGTCAGTTGTTAGTATCAGACGTGACTTCCGCCCCGTCGCGTTGGGACGACACTAGCATAATGATGAGATAACAACGTAATTTCTTTGGCAATTTACTATTGTTTAATTGGCTAGCAAAAACGTGTGAAGCTTTTGCTCAGAAGTGGGATGTAGATAGGGGAAAAACTAAAATACTTTGTAGGCAATTTGAGGATTTAGCCTGTCCGATATTGAATACTATGATGAGTTGTTAGATATATTTAGTTAGATTGTAAAGTATGTATCATATTATGTAGTCGGACTGATTGTATTTCCAATTTATTTTATCTTCTGAGGCCATTCACGAAACATATATTTTATATACCAAAGATCGTGTCTAAAGAACAAAATATATTTAAAAGGTATTTTATTTGTACAAATAAAAGATATGACTAAGTGAATAACTTTATTTCGTTTTTTTTTTCATATACTTAGTAACAACATATTTACATTCAAGATCACATACTATTTAAAATGTATTCCTGACTGGACGACCTGTCTCATACAATAGAAGTGATCGAAATATAATCAGTTTTTGAATACCACGAACGCAGCTCTGATTGCTCAATAGATATTTAGTGGAGTGTCTAGGACCGACGACGGTTGCAATCGGTGAGGTCTCCTCACACGCACCTTTCATAGGCTAATACTGAACATTTTCGACCCTACTTCGATAAAATTCCATAATTGCACCCTTCCTGTGTCCTTCATATTCGTGAACAAAGTTGGGGTACATAGTTGTGTTTACGCTCAATTCCTTCCCAGAGACAATGGGATGAAACTGGGCATACAACCCCATATCTGGTGGCGTAATTATATATATATAAATATATTAGGACAAATCACACAGATTGAGCTAGCTCCAAAGTTCTAGACTTGTGTTATGGGATACTAACTCAACGATACTATATTTTATAACATACATATATAGATAAACATCCAAGACCCGGGCCAATCAGAAAAAGATCATTTTCCATCATGACCCGACCGGGGCTCGAACCCGGGACGTCTCGGTTCAGAGGCAAGCACTTTACCACTACGCAACCGAAGTCGTCAGGTTTTTGAAAACTAATTAAATTTTGACCACTCTCTGTCAGCTCGGTCTGTTAGATATTTAAATATAATAAAACAAATATACATTACTACAACATTCTGGTAATGCTTTATAATACTAAAGTACACGTAAATAGTAAGAAATAAATGTTACATTCCATCGATCCACATTGTTTTAATAAATTATTTTTTCTTATTAATTTCTGGGGCTTACCATCATCACTTAACGCGATCCACTTTACGACCTAAACTGACCTGCATCGCAAATTCGTACCATCGACTTAATTTTTTGTTTAAATGCGATTCATTTTAGGTTCCTAAATTGAACTGAATAGCATTGGAATCATTCTGTAAAAGTTGATGGTAGGCCTGCTGTAGTAGGTATACTTTAAAACTGTTCTCCATTTTTGGTACGTAACTACTTCTTTATTTATGTCAAGTTTGTGGTTTGACTATATACACTAACACAATACTATTTTCACAAGGTTAGAAACTCAAACTAACATGAAAGAAATTCGTTTGTGAGATCACTCGTCTCTCTGAACTTTCAAAATAGTTACGCTTTTCAATTAATAAACTATTATAAAATAACATGGCCGATAGTGAGAGTGGAGCCAGGGCTCCAACGGTTTACGGTTGTAGAAGTAACCCGGAAGACGCCCCGATGAGAGAGTAGAACGAACGAACATTACATTATTCTGTATACTTTCAAGTAAGTTAAGCCTCTAAAATATAAGTCTTATAAGTACCTAATTTTGCATCAAATAGAAAACTAAATGGTCTGTGAGGAAAACACAGTCACAGTTAAATCATTCAAATTTTGAAGCGAATTCTTATTGTAAAAGAAAATACGCTCCTTTTTAACGAAAACCTATAAAAAAACGTTGATCTTTGAATTTGTAACAGTTTCCACTAAATCAATACTTTATTCACGATATAAGTTCCTACTGTATGTATGTTTTGATATATATTTTGAAGACGAGCAGTTACTTTGATTTTGAGTGATGGAATTAATTCCTAAATATACTACTTATTACCAATTCCAAAAAGAAAGCAGCAAAGTGATGACAAATTACACGTAAATAGTAAGAAATAAATGTTACATTCCATCGATCCACATTGTTTTAATAAATTATTTTTTCTTATTAATTTCTGGGGCTTACCATCATCACTTAACGCGATCCACTTTACGACCTAAACTGACCTGCATCGCAAATTCGTACCATCGACTTAATTTTTTGTATGAATGCGATTCGTTTTAGGTTCCTAAATTGAACTGAGTAGCATTGGAATCGTTATGTAAAAGTTGATGGTAGGCCTGCTGTAGTAGGTATACTTTAAAACTGTTCTCCATTTTTGGTACGTAACTACTTCTTTATTTATGTCAAGTTTGTGGTTTGACTATATACACTAACACAATACTATTTTCACAAGGTTAGAAACTCAAACTAACATGAAAGGAATTCGTTTGTGAGATCACTCGTCTCTCTGAACTTTCAAAATAGTTACGCTTTTCAATTAATAAACTATTATAAAATAACATGGCCGATAGTGAGAGTGGAGCCAGGGCTCCAACGGTTTACGGTTGTAGAAGTAACCCGGAAGACGCCCCGATGAGAGAGTAGAACGAACGAACATTACATTATTCTGTATTCTTAATACTTTCAAGTAAGTTAAGCCTCTAAAATATATGTCTTATAAGTACCTAATTTTGCATCAAATAGAAAACTAAATGGTCTGTGAGGAAAACACAGTCACAGTTAAATCATTCAAATTTTGAAGCGAATTCTTATTGTAAAAGAAAATACGCTTCTTTTTAACGAAAACCTATAAAAAAACGTTGATCTTTGAATTTGTAACAGTTTCCACTAAATCAATACTTTATTCACGATATAAGTTCCTACTGTATGTATGTTTTGATATATATTTTGAAGACGAGCAGTTACTTTTATTTTGAGTGATGGAATTAATTCCTAAATATACTACTTATTACCACTTCCAAAAAGAAAGCAGCGAAGTGATGACAAATTCCGTTGCATTTTATATATTGTGTAAATTGTATACTGTTTCTACAACTTGATGAAATAAAACCTATTATTAATTTTATTTAAATAATGGTGCAGACCTAATGTGTATACGTTACGTCCGCGTGTACGCATGCGTAATAATTCCGTTGTACACGTGCTGCATTAGGTATGTACCAACATAACCATTTCCAAAAAGAAAATAAATATACCCACACTTAATTAAACAGACATTTGAGCTCAGGACAATAATATATTTAAAAAACTTCAAAACAACTGTCAAGCCAGCATATATCCAAATTCGATTCCAGCAAAAAATACCTATCCATTTTTTTAATAATGAATTTAGGAAAGTCAAAAATATCACAATTACACATTAAAAATACACAATAGAAAATAGCAATACATACAATATCGATTATTACAAACGAAATGAAGCCAAACCTGTAATTTTTCAAATGTAGGACTAACTACACTAATTGAAATCACATGTTTTTAAATCGTACATTTAAAAAATGGCAGTCTTAGGCCCACTTCGACTCGATAAAATCCGTAGACAAAGAAAACTATAGACATCCGTCATCTTTCGTTTGGCTCATATAAGAGCGCGCATTAGAAATATACGAGAAGAAACGGGACAGCTAACCGAGATCTATCTGATCGTGTGCCAGGTTTTACGACGTCGGAATAAAAACATCGTCAGGAAACCTACCCACTGTTTGACTAGTGTATGCGACTACTTGCCACAATATTGTGTGTATATGTGATAAGTAGTAGTAAAAATGTCATGTCAGATGCTTTTAGGCGAATAAAATTTGACACCTTTAATTTGATTATGCCGGGAACACATCGCGCACCAGTTCGTCCAACTAGGCGCTTTCGGCATACGTTACTGGTTTTTCATTGTGTTAAATAAAAGCAAATATGAGTGCTTTTGCATTCACGTCGGCATCTGTCCGAGTTCGGCGATTGTTTTGAAAATAATAATGAGATGAAAAAATTCTGGAATCGAGCCGGAATCGAACCCATCTCCGGGACAGTGGCTCTTAACCACTGAGCTATCGAGACAATGCCAGTTATTAAATTATTTCATCTATTTCCGTCTCACACCGACGTACAGTATTTTCATCAGAGTAATAGGTACTCTTACCGGCGATAGTGTGGCATCAGTAATAACACACAAGATGAGAAACACGTTGCCTTAAGTTTTCTTTGTCTCAATAAAAATCACTGGGAAGTTCACCGAACTGTTCACTGGTCACTATCACCGATTCACTGCATCTTGGAAACTTCGAACTTCGTGTTGATCAATTCCTCGTCAGAGTCGAGCAAGGGCAGCGAGGAGACGGGGATGTGTTCCTCGACCCAGCGCAGGTCAGCGTCGGGCGCCGGCGCCGGCCGCGCGTCCGCGCTCGCGGCGCCGCGCATCTTGACGCCGTACGCGTCGTTTACGAACTGTTCCTCTTCATCTGCAACGATCAATAAATATCCTTTACTAACTATTGTGATTTAATAGTAAAATTTGTATTAAGTTCCATACAATCTTTCACTCCCCCTTTTGAAGGGGTTGAGGGTTAATTTTCAGAAAAATCTGTAACACATATTCATTAATTTGTTGTAAACAACTGTAATACGAATTTTCAAGTCCCTAACTTCAACAGTGTAGAACTTTCATATAAAAGTTTTTCACCCCTTTCGCCCCCTTCGAGGTGGAATTTCCAAGAATCCTCTCTCAGTGCTCACCTACACTCCCCAGGGAACCTACATACCAAATTTCAGCTTCCTACACCCACTAGTTTCGGCTTTAGATTGACTGTTAGTCAGTGAGTAACGGAAGAGTTTTATATATATTAATTGATTGATTGATGATGATACCATCGTCCTCAATGTTGTCGAGCAGTGGGGTGAAGGCGTAGCGCTGGTTGTTGTTGGTCGGCCGCCACAGCACCATGATGGCCGCCAGCACGGCACAGAACAACATGTGCCAATAGGCTTCGTCCATCCACACCTCCTTCCAATCCTTACAACGAATGAATAAATGATATGTTTATTCACATGAAACATAATACATAAATAATAAGACAAATCACACAAATTGTGCTAGCCCCAAAGTAAGTTCGAGACTTGTGTTATGGGATACTAACTCAACGATATTATATTTTGTAACAAATAAATATATAGATAAACATCCAATACCCGGGCCAATCAGAAAGAGATCATTTTCCATCATAACCCGACCGGGGATCGAACCCTCGAACCTCTCGGTGCAAGAAATTTACCACTGCGCCACCGAGGTCGTCGAAACACAGATGTTATGTATGGACCTAAAACCCCTTCCACACGACCCAATTTTATGGCCAATTTGATTAGATTGACAATCAAATTGGGTCGTGTGGAGGGAATATGAAATTCAAGGTCATTGGGTGGTCAGTATTGCCCGATTTGGCATTGCTCAGTCAAAAGTGGAAGGGGTTTGAAACCCCTTCCACACGATACAATCTGATTGCCCAAATCAAATACCTTTTAAATTTCATTAAAATTAGATCGAAAGTTATTGACACAACAACAAATATACATACATACAAAAAATGTGTTTTGCCACAAGTCAAATTGTAGACCTCGTTCGATTCGCTCGTTCGGTCAACAAACGTTGGTCATTTTTGACGTCTTACGAATTTTCGATGTCCTGACGCGAGTTTAACATTTTATACCATCACAAAAAGTGCAGAAGTTTTCACTTCAAAAAATAAAAATACAGGATTTATATATCAAAAAAGTTGTAAAGCATTTTTAAACTTACCGTGATGCAGTCGAGGACCCTGTAGGATTTGATGGAGTATAGCATGAACACCACGGACGAGATCACCGCGAACACCAGCGTGTTGGTGAAGTGCTTGTACAACGACAGTTTGATCGCGTTTCTGAAACGTATCATTTGTACTGTCAACCCGTTCTGTCTGTATTCGGAGCTGTGACGCCCCTGTGACGGTCGTCGTGGAAAAGTAATAGTAAAAGACGATTATATAAACAAATAACTACTATTAAATATTGAAGACTTGGCCTGCTTGCCAGAAGTCAAGCATGTGTCCCTTAGTCGCCTTGTACGACATATATTGGAGGATTTAGAGTAGTCCTATTCTTTTATTATGAAATTTATACTTTAATGTGTGTCACATCTGAAACTTGGGTAGTAGAGATATATATTTTTTAAATCAGATAGCAAATACAGTTTCACTTAAACGTGGCTATCATTAAGGCCTAATTACATTGAAAATGTTTGTGTGGAGACTGACCGGCGCAGCTGCAGAGTGCGCATGGTGTGCGCGAGCGACACGAAGACCCACCAGCAGATGGCGCTGTCGAGCAGCGACAGCGGCGCCTCCGACAGCAGCAGCGTGCGGTTGGAGCGCGCGCGATGCTGCAGTCGCAGCCACGCGCTGGCGCCGCTCAGCGCGAACCACAGCGCGCCCGCCGCCAGCACGCGCTGCAGCGCCGGGCCCAATCGCGGCCTAGGGGCGTTTCTTATTGTGTTTACGACCATTTCATACTATAATCTCGGTAATTCTTTAACAATAATTATGAAGAGTGTGTTTTCCAATTTCCAGCTTTTTTATTTTGAAATTTGTATTAAGTTTCACACAATCTTCCCGTACATACTCATTTTTGACAATAACAAGTTAAAAAGCATGATTCCAGATTTTTTTCATCTCATTTCTTAAGCCACATTTACACTCAGCGCTATTGGGGCGGGGGAGTGAGCACCCAGTGGGCAGCACAAGTATGTAAATTATAGGTCACTCGCGCTGTCACTGCTCGTGTCACAGCCGCTGCCCGGCGCACACAGAAAAAAAAACAATTACATTTTTAGAACTTTATTAAATTGAGCAGGTAATATGGAATTACTTATACTGATCAGACATAATGCTGTCGAACCAGCAACCTCGACGAGATCGACGTCAGCCATTTTTGCGAGTTGATAAATAAAGAGAGAGAGAGAGAATATGAAGGCTGAGTGTGAATGCTCACTCGCGTCGTTATTGCCGCAGAAGTATTTAGGGAAATATTTCCGGAAGCGTCAGGAGAAGTGGCAGTGGGCTGAGTGTAAATTGTGAGTTACTTGTAACAGTGGGATATGTTGATTAGTTAAGAGTACCTACTACTCTCTAATGAAAATATTGTACGTCGGCGTAAGACAAAAGAGATGAATTAATTCGGCCGAACCTGCATGTTCTCGATTGCTCAGTGGTCAAAAGCACTGTCCCGGACAGACAGGGGCGCGGGTTCAATTCACGCTCGATTCCAGAATTATTTCATGTCATTATTATTTTCATAAGTTAAAAAGCACGTGTGACATGTGTAACAAATCCATTTAGGCAACATACTAGTTTATTTGTTAGACAAATTAAAAAAAAAACCCTGTCTTTCAATATTCATTTCGCTACAACTTTTGAATGACTCAACCGATTTTGATCAAACATATCCGCATTATATATCTAATAATTAGCTATCAAATAAAAAAAAACCGCATTCAAATCTGTTCATTTGTACAGACAGACTACACTTAACGGTCAAACTATAACATCCCATTTTTTTTAATTAATCATCTACCATGCCAAAACACACTATACCATATCATGAGCCAGGAACGACATCATAAAACGTCGGGTGTACTTTTATTTATTCGGAAACTTACACATGTATTAACAAAAACAGAATTATATTTTTATTCTAATACAATCAAAAGTAAAATTGTATCTTGTAATGCTTTGAGTATTGCGGATGCCTAATGGCCAAGTGTACGAGCGTCGATGTGTTATAATGTTCACTCACTTGACGATGCCGAAGCCGAGCGAGACGATGATGACGAGCATTCGCGCGAGCGCTCGCTTGCCGATCGAGAGCCACTCCGCGAGCATGTATAGCGACAAGTTGAAATACCTGCACAAATACACACCAATTTTAACATTTCAATGCCATCTCCACACAGTCGCCGAACTCATATGTCGACGCGAATATACGAAGATTACGTAGTTAAAGGCGTTTTTATTTATCGCAATGAAAAACCAGCAATGTATACAGAATCCGCCAATGTTTGGAAAACTGTTCAATGACATCGTGGAGCCGGCATAAAGAGCGGTGTTATTTTTTAAACATCTAACGCTTCGCTAGATGCATTAAATCGGACGCGCTTTATTTTATCTATATAAATTAACGACCTCGGTAGCGCAGTGGTAAAGTGCTTGGCTCTGAACCGAGAAGTCCCGGGTTCGATCCCCGGTCGGATCATGATGGAAAATGATCTCTTTCTGATTGGCCCTGCTCTTGGATATTTATCTATCTATATATGTATATGTATCTATCTATATATGTATAAAATAAAATATAGTATCGTTCAGTTAGTATCCCATAACACAAGTCTCAAACTTACTTTGGGGCTAGCTCATTCTGTGTGGTTTGTACTAATATATTTATTTATTATTTATTTTTATCTTCCGTCCCTGTCACATGAAATGAACATATAGTCACCCGGTATTGTTGATGGAGCAGTAGACGCCGTAGAAGGTGGCGCTCTCCAGCATGCCCAGCAGCGCGACGCCGCCGATGCAGTACTGGATCCGCAGCAGGTCGCGCCACTGCAGCGCGCACACGGCCAGCCACAGCGCGCACAGCGCGGTGTACACGCCGCACATCACGCCGAAGAACTGCAATACAACTGTTTGTCTCAACTCCAGGGGCGGTGACAATCGTGAACATCGTCACCATCGTTGTTATTGTCATTTTTGTCACTATAAAAATAAATCTCAATTTATTTCTTTCACGACGCTAGGTGCAGCGATATATCGTGTCAATTTTCGTTGAACTCGTTCAGTTTATCATTGCATCCGGTGGACGACTTGGCAGTCTTTTGACATTCTGAATCCAGTCTGTCACTTTCGTGGCCATTGACATTATGGGGCATCCACCCAGTCCCATCGTCAAGCGATTTAATATTGAAGTGAGCTGTCAAATGTGAAGCAATGCAATAATCTCTGCCTCATCCCATTTCTGAATCGTAGCAGACTACCTTCGATTATCTGTCTCGTTACCGAAATAAATTGTGACAATTAAAAAAAATGTTTACACCGATTACAGATGATAATACGGCAAGCAAGATATATGATATACAAGATACACATTCCACGCCAGAAAACGTCCGCATTTGGATTTACATTTTAAATTAGTAACACTCGTTCATTTCGCTAGATGAAGCCCTATAAAAAAACTTTATTCTAGATAATGGCAAGGCATATGTAACGGTCGATTGACTCACCACAAGCAGCGGCCACATGGCAGCAGACAGGTACCCGTACGGAGACTCCAGCCGGACCTCAACTGAGACGTTGAATTTCTTGTCCCCAACCACTGTCACCTTGAACTCGTAGACCCCTTCCGTGTCCACGGTCAGTAGTGGCTGGTCGAAATTCTGCCACCAAGGAATGTACGTATATATTCTCTCTCTCTCTCTACCAAACTCTCTGCGTGTTTACGGTTACACAGAGTTGTGACGGCGGGCGCCGTCAGTGTTAAAAATAAACCTAAAACCTTTGAAGATCAGCCTTGGGAATGCAATATACTTGCTTTTGAGCTGCCAAGGCTGTGTCCTTTAGTCGGCTCGTACGACATCCACGAAAAGATATGGAGTGATCTTATTCTAAGACGGAACCACACGTCACGTCAACCAAACGGAAAAGTAGACGTTCCGGAGGTAAATAATAGGTCTTCATCAGGCATAGTTAATTGTCAAACAATTTATGAATTTAATGATCCATGGAAAAGACTAAAGTATAAAAAATAAACATAAAAGTGGCCCCTAGGCTCGAAGGCCGCATGGCTGTGAAAGTAGTCCAGACAACGCGTCATATACGTTAAACAAACTTACGTTAGCATACGAAACGTCTTCAGGTTTCTTGTCCAACAAAGTGCCAGATAACATGTTGTATGATATCCGACTGTGGCACGGGAATTTGTTACTGTACTCCGTCGAGTTAAGGTCTTTAATCGGCCGAGCGCTCGTCGCCGAACATTCGATTATTTCCTAGAAACAAACACATTTAATTTAACCAAATTTCTCTCATCAAGTTTGTTATATATAGTATTTTTAAATAATAAGTGGGTAACGCGGCAGGGTGCACTTAGTGATAAGATATATGCTAGAATGACGATTTTTATACAAACTTTCACCCCATTATAGTCATTAGGGGATTAAAAAAAAAAAGATCACTGTGAATAAGAGCAAAATTTTCGCAATGTTAAATCATCGAGAATGGCTGTGCATAAAGGCTTAGTTGTCCATACCTGATCGTAATAATGGAAGTAGTCGGGGGAGCACAGCGTAGGCGTCCATTCATAGTTCAATGAGACTGTCGCCTCGTCAACCCCGCAATGTACTGAAACAGGTTGCTGAGCTCCTTCAATTGTATACAACAATCCTAACTCAAATATTTATTCTGATCTCTCTCATCTGAGCATACTCCAGGACATCACTTCATATGGTAGTTGGCATTTTAAACATCTGATGTTTTTCAAATACATGTCCTATGGAATTACTGTTTTAACTTGACATTCCAAAAGAAAAGGTACTTTATCTTTTCCTTAAATATTATAAACTGACATTTTGTCTGTATACATATACATTCTTATACTAACATATTAGCACTTAATTTTACTTACACACTACATAAAGTTTTGACCCTTTGAATAGCGACTTTGCTAGTGCAAATGTGCAGGAGTTCTGAAATAAATGAGCTTGTTAAACAACACAACAACAGATAATATAGACTAGAATGTTGCAAAATTCTTAAAAACCCCAAACTTGCCAACTTCAATTTGCGTGTTGATAAATGAGTCCAGAAATGAAAACTCATCAATTTAAAAAAAGAACTGGTGTATTGTGTGTGTATGACAATATTATTAGCCCCAAGGCAAGATTCTGTAAAAATATTTATAATCTCTTAGCACTACAAAACAGGATTAACTTAAGATATTTCTTAAGAGATTTTCTTAACAATTGTTTTTTTTTTGTATTCTTATATCTGATTATAACAAATAATAACAAGGAAGTTTGCACAATAGTCTAAGTTATAATATTATGCAAGTATTGTAGTGCATGTGAGAATATTATGAACCAAATAAATAAACAAAAATATAATATGTGCTGTTCAGTGTGTAGAGAACAGATTAGATAAGCAAGTTATCTTCATGTAGCCTGATAACATTGATGTGATTCATAAGTTACTAAACTGACACATTGCATTGATCCTGAAGATATATGTTGAAAATTTATATGTATACGAAAACTTTGTCCACAGTAAAACATAGCCTATGTCACTTTTCTATTCAATAGACAAAAATAAAGCCATTGCCCATTTTGGGTGTGTTTGTTCATTCAAACATTTTCACATTTTATAATATTGTTACGGAAGTATGGATATTGGATGTTGTTCATAGCTTATTCCTGATATAGTATACGAGAATATCTATAGGAGAAACAGAGGTGGAATTCATGTGTCCTGGGGGCAATAACTGCAGAACCCAAGCGAAACCGTATAGTACACGAAAAAACTTCGAGAAAGCTTCAAATATTGTGGCAAGGCATGACTAACAGATCGCCTACCTATTCGTCGCATTGTAGTAGTACCTATTAAGCTACCTATGTATTTATTCTGTCTCCGCATGAAGAGACTGCCAAGGATCGCGAGTACTATGGCAAAAATATCTTGTGCATAAATAGTATGGACAAAAATGCTAAAACATCCTTACTTACCCCGCTAAGCGGTAAATCCCATTTACCAACATCAGAGAAACCTAAACACGCTTTGATGATTAAAATTAATATGAATATACTCCGAACCATTTTAATTTTTATTCGCAGGTCTCTTTTGATTAGAAACTAATTCAATTAAGCCAATTTATTATGGCTAAAAGATTATTTGATACAATTTCTCATTTTAGGTGTACTTATGTGTGTGAGTTGTATGAGCGGAGCAATAATGATTGACAAGTTTGACAAATGATTTGACATTTGTCACTTGCCTTGCCATTGCTTAGATGCCATTGCATCATATTGCGTGCAAGCATGCAAAGAAGAAAAATGAGAATAGGCAACAAAGTTTAGTATTGCATGTCATTAATAAATTAAAAACATTGACCCTAAGACCTATTTAGTACCTAGCCTTTGGGATTTTTCATTCTTTCTTTGTTATTTCTTTCATCGTAACAGCATTGTGAGTCGTGGTTGTAAGACATAGCAAAAATACTAGACAAGCAAGTTAGCATGCGAAAAACGAGATGGAAAACAGATTCGAGCAGAGATAAGCACGCGCCTTTTCTCTTCTAAATCTATGGATTCGACATTGATAGCAATGACGCGACATTGACATCATCATGAATTTTGACATTAGAAAGCTTGACATTTCGTAGAATAGGTGAACAATAGTGGTGTCAAAATATTTTTGTTTTGTCTTTAATATTCCGAAAAACCTGCAATATTCATCAGAATATGTGATATTTGTAATGATTTTTATTGATTTTAATGCTATTCAACAAAAGACATCAGTGATACATGATAATTGTTATAATGTTAAAGTGATACAATTTCCATAGCTTGGTACCGTGTTAGTCATGTCAGATTGCGCATTGGTGGCCAATGCAAACGAGCACGATGCGAGCATGGACGTGGGGAACGATAAGTCTCTTTTCGAGCCCACTGTTGATATGATGGTAAATGATTTTGACGACGAGAGAACACTAGACGAAGAGGAGGCTTTGGCGGCTGGGGAGCAACAGGATCCCAAAGCCGAGCTCAACAGCCTGCAGAGGGAAGGTGATATGCCTCTAGAAGAGTTACTGGCGTTATATGGTTACGATAGAAACATGGACAAACCTGCCCCTGAACAAGCGCCACCCCCAGAGGCAGTGCCCGAGGAAACTGAGAAAACAGAATCTGTGCTCCAACAGTTGTATACTGAAACCACAAGCCCAGAGGCTACTCGATGCCTCAGGTCCGGCTCACGACCACCTTCTGAAGAAGAAGAAGACTATGATTATAGTCCAGATGAAGATGACTGGAAGAAAACTATTATGGTTGGTAGCGACTATCAAGCTGCTATACCAGAAGGCTTATGCAGTTATGACGATGCACTGCCATATGAAAATGAGGATAAATTGTTGTGGAACCCCAGTGTACTTGATGAAAAAGTGATAGAAGATTATATGAAGAAAATATGTGCAATGACCTCTGGCACTGGTATGGATGCTATTCCACGTGGGAAGCAATTACGAGACGATGAAGAAGCATTATTCCTTCTGCAGCAATGTGGGCACAATCTGGAGGAAGCATTGAGAAGACGGCGCATCACCGCCCAGGCACCAGCGGATGCAAGTTTATGGTCAGAGGAGGAATGTCGAAACTTCGAAAACGGTCTCAAAGCACACGGGAAAGACTTCCATTTAATACGACAAAACAAGGTAAGGACTCGGTCAGTGGGCGAACTCGTGCAGTTCTATTATATTTGGAAGAAGACAGAGAGGCACGATATCTTTGCAAATAAGGCTAGGTTGGAGAAGAAGAAGTATACTCTTCATCCGGGTCACACAGACTACATGGACAGGTTTCTGGAGGAGCAGGAGGCGCCAAGCGCGGGCCCGCCCGGCGCAGCGCCGGCGCCGGCTCCGGCTCCGGCGCCGCTGCTGCTGTACGCGCCAGCGCCGGCGCCGGCGCCGCCCGACCCGCTGGCGCTCGGCGAAAAAGAAGTGTTCTCTCAGATGAACCACACGCCTCCACATGCTCTGTCCACAGAGGACCAGGAGCCAGATATGGGTTCTTAATACAAGTTTTATGGCTACGCCTGTTGTCATGTAGGATGCACTGTTTGTAACATTCAGATAAATAGGGCAGGTAGACTTACATACATACTTAGTAAAAAGTTTCAAAATTGTACAGAATGTACCATTCTTAGTTAATTTTTATAGCAGCATGATGATCTCACAGAAATACTAGAGCTACTTAGGTTCTGTAAAGATACAGGTAGAACTGATAGGTAGCCGCCAACATAGGGATACCAGTTATTGGGCACACCACAAATAATAAAATAAAATAATATGGGAGGACCAATCACCCATCTGGTGCTTGGCTGACATCCAAATCCAACCAGGAAATTATAAAATAAAATGAAATATTCACTCTAATGATGAATACCTTACAACAGTGCCTGAGGAAAAAAATTAAGTAATTACACTATATGTATGTATAAATATATAAGTGTTCTGGTAGGCATTTAACTTTGTCTCTGACTAATGAAACTGCAGGCAACAGTACCACAGGCAACTAGACTACTACAAGTAGACTAACTAATAGTCAATATTGTAACTTTGGATTATAAAAAATATTTTATGTTCTTTGACAATGCTTTTATTTACACCAGTTCAAATTCATGTGTCAGGTACATTAATAAATAATGAAAATGTATTGCTAAAGGTTTAAATTAAATTAAAAAACAGGCATTGTAACTTAAGTAGAATATGTACAGGAAATTATTATCTCAGCATTTCAAAGTATGTAAGTTCTACTGTCTTTTTATGTAGCTCAGATTCGTATCAGAGATACTTGGAATTAGAAACTCGCCAGGTTTAAATTAATCATGATGATAATTAATTTAATATACTTATCATTTTGCCTAGAAATATGTGAGTTACATTATACTGCGATAGATGGCGCTAGATGGTTTAATATGCACTATATTTTTCTCCCATAGAATAAATATGCTGTTATGTTATGGCGCCAATTTGTTATTATTGACAAGAGAGTCAGATTTATGGATATAATATTATAAAAATATCTATCAAGAAATTCTTTTAAAGCGAGAGTAGACTTTATTTGTAGTATTTTGTTTCATAAAATAATACATTGTTATCATTTATAATAATATTACCATATATATTTTTTAATTTTTGTATAGGGATAAACCTTTTGAGCCATTTGCAGATACATAATATATAGGTAGAAATTCTACTAGTTTTTTCAGTAGTAATTCGATAGTAGAATGACTACTGAAAAAATTATACTGAAAGGCATCAATGACGCTAAAATTCAAATTTTAACCATTTCATTTGTAAATGAATGTGTATTTTTAAACTTAATATAGGATACTTAAATTTGGATAATTAATTGATTTAAAAAAATCTTGAAAACGGGGCTAACATGCATGCATGTCATGAAATTTTTAGAAATAATTATGTATTGCTCTAGAATAATTAAAAAATGTATGATGTGATAACAATATATTATTTTATGCAAATTCTCGCGCCTACCCTTCGCCTTAACTATAGAAGGTAATTTCTAAAATTTTGGTGCGTCGTGTGCTTGCGTAATACAAGTATTAACTGTGGTCAGTGGTACATGGTGGTATGTATCTTTGATACATTCTGACTTGCAATAATATGATTCCCTTATTGATAAAAATACACAAAACTATTTTACATTTTAATGTTTATTATATTCGGACTCGGAAGTGCGAGTATAGAAGGGTAGACAAGTAGGGACCTACTTTTGCTGAATACTGGAACATTTATTATGGCCACCAAAGGCGATTCCTTATTTTACTGCTATTAAGACTTAATACTAAATAGAGGCATTTATAACAAATTAAATTTAAATACTTGGTACTAAATGTATATAATTTAGAAATAGAAAATAGCTAATATAAGCAGAGTTGTTTTTAAATTACTTTTATGAAATATTCAGCATCAGTATTTATGCTCCATAACATTTACAAGTGTGTCATACTGTTATGTTCCACTTCTATATTCTCTATTTTGAGTCCCAGATTTTTATAAATGACTGAACACTATTGTGTCTTATGTGTGTGATTTGTTTTTATGATAAGAATTTTAACAGTACAATGTAAATAATAATATTATATTTAACTAATTCAATGGTATTATTATGAATAAGGGGATATGTATAAACATGTGTAAGTTACACATCAAATCAGCTGTATAAAAATTGTGAAAAACTTTGTTTATTTTAATTAATAAAACAGTGCATAATTAAGTGTAAACTAGCGTTTTATTATTGTATATCCCTACCACGTCAAGGTTAAATGAAAAAAATATAAAAGAATTTGGTGTTGTGTCGTTGCGTAGAGATCACAAGGTAGGTACCTATTTATAGGTATGTCCTACCCATGGATTTAATAAGTTCTTATAAAATATAAAGTACCTATGCATAGATTTAGAAAGGGGGCGCGCGCGCAGGTACCAATGCGGGACGCGGGTGCCATTGAAACCTTACCACTACTACCTACTACCTAATATTAATTTTAATATTTATATCTATTTCAATTATTTTTTTAATCTTGAAAATAATCTAAATGAATCGATGTAGATCTATGCTCTTAATATAATTGCATTTATCGTTCTTTAAAAACCAATGGACACTACCATCAGGTAATCACAGGGTTGGTGGTGTAGCTATGTATTTACTACAGACATTTCAAAACATTGTTTTGAATAGATATATTTTAAAGACTCGTTCTTATGGAAAAACGGTACTAGGTATGTAGAAGAATCATGGATTTATTAAGTACTAAAAATACTTTGGAAAAGATGAATACATAACACTCTCTTTATTCGATAGGGTAAGAGTTGTAAACATTTGGTCACGAAGAAATATCCAATCAAGGTATACGGTTCCGCGAGGAGTTTGTTCATAGACATTTGATTTTATCTAAAGAGTCTGTTATTCCAACTAATATTATAATGTGAAAGTAAGTTTGTTTATTTGTTGCCTCTTCATCTACTGGACCGATTGTTCTGAAATTTGGTAAACGGGTAGAAAATAACCTGGAATAACACATAGAGTTTTTATCCCGAAATTCCCTGGAAGCCCTGGGGGGCAGCTAATACAATATATAGACACTTTTTTCTTATGATCATCATTACAAACTTACAAATATCGAATCGAAATTGAGGCCGCACCGTGCCAATTAGTTTCTTGTGCCCGTCAATTTTGGTAGGATTGACATGTCAGACCATTGTCAAGTGTCATGTCAAGCCGGCTGATTGAATGCTTCTTGATTTGCTTGATTTTTTGAAACATACAAGATTTTTTTGTTTTCGATAAATTCGTATACTCAAGTAAGTTATTATTGTTTTAGGTAGGTATCTAAAATCTAAATTGTTGGTTCTGGCAGCTATTGATGTTTTTGTTAATATCTTGCTGGAAATACAATAGATTTTTGATGACACTATACTCGGTTTATTTAACTTATAATTCCCATCCACCTATCTGTTTACATGTTTATATGTGTATCGTTTACTATTTCCAGGTTATATGACGAATCCACCATAAATCTAAAAATGTTGGCCGACACTGAAATGACGGAGAAAGAAATTATAAATGATTTCAAAGAAAATTATGGGAAAGTGCGAAAATTACTTGACGAAGACAGCAAAAATGACCCCGAAAATGAGCCATATTTGTCTAAATACAAGGCCAAAAACATACTTACCAGCATGCGCGATTCTTTGAAAAACGTTATGAATACTGAGTCAAATTTAGATCAAATAAAACTATTAGCTATGCAAGGAGCTGTTTTGCTAAATGTAGGCATTATTGACATGGAGACAGAAGACTTTGCGTCCAGCGAAAAAGGTTTGATGGAAGCCGAAGAGCTGCTAGCCGAGCATGCTTCCAAGCCAGAGATTGTGACCACTCTGATCAATGTTTACAACAATCTGGGCATACTCTGGTCAAACAGGGATGAGCCTGAAAAAGCCAAAAGTTTCCTGCTCAAAGCTAAGGAACTGTATGAGGGTTTTAAATGCACCTTACAAATGCCTCTGCCTATTGATCACATGATGAACAATGCTGGTGAAGCAGCGGTAGGTGATTTTATGTTACTCGAAAAGGCTCACACCCTAACATTGTACTATTTGGCCCAGGTATATGGGTCTCTAAAAGAGAATTTGAAGTCTGCTGTGTATTGTCATGTGACATTGCGAAGGCAACTCCAGTATTCTGATTATGAACCTATAGACTGGGCTTTGAACTCTGCTACATTGTCACAATTTTTTGCTGAGCAAAATGGATTCTATCAGTCTCGACATCATTTGGCTGCTGCTTCAACTATCCTTGATACATATGAAGATTCACTTAGTGCAAGTGGGGATGATGATGAAGTTTTTCTGGCTAAATTGGAGACTTTGAAGCACAGGTCTGCAGATGTGGCTCGTTGCTGGGCCAAGTACTGCCTGCTGCTGATGACGGCATCTAAGGCGAGGCTGATGAATGATGCTGAAAGGATGACTGAAGCTATAACAGGTTTGCTATGATTTTCCTTCTATTGTATATAATGTTTCTATTAATTGCTTGATCTTGATGAATCAATAAGCATAAACAACTTATCTGGCAGGCAGTTACTAGTCAGTACCAATTAATAGGTGAAGGGTTAAGCCTTATGGAACTAAATTCTAAATAAATAAATTCCCTGAGGCTGAGATAAATAAATAAAAATCTCCAGCCAAATAGTATAGTGTACAGCTCAGTAAGCTATCTAAAATCATTGCAAATTTATCGCTATTGCCATAACATAAAGTTCCATTGTAGTGAGGTTGATTATGTGAAGTCTACAAACTTACTAAATTATCTCTTATATAATGTGATGAGGTATAAAATATACTTCATCACAGTATTATTATAAATTCTGTGTAATATAATAAAAGGCAGCAATTAAAAATATAGCAATATTGTTGTGCATCAATATTATTATGTACCTATGTTTAATGCAATTTTGTATGTTTTTTCTTCTAAATTGAAATAAATTGTAAGTACAAAATTCAATGACCAAGTACTGGCTCAATATTTCGCAAACATCATCGCCAACGTCCATACCACGTTGAAAACACCGGTTCTCGTCCGATCACCGAAGTTAAGCAACGTCGGGCGTGGTCAGTACTTGGATGGGTGACCGCCTGGGAACACCACGTGATGTTGGCTTTTTATTGTTTTTTTTTTAAATATGTTTGTATTATTTTTATATTGAATTTATTTTTTATTTATTAAAATACTTTTCTTTTATCAGATACATACCTATTCTTTATTAATATATTTTTTATACTTCTTACAGACATGTCCAATTTGAGTTTGGACGACTCTGAAAACATATGTGGCGGGAACATGAGGTCCTTAATTTTTCCTGATATCGACGTTAAAAAGTACGAGAATAAAATAAGTGACAAGTTCCTACTTACATACCAGGACGCTCGCGAAGTGTTCTTATGTTGCCAGACGTGGCTAAATAAAGCTAAAGAGTATTATAAATTGGATTCTTTAGCATCGGATTACGTAGAGTTGGTACAGGATAGCTCACAGTCGTACAGTTACTTGGCATTCTTTGAGGAAGACGACGAAAGGAGGTCGAAAATGCACAAGCGGCGCATAGATATGCTCGAAGAATTGATCAAAGAAATAAATCCAACATACTACTTACAGTATTGCAGACAACTTTGGTACGAACTCGGTGAAGTTTATTCAGATATACTCAATATTAAATTGGATAAGTTGAACAATACTAAAGAGAAGCCTACTCCACACGCTTTGAAAAAAGTTAACATGTTATGCGAGAAAAGCATTGAAAATTATGATCATTTTCTTAATTCTGTCAAAGATAAAAATGGTATGATGCCGTCAAAGGTTGATGTTGACCTTATCAGGCCAGTTATAAGCGCGTACGCTTTTATAGGACGCAATAGTATGAAAAGAATTGCAGTGGATAAAAATGGACAACTGATTAATGTTAGGAAGAGTTACGAATCATACAATGCAGTCGTTGAGATCTGTTCGAACGACCCTGATGCTGCTGCAATAATGCACGAAGAATTCAGTCTCTGCACCGAAATGGTCAAAATATTACCCATCAAAATCAAAAGGCTGGAGACTGAAGCGCTTGCGCAGAATTAGTAACGTTATTTAACAAAAATTTGGCTTGCAACAAATATGCTTACATTTGAAGCTTTTACTATTAAAGGACTTTAATGTTGTGGAAAATGGAATATGATCTTGTTTCATCGCAATTTTTGTTAAAATATTAATTATGATGAATTATCCGAAATTAGATTTATTTATGGTTTTTCTGAAAATACCCACAACAGCAGCAGGGTCGGAACGAAGATATGGATTGAGCAGTATTGGCAGGAACTGTGCAATCATACATAAACAAATTAAAACAGATAACAATTTATTTATGACATGTACAATTGTTCACCTACATACAATTGTTCATATACATTATTTTACACATTATTGTCGTTTATTCCATAGTTTCCTATATTACATCTTAACGAAGCAAAATACGACTGTATTATACATATAATATCGACATATGCCTTATTTATTTTATTTATAACACACTATCAGCTCATGAAGCTGATGCGTGCGCGTCTTGGAAGTTTGGAGATGTTATCCAATCTGTTCTTAAAACTGTTGACTGAAGGCGCAGTGAAAACATTCTCATTGAGTTTGTTCCAGTCTCGAACCACACGATTGGATAGAAAATTACTCTTATGAAAAATAACAATAAATTAAGTAATGAAATAAAATTATATAACAATTAACATCACATGTTTAAAACACCTAGTTACTATATATATATATATATATATATATATAGTAGTTCTTGGGCAACTTTGTCACTTCCATTTTTGTCTATTACAAAACTTGTGATCAACATTCTGTATTATTGTTATTGACATATAGTCGCAATAAAATACCTGAAAATAAGTTACTCATAGCATACTTAATGACGACCTCGGTGGCGCAGTGTTAAAGTGCTTACCTCTGAACCGAGAGGTCCCGGGTTCGATCCCGGGTCGGGTCATGATGGAAAATGATCTTTTCCTGATTGGCCCGGGTCTTGGATGTTTAACTATATATGTATATGTTATAAAATATATTATCGTTGAGTTAGTATCCCATAACACAAGTCTCGAACTTACTTTGGGGCTAGCACAATCTGTGTGATTTGTCCTAATATATTTACTACCTCAATTTCAAATATTTATTTCACAATTATGTTATTTACTAAATGCTTGCAAAAGTCTACATATTTCTCTATCTAACTAATCTAATGCAATTTCACCTTATCCTTACTATTAAACACGGCTCTAAGGATTCTTAAAACTATAAATATTATTAAAAAGGATAGCAAGATTATCACAAAAACAGCTGCTAAAACAACAACAGCGACATCTAGCAACGCTAGTTGAAGGAAGCTAAGGTCTCTGGCAGTGGAGTGCAGTGGGTCGGAGTTCCCCCAGCGGACCACACGCTCCGTCCAGTACACCGCAGTGTCCAAGGGCTTGGCTGGACGGTCGTGCCAGATCTTCGATAGTCTGCGCGCGTTTAGGCGTATTCTGAAAAAATAATCAAATTTTTTGTAGTGGGTAGTATGTATACTTGCCACTGGTGTCGTTAAAGTCATGGGAAGGTGCCTTTATGCCGGCTCCACGCTATCGAGGAAAGGATCGGCGAACTTTGATGGATTCGGTATACATTGCTGGTTTTTCATTGCGATAAATAAAAGCATTCATACAAATTACGCAATGTTCATGCCGAGATACATAGTGTGGACACGACTTGAATAAAGCCGGCTGTCGAATAAAAAAAAACAAAAGTTTGTGGAATCTGGAATAGAAGAAGGGGCAAATCTATAATTTCTGACTAAAACTACTACGGATGCCGAAGATTGTGCGAAGTGGAAAAAAAATTAAACCCTGGGCTTCGATGCTTTACGGCTGAGAATGAAACTGGGAAAACGCTTAGATGAGGTAGAGAGAGAAAGGCCATGTTTATAAATACGTCGGCAATTTACGTTCCTACTGTAACGAGTGGGTAGTGGCTGAACTAAAGTTACATAACAGAGAATTACGCGAGTCTGGTACGAAGCCAAACAGGAATGGACTAAAGGTTAATGCCGTTGTATAAATGTTGGAATGTATACAACTGCCGATCGATGGACACTGCGAAACGGGACACGTGCTGGTACAATACAATCTAAGTCTACACGGATAAGTATTTTATAATGTGTTGGGACAGCACAGTCAGCGCAGTGTAACGAAACTGCAACTAAACACAGTAACCAGTTTAGAACTGTTTTCTAAATGGGCTTTAAGTAAATTATACGTCCGTAAATTAAGAAAAAACTGTTCTCAGTTTTTTCCCCTTAATTTACGGACGTTTTTTGAAGAAATTCTCATCGGAATCACGGAAATTTTCCCAAAAAGTTTTTACAACTTCCGTGCCTTCTCGAAAATTGCTATCGACTAGCAATTAATCGTGTATGATATGTTTCCTATCTCATTTAATTATTGAAATCTATTCAATTTATAAACAGAAGTATGTACGTAACTTTTCTTTTAGGAGTTAATATACATATATTATGTAGTTTATTAGTAATACCTACTCTCAAGTTCTTAACACATTGACCTATGACCCTAGCTAAGAGTTAATTTTAATTATTATAACTTTCGCATTGACATACAATGTTTAAACAAAGTTTTTGACATAAAACCAATGTTTTTATGAATTCAATAACCAAATATAAAACGCCAATGTTGAATCATTATTTTATTATCCCTTGACCTAGGAAGACTCTTGAAAATTTGCAAGGTTAAAGGGAAAAAAATAGTTTTATAGTTTTATTATATAAAAAAAGAAATAATTACCTATTAATAATCACAATGACCTCATCAAATCAATCAATGACACAATGGCAGAGTAAAGTCTGCTATTAGGTACTAATTCGTAAACATTTTGCAATGCAATGAATTATATTACAGAAAAAGTCCCAGAAGACAGGACTTAGTTCTACCAAACCACACACTGAATATTGTTTTAACGTTACGCAAATCTTGCATATAAACTGCTGCTGAAACTAAAACAGCGGGAGTAAATGTTTGGTTATGCCTCTTTAGCTCGGCCTAAGTGCTGGCTTGATGTCGTCAAGGATATGCCAAGGTCCCAACACTGCCAATAGTCTGACGACCAAGAATAGCTGCGTACTGAGAAATGAAGGAGGGAAGAAAACTAATGAAACCGGGACGAAGAGTCTCAAACGAGAGAGAAGCAGACAGACCGTTTTCTAACCGTCAATTTTTCAATGAAATAAATAAATGAATAACTTACTCGGTCGACACTCGTCGTGTCGTCCTGATAGAAAGAATCACTCCACGGAAGACCCTCCCGTGTAAGTCGTACGAGGATAAAATGTCCAATGAAGCTTGACGTCAGGCAGGGAGCCAGCTGTCCAATCTGCCACAAACAGATTCTGCTGTACACCTACGGAGGGCCTCCGGCTTCCATGCGTGATAGTCGTGATTGCAATACAAAAACACACACATACGATAAATAAATAGAGATAACTTGAGAGTGATAACTTACTCAGCACTCAAAACGCTGTTCAGAGCTGCTCTCAACGACTCCTCGGTGAGGTCGGCATACGACACCGTCCGCGCCATTCCTGCTGCTGTTGCGGCCGCCGCGTTCATGGGCTGGTCTCCGAAGAACGGCACCACCACCATCGGCTTGCCTGCTGACACCGCCTCCGTCATGCCTAGGAGACCGCCGTGCCCGACGAACGCTACCACCTTTTTATGACCTGGAATTGACAATGAAAGGCATAGATGTTATGTGTATGAAGCGGTCATAATTGAGACATTTGTCAAATCCATGATAATGGACGATGGACCCGGTGCGGTATATCAAGTTTTGCACTGCTACGAACACATGCACACGCGTCGCTCGCAATACGTTATACATCCTTTGAGTGGAACATCTTCGTTCTCATTAATACTTTATAGCACACCTTTTGTAAAACTAAAATACCGACTACGTCAAGTTACTAAAGTTGAGTTATCTAGAGGACTTGATATGTTTTCCTTGAAACGAGACGTTGTATCATATCATCAACCAGAGATCATTATTCTATTTAATTCAGAATGATAATTATTTTATCGTGAGATGATAAGTCCAACTATCGGTAAGTCTAACCCAAGGGTCACGTTTTACCACAAGTTTTATATACTGTGAAAAAACAGTACCAAGTTCCGTGTAAATAATAAGACTAGTTCTAATAAGACCGTGTAAATAATAAGATTAATCGATTCAAATATTATTTACCGTCATTTTCATAAAAAAATTAATCCCATTGTTTTACAGTTTTTTTTATTTCTTTATTTATGTTACAATAATTTATATGAAAAATACAAGCACTACCAACAAAAACCTATATAGGTTTATACGTGGTAAGGCGAGTCACTACTCATTACAAATTTACTCAGTTAATATATAGTTCTTAAGCATTAATTTACATTTGGTTATACTGGTTTCCAAATTAATTATTTGCTCACAAATATTGTTAGGGTATTCATTCAATATAGATGGCAGAAAATACTCCCACATTCTTTTACCGTGAACATTGTTAACTGAAGGTAGGGTATATCTAGGTAAGTATGTTAAGTTGCGCAAACCCGAGCTTCTAGTTTTAACTTTTAAGGAATTTATTTTTTTTAGATTTTCACACACAATTTCCATTTTAACTTTATCATATATATTTATAACTTTACAATGCCTAAATAAGTTGCTGAAATAGATATCCTACTAATATGAAAGTTTGTAAGAATGTATGTGTGTGCATATAAGTATGTTTGTTACTCTTTTCCGCAAAATTTACGAAATAACGGATTGTTATGAAATTTGGTGGTACACAGGTAGAACATAACCTGGAATTTCATCAACACATAGAGTACTTTTTAAACCGAAATTTCCACGTGAGCGAAGCCCCGGGACGCAGCTAGTAATCAATAATTGAGAATCGGTTCCGCTTTGCTAAAGAGCCGACAATTCAGATTAAACTTAAGAATATATTTTTCCCGCCACATTCACAAGGTTGCAGTGGGTGCATGTGGGTAAACAGAAATTACCGTGGACCCATTGGTGGGTGGACAGGTCGCGACTGGATTAAACTTTAGTGGAACCACATTATTGAACGGAAGTACTTCGCATTCTTTGTTAATTTGAGGGCTTAGATCAGACAATTTATTCTTTATTCTAAGGTGACTGATAGAAAACGCAGGTAACTAAGCATCTTTAATCGAAGTGTAACCAAGTCGCTGTCAAGGCGCCTGTAATGGCTCCTGCACACTGTCGCCTTACTCTGCCAGATGCCTCAGGAATTTTTCATATATTATGTTGTATATGTGAAGTTTTATCATCACCAGAAAAAACAGCAATGTACGTAAAAATCACCGACTTCGGGGAACTATTTGCCTATAGAATTTGTCCGCGATAGAAAATTTTTACTAGTATAAAAATTGTGGATAGATAGTTAACTTAATACTCACGCAGCAACTGGTACTGGGGTATCCACCGGACCTTCAATATATTCCCTTCCAGCGTGCCCTCCTCCCCGCTGTCCTCATACTTCCAGATGACCCTCTGTCTCAACTTCGATAGGACGCTGATGATGATATCCTCCTTATGTTTCGGGATGGTGGCAGTCTTGATGAGGGAACCGAAGCTGAACAGCACCACGCCGTGTTCCGACTCGTTGATGAAACGCTCCATGTACTGAAAAATGCCGTGGGAAAATGGAAATATAAAGTTTGCTTGTGTAGATAGCTTTCAAATTATTGCGCGGATGGCGTACGAGATATTAGCGGTTTCTTTTGACCTTACCCCCAAATTGTATTATAATTGTATTACCTAGGTAGATATGTATGTATGTCACTACTATAGAAGAAGGTAGCTTCTTTATTGACTCAATTGATGTCGATCGATAAATTGATTGTAACTGGATCAATAATTGTAGATGCCACTGGATGAGATCTTACGATATATACCTATGATGTGTTTTACAAAAAAATATTTACATTTTACCTAGTTTTTATTATACTTACAGATAAACATCCATCAATGTTTTTATATATATACAAACTATACAAGTTTATTTGTTAGACAAATTAAAAAACCCCCGACTTTCGATATTCATTTCGCTACAACTTTTGAACGACTGAGCCGATTTTGATCAAACATATCTAAGAACCACCGAATAAAAATTAGCTATCAAATTAAAAAACCGCATCCAAATCGGTTCACCGGTTAATGAGCTACGGTGGTACGTACAGGCAGACAGACACACAGACACACTTTTAGCGGTGAAATTTATAACACTTTTTGCATCGGGGTTTAAAAATGTATTGAGTGTGACATAAGGCCTCCAAGTGGCCGTCTGTAACAAATCCATTGAAGCTGTATGTCTGTAGATCATGTAAAGTGTCGTTAAAGCAAATGGTATGTCATGTCATGAGATAGTTCCTACCCAGAATATAATTGTTGTACCTATCATTGGCACATATGTCAATGTCTAATGACTGCGTACGGTTGCCGCCTTTTGTACGTAATTCCAGAGATGGCAGCCGAGGCGGCTATATTTTGGTTGGGAGATAGAAGGATAATGTTTTTTACTTAAATTAAGGTTACACAGTGTTACATGCAGTATTAATTATAGTGCTACAACAATAATCATTATCAATCATGTTGGCGCAGCGTGCAACGATAACTCTCAGACTCAGAGTGACAGTACTATATACTACTACTAGCTTTTGCCCGCGGCATCGCCCGCGTGAATTTCATAGTAAAATCACGGTCGATAAAAGAATAAATGAACCAAAAAAAATTGACCAAAAAAGAAGTTTGTTATATTTATTGTCGTCTGACAATCTCATCCTGTTCTCCTCTATTAGTACTATGAGACATTTCCTGAATGCAAGCTATCGTTCTATCATCATCTCGTGACAAAATCATTCAATTAATCGTAAGGAACCCTACGCATTGGTTGACAGTTTAGCTTCACTAGTGTGTATGCGATTACTTGCCACTAGACAGCTTTAATGAAATATGACACCAGCATTTGCGCCGTGAAACAATTTATTTTACACTTGTGAAATTAATTATGATAAATAATAATAATTTTAGTTTTGCAATGATTAAGCAATTTCAGTATAATCGGGCATGATAAGATGACCTAGTCTAGATTAGATTAAACGCCCAGACTATTCGTCAGACAACAGAATCTTTCGTCTATTAGTAAACGAGCGAGGCGTTTTGTTTCGTTCATTTAAGCTAAGGATATAATGAAATATAGCAAGAATAAATTACAAACGTATATTAAGTAAAATTCAAATTGAAAATCATTTATTCAGAAATTAGACCTTCACAGGCATTTACGTTAATTTTTATATTAAATAGTTCTTTTGTTTCTCACAAGCTACAAACTACTCACATTTCGGAACGACCGCTGCTGAGAAGAAATGCCGAAAGAAACTCTTGATCAGTGTTGGTCCCTTAAATTTACTTATACCTAAGTAATATAAAAGCGAATTAACTTTAACGGTTAAGTTAAGATTATTGCATATGTGTATTTCATACACTTACTTCCTTAGTAATAAACCTGACATCCATAAAAAGGTAAAAATATTACTTCCCTAAAAGATTTTCCAAAGGCCAATTGATGCATCCCAAGGTGAAGATCGTGACCCAAAAATACGCATTCGGAACTGCATTTATAATAATGTCCTTATTGCAATTTCTTCATTTGCAAGGCTAGCAACTTAACCAACATAAAAGTTCTTAGATAATAGCCTAGATTTGCTTGTACCTACAGAAGTAAGTAGGTAATATTGCGCTTCCGGCGAAGAAAAACATCGTGTGGATATTACCTATTGCGTGAAAATTTGAGAAGGCAATGAAAAAGCATTCCAATCATCGTCTACTTAGCGTGTCCAACACGGCGAATCATATTTGTGAATACTAACAAGACGCCACTGATATAGAGCAGTAGAAAGAAAATATGTCCAAATGGAGAAAGATTTCGGAAACTGCTTGCCTGTGCGGTAACTCTGTCCAAACCATAGCACACACGCTCCCTTGCCACCTGCACGTCGAAGGATCTGTATGAATAATGCTGTACAAAATTATTTCGTTCTTATTATCTGCGTTAAAACGGCAATACATACAAATTCGAAGATGTTGTATCATGTTGATCCACGTGATTGGATAATGAGCATGAAGGTGTTGACTATAAACATAGACGAGACATCATAACAACATGTTATGATTGAGTGAGTGAATACTGAAATATCACGTACGAGAGGAACCTTGAGCGACCGTAAACGATACGGAAACTAATTAGCCGGCACACTTAACTAGTTAGGTAATTCAGTAAGTAATTAAATAAGGTAGTAAGGATCTCCTATGTAGCTGCCATCTCGTATAGATGTAAAGTTTTCTTCGAGGAAAGTTTTAATTTATTGTTTAGTACACTTTCTTACCTATTAATATATTTAAAAAAATGTATACGTATTTAAGAGATTCATGGACTCTGTCAAGAAAAAATATTACAAGATTTCAAATAAAATCAAATCATTTTACGTGGCTCGCATGAAATCTGTAACAATTATGACCTCCGTGGCATTGACCTACGTCCGTCCGCTATCTGGAGGTCCTGGATATAATACACGACGCAAGCTTAGTGTGTGCCGTTGAGTGTTGTCTATTTATTTTCGATATACCTAGGCTACTTTTATCCCGAATTTCCTTAGGGCTCGGCTGCCTAGCCTAGTCTGTAACTGTAAATCAGATTCGCACATTATAAACTAGGTATGTATTACGTATGTTTTACTTACATCGGGTATAGGCTTTTCTGCATGGTCCAGATGCATCCCGCCCACTTCGACCAGCCCGGGCAAGAGCGGCTTCGCTCCGTTCAAACTATGGAACACATTTAACATCATCATACTCATATTCTTGCTCAAAATTCCCAAATCCGGAATCTTCCTACCAAAATGCTTCTCAATCATTTCCTGCTCTTTCAACTGTATAGAATATCTGTACCACAACTTGTAATACTGGTTGAGAATCGTATTCTCCAATCTTTCCAAGAAATTCATTCGCGTGGTGAAAGATGAGCTCAAAATGGGGACGTAAGACGGGTTATCATTCGCGCCAATTCGTTCCGCCGACCACTGCATCAGGTTGCTCGATAACAGCGCGATTGTGGGCGCGCGCACTCCGTAAACATGCATCAATCCTAACATACAGTCACTGTTGAAGTTTTCAACTAAAACCACATCGTATTCCTTCCTCAGCGCTTCTTTCAGCGGCGGCCAGCTGACCAATTTCGAACAGACATCCAACGCCATGTCAGCCAACGGTTGGAATTCGACGATTTGATTTATTATTTTTTGTATTCCGATCGCACTCAATAACCAATTCTGATTTTCGAACCACGCTAGATCTATAGTTTCGACTCCCAAAGCAGCAATTCCCTGGAGACTCACATCCGTGTAGTTTTCTGGTGGATTGGCCAGCGGGAAGAAGGAAGCAACAGTGACTTGATGACCTCTTTCAGCTAGTCTTCTTAGCAGGGGTTCGAAGACCATTTGGTGGCTTTTGCCTGTATGGGAGAATAGACCAAGTACGCGTGCAGATTCGGCATTGTGAGCGAAAGTGAAAAGTGCGGCTAGTATAAGAGCGCGCATCGCGACCTGCCTTCCGCGGAGGCTAAAGATGTACTGTAGCGTAGGTACACTGCAAGTATAGTTCCGCGGTTCCGCGCTCGATCGGCGCGGCTATTTTCAGTGCCGACTGTCGCGCAAAGCATTGGTGACAATTTGTAGGGCATTATACCTACGACGTTAAACCAATTGGCAACTATTAGGTTGTAGTCTACATTTATGTAATACTATAGCAGCCCGTCCCTGCTTCGCTCGGGTAAAACCATAATAAATAATACACATATTAAACCTTCCTCAGGACTATCTATAAAAAAAAAACTCGGCATCAAAATCTGTAGTGTTGGTAGTTTTAAAATTTAAGCATACCTATATAGGGACACTGGATAGACAGCGGGAAGAGCCCTAATTTTATACCCACTATGTAGTAGGTACCTACCTACTATAGTAGGTAGGTATCTAGGTAATTTTATCACTCTAAAGAAAATCATGAATGATTGTGGCTTGTGGCGGTCGAACTATTTTTCCGTCTTAAACTAAATGCTACGCAAAGTGAAGTTAGTTACAATAGCCAATTACCATAAGTAATTTATTTACATAAATTATGTTCTTAGAATTGAAAATTCTAATTAAAAGTCAATAAATAAAAACGTATGGAAACACCGACACTTTGTAAATACCTAAGTACCTACCTATCGAACTAAAATATAGGCAAACTATTTTAGCATTCTATTCAAAGATTTAATAGTGATTCTATTACTATACCTACCTACCTACTTACTTTTATTTGCTACTACCTTTTGCCTGCGGCTTTGCCCGCGTGAATTTCATAGCAAAATCTTAGTAATTTTATCGCGTACTCTGTAAGACTGGTAACATATATGATTCAAATTCACATTTTTTCTCATCTTTACTTCAATTTTCTGTTTCCCGCTGCGTGTCTCGTCCCGAAAACTTGTCCAATCCCGCTTCCTGCTATGTAATGTACCTAAAGTAGATATCCCGTACCGTTTCCTACATATTGTTAACTATTGTGATATTTTATTCGGTTAAAATGTCACAACAACACGGTAATGACATCTATACAGATATCATAACCGTCACAGGCAATAATATCTACCTAGATAGTTTTTTTTTGCTACCTAACAAAGTAGGTAAGTTGATAGGTACTTACTCAACAAATTATACAAAACGAGGCAAAAACTACTTAGTCGCTAGATATTCACTTTCGCTTCGTAATCGATTTTTGCGAACTTTTACTGACACAGTTCTGCACAATCTGTTCACAAGAACACAGCGTATAATTTATTTATTTTACAAAAAATAATAATCAATCCTGCTAATATTATAAATGTGAAAGTTTGTGAGGAAGTATTGTACCTATGTTGTTACTCAATTCACGCAAAATCTATTGGACCGATTGTTATGAAATTTGGTACACGGGTAAATATAAACTGGAGTAACTTTTTATCCCGAAATCCCCACGGGAGCGAAGCTGCGATTTATATCTACAACAACCTTAAAATTTTGAAAATTGGTGTGGTTTTACCCGCCACCTGCTTATCAATCCTCTTTGGGAATATCGCTTCGATCGATCGGAAATTGTACAAACTCCCATAAAGGCATTGATCTTGTAACTGATTGTCATTAACTGGAAATACTTGGTACTAAGAACCGGTTTATAGAATGGCGGATAGCGGGGCCTATGACCTCGCCAAATCACGGTCAAAAGCCACTGAACTGACCTAGGTCAATATTAACTTGAAAGGCCTATCATCCTTGTACCTTTTCATGATATTTTAAAGAGTACTACTTATGTACTAGCTGCGCCTCGGGACTTCGCTCCCGGGGGAATTTCAGGATAAAAAGTACCCTATGTGATTTTCTATCCGTGCACCAAATTTCATAACAATCGGTCCAATAGATAATGCGTGAAGAGGTAACAAACTTACTTTCGCATTATAAGTTACTACTTGTCATATCATCTGTAGCTTTTAATATGAAAATTTTAATAACTACTAGGGACTGGAACAGTGAGAGGTTTGGTGATTATGAAGATGTCCGTCTATGATCGAATGGTCCCAGGTTCGAATCCAACTCGTGCAGTACAAGTTTGTATACCAATCTATCTCATGTATAGTTATGTTAGCTTTAAGAATGATAGCACGAGGGTGTCCCGATAGTAAGTACAAATTTCATTCATTTGTACATCGAGATCTACGAAGAGCTAATCATCGAGAACAAACCAGTGTGCGTAGTGCGACTTTGTTATTTACATCTCACCATCGAGTCGACTCGCAGTCAGACGTAGCTAACCAATCAACGTGCGCCATTGTGACGCGACGACAACCACACCGCAATATGATTGGTTCGCTGTGTCTCACTTCGAATCAATTCGACAGTGAGAAGTGAAATGCAAACCCGCACTTCGCCCTCAGCACGGTTTGGCCATGGTTTTTTCACAGACCAACTAGTAGCTTTTATTTTACTAGTGCATGTGAGACTACTTGCCACTAGATGGCGTTAGTCGTTATGTCATATATTGTCTTGTAAATTAAAACTTGTCGTTTTATTATTAAGGTTTTGTTTTATGATTAAAATATTGCATGTAAATTAATAAGAAACTTTATTATAAAATACTGTCCAATCACACTCTAACATAAATAGCTTTCCACTTTGTTGCATTGGCTCCTCACAGGGACTAACAGGTTATCACTTATTGGAGAACAATAACTCTTAGGCAGCAATTAGCACAACAATCATACTGAAAACAAAAAAACCAAATTAATTCTTAATCTGCCAATAGTTTTCTATTAATAAAAATACTGGCCAGAAACAATGTAATGTTCTAGGATAAAAAAAATAGGTCAGTGTTAGCACTTTTGATATCAGGTATGCGAGTTTTTTTTCACCATACTTGGTATACCTAAATGGTAAATAAATACCTGGCATTCTAATGAAAATTTAGTGGATACTGTATATAATTTAAAACAGACAACTTTTTGAGTAGAAGTATAAAAAGTTGAATTAATTATGGAAGTTTTTCAGTATATTCATATGCAAATAAACATCATGAATAAATAATTATTTATTTTTCATTGTTCCTGTGAAACAATAAGTTCTGTTGTATTTTAGCTTATTTTATTTGACAACCTCAGTGCGCAGTGGTAAAGTGCTTGCCTCTGGACCGAGGGGTCCCGGGTTCGATCCCTGTCACGATGGAAAATGATCTTTTTCTGATTAGCCCGGGTCTTGGATGTTTATCTATACATATATGTATTTGTTATAAAATATAGTATTGTTGAGTTAGTATCCCGTAACACAAGTCTTGAACTTACTTTAGGGCTAGTTCAATTGGTGTGATTTGTCCTAATATATTTATTTGTTTATTAAGCTTATATCCAACATGAACCAATCTTTTTATATTACAAGTATTGATAATGACCCATTGTGTGAACCAAATGAAGCGGAAAGTATATAAATCAATATTTTATGTACTTACCCATAAAGATATAAAAAGAATGACAACAAGTAGAAAGCTAGTTTGATCCAACCTTCTCTTTGGCAAATTGTTAAGACATCTGCGTTCATAATGCTTGTGGGGTCATATAGGCCAGGCCCTGACATCACTGGTCTTGTATAATATCTAAAAATATATATAACAACAGTTATTTACTGCATATGTATAAGGACAGTGCACATTGAATGTGTGTGCAGCATGATTTTATGGATAATGCAACTGGGTTTCCATTATATACCAACTGAGTCTCTGGGCTTCACTCCTAGGGGAATATATCTCATGGGATTAGCATCCTCCATACATACACAATTATAAGAGAAATGCAGACATAAAATTGGTCAGTGTAGGTAAGTTTTAAGAATCACAATCAATTTATACACTGATTAGAAACAATCACAGAGTTCAAATCAATATTGTTAGTGTAAGGCTTCAGAACCAGTGCATTATAACTGCACTGTTTTTTCACTCTTTCACAATAGTTAAATTTTGAAAGAATACTGTACTTATTTTATCACACGGTCGACTTTTGATATCACAAGTGGACCTTGTGATATCATTGAGCGCATTCTTAATATAAACATAACCTAAAAACTTTACCTGTGAACGTGATATAGGATCAAAGGAATGTTTATCAACAAAGAGAACCATTCTCCTGATAATAGGAATAACAGATTAATAAATAAATGCAGTAAGTATTCCGGCAACACAAGCTGAAACAAAAATAAGTTGTTATTTTGATATTAGCAAGTCAGGGGGAATGTTGCAAAAAAAAACACGTACTGGATTTAGGCTGTTGCATTGATCTATAGGATTTTTATAATCTGTTTTTAACTCATCGAATGCTATAACATGAAAAATAGAGAAAAATATAAGGAAGGCGTCAACTATTAAAGCTATAATATATGAAAACGCAGGAAAGCTAAACGCCATTTTGACTTTAACTCAAAAGAACAGCAAAAATCAAAGAACCAAGTTGTAAGTTGCAGTTGCAAATGCAAAACACGCCCTGACCTGACATCAGTGTCAGCAATTGATAGTGACAAGTATGCCAATGACAAGGGAAGTATTTTTTTCGCTCGAGAATTTGAAGAAAATTTTTAAAAGTAGCGAGAATTCTCGTTCTTTATTGAAATTAAAGTATCCATAAAACCCAAAACGAGTCCAGATCCAAGTCTGATGGATGACGTACAAACATAAAGAGAATGAGTATATTCGGAAAACTGTCATTGCTTTCTTAGAAAAATTTGCTGGAAAACCGGAACATTTTCTATGTAAATTTCATAAAAAATCTATTGCTCATCGTCAGATTTTCAAGAAAAACGTTATTGTTAACATTTGTATCATTTTGAAAATAAGTTTAAGAAAAATGTTCAGAATATTTTTCGTTGATTTCCGCTTTTGAGAACGTAACCGAGAAATTTTTTTGACGGTTTTGCGCCGGCCTTTTTGTCGGAATTTGCTTTTGCAAATAAAGAAAAATAGTTTCAAGAAATTGTCACTGTCACATTATCCACTAATGACAATTATCCAGCTCATAGCAAGATTATACTTCCAAATTACAGAGTTCTGCTCTAACTTACCTAAAATACTATGATATAGGACATGCTTTTTAAGCAAGTTGGTTTTTAAAACTGTTTTCCTTCGTTGCAGATTTTCAGTCAGTGATAAATAGTTTTTTTTTGTTACTATGTACGTGTAATAATAAACAATGAATAATATTATAGCATTAAGTTTGTTCTGTGTAGCTTTGGTATCATGTATTGAACATGATTTGAAGGGATTTGACGATTCAATACTCTTCGCTATTAATTGGCCGGGATCTCCTGAAAACTTGGAAAATTTGGTAGAAAGTGACACTACACACTCGCAACCACAGGTTGGTAAATTACTGGCGTATACAATATCGTTATTAGCAGAGTTTTTAAACGAATGGACACAAACAAATTATTAGGTAATCAATAAGTTTAAAACAATTAATTAGGTGCCAATGTATCTACTTAAATTATTCTTTGTCTATCCTCATGGAAAACTGATCTACGCGATAATTTACCTATGTTAGCAGTTTCTTTGAAATTTAGTTTATCTTTTTACTATTATTTTCTGGTTGGGGTTACCCCAGAGCAAGGCACCAGATGGGTGATCAATCCTCACATTCAGGGACCATTTCACCCAATTCACTCATAGTTTATGTAAGTTTCTTTTAAAAATGATTTTGTAATCGTCAGAAAAAGGAAGTCCTGAAAGTGACAACCACAAATAAAGAGAAATATGAATGTCACATTCCTGAGCTACACCCTACGAAGACATCAAGCCCTGAGGAATATGTTGGAGGCTCACCACTCAACCTTCTGAAGCCATTGTTTGGCCAGAAGATCTGTTCATTCAGATTGGAGAGTTACTGGAGCTATGAAGTGTGTCATGGATCTCATATTAGGCAGTATCATGATGAAAGAGATGGTAATACACCTATAGTATCACTTAGAATTTTAAGTTAATATAGAGATATTAATTCATACAATTTAAGTCCACAACTTACCTACATAAATATATCATTTTTATTTAATTCACTCTGTACATATTGATTTTTGTGTCAATAATAATTGAATACAAAAGAAATAAACTTAATTTTAATTATTGTTAAGTTAATTTAATTTTTTAATTTATAATCCAGACATTTTACACTCTATTTCAGGATTGTATGAGAATGTTTATTTTTATTTTATTTTTTTATTTTTATACAAATCACACAGATTGAGCTAGCCCCAAAGTAAGTTCGAGACTTGTGTTATGGGATACTAACTCAACGATACTATATTTTATAACAAATACATATATAGATAAACATCCAAAACCCGGGCCAATCAGAAAAAGATCATTTTCCATCATAACCCGACCAGGGATCGAACCCGGGACCTCCTGGTTCAGAGGCAAACACTTTACCACTGCGCCACCGAGGTCGTCAAATTGGCCAGAAGATCTGAAAGAATGTTAATTTGGATTAAAAGCTGTAATGTTCTTAATTAATTACTTTTATCAGATTGGTGTGTACATACAGAATTTTGCATGATTACAAACAAATATATTATACTACTGTCAATTTGCAGGAAAGCAGGTGAAGACCCAACAGTATTACCTCGGTCATTGGAATACTCAAAGACAGACGAAGTTAGAAGAAGAAATCAATGCGGCTTTAGAAAAGAAGGAACCATTCAAAACTACTAAGGTAGAGGGCCTCTCTCTTCCGTATGTGGAGATGGTGTTTGGGGAAGGTAAAATATTATTAGCAAATTTAGACTTTTTCACATGAAATCTTATGATTTTTGGGTGCACCATTTACTTTAAAATAGTATCAGCAGGTACAATACTACAGTTTTGAATGATCTAAGTGATTGCAAGGCAAAGATAAACAATATTAATAGACATTGAATAGGTTATGGATCCCTTCATTAAAATTGCAACAGATTTTTTTTTTGCATGTCAAATTAATCTTCAATTTAGCTTGGCGTCTTCAATTGATACAACTTTGCGGTTGCAACTTCTGTAATCTTCATATAATTTCAGGTACAATATGTGATCTGAGCGGAAAGCCCCGTGTCACAAGAGTTTTGTATGTGTGCTATGCTCACGGCAAGCATGAAGTATACTCGTTCAAGGAAACATCCACGTGCGAGTACGAGATAGTTATTCTGTCTCCACTTCTCTGTGAACACCCTCAGTTCAAACCTAATGAAGTGACCGAGAATACTATCGACTGTTTCTCCCTCGGAGATGCTCCAAAGAAACCACGAAATCTTCTCAAAATGGAAGTCGACAGTTTGAGATTTCAACATCAGTCAATAAGGCTTATGAATACTGTAAGTATATTATTTTAGTTAGTGTGACATATTTACAGAATGTTTTATCTTCATAAATATTATTTTTGAATGTTTATTACTATATTAAGTAAAATGATGACCTCATATAGGTGTATACTAGTGATCTCACTGACAAATGTGACCAGATTTGAATTGGTATTACATTAGGAGTACAATATATAATGAAGATATTTCTAGTGTTTACCAACAGCCATGGGAAAGAGACGTTAAATCCCAAAATGATTTTGTCTTTATTAAAATAAAGTTTGGCATTTTTCAGTGACATAGTTACATAGCGTTTTACTAATATTTTGTTTTCACTTTCCTAGCTCACATGTAATAGTATGTTATAAATTGTTACACGTTGATTTGTGTGAGTGTATTTAGACTGTTTTATTATGTTGAATTTATTTAGTGTTTTATAGACTTGTGTGTGATGTCTGTGGTAGAATAGTGCTTCATTAACACTTGTGTTGCCAGGATAATGAGCCCGAAGTTATGGCTGTATTGAAAGTTGAAAAAGTTGAGAAGGTAATTATACATTTAGTATGCCTGGTATGCACCGCTTTTCTGCACGTGCACATTGCTTTTTACTTAGATTTGTGTTATTATTTGATAAGGTAAATGTTTATTATCTAAAGAAATTTTAATACGGTTGTTTGGTTAGCTCCCAATCTAGAAGTATGACTTGTGTGATGTGTATATAGTGAAACACTGTTTCGCTAAATGGTCGTTGTTTAAAGTATCTATACAGATTAACGTTGATAGGATTTTTCCTATAAACATGAAATGAATATGTATGAATAATAAATAATAATAATAAATATATTAGTACATATCACACAGATTGAGCCCCAAAGTAAGTTCGAGACTTGTGTTATGGGATACTAACTCAACGGTACTATATTTTATAACAAATTCATATATAGATAAACATCCAAGACCAGAGCCAATCAGAAAAAGATAATTTTCCATCATGCCCCGACCGGGTATCGAACCCTGGATCTCTCGGTTCAGAGGCAAGCACTTTACCACTGCGCCACCGAGGGCGATTGCTCGATCGTTCAATCATAAATCAAACAACTGATACAAACTGGGTGTGTATCTGTGATCTGGATCATCAATTTGTTGACGATACACGACAATAGTATTTTTACATGTGATGTCACGTCACAGTTTTTAAGTCTGAAACATCTTGAATGCGAATCTAATCTTTGAACAACGGAACGCATCAGTAACTTAGCGTGTTAGTATTTTATAGTGCGACTTTGCTATTTACGTCTCACCATCGATCGAGTCGATTCGCAATGAGCCGGGCGCCATTGTGAAAATTGTGAGTGCCATTTCGAATCACTATCGAGTGAGAAGTGAAATGAAAACTCGCACATCGCTCTCGGTCAGCTGAGTCTCACTGTGAAGCACCGCGATAGTGAGAAGTGAGTGAGTGAGTTTCAAGCCCACACTGCGGCCCCGTGTTGCAGGACGGGGAGACCCACCTGAAGTTCGAGCTGCAGCCGCTGGCGCCGGAGCCCGCGCCCGCGCTCCGCGACGACTCCCCCGTGCGGGCCTTCTTGAACGGGGAGAACTGCTTGAACGGGGTGAGGCTAGCATATACTTACTTTCTTACTATTTTATTTATTTCATAAGGTGTGCAAAAGATGTTACAGCCATTACATTGGATTTAAGATATTTATTCTCATTAAGAATTAGGTACAAATTCATTTCAGAACAACACAAATAAATCTAAATAACTATCAACGTCCGGTGTGGTTTATATTACACAAAACAAAGCATTATGATTAAGAACTAGGTTGTATTATAATTTAGAAACGTAAACAAAGAAAATACAGTATTAAGAAGCAACAGATATTAAAAAAAAACAACGATATTATAATACAAAGATTTATTATAATTGTTTTTGTGCTTTGGTACAATAAAGTCATTTATTTAATACACTCCTATTTCACTTTTGATTTCACGCATTGTTTTTACAAACTTAAAGGCTAAAGGTAGATAAAAATGGCCGCCATATCACCTATGCAATTTCTTACAAACAACGAAAATGAAATTAAAGTATTAAGTGCTAAATTTCACGAGCGTTTGAACGCGTGTAGCGCATGTAGCGTTTCAGTCGTGTCATAAAAATCATATTTTTACTAATTAATATTTATAAAAATTAATACTAATGAGAGTTGGAAACGCTTGTGATATTCACCGTAAGTGAAGTTATCCTCCACACCCCAGGGCACGGGCTGGTGGAAGTACGAGTTCTGTTACGGCAAGCGCGTGACGCAGTACCACGTGGACCGCTCGGGGGGGAGGAGCTCCGTGCTGCTCGGGGAGTTCCACGAGGAGCGCCATCTCCGCTGGCTGCGGGACAACAGGGGGAAGGCGCCCAAGCCCGTCGGTCAGTCAGTTTGCTTTCAGGGCGCTGGTTTATACAAAAATGACATTTAGGCTCTCGTTTGATCACTTTCTGATAAAACATCATATCGTAATACTAACTGTTAGATAAATAAGACTGAAGTTGTTGCGGAGAATGGATGCTAGTCCTAACAGTCGACAAGGCTGTGCCTATACTTAAACACAAGTTACTAACATAGTTTTAAGAACATTTAAGAACATTGTTACGAAAATTTACTATGAAATACCAGAATACCGCACGTCAGTGTCCCACCTGTACTCGGGCGGGGACATGTGCGACAAGACGGGGCAGCCGCGACAGACGGAGGTGAAGCTGAAGTGCCTCGAGAACGCGTCCAGCACCGCGCAGGTGTCGCTGTACCTGCTCGAGCCACGCACCTGCCACTACATCCTCGGTGAGTCACTGTGTGTCGTTGCCAAGAGAACGTCACACCACCACCACATTTCTTTTTATACTCCCATACACATACTGGGCGCGTGCGCAAACTGTACGTCGCAGCCAAGATACAAATTCACACTCACAACACCGCCACGTTACTTTTTATACTCCCTTGTACACATACTGAATACGTGCACGTACTGTATGTCACAACCAAAACACAAACCACCACCATCACATTATATCCACTCTCTCTCATCTTTCTTCACAGGGACCGCCTATCTAGTTTTTCTTCTCCACTTCGCACGCAATAAATAATTTCATTTCATTTCATTTCACGGTCTTCGGTATTCTTATTACTTACAAGAACTGCTATTAGAACTTAATAGAATAAAGATAATATCAACAAGCAAGTATTGTTGTTTGCCGGCTTAAATACACGAGAGTGAGGTACCCCATGCGGCTATGTACCAAAGTCTTCTGGTATAGCTATTTATACTTCATATTTATTTCTAGTGTATAGTCGCTTAACTCGTAGATTATAGTAGAACCAGTAGAATTAGAATACTACTACTAGTAGAACAGTACAAGATTGCAGTTGCGCAAAGGGCCGTGGAACGAGCCATGCTCGGCATCAAATTACAAGATCGAGTTCGCAACCTGGAGATATGTCATCGAACGAAAGTTCAAGACGTGGGTGGTCTCCAGAGTCGCGACATTATAATAGAATTGGGCTGAGCACCTGGTTAGAAGGAAAGATGGAAGGTGAAGTAAAACTGTAACTGAGTGGTACCCCAGAACTGGAAAACGGAGCGTAGGAGCATCCGGCGGCTAGATGGGTCGACGATGTAAAGGAAATTGCTGGCAACAACTGGATGGGGATGGCCAGGACAGAGATGGTTGGCGGAGACGGAAGGAGGCCTATACCCAGCAGTGGCTCATGGAGGGCTGCAAATGTTGATGTTGATGATGTGTAGAATAAAGATGAGAGATGTAACACTTATTTTCAGGAGTGGAATCCCCACTGATATGCGACATCCTGCCATTGGCGGACGAGAACGGTTTGATCCGCAGCGCTCCGCCCGCGCCGCCGCGTGCGCCTGACGCCGGCAATGATTGAGAAATATATTTATAAGTTATCACAGTTTTTTATTTCTCTGTGCTGTGTCGGTGATGATGTAAAGGTCCTCGTAAATCAGTTATTTTCTAGTCAAATCAGAGGGCGAAGTGCGGTTTGCATTTCACTTCTCACTATCGAATCGATTCGAAATGAGACGCAGAGCGAACCAATCACATTGCGATGTGGTTGTTGTTGCGTCACAATGGCACACTGTGATTGGTCAGCTGCGTCTCACTGCGATTCGACTCACTGCGTCTCACTGCGATGGTGAGATGTAAATACCAAACTCGCACTACGCACACACGCTTTTCTCTAATGTAAAAAAACAAAATTTTATATGAATCTCGTGTGACAGTAATGTAGCTTGTGTGAAGTCACAGATTTTGGATTTAATTATTAATTATTGTATATGGTTATTTAAATGTCTCGTGCATTTTAATACACAGACAAGTAGTCACATTAGCAGAGTCAACGCGTTAAGAGCCAAGCCCCTGCTCAGTCGCAATCAGATACATGACACGTGTAAAAAAACGGAACTAACCTAAGTCAGCATATGTAAGAAGTTTTACGAAGAGTCTGTCGGGAGTTTTTGTACTAAAAAGCAGGGAAACAGGCATGTACGGAGACCATTTATTTTTGATGGTTTTGTTTTTAAACTGTATATTGTATTTAATATGTATATAACTGTATTAAGTATACAGTTATAAATTTTTAGGGGTTTGTTCCTCAATAGGTAAAAAAACGGAACCTTTATTGTCCACTTTGTTGTCCGCTTGTCAAGTCCCTTTTTCTTAGGAATGCATACACGTTGATATTTAAGTTCGTGAAATATTCAGATGTCCCTTGAAGATGTGAAAAAATGAAACACTGCAATCTCTATTAGAATGTCTTGTTTTCCATAGGGTTTGAAATTAACATGCATCGACGTACTTTGAAACCCCACACCATTTCTGTGCTGATCTGTCTACGGACAGGGTGAGATTTTTAATAATGATTACAAGGTCTAAACCGAATGCATCAATAATTTGCGTAGTCGTAGTGAGTGGGTAGTGAAAAAGGAAAAGATAAAATCAAAAACCAAATTTAACTTGACATTTATTTACATCCATATCAACAAAACGGGTGTTGTATAAAACAGTTTTTTTATAGGTAATATTTTTTTCATACCAATTGTATATAGCTACTAAAGGAAGTGCTTCAAAATAGTGTAAAAATAATTTTGCGTTTGAATGTAGACATGCGGGTCTGAAGTACCGTGACTCGAGTACATATACGTTGTTTAAAAAAATAAATTGAAAATAAAGTTTTGTTACAATTTTAAACAAAACTATTTTCAAATGGGTAAACATTTGAATTACAATCTCGTAATAAAACCGGGTCATTATGTTGTAACATCCATAGGTAGAGGGACATCTGACAGGTCATCATAATAGGCTACATCGCGCATTGGTCAATCAAATTTTAATTGACCAATGAGCGATGTGGCTTATTGATTTTATCAAATAGAGCGCGCTTTCTCGTCAGTTCCATCCCGTTCCTTTTCACAAAATCCCACAGATAGTAGGATGATACACTACAAAAGTCGTTAGTCGATTGTTCAGTATTTGTTCTCAGTCAATGGAATGGTCACAATAAATTTTAGAATGTCCCTATTGATACATTTTTGTTCATAAATTTTCTTCAACAAAAAAGCCTTTTGGACATTTTTTTAAAGGAATTATCGCTTGGTAAGCTATGGCAAAATGATTGGTTACACAGACTTTTTTTAAATAAATTAAATATAAACAGCTATAAATGTTTTAAAATTAGGATTTCTGTTGAAAACTGTATGAACCGGGCTGGCAATTAAGAAATATATTTTTTCTCTTTATGAAAAATAAAAGAGGCTCATGATTGTTATCGATTTTATCAATTTTACAATTAAAATATGTACCAATTAAATACGTTATTGACGGAAATTCTCTACGGCAATCCGTCGATACCCAGGGGTCTCACTGTAAAATTGCAATTGTAGCAAAGCTAAAGCGTCAAGGTAAACTGAGCTTTACAGCTTACGACTTAAATTCCAACGAAGCATCTAAAAAATAGACAAATCGCAACTTGAGATTACACTGATATCGTAAGTACAGCTTGGAAATTGGTCAAGGACCCCCGTGCCACAAGTTTTCCATTTTCCCCTCATCCCGTGGCGTATTCACTAGGTACATAACTATATTAAAGCATGATCAAAGATTAAAAACTTATCCAGGCATAGGCTAACACTAACGAATAGCATTTATAAAAATATATTTCCGTATCCAGCCCAAACTGACACCAACGCACAGACATAAGTTCCCGTCTATATATACCTAGAAAATGTAGGTAAAAAATGGCCTTAAACTTTAGACATTTATCTAGATCACCTTAACAACAGGCTAGCCTACCGGTCGTGTCCAGGATTGCCACGTCTTTCCCACAACAAATATATTCCCGATGTCAAATGTTTTAACAATACAACCCTTTATAATAATTTATACCTTACAATTATAAAGAAAAAAAGACAAAAGTCGGCCGCGAGAGAACTCGCAGGCGCAGACAAGAAACTTATTCAGTCTACGTATCGTCTTTTATAAGACATCAAAAAATGACTAAATTATATCATAAACCCATCTCTATAATAACATTTTAAATACAATTTAATTAATACTCAACTAAATTTAAGTAATTATTTATAATGATGGTTGCTTACATCAGTGCTTTTATAACTTAGGATCCGTAACGTAATGTAATGGTCGTGATATTCTCATCGGCATGAGCCGAACAGGCAACAGAACGACACAAAATTAATTACACAGGCTCGAATAGTCTAAATTTGAAATAGATTTTTTAAATTATACTAATTTTCTCTTAAAATTTGAAATACCTATTGAGCGTTTGGATGCTATATATCAAAGTATAGTAAAAATATTAATACTTACGAAAATGACTACTTAAGACGTTTCAGATTGTATTTGAAGTTGCGGAGAAACATGCACACGAGCGAGGAACATATAGCAATGACTACACAAACTATAAATTATATTAAACAATTTCTTCAGTATAACTAGAGTAAGTACTAGGGTATTGTTGTGAATAACTAAATTTTCTCCACAACTAAATATACAATTGTAACATTTTTATAAAACCCCCTAAAGAAACAAAGTGCCAGTGGTCTTAGGAAATTATTCGAAAAAGATATACGCAAGAAAAATATATTTTTCTAAGTAAAATATCTACCATTAAATACTTATGCTAACGAAAATTTTCCACTAAATCAAGTGTTCGATGTGACATCAATTTGATAGTTGACTGGTGATTATTAATCACAAACAAGGACAATAAGATAGAAACTGCTTGACATCTCAAATGTGATCTTTTAGTAATAAATTACCTTAATTAGTTAAAGTTTTAACACATATTGTGGGGGCAGAAACTCTGCTTTTACTAAAACTAAATGATAACAAAAATAACATTACAGGCCTACCACAAAAACTATTTCTTACAGACATTAGGTACAATTGCTTCTGAAATCACGGTCACCATTTGAGATATCAAGACATTTAAATTAGACTCTCTATATATTTGTTCGTAGAGTCGGACAAAGGAATAAGTTATTGACAACAAGGTAAACAATACACTGATCACAGTGAGATCACTTCATTATTCTAACACCTTATATTTTAACACAAAAAATACTTTACTGTTTCACTGCAAATGGCCACATTCATGATTAAATCATTTAATAAACAAACTATGAAAATGGTAACACGAAATAAAGGAAAATAATATGTAATAACAAAATAATTATTTTGATATTTGAAAGCAATGTCTTAGAATACTTAAATGGGAGGCGCAATGCTACAAGCACAATACCTCCCAATAAGGTTGTTAAATGACCTTTTTATCTGATCTTTGGCATCCTCAAACTGTATTGGATACTAAACGAATTCAACTTAATGCTTAATGTGACTAAAACTTATTAAATCATACACAATAATAATATATTAAACAATTTGGGGAATACTTTGGAAACGATAAATCCTTTGACACAAACCTTAACCTTATACTTAGTAGTTAACAACTGTGCACGTGGACTCTGTCATCGAATCTTAGGACTACTGTTCAGTACAGGTGCACCGGATACATCACAACGAACGTTCAGATTCTTACAACCTTGCGATAGTTCCTTTTTTTAAATTTTCACTAGGAACCGCCGTCTCGGAATATTAGTACGGTCTAGATAGTTCTTTGGATCGTTTTAGTTGAACTTTGAGTCTTTTTGTACCTATTTGAAAGCCGTTCATGGCTTGGATGGCGGCCTGCGCCGACGGCGCGTTGTCGTACGACACGAAGCCGAAGCATTTGGACAGATTGGTCTGCTTGTCTATGAATACTTTGGCCGAAATCACGTGGCCGAAGGGCAGGAACGTGGACGCCAGGTCCGTGTCCGTGAACTCCTGGGGCAGGTGATAGATGAACAGGTTGCCGCCCTCCGGACCTGGAAATAGTTCATTTTCTTTTTAATCTATTTTTTAAGAGGGAGGGTCTCCATCCATAACCAGTTACTATGTTATTTTGAGCAGCTGGTCATTTCTACATCTCAATAAGCATGAATATGTGCTTCCGCGTGGAAACCATACGGTTTTTCCCTATCTTTGGGAATGAAAATATGGCAAATCTGGTGCTAGGTTATGTTATGTAGGAAGTTATTTAAAAATGTAAATACTATACAGTTGGTGGCAGATAAACCTGAGTCCCTTGTCTGACCCCGACTGTACATCCTAGCATGTGAAGCTACAAGCTACCCAAATAAATTGCTAATTCGTCGTTGCTATCGCTGCTTAAGATCCAAGCAGGGTAACATGGCACATGAGTAAATAATATGAAGAGTACCGACCTTCGACCTGCTTGCCCGCGGCGGCGGCGGCGGCCGAGCCCAGCACGGAGCCGAGCGGCGCGGCCGCGAACGCCGCGGTGCCGAACTGAGCCGCGTACGCAGAGTTCAGAGGTTCCGCTGCTGACCCTGCAAGGCAAACCAATTAAAACAATCGTGCTTGGATATGGATCACTTCTTTCTTATGGGTTCCTACAAACCTACGATCTGTCGGATAGAAAGGGATGCACTTATTTAATAGAAAAGGCAGACCTTACTTTACTACTATATATTTCTACATCTATTAGCCGATAGAATGCAGTGTTATGGCAAAAATTTGTTAGTGGATTTTATTACGCGAGATTCAAAAGAAGAAATAATTTTCAGTGGAATGCTTCATATGGCTTCCCTGTATCTGGCTATCAGCTTTTGACAACATGGCGACTACGACTCGAGGGTAGTTGTGTGATAGCTTTGGGGCGTCCGCTGCGTTGATCACGCGGCGGATCCACCCGTTTCAGTCACAAATCTTACGAACGAAAGAGATAGAACAAATCTGTCGCAGGTATAAAAAAATATATATATTTTTGTCACATGCAAGATTTATAAGTACACGCACGCACTATATTCGGATACTCAGCTAGACTAAAAACTATTACAAATAAAATCGTTCGCGTGATAATGTTAAAATAAACTATGTACTAACTGGTATTTGAAACTATGTATGTATGTAATATGTCTGTTACCTATACCTACTATCTACCCATATTTATACCCATAAGTAGATATAACATATAAGAAATATATATATATATATATATATATATATATATATATATATATATATATATATATATATAAGATAGAGATATAAGAAAAATCGTAATTTCATTACTTGTTTACATTTTTATAGTTGTTTTAGAGAAAAACAAAGGTTTTAGGTAGGTACACTAAACTATTTAAAATTAGCTTAAAAAGAAAAGAAAAGCTTAAAAGTCTTAAGCTAACTTTACAAAACAAAGTAGCTAAGCCTATTTTTACTTAATTAACTTAAACTTATATACTTATCGAAGGTTGGTTCAAATAAAAACACAAATATTTTCATGCAAGTAAGCTACCATATGAAAATAAACTTTTCCAATTAAAATAATGGTTTAAATCGGAAAAGAATCGCACGTTTAAACACAATAATTTATTAGGGAAAGTTTAGGACATTGAAATATTTGTTCTCAACTTGAAACAAACAAACAAACCTCATATTTATCATTAGACATAAATCATTCGTAATCCAGTTAATAATTTCATTAACTTAAGCACTTCCATGCAAGAAACAATGTTAATTCGACACAAAACATAAAAGGAGTTTTTGCAAATAAATAAAAAGTACCTGTTTTAGGTGTTACATCCCCATCCCCATTCGACATCGACAAAAACGTGAAAAAGGCAGTCGCTTGAGAAAATTGTGATTGTGTATCTACATATTTATTACTTATACATTCATTTTAAACACTAGCTGAATCCCGCGGCATTACCCGCATAATTGTTAAAAAGAAAAGTTTTTATGCACAGTAGCGCCATCTACTTTATAAAGCGTTATTGACTATCAGAATTTTTGACCAAATTCTACGGGAATCGCGTACGTTACGAGACAAAAGAACCCTTTGTGTTAATCTGCTAACGCAATACAAAATTTCAAATAGGTAAAATTGGCCCAGCCGTCTGAGCATGAAGAAATAATAAACTTAGTAACAATCTTTCGCCTTTATAAGTGGGATTACTGCAATCTGTCTAATCATAATTTTTCCAAGCCACCATCTTTTTCACGTCCTTGTCTATGTCTAATAGGGATGTGACACAACATTGATTTCAGCGCGAGTGTTTTGTCCAAAAATATGAAAACTACAGCTAGTATCTACTTTATAAGAATTTTGCATCATATTATAATGAAAAAGCAAAAGTAGTATTGGGTTATGCACGCGACCGTCATTACTATTTCTCAAATTTTCGCAAAGATAAGAATCCATTTTATTCTTGGACTTTAAGATGTTTTACGTTAACTAATTTTGATGAACACTAATCGAAATAGAAGTAAATATTAAAATGTAAAATTCATAGTAATTAGGAATGTTAACGGTACTTATTATTTATTGCGACATCCAACATGAATATTAAGAAAATATAATAGAAATTAACTTTTTACAAAGAAACAGTGACAAACATTTTTTGTAAGTAAAATACACACTATTTTCGACTACATTATGACATTCGATTAATTTTATAATATTTTAGTAGAAATCTCGTCAGAACAAACAGAAAGAATAGAATGGTTTGGTGTTGATCGACAATAATTTATTTCAGAAATTTCCAAAAATGAACCTAAGCCAAATCGATACACAATTTGTATGGGTCAATGGTATCTATAATTATTCTGATGGGATCAAATATTGTTTGTATTTTGATATTGGTAATTCGAATGATTGATTAATGATTTGAAATAATTGAAACGATGTTCAGTATTGTTGACTGAATCTACAAATACCTAAACTGCACAGACACATTATAATTGACTTGCCAGAGAACCATTAAAAACTACATGTAACCATACACGAAATATATAGTCTGTCCGCACCGCGATGTGTCACCGCGAGGTATGTATTTATCCTCGCGAATTAAATTCCGTACTCGTATTGGCGACCTCGGTGGCGCAGTGGTAAAGTGCTTGCCACTGAACCGAGAGGTCCCGGGTCATGATGTAAAATGTTTTTTTCTGATTGGCCCGAGTCTTGGATGTTTATCTATATGTATTTGTTATAAAATATATTATCGTTGAGTTAGTATCCCGTAACACAAGTCTCGAACTTACTTTGGGGCTAGCTCAATCTGTGTGATTTGTATTTATATCGTACTAGCTCGTGAATTTTTTACCGTCTGTGTGAATATTCTAGTAAGATTCTGATCAGAATCGTGAAAGATCGCATTGTGGACCTGGTTTCTCAAAAACAACGTACTTACCTACCAACGACCAGTTCTGACGAGCTTTCTACATCAATGAATATGAATTTCAAACGGGAATAAAATTAAAAATTAACAAGCAAACCACATACCCTATTTACAATGTTGAAACAGACAATTGTTCATACATGTTTAATCGCACGGTCGGCTTTCCATCGCCGGTTTTGTATTAAAAATATATTGTACATTCAAGCGACGCCAGGCAATTTACCTAGTGTAATGCGAACATAAAATTCGAACCAAGCCAAAATTGGACTCGTAACGGGTGAGACAAAACCGTTTTAAATTTTCATTTTAAATGAATTAAATAAGTGGTTTTTGTTGGCCACAGATAATAAAATTAGTATTAGGTATTTGTAATCAGATAGATAGATCCTGAAGTAAACGCTCAAGCTGTTGGCAGAGACCTTAATTACCAAGTTGTAACTTGTTGGAAAGAGTTAAAATATTGGAATGGCGTTCTTAAAAATTCGTCTCTCAATAATTAAATTGTATTCTCACTATAAGTAGGTAGAATAATCACATTAACGTCAGTCAATGTCAGAAAACAAAAGACAATCAATGGTGCTATATAAACGGATCTGTCTCACATATCAGAGGCCACAAGGTCATTCCATGAAACACACAATCGATGCCATGTTTTACCTGTGATGTTAGTCTTTCCGAGAAGACCTGAAGGGTGAAAAACGTTCATCGTTAATTATTTCTCTTTTAATACAATATCCGACCTGAAATAGGAAAGTTTCGTACAAAATGGATCGTTACAGTTTTTCGTCGAGTTAATCTTATATATATCTCTCTCTCATCATCGCTTTCTTCTTCTGCCTTAAAGCGGAGTTCGGATTTAGCTTTCTACTTTCTCACTTCCACATCGCACGATCTTAGGCATCCTTAATTGTCAGACCATTGTCATGCATGACACTAAGCCAGCAGTAATTTACTTTGCCTTTTTTGCCTGTGTTGCCAGGCCAGAGCCGCTGGAGCCAGACATTTGTTCTGCTCGTAATTCGCTGGTTAACGCAAGGCGTCGTGTTAATCTTAGTTATAGTGGTCCAATTAGGACAGGTTTGTGCAATTTTATTGAGGTAATTGTCGGGCGGCGTACGAATTCGGGGAATTTAGTGGAAGAGCAAAAGAAATGACAATTAACGGCGTTTTTGTCCGTATGTCAGAATATAACGAGGGTACAGAATAAAAAAAAAACTTATTGTGGTCAAAAAATTACTTAAAACTAACTCTACTGCCAACTTCCAAAGTGCAAGTGAAGAAGAAGCGGCGCAAGAAACTTCACCTCAGCCTTCGATGCATCTTGGTTGTCTGAATAAATGCTTTTTCAATTTCAATTTCAGTTTTTTCCAAAGACGGCAATTGACTAATATAATATGGAAATATGTCTAGTCCATTGTTGAGGATGCTTTCTCCCAAAGATGAGATTTTCTTTTGTTCTTCTTGATGATTCTTGTTGTCATCTCAGACCGCGTTACGAAAACCTTTGCTTTGCGAGATATTAACGAAATTACTAAGAGCCGTAGGTACGTATACCTCGTAAGCCTGAAGGACCAACAATGGATAAATAGTCTGTAAATATTACTGTATTTGAAGAAAAATCGCTTTACAATATAGCAGTATTATACCTATTAGTCACTTCGTACGACATCTACGGGAGAATATGGAGTGGTCCTATTCTAGGGCGGAACCACACGTCAACTATTCTGTGTGTTGGTATTCTGTACTCTCCATAACTTCCTCTTAACAATGGCGGACGGACGTGCTTTACAAATCCCGTTAATGAGGGCATTTTCATTCCGTCGGGAGTTGCGTGACGTCACTCGGACCCTATTCCCCGAATGTTTCCAGTAATGAGCCCATCGGTATTAGCTGAAGTGGAAGTTACAAAACGCTTTAGGTAGGTTGGTATACCTACAAGTGTCCTCCATAAGAATAAAACGACATGGTATTATTAGCGATCAATTCTTATGGATTTTGTTTTAGGGTACGCAAAAACCGTCACTGACAACAGACTTTAGAAAGGTTTTTATTTTAACTGCCCATATTATTCAATCAAGTATCTGATTAACTATAACGCAAGAAAGAAATCATGAATCTTTTCGATTGATTACATAGGTAAAGAACTAAGGTAACTAAGGTTAAAACCATAAAAGTTTTTAGCATTGTAGCTGTTAGCTTTATTTATCTATGGTATTATAGGTACCTACTGTTTTACGTGTATTGAAGTCGAAAATAAACGCGTCTGCTGAACCTACTGTTTTACTAAAATAGTTTTGTGTATTGTAGTCGAAAAGAAACGCGTCTGCTGAAATCTAATAAGTTTAGACTGTATCTAAAGTTCGTTCTGGTGTAAAATAACTAGTTGAGCAAATAACATTTAGGTTTAATGTTGGCCACATCGCACAATGTCCCGTGCAAACTGACGTGGCGCCACATAAAACTGAAGACTTCTCGGATTTAATGTAGAATGTAGACTAATTTATGGCCGGATTCTCGAAAAACTAAAAGCAGTGTCCGACGGAATACCTTCTGGTATCGGCCTTAAAATCTAATTTTCCATTAAACTATCGACCTGTAGACATTCGATTTTCCTGTATAACTCGTAAGGTGTCAAAAAATATGTTTCTTTGCAAGAAAAAATATTGATTTGTTCGGAGCCCATGGTTTGGTTGTAGCTAATAATGTCGACTCCTTACTTTCAGTCGGACGCTTAACCAAAATAATAAAAGAATTACGGTCTGGGGTAAATGAACCTAACTTATCACCAAACCGATCAGGGTTATCTGTCTCCTGTTATACTGTTCTCAAAAAATATATAATACATGGTAGATACTAAGAATTACTTTGAACAAGATTAACAACTACTTTAATAAGTATAAGTACTGGACTATTTTCCACAGCGGAAAAATAATCCTTAATATAAGTAAATAAGGTTGCTTACATAACTGCGGCGCCGCGGGCTGAGGCGCGGCGGCCGGCGCCTGCGACACGACGGGCGGCGCCATGGCGGCAAGCGCGGCCAGGTTCTGCACCGACACGGGCGCCAACATGCCGCCCAGCTGCTCCGCGCCCACCGCGCCCGCCGCCAGCCCCGACGTGCCGAACCCGATCTCCGGGTAGTTTACACCTGTGGGGACAAAAGTGACGACCTCAGTGGCGCAGTGGACTTTACGTCTTCTTCTTCTCAGTCGTATACTCCTGACGGAGTGGTCGTGGTTATGGATCATCCGTTATGCTTGTTGCGGCTTTTGTGATATTTCTCCACTTCTCCCTATTCATGGCACTACGTGTAGGTACACTCCGTTAGCGAAACCTAGTTGTAAAGTACTTGCCTCTGAACCGAGAGGTCCCGGGTTCGATCCGGGTCGGGTTATGATGGAAAATGATCTTTTTCCGATTGGCCCGGGTCTTGGATGTTTATCTATATATGTTTGTTATAAAATATAGTATCGTTGAGTTAGTATCCTATAACAGAAGTCTCGAACTTACTTTGGGGCTAGCTCAATCTGTGTGATTTGTCCTAACTATATTTATTTACTTTTAAAAGAGAAACGCTTTCTCCTCTTGTCTTCTCGTGTTGCATTTGGGTCAAAATCCATCTGCGGGTATTAACACCTAGGGGGCGAAAATACTTTAGCGAAAAACCTCTGCCGCTATGTCTTGGCTTTATTCGGGGCTGTGACGTCGCGACAGCTGTGACGTCACAGCCCTTGCCGGGATGGATTTTACAATCTTCTGAATTTACTTAGGTAGGTATCAGCTGCCGAGTCTATATGACCATTAGTCTTCTCGTACAACATCCTCCTGTAAAACTCAACTTCGTTGTAAATATCTATGGTAAGGGTCGTGATCCTTACGACCTTACTATGCAGTGTAGTGAGTGAGTGTATTATGTTAGTTAATATATGCGAAACTAATTTGATTAAAAGTAACTTGGGAAATAGACATTATTGATGATGAAATTATCTATACTAATATTATAAAGAGGTAATCGTTTGTGAATTTGTGAGTTTGTATGTTTGAGGCGGGCAATCTCCGAAACTGCCGAGCCGATTTTAAAAATTATTATAATTAAATTATAATATTTTTTAAATTAAATTATAATGATTTTATAATTAAATTACCATTTGAAAGGTATATTATTCAAGATTGCTATATGCTATATTTTATCTCAAAATTCCTACGGGAGCGAAGCCCCGGGCAACATCTAGTATGCTATATATTAGGGATTTCGCATATTATATCAATAATAAGTATCTAATATGTGAAAAACCTAAACAAAGTCATGTTTGTGAATAAAAATACAAACCACGTTTCCAATCAAGGTATTATGTTGGCTCGTATTGCAGCGGAGTTCAAAATTAATTAATAGCCTCCGAGAAGTCATAGAAACTGCGACCGGAGTGGAAACCATACCAGTACCTACCTGTTCGGCGACGATTTCAAGCTAGAAATGTTAAAAGCTTCTCTAAATTGCTAGTGAAATTCTTTTAAAAATTAAACCTATTTATTACACGTAAATTTTATCATAATTTTGGTAGAAATGTACAGATCAATTTATCTTCTACTATCATCTAGTCTTCTTACTTCTATTCGGATCCGAGAAAACGTTATATTGGGAAAACGTTTGTATGTTATCGTAGAAGAATATTTTTTAAATAATTTATATTAATGGAGTAAATAAATCGACACAAATGTCAAAACTAACAAAAATACACAAATGTGTAGTATGTGTGGTTACTAGATAATTAAGAATAAGAATTATTTATTTCTCGAAAAGAATTATATGCGTATAAAATAACAAATGATCCCACACTAGGCCAGGCCTGCGTCGCGGCCGTCGAGCACAACATGGCGCGACAATATGTAAAAAAATTAGTTTATTTAAACAGTACCATAAACATCTAGTAACTTCACGTTTTATTTAATCTTACCCTATTCTAATTAATATTTTAAAAGCTTTTAGTTTGCTTGTTTGTTTATTATCTCTTCACGCATTACCTGTTTAAGAAATCTTCTTAAAATTTTGCTAAAGTATACCTATGTAATTTGAAATTTAGAAAGTGTTCCCGTGAGAAATTTACACAGGCGAAGCCGCGGGCTAAAGTTAGCAGTAGTCCAATACTTTTTTGCAAGGGGAACGGACATTTCGAACCCAGTACCCGGTAACCCAGGTCCTGTGGAGGGTAGCCAAATGGAGAAAAAACAGGATAGATCAAAATATTCTTTATTTTTAAGATAATTCACTTCACAAGCATACTACGAATTGATCCCCATGTCCACTGCGCCCACTTCTGTTTTTTCTCTTATACGAATTCAAATATATTTTATTTTTAAAACAATAATTACTAACTGCCAGAACGTGACCATAGAGTAACCACATTAATGTGCCTACTAATATTTCTCTCGCTAGCTCCACAGAATATAGAATGGCTCTCATTTCTATTAAAGCTCTTCGCTCGAATGCCCTCTTGTAAAACACAAACAAATGTCGCGAAGGAAACTCAAAGGAGAATTTTAAAATAAATAGAAATAAAGCCTTTGCACAAACAACCTAGACTACATCATTAGACGGAACATACTGATATTATCAACATATAAACAGGCAAGATTTCCTTTCAAAGTTATTATAGGATTCAAAGAAATTTTATTGATAAATTTTGATACCAAAATAACAACCATTTTGCTACGTAGCTCTATAAAGGACATATTCGTAGGTTATTGCGGGCCTAAAAATTATTATAATTTCAAATTACCGATGATTTATAATTAATTTTATATAACTGCTTCGCCCACAAGTCATTGACGAAGTAAATATAGTAGCGCTAACAGATACTTGTTTTTAGTAGAAATTTGTTAATAATAATAATAATAAAATACTTCTGACTAGCCTGCTACTGTATACACGTCCTCTCAACCTATCGCCGGTTGACTGTAAGAGATCCCTACATGGGATAAGTCCGCCGTTGTACAATGTATCTTTCTTGTATTAATTTTGATTAATGTACTTATTTTCGTGCAATAAAGTTATTACAAACAAACAAAATAGTTACTAAGGCATGTCATTCATACCTACTCCGGCACTCAAATTACATTAAAATTACATTAAATCCATTGCTCAAATTTGACGTGAAAGAAAAACAGATAAACACTTTTTTTAAGATTATTATAAAAGTATGGTTTGACTTAATATTTTTTCCAGATAAGATATCACATTTTATTTCCCTAAGTAGGTTCCAGTTCCTATCATGTTTTTATAACTTTTTCTATAGAGAAAACCATAATCCAGCCCTGAGGCTGCGAAAAAGGTGAAATTAAGTACTATGTTTTTAAAGAAAGCATGTCTATTACGATTCTTACATTGTGTTTTAACATTGTTGCACACAAACTTACATTTGTCTCTCAGACATATTCTAAAGTTGTTAAATCCGAAAGCCACAGTTTGCATAATATTTTGTTGACGATAAAACAACTCCGAAAAGACAAATACAGGTTTATACTCTTTTGAAAAGCATCTCATCATTTCCCATTTATTATTATATGTAAGTACCTATTTGAATTGGAGAGCGCAAAAGTTTTATTAAGTACAAGAAGGAAAGTCAGTTGCCACATTTTTATCTTCCCCTGTTTACCTTACCAAGTAAACTTTACTTAACCTTTATTAACCGTAAAATAAAATTGCAGTAGAAACAGATAAGCATGATGCAGGAGGCAACAAATGCAATGGAGACATGTAAAGCGAATCTTCTGAACAATAACAACTAATAACTAATATCGGGGCACACATTCCACGTCTGTCGAAATTGAGACACAATATGGCCTGTGGTGATTAACGTCCTTTCGCTCGGCTCAGCTAAAATCTACGTAAACAAATGGAATTCTCTATTATACAAGGATTACCTACCTTGTAATAACGTCGAGCCCTGACCCTGCAGTAGTTGCTGTTGCAGTCCGACAGCTTGAATCTGCTGCAGCAGCTGCAGCTGCGTCGGCGACAGCGCCGCCTCGGACGCCAGGTACGTCGTGGGGGCCACCGGCGCCGTCAGGCTCCACAGGCTGGCCTGCATCGCCTGCAACTTCTTCTGCTCCTTCTCTTTCTGCGTGTCTGCGAATTTCACTACGAGGGGGGCGGAACATCCGTCCATTGTTTGGCTGTGGTGCAGCGCCTGAAACGGTAAAGGTAAAACAGTAAAGCATTAACGCTGGATTTAGTATATAACCTCAATATTGAATGCTTTAATGAAAGAAACAGAAATAAGAAAAGAACGGCATGTTCTTTTTTACAATTTTTAGTCTTCAATGGCCTTTTCTTAAACATAAGTCACAGTGACGCCTTTGCTGTACCTACTTTCCTTAATATATTATCTTTAGGCGCTGTGGCTAAGAGAGAAGAAGCTATTAAACTTCCTGATCCTAGAAGAAAATCACTAATCTTGATGACATACCCTCCCGTGGATGTAAAACGAGGTGTCTAAGGGACACAAAGCCTTGGTAGCTTATCGGAAACAACATCATTCCCAAGGAGGATTGACGTGAGGGGGCGGCAGGTTGTAAATGTAATGGAGGTACTAATTTAACGCTGACTCCGCGCTTCGCGGCGTCACAACTTCGAACACGAGAGGACAAAAGAGAATCTCACCTTGATGGCAGCAATAGCCGCCTGCTTAGACACGAAGGTCACGAAGGCACAGCCCTTGCTCTGCCCCTGCGCATCTCGCAGCACCGTGCACTCCTCGATGGCGCCGTGGCCGGCGAACAGCGCGCGCACGTCGTTCTCAGACAACTTCTTGTTTAGCATACCCACGAACAGTTTCCGTTCTGGTGACAAATGAAAATAGAATATTAATTAATGATTTGATGAAAATTGCAACAGATGCCTATAATTTTTCTTTGTCAGTTAAGTGGGACGTCGTTTGTCGTCGTCGTTTCGGCTCTGGACAGTAACTGGTTCAAATATTGTCGTATTCTTTTTATATTGTCGTAATACTTATATCTTTTATTTTATTTTGTAGTGACAATCAGATGTTCAAATCCGTTTACAATGTGTTAATTTGATAGTTTGTACACGTGTCTACTGATTATGAAATATAAATAAATAAATATATTAGGACAAATCACACAGATTGAGCTAGCCCCAAAGTAAGTTCGAGACTTGTGTTATGGGATACTATAACTCAACGATACTATATTTTATAACAAATACATATACCCGGGCCAATCACAAAAAGATCATTTTCCATCATGACCTGACCCCGGGACCTCTCGGTTCAGTGGCAAGAACTTTACCACTGCAAATAAATAAATAACATTATAGAGATAAATAAATAAATAAATAAATAATGGTTTTAAAAACCTTGACAAAAAGTCGTGATAATTTTTATGCTTTCATCTTTACAACATCTCATAAAGATGTAATTGAGATAAAATCAGCTGCATCAGCTTACGTCTCGTCATAAATTTCTCAATAAAACTGGTATTCAGATGTTTTAAGTACATGCATGCCCTGACACCGTTGTTACTAGGAAAACATGCTTATAAAACACATGACTATAATCTAAGCCTTATTTGGATATTACATTTCTTTCATGCTATGCGTAATTTTAAATCCCTAAAGCATTGAGCAATTGAAAATTTACAGAAATACTATAATGTCTCGTTAATTAAAGAACAATCTTATTATATTTCCATATTTCCAAAAGCCTCATAGATACACAAGCGGTAAGATCATGACATATTCATTCAGCCATCAAATATTTGCGTTGGACAGACGAGTGCATCGTATACGCCGAACACACAGCAGCAGAAATCCTCACGTATGATCCTGAAATATGTAGCTTTGATCCCGATGCTCGGCTAAGTGCGAATTTACGACGCCACGCTCTCTCCAAAGCGCAAAATACTTACATATGCTTCCATGCATACCAATTCCGATTTAACAACTTGGGAAAATCACAAATTTCGCCATCGAATCGGGAACCACCATTAACGCGAATAGAAATTTCAACGTGTCGATGGATGTTTCAAAGGAAATACAATGTATAATGCGTAAAATTCAACATTCGGTATTCGGTCCAAACCCCTGAGGGGGAAGTGGGGCGAAATTGAAAAGGTAGGGGCCGTCTGTTACAAATATTTCATGCCCGCAAAATCAGCACTCGCACGGAGATTAGCATGAAAATGGCGCGAGAAAACGAGACGAGATCTCGTGAAAAACCCGCAGTGAGAAGCGAGGATGCCCTAATTTCCACCGCTTTGCTTTTTACACAGGATGAATGTTTAAATTCGAGAGATCAACACACAGGAAAACACCTAGAACCTCCAGGGATTCGCAGTGCAAATTACGCGCGCTACTACGAATTTTGAACCGTTCCGTGTGAATTCTTAAATGGATTTAGATTAATAATTCAATTGGTGAGTTTTTCTCAAGTGTGAGGATTGAGCTGATAGGATTTGCGAAATGAAAATCTCATTTATTAATACCCAAAAAAATTGATCGAGCTACTTCAAAGTTTTCTTGTACATACAATGGGATACAAGAACATTTATATATATCATTCAAGATCTGGGCTCATCTGAAAAAATGTAAATTTCCATATTGTCTTCATCATGATCCATTGATCTCTACAATCCTTCAACCGAATCCTTCAAAAGCAAACATTGCTTTTGAACTAATACAATTTCGTAACAGAGTAATATTAGCCAGATCTATAACTACAAGTCCACCAGCTTGCATTATATAACTAGGCACATACCTACTAACATAACAGGGTAAATAGCTCTTGCCCTGCGGTCAGGTCGGTGCACAGCAAACAGACTAAATATACAGGGCAACGTTCCACGCATGGAAGACGTGTCGTTACCTACAAAAAGCTAAGAGCCTCGGCTCTGAAAGGAGCACGAGTAACTAAGTGAACATAAGAACAGAAATGCCATTAAAAGTAGCTCCATAAAGAACCCTGGCACTACTAATTAGAATATTTAAAGCGAATCCTCTTAAACGGGGAGCGTAATCAGTTTAAATGCAGAAGTAATTGTGTGCTTAGCACAAATAACATTTTAAAATGTTAATGCCTTAAGTGCGCCATCGGGTCGGTAACGGCATCGTTCGTTAAACAATTTACATAACCTCTTGACTGGGAGGGAGCCGGTGTTATTTGTTTCATAATATAACGAGGTACAATTTACTGCATAATAAAGAGAAGAGAAATGCGTTCTAGGTAGCTGTTGGCACGCTACATTGTGGTAGTTTGAGAACTGTTAAGATTTAATTTGAGAAGATATTATGCTGCGAATGTGGTTATGAGTTTGTGTTTCTCGTATTCCTCTCGTAGATGAATATACAAACTATAATATAATTTTACACTCAAGAAATACATTTCCCTTATCAAACTCAACGAGATTTTCGCCAAAGACAGTATATAGGTTGAACTAACGCGAACTATTAAAACAATTTCCCAACTAGGTGTATACCCGCACTTACTTTTCACGATGTTTAATTTGATTCTCATAAATTCTATAATCCTTGTACATTAATATTATATAGAAATAGATCTTTTTAACCCGTTGCCTAACAAACAAAAGTCGCAATTTCAAATTGTCGTAATAGAATTCCAATAAAAGGTAACGCGGGCCGTTGTCAGTTTTAATGCTCCGCTTCAAACACAAATAAGACTCGTCCCAAAGGGGATTCATTCGAAATTGTATTTATTGTATTCTGATCTAACAAAACTTAGTCAATTATCTTTATTCACGAATTCGGAAGTCACCATGAAAGAGGGGAGTTGCCAGGGAGGTATATTCAATTACGCTGTCAAGAAAGCTGCGCCTCTTAAGGATACACAAACAATTGTGCCGAACATGGTATACGCAGATAATGTAGACGCCTCAAGCGCAATTTCCGCGGGTGAAAATGAAGCTTTTGTTATTTTTGCACAGTGCTTTACACAAACACCAGTTTGTATGAAGCAACATGCCTTCAGCTAAACAAAACATAATTGATAGAATAAATTAATAAGCTCAATAGCGGTGTTGCAGGCGTGCAGTATTCGTACAATGGTTCTATTTATCACTAGATGGCAGTTTAATTTGAATGTATGTATATTGCTAGCGAAACCTTAAGACTGCAGCAGTATTACTAGTACACTTTAGTTCGGTGCTACTCACGCTGGCACTAAAACCGAATATCACGACACGAGCATTACCCAAATACCGCCATCATCCTTGATAACAGCCCGGTATAAGTTCTGCTTAAGGGCGCATTGTGCCGGGAACAGGGTTACGCACTCACCGTCGAACTAAACGTACGACTTCCCGGGTGTTTATTTTATGGGCGCCATATTGCCCGTTTGGAGTGGCTCGATCGCCACGTGATCTTGGAATATTTTTTCTGTTAGCAATTTTTTCGCCACAATAACTTCTTTCGAAGAGCAACAGTTATTATTTTTCAATTTATTTCGTCGTATTCTTATTAGCGATAGATCTCCTATCCTATACATACTTTTTTTAAATAGTTTAAAACAGATTATTAATTAGTTTTCTATACTCGCAGTCAAGTTTCCGACTTTCAACTTTAGTTTGTTCCGATTTTTGTGTTAGATAAAAGTAGGTACAATATAGTTTATAGAGTACCATTAACTTCTAATGACAAAATGGCGCAAATTTCAATAAGAGACGCATGGAAGGCGTGTGAAGAAAAAGGTTTCGTCTATCTCTGTGCCAAATTACATCAAAATCGGTCAAGTTGTTTTTGAGTTTATTCATTACAAACAAAGATACAAATCTTTTCTTTTCATAATATTAGTATGGATGTCTAGAGGCCCGTCCAAAACCATAATAAAATAGACTTTCCTCAATCATCGATATATTGGTGAAAACCGTAAAAAAATCGTTCGTCCGGATGTAAGGATGTGTTGCGTGAATTCGAAACGACAACGTCCAGTTCAACCAGTTGTCTAGTTGTACATTATCTTGTAACAAAAAAAAAAGAGATCAAATACATTATTTACATATAATTTGAAATATATTTTCATGTTCTGGAAAATTCTGAAGTATTAAGGTTACATATTTAAATAAACCAATATAACTAGGTACGTGCCATTTTTAAGACACTTGACAGCTAATGACACCTTTACATATTGCTGTAGCAATATGTAAATGATGTCACACACAGCAACGTAACATTTCTGAAATAACAACCTTCGTCATTCACACAAAGGTTTATTTATTGTAATTACGTTTTAAAACTTGTTAATTATCCGTGTGGTTAGTCTTTCGAGAAATAACCTGTTTAACACTGACAGTTTTACATCTACGACAGGATGACAAATCGTAAAGTTTTTTTTTTTACCGAAAATGCCAAAACATGGTGAATTCATCAGATTTTCAAAGTCATCGGACTAAACCCACCACATGAGAGAGAAAGAGAGATAAACTAGGACACTAACTACATAACCAAGCCACCAAAAAGGAAGCATATCCATCTATATCTATCTATCTAATCACACAGATTGAGCTAGCCTCAAAGTAAGTTCGAGACTTGTGTTATAGGATACAAACTCAACGAAACTATATTTTATAACAAATACATATTATAGATAAACATCCAAGACCCGGGCCAATCAGAAAAAGATCATTTTTCATCATGACCCGACCGGGGATCGAACCCGGGACCTCTCGGTTCAGAGGCAAGCACTTTACCACTGCGCCACCGAGGTCGACACTATATATATTCATCACATAGAATTTATTAAGTGGCATTACAAGAAGTTGTGTCAACTATTCTTAAAAAAGGTGAGGCATCTTGCAGTGTTGCAGCCGTGTGACGAACAATATAAACAATACGCGCATAAGTTTTAGGAATTTGGGACGGTCGACGAGCTAACGCAAAGTCCTAGGTGAGCGATAAACGCGGCAAGGAAGCGCGACGCGGATCGCTCAATATCAATCGTATGGATGGTGAAAAAGCTTCTCCTTGTGTATTCGGGAAGTTAAATGAATGAACTGTATACGGAAAGGTGAACCGTTGGTATATCAGAAGAATTGTTGAAACTTTAATAAGTCCGATATAGACACGCCCGTCTCCCTTCGATTTCGAGTGCAGCGGCGACTGGCTTAGATCTTCTCGACAGTCGGGCGTCTTCTAGTGGTTGTGCTCGTTTTTTTGGTAAGAAACCGGGAGACAACCCATCTTTGGCTTTTGCCAAGCACCCCGCGTTCCTTGTGGATTTTGTCACCATAGTCACTGATGTACCTACGCACAGCGCGCAGCATTGTCTTGTAGCGTTCTGCCGCACACCTATGTTGCCGAGTATTGTCGAAGGTAAACGAAGGTGCGAACGGTGAGCGCGTGACACAACTGACACACTTCACAATGGTTGTGTGGTGGTTTGACGGCTCCTCCACATTATCGGCGAACTGTCGAATACCTAAGTAGGTACAGCCATAATTAAAACGCACTTTCAATGAAATTGATGAGAGAGTATGATTACCTAATCATGAATGTATGATGTATGATGAATGTATTGCCGACTATACCTATAGTAGTAATACATTCTCAGCAGGCACATCGCCAAACTTGGCGGCTTCCACATACATACATTTTAAATTTTCTCTTGTGGTAAAAAAAGGTCGCATACAAATCAATCTATACTATTATTGTAAAGAGTTTGTGAGTTTATGACTTTGTGAGTTTGTATGTTTGAGGCGGTTAATCACCGAAACTACCGAACCGATTTCAAAAATTCTTTCACCATTAGAAAGGTACATTAACCAAGATTGCTATAGGCTATATTTTATCTCAAAATATCCACTCAAACGCCCCGGGCAACATCTAGTCATTAATATTTGTCAAAGATTGGCACAATAATACAAATGTTACATTATTTGGTATAGCACTATACCAAATAATGTAACATTTGTATTATTGTGCCAATTGTATTATAATTGCTATGTATAGCATACAAATATTTATTCACATGCTACAAAAACTGCGTAATGTACCTAATACGTACGTTCATTCAAATAGGCATCTGTGTGAGTTCGCCGATAATGTAATAGCCGGCACGACATGAGAGCGAGACGAAAGATGCATGATTTTTCATTTTTCTTTTATGCCAAATGTAGACTCTAATGGAGCTTCGCGTTTCACAGCCCGTATGACGATACGATAGGTGGTGTAAGACGGGTGTACATTTGTTTTACGATCGCATTAAAATGTGACCAAAACCTCTTTGTACTTTGTACTTAGATAAAATATTTCGCAACTTGAGATTTTTGTGTGGGTTTTTATTATTATGAAAAACTTGTGTGTCACACTTTCACAGCTTTTTCACTCATATACAATAGCTGATCAAGTGACAGCCCTAAAATAAAGGGGTAAATATTATGAGTCCGCAGTGGTAATTTGTTGTTAGCAGCGTTTATTTTTACAATTTGTCTCGGTCGAGTACATACAATGATGGTAGATCAATATTGCTTATAGGGACCAACACTGTTCAAATGAGTTTCTTTCGGCATTTCTTCTCAGCAGTGGTCGTTCCGAAATGCCAGTAGTTTCTAGCTTGTGAGAAATAACTATAAATTTAAAGATTGACGAGAAAAAGTGCCTGCGAAGGTCTAATTTCTGAATAAATGATTTGAATTTGAATTTGAATTTGCTTGTGAAGGTACGATTTCATCGACCCCCGATCCTCGCGATCCAGGTTGCAGCCTAATTAGCGCAAGGGTTAATCAGACCCTGTTCATGTCGTCTAAAAAATCCGCTATTCGCCAAAAATCCTCAAAATCAAAATCAAAATAAATTATTCAGAAATTAGGCCTTCACAGGCACTTTTTCACGTCATATTCTAAATTAAATGATGTTTACCAAAGCTACAAACTACTAGCATTTCGGAACGACCACTGCTGAGAAGAAATGCCGAAAGAAACTCATTCAAACAGTGTTGGTCCCTATTATGCCAGAAGGGCTTACCATTTTTTAAATATAAATTTATGTATAATTTTTTATCAGTTATTACTGATAACAATGTAAGTACACAATAAAGTACATGGTCAAAAGGTATACTGAAACATATTATGATTGTGATCAAGTGTTGATGAAAGGAAAATATATATACCTATATATATATATGTATAATTAACCAAACAAAAAAATACTTTTAATTAAAGATCGAGCTGACCAGTTCCCCCCCGGCAGCACCAACTACTACAGCTACAACTTTTGAACGGCTGAACCGATTTTCATGAAACATGCCTAAGAACACTCGCAATAAAATTATCTAAGACACAATAATGACACAAAATTAAACGAAAATCGGGTCATCCGTTTGGGAGCTACGATGCCACAGACAGACAGACAGACACGTTTAACTTATAACATTACTCTTTTTGCGTCGAGGGTTGAAAAATAATTCAAATTAGTTTGTATGAGCGTCTCGGCCGAAAGCGAGTTATGTTTATAACATGACCGGACCCGGAAAATAAACTCTAACTTTTTTCTCTCTCCGTCTAAAGCTCCATTGAGGAGAATGCCTCAAAAAATTCCCAGAAACCAAATTCCGGGCAACTAGAGCGCGTGCAACTCCAGGAATTGCTACCTACTCAAATATACAATAACGCTCTATCACTAGGGCTGCTTTTACAGCAATTTCGAGATTATTTCGTGTGCGAGCGCTTTCAGTGAGCACCCGCTCAAATTTAATAAATATAATTTTATCATTTGGTAAAAGGTTAAATAAAAATAACCATATAATTAATTTGTGATTTGTAAATATTTTTTAATGTACCCTACTCATCTCATTTTAAGTAGAATGTAATTTCTTTATGAGAATAAAGTTCTTTAAACCTAAAATTGTAAATCCAATCTTACAATTTGTAAAACCATTAGAACAAATAGTTAAAAATGGTGCTCACTCAGTTCTGTCAGAGGATCAAAAGATCTTGGCGTTATATAAGTTCACGAGATTTCTAAAAACTCCCTATAGCGTTGGTTTTATTTTTTTAATTTTAAACTATATCTATGTCGAAGGATAGTCATTATCTATCATACTATCAAAAGCCGTAATTAAAAATTTACAAATGGTTTTACCCATAATCCAACACGAATTGTGTTATATTTATTACTGATAAAAAATTATACATAAATTTATATTTAAAAAATGGTAAGCCCTTCTGGCATAATAGGGACCAACACTGTTTGAATGAGTTTCTTTCGGCATTTCTTCTCAGCAGTGGTCGTTCCGAAATGCTAGTAGTTTGTAGCTTTGGTAAACATCATTTAATTTAGAATATGACGTGAAAAAGTGCCTGTGAAGGCCTAATTTCTGAATAAATGATTTGATTTGAATTAAATTAACTAAAATTCTTTAATATTTTGCCACAGTGTGCTCAGATTTTTCTGTTCCCTAGCTTAGCTGGCATGGTTCAATGTGGACGAACGTGTGAAAGTGAAAATGAAAATATATACACAATGTTAGTTCGGGTACAAGATTGCGATTGATCAGTAACTCTTTAAATAGAAGTTGGCAACCCTATCTATAACATAACCCCACAAAGTTACGTCGGTATTTTATTACTTACTAAGCGCAGAGCAATCCCTATATTTTCGCGGGATTTTAATCACGCGTGCATATTACGGTAGCTATGGCGCCCGGCGCATGTGTACATGGAATGCAACAATATGAATTTTTTCGCGAAATAATTCGCAGGTATTTTCATACAAATTGAATATAATTAGTAAAGAAAATCCAGTTTGAACAGGGAATACCTAATATGTTGTATTCTGTGTATATGACCCATCTAACGCAAATTAGATATACTCGAATACTCAAAATGCAATTGCAATTTGACAAGAAACGATAAGCCAGTATCCAAAGATTTGTGAGTTAATTACATGTCCATTGTCACAATGAGTATAACTAATTATACTAATTTTGACATTGGAAATGTAATTAACTCACTTTGTAATTATAATTTCTTTTATATAATCTTACATGCTTATTTCTATTCATTATTATCCTGTAAGAATTGTATAAATATTATTTTTTTTGTCACAGATTAGACAGGTTAGGTTAGAGGTGGTGTGACCACTAGGGATGCCGACGACCGTTCTAAGTGAAGACGAAGCTCAACGGCTAAGAAAAAATATGTGGTTCTGCGTAACATTGTCAGACCTAATATTTTTACGGATGTGGTTCCGTATCTCTCTGAGTTTCTCAAATAATAAAGTAATCTAGTAGCTGAAGTAAGCCAATAGTGCCGAGTGGCACAGACCGCCATTGTTGAACTCTTCATGTTTGACGAGACTTCATTATGTGAGGCTTTGATGTCAGTTCGTTCATTATAGCTGACACTGGCACATTCTTATGTTAACATTGTTAGCTGAGTAATGTATTCTTGGAGAATTCTATATGTGTTACAAAAATGCGAGCGGAAAAATGTATGAAAATCCAGCTCAGGGGAAAATGAAAAACATACAATCCAGCAAAAATATAATCTCAAATATAATCATATTGAACTAGTGGGCCATGTCGGCTCCGCTAGGGTAGAACCACTATAAATTATATGCTTAAACCTTCCTCAAAAATCACGCTATTCATTGGTGAAAACCGTACAAAAATCCGTCCGGTAGTTTTTCAGTTTATCGCGTTCATCGTTTATCAGATTGGGGAACATCTTTTTATAATAAGTAATGATGTAATTACAATGGATTTCATTTGGACACTTTGTGGATGAAGGATGACATTTTTAAGTTTCAGTTAACCGAGCGAAGTCTGGAGGGGCCGCCAGTACGAGTATAAATGCAAAATTTCATTATTTTGATGCGTGTTACACCTGTAGCGTGGAATATGATCAGGCAAAATTTGAAGATAACAAATTTACCAATTTCAATTTCACTGACGGGTTTCATCGTATTCGATCTTGTATCAAATTCGACACAAATTGAAACATAAGTGCCTCCCTCCCTCCAAAAACTCTTTTGTTGCCTTTTGACGTGATATAATACTGATGTAGGCACATTTAATCGCAATATTCCTCATGGCTGGCATAGTCGTATTTTCTCACGGCACACACAACTTTCTTGGCACTATTCATTGAGTGGTTTGCCATTGCCTTCTCCATTTCACACACAAGTTAATAATAATCAACCAGTTTACATGTCCTCATAATGTTTTCTTTCCCCGGAAGCAGGTAGTCAATGAAAATAACTTGAATCGGATTGGAATACAAACTCTGTGTCACGAGTAGGATTCGAGACCTGGGACCTTTCGATTCACAGACTCTTAAGCATTACACCACCACTGCTTCAAGTTGACGTGCAGTTGACCATATACATATATGGGTACATACAGATACATATATCTGTATGTATCCGTGCATATGATCTGTATTGACAGAATTTAATGCCGCTGTGATACGTGCCTGGTCATAACGAACCGATTTTGGAAGTCTAATGTGCACACACATACACACATGTCTACACATTCCATGTCAATTTAAGCCGACTAATTGGCATAATCTATGTGACTTTCTGTTTTTCATTATGGTATTTAGAATTTAGAATTTTTTAAATTTTTTTAAAAATTATTTTTATAAATAAATATATTAGGACAAATCACACAGATTGAGCTAGCCCCAAAGTAAGTTCGAGAGCTGTGTTATGGGATACTAACTCAACGATACTATATATACATATACTCGTAAAAACATACAAGACTCAGGTCAAACTGCAAAAGACTGTTTTCCATCTTGACTTGACCGGGGATCGAACCCGGGACATCCAGTGTAGGAGTTCGGCGTGATGACCATTACGCCACAGAAGTCGCCAGATCAAAACTTATGTAAATTGAAACAGGACAACGTCTGTTTTATCTAGACAACGAAATTTTGAATATATTCTATAACATATATAGATAAACATCCAAGACCCAGGTCAATCTGAAAAAGATCATTTTTTATGTTGACCTGACCGGGGATCGAACCCGGGACCTCCAGTATAGCAGTCAGGCATGATGACCATTAAGGCCAGCGTGGTCATCGTGCCCGACTGAAAGACAAAATGAACGACAAAATTTGTACTCGTTATTTTAGATATATATATTTTTTAATGTAAACAAATAAATTTAGGTGCAATTGAGAAGGTTGCTGTTCAAACAGCCCCTCTGCAAGAATTAGTCCAAGCGTCGAGTCGACCTATTGTCAATATTTGCGATCGTCCGAGCTCCGGGATCGATTGGCACCGGATAACGGATAATTCCAGGTGTCCGGAGGCTTAATTGGGATCAAGGCCCGTCGGGGCTTCCCCGTGACGTGCAATGTCTTCGTTCTCTTTATTTATCTAACGTTCGTGTGTGATTAGTTCGCAACAAATTGAGGGATTATATTAGTTTCTTTTGTTATCTATAATTCTATACTATCTCTGTCTCATTCTCGCATGTTCCCGTTTACATCCGGGGATGAGAGGCTGCAAGAAATAAACCTTAACATTTGAAGATTCGGCTGGCACCCTACATGGCAATGCTATGGTTGCCTGTCAGCTGTCAAGGTTTGTCCCTTAGCTGCCTCGTACGACATCCATTGAATGATATGGAGTGATCCTATTCTAAAACCTTTCGAAATAACACAGGCTATTTTGATAGCAGAAAACGCAAATGAAATACACTTTCAGAAAATAATAATTATTTTTTCAATTAGTTAATTATTTGTGAAAATGAGTATCTAAGTACAAAAGCGTCCCGCAACGCAATCGAACCTCGGATCTCCAGACGCGGGGGTGAGGAGGCTCGTCGCACAGCGGGAGCCTTCAAAAACATCAATTGCATAATTACATTTTGTGTCGCTTGTTATGGCATTAAAACGTCAAGAAAATTTGTCGAAATCGTCTAGATTTTCCCTACAGTTTTCCCTAAAGTCTACAAAATAGAGAACTTAAGAAAAATGTATGAAAATTGTACATTAAAAAATATAAATATAAGTTATCTTTCAGTTTTTCCTTGTCTGGTAAATAATGCTTTTAGCATCAAGTCAACTCCGCCCATTGTGCCACCACGGGTCCAGTACCATTTCGGGTCCGCATGGGCCGTATGCTTGTTAGTCTACTTAGCATTAGATTACAAAAATATATAAACAATTGCTTCTAGCATTCAGTTTCTATTAAATCACTCGATACCTCTACTGAAATTAACTTCAAAAGTTCAAATACTTCAAATTCATTGTTTGCTCGATTCTACTCGAAGCGAGCTATCGAATCGAATCCATCGGAAAGAACCGAATCGAGAATCGAATTCCAAGTTATCCGATTAAGTTCTTAGTCTTTATAGGAATTGGCGTTAAGTATGTTACTTGTGGAGTAACTTCGTTGATCACGTTTCAGTTATTAGTTCATGGGATTATAACTTGTCGTTTGCGTAACTCGCAAACGCTAAGTACAGTGCTGAATGCTGAGCAGTTTTAAGATGTGTTTTATTACTATATAATATATTGATTTTATATATTTATATGTGGGATTTGTGTTGCTCTATTACCTTGCTCTGTGCTTGCACTTGATGCTTCAGTTCTTCATTACTGCTTGTTAATTCTTCTTTTCTATTATTCCTCAGCTTTAAATCAGATGATGCTTGATGCTTTCTAACTCTTGTATCCTGTATATTTTTGTATTTTACTAGTAGATTTGTTTATTAAAGTTTAATGTTCCATGTTCTATTTATATAAATAGGTAAGCGTTTGTGAGTTTGTAGTTTGAGGCGGGTAATTACCGAAACTACCGATACGTTTTCAGAAATTCTTTCACCATTAGAAAAGTACATTTTCCGAGATTGCTATAGGCAATAATTTATCTCAAAATTCCCTCGAGAGCGAAGCCCCGGGCAACATCTAGTATACTTATAAATAAATAGCGAAACTAATGTCAAAATCATTATGCTTAAGCCTACAATCCGCCATACATTTACATTTGTACATGGCCAGAAAACGCTTAGATAAGAGAGAAAGAGAGCCATATCATTTTGAATATTTTCTCTCCAACTTTTTCATCGACCTCCATTGAAATCCCTGCTTATTTTAGTTTACATGTTTAAATGCACCGTGCGCGATTTCTAAATTGTCGCGTCAATTCAACCGCGTATTCGAATCAATTAAAGAATCGAATCGGAATCCCTTTGATATCGAATGCTTTCGAGACACCTATCGTGCACAGCCTGCCTAATTGCGTCTAAAAATATGCATGAACTTTCCGTTCGTGCCGTAAAGTGGACTTCGGTACCTGGCAGCCAATCAATCAGACAACTCGAGTATTGATTTATTTAGGAACGTGACCTTTTTATTTTTGTACTTTATGAATGAGAAATCGGTGTCCGATTCATGAAAATCTAGGAACAATAGGTAACTATGAAAATCATCGATGGCTTTCTTTTCGCGCAAGTGATTGCGCGCAAGTGTCTTGCGCGCAAAAGCACCAAACTCCTTTAAGAGTTATGCAATGTCTTCTTTTGTTATTTATACCAATCGTCGATGTATTAATCCATGATACAAATTATATGGAGGGAGTTCTTTTTTACTTTTTAATGAGTTCAGTAAAAAATAAAAAAATACCTTTTATAAAACCTACTACTTAAGTTTAGTACACTGGCTTATACAGAACTAGGTAAGTTGAGATTACCAAGTTGATTTATTAAATAGTGTGTGAAATAGAGGAGGCAAATGACAAAGAACAAACTGGAATAAAAATAAAATTTGATTTCGGAAACGAAAGCCACAATTGTATTAAGTCTGCTGTAAGTACTTATGGCGACGTATGGTAACAGAAATAAGTATTTTTTTTTTACAAAAATGACATTTTTGATACAAGCTTTAATTGTTGTTTACCTTGACCTTTCACATTCAATGTGTAGCAAAACATCCAAGTTCGTGTAGTAAACCGTTGAAGAGTTCCCTCATCGGGAGTTATTCATAGGTGCACCTTCTGGTCATGCTTATTATAATGGTCATCCAAACTAAGTGTGTACAAAATTTCAGCTCAATCGGTTGATGATATGTGCTTCAAAATTGAGTCATTAGATTCCATCCGAACATACTCGTATACAAACTGATATTAAAGCTTGTAAAAACTTTAAGAGACGAGTTGGACTGTAATAGATCCCTACATAGGATAAGTCCTTCGTCCTCTAATTTTAATCTACATAGGTACTAATTTTCATACAATAAAGTTATTGCAAAAAAAAAACCAAAATATTCAAAAATTTACTTCACTGAACTGACCAGTATTCGAAAACTAAAATGTGAAAACTAATTCAATTATGAAACCAATATGAACGTCCATTTCAATATAGGAAATGAAAAAATTAAAAGTCGATTACGAAATGCATATAAAACACATGGGTTTCATCCAAATGCCTGTTATTTTAAACTAGAATGATATTCAGAACCCTGTTCCGTTGGCTTAGAGGTGCTTTTAAAATGACAAATATAAGGTCTATCTAGCAAAATAATGAACCTAACCTAACAGAGATTTTATAGTCTGTAAGATGTGAGTCGTAAAGTTGAAGGGAAGTCTTGTTTTATTCGAAATGATATTTTATGCTTATTACATTTATGAGATAAGAATATAATAATATTATTTATAGATTGAATAGTTCAGGTTTAAAGGCACGCTAGTTTCGAAGCGGGGACCAACTAACATGTTATATGATTTAAGTAGTCAAAATTCGCTCTCAAGGGTGAATTTAACGACTGTTTGAACGCGGCGTGTAGCGTTTCATTAGTGTTGCAAATTTTGTTTTGAATAAAGAATATATTTTTTTTAATAAACATTTATAAAATTAACATTGTACCAGCACTTTACTTATTTATAAAATAGGATAATTAAAATTTAATGAACACTAATGACAGCCCACGGCGTAAATTTCGCGTAAATTTATTCCCATTAAGACTTATACGAGAATTACTTTAATTATAAATGTAACATTAAAACACTTAATAAAGAGCAGATACCTATATGTAAATTACAATTACGGCTAAGGAAACAACGCTCAGATGAGAGAGAGAGAGAGAGATAGATAAATTTCAATTCCAACCATACAATAACTTTATCTTTGAAACAAGGCTAGACAAAATCAGTTTGTAGTATTCATAACCCACCCATTCCATTAAAATATAACTTTTAAAGTAAAGTTTTAAATTCCATATTGATTTCGTTATTTATTGGTTTATTCCAGACATTAGACATTTTCGATTTAGTCATTATACTTCTCATGCTAAATACAGCGTGACATTATCAGCCAATACTATATCTATCCCTATAACACACACAACCAACCGAAAAAAATTTCACTGCAATTTGAGCGAAAAACGAAATCCCCTCTCCAGGGGCAGTATAAGCCGTGTTTTCTTAATTAAAACGACCGTATCGAGTTATTTAACGTTTTTTTCGCTTTTTTTCGCCGGCTGTCGCCCGGAATTAATTTATATTTTGTTTTAGTTCATTCACTTTTCAAATTACCTACTGCTCAGGCGCGTGCCTCCGTTAGGGCTGTCTCTCGTCTGACTTTATTAGATTTGACCTAATATTTAATCTGAAAGTTTTGCTGAAAAATGTCTATTTTATGAGCAAACTTTTTAATCATTTTTTAAGTATGTCTTGTTTTATTATTTGGTTATTATGACTGGCATTCCTTTGTAGTATAATCTATGCAGAAAAAAACAACGCATGCAATTTTTTAGCCAATTGTTAGATCAAAACAATGAGAAATTCGTAAAATTTAATTAAAAACCTTGTTTTATGTTTAATATAAAACATTAGAAAATACTGTAATACAAACAGAAATACGTTAAGTCACGGTGCATATTTATTTCCAATACAAAACAGAAAATATAAATTAAATAAGTGTTCTTCATTTTGTTTTAGGTCTTTCACTTTTCTGTGGAGTTTCCTATACTAACTGAGGCGGGACAACCCTGCTCTGTGACTCGGAGCACGTTTACCGAGCAAAGAAAGTGAAACGACAGCGTCTCACGGGTTCATCTCGCTTTGTTTTGTCGGAAATAAGTGAATTGCGACAAAAACTATTGTTATTAAGAGCTAGACGTTAATCAGAGCATTGATTGCTTTTAGTAGCAGTGCGGAATTGGCGATAGGAAATCATTAATACCTGTAAAATACGGCTTTCTTCACGAGAAAGACAACAAAAGCCAACGAGCTAGTGTGGCCAAAAATGAAACAGAACATTTCTATAAACGTCCCAGTCTATTTCGTGTGTATGTGAGCTTATTATTTCCACATACGTCGAAACAGCCGATTTCGGTACTATACATATATGCCAATAGTTATGTATATATTCTTCATGCCCAGATTAAGCCGTGATACAATAGTGAAACGATAAATGTTACCAGATTTTTGCAAATAAACAATTTAATTGATTGTCTATTGTCGGCTTTATGTCCCTACAAATGGGTTTAATTGCCGCCAATCTCCTATATCGTTATTATGTTTCTATTGCGTCTAAGACCACCCTAAGAGGCGGCTAATCCGTCTCGTCCGAGTATTGTAACCTGAGGGATCTCCGGTATGTCGACGTCTTAGCGGGTCTGCCTTCATTGTGTGGGATGAAAGGAATTACGACATAAGCACGGGTATTCAGCGTTCTAAGTGGTTCACACGGAATATGGTGTATCTATACCAGTTAAAATCATGCTGAAGGATTTGTATGTTCGTTTATTTGAACGCGATCCTAAAACAAGAATTTTTTTTTGTATGACACCTATAATTCCCTGTATTATATTCCCCCATAGGAAATAGACGCGCTAACTTTCCATGTGCATAGAATGCGTTGTGAAAAAACAAAAGTCGAAAAAAATAACGAAAATGTTTGGATTTTCCTCTCGGCCCTTAAGCACTTAATTGGCGTCGTGTAAGAATGATGGCCAGTTGGGCCATCATTCTCGTCACTAATTGTCGTTGACGTCTGTGTGCACTGACAGGAGACAGTGTTTACTTAGCTGCGACGAGTCAGGGCGATCAGATAATCGCGATTAATCAAATTGATCGGACGATTGGCCAGTCGGGTTGCCGCGTGCATATAGGGTTGCAAGGTCTGCCATTATTGAGGATTTTATATCAGTATTAATAGGACAAAATATTGTATCGGATTGTATCGACGACCTCGGTGGCGCAGTGGTATATTTATTATCTATATATGTATTTGTTATAAAATATATTATCGTTGAGTTAGTATCCCATAACACAAGTCTCGAACTTACTTTGGGGCTAGCTCAATCTGTGTGATTTGTCCTAATATATTTATATTTATTAGTATGCGAAAATCAAGCAATTTTTATTATTTACTATCAATATTCTCAAATTCAAATGAAATATAAAGATAATCGAATGTCCAATAACTCGTAAGTACTTTGATCATGGGTCAAAATTAAATTCTAGCTCGGCATTCGCTCAACATCTCAAAAACTGCAAGACTCCATTTGTGAAGTGATTATCATTCAAGTGATAATAGCCTAACTAAAGCCGGACCAGCCGGACAGTGTGTTTAAGCGGGATATGCAATTAAAAAACTATGTCCGCCTATAGCCGGACGCCTGGCAACCCTATCGTGCATGATCAATCGACTTAGTACATAACGGAAATCATTATATATATTTAATAAATCATTATTATCATATTATATTATCATTTGACGACCTTGGTGGCGCAGTGGCAAAGTTCTTGCCACTGCACCGAGAGGTCCCGGGTTCGATCCCCGGTCGGGTCATGATGGAAAATGATCTTTTTCTGATTGGCCCGGGTCTTGGATGTTTATCTATATATGTATTTGTTATAAAATATAGTATCGTTGAGTTAGTATCCCATAACACAAGTGTCGAACTTACTTTGGGGTTAGCTCGATCTGTGTGATTCGTCATAATATATTTATTTATTTATTATTTATTTATTTATCATAGAGGCAGACATAGAAAACGTGTATTTGTGTCGCCATAGACACTAAAAACAATAACATATAAAGCATTAAAACAATATTGATATTACACGTACATACAAGCATAATGCTAAAGGAATTAGTGTGCTGCAGCACGGCACAAAGGCCATAACTCAGTGAACTATCTGCACATTAGTACATAAACACTGATTTCAGTTATTGCCGTCAATGTACGTGCGAACGCTTATAAAAAAAATAAAAATAATATTGTGTACTTAAACGTTTAAAGAAATATCATACATTTTGTTTTTCTTAATAATAATAAATAAAGGCAAATATCAAGACAGTTTGCAAATCAGAAGTCGAACAAAAGCAACCACTCACCTCTCAAAGGGAAGGTAACGTCATATATCATGGGGAAAAGGGGCGTGATAATATGTGTGAATGATAAAATTTCATGGAAAAATTACACTATGCTTTTCTATGATATTTGAAGGTGACTTTGACTTATAGACATTTTGTTGATAAGGACATCAACTTGGAATGGGATTTAGTTACTATTATGTTCCATAATTCACCCAGGATACGAAGTGGGTTGACGTCAGGCAGGCGGCCGTTCGTAAATCAGAGCCAAATCATCAAAGTTAATCATATCTTAAAAAATGCGAAAGTAAAAAGTTTGTTTATTTGTTAGTTTGTTACCTCTTCACGCTCTTTCTTCTCAACCAATCTTCTTGAAACTTTGTATACAATGTAGTTTGAAGTATGGAGAAGGACATAGGGTACCTATCTTTATTCACGGAAAAATAACTGTTCTGTTCTGTTAAAAAATAACGGCGGAGCCGCGGGCAAAAGTGAGTATACTTAAACAGAGGTACATTCAGTTAAATATTAATTACATTCAGCCCGGTCTGTGACCTCGAAAGCTTTGAATATTTTAGGGCATTGTGGGCAAATAAACAAGATGCAGAAACGGCCAGTCCCATAGTACAGCCAGGCGCTACTAAATATTAGGATTCGCTGAGTATAATATAGATGGAGTACGCATACAGATTGATAATATAACTAACTTTTTGCAAGAATTAATTTATAAATCGAAATATTTATTTCTCGACTGACGTGGCGGAAATTAAAAATCCTAAGTACTGACGAGATGTCGTGGGATGATATGCGTGCCAATGGCCTGACAGCTAGGGATGCCGGGAGGGACCGTGCGAAGTGGGCACCAAAATAGGAAAGCGTTCCCTGGCCTTCGACGCTTTATGGTTAAAGAAGAAACCGGGAATGTATTCAGATGCGAGATAGACAATACAGATATATATATATATATAGAGAGAAATAATAAAATATGTTATAGAAATCGTCTCAAAAAATGATATAATCTCCTGGAATATTTCAATTAGTTTTACAACAAAACAAAAGGTGGTCTTAGAAGAATAATAAAAATAAGAAAGAGACGCAACGCACGTGACAAAGAAGGCAGTGTATGATACGGAGTTGATGATGGTAGAGAGGGAGAAGAAGTCCGGAAAATGAAAGTAGTGTGATACAAATAAAAAAAAAAAAATAAATATATCAGGACAAATCATACAGATTGAGCTAGCCCCAAAGTAAGTTCGAGACTTGTGTTATGGGATACTAACTCAACGATACTATATTTTATAACAAATACATATATAGATAAACATCCAAGACTCGGGCCAATCAGAAAAAGATCATTTTCCATCATGACCCGACCGGGGATCGAACCCAGGACCTCTCGGTTCAGTGGCAAGAACCTTACCACTGCGCCACCGAGGTCGTCATTTGTTTCATTAATTTTATCTTGGCCTTTATTTAGACTTGAAACTAGACGGTGTTAACACAGAGATGTGAAGATGGTGACCTTGTTTATAGCTGGCAATAAAAAGTTCGTCTTATCCCGTAATACAGCGCCATCTAACGTCAACAACAACTTGTACTATATACACCCCTATGTAATGGTAATAAGGGCGAAGCAGGTCGCGGTGTAGTGGTACTGGAAAAGGTTCGTTTTATGATTGTTTACGCGGGCTTTGACGAAGAGCTTTCAAAGCCAAATAATAATAATAAATTCTTTATTTAAATAACTTATGTGGTAAAGTTTTACAATGAACGATAATAGAAAAAAACTTAAAAACAAGCTTTTATTTAACAGCTCCGAAAAGAAGAAAATAAAATTTTTCTTCATAATTTTAACTATCATCTTATAATCTCATTATACACAATTTATATGACCATAAAAGATTTTAAAATGGTAAAAATATAGGAATGATAAGTTTTTTTAAAAATTTACACTATTAGCCTGTACACTGCTTCGCTCACCCTTCAAACCAGAGTACTAAAATGCAATGGAGTATCTATTTTAAGTAGTTTTTGTTTCAGTGTAAATAGTTTCGTTTCTTCAGTGTCTTCGCCAACTTAAGTCAAGAAAGCGGTTGTTTATAACATTCATTCTTTGTTTGTTTCTTGTTCATCAGTCTGGCACACTCAACATTTTAAGCTTAAAATGCTTACTCAACAAAATAATAATTGTTTTACAAGCATGGCTTAACAACAAAGAGCAAGAGAGCAATGTAATAAAATCAAAATACGTTTTCGCTCTGAACAGATTTGATTGAAGTCAAATGACTTCAACCTAACCAAATTTAGTCAAATTAGTTATTTTTGTAACAGTATTTTTAAATACTAGCTATAGCTAGTATTTAAAAATAATAGGTATATATACCTATATAACCGGTGGTTTCACCTAACAAAAAGTAGCCTCCATCACTTTCAACCCTTCTCCACACAAAAAATAACATTAATTCATAGCTCTGCTTTGACACAAACAAACACAATTCAAATTATGGATAATTTTGGAAGAATACTGAATCTTGACGTCAAATATTAAGTATAAAGAACACTTTAATATTATAAAGACACATTTAAAAAAACGTTCTGCACTTTCAAGGGATTTGAATGGTCAATCAATGAAAACAAACTGTTCAATTCGCCAAGTCTGGTTTTATCTGCCGATCGCAACTTTCCGTCCGTTATACGTTTTTATTCCCTTTGACGTTTGTAAATGAATGCTTCGGCGTTGTTGTGGAGTGCCATCAGACAATAGTCATTACGATGCGTTCGCGCGATAGTCTCTCTGTTTTTGTTTTATATCTTTAATCAATGTCGAGCGACATACTTCTTTAAGCGTATTCCATTTTTAAACTGAAAAAAGATTCTGGTTCCCATTTATGAGATACCATAAATTATTCAATAATAAGAGATTCCAATAAGTGTATATCACTTTTATTTTTTCATTAGCACGACTTTCATCTTTAGATAATGGAGTGGATTATGTCATTTTCTCAATTTTTTTCTAGCTGACAAATCAAAGAGCTGCAAGAATTTGAAACAGGTAATTGTTATTCCGTTTTAATAGTCGTATTCCTAAACAGTAGTGGTCATTACGTGAAATGAAACATACAAAACGACTTTCTTTCCATCTCCATTAGGTGCTATATATTCTGGTGGATGCCTTCGAAGCTGTTAAAAGATGCTGCCTGGAGAGCTGCCAGGCTATAATTATATATATTTTAAGAGATCAGGTTCATACCTGATCTGTTGTTATATTTTACTGACCTCATGGTCAGTAATAAAATCACCGTCGAATCTTCAAAATGTAAAGGCTTTGGGGCGTCATTATACAATCGAGAACACACGAGAACGAGATAGAGAGATACAGGAAATTGATAAAAATAATGGGTAAATCCTATCTCTGGCATATGTTGACAGTTCCGAACAGTTACCGGCGCACACAACTACCTCCTTTACAATTCCGTCTCTATTGGCGGAGATCAAAGAGCTGCGAATGGAACAGAGTGTGTTAATATTATTATATAAATAGTTGTTAGATTTTAAATATTATTTATTTTATATAGATATGGATTCTGCTATTCTTTAGAACGATAAGGAGCGTACAGGGAGAGAACTACTTCAGCCCAGGCGTTTGGAGTCTAGATAAAAAGGTGCATAAAGCTTCGTTAGTGTAGCCACATGAATGCCCCAGATGTGGGGCACATAGTGCAGATGTTCACTGAAACAACTATAATTACCGAATTGTGACATTAAATTTAGCTAGTGATATCTGTATCATCAGCATAAAACTTTACTATATAAACACAATATAGAATTTGTTACAAAGTAAAAATAATGAAACGCCAAAGGACTTTAAAAATTCAATGAATTTACTTTGAACACCCATTGTTTCAGAGGAAAATTTTATGAAAATTGACATCGACAATTTGATTACATCTCCGAAATAACGTTGCCAGTAATAATTTTATGAAAAATCAAAATATTGGAAATAGATCAAAATAGATGTTCAAAAGAAATATAAAATTTATTACGAGGGTATCTTTGAGAAATTTCACCATTGAGTTTACTCCAATTTGTATCACCGCAGCATATAATTACGTCATAAATAAAATAAATATATAAGGACAAATCACACAGATTGAGCTAGCCCCAAAGTAAGTTCGAGACTTGTGTTATGGGATATTAACTCAACGTTACTAAATTTTATAAGAAACACATATATAGATAAACATCCAAGACCCGGGCCAATCAGAAAAAGATCATTTTCCATCATGACCCGACCGGGGATCGAACCCGGGACCCCTCGGTTCAGAGGCAAGCATTTTACCACAGCTGCGCCACCGAGGTCGACAATTATGGAAATTGTTTTCCTTTCTTTGCGAAATAACCCTTTAAACTTTTTTTATTTTTATTCTAAATAAACTATTTATCTAAGTAGTGGCCAAGAGGTCTATCCTTGGTTATTAGCTCCTGGATATGGATACTGAAGGATAGCTTACAGTGGTAACAAAACAATAGACGACGTGTCGCGCACACTAATGCGGGGAGTAGTCGCGTCTCGGGAATAGGGACGCGAGATGTCTTGATTATCAATATCGACAATGATTTAAATATACCTATTTTGTGTTTTTAAAACTGCTGGCACTTTGTTACCCCTCCAGACGACCTAGTAATTTTACCAAATTTTGCACTTTCCATTGCGCAATGAATAAATAGATTTGTTTTGTTTGTGCTTTGTTTTAAATTAGCATTATTGAGCCCATGTTTAATTAAATACAAAGAGAAAGAGAGAGAGAGAGAGACATTACAGAGACGCAACAGAGATTTTAACAAATACGAATCAACTTTAATTGAAATTGGCTGACACCAGATATTTACGGGGGTGTTTTAAATAATAAAATAAAAGTTTTAAATAATGATCATTTACCTAAATGTGAGGTTCAGAAAGTTTATCTTAAATTACTTATTTCAAATTTGCAGGTTTTGCATCAATCAGCTATGTGTATATTTGCGTGAATTTTGATAAAATCTGATACTGACATAGCTTAAAATATCCTTATTACTAAGTTTTGATTTACTGCGATTTTTTCCCGTTATTGTGGGAATCTCTCTTAGTGTGCTCTTACACGTCTCAAGGAATTACATGTCATACTTTAGATTTCTTCGCTCCCATAGTTTCCCATATGCATTCCATAGACATAATATTATGATGATATTATTTATTTTTAAAAATATTACATTATTTACAATGTGGTATGTGCGTCCATCCAGTTAGGTACCAACGAATTTTATATATTTTCGCAGTTGCGCAAAGAAAACCACGCCTATTCTAACAATGTTATCAGCGCATCCCTAGCACGCACACACAGGAAGCTATAAACAATGCTCGCTAACTGTCAACCTGTCAGTGTGTGAGTGTAGACACTGAATAGAGGTTGCGTTCGTTAAGGATATAATTATAATAATAACAATTCACGATTGTAACTAAACCTCAGTATGTTCCTGTTAGTATAGATTGTGTGAACACAATCTGTGTTCATGGTCATTTCTTCATCCATTGCCGTTATTATTTGACAATTCATACGATCATTGTAAATGTGAAAGTCTGGCTGTCTGTATATCTGTCTGTCTATTCCGCTTTCTTTTGATGAAATTTGTTATGCATCTAGTTAAAGACGCCCGTTCAAACACAGGCCCCTATTTTCAAAAATCCCCCACCAATTTACTGTACCGTGGGGATGAAAGTTTGTATGAAATCATGTCTGTTCCGCTTTCGCAGAGAAATTCAGGCGGCGCGAAGCCGCGGGTAAAAGCTAGTTAAATATAATTGAAATACAATTACCCCATGGTTGCCATAAGTGACATCAAAACTGCTTACAGATAAAAAAGGTTGCACTTGTCAGTCAAAACTAGAAAACTTATTGTTAAACGACTTACGAATACAGAAGTATCATCTCGCTTACCTGGAAAAAAGAACAAAAAATTTGATAAATGCTAACATAGAAAACTAGTTCAATAGATAATTAATAACCGAAGCACCAAATTTTACAAAAAATCCATTTATTTGAAATCGACTAAGAATTTTGAAATTTATCGCCAATCCTGTAACTGCACATGTTCTAAGACAAAGAGAAAATAGGATTAATATAAAAATTATATTCCATGTTTTTTATTATTAAAAATCGAGTGCGTTTGACCTCAGTCTAGTTTGAAATTTAAATTCAAATCATTTATTCAGAAATAAGATCTTCATAGGGGCTACACACACACACACACCTTGCTCTGCTTCCCAGGTTTGAGAGTTCAAAGGTGTTTTAACTCAAAAAATAGGCATTTTTTCGCTCTGGCCTTGAAAATCCCCAAAATATAGGAGGGAAATATAAATCCAGGGTGAGAAATACAAACCTCAGCAGTTCGTACCAGGAAATGTTAAAATAGAATAATAAAACTATATACGTATCCCGAAAGAATTGCCCCCACATCCTCGACCCGAGATAACGCTTTTAATTACAAAGACCTAACATTTCACACGATTCCGGACAAAGCCGCGTGCGATAACGTGTGATCCCTTTGTGTTACACAATTAAGATCGCAAATGAGGTCCTTGTGAACGATTACGTCTTTGCCTTGGCCCTGGTTTTACCATTGTTTTTAGCCACGTGTTACAAAACTGAACTTTATACACTAGTTGACATTTGTTTTCTAATTAAACTAGCTTTTGCCCGCGGCTTCGCACGGGTGAATTTCAGTTCTTAAAAGGAATCGAAGTAAAATTTCAGTTATTTTTTTATCGCGTATTCTAAAATTTATTTATTACTATGATTCAAATTCGTATTTTTGTCATCTTTAGTTCGATTCCCCATTTCCGCTACGATTCCGCTAGGTAGGTAGTTTCTTTTGTTATTTTATGACGTAGTTCGTGATTTAGTGTAAAGTAACATTTTTGTAATTTTGGGGTAGTTTGCATACTCTTCATTTATTCATTTTCGCAAACCCATCATCGGTAAAATATGTAAATTTAAGCTTTTTCTTTTAACATCAAATATATTGCATAATTTTTTTTAATAATTGAAATTTGTCCTCTTTGAGTCAGGTATATGATTGACTAAATGATCAAATTATTGGATTGGATTACCATTTTGAATAATTCGATTACATATTAACAAAAATGCAGCCAAACTATTAATGAAGAGTATTGTTTACAAATGCGATAATAATAATTATTCTACAACACGAGTATTTCCTTAAACCAAACTTAACGAGCTTCTGAACGACCTCTTCAAGCGATACCATTGAAACGTAAATCTGTACACGAGCCGAGAAAGATTTAATCTCTCAACACTCAGTCAATAGACAATTAATTTGAATTTAGCGAACTCATGCGAGAATCAGGCGCTCAGCTATTTTAGCACGGCTGGCAGGGCTGTCACTCCTCTTTAGTTTAATTTCACGATTACGTAATAAACATTTTTTTTAAAAAAGCCTATTAGACTTACAGATTCGTTTATGTACAAAGGCTAGAAATGCCTATTAATTTGATAGTGATAAAAATTCATGCATTGTATTAGAATCGTAAAGGGTCAGTTTTTGCGTTCAAATTGATATTTTGGTTGGATGCTTGTTACCCTATATCGCTTGTTCCATTACAAAAGCAGTCTCATAGTATGGAGATTTCGTCATTGTCCATGAGTAACAGCCCTATATACCACTTCCGATTGACAAGCGAGTGGGTGCGAATCACTTGTACTATATAGTAGCTGATTTGGAGCGCGCTCTGTAGCTGAATTATCCACTTATTTGAGAATTGAGACTGCCTAACAAAGGGTTGGAATTTCGTATATCTATTGTACAGTCTACTACATATTTACGCTATTATCGCTGCATAAAGTTCTATGCATATATTTGAATATACCGTGAATCACAAGCTAGATTAGTTCCGTTCACTAATCCAATAATCTAAAATAAAGCAATTTGGATTTTATTTGCATTACAATTTTTAATATACTCTACATAAATTCATAAACATAAATTTATATTTAAAAAATGGTAAGCCCTTCTGGCATAATAGGGACCAACACTGTTTGAATGAGTTTATTTCGGCATTTCTTCTCAGCAGTGGTCGTTCCGAAATGCTAGTAGTTTGTAGCTTTGGTAAACATCATTTAATTTAGAATATGACGTGAAAAAGTGCCTGTGAAGGCCTAATTTCTGAATAAATGATTTGATTTTGATTTTGATTCTATGCGGAAACTCTATGGGTCAGGGCTTTAGGCCAGTAGGATTTTTCTTATGGTCGAGATAATGATGAAGCAAGATAAATAAATAAAAGTAACGAGCATTATGCATAGTATTTTATTCAGGAATTAGACCATGACCATCTCATGCACTTTTTCAAGTCAAATTGAAAATCGTATAGTATTTCTCAAAAAGCTGCAAAACCTCTCAGACCTCGAGTACACTTAGTTAACTAATGTTTGCAATATTCCATTGACAGTATATTCAAAGACAGTACAAGCTCATGTTTAATCTCGGAAATGTACGGTTGTATGGTTTCAGCAACTTGGTCGTTTGTATCGGTAATCAATAAGCACTTATTTGATACAGGCCGCAGGGATTCGCTGAATACATTCTAAGCCTTGGGACTCTCAAATCATTTATGTGTTTGTACTCAACTAATCCGGGTTTAGGTAATTTTGTATGAACCTGCGGCATTGTTTCTTTTTCAGCGGCCAGGGATTTTATTAGTAAAATAATAAGATAAGATTACACACATAAATAAAGCTAAAGATTTTTTGTATATTTTCTTACGTATGTTTTCATCGAAAGTGCTAAATAGTAAAACATTAAATGGTTCAGATTGTTCGATTAATCTGAATACTGTACACGGAGACATGATTTTTCAGTTTTTCCCAAAAGTTGATTGGCAAAGAATGATTTAACGTTTAGTCCGTCCTTTAAATCAACTTGGTAAATAAAATTTGAATAAATCAATAAAAATATACGTAACCGCTTCTTACTGTCGAAAAGATTTACAACGGAATGAGGGAATCATCTCGGTAAATTTGCCCCATTCATACATTTTATCTCGAAAAAATTGTAATGTCCTTGTTTCAATCCCAAGAAAATTGTCACTTCCTTATTTTGACAATCAAAACAGATAAAGCTTGTTCAAAAAAGGCTAGCAATTTAATTTCCCGCCTTAGATTCACCGTAAACGATCCAGTGCACTAATCCTAATTACCGCCACCTCTCGACTCGTCTTAATCGAAGCAATTTAACCGGATCCACTCGAATGCTAAATAAGTTTACACAGTGAGGGGGGCACTATAATCGGCTGCCAAATTGACGGCGCCCGCTTCATCCTCCGGTAATTCATTTGGTTCTCACTTTTATAACAACTTTGTTAACAACAAGCTCGTTGGTTCTTTATTTATTTATACAACAAAACCGCGTTAATATAAAACTAACAAATAAGAAACTAAGTACAAATTTATTTCTATAAAAAATCTTTCAGAAGAATAGAAAATGGAAAAAGACGTGATGTGATATCTTTTTATATTCAATTGTAGTAAGATGTGTATATTATAATTGAGAATTCAGCAGACTTTCGGAAGACGTGTTTCAGATACAAAATGCTAATTTTGTACAGTGTGGTATGTAATCTAACTCCAGATTGATTGCATTCCGAAATTCCCATATAGGGTGGAACTTCAGAGCTAGTTTTACATAAAAGTGTAGCATTAAATAACCAGGACCGAATAAACTGTTTCTACAGAGAACGAATTGCTGTAAACCTACGTGAGAAAACTTTGAATAGGGTCAAACTTTGGAATCAATTAAAGAATTAAAACTTAAGAGCTCCAAGGAATTTAAATAATGCGACCTTTTCTTTATAAAGCAAATTTCATTCCGTTTGAATTTAATATGAATTAATTAATTTTATTTCAGACAATTTATAATAAAATGTGGTAAGATTAATAATGAGGAAGTATGTATAAAAAATAAAGAATTATACATAATGAGAAATAAATAGTTTCTCACCTTTTACTGATAAAAATCATTGATCCTATAGCAAAATATACTTCTGTATCATCAAGAACTACTTACTTAGGTATACAGAATTAAATCGAATCACAAAAGAATCGATTGTATAATAAAGACGTAACGAAATTTAAAAAGCTAGTTGAAATCAATAGTTCCGTCCGAGAGTTCGAGCGAGAGTTTCTTTCTTACAATTGATATCAGACCAATTTTAAGGGTCACAGCAAACTTCGGATTGTTTTCAGAAGTTTGTCTACGTGCTAGACGCCTTTTACGGTTATTATGTCTATATTTTGAGAGGCGATAGCCGAGTGGACTCGCTGAGTCGACTCGTTAACAAGAAGTGGGTCAGTTAATGTATTTGAAAAACATTTTATGTTGAAATTTCTCGATTTAGTCAGAAATTAAGTACAATGGAACGATTAATAATTAGATCACAGTTTCAAATCGAATAACAAGAGAAGGAAGGAGAACATATAGGTAATCTGGACTGATTCCGTGATGAAGTAGAGAAAAATAAATTAAGAAATTGAGACGTACAAATATTCAAAACAGATCAAACAAGAAAATTGACTGTTCTCATAGGTACTACTGTTATAAATATTTTACAAACTCATATCAACTACAAGTCTGCCGTATGTACTGTGGTCAAAGTCACGTCTTTGTGTAGCAAAGCGATTCGTCGCAAGCGACGGATGCGCGGACGCAGCGCGTGTTTAGCATTATAATGCTAGGAGCAATAACCAGCGAGAATGTGTGTCGGCCAACGGGCAGGTAGCAAATGTTAACTAAACTGGGCATTGAAACTGATGGTAGTTACAACATCAAACAGACTTGCTGTACCGACCCCACATAAAGAGGGAAAAGAGTAGACAGAGTATGAATAACATTTTAATATTAAACTTTTTAAAATCCTGACATTCCTTTTGGACCGTCACGTCACACTATGTGTTATATCTTTTTAAAAATATCGAACAGGACCATCGTTATCCTACTCCTCTCGCCTTGTTCACTCAATATCGTAAAAATCCAATGGTCCAATGCGAAAATAACGGAGAGTCCTTAAATATTAACCGACATACTGTCCAAACATTGCAGACTCTGGTGAACCACAGACAACACGTGATTTATTATTAGTGATCTATTTTAGTACCCCGCATATACTACTACGGGACAAATCTATTTCCGTATTCTAGTTTTGTATGATGGACGATCGCAGAGCATGAACCGACGTGTGAAGCATTATATGTGTGGGTTTGGTACTTCAAAATCTTTATACATTACAAGACAACAGACATCTTTTGAAATTAAGACAAGAACAGCATGCAACGCAGCGCATTGCGTATGAGAAGCTCCTGGTGTTGCAGGCGTACGTAGGCTGCAGTGATTACTTCCCATCAGTTAAGCAACATGCCTCAACTTTACTTCAAACTCTGAGACGATCGAAGATATGTGTCAGTACTTTATATGAGTGAATGAAAGAGAAAAAAAACTATTTACAAGTTAACGGGTATAGTCTGTTTTTAATTCGCAAGACAATTTAATTAAATTAATTTGCTAATAATTTCTAATATTCACTCCTACCAATCCAAAAAATCAAATATTTACTTGCTCAGCAGTACAAAAAAGTATTCCAAAAAGGGTCGACAACGGAAATTTCTCAATTTATAGGTTCATTTTTTGGCAGCTTCAAGTCATAACAACCAAGAATGAAAGCGATGAATGATCTTGGATAACATAAGTGTTCTAATGATACAGACCTCTCAATCTAAAACGGTTAAGATATGTGGAAGTTGTGTGGTTCTAGAGTATGAAAAACTACAACTGCCACCTTCGAGAATTTAAATATTAATAAAACATAAATAATTCAAATTATAAATAATGCACTGTTATCCAATTTGCGATATGCAATTTATTATTTATGATCGTGATCAGTTAGCGTGAATTTGACTCCTTAGAGTTATTGTTAAAAGAGAAACTAAATATAAGTGTGCAACAAAAACACACATGTACCTTTTCGAGCACTCAAATAATAATATATCAAAACGACAGATTTTAAAATAACCACCCAGAGATTTATATAAAATCAATTGTAACCGCCACCGTCGGTCAAACTAGAGCGGCCAATCTGCTCGGCGCTCGGTCAATAAGTTCAGTTTTAGACGATTGAGTCTTAACCGCAGATTTAATATCGGACTAAAGTCACTGGATTTCTGACTAAAACAACGTAGAATGGATTAGGTTTGAAGCAGCTAGAACTGAGGACATATTATATGTACATAGTCAACGCCACAACTATTTACACAAAATTATTGGAAATTGCCGTTGTTACCATAGCACAGAGGTCGATGCAAACTTGAAATTATGTTGACTGTACCGGTATTGAATGATCATATTACTTCATTATTGATTATGAAATAAGATATCATAGAAAGTAGAGATAATATGACATGAAGATGTTCCAATGGCAAAATAGCTAATCTTTATTTTAAGCTGGAACTTTTGTAATTATAATGTATGTACTCCCATAGATAAAAACGAAAAGACATCACGATTGCAAGATGCAAAGCGAACCAAGCGAACGTGTTCGATTTAGACATCATTATAGGTATCATCTTGGAACTACCTAGTTCTGCTCACACAAACAAAGTGCAGAAGTTACTTTAGTATCGTCATAAAAAGAGTTCTTTAAAAAACCCGCTATGCTTTTAACAATAGCATCACTAATCACAGTAATTTCGATGTCTTCATCTATAAACTAATAACAATTAATCGTCACATAAATACATCATCGCGCATCGTAACACATTTAGAGTACTACGCAACGGATTACGAGTTCGCTTTAAGTCACAAATCACGCCCAAATGCCCAGCACTTTGGTAACTTTTAATCGTAGGTGTACGTGTAAATCATGACTAATTAAACTCCAGTGGAATTACATGGAAGAATAGGCCGCCTACTATCCTCCGATATACCTAGTAGGTGCAGGGTCTGAAACGTTTTTGATTTTGAAAGAGTTTTTTATTTTTACTACTTCATCATCTGTCTACGCGTGGGTCTCGGAGGCACGGTATAGCATGTCAGCCTCCTTCGCTTCTCCCTGTCTTTTGTTCGACGATATATTCTTAATACTATCTCTGTGATTTATCTTTTGGCTTCAGAAATATTCCTCTTGTTCTTACTAGTGTTACTTCGAAAATTCGCGATTAAAATCCTCTACTTTTTGCTTCTCTCCAAAATGCAGTTAAGAAAATATATTGTTACTACGAAAACTATTATTGCCGACATTAATGACCGCTACTAAAACAATGACACGCGACAAAAATATATCACAAGTATCTATCAGCTACAATCGAATTGGCGACGCGTTCATTGAATCCAACCACATTGCCAAAGGGGGCGTGGCAGATCTGGCCATTTTGTAAAAAGTCCAGCTTCGGCCCTATTGAAATCTACAGGACTTTTTCAAAGAGGATAGTTTTAGTTGGACCATTGGCACATTGGTAGGCGTACCCGCGCGTCTTTGATTTATACGATTGATTCGCAATGCTGGAGCTAACTCGTTTATGTAATTATCAATTACCGGCCTGACAGCCGGACATCGGACACCGGCGCCGGACACAAGGTTCCGTTTGCGTTAGTTTAGCTACGATATACAATTATTATACTATTAAATAAGATTCTACACGTCACATAATAAATTTAAACAGTCTGAGTATTTTCCCGGTTTCTTCTCCAGCCGTAAATCGTCGGAGCCCAGAGTACGCTTTTCTACTTTTTCTTCTTCACATTTCATGGTCTTCGGTTTCTTAGTGGTCAGACCATCGACACGCATATCATCCTTGACGATATTGTTAATGCTTAACTTGCTATTGTATGTTATTGTTTTTTTAAATGCTTTATGCGCGGCCATAATTGAATAGATTGCAACTGCTTCAGACCTGAATTGCCTATGCTCATAATAAATTAAAAAAATAGTTTAATGGAAAGCTCATAGCTTATCTAAATATTTTGAACAATTCGAAACTAGAGAGATAAGAATAGTTCGTTATTAAATTACACAAAATATAATACTATTGATAATCTGATGTGAAATGATTCAACCGATTCAACTCTCAACACAGTGTAAGGACAGACACTGTACCAATATAAAATTAGCTCAAAGTTTTTACAGGTTTGAAACATCCGAACACTTGAAAAAGTGACATCCATCATTGTCCTTTTAAAGATGAGTTAAATATACACGAGTTGATATCCAATGCCGAAATAATACTTCGTGACGGGAGCTTGTCTAGAGCGGGCGATGATTGACATCCGAGCGGCCCAGTTATCGGCCACGATCGACTGCGGACTAACGACACTATTTATATACAAATAACGAGACAGGATAGCATTGTGTACGATACTGTTGGGCTACCATGTAACAAAATCCATAGCTCGTCACTGCGTTCCATACATTCCCTCTTTTTCGTACACGATATGGGAAATAGAGACAGTAAGTGAACGTGCTACGTGTTTCGTGGTAAGCCTTCTGATACGTCGCTAAGGATCTGTTTCACCACTTTCTGATAAATGATCTATCTCAATATAATCTCCGCATGCTCGTTCGTAATATTACATACATGTTTGTAATATCTGTCTGCATTATTGCTTTAGGGGATGTGATGCCGCGAAACCTGGACACAGCGTAAAAAATAATAGGCAGGTCTAAAATCATAGCTAAATCTTCACAAATTAAATTATATGTAGACCTTTTCTTGGCAATATTTGAATGGTATATTCATTGAATACACAAGACAGGACGTCGGGAGGTATTGGCTCGGCAGTGCGAATGAATTGAATCCAGATATGATTTGCTTATTTATCCTTTTGTCTAGAGTGAGGGTTGAGATTGACAAGAGTGTCCCAGTTCATCAGCCGAGAATCGAGAAGTACAAACTGACATTATTTATACAGAAATGTAACGAGACGGGGACGTATTGTGTGAGTGACATGCTGAGTACAATGTGAGGGTACAACATTGTCTACTCCATATATATAAATACATACGACCAACCTGCCACAAGAGTTTTTATAATTAAAAATATAATAAATATCATTGCCTACTTTATGAAATGAAAGGTCATCTGTAAAAACTTCACTAAAGCTAGCTTTCTTAAATAATAATTTATGGAGGAAAACAGAGACCAGATAAAATAAAAAAAAGCTTTTATTTAAATGCTGCAAAAAGAAGAAAATAACATTTTCTTTTAAAATTTTGACTATCAACTTATAACCTCATTATACACAATTTATATGACCACAATATCTTGTCACGAGGTTTACTTGTGTAATTAAACTAGCACTTATTTAATATTTAGTAAAATACTTATAGGTAGGTACTTATGCAAACCTTTGCAGGGTTAGCAAAACACTTTGCAGTTAGGTCAGTTATTAGACAGCGAAAAGGACAAAAAAACTAACACCAAAAGTAAAAAATAAAAATACTGAATAAAGACTGATGGCAAAGGATCATACGCAAAGTCAAATATTGTGTTGTGTAAAGAAATACCTATGTTCAGTTCAAATGTCTCATTGGACGTAAACCAGAAGTAGTAAGACAAACTAGAGATATTTTTAAAATGGCCGCTTTTTATTTTTAAGTAGCCACTAATGAGTCTATGCGTCACGCAAGAGACAATAGCCAGAAAGCTAGAAAACAAAGTTACATATGTTTATTTAATGGATTCTAACGCCGCGGTACCAATGACGCGTGTGAGTGGACATTATACTAATGTAAGAAAACATTGTAGCCATCATTATTAGTTCAGCATAGTTTTGTTTTAAAATTTCCTATGGGAAGGACTCTTTCGGAGTTAGAATTTCCTATGGGAAGGTTCTTTGTAGTTATATTAGACCCTTTTAATGATACTACATGAATATACATACAAACTACTTCAATTTAGAAGCAACGCAACAACGATTCGCAAAGATTCTAAACAACTCAGATTTGGATGCTTAGAATCTTATGAAATACTTTTATAGAGAACAATTAATCAAAATTGCTTTATAACTATCATTTAATACTAACAATGACTTTAAATGTATTATTGACAATACAGTTATTCTATGGAATATGCGGCTGTCTAGACCAAATCAATTTGTGTCAAAAATAAAAGTGGCCACGTTAAACGGAAATGGGTAATTAAGGATGGCAGAGAAATTAATAGATGTACAGTCGACAACACGTCAAACCACCTTGCATAGATCTCTTAAGCGGTGGTAATAGCGACGGTAGCAATGCATCTGAGCAGCTTGATGTTCTGATGACTGTACAAAAATATTCTACCAATAAACATTTCAAATTATTTTTATTTATTATTGAATTTCTGGCCATAAACGTCTAGTTCTATAGATCAGTTTAGTTGCATGCGAGTTGCATAGTCAAGTGTGACCACGATATGCGGGATTGCATATTATTAGGAGCTGTGTTGACATACCAAAGATGCCTTTGCCACACGATTCCTGCCGTCCTCACATACTGACAGTTTCAGCTATGCAGCTGTGTGTGGTGTATCTTTGAATTCCAATTAACGTGATGATTATTGTGTCGGTTACAACGAGATTTGCCAAATATGTAGTATTAGCGGTCCGTGCCGGCTTCGCTCAGGTAAAACTATAATTAATACCTAATACTTCCTCGGGAGTCTGAAATGGTTCGCCGACAATTGCTTCGTCTACGGAATCAAACCACATCGGGCGTTTGAATGACAGAACCCTTCATCTACGAACGATTCGCCGACAGAATGTCTCCTCTATTCTATCGGCGACTCGTTCAGACTCATTCCTCGGATATCGCACCGCATTAAAATACGTTGTGTAGTTTTAAAAGAGTAGTTTTTAAGAGAAAGGGTAGCAGCCGTTCTCAAGTTGACGCTGTTCTATGTTGGACTAAATCGTGCAAATACGCACAAGTAGCTCGTTTAGCAGTTATAATTTGCAGGAAGGTTAAATTGCAGATGATTAACCGCTTCAGTAACTCAATCGTCACTTCCCGCGAATTAATAGATTGGTTGAGCTCATTTTTCATTTCGCCCGCCAATGCTCTGAGGTTTAGTATTTTTAGTTACAAAATATCTGATGCACAATGACTTGTTGCCTTGTATAGATATAATGGATAAATGTTAAAGGTTAAAGTTGGTAGATCGACGCTATCGTAAAACAGAATATTAATTCAGTGTAGGAGCCGGCAACGGAAAACCAACCATACTGTACATATTTGGAAGGTCTGTGATTAGATGACGAAAATGATAAATTGAAATATAGTCATTAGAAAACATAAAAAAATATAATATTCGACAAAATACAATAAGAAACAGAAAACTAGGTACGTAATAAGTCTGGCATTGACTATAAAAACAAAATCTCTCTGAGATTGTCTGTCTGATTCTATTCTTAAAAGGGTAGGGTCAGAAATAGCAAATATTGTACTTATTACGAAAATAATAATTCATTTTAATCACAAAGGATTCCTTTCAACACCTAGAATTTGTCATCACAGCATGACCCTTTTTCATTATTGCGAAACATACCTCAGAGGTGATAAAGCGCGTAGAATAAAAATATAAGAGAACGATGAAATTTAGCATACTAATCATTCCAAATAGAACTCTATTGTATCGGAATAAGTGTTGATGTAACGGCATAACTTTAGATCCGAGGACAGTGAGAGACAGGGCGTCAGTTGATGGATCGCATCTGTTCCGTGGCGTACATTGTCCTATATTATATGGATGTGACACTAGACAGTCTACTATCTTATAAAATGGCGACGAAGAGCCAGATTTTAACGGATGAGATTTCGTAGTCGAAAAATGCTATTGATACTTTTAAAGTAATCATTAGGAGGTTGTGAATCGTTATACAATTATGCAAGGATTAATATCTATTGGGAAATTAAGGAATACAATGAGAAAAGTTTGTATATTACTAAAGAGGGAAGACAAAAATAAGGTATATATGGATCGTGTGAGAGATTATCATCTCTAGTTGTTAGAAGAGATTGCATATCGTACAGATAGATCATGTTGCACAGACGCCAAATGGTGGGATACTCCCTTAGACGATTATTGGAATCGTAAATAGCGAAGCCACAGCGAAATACGATCACCGATCTATTTGAAAATTGGCAATTGAAATTGACATATTATTATTACCATATTTTTTAACGTGTACCTAAGTAATATCACCCATTTATAATTGTTATTTTTTAATTTTTCTTTTTTTAAATTTTGATTTAAATTTATTTTGATAGATATTGTATAATTTGTGATGCTATTGGGATTGTGGTGGTTTTAACGGAATTTTCAACACAATTGTACCTATTTTCATGAAATAAATGAATATGATATGAATATGACAATGATAAAGAATATATTAACTATTTCAAATAAAAACATTCGTATGTTAGTCACATTATACATAATTAAACTAACTACCAGACTGTTAGTACACCCAGTGCCTCTTTAAACTTTTAACTCTGCCATTAAAACTGTTACAACGTCGCCACAAAACGCTGTTTAAAGTTAACACTCGCTTAAAAGTTTAAAACATAATCTTCTCTTGAAGATACCACTGCGGTGAAGTACAGCTAACTGCACATTAACCTATTCAAATTCATTGCAAAACCGATGCGTAAACGTTACTTGACAAAAGGTTGTCGAAAAAAATTTGCAAAATTTCAAAATTTATTATATACCCGCGACTTGGTTCGCGTTACCGAACAATTTTTGGTAAGGAGTCAAAATTATTAGCGAAATTTAACTGTACAGACAAAGCTCATACGACTGAAATAATAATAAATAAATAAATATATATATATATATATATATATATATATATATTTCGCATTATTTGACTGTTACATATGACTCTATCGCCTAATTTTATTTTTATGCAAATATAGCAAATATATTCAATGTAAAGGATTTCTTTTCTACTGTTTTATTATATGTATAAAAATTACGTTGCTTTGCCAAATATTTGTCTACATCATTGAGATTTTTTTTTTATTCATTATTTTTTTCCTTAATTTGGTTGCTTTAAAGTGTTTTGTCACATTTGAGATGTGCTGTCACTTTTGTTTATTTTTTTTTTGTTTTGAGATAAACTGAGCTTAAACACAATACCTCTCACCACAACATCCCATTTAAGTATCTTCTATATATGACTAGAATAAAAGCAATAACTCGAAACTCGAAAACATCAAACAGAACTTATTCATTGAAAATTTTACGCCTAAACGCGTCACGCATTAGAATGACAAACGGTCATTGGACTTCAAACTAAAGAACCACACGCTTACTAACACACTACTGTCTTTTCTATTTCTGTTCATTTAGAAAACAATAGATTCCAGTGGCACTCATCCATAGAAGACATACCTATGGGTTAAACACAAGAGAGGCGTGTAGCATCGATCGATTTTGAACATTAAAATTCACACGTCTGATACTCGGGAAACAAATGAACTGTTGATAATGACAATTTGTATTCTTAAGTGTATCTCCTCACATAATCTGTAAGATAAGAATATTGTAGAAGTGACATATTCGGTGTTTTCAACGACGTTTACGTGGTAGACAGAACCTAGAGCAGGTGGGGTGGGTAAGGGTTTTATTATAGTACATGCATTTTCATAGTAAGGACTATTAACCCTGCCATACAGGGTATTTGCTGTTATAGTTGTTTCTCACAGAAAATTAATGATAGGAAATTAAAATTCGAACGTAAATTCGATATTCGATCGTAAATTCGAAATTCGAACGTGGGAAAATTGGGAAAAAAATAATGAAAAAAATTCATCTTAGACACTTCTATTGTCTTGTTTGAATTCCAATATCGGAGTGTACTTGTATTCTGCTATTCCGAGCACGTCAACGTCTACTGGACGGATTTAGAAGCGCAATAAGAAGGCGCAGAACCTGAATTCTGAACATCTCGGAACTCTTCTGAAACATAAACAGAAAGTGACAATATCTTGTTAGTGGCCGTTTGAAAGATGGATGTCCACTAGGTTTGTTTTGATTTTTTTTTGCGTAGGAAACAAAATTTGAGATCCAAACTATACTTTTTAGGAAGCATTCCCTTTACCAAAACGATATTCGAGAAAATAAAAAGAATTGATACAATATTAGTGAAAATTAGACATTAGACATCTCTCTAACAGATTCTCCTTCAAGATAAATGTTCACAATCACTTCTCTGATGTATATATTTATGATTATATACAATTTTATGTAGGTATACCTACATAAAAAATTGTATACAATCATAAATATATATTTTTATTTATGTACCAATTATATGTATTCTATTTATGTATTTTATTTATGTACTAATTATACTCGTATGTATTCTATGTATTGACTTTTATTCAATCAATCACCTATAGCTTTAGTCTTTCTGTTTCTCCCGAAGGTTGACTGGTAGAGAATGCTTTTAGCGTTAAGTCCGCCAATATTTTATTTACCAATTTTGGTAAATAAAGTTTGAATAATAAATAAATGAATAAATTAGTTAAAATATGTTTTGGTGATATCAGACCAATAAGATCACTGTTATAATATGTAGGTAATAGTGATAAAAGTTCTGTTCACCTCCACCAATCGTGTAAAACGCCCACTAATTTGCCCGCGCCACACTCCGGCAAAATAAATAAATAAATAAATGAGGACAAACCACACAGATTGAGCTAGCCCCAAAGTAAGTTCGAGACTTGTGTTATGGGATACTAACTCAACGATACTATATTTTGTAACAAATACATATATAGATAAACATCCAAGATCCGGGCCAATCAGAAAAAGATCGTTTTCCATCATGACCCGACCGGGGATCGAACCCGGGACCTCTCGGTTCAGTGGCAAGAACTTTACCACTGCGCCACCGAGGTCGTAAAATAACACGGAGATGAACAGCTGGCTGTGGTCAGATTAACTGTAGTCATCATTAAAAATATGGCGAAATAGTGCATGTGGTCAAAAAGTGAATTCTTTTTTATTGGATCCAATTTAAGTTAATAATTAGTGAATTCAAATATATTTTATTAATAGAAAAAAAATATCGTGAGGAAACCTGCACACCGGTAGACAATTTATGTTCACTAGTGTGTTTGCGATTACTTGCCACTAGGTTACTTGGTAAGTAGTCGTAAAAGTCACGTCAGATGCCTTAAGACGACTTGAATAAAATCTCACACCAGCGTTAGCAATTGACACACTCGAAAATAAGAAAAATATATATCTCATTTTAACATTTATGTTTTAATCTTATGCCATTGATAACATAATATTACATTTAAAAAAAATGCTCTTCCATATAATATATAAATATACAAAAGATCATTTTCTGTCTGTTTATACAAATAACTCTTCCATATAATATATAAATATACAAAAGATCATTTTCTGTCTGTTTATACAAATTATAGAAGGTTGTAAAAATAATTTTAGTTATAGTATTTTATAAGTGCATTAACGATGGACTTCGGGTCACGGTTTATTGTCAGAACCTCAAGTGACCTACTCATACACTTACATAAGCGTATATATTACTGTGCCTATGTACAGTCAACAGCACATCAACCAACTCAAACTTATTGAAATCTCGCCGCTATTACCGCGCCATAGAATTTCATGCCGGGTAACTTAATGTGCTGTTGACTGTACATGCAAGTAATTTGAAATTTGAACTTATACGATTCAACCTTAACCATTATAAATTTTTTTCGTAGCCAGAGAAAGTTATAGATTCCGTCATATCTTCCATTTCTCTCATACAAGAAAGAGATGTGCGTATTAGAAATGCATGAGAAGAAACGAGACAGTGCGCTAACATCTTTGTCCTTCATCACGGCCCAATCTGCCACTTTGTATTAGACTAGATGTTGCCAGGGGCTTTGTTCCCGTGGGATTTTAGGAATTTTGAGATAAAATATAGCCTATAGCAATCTTGGATAATGTACCTTTCTTATGGTGACAGAATTTTTGAAACCATTTTCGGAGATTACCTCGCCTCAAACATACCTACAAACTCACACACACACACACACACACACACACACACACACACACACACAAACTCACAAACGCTTACCTCTTTATAATAATAGATTAGCCAGACTGGAGCCAGAAAGTTATATCGCCGGTCGTCTATATAGCTTTGTTTTTTAAATATATAAATTAAACTTATGCACACCCAAAATGCATACAAATGTAATTTTGTGTGCATTTTATCAATTTTTTAAAAGTTATATTTATCCTACTAATATAATAAATGCGAAAGTTTGTGAGGATGTATGTGTGTAGTATGTTTGTTACTTTTTCCCGCAAAATCTACTGGACGGATTGCTATGAAATTTGGTACACGGATAGAATGTAACCTGGAATAACACATAGGGTACTTTTTATTCCGAAATTCCCACGAGAGCGAAGACCCGGGGAACAGCTGGTATATTAATAAGAAGACAAATCTAAAATGTCCAAATGCTGATGCAACTGTTTAAATACTCAACAACAGTATTATAAAGCCTTATTGTGATTCAAAACGCATCTAAAGAAAGGAACTTTGTCTGCCAGCCATTGCGTAGCATACAAAAGCCTAACCTTTTTAAAATCACAGCTAAGTATGAATAATTCATGAACTCCGTTTGAAAAAAATCACCATTTTCGAAGAGAGATAATGCAATTTTTGGAATTTTTCAAACCAAAAAATGTAATTTTTTTATTATTTATGATGTGCCAAAGAAGAAAGAAATCGATCGCGATTGTCAATTAAAATCGATATCAAACCTAGGGAAATCATTCAGGATCACAATGTGAAATTATCAAAATGTCCAATGACTTTAAAATGTATAATAAATACTAACCAAATTACCAGAATATCTAGTTTGAGTTTAGACTTAGTTCAGATTTCTAATTTGCTTGCAGTTGGTAGGTCAACATCATTGCTTTACGCACCCACTATATCCTGCTCGTAAGGCGAGCACATGGACAATTCGATTGTCACGTAACTCGATCAGATTCAGCACCATGGCACATAACATTTGACGACTTCGGTGGCGCAGTGGTAAAGCCACTGAACTGAGAGGTCCTGGGTTCGATCCCCGGTCGGGTCATGATGGAAAATGATCTTTTTCTGATTGAACCGGGTCTTGGATGTTTATCTATATATGTATTTGATATAAAATATAGTAACGTTGAGTTAGTATACCGTAACACAAGTCTCGAACTTACTTTGGGCCTAGCTCTGTGTGATTTGTCCTAATATATTTATTTATTATAATCTGATCGAGTATTTATTAGAGATCACTAAAATGAAAGTCTCAAACCGTTAGTCATTTTGTTGAATTTATTTAACTTTGACATATAAATAGACAAATAAAATTTAACGATATGAACCTAAAGTTTAATCTTTCGCGCTCCAAAAAGCGATACTTCGTTTGCGATGATTCATTGTGTTATAATTCAGGCCTGGAAATTACTGGGGGTTGAAAAAGTTGCGTTATTGCCGATATTAAGCGCGGGGGCGGGGGGGGGGGTTGAGCGGGGTTGAAAGAGGGTGTAAATAGTGAATTATTGCCCTCCTGTGCATTACGGACGGTGACAAAGCTTCAGGAAACACATGAGAATATATGAAATGTAATAAAATGAGATATGGAACATTTTCTACAAAAATAGAAGAGAACACTTAGATATGACAGAAATAGCAATTAGTTAATAACATTGCAAGTTTAAACGACATTTATTCGGTATTCATAACAGTAACAAATCTGAACAAACAGTTAAATTGACATGTAAAATGTAGGTTATGTTAATCGAATTAAAATAAAAGACCAAAAATTGTTTTTTTTAATAATTAAATAATGTGTATAACAAATTTAATTATTTACAAAAATAATTATATATATATATAAATATTTGTTATATATATTTTTTATTACATTAAAATACTAAAGAACAAGCAAACAGGCATGCGGTCCACCTGATGGGAAGTGGTCACCGCTGCCTATGATTATCTGCAACACCAGGGGTGTCACACGCGCGTATTAACATAGTTATTATTTTTAATTATATTAATATTTTAATTTCATATAAAAAAACGAGATATATTTACGAAAGCGTAATATTTGTGTTTACTTAAAAATAAAATAAACAAACGTTACAGGCCGGTAAAAAAAACGTATCTCATAGTGGTATCTCCCATTTCCGGTATAAAAAGGTTATTATAGTAAATTCATGCACATAATAAAAAGTTGGGAGTCGCGAGTTCGCTCCCGAGCGGCACGAGATAGTGTTGGGACGAACTGAGAACGTCTATCGTTATCGAGATTTAACTAAACAGTATAAATTTCGATTTACTGGTATTTGTTTTCATTCAGTTTTACTTCCAAACAATTATAGAAAATAAAAACAAATATCAGTAGTATAGTGTTACTGGTATTTGGTGGAATTACCAGTGCATTTCCGAAATTAACAAAAAAATCTACTAATCTGAGAGATATTGCCTTGTTGCCTACATTAATCTAGCCGCCATGTTGTTTGGCCTGCCGCGTTGTGGGCGCGAGGCAGTAATGTCAAGAATACGGCATCAAGTTTTCAAGTTCAAGTGTTTTGCGCGCCATTTTGATTATTTTCATAATATGCCCAAGATAGTTCGTAATTTCCCATACACTAAAATATATGATTCGACATTTTAAATGCTTGATTTGAAGAACATAATAACATGTTTAAGATTCTAATACAATTAGTAATACATCATTTTATAGAGTACACGGAGGTAAAACGATAATGACAATAAATATAAAACAACTTGGAAACATAGACCTCTTAGGAATTTCTATCGGAATTACCACAATACACCTTATTGCATTTTGGCAAGAGTTTGGTTCACACAGTTTTATATAATCGGACTCGTATAGTAGCTTTCATGTACGGAGAAAGAAAACAAAGTGAGAAAACTTAAACGTTGGTTGACAGTTGTCTCAAATTCAAATTTCTATATTCAATTTAGGATGATATACATCACTTATTGACTTCAAAAAATTACTTAAACTAAGTCTACTTATCTGACTAGTATTAGCCATAACACACTAGAAGAACACACTAGTAGAAGATTAGATTTAGGTATTCGACTTGACTAGTTCTACGACTTACTTCTACGACTGCTTACCGCCATCTAGTGGCAAGTAGTCGCGTATTAGTCTTCTAGTGTACAGGTTTCCTAACGATATTTTCCTTCACCGGCAAGTCATGGCCTAAACTATACTATGCAGATGATTAAGCAAATTAGGAGATAAATAAAGAAGAATAACGAGCTCTGTGGTGCAGTGATCCCCACGCCCGTCCGCTATCTGGAGGTCCTGGAATCGATTCCCAGCGCGAACAAATATTCGTATCTGTGATCACAAATATTTGTCTGCAGTTCTGAGTGTGTTGCGCTTAGTGTTTACAAAAAATTGGATTAATAGTAGTTTAACGGTTAGTATTTTGATGCCCATCCTTAGTCTGCGCTGTGGCCCTTATTATGCTGTCCCTTAGGAGCACTGAGTGTGTTGTTATCTTGCATTGCGTTTTTTGCCCGTCGATTTTATTTTGTCTATGATTTACTTTTTGGGCTCTATGGAAACATTATTTATTATCTATATTGCTGAATATGAAGGCCATATTTTCAAAATTAGTAATTTTATAAATTTTAATTGTCTAAATTCTACTATTGTTCATAACATAAAATATACAATTTGTATGAACGCCATGTGTCAGCCCGTTTTTTGGTAATGTCTTGTAAGTGAAGCCTGATTATTGTTTTACTAATCTAACTTCAAAACTACTCAGACAATAAAAAAATCGCTTAATATTGAGAATGAAATTTCACACATACACTAGAAAATAAACTATATGTCATATTCTACGAGAACATACGGATCTCAGGGAGGTAAGTTTCACTTGGTCATTTTTAATATGCTGGCTCCACATTATCGCAGACCTTCGCCGAATTCGGCGGCTTTGGCAAACATTGTTGGTTTTTCATTGCGGTAAATAAAAGTAAACATACAAAGTACGTAATGTTCATGTATTCGCGCCGGCCTCTGTCCTAGTTCGGCGACAGTGTGAGTCGTGAGCGATTTCCATAAGGTGCCTTAATTATTCTGTATGTATGTTTGTTGTGTTCAAAAACAACAAAAGTTAGTTCTATCATTATTTCGATATGTACTTACTTATAGTTAGATGTCGGAATAGGTAAATTATTGTTTATTTATCCTCAATACAGCCGGAGGTAGGCTGTTTACTGATCGGCAAGAAATTTACAAGGTCGCCATATATTTGTTTTGGTACAGCCATCTGCATATCTAGTTACCCTGCACGTACGCGTCACTCCTACGTGCTCACTGTGCAATTGTAATAAAGGCGATTTTAGGTAGGTATCTGTAGATGTGTCTGTGAAATTGTAATAAGCAAAACAACTTATATTACGAGTGTTAGGGAGAACATGAAAATAAAAAAAATGAGATTTCAATATAACTGTTTTTTCTTGGATTAAAAGCAAAGGTGGGTTTATTTTTATATAGACCTATTTTTACTACTTATTTAAATTTAAAACTATGACTATTCGGAAGTGTCCCAATATTTTGTGTCAGAAACTTCGGTAAGCCCTAGGGAGATCACCGAAAAATGTCTTAAGTTTACCTGACGTGACACCCACTGGTAAATATTCCACAGCGTATGTGACTTACCTGAAAATAAATAAAAGTATATTAAAATTAAACTCTTATAAGTGTAGCTCGTTAAAATAAAATTAAGTAAACTCGTGTTAAAACTTAGTGTTCTAATACATGCAGATATATTTTCACGTCAAAATTTAAGTTAATAATATTTCTAGAAGCTACAAAATAGTCGCATGACTATCTTAAAAATAAACGCATGAAAATCCATTGCGTAGTGTTACAGATCTAAGTCTATGTATTGTATATAGGATACAATTATAATTTTGTCAATAAGTGGTGTATGTCATCCTAAATTGAATATAGAATTTTGAATTTGAATTTGAGACAACTGTCAACCAACGTGTAAGTTTTCTCACTTTGTTTTCTTTCTCCGTACATGAAAGCTACTATACGAGTCCGATTATATAAAACTGTGTGAACCAAACTCTTGCCAAAATGCAATAAGGTGTATTGTGGTAATTCCGATAGAAATTCCTAAGAGATGACTAGAGGTCTATGTTTCCAAGTTGTTTTATATTTATTGTCATTATCGTTTTACCCCCGTGTACTCTATAAAATGATGTATTATACTAATCGTATTAGAATCTTAAACATGTTATTATGTTCTTCAAATCAAGCATTTAAAATGTCGAATCATATGTTTTAGTGTATGGGAAATTACGAACTATCTTGGGCATATTATGAAAATAATCAAAATGGCGCGCAAAACACTTCTAAGCCTGTGTATCCTATATACAATACATACAGGCTTAGATCTGTAACACTACGCAATGGATTTTCATGCGCTTATTTTTTAAGGTAGTCATTCAAGAGGATGGTTTACATGTAATGTATATTTATTGACTTATATAATATAACAACATTACGAAACCGGTGCGGGGTCTCTAGTAAAATATGAATACGAAAGGCATAATCATTTCTTCAAAAAATTAGACAGGTTTTCCCGTAGTGTCGCGCTGTGAATTGTATAATAGGATCATTATAGACGAAAGTTTACTTTAATGAGAGATAATTACAATTAAGCAAGTATTGTCCGGACATTTACAATTGCAAGTTGCAGTTTAACTAAGTATTGTTCAAACAAATCGGTATTAATTTGAAGTAAAGACGTTCTTTTATAACTAGATAGTACGATGAATATTTGGATTTTAGGATTATTTAGATTTTAATTTAATATTTGTATTTAAATAAAATTCCTGTACTTTACACAGACTTTATAAAAACTGACAAACAAAACCACATAATACTATTATAATATAATCGTAATATCGAATAACATAACATTCTTACACGAATATTTACCATTTGCAATTCACATCGGTTTCACTTGACTACGACCTTTGCCGCCTGGTTATAAGTCAACTGAGGGCCAAGTGCGCCAAATGAGGATTTCTTATTTCGCGTCTATTATTATAAAAACATCAAAGGTCATATTTCGACATCCACGTCATTTTGCTGTCATCAAATCACTTTTTAAAATAAATTAAAAACTATACCCCCTATCTACTCATATATTATTATTATAAAGAGGTAAGCGTTTGTGAGTTTGTATGTTTGAGCCGATTTCAAAAATTCTTTCACCATTAAAAAGGTAAGGTAAGGTATATTTTATCTCAAAATTCCCACGGGAGCCAAGCCCCGGGCAACATCTAGTTAGTTATGAACAATCGAGAACTATCTTCATTAATGTACCCCTTAAGGCGCCAAGTAGGTTTCAAACATGATTTGGCATTAAATGCTCAGGTAAAATGGGAAATTATAGAATCTTTTCCTATTTCTGAATAATGTAGCCACGTTTATAGCCAGTGATAGTAAAATATGTCATTAAGAATGTCAGAAAAACGTCAATCAGAATTGACATAGATACAGTGTTATGATAAGACTGTCGCGAGTTCGAGCAATACTTAGTTCTGAATCTATTTTGTGACAAGATGCTTTCCATTGAATGTGAATAATTTACGCTATATTGTATGTACACGTATACACAGGCCTACCCATCAACTTTTACAGGACGATTCCAATGCTCGAGAAAGTTCAATTTAGGAACCTAAAATGAAATCGCATTTAAACAAAAAATTATGTCGATGGTACGAATTTGCGATGCAGGTCAGTTTAGGTCGTAAAGTGGATCGCGTTAAGTGATGATGGTAAGCCCCTATGTATACACAGCATTCGTAACATAATTAAATCATATGTATGATGCACAGTTGATGCGTATCATTAACGTCATTCGAGAATTCTTTACTTAGACCATTGTCATTATAATTTAAATTATACGGACAAGTTGCAAAGTACATACTCGCTTGTATAAATAAAGAAACAAATCTTAAATGTAGTGTCGATATTGTTATTGTAATTCCAATTCTAATACAAAGCGGTAAAGTATACAATTGTATATGTACCTAAATGTGGACATTAGTGCAAGTCTATCCTCAATTATTGTCATTGTAATTTAAATTCTAACTCAAAGCCGTAACGTATAAAGTTGTATATGTTCATGTACAAATCGTGGTCATCAATATGTCGGATGTAACCTTCTGTTATGATTAGCGCAGCCTTGTCAAGTGTTGGTGCACGCCGCACTCCGCTTGTTATATGTTACCTAATGTGTACGGTCGACAACAGAACTGGTTTAGCGTCTTGGGTTTTCAGTCAATTTCATCGTGGTTAGTAGCAAATCGCAAAAGAGAGACAATTGTGGAAGACAAAAGAGCCTTTGCCCAAAATTAGACTAAAAAGGCTGTTCTCGAAATTGCTGGACTGAATCTCTCCCCCGTACTCTCTCCCTCCGCTACACTATTACATAACATAACAATATTATTGTAACAATAACAATAAATAGTGCAGACGTGGTAAAAGGGATAAGAGACGAAAAATTTTTTGTTCATATTGTAAATTTTCAGTTTTTTGTGACTCATAAAATCATAAAATAAAATAGAAACATTTATTATTTCAACATCTTTGCAAGAAGAAAGTCTAATAAAATTACATTTATATTTGTCTTCATGAGTCTGCGTAAAACTCAGTTCTGCCCAAGTGTCCTCACAAAATAAGTAGGCTCCTCGCACATAATACCGTATAGGGCACCATTGTGCTAACCGACTGTGCACACAAGAGGGTACTTACGCATACTAAAGTTACCCGGCACAATCCTTTATTTTGTGGTGATAGTGGCGAAATTGCCATGAACTTTGGGTGAGTTTATGTGGCGTTGACCGTGTTTACACGTTGTTAAGGCAACGCAAAATATGTGTTAATTGTTTGCTCAGTTAGTTTGAAATGGCCGTATGTGGTTGGCGAACGGCGACGCGACATTTGTGTTCTTTAAAAAAAAATATATATATTTTTAAAAATCGAGATATATAGAAAAAAATATTTTTAAAAATCGAGACTGTAAATATTGTGTCTCACCGCTGGGACTCTTTTTTTCTTCCACTCGTTTCTGTTAATCGCTAATTGCTAGTTGTATATAAAATAATACATTTGATACATTTGTCGTCATTCATATCATAGAACCAACAACCCCATGCTGTTACCGTTCGATTAGACAATAAAAAATATAAAAAAGTTTTCTTAATTCTTAACAGAAACCTAATTAGGTACTTCTTGTTTCAGCATTCGGAGAAACGAAAAATTTATGCAGACATTCGTTCACTGAATTCAAATAACATTATACCTTATTCCGTAAACAATATGGCACGAATTTAATTAAATCGTCACTTGTCATAGTGTTATCGCTGCTTTGCTTATTTTCTTATCAATTCACCACTAAGTGATACCTGCATGGCATTGTTCGAGACATATTAGGTCAAAAGATACATTATTATTTGTTTGTCATTCTTGCATACATCGATTACGGCCGCCACACATCTCGAGATTAAAAACTTAATTGTTCTGAACATTAAAAACCTTAATAATAATACAAAAAAAAAAACACAGCTGCGGTCCTCTTTGACCCGAAGAATATAAGAAATGTAATGATACCGCACACATCTCTCTCACATCCTCGCGTGTTGCCAGTTATATTCGGAATTATGACGCCGCGAAGTCAAAATTAACCATTAAATTTTCAGCCTCGACACGCCTCCTTACATAGTTATGGAGTAAAGAAACTCACATACATACTAACGTGTTTCCTAAATACATAACAATTTTGTTAAGCTGTGTAACAACGCGTAAGTTTTCGATAGATTATAATCTGTCATCGTCAAATTATTATCCGTGAAAATAAAGCCGATAAAAACCAATTAATACTAAATTTTATAAGTAATCCCTAACACATCTCAAGGCAGATAGCCGTGTGGTCGAGTGGCGCTACATTTATTACGTTAGACAAACATACGAACAAGCCCGCCGGGTCTAATTCTTTGAGCAAACTGGGGTCGGGACCGGATGGGAGCGCAACACAGGGAATATATTACAAGCTTTTGTTTAGGCTCGCCCATCGTAGTGTCTGTGTGTAAGACAATCTTAAAAATTAAATTTCACTCCTGTTTTTAGGGTTCCGTAGCCAAATGGCAAAAACCCTTTATAAATTCGTCATGTCTGTCTGTCTGTCTGTCCGTCCGTATGTCACAGCCACTTTTTTCCGAAACTATAAGAACTATATTGTAGAAACTTGGAATTGTTGAAAACATTAAGATTTTACACAAAAATAGAAAAAAAAAAACAATAAATTTTGGGGGTTCCCATACTTAAAACTAAAACTCAGAAATATTTTTTATCAAACCCATACGTGTGGGGTATCTATAGATAGGTCTTCAAAAATGATATTGATGTTTCTAATATATTTTTTTTTTCTAAACTGAATAGTTTGCGCGAGAGACACTTCCAAAGTGGTAAAATGTGTGCAACTTCTAAAATAAGATAAAGATAAAACTCAAAAAATACTATAACTTCCATCGAAAATTGGTTTGAATGAGATCTAGTAAGCAGTTTTATTTATACGTCATAGTACCTTTCATTCAATCCACACAAATATAAAAATATACAAAAATCGATCAACAGGAACTTTTATGTTATGTTACTTACTGCTACAGAGCCCTTCATGGGCAAGTCCGACTCACACTTGGTCGTTTTTTTTAATAAAACTGTTATTTTTTAATTTTCAGCTATGATAGAATTAGAATCCTATTAGCTTTCACGGCTATTTAACCGTGAATAATAATAATAGATCTTTGCAGATCTTTAGGGATTCTAATTCTATCATAGCTGAAAATTAAAAATCTGATAAAGAATCTGCAGAGAATGTGAAAATATAATAATTGCATATTTTTAGTCGGCAGTCTTCATATTCGTGACATAGCAGATTAACTCTGGAAGTAACGCTTGAGACTGGTACGGCCAAGGAGAATATTCTCCTTGGGTATGGCCACGTCTCGAATTACGCAGGGAACAAAATGTCCTACCAGCCAGGACTGGAAAACACAAAAATTGCTGGCTTGAATTTTAATTAACAAGAATGATATGCGTGTCAATATTTTGCTTATTTAATGTTAGATAACTTAACGGTGAGGAAGCTACCGAGAGAGGTAAGTGAGAGCATTCTTTTAGCCGCGCGCGAATCCACGTCTACGTCTGGTACTGTACAAAAAACAATGAATAATTAGGAAAATAAGATACCAAGTAGTGATTAATGACTCAAATGTCATTGTTTTAAATTAGTAGCTATTTAAATTTATGTTTCTATTGTGCTAGGTACAGTGTTTACCTTGGGCTCTGCTCGCGCGAGCGCTAATGAAGCCTTGAATTTTACTTACTTTACAATGTTAATGTTACACAATTACAATTTAAGAAATATTTGTCCAATTAGAGACGCTATTATTGATCTTTGACCGTAATTTCAACTGGTGTCGATGATTTATCGCGGCTCAATTGTAGTTCTTGTTGCGTGTGCCTAAGAATTACTATTGAGATGCTACAATGGCTCGACGTTTCACACTCAGTCGGTTTCCATTTATTACTTCGATATGAGGAATAGAATTCAACACTTTAATCTATATTGTTGGCTTAAAATAAATGTATTTGTGCAGTTTTATGTAATAAACAATAGTGGTCCGTCAACTGGGCCCGCGGGTCAAGCTTAAATAGGGTCAGTCGGCAATTCCACTTCATCAAAATCATCATCAACACATATAATAAAATTGAAGAAAGGCCAAATTTGTAAATTGGATATTTTTTTAAAATTCTTCATGGAATATACTTAGTTACTGATATAGATGACGAAAATATAGTTTTGGAAATGTTTGTCTGTCTGTCTGTCTGTCTGTCTGTCTGTCTATCTGTCTGTCTGTCTGCCTGTCTGTCTGCCTGTCTGTCTGTCTGTCTGTATGTCTGTCTGAACGCGCGTCACTCGAAATTTACTGGACCGATTTGCTTGAAATTTGGTATGTAGGTACTTTATATACCGGGATAACATCTTAGATACATTTCATCCCAGTAAATGGTCAGATTCCCGTAGGATAATTGAAAAACTAATCATGAATCAAAAATGCCTCAGAATCCCGGGTTTAACATCTTATAGACATTTCATCCCGGAAAATGAGGAGGGTCCTGTAGGAAAACTAGATAAATTTCATCCCGGTAAATACGCGATAAAAAAATTACTGAGATTTCGCTATGGAATTCACGCGGACGAAGCCGTGGGCAAAAGCTAGTATAATAGTTTAACCGAAGAGTTAAAAAATTGACATTGTTGTATTTGAATACCTACCACAGGGAGTTATTTATTGCAAAACACGATACTGATTTGATTTGTGGTGTACAGTCGTCTGGTCCATTTAGTTACACTGATGTGCACGTGTTCAAATTATTGCAAGACATTTTATTTGGCAGCTTTTTCTTGTCCCTAATCAAACCTCGTTTTGAATGGGTTGTGCGCATAATCTAGTTCTTCCACAACTGTTTCCCATCACGCCTTCATTCATCTTAAAAGACTTTCATTTAATTCCTAATACTGCTATTAAATTTACTGACATAGCTGTCATATAACGTTGGAATGGAAGAAAAAGACCGGATAAAAGTCTCCTTTCATATAAGTATTTTTTAGTAAATTAGAAATTGTATCCAGAACGTTCTGTTGATTGCGCAACATCCCTGGAACCAACGGAACTTTAACGTGCGTCCCAAAACATTGAGATATCAAAAAAAACGTCTACAATAATCAATTTCCAGATTTCCAAAGAAAAATAAATTTTGACGACCTCGGTGGCGCAGTGGTAAAGTTCTTGCCACTGAACCAAGTTGTCCCGGGTTTGATCCCAGGTCGGGTCATGATGGAAAATGATCTTTTTCTGATTGGCCCGGCTCTTGGATGTTTATCTATATATGTATTTGTTATAAAATATAGTATCGTTGAGTTAGTATCCCATAACACAAGTTTCGAACTTACTTTGGGGCTAGCTCAATCTGTGTGATTTGTCCGAATATATTTAGTTATTTATAGCATACTTCTACAAATGCGAAATAATAATCATCTATGTTGACGTCATATTTTCTAAAATGTCAAAACTTAAAGCATTCAATATCCGAGACAGCGTTTGTTGTGCGCTGTACAATCGATCCCAGAATTGAACTTTATGCAAGTGCAAAACGGACGAATTCACGGTGAATTTTCTTAGCTTATTGTATTGTTGACTGTACTTCTGCGAACATACGGCTTCTGAGAAATGTTACTTCGGAAAAGTTTGTGTTGCGAAGAATGAGCGAGGGGGAAATATGTTTGATATTAAGTTATAGTACATGTATGGAGAGATAATATTATCTTTTCAAAGTACAGCATATTTCTAAGGCAGGCGGCTTCTATAATGACGATGAATGCTTTGAATTTTTTTATTTGATTGGCTTTGGGCTCGATTTTTCATCTTCACAATAATTCATTTAAGTGATTTGCGAGTTTTGTCCTTATTGTATTTAAGTGATAAAAGTCAATACAATGTAAAAGTAGAAGGGTGATCTCCTGAGTCAGCTTTCTCTTACTCATCCTCGCATTCTTGATTGCAGCTAAGAGTTCCCAAAACCTAGATAAAGGTAAAGAATAAATCTTAAAAAAATTTAAGATTCAGCTGTGATTTTACGACCAGCTGCTTACCATTCGGATCGGACATCAGCCTTCTTTGGTAATGCTGTTATTGTCACGATGATATTTACATCCAGTGGTCCTATTCTAGGGTGCAAACTACACGCCTAGCCTATCATCGGCGTCCGGCATTGTCTGTCGAGCACACCACCGCAGCTGCACATAATATTCCTACCTACCTACCTACATGCCACAACAGTGCATTGGTGCAAGCTCACGCGGCATCTTTCAATTTAAAGGTGACCCACTTGTGGCCAATCGATTGCAGTCGCTGCACGCTATTCCTAATCGATACTGTGGTCGCATTCTATGCACCGATGTATGACTAGACGATTGTGTCAGAGGAAGTTTAAGAAAAAGTAGCGCCCGCAAATTAAGGAATAAAACTTAGATTGATTTGGTATGGGAGTAATTTAATGAGGAGAGAAGATGAACATTTAATTAAAACATTGCATATTAATGTTCATGATTACAGAAGAAGAGGGAGATCAAGCAAGAGGTGGATGGAATGTGTGACTGTGGGAGGATATGAAAAAGTTAGAAGTGGACGCGAGTATGGCAGGAAATAAAGATTTATGATAAGAAAAAAAAAACATATTGCGACGAACTTAAATTATGGTAAATGAAGGAAGATGGTAATGTTTATGACTAGACGAGTATTACGCTACCTTTCTGCCACATTGGTAATTATGGCGACAATTATATTTTTAATATTATCACACTAAAGAAGATGTGTGTTATCCCTCTTTATCAAATCCTCTGTAAGACTCCTCTCTCACAGCTAGGGGAGTCAAAGAGTGAAATTCTTGTTACGTAATTTATGGATGGCCCCTTTGTGTCCCGGTGGAGTCGCAAGCATCAGCTAGTCGAAAATCAAACTTGATCAAGCAGCGCGCCGCGCCGTATCAAAAGTGAACAGAATTCCATGATTACAAAAAGATAAAATCAAGGCGGTTTCCCCAAACAGCATTTCCGTGTTAGCTGATACAGCAATGCTGGTCCAAGATTTTTTACTGTATAAATATAATTTGGCATTTACGGACACAAAGACTGGCATTTCTTATAACACAGCCGATTTTAATAAATTACTATTTAATTTAATTATAATAATAAACTACAAAAATGAAATTAAGTACTTGTGTATTTATAACTCGCATATTCATATCTGAAACAAAAACGCTCTAGTCGCCCGAATAAAATTCCTTTCAAAACTTTACCCTCGTAATAAACACAGTCAAATTCATAACTGGCAAAGTTGAAATGCAGACTGTTATTTTTAAAATGTCACCCGACATGCAAAAAATGTCGTGACCCAGTGAAATGCAGACGTCTGAAAAGCCACGGTGGAAATGTCACAATCCTATTACGTTTCCCGGCCCTGGCAATGTTCTTTATGTGGCTGTAGGGTTGCCGCTGCGAGTCACCGTTATTGTTGTTATTTACGAGTGGAATTGTTATATGCAAAGTGGAATAAAACTGGTTGTTACGCTAAAAACTATCTTGGAAGCAATTAAAGTTCACGTCTTCGAGAACGGTATGCGAAACTTGGAATTTAAAACGACTACTATTGTCTTATTAAAACCCAATTTTTTTTATTAAAAACCCATCAAAGCTAAAGAAAACACTTAAAATATTAACTTGTAAATATGTTTTTTCTGTGTTTGTTAGTAGACAACGAACTGATCAAATATTTTTAACCACTGCTTACATCATATTTTTTAAAATTATGTATTTTGAAACTAAACAACAGGTTAAACTTTGCCTGTTGTACCAAATGCACCGAAACAGCCGCATCATCTTATGAATCATACATAAATGAAACCAATTGACGACCCCTGGATTATTATTCTTCAATCTAAGCGTATAGATCTGGTTAGCAGCAATTTCACTGTTCATGTCTTGGTTTATTATATAGAATAGAATAAATATGCAAATTTAATATCATGTTTGCTTTACGAGATTTAAGAGATATGTATGTATATAAAAGATATTTTTTTATATTAATGAGACATGCACAGTGAAATCCACTAAAACAAAATCACAACATTTCAGCGTCATAGACAATTTGAGACTGGTTCTGAATTTGTAATAATAACTGAATCTAAATTTCTGAATTTTCGACTCAACTGATTCAGCAATCAGTTGAGTCGAAAATCAAAACGCGTGCTTATATAGATGAGGCTATCCATCCTAAATTGTATATTAATTTAATTAAATTACAAAAAATATAAACTCATAAACCCTGGGGCAGTCAACCGTGTGGACAAAGTAACGGAAGTCTAAAATTAAAGAACAAGAAATAATAAAGGTCTGGTTTTCTCTTGGCTTGCACTGTAACTGAACTTGTGTCCCCTGGACTACATCGCAGTTAGCCACGTTCAGGGCTGTCAGTCTGCGTCGCCGTGTCGCGTCGCCTGTGAAATGTTGATACGGATGCGACGCTCTTGTCGTCTACCGATTTACCAACGTCGCTTGCGTTCTGACAGAGCTTTTGGGGTATCCGTACTAAACTATTGATTTATAGGTAGTACCCTCGTCACCTTTCTTCGTATTCAAAATAGTTTTAAATTATAACAGGGCATGTTGTTTGGGCAAAATAACAAGGATGTTACTCGTACTTAGGTACCGTTCTGTTCATAGTAGGAACTAAGAACTATTAAAAAAATGTAATATGGTATGACACCCGACGTTACATGGGTTAATGAAGAAAAGTCGAAAGTGGTTCCGAACAGCTCGGAGAAGATAAATGGCATAAATTAATCCCTTTATCCTGCAGTGGTATATAAGGGGCTGCCGGTTATGATAATGGTATGACATTATTGTTTACTTTTTCGAAAGTAGATTTGTATCTACTGTGGTATGTAGATTGTATGGACATTCAAGTTGACCACAACTTGAATGTCCATACAATCTACATACCACAGATATCTACATACAGTAACTTCGGACGTACGTTGCCAACCGTCACTCAGTAACGGCAAAGTTTTTATTGGCTTTTATCGTGCCAAATTTCATCTTCAGTGACAATAGCAAGATTTAATCGTATACAAATATATGTGAATACTTCCACACATCGGGGGACAGTAAAAGTCGGGATCATTCGCGAAACCTATTTGTCTTCTGAAGCCACTGCACCAAGCCAGCTGTAGATGGCGGGAACTTTCCGCGATAGCCTCGCTCAAAGGATTCCAGTTAACGTCTCAAGACTTCCCTGAAATGGGAATGGACCAGTCTCCTCAGAGGTGTAGCTATAGGGGCGATAGAAGGTATAAGCTCCGGGTCGAAAGGCCTCCTTGGCCCCTGACCAGTTCACATATTATGACGGCTTTATTTAAAAAAATATTGCTCAAAATTATAAACAAATGCTGGACTACGCCATACAGTATTTTCTATGTATATGTAGTTGTAGCGTTTATACAGAGATATAAAGAGTCATGTTCTAAGGAATGATGTGTGCTGATGACGCAAACTCATGGACGGATTGACCTCGCAAAATTCTTTTGTGGCTTTAAATGTACAGATTGTTTTGTAGAAGTTTGAATACAACCTGTAGTTTATTTTATATCGCGTTTTTTTGTACCTACTTACAAGTAACTTAGTGCAAGGTAACAATTACGACACGAGATAGGTGCACGCCCTTTATTGCATTTGCAGCGTCTACGGCTATGTTCCTATAACTTCATATCTCTGTCTTATTACTATGAGTGTTTTCCCGGTTCCTTCTTCAGCCAACCGTCGGAGCCCCGAGTCTGTTTTCCTACTTTTTCTCCTGCATTTCACACGGTGTGTGACGTCAATCCAACGCTTTTAGAAATTTCCTTTTCTGCTAGAACCAGAAGGAGATGACGGCTAGACAAAACAAAACGATATAACAAAACTTAAACTTTTTGGTGCGGCTCCAGGAATCTTTTGCACCAGGGCCTATGTTTGTTTAGCTACGCCAGTAAGTCTAAGAACTCCCCAGTTCAGAATGGGGAATGGACCAGTCATATCAAGTTGGAGGGTGCTCAGCGAACAGTGAACACATTACATTGGCAGTATAGCTGAGTTGCAGAGTGCATATTTTGTGCATGGAGTCCCACGAGCCAAGTAAAAGTTTTTTAAACATATTTTAAGATTTGACTCATCGCTACCAAGGAGGTTCGTTTCTCTGGCACATTTTCTTTCTTTCCTGATTGGTTTCAAGAATTATTTTAAAATTTTTGTGTCTCATTGAATTAATGTCTTGATAAGGTTACTCGTACAAAAATGTTCCTTTTTTTTCTGCTCACCTACTGGTTGATTAATACAATACAATGTTTTCCCACCAAAAAATACAGAATTACAAAAACACAAAGAATGTAGTTTCTTTTAGTTTAGTTCTATTTTAAATACATAAATATCAAAATATCCAATAACATAAATTGAAAACAAAAACATAAAAATCAATACATATAATAAAACAGTAGAAAAAACATTCCTGTACATTAAATATATTTACTTAAAAACAAAATTAGGCGATAGAGTCATAGTAACAGAGACAGAATTTGAAAAAAAAAAACCTCTGTTTGTACACGCTAATCTTCGTAACTACTGAATGGATTTGAATGAAATTTTTTTTTGTTACATAGCCTGGCCAAATATAGGATATAAATGATTTTGAAAACTGGAACACCTGATGGAGAACAATGGTGGCACAGCTAAACTATAGGAAATATAGAAATTACGCCTTAATAAAAGTTGTTCAGCCTGATGAGCATTTTCTGTTGAGATATAAAAATCGAAGATCTGCAACACTTGATGCAGACCCATGATGGTACGGCTAAAGTATAGGAAATATAGAAATGACGCCTTAACATAAGTTGTTCAGCCTGATGAGCATTTTCTGTTGATGTATACAAATTGAAGATCAGGAACACCTGAAGAAGAGTCATAATGATCCAGCTAAACTATAGGAAATATATATTTCAGTTGTTTCATCATCTGTATAGGTATCGTTACGCTTTGTCTGTACAGTTAAATTTCTCTAATAATTTTGACTCCTTACCAAAAATTGTACCCGGCCTCGCGAACGAAGTCGCGGGCATCAGCTAGTGTAACATAAAATCAGATCGGAACCATTACGAAGAATTTCTTCTATTCTTTTAAATTATGAAAATACTGGCTGTTATTCAAACTTTTTCCGAATGGGAGTTTTTTTTTATAGAATTATTTGTCTATGGAACCTGCCAGCGACATCCGAGCCATTCAGATTGTTATCGGCCCGACGACGGCCTAAAGTCCTTGGCACACTGAGTCGTAAAATATAGTCATTACTACAAAATATTCAACAGTTACTTATACAGTTTCACGTCTTACAGTTGTCAGAGTTTGGCAACGTTTAGCTGTATGTCGTACTAGTTTAGTGGCTAAGTGTTATGTATTCAAATGAATTTTAATAAAAAAAAAAAAACAAATCTCTTTCAATAATTGTTGTTTCAATATTGCAATACCATTGCAAATCGTATTAAGTGTATTTAAAACTCGCATGGATTAAAATCGCTTAGAATAATTAGAAAGTAGACCACTAAAATTAAGCAAATTAAAGTCAATTTCTTTTTTTTTATTGAAAAAAGTAAGTATTTTTGTTCTACTGTTACACCGAAATGAATCTTGATAACGTCACTCAACTGATGAGTTTACATTTAGTATATTTAAAAACTTGATTATAGATCTGTACACACCGTGTAGTGTTAAAAAAAATAACAGATTTTAAGCATTTTATTATTAAGATAAACTACCTAGCGAGTAACCTTATCTAAAAGATTACTGTGTGTGACATGAGGCACACAACGTTTCGGCCATATGGCTGCGGTGCGTACGCGCATCATCCCGACTAGAGGCAAATGAGCGAGGCTATCTTCCATACTGCATAAAGTAATCCCTCAGTGTGCCAAGGACCTTATTATCCCCTACGGATAAAACTCTCGAGACTGGAAGAGGCCCAGCGGACGTTGCGCCTTATCAGCCTAGCGATATGGAACTGTTGGCACAGCCGTGTTTGCGCAGACGACGTAATGTAATGCACGGTCTACTGTCTTCTTATCCTGCTTGGACCTTATGCTTCTGCGATAGCGGCGGATTTGAAGACAGATTGATGTGCAGTTGAATGTACTGGATGACTTCGGTCCTCAAGGGCATGGACTTGTTGAAGGGGCAAATACTATCTTCCCTTTTTAATTTGGAGGATTAAAATGCCATGTTTAAATTGAGATAACTATTTTCAAACGCGAAGGTGTGAAGTGCTACTAAAATAACACCATTTTTATTTAGTGCAACAATGTTTGTGCAGAAGCGGAATCTGGGCTCTGTAAATCTGTAAAAAAAATCTGTAAAATCAAAATCAAAATCAAATCATTTATTCAGAAATTAGGCCTTCACAGGCACTTTTTCACGTCATAATCTAAATTAAATGATGTTTACCAAAGCTACAAACTACTAGCATTTCGGAACGACCACTGCTGAGAAGAAATGCCGAAAGAAACTCATTCAAACAGTGTTGGTCCCTATTATGCCAGAAGGGCTTACCATTTTTTATATATAAATTTATGTATAATTTTTTATCAGTAATATAACATTAAGTACATAATAAAGTACATGGTCAAAAGGTATACTGAAACATATTATGATTGTGATCAAGTGCTGATGAAAGGAAAATATATATATACTTATATATATATGTATAATTAACCAAACAAAAAAAAAACTTTTAATAAAAGATCGAGCTGACCAGTTCCCCCGGCAGCACCCGTTCACGAGTTGACGCGTGAGTCAGCCATCGCGAAGCTCAACCACAATAGAGGGAACCTCCCGACCCGATCCACGATGCCGCTACCGGTTTGACCATTTGAATGTGCATGACATACTCGATCTCCATAATCTAACATAATAGATACCTATGTTACTTTCAGACACTTGGAGATCACAAATCACGTATATGTTTTACAATAAATGTCAAAATATATGTAATAAACATGTCAAGAAAATATATAAATAATAATAAAAAAAAAAAAAAATTAAAATCAAGTGTGAGAGGTGGAAGTTTTAGGAAGGGTCCAAGGTTTTTTATCATTTAAATAGTCGCTAATCGTGTAATAAGCATTAGCCATTAAAGCATTTTTAATATATGATTTAAATTTTGGCATTGGCAAGTTAATAGCCTCTACAGGGAGTTTATTGAACAATTTAACACTTTGACCCACGAAAGACCGCCTAACCTTTTTAAGTCGGAATCTGTTCATACAAAGTTTATGCCTATTACGAGTGACTACACTGTTAACATCGCTCAATGTTTTATACAGGTGTAAGTTAGATTTAACAAAAATAAGTACGTCGAAGATGTACTGAGATGCAACAGTCATAATATTTATCGATTTGAATAATTCTCGCAAGGAATCCCGTGGCTTAAGCCCATAAATAAAACGAATTGCTCGTTTCTGTAAAACAAAAATTTTTCCTATGTCAGCTGCATTACCCCATAACAATAATCCGTAGGACATTATGCTATGAAAGTAGCTGTAATACACGAGCCTAGCTGTTTCGATGTTTGTACACTGTCTAATCCTTCTCACTGCAAAAGCTGCCGAACTAAGTTTTTTGGCCGTGATTTCAATATGTTTATCCCACTTAAACTTACTATCCACAGTAATGCCCAAGAACTTGGCACTGTGTACCCATTCTAATACTTTACCATTAACTACTAAAGGAATATCAAGTTGGGGTGCGTTTGAAAGAGAGAACTTAATACACTTGGTCTTGTCTGTGTTTAAAGCCAGGTTATTAGTTGTAAACCATTCAAGCACAAGTGACATAATGTTGCTTACATTGTTATAATTTCTACTTTTTCTATCAACTTTAAACAGTAGTGACGTGTCGTCAGCAAATAAAATTACATCACACAATTGTTGGGCAAGACAAGGAAGATCATTTATATAAACTAGAAATAGAAAAGGACCAATAATGGAGCCTTGAGGCACGCCCATGTGCACAGGAGCGCTGTTAGAGGCTGCTCTATTAATTTCTACTTTCTGAGTTCTATTGTCTAAGTAAGAAGATAGTACATCAAGGGCCGCTCCAGTGACACCATAGAATTTAAGCTTATTTTTCAGTATGTTGTGGTCGACACAGTCAAAAGCTTTTGAAAGGTCACAAAATACACCTATAACATCCTGTCCGGCTTCCCAAGCATCATTGATAATTCCAACTAGAGTGGCTGCTGCATCAGTAGTGGAACGACCTTTAGTGAAACCGAATTGACTATTGTGTAATATTTTGTTTATGTTAAAATAAGAAACTAATTGAGTTAAAATTAGCTTTTCAAAAATTTTACTTAATGCAGGTAGAATAGAAATGGGTCTGTAATTAGTGGGATCGTTTTTAGCGCCCTGTTTGAAAAGAGGTATAATTTTGCTGATTTTCATGAGGTCAGGGAAAACTCCATCTGAGATGCAATTATTGAATATAATAGTTAAGTGGGGAGCAATCAGATCAATAATAGTGCTAAGCACTGAGACAGATATACCCCACAGATCCTCTGTATTTTTCATGTTGAGTGCTTTGTAAGCAGATAATAATTCTTCAGGAGAAATATGTCTAAATCGGAAGGTAGATTTAGGATCTGAGGCATTTCTTTTTAATAAATCATCTGCAGCACTGGGACAAGACGAAAGGGAGCCCGTAATATTTTTAGAAATATTGGCAAAGAAGTTATTGAATTCGTTGGCCACTTCGTCATTTGAATTAATGGTTTTATCACCAATTTTTAAAGAAATATTGTTGTCGCGTGGGTTAAACTTGCCGGTTTCTTTATTAATGATTGACCAAGCTGTTTTGATTTTGTCATTAGAATTTTTTATTTTATAAGTTAAATATAAAGATTTTGCTGTTGAACATACCTTTTTAAAAGTTTTAGAGTAACGTTTAACATATGATATAAATTCCGCATTAAAATTATACTGTTTTTGACCATAAAGTTCATACAACTTGTTTCTGCTAATATAAATACCATTTGTAGCCCAATCGCAAAATTTAAGTTTCACTTTATTATTAAAGGTCTTAAGAGGAAAAGTTTTTTTGAATTCTGTTTCCACTGTATTAAAAATCTTATTATAATGTTCATTAGGATTTTTAGTTAAATCTAATTCAGGCAATTTCTTATTTATGGTTTCGCGAAAACGCATTTTGCGGTACTTAGTTAACGGCCTACGGATTACAGGAGCGGAGATAAGGTTAGATAAAGTTAGATTGTAAAACGCTGTAAAGAGTCTCTTCTCTTCGATTGTTGAATTCGAAATGTAAAATACATAATATAAGATGAATTTCAAGCCCCAATGGTATCGAGATGGATAATTATTGTTGAATAAAGTTTAATTTCTCTACAGTCAAAGAAAATTATGTGTATTGTATGGAGGGTTGTGCTGCAGATGATGATGACGATTATAATATATTACTAGCTTTTGCTCGCGGCTTCGCCCACGTGAATTTCATAGTAAATTCTCGGTCATTCTTTAAGAAAAATGATGAAGAGTATGTTTACAAATTTTCAGCTTTGTATTAAGCTCCATACAATATTTCACCCCCCAAAATTTTGAAAAATTCCCCAGAATAATCTGAAACACGCATTCATTAATTTTCAGTTTTTTTCAGCCAAACTTTCAGTCTAGTACTTCAACAGTGTAGAACTTTAATATAAACGTTTTTTTACCCCTTTCATCCCCCTCATAACGCAAGAGTTTTATATAAGTATATAGATTATTTTCTCTGAAAACTATAAAGTGCAAGTATTTCAGAAAATACACCGCTGAGGAGAAATGCCGAAAACTGATTATAACAGTGTCAGTAAATGATTGTGTTTGGTAAATGATATTGATATATGTTTTAAGTTAAATACCTGTCTAAACAGAAGATAACGAGAAATCACTTGGAATGGTAACTAACTTTATGTCCTTCGTGCTTTTAGAACCATTTCAGTGCACGTTTATGCAATTAGATGCATTTTATAACTCGTATGTGTAAACGGGGGGCTGATAAGAAAAAATCATTAAAATTGCCTTCGCAGGAATATTATTTCAAAAGAAAAACTGTATAGATGGTAGAAACTATAAGTATTTTGTATACTGCTAATCTTTAACTAGAAAATGCGTTTAAGTATTTTGTATACAGTTAATCTTAAACTAGAAAATGCGTGCGAGTATTTTGTATACTACTAATCTTTAACTAGAAAATGCGTGCGAGTATTGTATATACTGCTAATCTTTAACTAGAAAATGCGTGCGAGTATTTTGTATACTGCTAATCTTTAACTAGAAAATGCGTGTCAATACAAAATAGAATTTTGAATACTTCAACATTTGACATTTTTCTACTGTAATATTTACATATATTAGTTATTATTATATTATGTTTATTAGTAATTTTATAATTTATTTATTATCGTGTTTCTCTTAGTGTATATTTGTATTACCTATTTGTTACATTAATATTTTTTAAGAGGTGACGGACATGAACCCAGGTTAGTTGTTATAAAGCCTTAAATTTAAGTAAGTAGGTATACAATTATTCAGAATAGGTCTGGAAATTTAAGGAGCTAACGGCCAACATTCAGCAATGAACAGGCACATTAAGAAAAAGAAGAGGATGTATACAATACATTTCAAAGATAGTTTAAGCCTCATACTACGCCCCATTAAACACGAGGTAAAATTACCGCGAATCATGAGTAAATCGTCCTAAAACAACCTCAAATAAGCTGAAACGGCAAACTTACTGTACTAACTGGGAGCCCGCACAGAGGGCAACTTTTAATTGAGTTGCGAACAAAAGACGAAAGGTCGACCGGCCATTGCGCTTCCTTCTGAGGCAAACTGTTGAGCGCCGGACGACGAAACTCTCAAATCTCTAGTTTCTAGGAAGTCGCTTTGAACATTAAATACAATCGTTCATTGCGAACTTAGGTTTCTAATTTTGGGTGGAGTAGCTGGGACAGTTTTATTTTCATTAATTTCCCCCACAAGCTATTTAAGCTAACCTGGATAATGCAAGACAGCGAAATAAAAATCTTGAAACTAGTCAACTAGCCAGTAACTAGTTCCTAAAAAATTCTCCTCTTGTTCATATTATGAAAGAAAGAAAGAAAGAAAACATTTATTTGCCAAAAACATGAGTACAAATGGTCAAAATGAATTAGACCTACACGTTTTACCGAATATAGGTATGCAAATATAATTAAATAAAGAGGAGCATGCTGTCCACTACAAATCCAAAACAAACTATAATGTACTATACTAGCCCTAAATTCTATCCGAGTCTATCATTAAAGAAATCATTTAAAGTATAATAACATTTATCAGTTAATAAAGACTTGAGGTGCTTTTTAAATAGATTTAAATTTAAGCTTTTATATTGATTTGGAATTTTGTTGTAAATTTTCGGTGCCATACATACTATGCTATTACCGAGTAAAGCAGTTTTTGATGGGTGCATGCATAATCGATAGATATCTCGATGATTCCTCAATACAACATCAGCTAGACGAGGGAATAAATGAGCATTGGTTTTCACAAATGTTGCTACCTCAAGTATGTAAAGTGACGGAAGTGTAAGAATTTTGTGTTCTTTAAAAAACGGCTGACAACTATCAGTGCTTTGGAGTCTAAACATTGCGCGAATACAGCGTTTTTGCATTTTAAAAGCTATATCCTTATCCGTCGAATTGCCCCAAAAAATTATTCCATATCTAAGTATTGATTCCACTAAACCATGATAAGCTGTAAGAAGCGCTTTTATGTTTAATTCATTTGAGAGTTTAAATAGTACAAACGCCGAACTACTAAGTCTTTTACTAAGACCATCTATATGGGGTTTCCAGTTTAATTTAGAATCTATAGTTAGCCCTAGAAATTTTGTTGAATCAACTTCTTTCAACACATGGCCTTGATATTCAATTTTATTTATATATGATAAGTTGGTAATCGCTGTGCCAAATTAGTACACTATGACACTCGTTGACAATTCAAGTTCATTATGTATATGAGTACCACATTCGCCATATTTGTGCGACTAATTGCCACTAGATGGCGATTGGTAGTCGTACAAGTCTTGTAAGAAGCCTTTAAAATTTAACACCAGCGTTAGCAATAACACTTTCGAAAAGAAGGGAAGACAGCAAATTTCTACGCTCCTGTGCCAGTATTCAAAGTTATCTGACCATCGGATTGGTGGATACATCTAACCTTTTATCCTAATCCTAATCCTATCCTAACTTCCTAACTAATATTATAAATGCGAAAGAAGTTTATTTGTTTGTTACCCCTTCACGCTCTATCTACTCAACCAATCTTCTTGAAAATTTGCACACATGTAGTTTGAAGTATGGAGATGGACATAGGGTACCTTTTATTCTGGAAAATAACTGCGGGCGAAGCCGCGGGAAATAGCTAGTTATCTATATAACCAGTTACATTCATATTGATGTCGACGGCTCAAAATTAATTGAACATTTAGCGATAAGCGATGAGAATTAAGAACAGTTTAAAATTCAATTAGGTATGTAGTTTATTAGTTCCAGTTTCTTATCAATATACAGGCATATTTGAAAATATTGTGAGTTATTTACTTCATATCGAGGGTTGACGACTTTCGTGTTAACAGTAGAACCAACGCTTTATGTCTACCACATAAGGAATAAAGACGTCATGCTAAAAATATTTTACTGTAGTGAAAATAACTACTTACTTATCCACAAATCAAAAAATATATTACCTATTCGACTTAAACACTTGCAATTTATTCGATAAATCAAAGCATATTAATGCAGAAATTAGGCTCTTACTCCAAGTACAGTTTAAAATTAACATTTTCACGTTAAATAATATATTATACTAATGTATACTTTTATACATTAGTATAATATATATATATTCATCATGTACAGATGGTTGGCGTAGACGGTGAGAGGCCTATGCCCAGCAGTGGGTCACGGAGGGCTGTAGATGCTGATTATGATGATTATATATTTTTTTTTATTTTCTCTGAAAACTATGTAGACCACTGCTGAGAAGAAATGCCGAAAGCTGATTAAAATCAGTGTTGGTCGAAGATTGTGTTTGGTAAATGATGTTGATAAAAACATTCTAGTATATTATAGATAGATAGTTCGTTTTTCATATTTATGTACACAAAACAATAAATTAACCTAAAGCTGTGGTTGAATGTTAATCAAATAGTCGCTCTATGTTTTGTTCTGGTTGCGGCTAGCCAATAAATTTGTTATACAATAGTTGACACAACAGTCAATTGCGTTTAAGTACCTATATGGATAGATAGAATGGGTGTACAAGTACAAATTAGTTTTATTGTTTTTATCATCAACTGATATCATCTAAAAGATCCCACTAATAAACGCACGAGCTCTAAAATACGTTAAAGTTTATGATAACCACTGCATTTTCGATGGAACGGTACTGTTAATTGACTTGTTAATACAGCTCAAGTTAAAAACACAATTTTAAATTTTAGCTTAAACTTTTCATTGAAGAGATATCAGTATGTATAGTAAAACTTAATTTATAGCAACAACCAAGAAAACCGTTGATAGAATCTTGTCCACGCACTGATTTCTAAGCAATCGTGGGGTATATCTAAACAATGCAGAAAACGAGATCGGTTTAAACGACACTCGGGAACGTGCACAATATTACGTCACATCTAAATGTCAAGCGGAACAATGACGTCACAGTCCACATTTCGCGGCCAGGCGGTTACGGCGCGGCTCTCTCCGTGCGGAACAACGACACTCAATTTATAGACCCTCTGCTTTGTACTGGCACAATGCCGGCTCCATATTGTCCGAGAGCTAGGGATGCCAACGACCGCGTCAAGTGGAGACATGAAAGTAGGAAAGCGGACCCTGGGCTCCTACGCTCAACAGCTGAGGAAGGAAATGGGAAATCGCTTAGATAAGAGAGAGCCGATGCCGGAGCCCTGTTATCAATCAGTTCGTCCAACTTGTCGGTTTCGACGTAAGTGTTAACAATGTACCTAATATTTTCATTGGTCATCTGTCTGATTCGCTGATAGTGTGGAGAAACTTAAAGGTAGACTAAAAAACCTATTTTTTTACAGTGACATCAAAGCACTTTTTTTACTTTAATGCCGTATATATTTATAAGTACAAATAATGAATCAAATAAAAGAACAGATCAATGATGGATGAAGAAACAGTGAATCTACAATACCAGGTCAAAAATAACGTTCAAAATCAGTGACTATAAAAAAGCACTGCTCCGTGGATGGTTTTTTTTAAATTATTTATTCACATAATTCCTCTACGACAAAATATTAAAACCAACTATTCTAACTGTGATGTACCTATTTGTAGATACAAGTGTTTCATTATTTGCTTGACGCTTTCCCGCCATAATCCCACCGATATCTCTACGTGATTGGCGTTTGGAGTCAGAATCTATTAGCGAATCCTTTGAGGCCTCATAATTGAATTAATATTTAATCTTCAGGAAGCCACCATTAAAATTGACGAAGGACTTATTGAGACCAAACTGACTATTGAGAAATTTTCGTTTGAGAATAAAAAAAAAAAGGAAACTAGGTACAACGCTTGAAAAAAAAATTGTTTTGGATACTAACGAGGTCGCGGTCACTAGCCAGGAACTATATGAAAATAATAAAATAGCAATAGAAGTGAAATTGTATAAAAAGAAAGTCGAAAGTTAGCGCTGTGTGAATGAACAAACGAAATGTCAGAAACGATTTTTATGAAGTTAAAGCCGACTTCACAGGAAGTTGACAAAGGGCAATATGTTGAAAGGTAAAGCCAAATAATGATATTTCATTTCCTACATTTGCAGTGCGCAATGTGCACAGACCTCTATTCAAGTCAGAACAGTCGTATCAGCGTGAAAATTATTACTACCGTTTTACCGACGTTTAATCTATGCCATTCCGAGTTCTATCCATTCGATGGAGTGAGAGATAGCGCAAAGTCAAACATCCACCGATCGATCGAGAGCTAGTTATATATTTGAGTATTTTTTTTTACAAAAATGTCATTTTTGACACAAGCTTTCATTGTTGTCAGAGAGATTCTATTTGCATTCCTTATTTATAAAAAAACAAAGTTAGCATAATAAAGAAAATGAGTACGTTGGCAATATCTGCTAATATACTAGGTAAATTACAAAAATCCACGAGAAATATTAGTCGCATTATTGTGCAGTCAACTTAATTTGCTACACGTAATGCATTATTAAAGTGCAGTAAAATAACATCTGTGGAATAATGGTTATTACAGGTTCGTTAGTGCGCTGCCAGTTCAGTTCCTAGTATTTAACAAATATCTTAAATAGTACCTTTATGAGAGCATATTAGGATTTTTATTACCTAAGTAATAAGATGAGAGAAAAGAAAGAAATCTTGTGGATTCTGGTCTCCCAGGTGAATAGCCAGCGAGTGATTTCAGGATACAAAATGTGGAATTAACTATATAATATTACAAGCCCTACCTGTTAATAAACGTTTCGTTAGTTGAAACTTCAAAAGTAACAAATCTCTTTTATTTTTATAATAAGAAGGGTTTCGACATAATAGCAGAATAGCATTGTAGGTCAAGGCTTCTGTTTGGGTCACTAAGTCATCGAAGTAAGTCTTCTGCATGAGAAAAAACTACGATCATCTCAAAATTAAATGATTCATGTTGGTATACATGTTGCCAAACAACCATGAAGCAACGAAACTAAGTTGTTACATTACATTACGAATAAAATGGAACTATTTCCAATCTAAGAAAAGTTCTTAACACGTTCAAGAGGTTAAAAATTCGCCAGTTTTCAATCCAACTGGTCTTCAACAGCTAGAAGTAAAATGAATTCCTTTTCCCTGCAAGGATATCCGCCAAAGTACAATGATCCATAAATTACTATAGTTTGAGTGTCGGCAACAGTCGGCATGCTCGGAATACCTATCAGAATATGATTCATACGTGCAGGTAATGCTTGTATTGGAGATGTTATTGTAATTCACAATAGGGGTCAGAGTTGCAATGCTGCAGGTTAATAAAGTAAATATACTTAATATTAGAAGCGATGCGTATCAATGTGAGGGGACGTAAAAATACGAATATCTATTTACTTCAATATGGTAGGTAATAAAAATAAATACGACAGAAAAGATGGATGTGTTAATTGTTATGTAAAATGGTAAAAATTTCGTTACGGAACGGGGCGATCCAAGTAGACTAATGACGTTGAGCATAGAGTTACATGTTCTTAATGATACGAAATAGGAAAATTTTCTAAAGTCTACCAAACTTGAAATTTAAACTGCAGCAAAAAGTTTAAAATAATTTCAAACCTTACAAACAATTCTAATAAAAAAAAAAATAACAATAACAGACGTACACAGAAATCATGCACTGGCATCAACCACCACACAAACTGGCTCAAATTAATTACAATTTCGCTGCTATACCTCTGCATAAAGTCCATAACTTGACTTGGCTCAAATTACCCTGAACCTAAATGCTGAGGCAATAGTTGTGCATTTACTGTGAATTAGTATAGTTTGATGTGGTGTTGACTGTATAAGACATTGAAACCTAAGTATGGTCGACGCTTGCGCAAGCGTCGCACTTGTTCAAACAGATAACGTTGTACTGTGTTAAGTTATGCTTGTGTTGTTGTGTGTTAAGTTTCGAATGGATATAGCAATGCTTAATGCAGTATTTTGCTTGATACGTATTTTCTCTGTTGTTAGAGGATACCTTATCATGTTGAAGTATTACGTTAGATAAAACATACGCAACGACTCTCTTGGTGACGTCATTTTAGATACTGGCCGATTAATTAACTAGAGTGCTGGCTTCCACGAGACATTTCCTTCGGAATCAAGCTTTATTAAATTACTATGCGGCTGTGCGTACATATGCATGCAGGATTCAAAGAAAATGAACGTTATACGGGAAGGCGTCTTCATAAACTTCTAATAGCGAACTTAACTGAAGGTTCTGAATGAAATAATCATGAATTTAGTATGTGAATCATAATGATTCAATTGAATTGCGTCTCCGTCATTGTTTGCGGTTGAAATAAATTCCCGGGCGATGTTTGTTTGTTTGTTTAAGAAACAGTGGCTCTGGAACGATAAGTATGGCAAAACATTACGACAGCTTGGTCAGGAGACCAGATTCAAGGCGTGTTATGAGTTATTCATTCATTCGTACATCATAATAATACAACACGTATAAATAAACTCGGCTAAATGATTAGTTTGAGACTGCGAACCTTCTCAATAAAGGAATTATTATTAGCATCCATATCGACATCGACGATTTCGTATGATTGGAATTATTAATTAAAGAAATAAAATCAAAAATCAAGTATTGGAGTTAAATATAAGTTTAATAAAGAAGACCCAACATAATAAAAAAGCAATGCAAATTAACTGTACTAGACTTAGCTCTAACTAAAAAAATAAAAACGAAAACTGTTATTTAAACGTAACGGCTGGAAATACCAATACATAAATGACCCACGTGAACAAAACCGCGTGTTTCCAGTTTTGATTTACCACGTGTTTGTACGCAACATTATGTGAGAAACACGCAACAGTTCCCACAGTTCACAACTTAATCTCAACGCGGTTTGATTTGGGGTAAATTTGTTGAATGAGCCGCCTATTGTACAGTCAGCTGCACATCAAGTTGCTCTGCGTGGATCTACGCCACGGTGATAGGGATGACTTTGGAATAAAGTTTGACAAGTTAGTGTGGTGTAGACTGGTTGCTAAATTAGAAGTTGTCCGTGCTATGAGCCTTGCACTTGCGCTAACTAATGTCATTTGCTTAATGGATAATTAAACGTTTGTTTTGTTTTCTCTATGGTTAGGAGTACTAAGTTATTATTTTTATTAATTTTGAGAGTTGGTACACAGGTAGAATATAACTTGGAATAACACCATGTTATTACCGAAATTCCCACAAGAGCGAAGCCCCGGAGTGAAGCTAGTAATTAGATAATTATTGAGGTAAGCACGTAGCAAGCAGTACAATAGAATATAATGAATGAATGAACACAGGCACACACAGAATCCTACCGTCGTTGTTGAACGGGTTCAATCTTATAAAGGTTCAGTGTTATACATAACGCTCAAATAAATACAGGATATGAGATCTTCAAATCAAGAAATACGCGCAGTAGCGCAGAGCTACTAATATTCCAAGAACTTAACCCGAACCAGTCTAATAATTTGAGTGCAGAAATTACAAATATATGTGCGTTGGATTGTGTCTCAAATAATCTAGGTGGATCTAATTTTGGAAAATTTCACACCGACGACAGAGAATAGTACTTTGTTTCCTGACATTCCGGAGTGTTAATTTAGATAGTTGTAATTTAAATGACAAGGACAGAGAGAAGACATTAGTTCGAGCATTCAACAGAACATTTAATAGGTATCGAAAAAGAAGAAAATAATACAAATCAAAGAAAGTTTATTTGTTAGACATTTTGTTACAACGTTTGAATGGCTATTTTGGTCAAAAATATCTAAGAACCACCGCATAAAAATTAGCTATCACATAAAAAAACCGCACCAAAATCGGTTCACCCGTAGATGAGCTACGGTGCTACCTACACACACAGACAAACTTGCCGGTCAAACTTATAACACCCCTCTTTTTTGCGTCGGGGGTTAAAAACAAAGATATATATTGTGTACTGAGTAACGGTTCTCAATAAATTAAAGTTCATCTAAAAAGTTTTTATTTTAATACTGACCTCACCGCGGGTCAAACGCGAAATTTTAATCGAGAAGAATAATTATCATATGATTAAAAATAAAACCATTACACTATGATACTAGTTTGGCGCAGTCAGGCATTAAATCTTCGACAAAAAATCATTAGCGTTGTAATTTTTCACGTCTATTTATCACACAATCGCGAGAACTATTGTTTATCGCATTTCGGTCAATGTCGCGTTGGAAACTCAGCTGAATTAGAAAACAAGCCAAACTACAGATTTATAATTTTCTAGATGCCGCATAGAAACTAGGAGATGGTGAGACAATTTGGGCATTAATAATTGTAGGTAATATACAAGGTGGAAACATCAATAAAACTGATGCAACAGAAAATACAAATTTTTAAAATAATAATGAGATGAAAAGATTGTGGAATCGAGCGGGAATCAAGTCCACTCATCTCATTATTTGACGACCTCGGTGGCGCAGAGGTAAAGTGCTTGCCTCTGAACCGAGAGGTCCCGGGTTCCATCCCCGGTCGGGTCATGATGGAAAATGATCGTTTTATGATTGGCCCAGGTCTTGGATGTTTATCTATATGTGTATTTGTTATAAAATATAGTATCGTTGAGTTAGTATCCCATAACACAAGTCTCGAACTTACTTTGGGGCTAGCTCAATCTGTGTGATTCGTCCTAATATATTTATTTATTTATTATTCTCAAAATTAGTTCAAAAGCATGTGAGCTTAATAAAATACTAAACCGACCAGAGCGGACATTATTAAATTTAAGTATAATAAGTATGAAAGTCGTTGCCAGCAATTTCCTTTACAACGTCGACCCATCTAGCTGCCGATGTCCTACGCTCAATTTTCCATTTCTAGGATCATGAGATGATGAAACACGAAACATTTTTAAGTATACATACATAATATATTTGTTTACTAATATATTTACTTGGTATTGTTTATTTGTTCATATATCCTTCAGATTTTGGTGGATTTTTAATGCTTTTAGCATTAAGTCCGCCATTTGTACCATATTGATGTATAAGGTTTTTAAACATTAAATATGTGACGGTGCGGCATCTAGCCTTACCTAATTCATGGGTCGAGCATTTCCGACTACTCGGAATATTAAGCAACCGATCGGTATGACACTACGCGCGACGGTTTGAAAATGAAAAATGACCGTAAAATGAGAAAAACAAAGTTACGTTGTATTGTTTTAGATTTGATAGATTGGTGACTAATTTATTTAGTAGTATCAAAATATTTTCATTTTGTGAGCTTTTCTATCTTATTTACACAAGATAGATAAAAATGTAGATATAAACACTGCTAAATATTATACAGTGTGATTCAAAACATCAGCCACAATGCATATCTATACATAAATAACGTTTATTGGACGAGTTTTGATAATTCGTTGAATTCAAAAATAAATCTTTGTTTAATTTATCCGTTCCACATTGCTACATTGAATGTAGATTGCGTGTGAGGCGGGCGGGTGAGGGAGGACAGCGTCGCAAACATAGAGGTACGAATAATAATAATAAGGAAAGAACAATAATAACTTAAAAAAAAAACATTATCTTGTGTATCAAAACTCGTAGTATCAAAAATCTCTATATAATCTGTGCTCTGATAAAGCCATACGAGAAGGTATTTTCTAATCCAAATTAGCATACACTTAATTATATCCTAATCAACTAATTATATAAACTACCAAACAATTTGTCACTCTGTCACTCGAATGAGTTAGGTCCAATGTGCGCATTTTGGGGTCAATACACGATGACAATGTTGTAATTTTTTTTTCAAGATGAAAAAAATAATCATTGTTCTTATAAATAAATAATAAATAAATAAATATAAATAAATATATTAGGACAAATCACACAGATTGAGCTAGCCCCAAAGTAAGTTCGAGACTTGTGTTATGGGATACTAACTCAACGATACTATATTTTATAATAAATACATATATAGATAAACATCCAAGACCCGGGCCAATCAGAAAAAGATCATTTTCCATCATGACCCGACCGGGGATCGAACCCGGGACCTCTCGGTTCAGTGGCAAGAATCTTACCACTGCGCCACCGTGGTCGTCGTTGTTCTTATGAATTACATGATTTAATTATCTATTTCTAAATATGTAATTATTAATTTATTGTTTGACCTACCACGAATCGTCGTAATGACAGTTCTTCAGTACACTCGATTTTTTTTTGTAGCTAGTAACACGACTGTAATTCTTGATCTGAAAGGTATTTCTTTGTGATCGAAATTTCTATTCTACGTGCAATAAATGTTCGATAGTTTTTAGTTTAGATTAATATAATTTTGTGTTTTCATTGTTAAATCTATTTTGTGATTAAAATAAATAAGTTTCTATGTGAGTATTTTCTCAACATTTCAACCAATCTAATAAGTGTATAATATTGATAGGTCTGAGTTTAAATAGACTTAAATTAACTTTTAGTAATCAAGGGATAATTTTATTATCATTAATACATTGAATCGATATTACTCACTTAAGGTAAACTTATTTTTCCTTCGTGTAAAATCATTTATAATAGTTCTATAATATTAAATAGACTTAAATTAACTTTTAGTAATCAAGGGATAATTTTATTATCATTAATACATTGAATCGATATTACTCACTTAAGGTAAACTTATTTTTCCTTCGTGTAAAATCATTTATAATAGTTCTATAATAAATTCCTCTATGTTATGAATAACTGACTATTTATAGACAGAGTTATTACTTATTACGACTTTATTTTCGTCAAACAAGGACATGACAAAGTTTCTGGAGTAAAAAACTATTTTCATCTATAACTTGCAGCTATCACCGCGCCAAATCCAGGAAAATATTCCGGCACACAGGAAAATGTTCCGGCACACAGGAAAATGTTCAAAAAACTCACGATTATCGCGCCAAATCCAGGAAAATATTCCGGCACACAGGAAAATGTTCCGGCACACAGGAAAATGTTCAAAAAACTCACGATTATACTATTTTTGTTACATTTTATGAGTAGTTTTTCGTCGAATGTTAATAATATAGAATAACCATCCAACTTTACAAATATAATAAAATTGAAGGGTTGTTGTTTGACCTACTAGTCGGATTTGGAGAAATCTGTCCGTATATACCTAGATGATATCGTAATTTCATGAGAAAAGTACAGTCTATGTCATGTTACACAGAATACCGGCGAATGTAACCTGAAAAGCCGATAACTGATTAATTGCACCAGGAGACTATTTATTTCGAAATTCCCACTCATCAAACCACGAGCCGTCGCCAATCAAATGAAAAACATACAACACGAGCAAAGTTCTCTTCAAGTTAACCGTTTACTGAAACACAATAGCAATATGTAATCGACCTTGCATTTTCCAATGACTGAAAACATCACATGATCATAGTTTGTGTGGAATCGAACCTGGCACATGGTAGGGGGTAGGATTCGACGGCGGCAACCAGTAGGCGGCGCTGATAGGCGGGTAAGCCCCGGCTCGGCCTCCCTGCTTGCCCCGCGCCGCAGTCTCGCCACGCATTTCACTATACACTAATCACATCACTCCACACACGTCTGCATTCAACCGCGTCGCACACACAACTAAAGCGGATAGGTGCGCGGGCGCACGACAATTCTTCATTTTGTCACCTCTGTGCGCGGCAATGCTAATGACTGCCGTCCTGTCACTGTAGGTGAAGTGAAGCTAAACAGTCGAATGGTTACATTGCAATGATAATTACGACGGGACGCCGACAGCAAAAGTTGACACAGATTTGTATTGTTTCATATTGTTAGAGAATGTTAGAGCATGAAGAAAGTAAGGTAATCAAGAGTAGATGATACAATAATAGCTATTTAGGAAAGAAGAATAATAAAAGGAGTAAGCAAGCAAGTACCTAGCGTACTTGAAAAGAGGTTTATGTTCAGAAGTGGACTGATGGAATGAAAAAGGAGAAATGAAGTTATTCCCATTTCAAACAAATAATTAAGCAAGAATACTCATCGATTTGCCTAATTATCTATTAATTCAATAAATATATGCCTACATCGTTAAGGTTAACCAGAAATTCAAACATAAGGTATATGTATTATGTGGACAAATTTTCACGACCTGTGATCCTGTGATGGTCACCTTACCTACCATCTGAAAGTTATGGTTCAGTTTCTTGCGCTGTAAATAATTGTCAGTGACCTACTTACCCAATAATTCAATAAATAAACGCGAGATACATAACTAAGGATATCAAGTAAATATAAGTACATACTACAAAAAGCATCATTGATTTGTTTTCCTCATTAAAATCATTTATTTATACACACATAAGCATAACAATTACATCACGATTGCTGTGTCATACGACACTGTGTTTCCCTGTGTCTAATAAAGAGCAAATGTCCGGGCCAAAATGGTCTATTTCAAAACGACCAAAGATGCATCACTTGCAATCAGACCGTTTCATTCGCACACCTAGCACACGACAGAGATGGGCGGTGATAGATCAACATCACCTTATCTAATCCCCTTATCTTGGGTTGGGGTGTGGTGTTTATCCTTTTATAACACTCTTTTTTTCTGTAATACTCACATCTACTTCCAACGCGTTCATAAGATCGCTCAATCTTTTTTTGTCTTTTTCTTTCCCTGTCGTCTTCATATTTTTTACTTTCTCATCGAGTATATTATATAACTAGCTCCATCCCGCAGCTTTGCTACCGTGGGATCTGAATAAGGTGTACCCTACTCAGGAATAACATAGCTTCCTAATTATGAAATAATTTTGGAAATCGGTCTTGCAGTTTTGTTGATTGAGTAATCTACAAAACTGCAAGGGAGTCCTTTACAACAATATATTTATCTTTCGAACACAGAGACATCTTAACCACTTAACAAATATCTCTAGTTGAAACAGTGTTCAAAAGGTCCGTCGGTTATAGTCGGACCATCGTCGGACGGTTTGTTCGTACGTCACGTCAAGGTTGTAACTGCAACAATTGTTCAATAACGATCTATTGGAAGTAGGAACACGATTGCTTGCTCGGTTATACTCGGCATGAGTGAGACGAATGCATTCGATTGTTGACTTGCTGACCATTGATAAAATAAAACCATTTGAAGTATATAGTAATGGATGGAGCAGTGGCTGAAATGTGAGCCAACATATTATTAATGCGTCTGACATTAAATTTGCTATAAATGTAATTAGGTCAATGTGCACTTGACTGTACCTTGAATCAAGTAACGAATCATCTTTTTTGACCAAGTGTGCTGAACATTGATATTAGATAATAATCAAACCACATAACGGATTCTGATATCGCTTTGATCGACTATAAAACTTATACAAAACCAAATCTATTAATTTGGTAATTAACAGAGGTGGTAAACTATGGTTAGTTTTAACACAATTTTCGATGGTTTAATAATAGTCTTCAACTTTAATTTAATAATTTTTTTAAAGGCTGAAAAGCATCTTATAACCAGCATCGGTCAAAAATCACAAAAGCGATATGTGTTTTGTTACAAAAAATAGTCACGCGTGTTGTCTAGAGGAATCCTGTTTGGTACGTGCGTGGGATAGTAACAGTGGTGCCAACTGACGTTACATATCGATTAGGGAGCCGCTGGAGACTCGGCTGCCTCCTTATATTTCCAATATTAAAACTATAATCTTCTGCAAAGAGAATTTCGCGAACTTGAAACCTAATAATATATTGTCTATTACAACTTTTGTCGTCTATGGTTGTAACGATGTCTTTTCTTGCCGGTTGATTGGAAGATATCTCTCCAGAGATAATATCACTGTTGGTATCACTATTTTTGTGTTTTTTTATGAAATAAAGTTATATCAAACAAAAACACATAAAGTAATCAAAGTAGGCAAGGTCTTGGGCCTTTAGACTGGATAATATGAAAATCTATATATTGCTTTAAGAAATAAAATAGACATGACATATTTAAAAAAAAAATCATTATAATGCACATTCCAAATTTTTTCGATTTTGTTTCTATTTTGCTAATTTTCCATTTTTTTTTTTTGCAATTTTTTATTCCCTCTTTGGTTTACAAATTTAGCTTCTATTGCACGAGTTAAGCTGTTTATAAGTTGTTTTATTTTTATAATTGTTTCACAAAAATACTCATACATATGTCAAGTTCACTTCATGCCTTCAAATTGGTAAAGTCTTTACAGGACTTAGTAACCACTTTAAGTTGTAATTTAACCGATCCAACTTCAAAGTTTAAGCCCGCATAAATTTGTAATAGTATTTCAATCTTATATATCAACCTATTTGAATCATAACAAAGTTGATTGGCATCGAACTTTATATAGTTTGTTGTATTGCTACACTTAAAGGTTTACAGATATTTTTAGCAAAGTTTTTCATCAGCCTTTTTAAATTTCGGCAAAAAGCGATTAACTTTATGAATCTATCATAACTCTTGTTTGACATCCTTGAAACACTTCGCTTATCTCCGCTTAACTTACCCCGCTATATTAGGTAAGTCAACAAACAGACACGTATTGGATAAATATGTTTGTCCAAACTTATCTTAAAGGGTTTAGTTTTACATTACAAAAATGATTGAACCTAAATCTAAATTAACATTTTATACCTATAGGAAGTTTTTGTAATTATACATTTATGAAGGTAACAAAAGACCTGATTTTTTGTATAATTTTACCAGTATAAAGCAATTTCTTCTTGAGAGATATATGGTACTTTTTATTCTGATATACCCTCGGGGGCGAAGTCCAGGGATGCAACAAATTTAAACCAAATTTAAATGCGAAAATTTAACGTATGCTTTAACTTCTATTTATCTGTAATCGATTTTACTTTAACTTTTAATAGTTTTTTTTAAAATTCGTTCCTTAAGATAAACGTTATTAGTGTTTATTTAATTTAAAAATAAATAACAATAACGTTTAATACATTTCGGTATCAGAGTACAGTAAAAACAAATATATAAATAATTACCTAGATTAAATTTAATGTATGTAATATAATGAATAAATAAATATATTAGGACAAATCACACAGATTGAGCTTACCCCAAAGTAAGTTCGAGACTTGTGTTATGGGATACTAACTCAACGATACTATATTTTATAACAAATACATATATAGATAAACATCCAAGACCCGGGCCAATCAGAAAAAGATCATTTTCCATCATGACCCGACCGGGGATCGAACCCGGGACCTCTCGGCTCAGTGGCTAGAACCTTACCACTGCGCCACCGAGGTCGTCAATACAAATAAATACATACAAATAAATAAATTACAAAACGACTTACCATTTCTATTTTCGCTATCAGCCGGCTTCATCTGGATAGGATGGTGCATCTGTAATAAAGGAAACAATTTTTTAACACGTGATAATGCAATGGTGGGTGCCATTACTACAGACAAGAGATACCGCCACGAAAATCCTGCGGCAATATTTGAAACAATCAAAAATATATAAGGCCACGTTTGAGGCACTTCTTTCGTGGCGCAAAATCTATAGCTATATATGGCAATTTAAAGAAATGATTTGCAATTATGAAACAGGAGCATGAATTGGGCACAGTTTAATGAGATTCGTACAGTTGTTTGAAGGTCTTGCTAAAGGCTTAGCAGGACGCCAGCTTCGTTGGTATTAATGATAAATTGTTTTATGTGATTATGACAAATACTGGGTTTAGTTTTCTTCCCAAAATTTGCTGGACAGCTACACTGGCGGTCCCAAATGATCTTTTTCAGATTAACTTGTATCTTAGATGTTTATATATTTATGTATTTTGTTATAGAATATAGGATATAATACAGTTAGAAACCTATAACACAAGTCTCGAATTTACTTTGGAGCTAACTCAATGTATGTACAATGCCAATATATTTTTATTATTTATTTTAGCAGGAAGAAAGTGAGAACTGACACTGACTTCTGCTTGTCTGTATGAAGAGCTGTGCCTTTTCCGTATCTTTGAAAAAAAATAAAATGTTTACTGTGGTTTTAATTTTAGTGAAATCTTTGTAAAACGTATCACGTTATTTTCTTAACTTCGCTAGCGGTTTTGACTTGAAAAACACAAATGTTTGAGTAAACATGAACCGATGCAGGGCAGCGAGCGGCCTCTCGCAAACATTCGTCGCTATTCAAATTATTTGTCAACACACCGTTCGCACAGAGCTGTGTACATTCGCTTGTCGATGCGATGCGCGCTTCGTTGTGTTGCGGCTAAAATTTCCCTATTGCGTTTAACATTTAAACTATTGTAAGCTAATCCTTTCAGTCAGGAAGCGAATCCCAATGTCGAAATGACACTCAACTTTGTCATGTATTTAAATTTTACAACAACACAACATAATAATACTTCTAAAGTAATATTAGACAGGACTGCTATGTTGGTGTATAAATGTTAACACCTCGCACTCGCTATCTGCAGGTCTTATGTGTAGTGAAAATGTTGCTCTAAGTATAGAAGGACTAAATGACTATGATAATTCCAGAAAATTTAAACTGTCAAATTTTGTATGGTTTTTTTAATGGAGAGGTAATTGCGATTTTAACATTTTTGTGTAAATAAATAGAGTATTTCAGCATTTAATTGCAAAAGTTAAAAATACCTACACAATTTACTCATGTAAAGACGGCCTTCTGTGGTTTTCTATCAACTCTGTTTAGAAACATTAATCGATTAATTATTGAAATATAGAAATCTTTTATTGCCAAAATATAAATATATAAATTTATATGCAAAATTAAATTATTTAAACTGTAAGTAATATAGAGACAACTAAATAATATACTTAGATAATACAGCGCGAATGGCTAATTAGGAATTACACGTCGTTTTTTCAAGACATCCTGGAGAGAAAAGCAATAGCAGCACATATGTAATGTATCTACATCTGTATTGGCAATTTATAAATAAACAGGCGTCATCAGTCGTCGGTCTGTCTGTCATCGCCATATTTTATTTTCGTAGCGTCTTGTCCTGTTGTGCGTTACGCGTTTTGTCAGCTTCTAGCCGGTCATTCAGCGATCATGTTCGTAAACGTATTTATCGCGCTATACAACTGTTAAAACCGCATCAAATTCGATGCAGTAGTTTTCGCGTGATGCGCGAACAAACATTAAGACAAAATAAATGATTTGTCCCATAAAGACCCCTGCTAATTAGTTCTTTAATATCTCCAATGTACAGAAATAGTTCACTTACAGTTCTATTACATGTAATAGATTATTACAAATTCTATGGTTGATCTTCAACAATGAAAGCAACGGATAACAACAAGAGGCGACATTCATCATCACGAATAAATGTTTTATTTACCACAGACAATATAGCATTATTAGTGGCCATATTCTTATTGTAATGACATAATAAATAAACATGGAGCCGGCAATGTACTGTCTGTTATATTACATTCTAATTGTCTAGTTGGCAATATACCAAAACCCTTATTTCCGGGTCATACGATCGCTGTTGTTGCAATTTTTCAAGGTAATTTTCTTTGTACAACTTTCACGAAGTTTTGTTAAAGTCTTTGACTGATATTGTAAATGTTTTATATCTCTTGATATAGCATTAAGAGATACTTTGTGAATATTAATTATATTTTCTACCGCTGTGGTGTGATGTAAGGTGGCCAACACCAATGTAGTGTAGATAATTGTCTGTTCTATGGTACACCAGAATACGAGTTATTTAGAACGCTCGAATTTTTCAGTAGAAGGGACAACTTCGAACACACTGAAAAAGTTCTATTGCGTGAGAATCGGGCCCCAGGAACCAAGGATCGATTTTCGGCGAAGGTACTTTCAAATTACTGCGAAGGTACTTTCTTTGGTTTATTTTCAAAGACTTAGACTTTGAATTCTTCTGATTTGCATTACACACTAAGTGTAACGTTCCTTCTGATTTGCATTACACACTAAGTGTAACGTTCCTTCTGATTTGCATTACACACTAAGTGTAACGTTCCTTCTGATTTGCATTACACACTAAGTGTAACGTTCATCTATACATATAATAAGGAGTACACGGGAGATATTAAAGAAAAATAATTTTAGTAGTCATCATCATTATAAGAGACTAATAATTTATTAATATCACTGTGTTCGCAAAATGAATTTAACTTATACAATATAGCAACCACAACAAGCTTCGTTAAAAAGGTCAAACAGAAGTCAGAGACTAATAGAAGCCAAAACATTTTTTTTTTAATTTTCGTCTGTCAGTATGTTTGTTCTTGAATCACGCAAAACCTAGATGGATTTTAATGCAGTTTTCACAGTTGTATAGCGGATGATCTAACTTAAAATCTGAAATAGGTTTCATCGCGAATATTTACTTTGTTCCTGAGATATTGACTATAATAAGTTATGAGCGGTCGCACAAAACGCGGGCGAACCCGCGGGCAAAAGCTATCATAAAAAACTATTTTTTGGATTAGCAGATAATGACTATAAAAACCATTACCTATTCCTTTCTTTGGCTGTCCTGGTATAAACTCGTCGAGCCCTCAATATTAATTTTACGTTTAATTCAAACCGAAATCGGTCCAGAAAACCCTACCACTCATTGTGGGGTAGAAAATGCCGATTTACTTAAAAGCAACCGCAAAATCCCCGTATTGAGTGGACCTTTTCGCAAAAAAAAGTCTTTTCCCGCCAATTTTGCGTCGGTATAATAAGTCTAAGAGGTTCTTTGATTCGGCCACTGGCTTCTTAAATGGCAGGTAAGTGGAAATTCACCTTTACGGTAAAGATAGAAGCTTAAGCAATGACTTTGTGGCCTATCATTGGGGTTTGGTAAGTTGCTCTTTTGTTTCAGCATTTTTACTCTCGAAATCTTTACATTGAGGGCCTGTTTTATCACTTTTTAATATAATATATTGTAATCTGACAGATAAACTACTATCTAGCAGGTTAGTTTGTTAAATGTGGTAGATAGATACGTCTGCCTGATATTATATGGCCAGTTAGCACAATCCAACACGGTGAAACACAAGTTTTTACAAATAGACTATCAGACACTTTATCAGCAAGCGATGAAACAGGTTCCAAGTACTAAATGTGTGTATCAGATAAATTGATAATGTTTTTGCCTGCCAGATACTATAAATATACCTCTAACAAGATTAGTTTTAATGAACGAAAGCAATAATAACAATTAAAATTAGTATTTCAAATGGATTTGTTACACTGTCACACATGCTATATAACTTATTTTTGAAAATAACAATGAGATTAATAATAATCAATAATAAAAAAATAATAACTCAGCCGAACTGGCACGGTCTCGATAGCTCAGTGGTCAAGAGCACTGTCCCGGTTAGACAGGGGCGCGAGTTCATTTCCCGCTCGATTCCTGATTTTTTTCATCTCATTATTAAAATTAGTATGTCATAGAATTCGATTCAGGTTTCCTTCACCGGAAGCAAGTAGTTTTCGTGGTCCACATCACTTGCTCTCGGTTACTGAAATTATTACATAATCTGAGTTTCGGTGAAGGAAAACATAGTGAGGAAACAGACATTCTAGTTGATAATTTATACTTGAAATTGGGAAGACAATGGTAAACGACACTCCAGTAATATTGACAAGAATCGGTGTGTACGTTTCGTTCCACTTAATGACCACGATGGTCCACCATGAGGAATACAACTATAAGGTAGGATACAGAATTCCAAGACCTCAAAAGAGCAGACATTTTTATGAAAAAAACACGATGAAAACTTGAATGTTTGAAGATATTTCACATAATTTTATTTAAGAATCATAACGTTATAACGTTATAAAAAAATCAAGGAATAATGTATTTGCTGGTGATTACCTACATAAAAAGTAAATTTGTTTGATCTTGGATTAACTTCGATTCGATTTATTTACGGCGTGTCTAAGATTTCTTATCCCTTTTGAGATCAAAGCCGATCTGATTATGATAATGTTATTTGCATTTATTTTTCATAGATACTACAAAATATTATTTTTAAATTAAAGCTGCATAAAGGAAAGTATCTTAAAAAATTTGCGGGATTCAGTAATTCGTTTAAAATGAAGGAAATAAATATTAACTTTCGTCACAAACTATTCCCCATGCTCCATAATAATGTATAGTTAACAAAACCTTTAATAATGATCACTTTTGCTTGAAATGAAACATCCATAATTTAAAAAATATACATGTCATTGTCGTTGTCAAAAAAGGAACACACACATTGACATTTGTCATTTTAGAGGCGGCGAAAAGGATTTATTATTATTATTATCATTTTTATATATTATTTTTAGACGGTTTTATTAACTCAAAAATACATTTTGTAAAAAAAAGTTTTTACCGAGACAGTATCACTTCACGAGTTTTCTATCTTATAAATTACTTATTACATAAAAATAAATACGTCGGCAACTATCATATTTTATATATCAACTATTTAATTAACTTCGTGACAAATCTTTTCCTCTGAATATAACACGTTTAATGTTAGTTCATGTTAAAAAATGTCACGTAGAGACATCTATCTGTCTGTTACACTTTCACAGCTAAACCGCTGTACCGATTTTGTTGACATTTGTTATGCATATACTTATAACATACAAATTTTAATGCAAGAATTTGTAAGTATGACCAAAACTTAGCTAAAGTTTTTCAGTGTAAAGATAAGCATCTTCTGTTCACGTATGGAAAATGGAAGATTTCAAACATCTGACATGGAACTGAGAGCAGCTGCACTAAAGGAAATGTGAATGTGGTTCGTATTTATAATATGTCAAAGTCATAGCGAGCGCCCACGGGAATAAGGTCACGGGCATCAGATAGTCAGCAATAAGATTCTTTTCATTTAAAAAAAAAAATGGCGAAAAATTTCGGGCATTTGCAAGACAAAAAATTTTTAAATATCCTTCTCGCTTTGACAGGACTTCGCTCGGCATTCGGCAGTCCATTCTCATCGCCGCTCGCTCCATTAGGCTACGGCCATTTTTCCATCTCCTCGACTTTCGGGGTCTTCGGGGGACGTCCGTACACGTCACGTTCTCAAAATAAACAGGGATCACAGGATTTTTGACGATTATTTCCACGCCGTCTGTCACACAATCCACGTATATAGAGCGCGGTAGCCCTGGGTCATTAAGTATATCTATTCAAAATTGCATCATTATTTACCCAGCCTAAACAGGCGTCAAAGCGTGACAGACAGATTTACGCAGTTATATTATTAGTATTATATTAGACTAGACCACCACCGCTTGAAATTCCTACATTACAACTACATTCATACTGAAAATTTACTTTCGAAATTGTTAGCAACAAAATTGTTAGATTTTATTTTTGGGATTTTTTTTTTTAATACATTTTTTAGAAATTGTATCTAAGAACGAAAGAGATATTCATTAAAAATGATTAATTTATACTTCACAAAACGCGCAAATATTAATTTAGGATTTTTCCCCGAGGTTCACTTTCCTGGTAGGTCTATTGTTTATTTTAATTAAATCTCTCTCTAAAATCTAAATTATAATATTCTAAATACTTTTATATTTCGAAATATATAAATAATACATAATCGACTCATAATCACATCATAATTAGAATACTTTTTAATAATATTCGAAACGTAGGTAAATATAATTGTAATAACAAAAATCTTTTACCTCTCAAACCCATAGGATAAATAAATAAAAATTGCAATAAAAAATCGTGCAGTTTAGTCATGTGTTACAGACAAATCTAGTTTGGGACAAAGTCGGAAAAACTGCAATATTTTCCATAAGCTTCTCCGCAACATATATGTGTTTCCTTGCGTAAGCTACTTTATTTTCCACACATATGTTAAAGGCTCGATCCACGCCAATGGGAGAAAAATGATGTAACATATTTGTGAGGTGAACCCAGGATACGGAGTCGGCGGTTACTAAAATAATCAGCGTAATTTTTGTAACGAAATGGCTGTAATTTTACAACCGTCTATCTGACGGCAATCCTTCATGGGTATGCTGTTGTTGCCCAGGTTATGTATATCGTCGTCTCGTACCACATCCACGGAAATTTATATTTCATACTCAATCAATGCCAGCTATGAATAAAATAGTTCTATTGTGACTACTTGTAATAATAAACGTTTATTTCAGACCATAGATCCACATGTGTTAGTAACAAAATATCTTTATAATCTAGTGTTAGTAAAATACATAAGAGAAACAAATAATAAAATAAAAATTAAATTAAAAACCAGCCAGCTGGAGCAGCTGCAAACAGTTTACGAAATAACTGCATGCAGCGAGCTAGCATAGACGAGTCCCAGCGATCTGCCAACGCGCACAGAATACTGTTGGGACCGCCGCGCATGCGCCTGAGTGAGAGGCGCATCGCTCCTCACTTACTTACTTATGGAACACTGAAAAAATATATATTTATGTATGTTACGTTATGTACACAACGTAACAGTATAAATATTAAAACTTACGGGTTACTTATAGGAAACTAAGTACAAAGGTACTACTTATTTCTATAGAAATTTCTTAAAAATGAAAAAAAATCTTATCGTTATCAAAACGCGTAATATATTGAAGATTCAATATGCAGTTTAACATCCAAACACTGAAAGTGATGTTTGGGTGAAGGGACCAATATATTACAATAAAAATGCGTATACAAAACCTATATCACCCAGTTACATAGGGGACCCAAAAATACTAATTTATAAAGAAAATTGTCTTATTTTCTCCCCTAAGAGAGGGAAGACAGCGTAATGCGTAATATGATGTGAAATCATTACTTATAGAGTATATCCGACTGCAAGTTAACATAGGACGTTTATATGAACCACGCTCCACTTAGTTTTAATATACTTATAAGACCCATATTAATTGTTCACTGACGTACTCAGAGAAAAGTCTGCGGTGAAGTTTGTTGCGCCGTTTCTTCTTCGCATAAGCATTGGAAGTCGGCAGTAGACATAGTTTTAAGTAATTTTTTTAAGTCAGTAAAGTATAACATCCTTAGTTGAATAAAGAAATTTGAAATTGAGTTTTGAATTACATTATAGCTGCGGTAATACTAGCAAAGTGGCAATTAATTTGGCCAGGTCAATGTGATGTCAACTGTACATACGATAAGTTAATTACGGAATGAAATATGTAGCTATCTAATTAACGATATCATAACAATAATCGATCCTTTTACTGTTATTACATATTTGTTTATCCTTTTATAAGTTTATTTTGATTTCTATCATCTCCCTCGTCTCCATAGACAAGGGCATAGCTCTCAAATCCTGATGATGATCCAGTTTATAAACAAACTAGATGTTGCCCGGGGCTTTGCTCTCGTGGAAGTTTTAAAATAAAATATAGCCTATAGCAATCTTGGATAATGTACCTTTGTAACGGTGAAAGAATTTTTGAAATCGGTTCGGTAGTTTCGGAGATTATCCGCCTCAAACATACAAACTCACAAACGCTTACCTCTTTACAATAACGGTATAGATGAATTAATCTCATTATAATTTAATGGTTACGTCATTTATTTATTAGGTTTCGACGACCTCGGTGGCGAAGTGGTAAAGTGCTTGCCTCTGAACCGAGAGGTCCCGGGTTCGATCCCCGGTCGGGTCATGATGGAAAATGATCTTTTTCTGATTGGCCCGGGTCTTGGATGTTTATCTATATATGTATTTGTTATAAAATATAGTATCGTTGAGTTAGTATCCCGTAACACAAGTCTCGAATTTACTTTGGGGCTAGCTCAATCGGTGTGATTTGTCCTAATATTATTTATTTATTTATTTATTTATTTATTTATTTATTTATTTATTTATTTATTTATTTATTTATTTGTGTTTTTATTATCAATAAATATAACAACGAGGTTCTTCTCGATGTGGAGTATTTTCCATACCACTCTGTTCACTGCTATATATTGTTTGTTTGTAAGGATATACCACATCTAAATACGGAGCGTGATCTAGGAAAAAATAAAATTTAAAGATTTACTTTTATGTGGGCCTCGGAGCTTCGTAGTAGTGTATGCAACTGGAAATACGCGATGAGAGAGAAAGAAAGAAAGAGAGAGAGAGGAGAGAGACGTGAAAGAAACACAAATTAAGTTGTGGGATTTTTTGGAGCTATTGTAATTGGACCAATATACAAGGTCTGTGGTCCAACTGGTTGGACAGAGAGGTCGGCCCAGGACCTCGCCTTAGACTTTTCACACGTGTTTTACCTCGTTTAACAAAATAACTTTATCTAAGTTGAGAAGATAAGGCGTCTATCTATATTAGTATACTTACATAGTTTTCCGCACACAACCAACAAGTTCATTATTTTGAATTACCGGGTCCGACCCGGCCTTTCATTCCGGAACGTTGTATTATCCGGACTTATAACCGGCACATCAATCATAGTTCGACCGGATCGGGTAGATTAAATAATATTAATATACGATAATTAATTGAATAGACATAATTTCTTTGGCAATACATAGAGTAAATGAATCTCATTTCTGTTTATTCGAGTTTTCATCTGATAATTAATTTATAATCTGCTTACTTATCTAACTATTGTTATATTTGTTTTGCTTCTTTTCCATGCAGATTGTAAAAGTAAATCAAAGGAAAAGGCTATAAACTGTAGATTTCACTTCTAAGTGATAGGCTAGGCGACTACCGAATCTCCCGAATCTCAATTCCATACAGCTAAAGTCGCCTTCGAGTGCAGTTATGGGATTAGGTCAAAAAGTTTTCTAATTCCATCATGTAACTACTGGCAGTAAACCATCCCAGTAGTTCTAAATGGAACTTTAGAAAGAACTACGTAGACTTATACCTTATTCATCTTGGACTGAGACAAAAAGTAAACAAAAAAGAAACGAGCAATTAACAAGCCAAACATTTCAGTAAGCGACATGACTCCATAAAACAACAACAAAAAATTTAACATTAACAGAACGTAAGAACAAAATTGAAATAGATAATGATTTTTTGTTCAAGGTTTGTTACCTTTTGTGTACCTTTTGTCTCAGTCCAAGATGAATAGGGTATATATATATATATATATATATATATATATATATATATATATATATATATATATATATATATATATATATATATATATATATATATTAGGACAGATCACACAGATTAAGCTAGCCCTACTAACTCAACGATACTATATTTTATAATAAATACATATATAGATAAACATCCAAGACCCGGGCCAATCAGAAAAAGATCATTTTCAATCGTGACCCGGCCGGGGATCGAACCTGGGACCTCTTGGTTCAGTTAATATAGTTTAAGTAATATTTTTGACGTGAATAAAGTGATGTATAACATTCTAAATTGAATAAATAATTTTGAATATGAATTTGTGCTGTATCGATTCGAAAATAAGAAAACTCCGAAGTTACTACACGAGCAAAAACTGGGACGTATTATATGAGAATAGAAGTTCATGATAAATAAAATATTGTGTCTTTTACGAGAGGCGAGTCAAGGGTATATCCGTATTGAGACTCGTTGTAAACCGATATTCGACGCGATTTCAATCCGCAGATGTGTTCCATACGTGAACCGGGTCCGATTGGATGTCGCACATAGCTGTACATGTACACTATATTAACCAGCTTAACTTGATCCATTCAACAATAGGTTTCGATAATTCGAATTTCGATAGAAAAAAAATAATATAGAAAAGGTATTTGCGCGTTTGAGTATTACAGGGAAACGTGTTATCAGTTCACGGTTAAACGGCTGGCGCGGTTATTTGAGACTAGACGTCGAAAATTGGTCACTACATACAAACTACTTTATTTACTTATGTACACAACATAACAGTTGAAATATAAAACTTACAAATAGGAAACTATACTAAATACTAAGTCTATATACTTCCGTTAAAGAAGCAATAATACATTCTTTCGAAAATGAAAATATGCTCGTAATAAATCCTCATGACTCGTTCATATGACTTAATAACATTTTGTCACATTTCTGACAAAACTCTGTTCGATATTGAGCTTTTCATCCGGATCCGGGTATCCAGTTAAATTGGATCAGAATCTAACATTCCTAACTCTTGTTAGAATGATATCGGGATAGAAGTTGCGAATGCTCTATCTACTAAGTTCGCGAAGTTGCCTCATTAAAATATATGTTACTCGTGAAACTATGGTAATAAACTTGATTTGAATTAAATCGATACCTATCACACACGTACTATTGAAACAGATAAAATAAGCTTTTTATAAAACAATATTGTATTACACTAGTTTACTCACGTAAGAATTTTGGGCTGTATGTTATTCTATATTAACATTTTTATGTACCTAATTGAGTAACAAACATCCAGAATGTTAGTCAGTACGTCATCATCAGCCATTTAAAAGTCCCCACTGCTGGGGCACATGCCTGATTATAGATGGGTAAAGAGTATAGGTCATGACCCACGGGACAAACTCGTATTGGTGGGTTCTAACGACTGCAATATGTTTGTACTCGTTAGAACATACAAGCTGCTGGGACGCCAACCTCAAAGGAGCAATAATATTTTCGGTCACTCATCCGATAATCGACCATTGCGAAAGGGACTTAACCGCAGGACATTACATAATGGTAAGTTTTAATCATAAAAGCAAAAAGAGTATACACGGTACGACCTTACAATGTATTAACAGATTTTTATCAGAGTGGAACAGTACATTACTACAAAAACCAAACTATAATACGTCATATGAATATACAATATTTTATCCCCAGTAAGTTGTCTCACAAACAACCGGGTGTCTTCAATTTTATCCGGGTTTAGATCAATCATTCGCAAGGTCTATACAGTTAGTATGGTCTTTCAATAGAACATAGCTGGCGAATTGTGATAAGTATAATGTATAAATATTCCAACGAACTAGTATACTTATACCAATTTCAATTTAAAATATTTAAAAGAATACACACATGTATAGGTACACAATTAAAAACCAATCAATCTTTTTCAATTAAATATGACAGTAGTAAATTTTTATTAAAACAAATTATTTTTGATGAGTACCGTAGTGATAATAATAAATAAATATAATAAGTACTTAAATAAAAATATTTGTAGTGTGAGATAGTTTAAAATATGACAATGAAATTTTTTTTTTTAACACCAATTATATGTTAAACCGTGTGTTCGAAATACAATCAGAATACTGATCGTTTGACTTTTCTTTTTCGATTCGAGTGGTTTAGGATGCTAATCGCCTATTCGTTGTATTACCAGGTTTATATCCGGATATAATAGTTTCTTTTCAAAACAACCAAATAAAGGTTATAACACAATATTTCATCCTCAATAACTTGTTCCAACAACCGGGTGTCTTCAGTCTTTATCCGGGTGTTCATCAATCATACGCAAGGTCGCCCGGCCCGGTCAATCCACTGAGTGTGCTTTCGATGGGAAATAGCGGGTGAGATTTGATATAGTGAAACTGGTTTTTCATTTTGTGTATTTTTAAACTTTCGCGCTTTGCACACGTATTATCTACATATTAATGAGACTCGACATGATCCTTATTTTAATTTATTCTTATTTTGGAAATATAATAATGTTTTTAATTTAAACTTGAATTTTTTCACTGATTACTGTTGCAAATGTATCGAATAGACGTTAAGATGCATTGTGTCATTTAAGTTTTAGAACTATAAATTAAGTTTTCAATAATAAGCACAAATGCCGAACCATGAATACATAATACTTCTTTTTTGGAGCAATTGTGTAAAATGTCCATATATTTTGCCACCTCTGTCCACAAACCGCACCTATATTGGAAAACTAACGAAAAACCGATACGGATGATTGATGGCGAAGTAATACAGTGACGAGGAAACAATGCCGAATGAAAAACGTGTCGCAGCAGATTACAACTGCAATATTGTGTTTTAAACCACGATGTCACGTGGTATTGAGGGATGGACACGAAAATGTAGTTCACGTTTTTGTTCGTCAATTTTTTCATGAAATGGATAATTTATAAAAGGATAATACATAAATCTAATTGAATTAAAATGAATTTAGTTAATATTATACAAACTCAAAAACTTTTATTTTTCTATTAAAAAATCAGGTGAAAGTTACTTGGTTAAGAAAATTTATGGGTCTAGAATTACCTATAACATTCAGATGTCAATTTTAGACGAAAAATATTTTAGAAAAGTAATAGATTTTAGATGTGTTCCGTATTCCATGTGTTAATTAATTAATTGTTAATTAGATCCATCTCTTGTCAAATCTCACTACACAGCGAATAAAAAAGCAAAAATGAAAAGCAACAACAAATTGAAACAAAAACAATAATACAAAAATTAATTCCAACAAAAATCACGTCAACATCGACGAATCAAAATAAAAGATAGGAAATCCCGGCTAATAACAGCGATGAATCAAAACAAAACAAGTTCCGGACAAGGATATTACATATAGTGCGAGATAATACACAACTAATGGAAAAAGACGCGAAGAAAAATCATCGCGCGGAAGATATAAGGGTACGTGGGGGTGATATGGACCCGGGTAATCAGGGAAATTGAAAGGTCGACCGGGGCGACAAGGGCAACAGAGGTCAGAGAATGTACCTTTCCGCTACATTGTCTCATCCGGTCGTAGATCATTTTGGCCCCGTTCACCCTGCGATAGGACGTCTATATTTATAGACAATCAGTGGATACCGTTTCGGTTTTAATGCCCTTGGTCAGTGGACATAGTTGTGATGTAACCTATTTACTTGATTTGGTGTGAAAGGAAAGTTTTCAATTCAGAATTTGACTACCTTTGTGGCTTTGATGGTCATCATTCCTGACTGCTACACTGGAGGTCCCGGGTTCGAACCCCGGTCTGGTTAAGATCTACATATGTATATGTTATTAAATATATATTATGGCTGAATTAGTAATCCCATAACACAGGTTTCGATCTTACTTTGGGGCTAATCTGTGTGATTTATTTTGTTGCGGGTCAAATGCCCTATATAATAACAAAATTCTATGTAAGTACATCACATCAGTCGTTATGTACTATGAGCATTGAGGGTTACATATATACGTAATTATTTACTACATACAAAATCTTCGCATTCTAAACTAGCTGTTCGCCGCGAACCTAGACCTCGCGAATACAATAAATTTTGATGAGATTTTACGAAATTGTGGATATTTCGAAAACGATTTAACCGATTTTGTTGCCCGACGAACTTAAAAATTCCATTTACATACCTTTAAAATTTCATCAAAATCGGACCAACGGTTCAACGGTTATCGCATTACATACAATACATACATACATACGTATTTTTAAACTTCGAAATGGCGTTCGTAAAAATAAAACTAAATACCTATAGTGAACTAAAAAGAACTCTAGACGCTCAAGTTAATCAATCATTATCTCTTTGTAAACAAATATATATATTTTCCTTTCATCAGCACTTGATCACAATCATAATATGTTTCAGTATACCTTTTGACCATGTACTTTATTGTGTACTTACATTGTTATATTACTGATAAAAAATTATACATAAATTTATATTTAAAAAATGGTAAGCCCTTCTGGCATAATAGGGACCAACACTGTTTGAATGAGTTACTATCGGCATTTCTTCTCAGCAGTGGTCGTTCCGAAATGCTAGTAGTTTGTAGCTTTGGTAAACATAATTTAATTTAGAATATGACGTGAAAAAGTGCCTGTGAAGGCCTAATTTCTGAATAAATGATTTGATTTTGATTTTTTGATACAAACTGGATTATTGATCTTTTGACAACGCTGATGAAAATATCCGTCTATTATGTCTACGTATATGTCATAATAGAAAATAAAATTCCTTAAAATAAAATTTGTTATTTCGTTGTAACTACAAACACAAAATAGTCGTAAGAGCCATAAATTCCAAAGGCGCTTAGGCCATTTGTGCCATCGTCGCCATTTAAAAAAAATCCAAAAAATGGCTCGACAATCGTTTTTCATATGTTTTTCGATCCTGCTCCCAAAATTTCACGGGAATCGGTTGAGAAATGCGACCTCTAGAGGAGAATACAGACATACGAAAGCACTTTTGGCCAAGTTGAAACGGAGATAAAAAATATATGAAATTTCATGGATATATAACTCCCTCACCACCTCACTTAATGCAAACTATTTAAATAATGTGTAATTATTCAAAACAACACATAACACATCATAATATATAACATCTAACTATACTAACTACATAAACACTGCATCTAATACACGAAAAGAATTCATTCGAAAAATATATGGTAAAACTTATCGCAAAATATTTATAGGTTAAGTTTTAAACTAGCACTGGATCGGTAATTTACAACTCGGTAAACGGCTGCAGGTGCTATAGAAGCTGTATAAGTCGTATATAGTAGTTCCTGACGGCATATAACTAGCTCGCATGGAACTTGGTCGTGAGGCGACCTACTTGTCAACTGCAGCGACTTCAAATAATATACAAGCGACAGGTTTGATGTGTGGAAACTTAATGCATAAGTCGCCACTCTTTCGCGTGTTTCGGTCGTGAATGTGACGCCGTGAGCGTAAAAATTTTGAAGATTCAACTATGATTTTGTATAGGCCTGTCTATCAACAAGGAGAAAACAAATCTATAAAACCTAACACATTCAATGAATCTTAATTTCCAAACAAAATATGTATTTAATCGAATATTAGGTTTTAGGTAGTTATAATTAATGTTTTTAATTATTCATAAAACACAGATTTACAGACAATACGTCCAAATATCCGTATGCTAGACAGAATCACATTAATATATATATAAACTTGTTACATATAAATGTCAACAACGCAGACGTTTAATAAATAATATAATGAAAAACCTAAAATGGCCTACACTTATTTTTATTATTAATTACTACACACCACTATACCGGTATAATATTGATATTTCAATCACATAAACACCAAATTAATTCAACACTAAGTTAATTAAATAAGCAATCTCAACACTATACAAATCAATAATTTCAATCGTTATTAACTAAAAACTGAAGGATTAAGTCAATTTCCCATAATACAAGTTTACAACATATCGAGGAGTTCCGAACAAACTCGTCGAAACTAATCGGGCATGCGCAATCCCAAAGTAATATAGAAATCAGGAGAGCCTCGGAACGTCCAGGCTCATAATGTCCAGTCATCAAAATGTCTATTGGTTTCAAAAGAAAAACATTGCCAACGTTCAGTTGCATAATGTCTTGTCATCAAAACGGTATTTTCAACATTGAGTTTCAAAATGTCATATATACAGGAGTTTTGGTTTAGCAGCAAAGTTGCTTTAAAAAAACATTTTCAAAGTTGAGTTGATAAAAAATACTAATATTATAAATAAGAAAGTCTGTCTTGCTATCTGTCACGTTTGGCCGATTTTAATGAAATTTGGTATATAAATGCCGCGGGCGCAGCTGCGGGCAATACCTAGTGTGGAATAAATAATTTTATATCCAAACTGTATATTTCTTAAACATCAGTGCTATGAAAACTAAAATTTGGTAATTATACATTCTCAAACTTAAATTTTTATATTTTGAAATCATTATACATTTTGATAGCTGTACATTATGAGCCCAAGAGCCTCGGAAGCGGCTCACAAATCGTGCCAAACTATGCAAAGTCTCCACATAAACATAATCAAGTGGCGACCTTAATAAACATATCAAGAATCTGTGTGTGTGTGTGTGTGTGTGTGTGTATGCATGGGCGACCCCAGTTCAGACTTATCGCAAAAGACAGTCGAGTCCGAAAGCTTTTTCCTATTTGAACCGGAGATTCAATCCACCGAGATGTTTATAATCGTCCTCACTGTTCCGTATTAAATTGTGTTTACATAAAATACTTTATTTATCAATATGTTCCTAAAACGACCAAAAAACTTATTTCAATTTCTACTTCTTCTTTCAAATCTTTATTGTCTTCATAATCTTTTGTTTTAAATATAAAATTACTAGCGACCTGGGCTAGTTTCGCACGGTCCAATTAATAGTACTATTAATTAGACTGTGCGTGTAAACGTGTAACTATGTTGTATGAATAAACCTTCGATAATAAATTATCCATACAACAGAGAAAACTACGTCAAAATCCTTCAAAATCTTGAACATATAAAATTCCACACAAGTATAAGACCATGACCATTAAGTTTTATCCTGAAATTTTAAATATACTCAAAAGCAATGTTCTAAATACCAAAGCCATAGTAAAATTTGGTATAACAATATTTATAGTAAGGTATGCGATCGACGAAATTAATGAAACAAAGGTATGTCGTTATTACATGGCCGCAATAGAAATATATCTTTATAGGGGGGTGGGCGAGGGGTGTATTATGAAATATGAGGGGCCACATTTCGGGGGCCTATTCTCGGATTATTCGGTATGCGCTAATCTCTTGCTGACTCGGAACATAGAATAAGTTATAGCACTAGACAGAAGGTTTGAACCCTAATAGATTTAGGGGACTCGGAAGTAATATTTTTAGCTGTCAGCGCTTAGGATGGGATTGCAAAATGTCTGCGTCTGCAAGTTTTGTCTGCGGTTTCAACAGCGTGAATTTTTAAGAAGATTAGTTCAGAACATAAAGCGTCAGAAGCTAAATATTTTTTAAAATTTATATTTATGATATTTATATATTTATGATATTAAGGTGATATTGCGTGATTAATAAATGATTTATTATTAAATTTTATTATTATATTAATAAATAATTGTATTTAGCTAAGTAAACAAATAAATAAATGACACTGGAAATTCATAGAAAAATAAAAGTACTTAAATTTCTATATAAATGAGTCAGTTTTTGAGCTCACGGATATTTATTTTCATGATAAATTAGACTAATTTATTCGCACTTTCAATTGTATACATTTAATGAGGTTTTCTTATCTGCGGTACAGTCATTCAGAAAATAATCAGCACTGGCATGCCTACTACAATATTTAATTTACACAATCTTTACTAAAAATGTCATATTAATTGCAAATTAAGTAAAATATCTACACAATTATTATATAGGATTCTCTCGAGTCTCGATCAATAGGAAGTTGCGTGATTATTGCCGTATCAGTAATACATTGTGTACCCCGTGTGGGATCCAACGCGCGACTGTGCCTATACGAGACGCCCCCCGCTCGGACAAAATTGCTCATTTCCTACGACAATAGAGTTACAAAACAAATTCGATAGCACCTGTTCGTGAAATTAGAAAAGTTGAAGCCTTTTCGCGATTATATTTATCGTATCGTGGATTATTTTTTGAAATGAATTGTTAACAAATAATTTTTGTATTGATTCGACGCTCAGTTAACCATGTATGGTAATGTGGGACATATTTGCTTTTTTTTAAACAGAAATACTTATAGTATTCCAAACCTCGTAGAATTTTCCAGATTAACTACTTCAACTATCTTATTCGTTATTAACAATTAGCGTAAAACTTGTAGGAGATTGTAAAACATATATACAATATCACTCAGTACCACCTTTACCCCTGACGAGGCAGACAGAGCCAAGAGTTCCTAAACCAGAAGCCACATTTAACTTTGTAATAGAAAATTATATCTAATATATAATTTATCAACATTAGCGATGGAGGCAACCATGATAGAAAAAGTATTTTTTTTTTTAGTTTCAGTTCTAAGTATGGGGACCCCCAAAATTTATAGTTTTTTTTTTTTATTATTTTTGTGTAAAATCTTAATGCAGTTCACAAAATACATCTACTTACCAAGTTTCAATAGTATAGTTCTTATAGTTTCGGAAAAAAGTGGCTGAAAACGGATGGACAGACAGACAGACATGATGAACCTATAAGGGTTCCGATTTTGCCATTTGGTTACGGAACTCAAAAAATATGCTATATTTGTTAGTTTAGTGCTGCAAAGAGCTGAATGGCACGAAATGGTGCAGAATGCAGAAAAAGGTGAAATATCCGAGGCCAAGATTTCCTTTGGGTCGTTGAGCCATGGAAGTAACTAAACCTACTTATAAAATAAAAAAAAATAGGCAAGGAACGCTTGTCAGACAAACCCTGCTCCTTCATAAATTATTTTTTACTCAACAAACTTGGAACAGACAGATAAGACAAATATAATGTGCAATTTAATTTATAAGAAGATTATAATAGTAAACCGGGATAAGTGGGACTTCTTTAATCACAACTTGTGTGACTGGTGGTGCTGTCCAGTCTCACCTACTTTACCACGAGTGTGCAGGGACCGGACTCGCTAGCGTCTGCGTAAAAAATATCTATGGATAAATGTACAGCGCCTCTAGTGTTTATTTGAAGAACTAAAACTGCTACCATGAGCGTCACTAAAAACCTATCGAAACAATCGCTAGCGAGCATATCAAACAAGTGACACTAGTGCCCAACTGTTCCACTACCTCACTTGGAGGACCTCAACGACAAAATAATAACAGTAGCTACATACTGTCCTCTATATATATATATATATATATTAATTTATTCGAGTGTGCCGCTGTCATGTGGGTACTTTTATAATAAATCAGTTACTATCCAGACACTGTTTTATTCATTACGTTGCATGGTGGCAGCGGTGGGATCTAAACAAACACGTAATGTACCCTTCTTTTTAGCCACAACTACTAACGCATTGAAGGCGTCGGATGAGTCACCTTTCTGATAACGCCTAACTCAACCATCCTGCTCAATTCCTCTTTATGCACCCCGATGCCTTTAAGAATAAACTAAATTGCGTTTTCCAACGCTTCCATGCGTCAGCCTGGCTGACAGGGCTACCATCCAAACATAACTCTGGCGGGGGACGCGCGTGTTCCATTATGATTTTTAATCACTTTTGCGCTTTAATTATCACTTTTACGCACAATTAGGCAACACCTTTATTCCGTTTAAATCAATTTAATCCACCGCTGTCACCATAAGGCATTTGACATGACTTTTACGACTACCGCCGCCATTTAGTAGCAAGTAGTTGCATACTCGCTAGTGAACTGAACTGTCCATTAGTGCGCAGGTTTCCTAACGATGTTTCCCTTCACCGCAAGCAAGTGGTGGTCAATGAAAATTACTATATATAAAGTCAGTTTGGAATACAAATTCATGTGGCACGAGTAGGATTCGAACCTGGGACCTTTCGATCACAGGCGGAGGGTCATACCAACTGGGCCACTACCGCTTCGCTCGTTCGAATGTTTGTAATTATATTAAATATTTCCCGAATATCACACGTAATAGACATAAATAAAAGAGAACTCAAATTAAATCTAACAACACAACAATTTCAATCATAACAATTTCGTTAGAAACGTTACAAAATTCCGTAAACATGACGGGAACTTTATCAATTAAACCTGAACACAGAATGGGACAGCGGAGAAAACTGAAGTAGGTTTTCATGGAGACGATAAATTGTTGTAACATTGTTGAATTTGAAATGAGTGGATTTCTCGCGTCTGTATTGAAGTTTGATGCCATTGCTAAGACTGTGTATGTATGATTTGTAGAAAATTTGCAATGAAAAAGGATGTAGAGAATAGTGTTGATTGTTTGATTGTAAATAACTCTATTGTTACAACATAAACTAAAAACAATACAAGAAAAATGTATTTCTTGTGTTAAATCCCACTAATGCTACCAATATTATAAATGCAAAAGTTTGTGGGGATGTGTGTATGTTTGTAACTCTTTTACACAACGGATTGTTACACAATTTGGTACACGGGTGGAATATAACCTGAAATAACACATAGGGTACATTTTATTCCGAAATTCCCACAGAAGCGAAGCCTCGGGGCGAAGCTAATATAATTATATACTTAACTCTTTGATTTAAATATGTGTTTCGTTGTGCAAGAAGTAAATAATGTAATGTGACAATATAAAATAATCTCCTTTTCAAGAGCTTGTAACGTCACACACGCAATTTCCCAATTTTTCCTAGTCATCGATCGTAAAATGTTTGTAAGGCCGACCTGAGCATTAGCTTAACAAAAGGGAGGTCACTCCTTGTAAAGGTAGGCTCACACGTGAGCCGCATCCCAATTCACTAATTGAATTACACCGCGCATAATACATAATTGCTCGTAATTACTAAGCGAATGTGTCGTGTGGACAGACCCTAAACTTGGTCTGAAATATGTAAATTTCGGGACCTCCCGAATTGTTTTGATGTATAAAGCGCTAGTTTAGGAAACACCGAGAGATGTATTCATAGTTGGGGAATACAAATTACATGTGTAATTCTGGTCCCGAGACGAGTAAGAGAGACATCTGCGCTGAAAGGGTTTGTCGAGGTGCATTTCTACCAAACGAACATAGGTACAGACAATGTTCATTCATTTAATCGATATATTCTCCAAGTTTCGAAGGTTTTCACAATCGTGCGGTTGATGCGATGGAAATATTATTTTTTTTATTTGGGATTTTCTGTAAAAGCACAAACTGTGTTAAGGCGTTAAGTATTTTAGTAGAATGAACTTTGATTGCGTGAGGGTCGGGTTCTTGCGTTTATACCAATCAAACAAAGAGAGCATTCTTTGAATATTATACATAAATTTATATTTAAAAAATGGTAAGCCTTTCTGGCATAATAGGGACCAACACTGCTTGAATTCACGGGATATCTGATCAAAACTTTATTATCATCATTCTTCTCAGCAGTAGTCGTTCCGAAAGAACGCGTCGTCCGTACACGGCAGAATGCTCGCGAACATGCGTTCGCACGCTCTAATGCCGTTAACATCAAGTGACCGAGCGTTCTTAAAATATTCCCAAAATCTAGATAGAACAAGGAAAAAATGCTTTGTACATTATGCGTAATTACATTACAATGTTTGTAAACTTCGTATAGAATGAGCATTAGCTCGTTAGATGTAAATGCACCCTTAGAATTCCTTGTAGGTTTGTACGATGATGTTTAATTATGCGTGACAAATTTGGTTAATTCTAGTCGCTTTTTGAACTAGATACCGCCCATGAAAGAATCACTCTGGAAATCTGAATGGATAATGAGGATGCGCCCTGACCCACCACGCGGGCCCAATGCGAATTGGCGAGTTTTAACGTCTGTAAATATAAGTACAGCTAGAAGCACGGAGCAGCTCGAAATAATAAAGTTTTGATCAGATATCCCGTGACTTCGGCAGCTTATTGCAGGGTTTGACGTCAGGCAAGCGGCGGTCGCTTGTAAAATCACTGATTTTTAAAATTTTTAGGTATATTCCTTACCCTGACCCTGGCCTTCGTGGTATCCAGCATCGAACGCAAGCGGAATGAGAGAGAAATGATTGTTTTGGTATAAGATGGATAGAAACGATTTTCATCGGGTAATCACAGTTTTATCTTCAACGTCAATTTGTCAGTCAAAGTTTTAGTCAATTTTTAAAATACTAAAAACGATTACGATTTTAATTGTGCAAATTGCGTTCAAAAACCTAGACGCGATTCTAAAAAATGTTTTAAAAATATCCTCCTCGCAGCGTTTCGTACACATGTGAGCGTCGAAATGGTAGTCCAGTGTATAAAATGGCGGACTCGGACAAAAAATGCAAATGCTTAGTTTGTATGAGTGCTTTTATTTACCGCAATGAAAAACCAGAAATAATATACTGAATCCGCCTAAGTTTGGCGAACTGTTTCACGATAATGTGTAGCCGACAATTTCGGACCATATCACAATTGTCGCGCCGTATGTTAAGTTACCCTTTATAGACTTTATGCGATGGTAATAACGTTGAATTTGCAAAATATTTATGCGCTGTTGACTGTATGGAGAATTTTAATATAGCTTAGACAATTATAACTTTGAGTGCAATACTTTGTTTAGTACGAAGTGGTCACGGCCCGCCACGATGATGGAATTAGGGCATTCTAAATTCTAAACAGTTGCCACAAGAGCTAATTTGCAATTCTCACAAACAAAAGCTAAATTGAGTCTGGCATTCGTTTGAGATTTTTCTTTGATAATTTTGTTTGTCTTGAAGCAGTAATATTCGTAGCATGTAGCACTTTCGTAGAGGTTCTACGAAGCTACGACGTTTGATAGATACGAATGAATATACAATTTTTTATTGACGTTATGACAGAGGTATGTTTAACGTTGAAATAATTAGCTTAATGGAGTATCAATAATTAAGAACTTTTTCTTATTTATCAATTAATTAATTTATTTATATGGCAACACCTAGTGAAGAGGAATTTTCGTTTTTGTATTAAGTCAATAATACAATAATATCTTAGGTTTCTAATTTTGTTTTTACACGCTATGGTTTGGAGCTTCATACTTTTTTGTATTAATATTTAGTAAAGTAAATTGAATATTTTGGTGACAGTCTACGTAATATTCGAGAATTTTCACACTGCTCGACAGCGCTGTCGCTGTATTTAGAAAAATGAGAAACTCTTGGCAGAACCAAAGTCTAAATCATTTAAATAATTAAAAAAGACACCTTTTTTACACTACGTTTAGGCCTTTTTTTTGTGAAATCATGATTTCTTATAGTACTGTTTGGTGGTAATGAATAACTAAATAATATTAACATCATAAGGCCCACCTGACGGTTTCCTACTGGGACAACAAAACCATTAGTAGGGGTCGAAACTAATGGAGCCAGTCAATTACTGAGGGGTGGGGGGTTGAGATGAGGGGGGTCCACGATAACTCCGCACCATCGATCAAACTTTGGCCAAGAAATAGCTTTTCTAGTCTTCTTGATTGATTTATCGCCGGCGACAACTTACTGGCCGGTTGGATGGGATCGACGCGAAAAAAGTTAAGTTTTTTTAGTGTTATGTTTTTATTATTACTAAAGATGAATTAGGTGATTTGATTCTTTTGAGATAGACAATAAAAAAAAAGTTGAGACATGCTTCAAAATAAAGGTAGTGCATGTTATTTGAAATTAAATACAGGTGCATGATTTGGTTTTAAAAACTTTTGATTTACATAGAGGAAATAAAAAGTTGAGGTTTTAATTTTTATCTGTGATTGTGATTCGAAATGTAGGAGCATTATTTCTGTTACATGTTCGAAATTTGTTGATTTTTTTATAATAGTATATTATAATATAATATTATATAGCAGGAATATATTGCGCTTATCCTGCTTCAATGGAATTAATAAATAAATACCAAAATTATACTAAATATTTTTAAGCAGAATCTAAAATTCAAAATGAAATTTTTGTCTATCTGGAATGAACCAGTGAATAAAATATACGTGTGTATATTTTATTCACTGGTTCATTCCAGATAGACAAAAATTTCATTTTAAAATACCGTGTGGTATTTTTAGTTTACGTACAGGGATCACGAACGAGTAAATAAAATTGGAAATATGTGTAGTCATTCCTTATTCTAAAGTATTAATTCGTAAAGCAGACTCGACAGTCACTTCGCTTTTCTTCGCGTTTCATTGAAGCACATCAGATCTTTTGTAAATCAATGAATTTAAAATTAATAGCTCGGCTTTTTTAATCAAATTAAAAATATCTTTTTAGGGTTTTAAAACTCAAAAATTGTAAAATAGGACACTCTTATAGGACAGTTTCACAGGAACGCGTAGAAGTCAAGTTTAAATATAATATATAAAAAACTCGGGTTTCCTTTAGAATCAAACTGAAGTTACTGCCTATTATTTAATAGGCACGACCAGACCACATTGTGGCAATATTAAAGTTTTACAAATGAATTAAAATGCTATAATAAAAGTGGCATTTTAGCATCTTCACTTACACTTCACTTCACTTCACTTCACTTACTTAAAAATAAAGTGGCATTTTACTTTCTTCAAAAATAATTTAGCATCTTCACGGGATAAACTTGGCTCTGTCTATCCCGAAAAGACGCTGTATTCTTTCATGCACAATTTCACTTTTCATTGACAATATTTCATCATACGACCGAGTTTTTAACTAAAATTGATCTGTAAACAAAACATCAGTGAAACATGAAATCGAAGTGGCTTCGAAGGCAATACCGACATTAGACTACCAGCTTGCGGTCTTTATTTCCATTTGGGCCCTATTTATGACGGTCCCTTTTATGACTATCTGCACAAAATGGTCATCCAGGAAGTGGACATAATGCGAAGGTTTAGTTATAGTTTGATAAACGGATGACGTAATCTTTTGCAGATCTCTTGGAATAGTTTTTCCGTTATTTGTCTACTTTTTCTTTGTTCGTTATTCACGGTTTAGAAAAACAATATTTTTTGCCTTTGTTGTAAAAAGGACGGTAATAGGGTGTTGTATTTGCATGGCTCTAGCGTCATAGCTACCACAACTCGATCTGTATGTTAGGGTGGAATCTTGTAACTCGATCTGATTTTGATTATGTTTTATGTTTTTTTTAAATATACATGATTCAATATATGAAATGTAGTGGGACCAGTTAGAATTTTTTACTTATTTAAATTAACATTTTTTAAATTTTTTATTAATTTATTGAAATTAACATGAGTCTTAGGAAACAGTTTCTAACCCTGCACCCAACCCTGCGACGCAATACGGCAATGGTCACGTTGTAGCGACTACACATGTAGGACAGACGAGTACATACATACATTTGTTATCTTTGTATAACTATTCAAATCATTTATTCAGAAATTAGACCTTCACAGGCACTTTTTCTCGTCAATCTTTATATTTATAGTTATTTCTCACAAGCTACAAACTATTGGCATTTCGGAACGACCACTGCTGAGAAGAAATGCCGAAAGAAACACATTTGAACAGTGTTGGTCCCTATCATGCCAGTACTACCATTATTGTTACCAGGGCTTACCATTATTGTTTCTTACAATGTTGGTCGGTAACGCCGCTGATAGTGCGCATGAGAGCGTAAGAGTAAGTTTTTTTTTTAACAAAAATTACATCTCATGAGAAAACCATGACTCATTGTAAATCTATTTGATTTTGGTGTTGATCGTTTCAGCATATGTTCAAGGTTTGTATGTTTAAAAAATAGTTTATCTTTATAATCCAAGCGGTTAACTTCGACGAAGTTTATGATTTTCAGATGCCAATAAAGAATTTGTAGGAAAGTTAAAAAACGGAAATTCTATTAACCTATTATTTTATCATGTCAATAACATAAGAAATTACCATATATCTTTTCGTATCACTTTTTTGTGGTAGGTAGACGTTCCTCTTAATATTGAAAATCCCGACAGATTGTAAAACTCATCACGAGAAGTGCTCTAAATAAATAATTAGTCTCAGCCAGCCAAGATAATGAATTCGTAATACTTCAATCTGACAAACAAGCCATCAGAATCAGTCTCTCACCCTCGCATATCATTCGGGACTGTGACGCCGCAAAGCCCAGTGACAGCATAAAATTATATTTGTTATTCCGCGGGCAACACCGCGTGGTGCGGCTAGTTAATAAATTGGGTCAAAAGCTTTCCCGAACTTCTTCCACGTGTATGAAGATATTATGACAAAAAAATATTATGCCTATGGCACATGCGAACGGGATATTATTTAGGTGATTCATAAATAAATGGAATGATAGTCAATATTAGACGGAAATGAAGGGATAGCCCTTTTTACGTTGATTGAGCACTAGGGGAGGCAATCAATCACGGGTTGATAGATATAATATTAGTTTTGTTTTGGGATTGTATATGAATTCATATATAAATATGGTAATCATATATTTATTGGAAAACTTTGTCTAAACGTACAGTAAGTACCTATATATTATCTTTCAGTCTATGTTTACATTACGCATCTTTTTTGAAGGGTCTGATTACAAAATAAATGCATATACAGGGTTACTGGTATCAAACGCAAAACCTCCTAAAGACTACTCCTAGACTACGGGTAGACAAGCAAATTAAAAGCCTCGTACAGAACCAGTTCCATACAAGTAATTTAAAAGCCTTGTACGGAACCAGTTCCGGAACTCCGGTTCTGTAGACGGCCGAAGGGGATCAAATTAAGCAACTATATTATTGGTTTTAAATGAGACCCTCCATCTAAAAAAAAATAATAAAAAGCAACTTTTATTCTATGATTTTTCGTGATTAGTAGATTTTTTTTTTTATATAAAAAAATACAATCTTAACTCTATGCCAAGCAACGAGTGAGCCAGTACAGTAGCGTCGGAATCGCACAGGGTTAAAGTTTATAGAAACAACATTAAAACTAAAAAAAGGAAAAACATTGTATTTATCACGTTTAGACAAATGTCATAGAACCAAAGATGTTAGTCTCTATGTACCTTATGCGCCTTTGGAAGGCTATGCGTTAGATGCCCAGTAACCCTGTATACAAATATCAATATATTCAATTTATTAATAATCAAATGTTACTTTGTGTGCGCCCTTCTCTTATCAACCCAATTTGCTGTATATTATTTTGTATCGATGCCAACATGTCAACTTTGCGGAATGCAATAAAATATTGAGAATTGAGTAATTATTTAGTATGCTTAAGTAATAATACGAGTAAAATATGAATATTCGGATGTATATCAAAATTCAGGCCATGGCAGAGGGGACAAACATTAAAACTTTGGCTTGATGTCGTCAAAGAGAATATATGCGAGCCATGGGCTAACAATGGATGAAAATTGACGGGACAAAGTAAGAAAGTGGACCCTGGGCTCCGACGCTTCAGAGCTGAGGAAATGATGGCAAACGCTCAAATAAAAACATATTTTTTCTTAGTCCAGTCGGCTTATATAATTTCTCAAATAATTTCATAGGTATCAATTTAATTTTTTTATGATTTTGTGGTTATTTTTGTAAATAACTTATTAATATTGAACAATGTATAATATTTTACTCCTTCATTTAAAATACGTTATAAAACCAGCGGCCATAATGAAAACGCTGCCCTACCAACATTGAGATCGCCCAATGAGTTCAATCAACAAATATTTTCGTGCCGTCCCCTGGCAACGATGCTTACCTGCCACTTCCATCAAAACCATTCGGAAGGAAAAAAAGTGAGGTATAATAGAATTGAATTATCGCTGGATAAAGACGGGCCTGAGAATGGAGGTGGATGGAAAGAGTCAGTAATTCGATTGTGTTCGGTAACAACCCTAGATCGAATGAAATGGGAGATGTGGCTTGAGCACTAGGCACTAGGCTTGTGTTGGTCTGTGAATGTTGCTAATCATTTTAGGAACATCTAAATTACGTATTATTAATCCAAGAACTGTGGGCAATATAACAGATTTGATTGCTGTCGTTTCTGTTATACCTTATGTCAGATGTCACATCACTAACCCATTCCTTGTCTATGGATATGTGTGGTTTGGCGCCTTAACTGTAAATGTGCATTTGCATTTAATAAACTGGTTTATTAATAAATTAGACCCTTTAATATATAACACCTCGTTTATGTTGTTTAGTTATTTTATGTATTTTCTTTTAACTAAATTTAAACTATATTTTATTTACAAATAAGTCAACAATCGATGAGTTCTGCATCCAAAATATATATACCTCTATATCTACTTACTATAAATTTATTTTATTTACAAATAAGTCAACAATCTATGAGTTCTGCATCCAAAATATATATACCTCTATATCTACTTACTATAAATTTATTTGTCTTATATAATTAGTAAATTAGCTTCTTAGTTCCAAAAGTAAAGCACCTCACAAGTTTAAAGTGGAATTTAAATTCAAATGCAAATGATTTGAATTTAAGACAGAAATTAGACCTTCACAGGCACTTTTTCACATTATAATTTTTATATTAATTAGTAATTTCTCACAAGTACTGTTAAGTGATAAGTGGAAGATATTTTATTCCAATTAAATCTGGTCTTAATCGAATGCCACATCTCCCAACATCCGTGATCAGAGGGGGCAATCGAGTATCGAATGCGATGTTTGTTCCCCCCTTCTCCCTCTAATTCCCCGTCGGAGTAATGCAATAAAGAAAATTGTTATAGATCTGGATTGGAGCAACAGGTCTGTCGCGATTATTGTTCAGATAAAATATTTTATAACATTCAAAAGTAATTTAAAAAAATATACGTTCTGTGAAAGTTCGTTTTTCACTGTCTAGTTGCGGTAGGTCTAGCTATAAAAAAATAAATAAATAAATATATTGAGACAAATCACACAGATTGAGCTAGCCCCAAAGTTCGATACTTGTATTATGGGATACTAAATCAACGATACTATATTTTATAATACATCCAAGACCCGGGCAAATCAGAAAAAGATCATTTTCCATCATGACCCGACCGGGGATCGAACCTCTCGGTTCAGTGGCAAGAACCTTACAACTGCGCCACAGAGGTTGTCGAAGATATAACCAAGATAGTTGTGGATGACATTGAACATATTTCAATAATGCAATAGACCGTAAATCTCCTTAGTGTATATATATATCATGGAATATATTTTCAAAATGATTTCAACAAGTATATAAAACTAATTAAGAAATTACCGGCCCTATGGGCCCTCAACATGAATCTAAAAAATAAAAGGTATTTGAGAAACCAACTTCATTAAATTCATGCTACAAATACTTTGTTTTTTTCCTTCTTACACTTTTAGCACTACCGTGTTGGTCGATTTGGTCGATCGTAACGGAAAACCTTTGCTTCTATATATAATAATTGTCTTTGCATTTGACAAAAAAACAAAACGAAGTTTCTGAACACTAATGTTAGTAGAAAAAAACGATAAATGGAATTAATACACGTATAGAGCAATATCAAAAACGGCCAGTAACAAAACTACAAGTGATGCCAAACATCCACTGTGATTAGGTCTTATAGCTGAACCAGTCTTTGGACCCAGAAGAACTTAGCTGACAGAGTTTAAGGTTTACATTGAAAAATGGCTCAAATATGCAAGCAAATTTAATTTTAATTCGCGGTGGATGCTTGACCTAACATTAAATAAAAACTAATGCCTGTTGCACACAAAGGCATGGTTGATTGATAGCACACGCATAGACAGCAAAGTAAAACTTGTTGAATAGTAAGTAACTCACTTGCTTAAGTTGAAATGACGTGAATAGCGACGCGCAAATATATATTCGTGGTTAAAAATTGCGACATCGGCGAGCATATTTTCAAGTTTGCTTTGCTACTAATACTTTTAATTAGTACAGTATTGCGCTGTTCAATCTAGCTAGATCGCCCTCGCGTACAACAGGCTCAAAACCGTGTACGGACTTGAGGCAACCTCGGCACGCCCACGCCTAACATTTGTGACGATACGCGGGGCTGTGGCAGACGAGCGGGAAAGAGGTTCCGCCATGGCACCGCAACTTTCCGAAAGCAAAACGAAACAAGCTCTGTCCATTTGCGTGACGTCTGTACGCCTTTCATTGTAGCTGTACACAAGTTGATACACTGGGCATTTGGTCCATGGGCGTTGCATAAGCGCCTCTGCCCTGTGCGTCTAGTCCGTATAGGGCTTAACAGATATAGATGAAACATATAAACGCACTTACCCCGCTCAGTGTTTTGATATTGTGTAAAGCGTCTTGCGCTTTCAACGCCGCTTTCCTTGTGAAAAACGTCACAAAACAGCACCCTGCGAACAGAAGCGCACACTGTACAAAACATGACATACACACAGACAGACAAGGGCACAGATTCTATAGAACTAGGCAAGGGGCACTCGTACGTACACACTTACGTTTGGATGTATCGATCACTGGCTATGAAGCGTCGAAGAATCGCCTGGCGAAAAATAGTGTATTATAAAACATACAAAACTCACATTTGTCAATTGACGTCTTTGGAGAAAAGTGAAGTTTGTTGCCCCGCCTTTTAAATTATTTTGATTTTAATTTCTATTACTCCAAAGATACTTTTTCTACATTGCATTTTATTTTGTTCACGCCAAATTATATGCTTACGTTGTTCAACTCGGACCATTTCTCAAAGTGGGGATTAAAATATCTCCGTACAGTCGACGTCAAGTCACCCTGCAAGGCCCTAATGCGCTGGTAATAACAGCCAATTTGCAATAATGTGAAGTCGACCGTACACTCAACCAGGAGGGCGCCGGCAACAACATTTTCAATTAATTAATTTCAAAATTATTAGTGGAATTGGGGCCTTGATATTGACTAAATGGTACAAATAACTTATTACGGATCCTAAATGAAGGCTTGTATTGGAAAAGTTATTTCAATAAACAATAGACTAATTCATAAGGTGACTACGTATTAATAAAAGTTAGAGAAGGTCGAGTCGCTGTTTTGTACATTCCACATAATCACACCGTGACATACAGAAAAGCATAAGTAATAAACTATAAAGAAAACCCACACATTTATGAAATATGGCACTCGACGAAGAATAAGTTAATTATGACACAATCTACCAGTCAACAATAACTAATCGATATAAATTATAATGTGCATGTAATAAATATAAAAGTCTTCTTCTTCATAGTCGTATTCCTCGTGGCTGAGGGGTCGTGGTCATTACGTGGACTTATACACACACACCAACTTTCTTGGCATTAGTAATGGAGTGGTTTGCCATTGCCTTCTCCATTTCATACACAAGTGTTAATAATCAACCAGTGTGCAGGTTTCCTCGCGATGTTTTCCTTCACCGGAAGCAAGTGGTGGTCGATGAAAACAACTATACACGAATCGGATTGGTATACAAACTCATGTGGCACGAGTAGGTTTCGAACCTGGGACCTTTCGTCCACAGGCTTACGTCCCATCTTAACCATTACACCACCGCCGCTTCTAAAAATCTTACTAATTACAAATATTGTCTTAATTTCATAACAAAAACGAACTTGTTTCCAAGTAAACCTCGGTTTTACGTTTCAAATAAATTGAATTTGATTTCGACGACTTGCCAAAGTCACCAAAATAATAACACGCCGCCTGCTCCAAACTTTACGGTTGAACAACTTGCTATAAGTATCTACCTATACTTCAGTATTTTCAAGTTATCTACATAAAATTAACTTCAGGTTAAAGATTCTAGATATGCCTTCATCCTCGCTATTCCTTCCCACTCACGGCTGTGAAGCCCAGGGTCCTTAATTAAATTATTAATGACTATCGTATAGTACCTTTGTTATGGTTTTTTTGACATATCTGAAGAATTTTTGATATCTTTTAAATCATTTCTGCGCTATTTATAACAAACGAATATTTAGTTAGTGATTCGTGTAACTTAAGATTTATTATTTGTATCAATAAGTGCAATATATATAAGTTCAAGGAAGAGCACAAACTACCGCAATATAATAAACTTATGAAATTTTTCAAATAAACTTTAGCAGAATTCTAAATTCGCGCGATAAAACGCGCTCAAGTCGGAAAGTAAGAAAACATAATAATTTAAAAGCAAAGTCGGAAGAAAACCTTCCCACGTGTTGACGGGAAAAAGGCCGGCTAAAACCGCCCCAAATGGTCCACTGCTCTTTAATTGAGAGTGTTACTGCGAATGTTGACTAAAGAAATTTGATGGTGGTATGGTGGCGGTGGTAAAAGGATGTTGATGATAAGCAAGATGGGTGACGATATGTGCCATATGTTTCCAACCTAGAATAGCACCATTCCATAATCTCCCATGGATGTCATGACGGCTAAAGGTCACATAGCCTTTGGCAGCTGACGGGCTCAATAGAAGTCCCACGGAGGGCTCACGTCAAGCAGCCAGCAGTAACATGAAAAATTTTAGGTCTGTATTTTACGCTAGCTATGGCTATACAGTGTCATAGCCCCGTATGGAAACAAGAACAAGTGAATATGAAGGAGAGAGAGAGAGATAGAGAGAGAGTTATTACGCCAGAGTGCAGCATATAGCATTCGATTTGAACCATATTACCGGGCAGTGTATTTTGACATTGATAATGACAGCCTACAAAAACATGACAAATGACATTGACTTGTGCACCATGGCAATAGTTTTGCTGATACGCCATCTGCGTCTCGCTTTGCAATATTCCACATTGAAATTGGCTAAATTGCGCGGTTTGAAAAGGACCACTTTCCGCCCGATATTTACCCGTCGACCACGTGTGTTACAGCGCTTCAGAAGTTAAGATTAAAGTTTGAGTTGGAACACGCGGGCGCTGCAAGTAAAAATGATTCGTACAACGTCTTATACGTTTGAAAAATTACACATATTACTCTTAAATTTTGCAATGCCTCTGGCTATGGATGTGTGTATGATAAATCAGGTGCAAAAAAGAGGTTGAAAAAAAAAACAGCTCTAGAAGGACTTGCCATTCCAGCAACTTGCAAGTACCTAGATAAAATGACTTTTGCTGCAAACATCTGCACTCGGGATGAGGTAATGTAGTAGTAGAATTAGGTAATCAGTAAGGCCGTAGTTGTGACCTAATAACATCTGTCAGGGAAATTATAATAGAACCGTTGGGGAGAGCTTGGACACACAAAGTTACATTCGCTGGCGTCATGGCTGCTGCTGGCTATACTGGCTGTTCTGCTGTATCAATATGACATTACATCAACCTCCCCACAACACTTGAAAGGCATTAACAGTTGTTGGAGATGTTTTGCGGTTTAGATCGTCTGTCTGGTCGTGAGGTACAGCTACGTACGTGCGGAAGAGGGGCAAGTAACTTTGCTGTGAATGGAACTTCTGTGTATCAGAGAATATCACGAAGGAAACAATCGCAATGATGGATCACCTTTGCTGGCGCCGGTGATCTTGTCCCGCAGCACGTTGATCTGATGCACGCGGCCGAACTCCTCGAACATGATGCGCAGGTCATTCTCGTCCATGCTCCGGGGCACCTGGCCGACGAACATCTGGAAATTTTAGTTAGAGAGTGAGTAAACTGTTATCTGTCTCATCTGAGCATTCAATATCAAAATTAAAAGCCACTTAAACATCCCCACCGCTGGTGTACGTACAGGTCTGACTTATAGATCGATAAAGAATTGAAGAATATACACGATCCTATTGCGTATTGATGGATTTTAACGACTACAAATAGAACCAGGATCAGCCTAACCTCTCTTCCGAATTACGGAGGAGATATGTAATACATTTTTGGTGACCGATCCAATGTACGGCCATTGTGAGAGTGACTTAACCGATACTATCACGACACTGTTATAAGGAAACCGATGCGCATTTTCTAAAATATTTGGTCAGACATTAATACTGAGACAAATTAATTAGCCGAGGTCGTTGGAGTCCTTCCATATTTTTTGGAATGCTGTTCAAATATCCATTATAATATTTCGAATTCCCAGAATTTATTTTAATATAATTAAATATGCACTTATTTATGCGTAAAATAACATTATGCGTTATTATTAAAGTAAAATGTTCAATTAGTGCGTAAATGGACTACAGAGTAATAATGAAATGCATTCTCTCCCGTGGGGCTTTTAATTATATCCGTCCACAGTTTAATTTGCCCCTGCTGCGATAAATGCCTACATCACCTACATGTTGCAAAAAGTATTAACCAAAATTCCTTTTCAGTTATGTTTTCAAAGAAATAGACAAATTATGCCGGACAGTATTGCATGACGCCCAATGACGCCCCACCATGACGCATGAGGCACGACATCGGCACCCCCAAGTGAACGTAACGTTGCAGCATTGCGTCGTTCACCTAGGATGACGGGTTAGCTAATCCACTATAATATACTCACAGTGCTATAGACAAATCTACATACATACGAGTACTATATCGAGGGATCAAAATTTGCTTATTTTTGTTTCCCTAACAAACTTGTTTGCACAGCCTGCCGCGTGCCAAACCCGAGCACTGACAAATTCAAGTCAACCAACCATACAAGCACCTCTAAGCAGTGGTAATAGCGGTGAATTTACAACAGAAATGAGCGCACTGTGTGCTGTCGACGGTACTTAATAAATATTTGCGAATTTCGCCATTTGTTTCCAGTTTATATTAAACCGTGCAAATATTTTACGAGATCTCTCTCCTTTGACAAATATCTTGTTTTAATTTCGTCGAAACACTTATTTTCTTATTCACAATGATAATGAACTTTATTCTTTGACAAGGTTATATCTTAGTAGGTAACGCTAACAGACGGATATTGTATTGCTAAGGATACATGGGCTCCGACGGTCAACTTCTGCGCAAGACTCCGGTGAAAGTATGTGTACGTTTTTGATATATTATTGGAAAATATAAATATTATAGTGGATTTTATTTGGATATTACACACAAAATCTGGTATAATCACAGAATGGCAGAAAGTTGGGTCATTGTGAATCAAAATTGTATTGTTTACATTGTTACGTTGCAGGATATAAAGGGATTATTATTAAGTTTCTCATTTTATGGCATATATTCAACATAGACACAGAGGTTTTGGTGTTTTAATTAGAGCATAATTGGAGCATAATTAGAGCTGACTCGATTTAATATTCTTCTTGACTTTTTCCATTCATGTGGGGCGTCACACCATGTTAATTCGACTGAGTACGCATGATCAAAAGAAATATGTGTGGACCATAGTTCTTCTTCCACATCTTTAAGTATCTATTCAGCATTGAATGTCGTGAATGAAAATCGAGACACAATAGATATATAATTGTTTGACCGGCGCATTTGCACCGGTTCGTAAGGTAGATGTTATATTTATATGTTGGTAGGTATTATATTGATAAATTATCGTATAGACAGTTTTTTGCTACTTCTATTTGAACTCACCCCAAAAATATTTTTTTTCTCTCTGCATCACTTATTGGCAAAAAAAGCCTCAGGCTTTAAGTTCGCCCTTTGCACGTTTTGTAATAAAGTTAGGTACATAAATAAATAAATAGTTACCTTGATGTAATCGGGATCGGGCATGTCTGGTTTCTCGTCATTGTTGTTATTGTTTATACTGGTGTTGTTGTTATTGTTGATATTCATATTCAGCCCACTGTAACAAACAATCTCGTGTTTTAATGACAATCATATTCAGTGTTTCATTTCCTGGTCGGAGGCGCCGGCGCAAGCACCATTTCGATATCACATCATAATTTTATGTCAACTAACAGCGGTGGTGGTGTAATGGTTAAGACGCCCGCCTGTGGATCGAAATTTCCCAGGTTCGAATCGTACACGTGCCTATTATAGAATACTAGCGGTTGCCCGCGGTTTCGCCCGCGTATTTTTTTCACGGGAACAGTTATTTATTCCGAATTCAAAATTCAAATTCAAATCATTTATTCAGAAATGAATGGATCCGGGATGAAAAGTACCCTATGTCCTTGTCCACACTATAAACTACATGCAACATTTCAAGAAGATTCATAGAGTAGATAGGGCAGAAGAGGTAACAAACAAACTTACTTTCGCATTTATAATATTAGCTAGGGTACGAACAGTGTCCAATATTATTTTTTGAAGAAATGGTGTGGTCAGAGATTTTCACAGTAAGCTCGTAAGCACGCAAGGTGTTTTTCACGTGTTCCCAAAACTATAAGGTATTTCCGACTAAATCCCGGGTAAAACTCGCAAAAGGGTATGTTTTAGGAATTCCTTTATTCATACCAGTGCCAAAGGGCTTTAGGAAATTTCAAATTGCGCGTGGAGCCGGTGGGCTTGTAAACACACGCAGAAGGACTTACTTTATAGTCCTTAAACCTTTGTATAAAACAAATAATAGTTTAGTTTGCAAGGATCAAACAAATAGATACAGTGTTACATGTTTATCCCACCGGATTGATTGGTCTACTTTCCCATTTAGTCCTATATTAATATTTGGTCTAAGGCCTCGTCTAGCTGTACGGTGGGCCTGTTGGTTGAATTAACATTATTACAGTGTCAGGTAGCCAATCGCCAATAAGAATAATATTTAGTTTATAGCCCGATCCCTTTTTCAATGTGCGCGGGAAGAGAAGTTGTTGGCATATTTATTTTCCAATCCTCCCTCAGCATTCATTAAAAAAAAAATAAGATCCTGAAAACACGAACACACCTTTTTGATCAATTGATGTACAACTACGATCTAATCTTCCTACACAGACACATTTGATACTCTTACAATAAGAAAACTGTATGTAATATAGATTATAAACAAAATATATAATTGATAACGGGAAATAGACGTTATAATATACGTATAATCATTAATCTAGCTCACATTAATTCACAAAACAATCAAGAAAAATTGAATCATCATAACCTCATTTTCGGTCCATATAAAAACATCCTACGATAATGCACATCAAAATATAGGTTATAATAAACAAGTATCTAAGTACCTTATTGTTCTAGAAAATGCGTCGTGCCACACTCCGTAGCACTTGTTTGCCATGACGTTATCACTGATAAGGGCGTACATTGCTTGATTACCCCTCTTATCACTTATCGGCGCGATCAACAAACTCCCAGACGAGCGGTGCCGCTTCACTATGACTTCCATAAGAACGTTGGATATTTTCGATGCGTAAAAAAAAAAATGCGGGTACCCCGCAACTTTTTTTATTTCGTTGTCGCGTTGATGGCGGCAAGGGATTTCTTTTAGTGTTGTGTTTTTAGATATATTATCGATTTTACTTATCGATATTTTTTTTGTAAAATAATAATTCACAAGGCACTATTTTTAGATGTCGATTTTAAACAATATTTACTGATACTAAATAAGCTTTATCGATAAAACTGCTATAGCTTTGTGTATCGTTCATCTATTTCTATAATGTCCCTCTGATTTAGTCCTGGGTTCTAAGCCTAGTAAAGCAATAGCTTTACTATGGGACTGCTTCATAGACGTATTTCCTCATGGCTGAGGGTCGTGGTTATTACGTGAAATGAAACACACACAACAACTTTCTTGGCATTATTAATGGAGTAGTTTGCCATTGCCTTCTCTATTTCACACACAAGTTAATAAGAATCAACCAGTGTGCAGGTTTCCTCACGATGTTTTCCTTCATCGGAAGCAAGTGGTGGTCGATGAAAACTACTATACATGAGTCAGATTCGTATACAAACTCATGTGGCACGAGTAGGATTCGAACCTGCGACCTTTCGGTCCACAGGCGGGCGTCTTAACCATATTACACCACCACCGCTTCAATGGATTAAGTGATTTGAATCCTAAGAGATAAATATTTTGGGGGCCCTTTTTATCGCATAATTTATTTTGTCCTATAATTCTTTAGCATAAAATATATTTTGGCATAATAGGTCTAACGCACATTCGATTTTTGGCATACGGCTAAATGTCGCACAATAAAATTTAGGTTAGGTTAGTCATGCTTCAAATAGTTATGCATAAACTTATGCTTAAAAATCAGTAGCCATAATACAGTAAACTTTATTACATTGTAGCTTAATTTTTCATGCATATAGATAGAGATCTGAATAGTTTGTTATTAGGCGGTTTGGAAACTCTGACGACGTTATACCTAGCGCTTCACTCTGCAAACCTATTGATGAAAAAAATCTAATAGAAATATACATTTTTGTGCTCACGTACCATAAATGTATATCCACTCCTCGATAGGTTTCTCTAAAATTCTACTTTAATTCTACTTTATTATTTAATGAAATCAGAACAGATCAGGTACATATAATGTGGTCGTATTTTCAAGAATCTTAACAATCAAATAAAGTACTTTTTCAAAATATCTTTCAAGGAGTTGAGTGACAATCGTAGTCCAAATCTATCTTAATAACTATATGTGAAGAAATATATGTCGATTTGTAAATAAAATGGTTACGATGTGAATTTTAGCGTGATAGATTTCCACTCACAGTTACTTGTGTAATACTGAGGTAATTTGTTTTAAAATGACGACAGATTTAATCTAATCTTGTAGATTAGAAAAAAGTTAAATGTACAATTTTAAATGAGATATAGCCTACACCCTCATCAGTTTGCGATTGGTTTGTGATACATCGTATTTTGTTTGCATTACTGGTCTATAACACAAGGGATCTCCCTTGTGTTACGAACGATTGCTTGTGTGCGTGTATCTACACGTAGACAAGCAAAGGTGTGAATCATTGTAATAATAGTTTTATCTGGTTCTTTTTTATCTATCGATCGGGATTCCGTTTTTGGTGGGGAAAATTGTGTGTTACTTTCGACTGATAACGATGACAACTTTATATCTAGTTATTGTATCTAGATTATTATTTTGGTGTTGAAATCAATGAGAAAATCTATAAGAGATGTGTATATCGACAGCTGTTCTCGCCTTGCTTCGATCGATCGTTTCGTTTCCTCATGATGATAATTAAATGATGAAAATACATTTTACTTCATATAAGGTCGCAGTGAATTACATAAAATGCTAATTATTTGAAAAACAAAACAATACTAAAGTCCTACCCAAAGCGTACTTGATTTAAGTACTAAGTAACGCTGAGTCACGAAGAGACACGTATACAAAAATGACGAAGTCAAGGCAAACACTGCTTGTATTTTTAGATATTAACTATATATACTGGCTATGAATTATCGCGATACAGTTTGATTCGGTGTACACTGCTGGTTTTTCATTGCGGTAAATAAACGCTCTATAAATAGAAAACTTAATATCACTGTATTCGATGTAAAGTATTCGATGTAAAATCTGCAAAGCTTAAATACAATTGAAATGGCGACGTGCGAATGCGAAAGAACGACTTAATTAAGATTCTCCGTCGCTCGTACGCACACTGACTTTTAATTCAAATTTAATTCATCTTTCCTTTGACAGATTAGTATTAATTAAATACCTAATGCAAAAGTTGCCCAGATTGTTCAGATTGGGCAGATTCGGCAAATTTTTTTACAAGTATGCTTGACAGTGGTCCTTTGGAATACTGTTGTTGCCTTTCAGCTGTGAAGGTTAAGACGGATTTAAACCCTTAGTCGCCTAGTACCTCATCCACGGAAGGATATGTTGTCCGTTTATTTTGTGTTTACTGTTTTGTGTTTAATATACCTCGCTGGTTCAGTAACCTAACCGATCTTGGACTCCGATATTAAATTATCCGCACTTTTCTATTCTGCGCCATTTTTGCCGGTCGGTTCCTTAGAAGGCTTCCAGGTCTATACTTCATCACTTCAGGGGAAACGGGGACGGCCAACAGGTTATTCCCTCTTGGAGTGGGAGACCTTTCTTATAGTTTTTCTATTGTTATAAAAGCTTTGCCGTCACCTAGTATATACAATGATATCTTTGTGAATATTGTGACATTAATTTACCATATCTGATGGTATTGTAAGTACCTATAATCCACCTGAAGTTCGTAAACAGTTGCAAATTTCGAAATTAATAGTATTTAAGTTTTTAGTTGCAACTAAGTGTATTGAAAAATTTAGATTTTGATAATTCACCAACAAGGTTCAGTGAGCACTCCTTGAGCAAATATTTTAATTCTTGGATAAGCCATAACACTCAGTAAAGTGACGCAGCAAGGTTGGTTAATTTTATCAATACAAAATGACGTGGTCTTGGTTTGACTGCTAACATAACACAGGTTCCAAGTAAGTTGACATTTGCAGTTGATACTGATAAAAATACTAATAATAATCGTCTAAATCATCCATATAAAGTAATTAGTCCAAATTTGAATGCTCAATCTCAACAGTCTGATTTAAAAGTATATAATATAAGTATTTCTATTAGTACTAACGTTATATATATTCACGCTTAAATAAATGATTAAGAATTTCAGAATTCTAACGGGAGTGAAGTCAGGGCACGCACTTACTTATAACTAACAGGCTTGCCAAACGTATTCTTGTAAAAATATAGTTATACCGAAACCACACAGCATAATTGTTGGTAACACGGGAGATACCAGATATTAATAAAATAGGCACAGAAGCGTATGGGTCGAATGATCAAGCAAAGAAAGATCGTGTTGTCAATTAAAAAACTGACCTAATGTATTTCCTTTAGCCCGGCAATGTGACACTAATACAGGCTATAAAAAGTATTGCTTGTGAATGTGTAATTTCTGAATAAAATATATTTTTTGATGATTTCGAAAAGCATCTAAAAATTATAAAATAGATAATACCAAAACACAGCCACTCATCAGACGTGATGACACAAATTACTACCAAAATTATAATGATAAAATTGCACGGGTTATTTTATACACAGTCTTTACTGTTATCAGATAAGATGGCTTCGTTTCCCTCATTCCAATAGATGTAAGCACGTTTATTGAAGATTTTAGAACATCTTCGAGAGAATTAGATCTAGGCTATAAATCAGATCACTGTATCACAGAAATTCAGGCAGGTATAATAATTAAAGCCCTTATAATGTAAAGTCACGATGAAAAACACATATAACACCTAATAAAATAAATAACAAAAATTTATTTTCTTCGACATACAATAGCTTAAAGGACGATGTTAAAAGTAAATTAACCCGAATTCGCCGTTAAAGATGAATTCACATATCTATAGTTACTAGTGTCATAGCTTCATGAGAATAAATAAGATGTGATTGGTAAGACGAAACGCCTTGGATGCAAGGGCTGAAGTCCAGGCTAAGGCTTAAGTTAACATGAGGGCTTTAATACAACATAATTTTATATTTCTTCTTAATTATTCTATTGAAACTGTACAATTTTGAATAAACTAAAAAACTTGCAGTAGGTATAATCACAATAGATTACTGCGCTCGAGTTTAAACAATGTGAACCACTTACGAAGATGAGAAATAATATGGGTTTCAAAACGGATAAGTCTGAACTTCAACATTATCTCAGTAGATGCTACAGCAACTAAAGTAAGATAAGAATTTCAAAATCGATCGATTCTGCTAAAGTCGCATGTTAATAGTAGTTCTTGTTGTATCCAATTAAGAACTACGTTCGGGGAGCGATTGTAACGCTTGCAGAATATACACCAAGTGATATAGATTCAAAATTCGAATATCACGATGTAAGAATAGTTAGTAAATCGGACTTACGGTTTCGAATACGGCGAGGACGGCGAACTCGGCTTGTGGTTCTTGTTCGGCTGCGAATGCCTGTTCGCATTCGTGTCGAGGCCGCCGCCCGGAGATATCTTGCCGGCGAGCGCGTTCAGGGAGTGCAGCATGGCGGGCGGCGGCCGAGGGTTGCCTTGCAGCAGCCTCGTCACGATGGAAACCCGACGGCGTCTGTTCACTGCCACGGTGCCTTATCTGATAAGAGGCGGGGGGCGTGTATGCCCCCGCGCCTCATAACCACCTGACACTAACACACACGCGCATTTCAAATTTTGTTTGTGCACTGCTTTTTTAAAAGGTCAGCGTCCTGTCCGGTTCGGGCATTTTTTCATTACATTTGATTTGGGGTCACTAGTTTTCACTGTTCACTTTTTTCACTGTTACTGTTTAGATACTGTTGAATGGGTTATTTTAAATTGGCCTTTGCGATATTTCTAGGTTTTTTGGTATTCTAGAGTGTATTATATTATTATACCTAAGTGGTGTGCAATTTTGCGCTGTCTAGGTATATCGACAATATCCAAAAGTATAAAAAACTATACAATAGTTAGAATAGGTAGCCTCACCATGTTACGAGTACCTTCACGAACGTAAATTTCGGCATTAATCATCGAGGGAAAAGTAGGAAATAAAAGTTAGACGCTTACGTCTGACTATGGGATTGTAGCTCCCGCGAGTATAGACGATTGATATGGGTTTTTGTTCGAATGTAGGTCGAAGGATTTAGAAATTCCGGATAGTAGTTGATGCATTAAATTGTAATAATATCTCTCCTACCTAAGTGTAGATAAGTATATTATGTGTAAACATCAAGTATTTAAGAACGTTGTTCTTGCCGGTGGAGCTGCCTCCATTTACATCTAACCTCTAACATCAATTTTACCTCCTACAACCTACGACACAACTCCTGCCTTCTCCTTCGATTGAATGCCCTTCGTGACTTTCCTTTCCCTTTCCGAGCTTCGACTTTTCCTTCAATTAAGAAATATATGTGTATCTCTAATTAATTTAGATTCAACAATGCGCTCGTCAGATCCATAACGTATCTATTTCATGGTATATTACAATAATAAATAAGATATGTTAACGTAATATGATTTCAAGTAAATTTAGTTCCCTTCAAACACATTTGCTGCACCTGCCAAAAACACATAGCAAAGTCACGCCTTATGATGATTTGTTGCTATATAAAACAATTAAGGCGTGACACTAACACATTTTGTTGAATTCGTGACGTGATCAATATAGATAATAGCCTTAATGAATTACTTAAAATGAAAGCTAAAATTATATTTTAAAATAATGCTTATTTAACAACAATGAGAGCGTCTTTATACTTTATCGAATCTTTTATTCATCAATTCGAAAGGGTATAAATAAAACTTTATGGTAGGGATATAAAACTTTAAGTGAATTATATATTATATAGATAAAGATACTTTTTGTACGTTTACTATTTTTATTTTGGTAATTTTAAATAAACAATAAGCGCAAACCGGGAAAACCAAAAACCAGATGGCGAATAGGATAACAAATAGGAGAAATCTAACAAACTGGAAAGATTTAACACAAGACAGGATTAAGTGGAAACAACGGCGGGAGTCTCTTGCCCAGCAGTGGGACACAGAACGTGTCTTTATCCATTACGGGCTTGTTAACGACAGAGCTGGCAATGTCAACAAAATTTAAAATGTAAAAGAAAAAAAAAACTTGTTGAAATTGATTGGGTACACGGAGACGACGAAACCGAGATTGTATTTTATTGAATTCTCTCGAATTATGACTCTTTCTGATCTTGAGGAAATCCCTCACGATCAGAGTCAAACTCAAGAGCCATAATTAGAGAAACTCGATGGCTACATTTAGCTGTAGGTAGGTACCGCGGACTTATTGGTGGAATTCAGGTCGACTAAGTTGGTAGGACATCGCATAGAATCTCTTGTTTCTGCACGGGAAGAGAAGCAGATTCCTTAGTCTTCGATGTTGTTTTTCTTTTGCTTCCAGGCCAGCAGGGGCCCGATTCTCACGCAATCGATATTCACTACACTTTTGCTATTACAAAAAATCACTTTTAAAAAGTTCTAGTGAAAGCATCGATCGGTCGACTTAATCGTTTAAAAATTAGCTTAAATTAAAACCATTGGAAAAAAATGAAAAAAAAAATTGCTGAAGTGAATTTCGATTATATGAGAATCGGTTTCGGTCTCAACATCGAAAACGTAAGACTTTTGACTCTTATGTGAGAAAATATTCTAGTCTAGTGGTTCTTCTTTCCTACACTACAGTTCATTCTTGATCGTTTATTCACAGGAAATTGATCTGACCACTCCAAGTTTTCAACATTTTGTTGTAGTTGGCTTCTATACTTCTCAAGTTTGTTTAACAACTATAGTGGAAGTATGCTCACGCTATTTTTTATGTACCGCGAAAATATGATGGTCGTTTAAAACTGCGATACATGAGAAGATTGTCTATAAAACCTCAAGTATGTACCTAGTAGGTAGTAATTGTGGTAATAATAAATAAGTAATATGTCCTCATACTGTGTAATTATTTAATGTGTAATGATGTGTTACTTGAATTTGATTAGATTTTGGTTTTTGAACGCAGAGATAGAAGAAACAAATAGACACATCTCATCTCATGGATTGATGCCGTCAAGGATTATATGCGTGCCAATGGTCTGACAACTAGGGATGCCGATGACCGTGCGAATTGGAGAAGAAATCGTAGGAGAACGGCACTCAGAAGAAGTAGCTGGCGCATTTTGTGTTAGGTATTAGGTATTTAACGCAAAGCAAAAAAATATTGATGATTTCTAACTTGACGAAGTAGTTAAAATGAATATTAGTGTGAACAATAAATACATCAGTAGATGACATCATAAACTTACCAACTCCACATACATATATTATATGCATCGGAAGAAATAAAAAAAAAAAAAAACATGCAGCCAGCACACATTACGCAGCCCATTGTGTTATGTTATTGGCCTTTCGCCAGGAATCATAATAATAGTAATAACGACTAACGTTGAATGAACAAGAAAAACAAACTCGTGCTGTTACGAGAAGTGATAAATAAGATTAAATTGCGAAACTGTATTCATCTACTTTTGGGTATAGACAACAGCACAATAAGCTATCCTAAATCTCTGCTAATTCGCCGCTTATCAACCAGGCAGGACGACCTTGCTAAGTGACTTGACTTGCTGATCTTCTTCTTGTCGAATCAGAATGGCTATTCAAACGGTGTTCACCACAAGGCGAAGTGCGTTTTGACATTTCACTTCTCACTATAGAACCGATTCGAAGTGAGACGCAGCGGCCCAATCACCTTGCTGTGTGTTTGTCGTTGAGTCACAATGGCGCTTTGTAATTGGTTAGCTGCATCTAACTGCGAATAGACTCGATGCTGAGATGTAAAATCGCACTAAGCACTCGCTATGTCGTTGGCTCCGTTCAAGTCCTTAGGACTGGACAGCACGTGCGACAGAAGATGCGGTTGACTTTCGTTTGGTTGGAATTTGAAAGTTAAACTGTACCCTCGTCTATCCGCTCGTCTGTCACCGACAAAATACCGAGACTTGTATTAATTTCACAGGCAGAAAAATCTATAGACACTATCATAATATCTTCCTTTTTGTTCGTACAAGACAGAGATGTGCATATTACAAATACACGAAAAGAAACGAGGCAGAACGCTGACATCTCTTGCTCCTCAATCTGACATTCGCTTATATGAGATCGGCTGGATTGGGCCAGTAAGCTACATTAAAATATTCTATAAGGTTATACTCGTCCATCGTTTGTATAGTTTTCTTGTTCTCTGACTAATTTAAAAGCATTTAAAAATTAAATTATCCCAAATAAAAGTAAATAGGACCAAATATTGATAGTCAAATGAGGTGGTGTACAACACACGCTCTACAAACATTCGGTTGTCTTTGATGTGCTAATCTAATTTATTCCATTAAAGCGGTGTGCAATCCAAGTAGATTACGTCAGGCCTGCCTATTAGATGTTTTATGACGGTGCGATTTTTAAATTGGGAATAGTTTTCTATGCGTGATTGAAGGCACTCTTTTCGCGGGTCTGAGAAATTTCTATCGAAATAGGTGAATACCTTTGTACTTAGTTTCCTATTTGTAAGTTTTATATTTACATTGTTATGACTACATAAATAAGACTACAGTTCAAAAGATAATTTTACTACCAGAAATCAGAAATATGGGTATGAATATGAAAGTTGTATGACAAATGCATCCGATACATTGCGAGGAATATCAAATAAACAATAATCTGTGAACAGTTGTTACAGACCAATAGATTCCTATAATTTTTTTACATACCTACGTACCTATTATCGACATGTAGAACTAGCTAAATATGGGAACGTAATTGTATTTCATTTGAAAAAAATAATGATCATAATTTCTACTCAGCAGAAAATTCCATCTTGAAAAAGTAACGCAATTTCCCCGGAACAGCCTAATGAATGCAAATAAACACACAAGTAAGTAGTTGGCACCAAATGGGACTCCCGACTTGGCACCGGTCTCCGAAACTGTTACGGGAGAATAGTCCGAACTTTTGAATCGGTAATGGAATTAATTTTTTTGAACACAGATCTAAGTATAATCTAGCAAAGAATTCATAATGTATTATTTGTATAAAATAACGACACAACACTATTTTATAACGCATTGATTCTTTAATAGATTATACCTATAGTAGTCGAGTTCGCCCGTGTGAATGTCCCAAGGGTATAAAGGTATTTCTCGGGATTAAATGTACCTTATGTCCTTCTCGATGTATAATAAGAATAGTTCAATGATGCGTGAAAAAGTATTTATAGGGATGTGGTCTGATGACTACATCCATGAAGAAGGATAAAAATGGCCACGATCCTCCAGGGTATGAGGAATACAACTATCATAATATCTAAGACCAAATTTATGTCCTTCTCGATGTATAATAAGAATAGTTCAATGATGCGTGAAAAAGTATTTATAGGGATGTGGTCTGATGACTACATCCATGAAGAAGGATAAAAATGGCCACGATCCTCCAGGGTATGAGGAATACAACTATCATAATATCTAAGACCAAATGCCTCTGGATCTAAAGAATAATATTGAAAAAATTAAAATATTTCGCTTATCATTGTTAATGATTATAGTTTAAGCTACATAGTAAGCCAACTCGAACACATCTATCTAAACTTAGCCGAAAATGTGGTCGCTCTTTAGGGAGTTAACTTGCTTCGATTCAAGTTATTTCGAACGTTATAGTTAAGTATTCTGATACGAAAACTTTTGATCCCCATTCAATAACCACGGTTATGGTCCTGCTACAATTCAGGGATTACATAGTATATTTATTATATTTTACATAGAATATATTGAAGAATATTCTTTGTTGACCATTAAACGTTACGTTGATGACCTCCGTGGCGTATGTAGTGGTCACCAAGCGTGTCCGCTATCTGGAGGTCCTGAGTTCGATTCCCAGCGTGGCCAAATATTTGTAACTGTGATCAAAAACATTTGTCTGCGTTTCTGTGTATACGCTTATCGCTTAGTGTGGGCCGTTGAGTGTTGTTTATGTATTATTTTTTATTGCATGTGAAGTAATTTACATAGTTGCCGATTCTAAACATACAAGAAAGAACGTAGATAGAAGGAAGTCGCAGATATTCCAGAAAAATTATGACAATAATTTTCCAAAATTGTTTTTCAGCCGCAACCCTAAATAGCATTATCTTAACTTAAAAAAGACTCAGCTTTCGCAGTAAGCTTGCGAATTACCTGCTTTGCTGGTATACGTTAACATAAATTAGTCGAAGGTTTTTATATTTTATTGGCAGAGCCGAATCGAGATTGTCACGAAAGGTCGACGAATCGTGGAGCACATTTCAAAAGTACTCTCAAGTTACGTAATGTAAAATAAAACATTCACTATTAATATATGTTTTATATATCTATTGTTTTATTATAGGGTATAAGAAAAATAACCAATGCAAATAAATCAATGATTTACTCATTAAAATGGCACTGTAAAATTATTAAAACTAATTCTGGAATCGTTATCACAATACACTAATTAGGTACTAATAAATTTAATTTTAATTACTCAACATTACAGTCAATATAATTTAATTATTTAAGTTGAATAAAATAACAATTTGATTTATACTTAATAGAGTATTGCTCAAGGTGAACGCCACCAAATCGCAAAGCAGAATGCGACCGAAAAACCGTAGTGTCACGCATAGACACTGACATCAACACATGACGTCACTTCCACATTACAAATAAGTTCGTTCACCGGACGGAAGGTGGCACGATTGAGTTTTTTTTTTATTGTCGACCGGTGTTGTCAACAGTAAATCGAATGCTAATGCGTACAGTGAACGTCTATAATAAAAACAATTAAAAATAATTGAAAAGTCCAAGGATTTGTATTTGGTTTGTAAAATACAATGTGAAGTAACATGAGATAAGAGATCTCAAAAATCAGGATCAATAAAAATCTCGACACCATTCGAAGAATTCTCATTCGAAGCATAGTTATTACTTTCCGTTTAGACTTTTAAAATACACTTTTCAAAGATCGTGGTCATCTAAAAATAAGCCATAATATATGAGTCATTTGTCTAAATACTCTGCACTTTTATGCTAGCTAAATATATAAACATATTTTTGTAAAAGCTCAAAGTAAGAACAGACATTGTAAGAATTCATAGGATTCGCAAGTATGACTCTCGCAAATCATTCTTTAAGAATAATTTTAGCATTAAGTCCACCTATTGTCCACCTATATAAAGTTTAAATAGTTAACATAGAAAAGTTAAATCCGTTATAATGTAATAGTTCTCATAAACATTCATTTTTATTCGCCAATGGCCTGACTCAATGGTTATTATACTCTGTTCGATCACGCTAATGTATTATCTTTAATGTGCTATTATGATAAAAGGCAGTCGAGCTTGTGGCCAATTACTTTCATGCCACTGGCTGGTAATACCACAGAATGGTTTTGTATTTTTTTTTACACATATTTTTCTTTTTAATTTGCGGAAAAGTTGATACGATGAAGTTTATTTATTTACTTTTTAATTTCGCGTTTTGAACACACAACTACAAACGAGACTTGTACTTGATCAATGTATGTTATTCTAATAATATATTATATCCATAGTTCATTTATGGTGTAACCGAATATCCTTCCATGGTATTGTACGTAGCTTCTGAGACATATTTGATAGCTTGCTAAGTGATGTATATCATCCTAAATTGAACAAAGAATTTTGAATTTGATTTTGAGTTGATATGCAACAATATCATTTCCATGACCGTCAGGCAAACGGCTAACACGTTTAATGTATTTTTTTACGCTTCCAGTCCAGCATGTTAGCAACCTAATTAAACACGTGTATAAAATTAAAATCAATCCTAGAACTCATCTCGAGTAGACCGCCACATTAATATGGTCCATGAGCGAGTCGACATAATCTCGTGCGCCTTGAGTGAATAAAAATGTGACACTTGTGAATTCACTGAATTTGTCACTTTATTTGTTATGTGTTGTAATTAATAGTATATAAGTCTGCACTATCGCATTGGGTGTATAGCTGTAATGATAAGTTGTATGAATAAATAAATAAATAAAACGAGACATCAAAACTAAGTTTGAACAAGCGGATTAATTAGCAGTAATTACATAAAACAGAACAGGAATAACACGACATAGGAGGCTGTAAATCTCGAGTTTTTAAACATCCGGGGACGGAGCCAACAAAACTCTAACTGCAGTTGGACACAAAATACTATGATAACAGATAGGGTACAAGATACTTTATCTCTCTCTCTCTTTCTCATTGCTGTTTTGTTTCAGTCGGAGCTATAACGCTACGAAACCCAGGGTTAGCGTAATCAATAAACCTAAAATTTAAATAAAAAAAGGATTTGATTTTACATTCCGCCGCCAGAATGAACATAGAATGAGTATAAATTACGCGTCTTTGACACTGTCGTTTTTCGTCGTCGTGTACAATTATTATTGTGTTTTACAGAAAGTCGGCTATCCGCGAGTCGACATCGTCTCCGCATCCTGCCGGAGCAAGGAAATGACACAGCTGAGGGAAATTGTGTTTCCGCGCGTTGGGCGCGGCTGACTAATTTGTTGAATAATTTCCAGACTATGTCGTGTGGGCTGTGGGGCTCAACAGGAGTGGGTTTGCGCCGGAGACCAAGAAAACTATAGACCAGTTTTGAACACATGATATTTTTTACGAACTAATTTCTGGGGCTGACTAATGTTTGTATTTTCAGCGATGATACCTTTTTGGCATAATGTTATAACATCGTTATATTTTATACATATAGCAGTTTATATTATATGTTCATTTTGCATGTTCTGAATTTGATTTCATCTGTAAGTCACCATTCCACTTATTATTCGTGAAATAAAAGAGCTAGTAATAATATTTGACAAAAAATTTAAAAAGAACAATTGGAAGCATTGCTCTTTCTAAATTTCTTCTAACCATAAGATCTCGGAATGATTTGACAAAACTTTAACATACTATATTATATATAGGGATATTTAGGAAATTAGGCGACAATTTATGATACATTAATTATAATATACTAGGCAGTTAATACAGTGAAGCAGTACCAAGCGACACCGGCGCCTATAACTTACAATTAACTGCGTAAAACGGAACGCGAGCGGTAGATTTGTCATGCGAATCGACATAAAATAAAATTGGGTGGTTTAGCGTGTAACGGAACGCACTTTTGAGGACGACCGTCCAATTGATATGCGGATAAAATATTTTATGTCGCAATAAAACCCATGTTTCGGAAGTTTTTATTATTTTAACCCGTTCTATGTTTGTTATCAAATGCTGTAATTAAAATTAACCCCTTTTATATATCTAAATGTTTTTTTTTGTATTGCTGAGCAAGAAAATCTAGTAAATTACGTAAATTTTGTTATAACGGGAAAATGTTATTAGCTGATGAAGCCAAAATTCCATTTAGGTTTTCTCAGGTCTCGTCGTAAAAAAAATGTCAATGAAATTGCCTATAGAAATTCTTATGCAGCAAAAAAAAAATATATATGCTTCTTATATAATCATTATTAAAATAACATGCTCCTCTTTATTTCAAAATCAATTCACTAAAGTTGGCACTGAAATAGCTCGAACATACAATGACGTTCCCACCACAAAAAGTGGCGTTTGAGATCACAGAAATCAACAGAGGGTGTTAGTGCGGATTTGCATTTCACTTCTCATCATCGAATCAATTCGAAGTGAGACGCAGCGAACCAATGACATTGCAGTGTGGTTGCCGCTGCGTTACAATGGCGTAATGCAATTGATGAAATGCTAACTCGCACTAACCCCCACTGTCTCAGTTCAAATAAGCGGAACGCTCGATGTCAGCTCTAGTTTTGTCAATGAAAAATGCGTCTACATAGGTCGCCTTAAAGCTCACTTTTCAATGAATTTACATTGTCGAGTGGGAGCGATAACCACGGTGCAAGTCTTAAACGAGTGATGGTCTATGGAACTACCATTTAAATTAATTCATAAATTGACCAACTGACTCGAACCTGGGGCCTTTTGATCAGAAAAGCAATAGTGTTTCAATTCTTAAAGCTCTATAATCATTCACTTTCCACGCAGTCTTTAAATTTGATATGACACAGCTCATAAAACTCGTCTCTAAGTTAAACGAAGTGCGGGCAAGTTGATTATTTCAGTCGGTTTACACTTAATTAACTAATATTTACACACGGCAGAAACAATTTCAGCTGGAACACCTGCCGGCCATGAGAAGATATCCTTTAACTTCGTGTAGCTAAAACATTTTTGACGACTTCTGACACCTTTGAATGAATGAATAATTATTTTATTTATTAAAGGCAAAGGAAGAGAATGATTATTTAAATGTATGGTGTATAAATGTAAATAAATGTTGCTTAATGGTCATCATGCCGGACGGCTACTGTGAGGTCAGAGTTCGAGATTCAGTTTAGACTTTTGCAGATTAAGCTGTGTTTCAAATATGTCATATATTTATATGTTATTAAATATAGTATCTTTGAGTTAGTATCCCATAACACAAGTTTCGAATTTACTTTAATGCTAACTCAATCTGCGTATTTCGTCCATATATTTATTATAGAATTCGTTGCAGGCTGTGACGCTGCTAAGGTCAAAGAAAGTTTAAAAAATAAAAAAATGTTTTTTATAACATGCTTTAAGAATGCATTTACTTTCTTTTTTTCTTATGTATTTGCAGTGGAATGAAACATCAGTTCACATCTTAACCATTGCACCGCACCGCACCAACAATGTATTTAACACAAAATCAAGAGGGGCGACAGCGGAATAAATCACACTAAAGGATGTCCAACTTTTAATAAGATTCCCGTCCCACACCTAGCCGCGATACAAATAGCGGGTTTAAATTTAACATTCTGATTTAGACGAGACTGTTATTTTATCGAACTTCTTAATTGCTGGATTTAAAGTTTATTTAAGACTCGTCCACTGTGCAGACTTGTACGGTTGAATAAGATTTTAATAACTGGAATTTGTACGGTGTACCGGGTGCGGTGAGGCAGTGCGAATTATCTTAATGTAATGTCTGTAATTGGATTAATGATCTCAGTTGAACTGATTTTAAAATTATTCAGGACAGGTCGATGTGTTGTTGACTGAACATAAATTCCCGAAACCAAAATCGCTTCGGTCGGTAATATTCGACAAGTCGTATCACATCGCAAGTGAATCAAGCCGGTCGAGTGGAGTCTATGCTCGCCGAACCGGACGTAAATGAGCCCGAGAGATTATCCCAATATTACCGAACGCAAAATATAACCAGACAAGATACATGATTTTAAAGCTAAATCTATATATATATATATAAATCTTGCGTTACTGACTGACTGACTGACAGGCAACGCAAGGCCCGAAACTACTCGGCGTAGAAAGCTGAAATTTGGTGAATAGGTTCCTAGAACAGTGTAGGGGAGCACTAATAAGGGATTTCCTGAAATTCCCACGGGAAATGGATTTTTACTCACATACGAAGTTGTGGGCAAAATATAGTATTATATATAGCTTATACATTACATTGTAATAAAATTAAACTTTATCCCTGTTAATCACAACAAAAGCTAAAGCAACTAAAGTGTGTTTTGCCACTTTAAAATATTTGACGTTGATAGAACGAGACAAAACGCACAAGCCAAGGCAAAATATAACTATTTTGTGAATAGTTATTCACAAAATAGTTATATTTTGCCTTGTAAAAATAATCAAATATTCAAATATAATATAGGGTAAAATAATCAAATATTAGTAAGAGTAAGATATTAAGCTCTCTGCATTGCTGCATTGATGACTTTTCATTGGGTCACGAATCCCTTAATACTTGCAACCACAGCAAAATAAACAAACTTTCGCAAAACGAGCATTGTTTATCTTCCCAGCACAAATGGAAGGTGAGCGAAGACGAGGGCGAATTGCCAATAAATTCCACCGTCCAAAACATTAAGAAATTAATTAATGCTATTTGAAAGACAAAACGCGAGCGCAGACGATACTTTTGTTGGTAGATAGGACGAGTAGATGACTGAGTGGTTTATTAAGAAAAAGAAAATCATAAATTTTGCAGTGTTTTAATGAGAATAATATCTATCATAATCTTAAATATTCTAAATCCTAATCCTATCCTAACTAATATTATAAATGCAAAAGTAAATTTGTTTATTTATTTGTAAAATCTTCACGCTTTGTCTACTCAATGACTTCATTTACTCTTTCTTTCGGCTTTTCTTCTCAACAGTGGTCGTTCCGAAATTCCAGTAGTTTGTAGCTTGTGAGAAATTACTATTAATATAAAAATTTATATGTAAAAGTGCCTGTGAGGGTCTAATTTAAGAATAAATTATTTGAATTTTGAATTTGAATTTTAACCTTTAAATAATAATATACCTTACATTATGAAGCTGCGAACAAATGCAAACTTGAGAATAAGCAATTTGAGATAGATCTCGTTTGATGTCGACAAGGCTAGGTTTTACCTCAACTGTTTTCAAAAGGACTATTAAGCAAATACAATGATAATATAGAGCATTTATATTTTTCGTAGGCATCAAATTAAAAGTAACGATAGTTTCACCGTCCACTCGCCGTTCAGTTTAATCACTCGCCAGTCCACTCGCCGTTCAGTTTAATCACTCGTCAGTCCACTCGCCGTTCAGTTTAATCACTCGTCAGTCCACTCGCCGTTCAGTTTAATCACTCGCCAGTCCACTCGCCGTTCAGTTTAATCACTCGTCAGTCCACTCGCCGTTCAGTTTAATCACTCGCCAGTCCACTCGCCGTTCAACTCGACCACAATGTACGTGATAACAACACCAGTGGAGATGCGTAACAAATGGTGGCTCCATCGACCTTCGCCGGCGATATCCAATCTAAAACTACAAGATTAATAACCGATGTGTAAGGGTAGTATATATATATATATCTCTAATCTCCGCATGGTCCTGTTGAGTTCGGGGCTGTGACCCCGCGAAGCCCGGGTAATCAATAAATGTAAAAGTAACCTTAAAATTTTATAAATTCGACTGTGATTTTACAACCGGCTGCTTGCCTGACGATTGTCCTCCTTGGGAATGCTCAGCTTCCTAGCCTCTGTGTTCCCTAGTCATACGACATGACAAAGAAATTATGTATTTTATACCATCAAGATTCTCTATGCAGAATCGCCATTTTCAAAGCCGGAGCATTCATTAGCCGATCTTCACTAAATTTCAACAGAAATTCCCGCGTTTTTAATTAAAGCTGCCGGGGCAACCCTGCGACGAATCCTGAACCCATCTGTTCAAATTATTATTTTTCTAATTAAAACACTAGCTTAATTTTTCTTTACACCTTCACCCGCTTTGAAATTATGAACAAATTGATATTTTTAAATTTGTACACGTTATAACAAGAAGTCACGCCTAAACGCGATAAACTCGAAAACTATTGGACGGATTTTTGTACCCAATAGATAGTGTGATTCTTGAGGAAGGTTTAAGTGGAAATTTTATTATGGTTTTACCCGACCGAAGCTGGGACGAGTCGCCAGTTAAATATAAATTTGCTGCATGTGTATCCTTATATAGTATATCCTTAATAATTTTATCCTTATTATGTTTCCCTTGTGATAAAATGTATTTAAAATTGTAATGCTCACAAATTCATATATCCATTGGATCTTTATTTAATTTGTATTTATTAGCTCTTATCTATACAAACAATTTTTTTTACAAAATGTCATTTTTGCTACAATCTTTTATTGTGGTCAAAGAGAACTTGTGGCATTTAAAACCCATGTCAGTGCTGTAAACCGTTGAGGAGTTCTTTCGTTGGGAGCCGAGCCTGGATGCACCATGGTCATGCTTATTGTAATCAGCATGCTTGTCATGGAAACTGAAGCGACGTGGGAAATTTCAACTCTGTAGGTCAGGAACTGGAAGTAGGTGAAATCTAATTTGCAAGATTTCATTACAGACAGACAAGTAAACATAGCAGGTGAAATAAAAGCTTGTAAATAAAATAGCGAATGAAAAGAGATTCCATTTACGCAATTTATTGTAAGTAAAAGTAAGACCAATTTATTTACGTAATTGAGTAGACTGAAACATAGGCACTTAATGAGATTATGTAACAAAAATACTAAAGTAGTTAATTATTATAAATATAATTTAATTTTTCATATTCAATTAACATACGTAATTCTAGAACAGTAATTCATTCTTTTAAAATGAATCGAAATTACCAGTTATTTTTAAAAGATAATTTGACCATAAATAAAGAATAGACACAAATTTAGAAATCATCCCAAATTATACTAACTGCGAAGAATTCGCGATTTTTCGTTACGTTGTTACTAACATCGCAATGATATTAAGTAATGTACGTTGATTAACATACGTATTCGAGTAGTTCATCGACAGTGTCGGCCATTAAACGCTGGTGTAAATTAGCATGGTATCAATCAGACAGTACACATGTACAAACATAAATAAACGCCTACAAACCATGCGAAATATTAAACTATCGGCGATGCAAAGAGTCGAAGTGAACTCGCATATACATGGCTGAATATTCCCTGCGTTGTTACAAAGCTAGCATTCATACCAAGCAATGTACGATGGTTTACATCCGCGTCCGTGTAGCCCGTCGAAAGTGTATAGCAGCCATCAAAATCTGGCTTAAATTACCATGGTATCAAACTGTGTCCCGAACTAACTCCAAACTCAATCACGGGCAGCAAGTTTTGAATCCTATTTCATGCCGCGAGAGTCCCGCAGACATTGCTCAACATGATTATGTTATACTTTGTACATATACACTAGTGACGTGTGGTTCCCGCCCTTACAATTGGACCACTCTGTATCCTCTTGTAGATGTCTTACGAGGCGACTGAAGGATTAAAACACTTGATAGCGGAAAGGTAATAATAACATTCTGAAGGTATTAACTGATCGACTGCTAGTCGTAAAATCACAGCAGAACTGTCAAAGTTTTCAAGGTGCGTGTCCCTGAGTGTCATGATCAATTTCTTTTAATTCATTATTATTTATGATGATCCTGGGTTTCGTAGCGACACAGTCCCCAACGCAATCGGATAAATGCGGAGACGAGAGAAAGAAAGAACATGACAAATGACATCAATCAAGAATTTGGGACTTTGGACTTCATTTCTTATTTACAACCATTTTCTCGATATAATTCAGACGACCTCGGTGGCGCTGTGGTAAAGTTCTTGCCACTGAACCGAGAGGTCCCGGGTTCGATCCCCGGTCGGGTCATGATGGAAAATGATCTTTTTCTGATTGGCCCGGGTCTTGGATGTTTATCTATATATGTATTTGTTATAAAAGTATCGTAGAGTTAGTATCCCATAACACAAGTCTCGAACTTACTTTGGGGCTAGCTCAATCTGTGTGATTTGTCCTAATATATTTATTTATTTATTATTTATTTAGATTTAAAATAATTATTAGACAAATATAACTTCAAGTTTCTCAACTAATTCTGACAGAAAAAGCGAACATAATAGAACTCTGGGGCAGAAAACTACAGTCTATTGTTTTAAGCACCCCAGGCCACACTACATATTTGCTCTTGATGACTACCCGTTATTTAAATGGCGGTATTAATTACAGTTTTGTTGGGGTTACAACCCCGGGAGATTTTATTCGCACAAATGGCAAATCGCTAGTGAACCACTTAGTTGTGTTCCAATGGCTTTGCTCTCGATGGGAATTTGAATTATAAATGTTGCTGTTTCAAATTAAAAAAAAAAAACCGTAACCGTTAACCGTATACTTCACTGTGTATAAAATATAGATATTTAAATAACCAAATACAATAATTAAATGTCGCTATAATTGATCATGTTTATTGATTACGAGATTTACTATATTTTCGGTCGCACAAAGTATATGAGAATTGCTTTTTGACTCCAAAACCAGTGACGTCACAACACATCACTGCACCATATAAAATTTTGTTTTTGAAATTAGATAAAAAGTATTTGATTTGACTAATTGGAAAGTACCAATTGTATTCCATGTCAAATACACAAAGTTGTATTGTGATGTATATTAGTATGTTATGAATAAATTTATTTCTATTTCTAATACACCAAAGGGATATTAATTACAATTTTACAGCGGGAAACACTATATCGACCCTCGGGAGATGCAGTTCGTACAGCGCGGCCAACTTTGTCCGCAATCGCTACATTGTTTACGATTGTTAAATTTTACTTTTGATTTTAGAATATCAAAGTTGTAATAGTATTGTTTTTAAGTATGTGGCGTTAAAGTCAATATCGTTTTGTTCCCTCCCGCCCTAAAATATCACTACCAGCCATTTACATTATCAGTGATAATGTTAGAAAATTTTGCGGATCGGCCAGAACCGCCATATTGATCTGAAGAATATACTCGTATTACCCGTTTCAACTACATTTTTTAGGTATATAGAAATGAACAATAATAAAATTATCATGTTTTGATTTTTTCATCCCACAATAAATACCTACCTATGTTATTGGAACAATCTATACTATTATTATAAAGAGTTAAGCGTTTGTGAGTTTGTATGTTTTAGGCGGGTAATCTCCGAAACTACCGAACCGATTTCAAAAATTATTTCATCATAAGAAAACTACATTATCCAAGATTGCTATAAGCTATATTTTATATCAAAATTCCCACGGGAGCGAAGCCCCGGGCAACATCTAGTGTGGTATAAATGGACACCGGAATCGGTGATACCGTGACGTTGTAAAATAGTTTACCACGTGGAATTTACGTCGTGGTCACAATTAGTAGTAACAGCCGGCTAATTCACTTAGATTTATGTTTTATTGCAGCTCGTTAGACAAATGTGAACATTAATTGTACGCGGAGGGAAGAAAAGGTTCCGAGTCGTATGGGCCCTACTGTACTAACGTGTGATTCACTGGAGACATGAACATACCTAGACGATATAACAAAAAAAACATGTAGGCAATTTGAGTAAGTTTGTTGTTACACTTTTTTTAATATCACTTATTATTGTTACATTATCACGCAGTTTTGGGAACGAAAGAAAAAAACCTATACTCACGGGAAATAGGCGTTACATTATGGAGGTACATAACAAGTATGTAACAGCGGCTCAAATCACCTTAATAAATATAACATATTCATATGTGTGAAGCTGTGGTGGTGTAATGGTTAAGACGTCCGCCTGTGGATCGAAAGTTCCCAGGTTCGAATCCTACTCGTGCGACATTAGTTTGTATACCAATCTGACTCATGTATAGTAGTTTTCATAGAACACCACTTGCTTCCGGTGAAGGAAAACATCGTGAGGAAACCTGCACACTGGTTGATTATTATTAACTTGTGTGTGAAATGGAGAAGGCAATGGCAAACCACTCCATTAATAATCCCAAGAAAGTTGTTGTGTGCGTGTTTCATTCCACGTAATGACTACGACCCTCAGTCATGTGGAATACGACTATGAAGAAGAATGTGTAACACATAAAATCTGTTATATACCTTGTAGCCCTACCACCAATGAACAATTAATTTAAATTAATAATTAATTTAAGATTAATTTTCTAAATCTTAAACGGGAGTTTAAAAGGCAATAATGGTAGAAACAAAAATCTTTAAAAAGTTAAAATGTAATCGTTAATTGTACAGTAAAGGGCAGCGAGGAATTAGGAATAACGTGGAAGCAGAGAGCAGGGCCGATGAGCACCCACCACGTTAAGGGGCTGCCACCACCAAAGCAGAGATATAATACCAACAATTTTCATTCATTTAAATGAACATTATTCTTGTTTGTGGAGTGATTTCTATGTTAGTCCATTTTCATACAAATATGTAACGTAAAATCACTATAAATATCGTAACATTTTTAACATGGGAGGGCACAGATTTAGTTACATAAATCTGTGTGCGGGGGGGTTTTCTATCATATGTTGTGAATGCCTTTCGTTAGCATACGGTAATTATTACTACATATATACTTTATGACGCATACTAATATCATGAATAGTGATGCATAAGTATTATTAGCATGAATTTACAGCGCCATATTATCATGGCTTAATAGTGAACCATTAACCGTAAATTATAAAGGACCGAATATTTCAACCAAAAGTTTAGACCCAAATACGGCTAGTTGATGAGTAGATAAAGGGAGAACGAAATGTAACTGCTATAACTCTTTTCTCCGCTGTACTGGATGCTGGCCCTTAACCGCTGAAGCAAAGAGCGCGTCCGCTCGGCAACCTCCCCCTTAATTAAAGGCATTGTAATTAAAATTCCATAATCCATTCATTTGACCGGAAAAAACCTTTCGTTGCGAACTTCTAGGTTTCTGTTCGCTAATTTTATATTTAGCAAATTGATATTCTGTCTCTCTCTAATCTCTGCATGGTCCTGTTGAGTTCGGGGCTGTGACCCCGTGAAGCCCGGGTAATCAATAAATGTAAAAGTAACCTTAAAATTTTATAAATTCGTCTGTGATTTTACAAACGGCTGCTTGCCTGACGATTGTCCTCCTTGGGAATGCTATTTTTACCTATCAGCTTCCTAGCCTATGTGTTCCCTAGTCACATGACCGGGAGGATATGGAGTGGTCCTATTCTGAGGCGCAAACACACGCCAGCAAAACAATATTCTATGCCGAGAACAATATATTTTAATTTTATTTTATTTAGTAGCACATACATACATTACATATATATTTTTTGATATATACATTTTGAGTTAAAAACACGGCTCGATTGTGTACTCATACTAAAAATTTTATTATTATAATTAAATTTTGTCAACTTTCGAATCGGAACAGATCGAGTTCGTGGAAATAGACTGTGCAGTCTATTCCCACAGACTAGCTCTGTTATCGGGCAGTTAATTCCCCCATTTAACTAACGACCTCTATCGGAGCTCGATCGATATCGGCCAATAGGTAGCAAAGTTGAGCTGTCCCAGTTGATTGTTCGGTTTTTATTTAAATTACGAAGCTAACTCGGTCTTCACAGTAACGTCGCACTCAGACACATGTAGACGCTAATCCACGAACACTGCGTAATTTGTGTGATTGCTTTTATTTACTGCAATAAATAACCAGCAACGTATGCCGAATTCGCCGTGGTAGTGTGGTGCAGACATTCATTAGACACTTGTTCATCGCTATTATTAATAAAAGAATACGCATTTGTTATCTATATACTGTTTGTTGCGCCTATTTCCGCTATTCAAGCACAATATTGTCAATGTATGTATAAGTACCTATGCATAGATACGGGCGAGCCTTATAACTGCATGTTTGTAGAAATCAAAGTCAGTTCGCAATAAACAGTGTCAAGGAAAGACGTGTATTTTAATAATTCCCAACCCCGGAACTAAGCAGACGAAAGTAAACCTTACGACGCGTACATTTGGTCGACATCGAGCCGGACTCCAGAAGATTTACCTGCGACGACCCAAGATAAGCGAACAAAGACGGACGGCATTCCTCATTAAGAAATATTATAAAGGAGCTAACACATTGTAACAATTATTTTGAAGTTAAGTGACAACTTTATTAATTTTTCAAGATGAGTCTTTCAAGTGAAGAATTGTTAAGTTTATTAGAAGAAAAGGCTAATGTGATAAAGAAAGCACAGATAAATATGAAGAAATGCCCCCAACAGCGTCGGACTAAGGGATACATTGAAGCGCGACTAAAATCCATTGAAGAAGACTGGCAATCGTTCAAATCATATCATCAAGCACTAATTAAAGCTGTACCGAAGGAAAATCGTGAAAGTATTCCATATTTTTCCAAAGAACAATATTACTTAATGGAAGAATTATACCTATGTACTATTGGTGACTTGAAAGATACAATGATGACGTTTATACAATCGAAGGAAACCCACTTATCTGATCAAGCTACAGTCCCACAAGTAAAGCTTCCCTGGATTAAACTTCCGACTTTTGCTGGTCAATATGAAGAATGGCCAACCTTCAATGATTTGTTCACATCGCTGATACATCAAAACACCGCTTTAACAAAAGTTCAAAAGCTGCACTATTTAAAGACGAGCATAGCTGGAGAAGCCGAAGCACTGCTGAAACACATAACCGTTACCGAAAACAACTATGAACAGGCATGGGAAATTCTGAAACAACGGTATGGAAACAAACGCCTTATTATCAACTCTCTTTTGAAAAGATTATTTAATTTAAAGAAACTTACCACTCCGATGGCAGCCCAGATTAAAAACTTGGTAGACACAACTGCTGAATGTCTCAATAGTCTTGGCAACCTGCAAGTATCTACAGAATCGTGGGATCCGATTATCATCTACATGGTTACACAGAAACTAGATCTAGAAACACGTAAACTTTGGGAAGATCATATCTACAAACCAGATTCTGAAAGGCTACCTACCTGGCAAGAGTTAAAGAACTTCTTAGAAGCTAAATTTCGTACCTTGGAGTTGATTACATCATCATTAGCGCCTGCAATAAAAGAGAGTAAACCTGTAAAAGAAAAAGCATTCCATGTATCCGCACCTGCACCAGCTAAAACCTGTGTAGTATGTAACGAAGACCATAAGCTTTGCCATTGCAAAGAATTTACTTCACTCAGCACTGAAGATAGAAGCAAGATAGCAAAAGAAAAGAACTTATGTTTCAACTGTTTGGTTCCGGGCCATTCTGCTAGGAGATGTCGATTAAGGGTGTTATGTAAAGAATGTAGAAGACGCCACCACACGCTACTCCATCAAGTTCCTCAGCAGAATCCTGTAATAGAAGAAAGCGAACCCATTGAAGTGAAAACTATAATATCTTCACATATGACAAAGATAAAGTCCACAACATTACTAGCGACAGCATTGATACCTGTAAGAGATGGTGGAAGCCGAACGATCACGTTGCGCGCCTTAATAGATCAAGGATCCCAAGCAAGTTTTATTTCGGAAAGGGCGACACAACTACTTAGATTAAAGAAGACAACAGCGCGAGGAACTATAACTGGGGTAGGAACCACCCAAGCAGAAGTTCAACATGAGGTACAATTTCAACTTCTGTCAAGATACGATGACAAATTCCTACTTGCCGTGAAGGCATATGTCTTGCCTACACGCTTGACTTCGAAGCTACCAAACAAATCGTTCGGATACCAATCACACGCCTGGCCTCATTTAGCTAACCTCACTCTGGCAGATCCAAGTTTCAACCAACCAGGGAGGATAGATTTACTGTTAGGCGTAGGAGTGTATGCTCAAATCTTAAGAAACAATTTTATCAAGGGACCTCCAGGCACCCCCTGTGCTCAAGAAACAAGTCTCGGGTGGATTCTCTTCGGACAAATTCGCAGCTACACTTCAGAAGAAGCAATGACAGTTATGCACCATCAAATAGACGAAGACGAGATATTATATAAGTTGTGGGAAATAGATAGCAATGATAGTAAGAAACTAACTAAAGAAGAAGCATTATGTGAGAAAATATATGAAGAGACTTATCAAAGAAACAACGATGGAAGATATGTAGTAAAGTTACCCTTGAAGACAGAACCTCCAAGAACAATAAATGGAAATACAAAAGAAATAGCAAGAAAGAGACTACAGCAAATGGAAAGGCGCTTAGAGAAGAATGGTGAACAAAGAAAGGCATACAACGAAGTTATCGAAGAATATATCACGTTAAAGCATATGGAAGAAGTACCTGAGGATGAAATAGAGAAGCCTTCAGTTTACCTGCCTCATCACGCTGTAATTAAAGACTCCAGTGAGACAACAAAGGTAAGAATTGTTTTCAATGCGTCATCGCAAGACTCCAACGCAGTCACTTTAAATGATGATTTGATGGTTGGACCTCAACTTCAAGAAGACATGAGATCGTTAGTTATGAGATTTCGAATGAAAAAGGTTGCATACATTGCAGATGTACAGAAGATGTATCGCCAAGTGCTTGTTACGCCAGAAGATGCTGAATACCAAAGAATATTATGGCGAAGCGATGTAAAATCTCCAGTTAAAGCCTATCGACTACTTACGGTAACCTTTGGAACTGCATCTGCCCCTTACCTAGCAGTTAGAACGCTCCAGCAAATAGCCAAAGATGAAGGCGACGCATACCCAGAAGCAGCTAAAGCTATCAAGTCGGATTTTTGGATGGACGACTTGATGTCCGGACAAGATTCTGTCGAAAAGGCAATAGAAGTGGCCCGTGATATTTCAAATATACTTAGAAAGGGAGGCTTTATACTGCAAAAGTGGTCGTCCAACAGCATGGATGTGTTGAAAGAGTTCAATCCTAAAGATATAAGTACAAAGGTGACAGTTGATTTACATGGCGGGATCGTCCGTGCTCTAGGTCTGTCCTGGAATCTCCATGAGGACAAGCTGAAATATAATAGCAACTTACCTCCACAATCTGAAAGAACCACTAAACGGAGCATACTCGCCGAAATACATTACATCTTCGATCCTCTTGGCTGGTTGGCACCTGCGTTGCTTCCTGCCAAATTACTGCTGCAAAGATTATGGTTGGAACGTGTTACCTGGGATGAAGCTTTGTCACCTGAAATACAAGGAAAATGGTTAGAAATTAGACACAGCTTAGAAAATTTACAAAGAATTGAGATAAAAAGATGGATACACACAACAAATGAAAACTTACCTGACGTATCGGTACATGGCTTCTGCGATGCCTCCATGAAAGCTTATGGGGCCGTGGCATATCTTAGAGTAAAGACTGAAGAAGGGCAAATCCAAACAGAATTAATAGCCGCAAGAACTCGTGTTGCTCCTCTCAAACCGCTCTCACTCCCCAGGTTGGAATTGTGCGGAGCTGTCTTGCTATCCAAGCTTCTAAAACATATTAGTGAAGCCATGCGCATACCTATCGGACGTATCTACGCTTGGACAGACTCCACGATTGTCTTGTCCTGGCTGCGCGGAGATCCCGGAAGATGGCAAACTTTTGTAAGAAATCGAGTGGTGACTATTTTGGATAATATTGGAACTAAATGGTTTCACGTCCAATCCCAAGATAACCCTGCAGACCTAGCCTCAAGAGGAATGGTTTTGACAGAATTAGAGGAGAATGAGCTTTGGTGGGAAGGACCAGTGTGGTTAAAGAAAGAAGAAATAGATATGCGTCAAGTTGAAGATGGAGATGTAGACCTGGAAAAGAAAAAACAGATTAATGTAAACACGAAAATTATTGAACAAGAAAATGAAGAAAAGACAATACTTACCCAATTCGAAGAGTTTGAAGATTTGACGGAACTGATCAAGTCCATTAACTATTGCAAAAGATTTCTGAGATTTAAAAAATATGAAAATGAGTCACAAAGCAATATTATTACACCGGAAGAATTAAGCACAAGTTTAGAAGATTGTGTTAGAATAGTACAAGATAAAGAGTTCAGAAACGAGATTAATTATTTGAAGCAAGGGAAAGCTATAGAAAGAAGAAGTAAGATTAAAAATTTAAACCCTTTCCTTGATGACAGGAATATCCTAAGAGTAGGAGGTAGATTACGACATGCTGATATACCTGAAAACAGAAAACATCCGATGATAATGAGTAGAGCGAACCCTTTAGCTAAACTAATAGTGTTAGATGCTCATAAAAGAACATTACACGGAGGAATACAACTTACCATGAATTACATAAGATCGCGTTTCTGGATCACCCGACTTAAGACTTTGGTATCAACGACTATCCAGAAGTGTTTTATATGTGCAAAACAAAGAGACACAATTCGTGGCCAAATGATGGGAGATTTACCTAAACAAAGAGTGTCGCCTGCACGTCCTTTTTATAACTCCGGTGTAGATTTCGCTGGACCTCTTCAAATATTACGTTCCAAAGGCAGAGGCAGTAGATGTGAAAAAGGCTACATCTGCATTTTCATATGTATGTCAACGAAGGCAGTTCATCTCGAGCTGGTCGGAGATTTAACTACAGACTCCTTTTTAGGGGCCTTTAAACGTTTTGTGGCGAGAAGAGGTAGATGTGGACATATCTGGAGTGATAGGGGTACAAATTTCGTTGGCGCGGGCAAACGGCTGCAAGAGATGTGGAACGAGAGCAAGCTTGAGATGCCAGAGAATCTTATAACTTTATTAGCGGACGATGGAACAAAGTGGCATTACAACCCTCCATTAAGTCCAAATTTTGGCGGGTTATGGGAGGCGGGGGTGAAGTCTATAAAACACCATTTAAGAAGAATCTTGAACATGAACTTAACCTTTGAAGAAATGACTACCACCCTATGTCAAATTGAAGCATGCCTAAATTCTAGGCCATTATGTCCCATCGACGACTCAGATGCAGAAAATTTGGATGTACTTACCCCTGGACATTTCCTCGTAGGAGAAGCTCCCATGAACGTGCCTGACCCAGATTTGAAGGATGTCAATTGGAATCGTTTATCGAGATGGCAACACTCACAAAGATTGGTGCAAAACTTTTGGCGTAAATGGCAGACTGAGTATTTGTCACGGTTGCAACAAAGGCCCAAGTGGTTTAAGCAAAACAAGGAATTTCAAGTTGGCGACATCGTTGTGCTAAAAGAAGAAAATCTTCCACCTTGTAAATGGGTACTGGGTCGTATCACGGATAAACATCCAGGAGAAGACAATATATGTCGCGTATATAGTATTAGAACGGGCGGTAAAATAATCAAACGTTCAGTGTCAAAAATATGTGAACTTCCTATAAATGAATAAAAAAAAAGTGTTAAGTGTCAAAGAGTGCAGAGTGTCAAAGTGGAAGTGTCATACTGTAAAACATTTAATTTTGTTCAAAAGGTTAAATTTCTAAGAACTCAGACTTGTATTTGAAAAAATCTGGTATTGTGTAAGTGTGATAGCTCCTTAATGTTGTTTACTTGTTCGAGGCACATTTTTTCTATAAGTAGTTTTGCATAGGCCTTTAGTTTCCTATGAAATGGTTGATGTATTATTTCATATTGATGGTAGTTTAATAATAAAATGTTAGTTAACGATGCGAGTGAGATTTTTGTTGGAAATTTAATGCATACAATTTGTGGTTTTATTTTACTCGTATTTCTGTATGATTTTAGTTTATATTAAGCAAGTTAAGATAATTTCATGTTATGTATAGATGAGATATAAGAATAAGGCTTGTCATTCGGAACTGTAATTAAAAACTTCGTTTTTAGGGGGGCGGCATGTTGCGCCTATTTCCGCTATTCAAGCACAATATTGTCAATGTATGTATAAGTACCTATGCATAGATACGGGCGAGCCTTATAACTGCATGTTTGTAGAAATCAAAGTCAGTTCGCAATAAACAGTGTCAAGGAAAGACGTGTATTTTAATAATTCCCAACCCCGGAACTAAGCAGACGAAAGTAAACCTTACGACGCGTACACTGTTATTATAAAGAAGTAAGAGTTTGTGAGTTTGTATGTTTTTTGGGGGTAATCTCCGAAACTACCGAACCGATTTCAAAAATTCTTTCACCATTAGAAAGGTACATTATCCGAGATTGCTATAGGTTATATTTTATCTCAAAATTCCCACGAGAGCAAAGCCCCGGGCAACATCTAGTTATATAATAAATTGGCAGACGTTTTGGACTTAAATTTCAATCAAATTGCTATTCTTATATTGGCCACCATTGGGCTATGATTTTCCAACTTTCTGGCTGCCTTCAACCCTTTTTGGGAATGCTATTGTTGCCTTTCAGTTATTATGGCTGTGCCCTTTAGTCGCCTAGACGCACCTGGAAGGACAGATTGGTACTATTATAGGGCGGAACAACACGCCACATAAAAACTAAGTGAACATTAAACCACGCATGTTAGCAAGTTTACGACCTCACACTCTCGACCACTGGCCTCTACAGTCGACTCATCACTCAATAAAGTCACTTGTATTAATTAGTGTTGCAACACTGTCGATAGTTTTACTATCGATATTCAACGTCAAAACAGAACTAACATTATCAATAAATAGGTAATTAGAGTGCATAAAATCTATTGATAGCCAGAATGATACTGATAGAAGATAAAACGATCGATACTATAGCTCTTAATAGTTCTTTATACGATAAACAATACACAGTAATAGGCTGTTTTAGAATCGTTGAGTTAGTATGCTCGACGTTGATGTACTCTAGTTCAAGCAAATCCTGTCTGATTTTTATTTGTTAAAAATTAGCCATCATCATTATTAACTCAGCCTTTTTCTGAGCATGTTAAGCATGGACCGCTCTTCTTTTTATGCCAATCTTATTTATCCTGTGTTAGTCCAATATATGTATGACTTGCGACTTCAGTGTCATCATCTGCTCAACCCACTGCTGGACTTCCGACACTTCTTTCCTCTATTCTAGGCCACCATTCGGTCAGCGTCTCTGTCATCACTTCGTCGTCTCAGACGTCCTGCTCATTTCAATTTAAGATCAAACTGACTATTTGTATCGATATTGCGACTAGTATTTAAAGCATAGTATCGATATCTTTATTATCGATATTGTATACCAACTATATAACTCGATGAAGTGACTTGTCCGACGCCAGCAATTACGTCTTAATCAAGTTTACGATCGCCGCAAACATCCCAACTCAAACTCGTAAGAACTCCGCGCTCGTGAGGAGTGAGGCATAGCGATTGACGCGCGCAATAATACGCGATCTGAGATTCTCGCCTGTGCTCACAGATGCGAGCGACAGCGGAGTAACACAATATTCATCATTTGCAAAGCGTTCGCTACTATAAAAAGTCCTTTAGAGCCGTGTTTTTTCTATAGGTTTTGACATTGTCGTGAGTTGATGTACGTCGAAACTTCATACAAATTTTGGATTGACCACAACTCATCAATGGACCTGCGCTCTTTATCCTTTAAGCCCCAGACGACTTTATAACATGTTAACTCCTCATATAGTATAATGTCGTTTCAGGAGCTTCAAAGACCATTTCCAATGACTTTAATATAATATTTGATTGATAATCCTCTTCAGTTAAGTTGATAAGAATAAAAACTCAATATATTTACGCGTAATGCTTATAATATTGCCTAATCAGTTTTTAAATTAGGATTCCTATTTGAAATCAACGATGTATTTATTTGCAAGTTTGTCAGATTTAATTTGAGAGGTGTATGTTCGCTACAGGTCGTGTCGTAACAAATAAACAGCGACATGATTTTTTTTTTTTAACCACACAAAAAACCGAAAACGCTTCTACTTGTGACCAAGGCCACGCGCGTAAGAAAGTCGTTCTGTACAAATTGTCGAGAGTCGCAGCCGCTCCGCTACAGAATACGACCGTTAAAACGGACAACTTTTACCATAACCATTATCACTGTCCCGCCCTTTTGACGACGATTGGTGCAAAAAAAATAATAAAAAAACAAGTTTAAAGTCCGCGTATACGAGTTGCTTGAAAGAAATTAGGAAAGGTACGCCTTTATACAGTATGTCCTATTCCAACTAGGCTACCTGTATACTGAAGTTTTTCTCAAAGTTCCGATCTATATAGACATAATGCAAACAAATCTTTAGATTGAGTTAAAGTAACAGTTCTTTTTCAGCCGTAGTTTGCACCTACTCGTAACGGCATTTTAACATGATAAGACGTAAAGTATGCCATTTAAGTGATGAATACTAAAATTAACTTTTATAAATTAAATTGAACGTTATACATTTTTTTAATATTTCTTTTTATGATTTTTGATTATTAGATAGATTGATAAAATGTTTATTTATTTAGAAGACACACAATATGATGTGATACAGTAAACCATAAAATAAAGGACAAATACACAAAAAACTTTCTACATAACAATACTATTATTCAAGTGTGAATATGTGTTTGCATATTTTTTATCATTTGATTTTTTATCTTGTTATTTATACGATGAAACTCAATGTATACTACTTGTAAATAAACGATTAATTCTAATTATATTTGTTGTAATTTCATCAAAATCATGTCAAATTCAAATTCAAATCATTTATTCAGAAATTAGACCTTCACAGGCACTTTTTCTCGTCAATCTTTATATTTATAGTTATTTCTCACAAGCTCCAAACTACTGGCATTTCGGAACGACCACTGCTGAGAAGAAATGCCGAAAGAAACTCATTTGAACAGTGTTGGTCCCTATCATGCCACATCGACTTACCATTATTGTTTCTTACAATATTTTTTTTTCTAATAATATAAAAAAGTACATAAAATACATAGTCAAAAGGTATATCAAAACAGGTTATGTGTTATCCGAGTGCTGATTATAAAATATATATATATATCGATGTGAAACACAATGAACTTACATGAAAATATATGAGAAACGAGATGACCAGTTCCCTTTGGCAGCACCCGTTCACGAGTTGACGCATGGGACAGCCATCGCGTAGCTCAACCATAATATAGAGGGAACCTCACGACCCGGCCCACGACGTCAAATGAAAGTGAAACCATTATGATTTTATTTATTACGTATTTCAATTATTTCCTGTCAGTTCATGACTCGGACCACACACTCTGCACGCTCCATTCCTCCAGGCGAAGATTTTTATACGACATCCCGGCCCGTTTATTTCTTAAAAAGTAATTCGGGAGGACGAATCTGCATAATGTGAGGAGTAAAAAAAACAACTTGTTTTCTTTTTTCACTTTTTTCCTTTTTTCTCTGCTCTAGTTTATAATGTAAACAGCCAGGGAATAAAAGTGACCTTTGATTTAAAATTGAGATCCTTTGATATTAAACACGCTTCACGGATAAATACGTTGGGCCGCGCGCATCTACTTAATTGAATATTTTCAAACAAAAATTTCCTTTGACGATAGACATTTCGAAAATTCGCAAATGTGATTTTTCAAAAGACAAAATATTTAGTTGCGAGCGTAATACATAATTGTATTCATTAAATATTAAGCTGGAATTTTAATACTCACATTGTTTACTATTAAAAAACAAAAGGTATAAATTTGGTATTGTCGAAGCCATGGTACAAAAACAAGAAGACGAATCAAATGACGTTGTTATGAAAAATCACAGTGACACGAACGTAATATCAAATTCTAAAATCATTGCCTCTGTTCCCATCACATGTAGATAAGCCGACCTACTAATTCCATGCATTCAGTTTTATGCAGGGTACCTTGACATGCGATTTTAAAGTAATTATTTTTCATCGGACGTGCGATATTTTGGATTGTATCACTCTAAGTCATTGCTACAGCGAAACTTTACGTGATCAATCGTGTATTCCGCAGTTAGAATAGATTACATAAAGAATAATAATTGTAGTTTCGGCACCATCAATAATCTATTTAAAAAATAGACTAAACGAACAACCCTAATCGAGCGCTTGGAGGAATACAATTTAAAATTTTTTAATCGATATCCGAAGCGCTACTAAAAGGAGCGCTCCGAAAAAATAAAAAAGTAGCGCTTAATTAGGAGCGCTTCAAAACTGTGGCGCTTCGAGGAATACCTCACTAACTCAACGATACTATATTTTATAACAAATACATATATAGTTAAACATCCTAGACTCGGGCCAATCAGAAAAGGATCATTTTCCATCATGACCCGAACGGGGTTCGAACCCGGGACCTCTCGGTTCAGTGGCAAGAACCTCACCATTGCGCCACCGAGGTCGCCAAATAGACTGTATAGATATATAAATAAGACTTATATTTGTTAATTGACGTCTTTGGAATCTAAGCTTTCTTTTATATACCACACAACGGATTTTGATGCAGTTATTTAGACACACATAAATGATCCCGTGCGAAGCCGGGCCAAGACGCCAGTTCAATAAATAAATAGCACGAAACGTGTTTTTTTTTTAATCGGGCGTGATATGAAGCTGATATATAGCTATAGTCATCTCAAAAGCCCAGCTCCACTTGTAGTGCACTTCTAGACGCTTCAGACGACGCGAGAGGAAATGACACTCGCAGACAAACCCACGTTCTCAATATAGTGGAGTTACTTTTAATGCCAACTACACACTATCGCTAAATTCACACACTGCGTAACACTGCGTACTTTATATGGGAGCTATTATTTGCCACAATTAACAACCAGTAATGTATGCCGAACCCGCCAAATTTCGGCGTACTTTTTCGCCATAATGTATATAAGAATAAAATTCCGACGCGGGCTTAATAAATATTATATAAAAACCACGGCAAATATTATATACTTGTTCACATTTTACAATACAGGATTGAATTTATTATTCTGAACATTTTCTAAGAACACTTTGATTATCTTGTTTGGATCGCTATAACTTTTTACTTTGAAATATTACCACTTGGATGTGTACTTTAATTATTTCATATTTTATGATCGGTTAACGTCAGATAGGGAGAAGTGGAAGAGGCCAACATGCTGTTCTGACCCCACGATAGGGTGGGGTAAGGGTAGTGATGATCTAGATATCAGCAACAATATAAACAATATTTGGATGTAGGGTGGTTCGCAGAGCGTTTCGACCGCTGCGGTCGCGCTGTCATTAAATTTTTTCCAAATCTTAACAAAGACAAGAATGAGGTTTGCTGTATGACTTTACATTAATTATTCTGTATTGTAGTAATGTCAATTTTATGAATGATTGATTTTGGAAATGATTCCTTCCTCAAGAAAATTGACCGATTGACGAATTGCCGTCGAAATGCTCTGCGAACCACCCTGTAACATATGAGTTAGTAGCTAATGTATACTTTCAAGTGATTAGTCTCAAAGATGAGATCTTTTTGCGCTTTAGTTTACTCGCCCGTCAAAACCATAATAAATTACATACCTCGTACCGAATCACTTATCTATTAAAAAACTCTCATTAAAAGCCGTTAGTAGTTTTAAAGGTCTAAACATACATACGAACAGACAGACAGTGGGAATCGTCTTTGCCGCTTTTAAACTATGTAGTTGTGAAACGTATTTCTCATTGTCAAAATTCATAGAGTTACAAGTTCTTGACAGGAAAAAATATCTATCTCGCGATATCTCAATATACAAAAGGCGACGCTCGTGCTAACAATTCCTTCCAGACAAGTACAAGACAAGTATTGTCCAACGGATCCGAGAAAACAATTTAAAGAGCGAACAACAAGCGAAGTAAGACAAATGACCGGCTTCGACCAATTTGCTCCTGATCGACTCCCGGCTCGCTCCAATCTGCATTGTTGCTTTTTCTCAATTAATCGCCTCTTGGCGTTTGTTCCCCTTGTCACCTAGTCTTTGTTCCACTGGTGAATATTGCGAAATGTCTTGTTCAAGTCTACCATCGGAACTTATTTTTGTGCCTCATCCTATTATTAGACATAGGCAAATCGTTCCAGACAGGTTGATGCTGGACTGGTAGTCTTTTTAATTGGACTATTTCAAGGCCTTTGATATAGTAGACCAACCGGTAGCAAGCGGGCGATCATTGCTTCTCTTGTTCTCCGGTAGGGCGTTTCTTTAGGACATTACTATATCGACGTCGCGTCGCGTGCGTTAGTACAACTTTATCAAGTCTTCTTCGAAACAAAATGTCCAAAAAAACTAAAAACATTCCATTGCCATAGAAGTGATTGAATGAATATATTAGCTATCACATAGAACAAGATTATCATACAACCGAAAAAGTTCACAAAGAATAAATATTCTTTAAATAAAAGGTTTAAATTACTTAAAATAAAGGGTTTAAATTACTTATTTAATCACACTTATCCTACATACCATTAATATAATCTAAGAAATAAAAATCGGGCAGGCTTGTCTTTTATCTATTAGCAAGATATCTACGTATTTTTTGATCACAGTAATCTTTTTATGTCACAAATCACACTGTCCGCCAATAAAGGGTGTGAAGGTAGAGCGCGTTCATGTACATACGAGTACAATCAAATAAATGCTTCAAAATAATTTTTATATTTTTTTTAGAGAGACAACCGGGAATCAACCTTATCTTGGCGTCGACGGCACCCTTCAGTAACGATGGCAATACAGACACCCCGAGTTTGTTTGTCTGAGCTTCAAGCTTCAAGATAGACAGTTCAAATTGATTAGTACAATATTACCGGCGTCTGTTTATGTTGCTCACCGTACTTTTACAAAAACAAATGAAAATCAACATGAATCGCGGCTTACAATTTATAAACAGTTATTTTTCGTTGGTAAGGTGTTGGTAAATCCGATAAATATGAGATTTGTATACATATATATTTGTTATTTTATATTCTACCACTATATTCGCAATTATATTTAAATCTAGTTGCGTTGTAAATTTATTAAACGTATTGAATGATGGGGATGAAATTGTAACTTCCTTTATTCATACGTTCATTCATTCATTCCTGTCTAAATCCAATATATTTTTTTTATTCATAAATTACCGGACGGGTTTTTGTACGGTTTTCAGGTGTAATTCCTGAGGAATGTTTAGGAGTATAATTAATTATGGTTTTACGCGAGCGAAGCCGGCACGGGCCGCTAGTTATAAATTAACTTTCTTGTGCATTATATAACTCAACGGAGCGTGTTTTGTCGCAGTGGTCGCATCGGTTCGTCCCGTGCCGTTCCGTTTTCGGGACCTGCCGGAACGGGGTTAAGCCCGGTCACGCCACGCTACAAAAATGTAAATCACTTCTTTGTACCATAACCGAGGTATTTATGTCGGGCTCCCGCGGAGAATTGAGATTTATGAGGCCACGAATTTAAGAGCTGCGTAATAAGGAATGACGTCGGCCCAAAGGGTGCTCCAAAGGCCTGCCATTCAGGACTTTTTACAAAAGAACCCGTTAATGATGATTATTTAAAATACATTTTGCAATGACAGCACTTTAGTAAAGTGAAATCGGTTCCAGTACAGGAGTGTGGTTCCGCCCTAGAATCGGGCCACTCAATATGTCCTCCCGTGGATGTCATACGAGGCCACTAAGTGACACATAGCCAACAATATAATTTCCCAGGACGTCAAGTGGTAAAATTGTAGTCAAATTTTAAAATTTTTAATGCCGAGCAATTTTTAATCTATGTGGTGTGATGCTGCGAATATCACACCAAAGTTATAGAGGACTTAAGATTTAATCATTTATTTCTGATAATTAAAGAGCTAATGATTACCAGGAGTATTCCAAGTTAGAAACAATTTATAAGGTATCTTTAATTAACAAGGTAGGTAGTTGGGGATCGTTGAGCCTTACAAATGGCCGTCGCTCACAGCAACGTGACGTCTGGTCCAAATTAGACTGGCCTGCGATCGTGCGGGTCGGACTCGGGGTCAGCAAACTTCTGCACCCTGTACTGGGATAGGCTGGTCTTGGTATAACTACTATATCTATCCGACGAGTTCCAACATAAAGTTGTACTGTATTTAAAATTTCTATAAGATTCGGAGGTATAAATCTAAAAAATGTTTTATTTTCCTTCGCTCCAAAACTGGAATTCCTGACGTGGGACGCAAAGCTGCCGAGCTCAAATGGGACTGGGCGGGTCACGTCTGCCGAATGCACCATGAGCGCTGGGCCTTTGTAGCTACCAAGTGGCATTCACATGGTGGCTACAGAAACAGAGGAAGACCACGAACAAGATGAAGCGACGATCTGAGGGCATTCAGAAAGAACTGGTCGGAGGTTGCGCAAGATAGACAGAAATGGAAGGGGATGGGGTGACCTTTGCCCAGCAGTGGGACAATACGGGGTTAGCAAAAAAAATCCTTTGCCAACCCTACTAAAATAGGTAACAATTCCGACCGCTCTTTAGCAAGCTTTGCTTCTCTTACGATTTACTCATGTGACACGGCGACATCAAAAGCGTGTGAGAAATGGATTTTTTGTAAAAAATACTTCTTTGTATAATTTTACTGTCAGGGCTACACAAGGTTAGGTCTAACTTATAATTATTTGCGTATAACACGTAAATATTATAACTTAGCCTTGCGTGTGTCCTCACCGAGTGATACGTTCATTAACCCGTATTTAATGTGACAGGTGGTTTGTTTAGCAGTCATCGCGTTCGTGAATACAGAGCAGTGTTACCGGTGTGTGTTGCTTTGATTTAACTTAGACTTCCGCGTGTCAAGTGTTGTGAGTTAGTAGATTTTGCTTGTTGATTTAGAAGTCTTATGAACTATTTTTTTTACACAATATAAAGACGTGCAGTATAAAAACTTGTTTATATTCTGTAAATATGTTATTAAGTAGACAATTTACAGTAGGTGTTCAACAATTTATTCTATTTATAATTAAGACCTAAATTTGTCTTAGTTTCAAATAAATTTTTAACGTCAATAAGTGTAGCATGTCATCCTAAATTGAATAAAGAATTTTGAATTTTAAAAAGTTGATAAGTAGTTACGCTAAAAAATACAGATCTAAGAGTTAGAATGATAAACATTGTGATTCTATACTTAAAATAGAAAACCACCTTTCATACAAGAGCGTGACACCCCGACGCGCAAACTTAAAAAAATGTTACAGTTAATTACGAAGGTTTGGCAGTGATCTAATGACCAGCCACCTGACACAAATTCTCTTTAAGTATGCTGTGTTTGCCCTTTCAGATTTGAGTTGCCTTTACGACATACGATGTTGACTTAAGATATTGCCTTAATCTAGGACGGGAACCACGTGTATAATTATGTACGTCATTTACGATATTATGTGATAATTCGTTTAAGTAGTGTTCAAAAACATAAATATAATTTTCCACAACGGACTTTCAAAATCCACTCATTTACAATCACGCATTTATAACTAGAAGACATAATCTGCATGTAAGCAAATTGTGCATGTAACTGTGAGCTGGGGCAGGGTGGGGGCGGTCGGGCGGTCATACAGGACGGTGGAAATAGACTCAATGCGATTACACACAATATGGCTGTATGTATGCCAGAATGATATTGCTGCTAACAATTGAGTCCTATTTACAGCTAGTCGAATCAGATCAAATGTTAATACTCTTCCCGTTTCCCTTCTATGTTTATTGTTTTAATTTTATAAACTTCGAAGCGGTTTGCTATAACTACTTTCAAACGTAACAACCTAAAACGCACATACCTTTTTTATCTCTCAGACAACAGTCACACACACTGTGTGTGTGTGTGCACACAGTCACAGTCGCCCAGTGCTCACGGACCTTTGCAACAAGGTCCGAAACGTCTGGTAAATAAAAAAGGTATGTGCACGTTTAATACCTGTCGTTTAATATATATTTATATACTTAGATTTCGTATAAGCCCTAAGATACCGTGCTACGGCGGTCGGTCGTAGAGACGTTGCTATGTCGAAGCTGAAGTTGGTAACTATTCGTGCAACTACGGTTTTGGCAAACATCTGATCAAGGCATGCAGAACTACATATTCGTTCATTTCGAGTGTGTTATTGCTAACACTGGTTCGAGTGTGTTATTGCTAATTTTGGCCTTTATACAAATCGCCTATAGGCATCTGACATGATTTTTACGATCGCTTACCGCCATCTAGTGGTATGTAGTCGCATACACACTAGTGAACTTTACTGTCCACCTATGTGTATATGAAAATTCTTTAGTTATAGACAGAGAAAACTGTAGACTCTGTTATATATTTCGTTTCACTCATACAATAAAGAGAAACGGGACAGAGTGCTGATATATTTTCACTTTCTCAGTGTACCCAGTTTCACAAGGCCCTATAAGTCGTTTTGATGAGATGAGCCGTGAAATTGTATCGAAATATTCTAAATATTAATTTGTACCTCAAACCTCGAAAGTGGCCTGTAGTGGTATCAACTATGAAACACATAAAATATAGAACATTATTGGAACAGAGTCTATGCAAGAGTACCGCAAGCGTTAGACAGTGAATTTAAACGGAGCGCATGGCGCACATAATGTCTAATTTACACGGGCCGTTATCTGAACACAGCTGAGTGGTCCGGAACTAACTGGGCGTGGGTGAACAACGCAGTTTTGGAATTAAATATGAATAGCTTGGTTCATTGGTAAACTGTTAAGTTTTGTATTGGGTAAATTTTTGTCTATATAGGTTTTGTATCAGGTGAGTATTGGCAAAAACTGAAATAGTATCGTTGAGTTAGTATCCCATAACACAAGTCTCGAACTTACTTTGGGGCTAGCTCAATCTGTGTGATTTGTCCTAATATATTTATATTTATTTATATTAAATATGTAAATTTTGTTTAAATTTAACAGTGTAAACACTTTATATTTATATATTTCTTTATTATTGCGTGTGGTTTTGCTAACACTAGTGTCAGATTTATTCAAAATCAAAATCAAATCATTTATTCAGAAATTAGGCCTTCATAGGCACTATTTCACGTTATATTCGCTCTTCGCTTCGCTCCCGTGGAACATGTAGTTTTTCCCGTGTTTCGCAGATTACCCGCTACAAACATACAAACTCACAAACGCTTTCTTTATAATTATAGTTTAGATTAAATAATATTTACCAAGCGAATTTATTTGAAGCTAGTAGCTTCAAATCGCTCAAGGCATCTGACGATCGACGACGATCTTTAGTGGCAAGTAGTCGAATAAACACTAATGAGAAACAAGTGTACAGGTTTCCTCATGACATTTTCCTTTACGAGACACAAGTAAACCCTATAAAAATTACTATACATGAGTCAGATTGGTATACAAACTCATGTGCCACGAGTAGGTTTTAAACATTTTGATGGTCATGCGATCTTAGTGAAGAATCTCTAGTAATATTGACTGCGACTAACGGAAGTTAATTTTCTTACATAAATCCAATATCAAAGTCTCTAATAGGGTTCCGAACAAATCGTTAGCTCGTTCAAGCAAACACCAAACACTATAATCTAAACAACGCATCCGGAAACACACGGGTAATTAATTTGCTTACCACGGCCATCAATTATTCGTTTAGCGCCGGCCATTGTAATTTATGAGAGCTCTCTGGGCCTATTAATCCAGCTTGTAAGATAAATATATGGTAAAATTCTAACCTTTTTGGTGACGGTAAACTTGAGATGTGTAAAAATTTAATTTTGATCGCAATTGTGGTTCAGGAAACAAGAAAATAAAATTGTTGATTGTTACCTATACAGAATAGTAATAACACGACTGTTTAAATTGTAAACAGTTAACAATATACGTCCACATCCTTATATTTAATTCTATCTCTGCCTAACGACAGTGCAGAGAAACTATTTTTGCATGTAATATGGAATGGATAGTAGTTTTATTGGCATATAATCCAAATCAATCTATCGCTTACACGGAACTTCCATTGCCGATTCAGCTAGATGAAGCCTCATTATTGGTACAGTATACCGCAAGATTCGTTGACTTCACTTTTATCTTTATGCTATGGTGATAGATGCATATTTAGTAATGTATCTGTTGATGTGTGGTTGGCTGTACTCGCCGAGCGAGGAAACAGGGAGGTTTCACTCAATCTGTCAATTAGTGCGAGTGAGTACATGAAACGCTTCCACCATAGAAGTGGTTGTAATTTTTTTACTATTGTTCTCTTTCTATTGTGTTCTATCTTACTCGTGTACATCAAAACGAAGTAAAGTGATGACAGTTTAATATTACATAATTATATGATGATTGCGAGACGATCAGTTATTTATGATATTGCATGTCATACAAACGATATCTACCTACCTATTGATACCTACTGATTTCATGTAATATTGTTTACTAATATTTGGGTTACTAGTAAAGAGTAAACTTTTGTTAAAACTAATTTGTAAATAACACGAAAAACTTTCATGTTAAAACATTGATTGATAAGACATTCGAGAAATACGATCTTAGCAATTTTGATACAACTACAATTAGTTGTTTATTTATGTCTTAAAACTTGTGGTTCAATAACCACAAGTTTTAAGACATAAATAAATTTAAAAAAAATGTATGAAATAGTAAAGTATCTTTTAAAAGAAAACCATAGACTAATACTCTTCCGTCAGACGTAGAGCTGCTCATAAAAAGTACACAAAGACAAAAATCAAAGACCCTCTTTTGTTTAAAGTCGCGTACGCGCCCGGAATACAGTAGTGGGCCTGGGCCCCTCTCGGGGATTAATTCGGAAAAAAGGGACTCATTATGAAGAGGAGGCTGTCGTGGTGATGTTACTTTAGCGTCCATTTAAAAGCAACTTTTATTAGAATTGCAGCCTTACTTTCAAGGTCTTTAATATTGACATAATATAAAATAATTTCTTTAGAACTTCTGTCTGTCTATATGACAAAAACACAAGAAATAGAAACAGACAGAATGGATCTCTTCCATTTTACTTTAGCTGGATTTCAATTGATTTAATCTATACATTGTTATTAATCCAATATACATGACAATATTATTCCTATTACTTTTATCCAAAAAAATATATCACCAATCATTATTAACACGAGTATAGACTTGAAATGGAAAGCGACAAATTGCAAGAAAAGTAGCGACATATACACAATACAATAATTCCGACGATTGCCCCACATGTAACATCAAACGAATACATCAAATGAAACTTGTCAAGCGTGAGCGGGAATCATTCATGGTTCAGTATAAAATGGAATATATTTTCCTCTTTCATATAATGCCACCTCCACAAGACACATGCCAACGCGAATGTGTGAATATTGCGCAGTAAGTGTGAGTGGTATTATTTGTCTCAACGAAAAACCAGCAATGTAAATCGAATCCTCCAAAGTTTGTGCATACTGTTCGACTACATTGTGGAGCCGGCATTATAGCGAATTACAATTTTCACATTTTCACAACAAAAAAGATTAAAAATTAAAAACTTATATATCTAGATTTTTTCTGACACTGTGAAATCAAATAATATTTAATACCCATTAGTATTTAATAATAATAATAATAATAAAAATTCACTATGTTAATGTTGTAAGAGTTAAGTAAATTTTTGATTTTATTTTAGTTTTAAATCAACATCGATTCCAATGTTCGTTAAAACCATAACTCGTTTGTAACACTAGATGTTGCCTGGGGCTTCACTTTTGTGGGAATTTTAAGATAAAAAATAGCCTATAGCAATCTTGGATAATGTACCTTTCAATGATGAAATAATTTTTGAAATCGGTTCGGTAGTTTCGGAGATTACCCGCCTCAAACATACAAACTCATAAACTCACGAAATCACGTAGTGACAAACCCACAAACGCTCTTCATAACAATAGTATAGATTGCAAATTTGATTTTGTTATAATGTGTTACAAATAAATTATATATTTTTCTACTCTACCTGAATATATTTAAAAGTATTCTAACACTTTAGAAGCAAAAAAAATATATTAAGTATAGAAAAGAATCGTTTGGTGGCTATGAATCATTTTTATATCGCAAGATGTAATTTACGTTAAACTAGTGGGCCGTCCCGGCTTCGCTCGGGTGAAAACATAATAAATTATACCCCAAACTAGCTTCCTAAGGTGTCATTCTTTCAATTGGTGAAAACCGTATGAAAATCCGTTCAATAGCTTTTGAGTTTATCGCGAATAGACAGACGCGAGGACTTTGTTTTATAACATGTAAGGATTATGCCTTATTATAAAAAAAATACATTAAAAATTACAATACATTATTTCTGAATGGGCCATTGCCATTACTATTAATCATATGGAACCCCAAAAAATACATAAAAGACGACAGTTTCTAATATTATACAGGAATGCCATATATATCGCGGGCGGAGGTGAAGTTTATTTTCAATTCCGACAACAATGCGCTGTTTTTCTCACAAACTACCCACTTAAATATAATGCGGGTGATACCGCGTCGGCGATAGGGTGTTTTTATTCTTACGATTGGGTTTTATGTTAGAGGCATTAGCGGATTTTATACGCTTTCGAATGAAATTACATATATTTTTACGGCTCCGGGTTGACATAAACAAAGCCATACCAATTGGTATCTTAAACTGTAGTTAATGTTAATTTAAACATAACTTTGTTTGAAGTGTTTATGATAGAATTTCTGGCTGTAATTTTACGAACTACTGGCTAACCACAATCCTATTTGAGAATATTTTAATTGACCAACAACTGTCTAGAAAATCTGTCTAGAATTTTTTTATGCATTATTCGATATTCATACGACGCACACGGGTGGATATTCTAGGCACACGCTAAATCTGGGGCGTTACCATGAACCTTAAAATACGTAGCATCTTTGTTCTCTCTTTTTTACACGATGGGTACACGAAATGGGAAAAGAGACAGCATATGGGAGGTGAAATTCATGACTGTTTGATCGCGGCGTGTAGCGTTTCATTAGTGTCGCATTTTTTTTTAAATAAAGAATCATTTTTAATAAAAAAATTATATTATTTTTTTTATTTTAAACATAAATTTAACATTGTACCAGTACTTATTTATAAAATAGGATAATTAAATTGATTACTGTGTATGGTAAAATTTAATAAACACTAATGATAGCCCACGGCGGCGTTCAAAATGCTCGTGAAATTCAGCCATGGGCGCTAGTAACGCGCTAAGTGTTTGGCCACAGATGTAAAAGGTCAGCCATGGCTTGTAGTAACCAAACCTCTTATGATTTGCGCCACATCCCCCAAGTCCCCGATGGAAGTATTTTATTTAGAAATATTGTTTCGGGACAGACGTGACACTTCTATAGACATTCGCTGAAGATAGCTCAGGTATTGAGTCGAGAGCCGTGCCATTCGGGTACGCCCCTCGCATTCTTTCAGATGGCAATGTTCTGATATCCCGCTATTAATCATTGCGTGTTTTCAGAGTGGTGAATACGTTTTCCTTTTATTTTTTGTGAAAAGGTATACTCACTTTGATAAATAAGACCTTTATGTGATGGTAATGGTGGCCAATTTTTAATAAATTTCATAGGTTTACTCACGTCAAGTGTTTTTGGTTGTCTTTTTAGCTAGGCAACACGATTAACTGGTCATTCAGTACCGATTTTAATAATACAGTATATTTTTTAATGTGTCCACAAAATTGACAAAATAAAATTACATTTTTATGCCCTGTTATAGGCACAGGAATGGTACCAAGTATACTTAGTTAATTTATTTAGAATAATAAGTTCTGTTTTATGGAAAGACATTTATGTAAAATTTGAACATGGTACTGCATATTATCTACATAATTGCAGCTGCAACACAAAATCAGCTCCGAGCTGCAACCTGGGAGCAAGATTCATCCAATATATTATTTTACCATCCTCCCCTTGAGATCTAAATTTATTCTAAACCATGAAACTAAATACGGCAATATCCTACCCTGTTGCTTTCAGGTTAGTATACCCGATACTGCGGTGCATTCGTAGCCGGATTACTTGCTTCATTAGAGCCACGTACTTCCTCTGGATAATAGAGCCTCCTTATAGTTTACTAGTAGCCCGTCCCAGCTTCGCTCAAGTAAAACCATAATAAAACTTTCACAGAAATCACCGTAAATATAATCAGATTTAATTCAAAATAATTAAAGTTCAGGATTCAAACCATCAATAGTAACAACGTGAATTTAATATTGTTTACCGCTGTCTACTTTAGTTGACGAAATTTTGGATGGGATTATTCGTTATTTCTTTTCACCCTCATTTAACTATCCTAAAGGTCAATTTTTAAAAAATCCTGAAACACGCGTTTCATTATTTCTGTTGCATAGCATTTATGCCAATTTTCAAGTAGATCAGTAAAGATTTTCGTTATTTTTCATAAAAACTTTACCCTCAATTTTTACCCCATTAGGGTCGACTTTTGAAAAATTCGTTTCTTATCTGAGCAGTACATAATAACCTAAAGCTACTGATCAAATTTCGCGTTTATAGCTTCTATGGTTTAGGCTGGGCGTTGATTAGTAAAAAACGCTTGTTCTTTTATATATATAAATTCTTCCATTAAAATCCTAAATAAAAGCTTGTAAATATTTTTACAAGCTTTTATTTAGTTTCATCTGTCCCGTTGTCTGTAATAAAACCTTGCAAGTTAGATTTCTCCTACATCCAGTTGTCCTTTGTACCGAAGGGTGAAAGTAGAACGATTGGTAAAAGCACATATACTATTTGGGATAAAATACCGTTTGTAAAATTTGACCGATTGGGAAAGTAGACGGATAGTTCCGGAGTTGAAACTTCGCACGTCACTTCGGTTTCCATGGCAATACGTTATATGATAAGCATGACCAGATAGTACATCCACCATCGACTTCCAATGAGGGAACTCCTCAACGGTTTACATTACGGACATCGGCTTTTTGTCAGGCGTTAAATGCCCCAAAAAAAACTTGTTTTCATTCGTCTTCGCATGTTCCCGGCTTCGTTCGGGGCTGTGGTGTAGCGAAGTCCAGTGTAGGCGTAAATAATAAACTTTAAAAATTTGATGGTTGGAAAATTTAAGTGAACGCAAGATTCATACATATACTGTACGTACAGTCTATTTCTTATTATATTAATTTTAATTTGAACTTATTTTCGTTGTTCAATAGAGATATTATACAAACACACATATTATACATATATATATATATATATATATATATATATATATATATATATATATATAGGTATATATATTTTCCTTTCATCAGCACTTGATCACAATCATAATATGTTTCAGCATACCTTTTGACCATGTACTTTATTGTGTACTTACATTATATTACTGATAAAAAATTATACATAAATTTATATTTAAAAAATGGTAAGCCCTTCTGGCATAATAGGGACCAACACTGTTTGAATGAGTTTCTTTCGGCATTTCTTCTCAGCAGTGGTCGTTCCGAAATGCTAGTAGTTTGTAGCTTTGGTAAACATCATTTAATTTAGAATATGACGTGAAAAAGTGCCTGTGAAGGCCTAATTTCTGAATAAATGATTTGATTTCATTGATATAAGTACTGCCAACGTATTACAACTGTTTTAAGCTCAAGGAAGGTAATTTATTGTCATGAATCTTGGCATCTATTTCGGGTACAAATTTAAGCAATTTTGGATGCTCTAGTAAACTACTCAAGGCAGAGTGGCAGACGATGAAATTTCAACGCTGTCGACTGCGAAAGATTAGATTTATGCGTTCGTCATTACGGCAATTTGCATTCGAGAATGATGATGTATTTATATATGTAAATCTTTAATGAAAATTCTATAGCTCGTTTGGAAACAACAAGGGTCTTTGGTCTTGCTCGTTACTGTAATGTTTCCGAAATGTTTTTGCTTTGTTAAGTAAAACAATGGTATCATAATTTAAAATGAGAGAAATTCACGTGTGATTATAGTTGGAGAAATCTAATATAGTTTCAGTCTAGTAGTAGACCTTTTTCAAGGCGAGTGCGACTCCGTCCGCGCCGCGATCTATCGATATCGATAATCCGCGATGCATCGATAATCACACAATATGAGTGACCTCCATTTTCATAATGGTGCCATTACTAAGAGTCTAAAGTAGTTCAAACAGCATCCTGACAACAGATTCTTCCCGCATTAAGTCCGTACAATGTAAAAAGCAATAAATAATAAAGACAAAGACAAGATTATTTATTTGCAAAAACATGAGTTTACATTTTTTTACAATGTGGTGTTAAAAGAAAAACTTAATCCTACATGTTTCACCGTCCACGGGTATGCAAATTTAAATGCAGAGCATGCTATCATCCCACAAAACAAAATCGAATAAATAAGTAACTAAATTAACTAATTTTTAGATAAAAAATTAGTTTCTAATCTATCATTTAAAAAAATCGTTCAAATTATAATAACATTTATCAATCAGCAAGGACCTGAGGTGCTTTTTAAATAAATTCAAATTCTGATATTTTTTGTGGAATTTTGTTATAAATTTTAGGTGCCATACATACAATAATGCCGTTTTAGAAGGGTGTAAACATAGCCAATAATTATCCCGATGATTTCTTAACACAACATCACAAAGTCGTGGGTATAAATTATTTTTTATTTCAATTTGAATTTTAACTTTGCCCCATCTAAATAAAGTTTGAAGAGAAATACATAAATAACAATCCAGCGGTCTGTCTGTCCTTATGTACGCATAGACCTTTTAAACTACACAACAGATTTTGATGTGGGTTAATTACTAGATATAGTGATTCAAGAGGAATGTTTATATGCTCTAATATTGTTTCCGTGCAAAACCGGCGTGACTCGCTAGTGATAAATAAAGTTTGCATATAAAATTAACAACCTTCAAACGATGGATAGTTCAAAGAGCTATCCATAGACAGACTTCAATACTTCACCGATATCGAAGCATTTTCAACGCCAGAACATAATCTCGACGCAGACAAATTAATTACCTTTGAAATCCCGAGGGGGTAATTTGCTGGATTCTCCCCTCTCGGAACACAACACCTCAGCAACGATTAGCGTAACAGGGGCAGTCGTAGGTTTTGTCATGATAGTTGCGAACAATTGTATTTTCAATATCATTCCATGAATGACATTCAAAATTAAAAAATACAAAAAATAAATTCAATATTAAAAAAAAATAAAAAATGATCTGCTATATTGGTTTTCTAGTTAAGCACTATGGTTATCCTGAAAGCACACCACTACATCATAATAACGAATTTAGCCGCTGAGTGTATCATCTGATTGCTAATTATTAAATAGCTAATTACAATCCTTTTAATATTATAAATGCGAAAATTTGTTAGGTAATGTTTGTTACACTTTCACGCAAAATCTACTGGGCCGATTGTTATGAAATTTTGTACACAGGTAGAACCTGGAATAACGTAGAGGGTACTTTCTATCCCGACTACCGAATACGAAACGGGAGCGAAGCCCCGGGGCGCAGCTAGTATTAATATAAACTCCTGTACCTTAGCAAGTAAAGTTTTAACAGTACCTAGCTACTTGAGACATTAACTGTCCCACAAGGCGTTTGGATCCGGGCCTTATTTACAATGCTGCGAGTTGGTAATTTACTGGCACTACTGGAGACACGTGCCGGTTGTTTCGGCATACAAATTGCTATAGTATCCGCAGCCATTTTCGTTAATTGCCCACAAATTCTCTCGGGATAGTCACATCGCACGCCCGCCTGAGTGAATACAGACGGCTTGAGTGAATACTCATAATTGTGTTAGTAACAACAAATCACTGTTTAAGAAAAACATATAATTTCTTTGAAACATTTATCACATGACAAACATTAATATATATATTTTTTACGTTTTATAGACTGAAAATGGCGTGAGAAAAGCATTGTCTATTGATTAGAATGATATTCTTGATATTTGTGCTGGGCATTTTGTTCAGCCTAACATTATTAATTATCTATTGTGATGCTCATACACTTAGCATCAAAAGTTTTTATTTTATAAGTGTATCTAATAAAACAATTTACTTATGCTAATTGCACTGATATATATCAGATATATGTATATCAGATTTGGAGCTATGGAAAATTATCAATAAATTTGTAACAGACTGATTCGCGTCTCGTTCCGCACCGTCAATTCGCGCGAATACTACGCAAAATCATAATTAATTCCCGTTTCAAGGTATAATGATGTTAATGATAGCCTTTATTAACAATCTTTTATAAACAATAATATATTATTTACATATACCAAAGTATACGTAAGATTTATTGTATGAATATCAATGAATGATAAATCATTTAATAGACACCGATTGATTGATTGCGCCTTGCGTTCCCGTACAGGCTTTCCCAATTGATCTCCTGAGTACCAATATAAGGTACTGATGTAATATTTAAGAGAAGTTTCCTCGTTACAATGGAAAAATATCAATTATTTAATTTTCGGCCACTCTTATGTCCATCATCTTGTACTCATTCACGCGGCCCGGGGCGTTAGATTTCGCGGGAGGCCCACAAATGATTCCCGCGGGATCCCGGACATAATTACAGTAATTCATCCCGTGCTCGGCCGTCCGGGATTAGGGCAAGGTCCACGATTTATTATTTAATAGCGGCATGATTAAAAAACTTCAGCCCGTGTTTTACGCTGACCGCCCTTTATTTGGTCCAATCAATCTTTTGCACCTATGTTTTTGTCCGAATTGTATGTACTTAGTACATCGTGATCTACATATTTTTTGTTTCCTTTGCAATACGCAAAGGAAATTTTGTATAGGGTTCTCGACTTGTTATATTTATCAAACATGTAAATTGCCAACATTAAGTCTTCACTTAAATTTTCTATTATATCAAATGTATAAATTATTACCATTTAAGTTAGTTCTTGTTTATTATTTTTTGTGTAACCAAATCACAAAAGAACAATTACAAAAATAATTACTTATAAAAATTCACGCGGACGAAGACGCGAGCAAAATAAATTCATAATAATAATAAAAAATCTTAACAAAACCAAAAACAATAAATGCTCTGAAGAAACAGCAATCTGATTCCTCATTTCATTATAAAAATCTAAACGGGACGACCATTAAAATGTGTTTACGATCCATCGGCTAATTATTTTTACGACGAACGTAAACACGATCTAGATTGTACGCAATGGATGCTTGTCATAAAAAATATGACGTCATTAATGTAATTTTACATTTCTCTTTAAAACATTCTAACAGCGGGGAGGCGAGAGTTCACGACTCTATTTTATATTTACGATAAGTTGAGTAATTAAACTTGTTTCGTAGACAATTATTCTTTACAGTCGTTATTTAGTTATGTATTTTTTGGTGACGGTTTTGTTTTTTAAGTGATGTTATTCGTGTTTGTGAGATGTAAAAAGAAAAGGAAAAAATTTCGTACTTATCGCAGCATGACTGTTCGCTTTCAGTCAAAATCGTTTGAGACATCCACCTGAAACAAACAGAAAATCAATCAATTACAAACTAAACGTTCATTCAAAAATTTGATGGTTGAAGATTCTGCTTTAATGTTGACTTGCAAGATTCCACTTAAACAAACATGAATTCACTCATACATACATTACAAGTTAAAAGCTTGTTAAAATGACGTATAAAGTAATTAAATAAAAATATAGCCCACATATAGAGGGAGCTTGTCGTTTTTAAAATACCCACAAGCCTAGTAGATATTCAAGTGTTACACAAAAATACAATTTTTAAAAGTATAATAGGAGGATCAAAGCTATCTAACAGTTAACTTCTTACTTTTTTAACTGTCAGACTTCTCAATTTTTAACCCCCCGACGTAAAAAGAGGGGTGTTACAAGTTTAACGTGTATCTGTGGGTGTCATGTTCACAAACGGCTGAACCAATTTTCGTTTAGCTATTTTTTTGTGTCATAGACAAATTTAACCCGAGTGTTCTTAGCCATGTCTCATGAAAATCGGTTCAGCCTTTCAAAAGTTGTAGCGAAATGAATATTGAAAAGTCGGGGTTTTTTGTAATTTAGCAAAAAAAATTAAAATTTAGTCATCGACATTTTTTTTATTAATTTACAAAGTAAACATTAACTAAAATGATTTTCTCGAGACCCAACAGAAACCAACCTCTGAGTAATAGATAATTTTCAACACACATTACGATGTTGCGGAGATGATGATATCAGTACACTTTAACCAATCAGGTTATCGATTGGTTCGACGCGTCGGCCGTGTCACAAACTATTGAGATACAGAAAGTTGACAATGAACATACTGATTGAACCAAAATGTATTTTTATACTTCTTCTTGTCGATTGGACTGGCTATTATAAAGATTTCGACCAATCTGTTGCTAAGCTGTTACGCTTATGGCTCCATCGTGGGCCTCGCTGAGGTCCTTCATCGTGCAAAACGTGGATTAGTTGGGAAATGTTTTATTATACGAGTAGATAGACATTTACGCCGACTTTCCAGGGAAAGTATACTTAGTTTTATATACTTAGATATTGTTTTTATTGTTGTGAATAAATAAATAAGTAAAAATTTAATAAAACAGTTAAATCACACTAAATTATGTTTTGATCTCGATCTGTCGACGTCAAATATTGTCTAGTGCGACAGTGATAAAGAATATTTTAGCTTGAAGTATAATTAAACTTTTTATGAACAAGAGGGTAGAGTATTTACTATTTCTTTGACTTGTGCCACTACTTCTCACATATAAGGTAACCGGATCGATTCCCGGTGCAGAAATAACAATATAATTCAACCGGCCACTCCCACGCTACCTGCGGCCCTCCCTGAGGAAATCGGGGGTGCAGTGTGGAGGGGGAGAGGGAAGGAAACTTCTCAAACGATCGTAACTCACTAACTAAAAGATTTGTGGCCGCGTTTAAGAGGTCAGTTTTAAAATCACTATTACATTGTACTAGTGTAATGCAAGTGGTCTTGTAAAACTGTAATATAAATATTTATTTTGTCTTCCTTAGGAGTTGAACATTTGAAAAATAAAGTCATAAATTTATGCGTAAAAGCACATCGTGAAATTGTTAAAATAAAAAAAAAATGCACAAAAGAAAAAACAATTGGAACCGTTTTAGACGGTTAGCGGTACAGTTGGAAATCGTAAACCTCCGTACGAAAGCGATCACAGATGCCAGTAAAAATTGCTACGTGTTGGAGTAAACTTTTTTTTATTACCGAGCGAATTAGCAGGGCCCTTAAATTATTGCCACAATTCGTTCGGAAGGTTCGCAATGTTTTGTATTTCGAAAACTAAAAGATTTTTTTTTTGGCCATTCTTAAAATATTTTTAGGTAGAAATAAAAAAGGTAGTACGTAGTATTTATTTTTGTGCTGGCTGATAAGTGAAATTAAAAAGAAATTATATATTTTTGACTTTATAAGGCTGAAAAGCAAATATTAAAAAATACCATTTATAAGAACTCAAAACTTAGTATATATTTTTTTAATTCAAGTTAAATTATAGTAAGAAAGACGAAAGACTACATATTTCACACCTAAATAGGGTTTTAGGGAAGATTGTAGTAAAAGCGACCTCAGAGAAATACGTGTACACTCGTATCAAACGACCACATATAAAAGTAGTTGCATGTTTACAACATGAGCTTTGCTGCATTGAAATAAGGCTGTGTTACACGCAATACTTTTAGACGAGACGGCAGAGCTTATGTTTTTATCTTATAACACATAAAACTATACGAGAGTTTTCGGCAGTGGATATAACACAGGATTTTTCATACATTTATCCTACTTTGCAGACGTATAGGCTTGGGGAAATGACATCGGGAAAATTAATACTTGAAAAGGCGAATGTAAGTTGGATAGAAGATCAAGATGAAGAAGAAGAATATAGGAAAGTTTAGGTATAGTTAAACAGTAACAATTATTGGCCACTTGATACGATACGAATACTTATATAAAATTATTCTCAAAGGAAAAATGATGTAGAACCAAACAAACCAAGGAAGAGTGTTACGAGCTAATTGAATTGAATATTGAGATCGTGTCATATTGAGATCTGAAATGTATAGACGAGGAGAGAGAGAGAGAGAGAGAAGAGCTCTTAGAAGAAGCATATTTATTCACGTATAACACTAATTTTCTTTTTTTAATTTATACATTCTATTCAGCATCAAGGTAAGGCAATGGCAATGTTTATTGTAAATGCATCACAAAAGATAAATCATATTTCTTATTTGTAATAATATATTAAATAAAAATATGTTTGAATAAAAAAACGTAAGTTTTTTTTCACATTCGCCATCAAAATTGATTGCAGATTTCAAGAACAAATTTTGCTAATTTTGTTACAAATCAAACTAAATCTGGCTCAATAGTCAAGCGAAATAACTCGAGGGTTCTCAGTCTCCAGCTAAAAAAGGCAAAATAAAAAAAAAAACATCTAAGAAAGTGAACAGGGGAAAGTTGACATCGCCGAGTGGGTAATACAGACAACTTTTCCCGACAACATTCTCTAAGGACATTCTCTCTGATAACCTTTTTATTTTGAGCCGGTTCTTTTTTATTATCACCGCCGTGCGTCCTTACTTAAAGTCTTAGTACTGTAGTAAAAAAAACTTTGGCCAATGAAGCAACTTGTGACATAATTCTCAAAGTTTCCGAGCCGAGTGCGTTTCGGCTCAAGGGGAGCAATCGATAGATCATAATAAATCCGAGGGCCTATTTAGCCACCTGAAAAAGTACTATAAATAATGGTCAAAGTTTTTTACGAGAGGCGAGTTTTAATGAGATATCGAGAGCTTATTATGGCCCACGATACGAGTTGGTGAGAGCATAAACGTGTTTTTGTTCTTAAAAACTCAACTGTTTGTCTGTTAACTTATAAAAGGTCGGTTGTAAAAAATTAATAAAAAAAGAATAATATTCAAATTCAATTTTGTGCAAAAATATTGGAAATGCCGTAAGCTCATTATATAAAAATAAAAAAGTAACGAAATAGAATATTTCGATAGTCTGGGAATTCCGGTACGAGTATCATAAATACGAAATTTTATGAAAATAGTGGTATGTTGATCATTATTTTAGACACGGTTTCTTATATAAGGATAGTATTTCTCCATTTAATATTGTTTTTAGGGTAAAACCGGAACAAAGTATCATATAGGTGTGAAGATACGTTTACTCAGCGATGCTTAGAGGTAACAAGCTTAAATGCATATCAAATACTCGAGGTCAATAGTTTTTTATTGGTGAAAACCGTCCAAATTTCCGCCCGATAATTTTTGGGTTTATCGCGTACATAGATATAGGAGATGTAGTTATAACAAAATTTTGTAACACGCTGTGTGGGAGTAACTTATAGTAGGCAGAAATAGCACCCCTCGACTCACAGGCTGCCTGTACAGCGGTTATTGTACGGCTGCCCCTAAATTACGGTGTTTAAGTGGACTTTGCAGAATTTATTTCATTACACCCATTGTCGTACACTTACAGACCTGCTTCGTGTTTATTACGTACTTTTATCAATGCGCAAATAGAAAAATGTGTATTTGTTCTGAAATATAGTATCGTTGAGTTAGTGTCCCATAACACAAGTCTCGAACTTACTTTCGGACTAGCTCAATCTGTGGGATCTGTCCTAATATATTTATTTATGTGTTCGTTGGACTGGACAAAGCTTATTTTACATGGTAATAACATATTTTAATGTTAAATCTAATAAATTGCTAATTGTGTTTCACCGTGATTTTTTTGGAAAAAGAATATGATTTCCCAAAAGGTTTTTATAATATTATTATGACAAAAAAATAGTCTTCTTCAGATAAATTATTTTGAAATAAACGTTAGCCACTGCCAATATATTAAATACTTAGTAAGTAAATAGCATATAATAGTTGTAGTGTAGTGATTAGACATTGTGCTGGCTTGCTGCCGTCAAGAATGATATAAAATCCGATTGGGATGCTGAAAATCATGCGAAGTGGAGAAGAAGGAGGACTCTGGGCTCCGAAGCATAACAGAGCTGCAAGGAACCAGAAAAATGTTGAAATAGAGAGAGGTATATGCGCTATTTTATTACGCCCGTAGCGTTTTACGCAAAAACAAAAAACAAAATATTGAAAAGCATTAATCCATCATGAATGCATTATCAACAGAATAAACAGGAAATTGCCATTTCAAAGAATATACAGCTAATAATTCAAAAGAGGGACGGGTATTAGAACGGACGGACGGACACCTTGGCAGTAAACAAAGTGATGTCGTCACGAGACACCTGAGCCTTTCACAGAAAAAAAAAATAAACGATAGGGGAAATATGCAAAGCGTGAACGGTCTTTCAGTGGAGTGTTCGAAATATTTTCAGAAGCGGCAAACTCAAGTAGTAGTACTGGTGTGACGTCTGTCTGTGTGATGTTGATGACCGTGCGAAGTGGAGACGAAAAAGTAGAAGAGCGAACCCTGGGCTCCGACGCTCAACAGCTGAGGTAACAGACACCACATAAGTGGGAGAAATGAGGTGGTTAGGTGGAGTGGTTAAGATTATTTACCTGTGATAAAAAAGGTGTGATGTTCGAATTCTACTCGGTTCGTAGCATCTGAGTTTGTATATCAATCTGACTTATCCAACCATAAGTACACTAGGTGGTAGTGGGACTACTTGCCACTAGAACGTGCGTGCTAGTATTCGTAAAAGTCATGGCAGATGCCTTTAGGCGACTTGAATAAAATCTGTGCATCATCAGTGCTAGAAAATTAGAAAAAATAATAAAAAATTAAACGAATTCATATTTTTTTTCATTGCATGTGGCTATAAAAAGCACTTTTATGCCGCGACATTTTTCATATATTTCATTACGTGACCGAAACAATTCTTTTCAGTCCGCGGAACCCAAAAAAGAAAAAGTAACAGAACATTAGCTAAACAAAAGGCCATCCAGAGGCTCATAACTCGGGGCGCATTGTCCTTTGTCACCGTGACGTCGGCGAATCCAGCGCAGACGTCTGCACCTATATTATTTACGAGGACAGCTCCATACCTATATATGGGAAAACGCCAGAGGGCATTTTCAAAACGCCATTCAACCAACTATTTTTCATCTTCAATCTCTCTTATCTGGAATTATGTTTTATTAAAAACTTGAAATCAAAATCAAAATCAAATCATTTATTCAGAAATTAGGCCTTCACAGGCACTTTTTCACGTCATATTCTAAATTAAATTATGTTTACCAAAGCTACAAACTACTAGCATTTCGGAACGACCACTGCTGAGAAGAAATGCCGAAAGAAACTCATTCAAACAGTATTGGTCCCTATTATGCCAGAAGGGCTTACCATTTTTTAAATATAAATTTATGTATAATTTTTTATCAGTAATATAAGTACACAATAAAGTACATGGTCAAAAGGTATACTGAAACATATTATGATTGTGATCAAGTGCTGATGAAAGGAAAATATATATACTTATATATATAAGCTCAACCACAATAGAGGGAACCTCCCGACCCGATCCACGACGCCGCTACCGGTTTGACCATTTGAATGTGCAAGACATACTCGATCTCCATAATCTAACATAATAGATACCTATGTTTACTTGAGCGATGGGAGAATAAAAGTGAGAAGACAAAAAGTTCAATCGCGTTGACATCTGAGCTCGACGATAGTGTGTAGCACAAGACAGCATAACTAAAGGCGCAGCACTTCACATGTTTTTCTGAAAAAGTTTATTAGAAAGTAATTTCGTACATTTTCGGGGAGGGTGCGACGTGTGCCGATTACACTATGCCCCAGACATATTTTCGGGATGAAATCGGACGTTTCTCAAACAGTCCTGTTAGAACTGAGCATCGGCTCACCCTGGACGGTATGACGTCATTTGGTGCGAACGTAATTACATGCTTTCCACCTGGACCCTCAGTGATGCTACATAATTGAAACGTTTTTCTAAAATTTCGCGTTGCTAACATAACGAATTATGCAACCGCATGGAATTGAAGTCAAATCTAAACAATTATATAAACGTGATACAATGAATACAGTTGGTATAATGTTCAGTATTTTGAAAATGCAACCCATGTTGCTCTCATTTAGTACCCGGTTGCATACGCGGCTGTAACTCCTTGAAACCTGGGGTCTGCACAACAGTCACTAATAACCATGATCACTCGTCTTCTTCTTTTCGAATCTAAATAACAAAATATATTAATTCAGAGAAACTTAGCTTGATTGCAAAGAATAATAAGCAAAAATTTGTTATAGTGTTTACTTTATGGTTTGTTGTGTTATGGAAATGATCTTTCCAATGGCGAGTCTATTAATCTCAGTCCATTCAAGTCAATACACAAACATGTCAACAAGCTTCGCCCCCAGATGGATTCGCGCTACGATTGACTGTTCTCAGTCGTTCGGGGCGTGAATCTATCTAGAGCTTTTTTATAATATTCCATACCTTCTATTTCCCTTTCGCGTGTAAGGGCAGAATGTTTGTGAATCACAGCACGTCCCCTGTTTATCTTGCTTTTACGACTGTGACCTCAAGCCGGTGGCGAGCCAGGAGTGGGCGAAGCGGTTTTACGATCACGCAGGGATGGGCAAACAGAGCGTTTCCTGTTAAAAAACTATTTTTTTTTAAATAGTATAGTGGGATAGCCTGATTGTAAGCAAACACCGCATGGACACCAGCAACTCGATATGTGTCACCAGTGCCGTTGCCGACTTTTTGAAAAAACGATATACTTTTTTCTTGAATAACCCAATGTCGGAACTATTAGGGAACACCGCTGATGAAGATCACAAAATATGCTACATAAAAATCGTGTTTTAATTAAATTTTGATATATCAATGTGATGTCACCAAGTATTTCTGAAAAAAGGGACATCGACAAGCAAACATACGGATAATTAAGTGAGGATCACTTTTGATTTTCAAATCACTCAAGAGTGTTCATCAGTAAGGGTGCGGAACCCCTACCTTTAAATAAATAAAATAAAATAAAATAAATAAATAAATATATTAGGACAAATCACACAGATTGAGCTAGCCCCAAAGTAAGTTTGAGACTTGTGTTATGGGATACTAACTCAACGATACTATATTTTATAACAAATACTTAGATAGATAAATGTCTAAGGCCCCGGCCAATCGGAAAAAGATTATTTTCCATCATGACCCGACCGGGGATCGAACCCGGGACCTCTCGATTCAGAGGCAAGCACTTTACCATTGCGCCACCGAGGTCATCTAAACTTTGACATTTTTTATATTAATATTTAACTTTGAGGTATAGAAACCCCTTAAAAGCGTGAATGTTTTGAGTTTTATTACAAGTTATGCGAGACTTGTTTGCGCACGCTAATCAAACGAGACGCATACACATACGTCTCACGAATTCATTGTGTTTATTCACCCTTCACAGCGACCATACGAATCTTTCCGTTCCGCAAGTATATAATATTCTATGCACCCGAAACGAAAGCGTACCTGCTAACTTTTCGGGCCCAAACAAAACGCCTAATGAAACAAAGGAATATTCTTACACAGAATATAAATTTAATTAGAGAGTTTGTTTGGATTTACAAGTTCCATTATATTGCGGACCTTCTCGTTTAGGGTGGAACTACTATAAGGGACATTATTTGGGCTTAGCTTAATTCAATTTGTAGTTTAGGTGTTTTCAGTGTCCTAAAATTTTACGGTTTTTAGTATAGGATTAGGATGTTGATATGCTGTAGCGATCTCGACACAAAATGGCATAAGGATAGTCGAAGAAAAGTTGTGCGAATAAAGTTAGATGTTATTTACAATGTTAGTAGGCACATGCCTCAATTTCTAATATTCTCGGTTGCATTTGAGAATGCGTAAAAATGATTTAGTTGAAAGTTACTATTTTGTATAAATGTATAACTTTTAACATATATATATATATATATATATATATATATATATATATATATATATATATATATATATATATATATATATATATATAGTTAAAAGTTACTATTTTGTACATGACTATTGTTGCCTAACAAATAGTCTTAAAAAATGAAAATCGGCTGCGATTATACAACCCGCCGCCAATCCAAACCTATAAAAAAGTTAAGATTCTCTATACTCCGGGCATCATAGAGTCACAGCCCCAAATGTAACCAAACACATGCGAAGATGAGACAGAGAGAGAGAAACATGAAACGGACGTCAATTCCAAACCACTCCATTAACATTACCTAGACAGTCTGTTTCATTTCGCGTAATGACTACGACCCATACGGAGTTCTAGCTGAGCTGCAAATGCGACAAAGCAGCGCGACGTGGTGCGATGATAAAAGTATCATCGCACCACGAATCTATCAAGAAGAGAGCTTCCAATCTATGTTTTCGTTCGTATATTGTCTTATAGTCATAACCTCATATATAATCAATTCAACTAATCGCTAAAATTGTTTATGAGATTTCACATAATGGCCAAATTCACACTTAATTGGCAATATTCATGAAGTGGTTATAACTATTTTTTCTATCTCACACAGTAGCTGATAAAATCATGAAATAAAAGGAATAAAAGGAAGATAAAATTAACCAGTTTGCGTGTTTTTGAAAATATAGCTAGATTCTATCATGCATACTGCATGATTTGAACCTGTGACTTTTCAATTACTACTAGATCACTACCTAAATATATCGCTGTTATCTGTCATTGTAAGTATGATGCATCGCGTCACACAGCGTGCCTTCGCTCAGCGAGGACGTCGTGCCGGGTCAGCCATGAGGAATACGACTCCGGAGTATATTAACCGAACAAAGAGAATAGGCGTGTTGATGTGAATGTATTACGTTGCAATACCTTATAATGCACTCAGTTCGGATTACTTGCTTCCAAGCACCGGTAATTTTGGGCAAAATATCACTTAACAAATGTACACCGCCTTTGTGTGGACAGGACGTGTGGAAAACGGGAAATTGTTCTGGTAAAATACGCTATGATAAATATTATGTTTGGTGAAAGCATGCGGTATTTTTGGTAAAATAAATATATTTTGTGTGGTTATTTGAAAACTCAAAAGAAAGACCGAAGTGCCGGAAAATGTAGGTGAAAAAAGAAAACAGTTTAATATAGGAGGAGAAGAATGATGACCACTCGATATGACACGACGCTTATTTAACACTATTCTTGAAAGAAAAGTGAAAGAAATCATATCGAGTGTGTTATTGCTAACACTACTGGTGTCAGATATAATTCAAGTCGCCTAAAGGCATCAGACATGACTTTTACGACTACTTACCGCCATCTAGTGGCAGGTAGTCGCATGCACACTAGGGAACTAAACTGTCCACCAGTGTGCAGGTTTCCTCATGATGTTTCCCTTCACCGGAAACAAGTGGTGGTCGATGAAAACTACTATATTTGTATGAGTCAGATTGGTATACAAACTCATATGGAACGAGTAGGATACGAATCTGAGACCTTTCGATCCACAGGCGGGCGTAATAACCATTACACCATCACCGCTTCAAAACTAAAAAACTACTGCACGAATTTTCATAGGGTTATCGATAGATAGTTTAATTCTCAGGAAAGTTTAGGTGTGTTTGTTGTTTTTGTCCAAGCGAAGCCGGGACGAGCAGCTAGTATTTATAAAAATCTTTAATAAAAACCAATAATAATTAGTATCAATTAATAAAGCGAGTGCCGAAACTTGGCGGAGAGCTAATCAGAATGTGGTAACAGGTGCTTTGGGGAAACTTACCAGATATTTTTAAAATGTCAGAGTTTGGATCGCGACCCTCGTTTAATAACTTAGAAAACAATTTGCATTCCGGGACAATCTAAGTTTTATTGAAATATCACGATGACTGCCAGCAAAATGATTGCATTTAAATATAATTAGATATTACATATTTTTTTATTAATAAAGAGATGAAATAATTCAGCCGAACTGGCATGGTGTCGATAGCTCAGTGGTCAAGAGCACTGTCCCGGATAGACAGGAATTCTGGAATCGAGCGCGAATCGCTCGATACCAGAAAGCATCTGTGACATACATCTAATTAAATACATATTTCTTGTTAAAAAATTGGGGTATAAAGAGTGTTTTAATTGGGGTATAAACTACCAAAGCACATTAAAAAATTAATAAATTTGAATAAAATTGAAACGGATGTGATATTTATTATGGAGGGAAAAGATTTCTGAAGACTGTTGATACAATCACATAAACTAACATTATATTATTAAAATATTTAAAGGCTAAAAAACATTCGGAGTTAGTGGAAATATACCGAAATATCCTAATGGAAAGTGGTCACCACAGCCTAAGTACGCCAGCAATACCGCACACGTCAAATTTGGATACAAATTAATGTCCACATATAACCCGACAAATTAGAGGAGCGATTTGGGTCGGTGTGACTTTAATAAATTTCAGTGACCACGACAAACGATCGTGTAGCGTTTAGTGTTGGGCATTGTCCGGTTATATTTGGGAAATTATATTTATTGGAGACGAAATTTTTACATTTTATAAATGTCCAGACAAATTGAGAACATTATTAATTTTTTTGGGAATTTATAAGAAGAATTATGTAAAGACATGAAGAATTTAAAGTGGTCAAGCTCGCTTTTGAACCGGATATTTCCATTTTAGATTCCGGAGGTTTGTTTATTCATAGACCTATATTTGTTGTCGGTGTTATCATTTGCTTATATATATATATATATATATATATATATATATATATATAATCTTAAAATTCAATGAAAACCAATAGATATATAGTTACAGTTAAATAAGAGTTTGTAAACACATTTGTTACAGGATAATTTAATCATGTCTTCGGAGATTGTCAATGTCACAATACGATATTTAGATCTGGATTTGGTGCTGCACTCCGGCGCAAATATGTGCCGTATTAAAAAAATATAAAAAAATGTTTGAAAAACAAAAAGATAAACGCAATTGAAGTTAATACCGAGTTTTTAATAATGTGTCCAAAACTAGACATTGAAAAAATGTCCACATTCAGTCCATCTCCTGTAGCGCTCGGTTATCACTTGACGCTGTCCATTTTGTGCGCAATTATAGTTAAAATAGCGCTGTACATCTACGAATGTTAAATCGCCCAGCGTGGACCCTATGCGGTGGTGATAGCGTCGAATTTGCAATTGACTTTTGTGCTTTCGCTTGTGAATTTCCACGCTTTGTTATGATTTCGATGTAATTATTTTCAGTTTCCACAGCCAAGGTCGGCTTTTATTATGAAATGAGAGTTTTAATTTGTGAATTACTTGTGATATTTTTGTTGTAGTTAAAATATTTCAGATTATTAAATAATCTTCTGGTGCGTGCAATCGAAAGTTGTTTTTATTATATATAGCCTGTTTTAGTGGTACAAAGGGCAAAGGGCAACGGCTACTCTTTTATCTTTCATAGATTTGTGTCTTTTTTTATTTCGTACCGTTTTTTTTTTCGAGGTCTAAACCTGATGCCTACGTCCTTTGGGAACGCATTTTGAATACAAAATGGACCACAACTCGAGAGTTGTAATTTGAATTAATACCATACAAAAAACATTTCACTTATATATACCTATATCTAGTCTAATGAATAACAATTCCTAAAAAAAAGGTAAATACTATTTTGTCTCAATTGAAAATTTAAAATATTCGACATTGACAAGACGAGACAAAACATACTTTATTGAAGTATACTTTATAATTTTTACGAATAAGTATAAGTTACTATCATTATTGAACTTGAAATACTAGAGTTATTGCAACAAGATTGCTTCGAGCAACGAGCATGCTACGATCTGTAGCCACGGTGCTACGCCGTAGCACTGCTACAAAGGCGCAAAGGAAAAGTTACTTAATAAAGTGTAAGCTAGGGGTTGGTTGGGGTTTCACCAAGAATTTTTCCTCGCCACGTTCCGCATTGATGAATGGTTTGCGCTAACCCCACACCATACATCAGTGTAACATTCAAACACCGTCAATGCTACATTTAAAACGTCGTCGAACATCTCGTTAACATACAAAACGAATCGGCACCATGACCCGTCGAGACATTCAATTACGCTTGTAACACATGAGCATTAAGGGCGAAAACGGCTTGCACTTACGAGTTACGACGTTTTAAAATTTTAAACGGGTTTGTACGACAACGATAAATCTAACCATTCACTAATATACCGCATTCAAATCGGGAAGGTTCGGAAATCCGTATGCGATTCGAGATTTCGAACTCGCTTCAATAGCGGTGCGTAACATATGAGAGCATTTATCTCCCGGCGATGTTTGTTGGAAGGTGGGTACCAGGCGTACAGAGCAGCGGGGGAGGTTAGACATTAATCAGACCTGCTATTTTATTGATACTTTTGGCTGTAAGTACTATACATTATTTAGTTCAGGAAACAAGAGTAGACAGGCAGGCAATAATACATTGAGATATTTGTTGAAAGATGGGAGTTAAGAGTATTAGGACTGCATAACCACTGGATCGCCACCGCTACATCCTGCACTTAATACAATTATGGTATACTAGACGTTGCTCGGGGCTTCGCTCTCGTGGGAATATTGAGAAAAAAATATAGCCTATATACCTTTCTAATGGTGAAATATTTTTTTAAATCGGTTCGGTAATTTCGGAGATTACCCACTTCAAACATACAAACTCAAACATACAAACTCACAAACGCTCTACCTCTTTATAATAATAGTATAGATTACGTTTAAATTCAGCCGAAGTCGGCTGGGATGTGTGTGTAAACACTATATTTCTCATGCCACAGCCAAAGCAATTTGAGCTACCAAGGGCTTATCAAAATAGCTATCCTTTTGATCCCTAACACTACGAGATTTCAGATGAATTTGTTCGTCTTCTTCTTCTTAAGATCTATCCTCTTGTCGGTGGAGTATTAAGCATGCATCAATCTTCGGTTTTACTTTTAAGGTCACGATATGACACGACGCCCGCAGTTGCGACATACGCCCGTATGCTGATAGATACAGAGGGATCCCTAACGCGATGATATAAAGGAAACTTCGGTAATGGACTGTATGTAATATGGTAATTATTAATGATAAAATACAAAGGTTCGTATTCGGACGGTTAAATCAAACGCGGTACGTATCGGCCGGAGCGCGATCGGACGAGTAATGTGTCACTTGAATGTGACGTGTGATGTGCGGCGCGCGGGGGGTCTGCGCCCGCGGCCGACGATGGTCCGCTGTGTTGCCATCAACACCTGTCTACTTTCAGTTTGCTTGCGTAACTCTTCCTTTGTCTTCCAGAATCTCTTCTTCATTTCCTGTCCTTCAATAATAGTTTTAAATAAGGTATCGTATCATATCAAGTGGCCCATCATTCTTCCCTTCCTATTTTTTATTTCCGCCACCTGTCTACTTTTTTACCTACAATTTCTAGCACATAGCTTTAGCATTAATTTTTTAGGTCGATGAATTTGATGAATTATCAATAAATCAAAATTAGTACACGAAACTATAAAAGTTCAATTTTAAAAGAAGAATATAAATCCATCGTTAAATGCAATCGCATCAGATTTGTGGCCAGTGATGCCAGAGTAAAATATTCGAGTCCCAATTCGACACGTAAGAATAAGAACAAAAAATATGAAAGGTGATATATTGATCCGAACTTGGATTTAAAACCTCATCTATCCACCTCGAGCAGTGACATATGACCACATTTTTATTCCGGGTCGTTCGTTGTGTGAGCGGCATGACATACTGTGCGACCGAGAGGGAATGATGCTCCGAATATTTGCAGTGCTATTTTTCCGCGAATTGAATATATTTTGTGTGTTTGAAAACAGAATTTGTGCGGTTTTATTGTAACATGTTCATGATGGCAAAGTTCAATATTAATTAATTAATTCCAGGAAATTTTACAGTGAATTGATAGTCAGTCATTGATTTTAATTTTGCGGTCGTCACGAACATATATAACTTTTGTCATTAAAATTGTATCATTTCGCAATATAATTGTGAATATCATGTACTCATTTTTATATTGTAATTTATGTATATTTTAAGTTTTTTGTGTACATAAATTGATAAATAAATAAATGAATAAACTTCTAAAAACGTAGCCTCTTTACTATTGCCAGTAAGATTAAATTAAGAAGAAAAAAAAAACAACTAACGATCGCCCGTCAGGTCTAAGGAGCCCCATAAAAATGAACAACAAAAGAACAGCAACACAACAACAAACAAATGACACGCGAACACATTTACATTAGCTGTCGTAATGTACCACATTAGGGGTTATAGCCACAGTACACAGGAGTGGGCGAGAACTGGACTAAAATTTGCCTTTTTCTAAGACGTCTAAGTCCATCTAATATCGTTCTCATCGAGACGAACAGGCGCGATGCAATGCGATGCGCGAATATGAAATGAACGTATATGGCTGTGTTCTTTATCATTACTATATGTTTTAACAAAATCGATATCCATGATGTCTGTCTGTTTATAAATTGTCTAAATAATTTATACATTTTTATTTGTTTATAAATGTCTAAAGAATTTCTTCTTTTAAAACCACCACACAACGGATTTTGATGAAATGTTCACTGTTATTTAGACAATTTATTCCAGAAGTTTTATACACACATAAATAGCCCCGTGCCATGACGGGCCAGGTCGCTAGTAGTCTGTATAGGACACTGTAATATACACTCATACACTTGATATATACGCATCGCGTCGCGTCGCGCTGCTTTGTCTCAATGTGAATAGGCCGTAAGAGGGATTTACGTATATGTCACGGCATGCAAAATTAACCAAAAAACATTCAAATGAGAGCAAATTACCCATTGCCATGGTGCACAAGTCAATGTCACTTCTCATGCTGTGGAGCTAGTCTGCTGCTGCGCTCTGGCGAGATAACATCGCAAGAATATTCCCTATGCGCTGTGACTGGGCCAAAAGTCCAGACCATTTCCCTTTCTGCTTGAACAGGATAAAATAAGGCTTGCTTTCAATATACCCCCTAAACTACTGGGTTCTTTTGCGTAATAACATTGCAACATACCACGATGTGTACCACCCACTTAGAAAAAATAGTGAATGGTTTTTTACATGAAAGCAACAAAATATATGTTTTGTTGTTTTTAACAAAACACATTAATTGTATACATGCACAGCTTAAGAGAACAGATTCTTGGTCCACATTATTGTTACGTAAGAAATGTAATCTAAAAGTAAATCCCTTCCCGGCCCGAAGGTTCTCATTACACTAGCCGTGTCTCCCATTGAGTCACTATGGAATAACGTCTTCAGCCAACCAATATGTGGAGGAGGCACGGACGTCATTAGTTGTCGTCGGCATTCGGTCGAATGGATACACGAGTATCTAAACATATCTTTCTCGAAGCTAATAAATTTATTGAAATACCAAACTTGATTGGAATATATTTTCAATACAAAATATAGTGTCCTTTACGGCGTTGACAGAGCCAAGAGTAGCGAATCTCGTAGGCCACTTCAACTAGAAGGCGGGCTTATTGATGAAATTGGCTATTCGACTGTGTAATAAGTTAATTTATAAGACAAATGAAAAAAAAAAAAACAACCTTTCAATATTAATTTCGATACTACAATTTTTAAACGGCTGAATCGATTTTAATCAAACATATCTAAGAACTAACGCATAAAACTTCGAATAAGTAAAACCGCATCCAAATCGGTTCACCCGTCGATGAACTGATGGTGCCACGTACACAGACAGGCAGACATATTTAGCGGTCAAACTTATAGTACCCCTCTTTTTGCGTCGGGGGTTAAAAATTGTGAATTGAAGCGGTGGTGGTAAAGTGGTTAAGGCAGTCTGCCTGTGATCGAAAGGTCACAGGTCCGTATCCCACTCGTTGACAATTCTGGTTGACAATTTAAGTGTGTATGCAATCACTTGTCACTAAATGCAGGTAGGCTAGGTAGTCGTAAAAAGTCATTTCGTTAGGTGACGAATAAAATCTCCAGCAATTAACACACTACAGAAGAAAATATAACCGTGACACAGCGAATTAAGTGACTTGTTGATAAAGCGAGTTGTGGATAATTGAATACCGATTCGCCAATTCAACCCGCAAGTGTATTTCCAATTACCTGTAACAAGAGAAATAAATAATAAATAAATAAATAAATATATTAATTAGGACAAATCACACAGATTGTGCTAGCCCCAAAGTAAGTTCTAGACTTGTGTCATGGGATACTAACTCAACGATACTATATTTTATAACAAATACATATATAGATAAACATCCAAGACCCGGGCCAATTAGAAAAGATCATTTTCCATCATGACCCGACCGGGGATCGAACCCGGGACCTCTCGGTTCAGAGGCAAATGAAATGAAAGTAGACAAATTATTGACAGTATTAATTAATAACTGAACTTTATTCAGCACGTTTACAAAATAGCTAAATGTCAAAAGGTGGTGGTGGTGGTGGTACAGTCTGCCGCAAAGAAATCTTACCCCCCAAGAGATAGTGTTCAAATCGCGAGGGGGTCAGATTTCTCTGTGGCAGACTGTACCATATGTTATGGAGGACAGTCGCTTGTGATGTATTATGCGCATGTGTAAAAAAATGTGCAATTAAAACGTCAATATAATAATATTGGCCACTTCCCTACATAAGTTAGTATTTCTTCTCGATAAATAGTGACTTTAGTACCAAGAGCGCCGACGACGCTGAAGAAGGAATGACACAAAAAACTAAAATAGTGATAAAAAAATCCCACAATCTAATTTAATTATATCACACGTATATCAAGTCGAGGGCCCAAATAAAATGGCGGTACAAATTGAAATGGGACTCGAACCCGCGACCCTCCACAGCTAATAAAGGTGCCGGATTTTATCGCTATGTCTCCCGCCGCCGGCTTCGATTGTTGAAAGGGAATAGTCATTTTGATCCTTTTTCTATGGCCATCTTATAAACCCTGGCAATCTTAGGGTTAACGCGATGTACACGTTTGATCAGCGCGTGATTTGATTTTGTTTTATTTTAAGGTTTCTGAAATCTGTCTCGCACAAAGTATTTGAAAATGAATAAATTAAAATTTTGACACCCCTGACGTTGCAGTGGCAGGGTTTTCACACGCACATTAGCACCACCCAACCACCACATTACAACCACTTTTAAGGGTGGTTCGACCGCTGCGGCTGCGCGGTAATTACAATCCGTCAATTTTCTTGAGGAAGGAATCATTTCCAAAATCAATCATTCATAAAAATGACATTACTACAGTACAGAGTAATTAATGTAAAGTTATATAGTAAAATTCATCCTTGTCTTTGTTAAGATTTGAAAAATTTGAATGACAGCGCGACCGCAGCGGTCGAAACGCTCTGCGAACCACCCTTAAATTAGATTGAAATTGGTTCATCCTTTTGGGACACAGATCAGTACATAACAAATACGTAGAAAATTATAACACATCTCTTCATATTCTCTTGAAACTTGTGTATATGTACAATGTAAAAAAAATAACTTTTAGATGAATGTCAATGGAGATATGTCAAAAGCCTTAAAATGACACGGAAACTCTCGGAAACGGAAATGAAAAAGTAAATGCTTTTGTGTGTAAATTAGTGCGAAAGCGTAAATTAGTGCATGTAGTGTAATCATGATCATCATCCATTCAGCAATGTCCCACCCATTGCGTTGAGCATAGACCTCAATTCGCGTACCCCACTCTCCTCTGTACTGTGCCTCTCATTATATGTACGATGTGTGACGTCACATTATGTCGTCCGCCTATCTCATTGCAGATCGTCCGACAATTCCAAGCGTGTAGAACACTACACCCTTTCTGACCTGTAAAACACCAAAGTGGTTAACCTAGGTTTTCCACGGTTAACTTTTTGTACCTCTGGTCCACCTAGGTGATCCTAGATAAATTTTCCGAACCCTTGTTAATGTTCCACGATTGAGACCTGATTTTAAAAATACCTAATTTGTAAAATCAGGTCTCAATCGCGGAACACTTTTTTTAGCATTTGTTACAAACGTAACTACAAAAATCAAAGTTTGAGAATGCTAAACTGAGTCTCATCTAATGAAAAATGAGATAGAGAGAGAGAAAGATATGACTTTTTGAGAGTTTCATTATTATTTATTGCCACACTCGATTATCAGCCGTTACAAACAACAAACAAAGTTACAAGACAAAGTGACACAAAGCTAAGTACACATTATTAATCCAACTCGCTTGTAACTTGTAATACTTGTTACTAAAGTGCGTAGGTTATCGGTGTGTACACCCTTCTGATTATCGGCTCAACCATTTAGTATTGCCAGAGTGTATATAGATGTCACTATATAATTGTATTTCTGTAATATGTTTCTTTCTATATGGAATTCAATATCAGAAACATCTTCATTGGCTGTATTCATTTCCTCCACAGAGTTAAAAAATATTATGTTAAAGAAATGTATGTAGTATTTTATATAAAATACAAAAAAAAAAAACTACTAGTCGTCTTTGGGTCTAGATTTTATTAATCAATCGGTTCAGTAGTTTTAGAGCAAACTAACTGTGAATGTAGGACAGACAGACATATGCACGATTGTCGTCTATGCCACTTCTATTACGGCTCTGTAGTTCTGTGGTTCCACTCCTCTATCTATAACATCGATTGTATAGACGAGATCGCTGCCGGCGATTGTACATTTTCATTACTTACCTTCTATTTTTATATTTGGCCAGCAACAAAAATATTTTCAGTTAGATCAGGGGCTCGATTCTCAAAGTTTACTTCACTGAATGGTTTTAAGCAAGTTTACAAATGAAAAAGTTTCGATCGATCTGTGTTCGCTCAAACGTTTTGACGATGATATTTTGTGAATGCAAAAAAACAATACTAGACCTTTCAAAAAAAAGCTGAAGAAAACTGACGATGTAGTAAAGAAGAAGTGAAGTAAGAAAGAGTGAACTAGTAAACTTCCTTTAGGTAACAGGTTTTTTGAATGGATTGCTTTTTATTGCTCCGTCATCATTTGCCATTTTGTTATTCATACGAACCTGGGTATAGAAAGAATAGGTAAACACACATTGCTTAATCATTCCAAAGGTCATACGATCATATTTAATCATGTAATCTTATCTTATTAAAACGTCAAAGTTAGGGTATTTCTAAACTCAATTACGTGAAGTCGAATTAACTTAAATATAATTTTGGATCTTCATCGATGCTATTTAATTTATATATTATGTACACTTGTACATTAAACTTAGATAAACTCAGGGAGATTTTTTTTCCTAGCTATTTTTGTCCTGAGCAAAGGCCTCAGCTAATTCCTTCCACGCATCCCTGTTTTTATCTTTTTTCTTCATTCCTTATCAAGGATCATTAGATTAATTAAAAGCTTAACCCAAAGAGTCTCGCGCCACCAATGGTCTGGCAACTAGAGAGCAACAACAACCGTCAGACCTAGAAGTGGAGACGAAAAAGTAGAAAAGTGGACCCTGGGCTCTGAAGTTTAACGACTAAGGAAGAAACGCTCAAAAGAGAGTCTCGCACCGCGAAAGCTGAAATAAACTATCAATACAACCATTAGCCATCGTTAGACATCTTAACCCAGAATGGCGTGTCGTCCCGTTCTAGAACACGACCACTCCTGGTCCTTCTGTGGATGTTGTACGAGGCGACCAAAGGACATATAGGTTTGTCAGCTGACAAGCAATGAAGCATCCACAAGAGGTAACATCAGGCACGCGGACGATTGTGAAATCACAATTGAAAGTTTCAAATTGTATGGTTCATCTTTTATTCTGACACGTGGCTTTACGGCATCCTAACTCCGAATACAACCGAAAATATGCCTAGATGAGAGAGAGAGAGAGAGACACATCATAACCCTCCAATGCAATACTTGTGTCGAATCCCCGCCGCGGGGTACACTTCTCATTATTACTCGGCCTCACACGTGACGAATCTGACGCCTATTATGAAACTTACCCGGCGTCTGTTATGTGCTATCTGTCACAAAATATCGAGGGGACAGAAGTATAAGTTATTGAAATTAAAAACAAAATTCGATTGGACATAGTGTGGAATAAATAATTCTGAGGAGCTGCCAGTTCAGTAGGCGATAAAATGTCACGTCTGTACCGCTCGTATGTCTGTACCACATTTCAAGTTCTGTAGTTTCAGTCCTCTCACATTCACCACATATATATAGTGGTGGTCTATGGAGACACCTATACATTAATCAGATTGGTGATCAAACTCATGTAATTCGTATATGACTCGACTGAGATTGCAGTTTGCCAGAAAAATCTACATGTGGTACATAACAGACTTGCCCGTGTAAGAGTAGTAACTGTTTTTAATTTCTATCAGAAAACTGAACTCACTTTCACTGAGCTGTGCATCTATTTCCAAAATATGAATCAGTCTTCAATAGTTTATTATCTATAATAAATTAACGTCACTTCTATCCTCTACATACATCATATCACAACTCCAACAAAATCTGAGCGCAGCGCCGCGGGCGTTCACACTCTAATATTAAATTGGGAGAGTGCACGTGACAAATTTATCGCGATTATTAAACTATAATTCTCAGGTTGAGTAATAAACATACAAGAATTTAAACATCCATATTCCATACGAATATGTATTGAAATTTTCTTCATTTACATCTCGTTATAGTGGTTTTAATCAAAACCGAACATGGTATTTAATTCTTTTGAAACTTATTCATATTTAGCAACGAGTCAATACAAATTCAAATGTCTTTATTCAATTTAAGATGATATACATCAATTATTCACGTCAAAAAATTACTTAAACTAAGTCTACTGCCGGCTTCCAAAGCGCAGGCGAAGAAGAAGCGGCGCAACAAACTTCACCGCAGCCTTTTCTCCAAGGACGTCAATTAACAAATATAGGTCTTATGTCAATGATTGCTAGATCACTCAAATTGGCAGCCACATTAGCCTGTTTATATTTTCCACTGCTGGTCAAAGACCTTCCCTTTTTCAGATATATCTGTAACGAGCAGCACGATGCCTCCCCTACAGTAAACCATTGATTACATGCCGCTATCTCTTTCCCTCTCTCAGCGCCTACGCTTGTCTTGCACCCAACATAGCTACAGCTAGTAATGAGGTACCAAATTCCATTAGATTATTAAAGTCGCGTTTGAAGTAAGTATACTTCTGTATTCTAGATATTGTACCGTTGTGCTGCGAGTGCTCACACTCTCATATTAAGTTGACAGAGTGCACGTGACAAATTTAACGCGATTACGAAACCGGCTCATCACAGTGTAACATCTAATTAGGCAAGCGTTTGTAGCCATTCTAGTCAAACTACACTAATCAAAATTTGAAAAAACATGAATCAATAATGTAATAAAACAAATATTTGATAAATAATAGGCTAAAAATTCATCAAAATTTTATTCGTATCGGGTGTGTTGTTACTAACAATTCAGATTTTATTCAAGTCTCCAAAAGGCATCTGACATAACTTTTGCGACTACCTACCAACTACTGGCAAGTAGCAGCATACAAACTAGTGATATATTAGTCCATATATTTGATATTTTCACGTCGCATCGCGTCACATCGCTATTTTTATCTCAATGAGGACAAACACTAATCGTGAAGTTTGTGCAGCATACGACAATCGAACAAACATGTTTCTGATTAATAATATGTAACGTAGCTAATTAGATGTGTGATCGTATTTACACGAAATGATTCGGCCGCAGCGGTCAAAACGCTCAGAGAACCACCCGGCTACCATTAGATAATATAGTAAATCGTATACGATTATATAATAGAAATAAAAATACACTGCTCTTCGTCGTGCCACCTGCTTACATGTTTTTATATTATCCAAAATAATAGTAAATTTTTCGTGTAGATTAAAAAATAACAACGTCATACACAACTCAGTAAACGTGTGTATAAAATGATGTATATTATATGTATAACAGTATGTTTGCTATACGTAAGTGGGTACGCAACTTGTACAGGGAGATGTCGTGTTGATGTGACAACAGCAACAGACGTGATCGATGTCCATTTTGATAACGCACAATGTACATTCAACTGCACGTTAACCTGCACCAATACTTTATAAAGCCGCTATCACTGCTATGTAAGGATCCATGCTGGGTAATTTAAATATTTACTAATTGTATGACCAAAAATATGTATTTGACGTCCCGGGCCGTGTCAGCTCGCAGGAAAATGTTCATCAATTACATTTTTTTTACATTCCCGTTAAAAGACAAAAATGTAAAAATAAATGTTTGCTTCTTCTCTTGACTAATAACATGAGCGAAAGTCAAATTATTTATTTGCAGTTAAGACAAGATGATGGTACTGTTACATTGGTAGCAGTTCGAATTAACATTAAAAATAATTGTAATCGATGTGCGTCACATTGCATATTTTCCATTGTATTTAGAATGTCAGAACGGCAACTTGTGTATAAAACTATCTTGTAATTTTCATGAAAGTATATTTTCTTTTAGTTTTAAAGATTAAGTAGTTTATTTCTAAAAAACCTAATTCTGACCAACTCTGTAACAGTACATACATATTGTTATGTATCTATTATATAACAATACATGTGAGAGTTGCGTGGACCAGAGCGTAGCAAAACGAATGTCTACTGCTCCAATATTTTCTTCACGGGAAAATCCAATTTTCATCTAGTCTAGCTGCAGGCAAAACTGCGCATTTTCAACGCGAATCAAAATAAGAATATGTGTATGACCTTGTATTCATTCGCATGGCAATATTTCATCGGGAATATTTTTCACCGCATTTGCGTGTGTTATGAATGTCGAATGGCGACGGAAAGAATATAGAATATCACTTACGTCGAAATCGATAAAAACGCGCCAAAGTCTAGAGCTTCTTTTATTCTCATGCGAACGAGAGGGTTAAAAGATCCATTGTTAATTGTAAACAGAAGCTTAGCACTTCAGATCCGATAGCATCGACAGAGACCCACTGGATTGTTTCAGTTCTAGAACAATGAAAACGATCGGGCTCAAGATAAATAAATTGAACACTTTTTGTATTACGGCATTTGCTGGGATTTATGATTCTGCGAAATTGTTATTGAGATTCGGACGCTGTTTATTGGAAATCCAATAGATAGTTGAAATAGATTTCTAGGAATCTGTATATAAATATAAATTGGTTGCTGTCTGACTGATATGATATCAAAGTAGAGGTGAAACAGTAAATCTAGAATTGAAATTTTGCACAGAGGTTCGGTATGGCTCTCAACCAATCTGCATGTTTGCACTATTACTACATTTTCAGTGAATCGACCAACCCGCGGGCAGCATACTAGTCGGCGGGCAGTCCAAACACTCGAATACTGGATTTGCAATTACGTTTTGATATTTAATATTACAGTTATTATTTGATCAGTCAAGCCTATAGAACGAATAACTGTAAAACAAAAATTAAGTAACGGGACATAAAAAATAACTGTTTTCTTACTTTCGTAGATCGAGATCCTTAAACAAAAAGTTAAACTTACACACTCGCATAGGACAAAAGTTAGATTGATGTTAAAGGCTCATTTCACATAGAAATTGTGGAGTTTAGGTAATTTATTGTCATAAAAATAATGAGTTATTTTTAAATCGGTCAGTAAACGAATCAGTAACTTTGGCTAGACTTGATAATTTCGATAAACCTATCTCCACAATGTCGGAGATCCTAAAATCATTTTTGGACTAGTTACATTCAATAAATGGATATTTTCAATAAACTTCAAATGTAATAATAATTAGGTACATATTTAAAAAAAAATACACTTTCACGAACTCTTGATGAGACAAAATAAGTTTAATTGTTATAATGTCTGTGAGAAAGTGTCAAGCAAAGTGTTAATAATAACAAAATCTTCAGCGAAAAACGAAACTCCCAACACACACACCAGCCCACTCCTCTCAACCTTTTTACAGGTACACATACACACACATACCTACAGTATTTCTCTTCATTCTACGAAGCCGGTGCACTGGCATCCCGCTGAGGAACTGAGCATCAAAAATTTCGCTTATTAACTTCGACCGACGCGCGACGATGCCGACACGACTGGAAATTTTTAGGTCATGCATGAGACCTTGTAATATTGTTAGGTATATTTCACAACTAGCTGCAACCCACGTTGTTACCCGCACCTTGTTTGTTATTTAAAAAAATACTTACGTTTTCAGTCTTCTACTTTTTAAAACGTCATTGACTATCAGAGCTATTAACCAAATCCTACGAGAATTGCGTATTGTGGGATAAAAGGTACCCTATTTGTTAATCCAAGGTATCAGCTGTCTCAATATCGAATTTCTTAAAAATTGTTCCAACCACTTGAGCTTGAAGAACACGCATTTTTCGCCTTGTTATTATTTATATATTTATTCTACAATTAAACATATTTACTTAAATAATATAATAATGTGATAATAAAAACTTACAAAACGGTACTTACTGTATCATCAATATAGACAAACATGATCGCACGAAACTAGATCACAACGTGAACACAGCCTTACCGCTCGCAAGTTAGATTGACACGAAAATTGCCGGCTCCAAACTAGACAAAACTTATTACGGCCATAACAGGCTCGTAACGTAACCTCATCTAATTAGTATCGCGGCACGTGTCACACGCCACGTCACTCCTCTAGTCTTGTCTAGTATAATCTGCATCTATGTGAGTTTCGGTTCGTACTCTTTCATTATAATTAGGCGCATCTCGTTCCACCTTAGATTGGAACCACTCCACATCCTCTCCTGGATTTCGTACGCGGCGGGTAGAGAGACAAACGTCCCTGGTAGCTAATAGGCGTCAATAGCATTCTCAAGAGTTGCTCCGATATGATTGTAGCGTCAAATCGAAAAATCGTCGAATCAAAAAATTCTATTCATTTTTTGCCCTGAAGCATCTGAGTATTTTCCTGGTTGTTTCCTTAGCTGTTGAACATCGGAGCCCAGGGTTCGCTTTCCAAAATTTTCGTCTCCATTTCACACGGTCGTCTGTATGTATCTCTAGTTGTCAGAACACACTATGATATGTCCTCTATCGGTGTGATATGTCATTATATTTATAATTCTATTTTCAAATGGACAACGAAAACAATTCTTCTCATACATGAGACCTACATTGGGAAAATGCCTCCAGATGAGAATGCTCAGTTATTGAACGAACAGCGAACACAATAGGACGCCGGCATTATTGTACCGTGTTCGGACTTTTATTATTTGTGGAATATTGATGATTGTGTTGTATGAGCATGAAATACAGACAACAATTTTTGATTAATTTGAAATTACTTTAATTTATTTTTTATGAGAAAAAAATGCTATAATTAGTCTACAAATAAAATATCACGCCCTTATCCGAGCTAGAGATCTCGAGACTCAAGTTCAGGTTTAGCTGAGTAATGAGCTTAATGTTTCGTTTAAGGATCAAGAAATATTTACAACCTATGATAAAACTATAAAACAAAACGTACTTAAAACTATATATTAGTATGCATAAAGCGGTTTTATCTCTATTTATAATGTCATTTTCCCTCAATCGACTTTTACAATGTCCGAAGAAGAGCGGCAACATACATGCTTTGTATTTCCTTCGCTCCTATAATCTCACAGATCACGGAAACACAATGATTACAATGAATTGAAACTTTCGTAGCAAAGTCGTAGGAGAATATCGTAGACAATTGCTACGAATCGTAGCAAAATTGTGGATTGTATGAACACATGTGACGATGAGACATAGTGGTATAAACTCATATAGTATTGACTGTCGCATAAAGTCCGCCCATATGTGTCCTTTAATTTCGTTCATTAAAAATAAATAAATTACACACACAATGATAAACAAAAATTAGCAAAATTATTTGTTTAATTACAGAGTCATGATTCACAATGTTTCTTCCGATTTCCTATTATTTATCATACATAAATAAATCATCATCAATATTTATGTCTAGAGAGCGATTGAGCGGAACAGAATCATAGGGAAGAGACAAAAAGAAACGATACAATACAAAAATATAAAGATTGACGGTGGGACACCCGTCGCGAATAATATTTATTATTAGTTAAAATGTCCATTCTTAGCTCCTTTCTGGGTAATTAATAATATTATTTTTTATTATTTAATATTAAAGTTTTAAGGTTGAATGTAATTCCCTTTGAAAAAGGAATTGTCACCAGTATAACTTGGTGATCAAATACTTGGTTTATCAAGTTATCAAGTGTAATATCAAAATGTTTTCAATTTTCCAAAATTTTGGTATACTTATACAGTATCCTAAAAAGTAACAAAATTAAGTGATTAATCATTAACAATACTAATTCCACAAATTGGACAAACATTTTTACTTTGCATTTAATGAAACGCAAATAATTATTTCATGGCAACGTTCGTTACGTGACACGCAAAATTATTACATACACCAAGCGACAGAACGTAACGTGACGGTCGTATTTCACGATATTCGTAGCAAAAATCGCTATTGAATTTGCACAGATATATTATTATGAGATACGGTATCGTATTTTATTGCTGCGATAAAAAGTCTTACAGATACACTCGGTTCTGCCTGCAGCCAAGTTCAGTTCAGCAAGTGTTAAATATCGGAAATAACAGAATTTTCCATGTCTAAATTCTCTGCTACATTTGTGCTGATAGTAGTTTTTTGCAACTTTGTGGAATGACTTTATATACATTAAGCACATAATATAACTTGTTTCGTATTCCTTTTATTGCAGCTGCCAATGCTATAACACGTGTTCCTTCATCCGCGGGAGTTCCTCCTCCAGAGCGAAACCACACGCCAACCTTTGGTGCATCACCATACTTGAAATATGTTCGATCATGATCAGAGTACGATTTTGCAATCAAATATTGTTGATTACAAACAAAATGTTTACTATAAAAAAACATGGTTTTCCAACATTCCAAATTTGAAATAATTCTAAATTAAAATATTGCTCACCGGCCTTTTTCCTGGTCACAAATTTAATAATACTCCTTGTAAAGCCGGAGGAACGTTTTAAAAAAATCCATATTCATAAAGAACATCGTGGAGCGAACGTCTATTTGATGCATTTTATTCAATTAATTCGCGGTATCGGTATCAGCGGGATCTCGGGAACCACTCAAGGCTTGTAAAAGGACGGGCTATGAATATTCCTCTAAGTACTAAAGCTAACAAGTTGGACGGCTCCTCGAATGGAAAATTCTTTAATTCTATATATTCTTAGAGGAAACGCGTATTTTTTCTTTGACTTTTTGTTCTCCTATATTTCTGATAATGTCTTTCGTTTAAAGAAAAACATTACTTTTTTTTGGAACAAACAGATAATAGGGGCTTGTAGGTTATTTTTATCCTAAAAGTAATATTCATAGAGGGCCTGAGGCTAAAGATAATTATTATATAATGTTGTAACGAAAATAAAGTATAAACGATGTTTAGCAAATACCGTTATAAGAATAATTAGAATGTCAAAAGATCGAGATTCTTTGCTCATTATCGTTTGATGTAATGTGAAATAAAATCAAACACAGACCAAGTTATCAAGTCTCACTGTAAAATTATTTGAATATGTCTGTTTCATAAACTTGGAAATCATTTCAAAACTGAAAATTAAAAACCAATTTATCGAGTCGATGAAAGTCGATATGAAAGCTATAATATTCATCGTGATGATTATTGCATAATCAAATTGATAATTATGCGAAATTTAATAATCCGTCATCGGAACAGGAAAGTTTAATTATTAACGGGAAGTTTCAAGTGGAATCAATTGATCGACCGTTGAGATGATAGACAAAGGAGATAAAGAACTTGAGAGTAACTGTTTGACGCTCAATTAGATTACAATTTTAATTGACTTGGCTCCTTCATCTACTCCGCCGTTCAGTCGATCATTTTTATTATTCTAATTTTGAACAGAATAAATTTTGATGGAATAGTAATCGTTTTTGTATTATAACAATTATAAAACACGAATTCTAAATGAAGGTTGCTCTGTGTCATTTTATTTGTCTGTTAGTTGTAGTTTTAGTTTGTCTCCTTTTAAACTGCTATTGATTATCCAGGTTATCCACTATATCAGGTGTAGGTAGGCACCTGCGAATCACCTACGATTAGCCGGCATGATAACGGCTAAACCTTGATCTAGGTGTACCAAACTGAGACCGGCTGCATCCAGGTGTAGCTGGCTAGACCTGGGTCTAGACGTACTTTGGGGTTCAGAAGTAACATATACATTTAAATCTAACCTAATAAGACTTCAATGTAATCATATATTATTGTTATTGTAAATTAAAAAACTATTTAGACGACCTCGGTGGCGCAGTGGTAAAGTTCTGCCACTGAACCGAGAGGTCCCGGGTTCGATCCCCGGTCGGGTCATGATGGAAAATGATTCCATCATGACCCGACTGATTCCGATTGGTCCGGGTCTTGGATGTTTATCTATATATGTATTTGTTATAAAATATAGTATCGTTGAGTTAGTATCCCATAACACAAGTCTCGAACTTACTTCAGGGGCTAGCTAGCTATATACATATACATATATATATATATACATATATATATATATATATATATATATATATATATATATATATACATATATATATATATACATATATATATATATATATATATATATATATATATATATATATATATATATATATATATATATATATATATATATATATATATATAGCTATATTATATGTATTATTCTTAATCCGTAAGCTGCGGGTAGTATTACGTATTTAGTTGGAAAAGCAGCTTATGTCGCAGACCCAGCTATTGAAAAACATGACGCCATTCAGCATACGCGCGTTAGGAATAATTCATTTTAATAAGATTTAAGATTTAATGACACAGTTGTGTAATAATTTTGCGGCGCGAACAGAATTTGTCTTTGTTTCTTCGTGATAACATAGGATTTTCTCATTTTTACTGTTAACTGCATTAGTATTAATATGCACAGCAGTCTGATTCGTTAACTGTATAAAACATTCAATATTTGTAGGAATTCCGGAATTCCGGCGCAGTGTCATTGTTTTAATATTCATTAATTAAAAATATTCATTTGAATTATATTTTAGCGGACACAAATTTTGTTAATTTTTTTTAATAAAGTGGTAAACGAGCTCGTGGTAGGAGAAGGAACAAGCTTTAAAGGTCAGACAGACAAACGCACGAGTGATTTTATAAGGGAACCGTTACCCTTTTGTTCGGAACCCTAAATATCAGAATCTAATTTATCCTACTTTCTATTTGTAAATCGTGCTCTTGTCTCCAAATATAGCCAAAACATTAGTATTGAATCTCGCCAACTTCATGTTATGCGGTTGTGCGAAGTTAAAAGCTAAATTTGCATAGAAATTATATCGGCTTGTTCATTGAAAATTTTCCTAATTAAAAGCCCGAGGAACGGGATTCCGCTCCAATTAAAAGTTTCGCGTTGCAGTACGCCACCATTGTGTGGAAATTGATAAAATTTGCTACATGAACTACTACGTTTCGAAGGTAAAACTGTGGGCAGTTTATGTGGTAGGAATTGCACGAACGACTTGACAAATATCTGAGACCACAATATGCACACGAAAAAATAAAAGAACAGCGAGATTCGAGGACACTTGTATTATCCCGGTAGTTTCCGCCACCGTGGAACGTCGGAGCCCAAAGTGCTTTCCTACTATTTCTCCTCCATTTAAAACGGTGTTGGTGCCTATCATGGCAAAAGGGCTTACTATGACATCACATCGGCTCGGTGAGTAGTCGCTTCTGGCTAATAAACTTGATTAAAAAATTAGATTTCGAAGTGACATTTGAAAGTTTTCGATTTTGTCAACATATTAGTGACAAACAATAATACGCAACTGATACAGCTTTATCCTGTGGTGATAAAGGCGAAAATAGCCATGTTGTGCAGTCAAATGTACCAAATTAATTACTGCGCGTCAACTAACAGAACTACACTATTTGCTTGTAATAGTTAACCAATTAGCTGTTTGAACCTCTGCCAATTTAAACGTATTTGCATCTGAAAGCTCAAACCGATATTGTTTTACTTAATATTAATTAAGTATTGTGTAATTAAAATCGTAAAATATCTAATTTAGATCTACGTATTTCCGTTTTCAGATACGTAGAGGTGGTTTCGTGAAAATGAATCAGTAGGAAAACTATATTGTGACCAGCATAGTTTCAATAAAATTGAAAATATTAAGCGTTTACTTGTGTTTGCTTTCCATAGTGATGAAATGTATCCCACACATCATTAGATTTTATGAATGATGAAGTAAGAATTTTCCATTTTATTTTTCTACAGTTATTTTGGAACACACAATTAAATAAGTTTTAAACAAGACAAATATTAATAAGTGAATTAATTATTTAATATTTATATAAGTGAAAAAGCTATAGTGTATGCTGTAGATCTCATTAATACGAAGAAAATCGGAAATACGTATTAATTTATATAAATAATATATTTTTGTTTTGTAAATTAGCTGGATTAAACAAAAAAATAAACTACTAAGCTAATAATAACTACTAAATATTATCAGTCAGCAGCAGTTCAGACTTCCATAATAAATAAATTTCAATAACTTTTTAATTTTTCATTTGATTAAAACGTAGGAAGCGAAACCTGGGCTCCGACGCTCAACAGCTTGAAGGAACTGACAAAATGCTCAAATGAGAGAGAGAGAGAGAGAGAGAGAGAGATTACTTTTTCATTTAAGCAAACACAATGAAATCCTAAGTTATTTTAGGAGGCGTAAATGATTCAATTTCAATTTTCCCTTCATGGATATATTCCGATTTTCATTTGGTCACTTTTTTTCGTATATCGGCAGTGTTACTCAGGATGCTGGATCGTGCGCTCGATAGCAACCCGCGTCACCTGCTGTCTGGAAAGTTGGGAAGTCCGTAATGGATATTGATACTCACACATGCGGCTACGGTCAATTACAAACATGAATATAACTATATATAGGTACTCTACAAGTGACTATATCATGTGAGGTAATAATAATTTGTGTAGCAAATCTATCTGTGTCGTAAAAAGGAAAAATATATTTTCCATATTGTTTTTTTTTTTTCGCCGTGGTCTAATGGTCATCAAGCCGGACTGGAGTACCCAGGTTCGAATCCCGGTCAGGTCAACATGAAAAATGATATTTTTATATTAATATTGTATTGTTGAGTTAGTATCACATAACACAAGTTTCGAACTTACTTTGGAGCTTCGAACTTACTTGGGGGCTAGCTCAATCTGTGTAATTTGTCCCTATATATTTATGTTTATTTATTTATTTTATTATATATCAACTATATAGCCCATAATCTTTCAAACAAATAAAATAACACAATATAATACCGTTGAGTTTGTATTCTGTAACTCAAGCTTTTGTGATTGGTCCTACTAATGTTATAAATGCGAAAGTTTGTGAGGATGTGCTATGTGTAGGTATGTTTGTTACACTTTCACGCAAAATCTATTGGACGGATTGTTATGAAATTTCAGAAACGGGTAAAATATAACCTGAAATAATACATAGGGTTCTTTTATCCCGAAATTCCAACGGGAGCCAAGCTCTGGGACGCAGCTAGTCCATACATAAATATCGAAACTGTCCTCCCTGCAGTATAGAACATTTTAATGAGGTCATGACAATCATGACATGTGATTGCTGCGGCTACTTACTGGTCAAAATTATTATAAATTGTCTACTATTTCGACTTGAAATGAAATGAATTTATTATTTTAAAATACATTCAATTCGATCGTTATCAAAAGATTTAATATAATTTGATGTAGACGTGGAATGAATAACTTTCAATGTGGAACTTTCGAATAAGATACAAATGAGATCGGATTTGTTTTTATTTTATTCTCGAAATATCCAAAGAAACCCAAAGTTTCAACGTTCGATATGTATACTGTCCCCCGTCATTTAATTTATTATTAAGGATATTTTCAAACTAAACATTAATTTTCACCACTCAAGCACATTCTCACTTTAGTACATTTCAGACCACAAGACTTCATTTCGCTTTAGTAATACAAGCTCACGTACACAAACCGTAAAACAGACGTAGCCGCGTCGAAAGCCGGAAAAGTCGCTAGTTTTACATTGCGAGAGGTTTTCGAGCTGTGAATACAGAAACAAGCAGACTTACTACACGGGAAGAGCAGGTTTCGATGAAGGGGAAATCGTGTTTTATTGGAGTGACCACGTTTATCAGGATAACGGTCATAGAAAATGGTATTTTTCAGATTAATTGAAATGAAATGAAATGAAATGAAATGAATGAAATGAAATGAAATGAAATAAATTTATTTACACAAAGCACGGTACAAATAGATGTTACAGAACTTGTGGGTACTATGACATGCTTCGCCAAAAATATGGCATGTAAATATAAGTGTGTTTTAATAAATTTATATCTATGAATTTAATTTAATTATTCTACAATTACTCATAAAAAAATAATAATAATAATCATTGTCATTAAAAATATTAAAATGTCATTAAATATAAAGAATTGTCATTTTCAGATAATAAGTACTAGGTATGTCACAATCAGGTCAAAACTTAATGATAAGAACTTATTCATTTTGTGTTCCAAAATTCATTCATGTCATAAAATGAATGATGTAACAGCCATTTTTTCAATTCCGAAATGAATCTCTTTTTTGGCAATTCTCTAATACATTTTGGTATTTTATTATAAACTTTTGTCGCCATAACATAACAATTGTTGCTAAAGAGAGAGGTTCTACAAATAGGTAATATCAAACGAGACGGATCTCTATGTCTGAATTTTCTGCTTATGTCACTAACTCTTGTAAAAAAGTTCATGTGTGACCTTACGAATATTCCGACTTCAAGAATGTACATTGAAGTTAATGTTAAAATATTCAGTTTTTTGAATAGAGGTCTACATGATTCCAAAGGACCTACACCACATAATGCTCTTATGCATTTTTTTTGCGTTAAAAACACTCTTTTCACATCTGTTGAGTTTCCCCACAAGATAAGACCATACCTCAAAACAGATGACACATATCCGTGATATGCTGTACGAGCAATATTACTGTTAGCGACTCGTCTCAATTTTCTAAGAGCAAATACAAATTTATTAATTTTGTTACATACACCTTCGACATGTGATTTCCAGTTGCAGTGTTGGTCTAATGTTAATCCTAAAAATTTAATTTCATTGGCTTTAGTTAAATTCTGACCTTCACATATTATATTCAAACTAGAATGTTTGGTTTGGTAATTAGAAAACACTACATATTTTGTTTTATCAACATTAACAAACATATTGTTGGACTTAAGCCACCTTGCCGTTGATTCAATGGTTTGATTAATTGCAGTTTCATAATTAATATTGTCATTCGTATCTGGTATTGTTATTGAGATGTCATCAGCAAATAAGTTACATTTATAGTCAGTTATTGTTTTAATGTCATTTATATACAACAGAAATAGGACCGGCCCTAAAATGCTTCCTTGAGGCACCCCATATTTTTTTACTTGATAGGAAGATCTATATGCTTCGCATTGTAATTTTTTATCAATACGAGTAACTTCCACACACTGTGTTCTGTTTGTTAAATAACTTTTAATCCAGTCGTTTGCTAAGCCTCTAATACCATAGTTTTCAAGTTTTTTAAGAAGTAAGCTATGGTCTACAAAATCGAATGCCTTCGTCATATCGAAAAATACTGTCAGCACTGGTTTTTTATTATCAATGTTCTGAGTTATATTAAACATGAGTGAGAAAGCCGCTAAAGTTGTTGATTTATTCTTTTGAAATCCATTTTGTTCTTCAATTATAATATTGTGTTTATCAATAAATGAGTTTATTCGCTTTAACATTACTTTTTCGAATATTTTAGAAATAACTGGGATTAAGGCTATGGGACGATAATTGTTGATATCCTGTTTACTTCCTTTTTTAAACAGCGGTTTAATTATTGTTACTTTAAGTTTTGTTGGAAATGTGCTGTTTACAAATGATAAATTTACTAAATATGTCAATACTGGTGCTAATAATTTGCTGCAAGATTTTAATACAAATGTTGGAATATCGTCGTAACCAACCGACTTTGTATTATTTAGCGATTGTATTACTTTAACTATTTCCTCTTCATCACATGGCGAAAGAAACATAGACGAATTTGTTTCTTTCATGTTTTTATTAAAATTATTCGAGCTAGAACTAGATGAATTTTGGACATCAGGTATATTAGAATAGTATGTGTTAAATGTTTCAGCAATTTTTTGTGGGTCATGTATATCTTTTCCGTCAATATGAATAGATTTAATGTCATTATTTTGTTTGTGATTGTCAGTTTTATTTTGAATTATGTCCCAAGTAGCTTTACATTTGTTTTTAGAATTTTCTACTATTTTATAATTTAATGTCTTTTTGCATGTGTCTATGCATTTTCTCAAAATTGTATTGTATTTTGCGTAATGTAATTTATTTTCTGTGGTTCTATTTTTATAATATTTAAACCGCAGATTGCTTTTTGTCTTACACGCAATTTTAATACCTTTTGATATCCATTTTGGGGAACTCGATTGTAAATTAATTTTTATTTTTTGTATTGGAAAGCATAAGTTAAATGTTATGCATTATCCATTTTATTTTATTCGTGTCTTTAATAATAAAAATTAAAGTTTTCAAGAAAAAAGAGAAAAAAAAAAAAAAAAAAAAAAAAAAAAAAAAAAAAAAAAAAAAAAAAAAAAAAAAAAAAAATTAAGTTCAAATTTCCCTTTGTCGAGGTTCGAACCCACGATCCACTGTGCTTAAGTCAATGATGATACCGTTGAGCCACTGATGGTGATGACGATATTGACGAAATTATCCGCTTCGTTCTTATTTGAGATTGCTTGTCAATGGACCGGTTAGAGATGAGTCATAACAGAACACGGCACAAATCACAAGTAAACTGTTCGTTATTTTATTAGTCACCGTCCACATTGAGTGTTATTTTTTGATATTCCCACTGCACTGATGTTGTCTTTAAAGTTTGTTTAATCGTAGTTGATCACTTGTTGGATTATCTTGTAGTAGATATAACTTTTATCCTTAAAATATCACTTGAGTAATTTTACGGATTTTTTAATCGTAGACAGGCTCAAAAGTACAGCCGCTCGGAGCGCGCGCGCGTTTCATGTCAATTCGGGTATTGGTTGACATTCACTATGTATGCATGACAACTAACCACTGTAAATGCAAAAGTAATATAAATTTCCGAGAGTAACTCACGCATTCGAAGCCGCGAGTAAAAGCTAGTATATTATAAAATATAGTATCACTTGCGGCTGACACCGGCTTCACTCGCGTTAAACCATAACACGTTATACACCAAAACCTTCTTCAGTGATTACACTACCCATATTTAGTTTTATCATCGGGTTCATACAGACAGACGCGACACTTCCTTTTATAACATACTAGCTTTTGCCCCCGACTTCGCCCGCGTGAGTTATTCTGCGAAAGCGAAATTCAGCCCCCATTTTAGTCAAATTGGGAGTTGATTTAAAAAAAATAAGTACCCCAACATTTCATCAAAATCCGTCCAGCGGTTTAGCCGTGAAAGCGGAACAGACTTATAATATTATCGATAAGGATTTTGTTAGTATTTTCAAATTCAAATTCAAAATTCTTTATTCAATTTAGAATGATATACATCACTTATTGACGTCAAAAAAACTACTTAAACTAAGTCTACTGCCGGCTTCCAAAGCGCAGGTGAAGAAAAAGCGGCGCAACAAACTTCACCGCAGCCTTTTCTCCAAGAACGTCAATTTACAGATACAGGTCTTATACGGGATCCTCTTCATTCGCCTATTTTTTTTTAGACTATTATGGATTCGCATAATTGTTTTCGCATAATATGTTTTGGCATAGTACTTCTATCGCATAGTAATATTTTCGCCTACTAATTTTATTAATTTTATTTAGTACTACTAATTTTATTTAGTATTTATGCTTTAAAAATTATGCCTAATGATTACAATGCGTATTGATGTTTCTGCGTAAAACTACGATGCGTAACTATATTAGGACAAATATTTATATGCAATCCAATAGATAACCGTCTTATATATATATTAAAAATTAGGAGGACGAATTTACATCATTATTAAAATAAAAGTTGTATTTCAAATAAAATTATTGAAAATTGTCACATATATATGTATATATATATATATATATATATATATATATATATATATATATATATATATATATAAACCTAAATGTACAAAACGTACGTAATAATGTCATAAATCAATTACATATGTTATGAGGATACTGCACCATGCTTGGGCCAAACATTATTGTCGTTCACATAATCATCAGACTTAGTACTTCTTTTATATAATTTCTAATTTCTAAACAGACACGAAGATAACTCGCATTATCTCCAGTAAAGTAGGTACTACACTCACAAATCAACTCCACAAAAACTACTAACGAACCGCTTCAAGCTCCCATGAAAAGATAAGTGACTGTTGCGACCCAGATCTCTCGTTTTAATGACGCTTATTATTAAAACATAGCCAGTCAGTTCTCATTTCTCGATGGGTTCAATGTGATTTGTTCCTATAATTTTAAATATATATCTATATAGAACAATGATATTATTTTAAAGTATAAATAACAAAATCTTTACAAAGAAACAAGACTGCTATCCACTACGCAATTTAGTTTCATTTAGTAACAATTTTGCACTTAAATGTATTATTCAATATATATATTTGTGATTACCTTTAAAAATCCAGTCTATCAAGATATTTGTATTTATTTATGTGAACTTTATTGCACAAAATACATATTGTAAAGTACAATATAGCATAATCTAATAGTCAAAGGGAAGATCTATCCTTTATTCCTTATTCGCCTCGTACGATATCCATGCGAGAATGACTATGGTAACAACTATATCTCTATTCTACTATATACTCTATGCACTATATGAACTATAATGGTTCTATAGTGGACGGGACCTACATGCCACTAAATAGTAACAGGTATAAAAGGGAGCACACCCGAACGTGTTTTGTATGTATGAAACGAGCGTCTGTGGAGGCAGTTTAAAACGAAACGTTTGATTGACCGTGCAGTCCGAGCCCACTGAGAGAAACTATTCCGTGTAGAACTCAACTGGAGATATAAATAAAAATGGAGAACTTGTTGTAAGCAACAATTTGTATCAATATTGGAAATAAATTCAAAAACGCTAGTAGCTCAAAGCTTTTTTAGAAATCCATGCGAAAGTCTCGTCTGTTCAACAGTCAGCTGTCACGGCTAAACCGCTCAACCGATTTGAATGAAATTTGATATGCATGTAGTTAGACAATCCGATTAAATATAAACATCTTTTTTTTCAAAAATCAACCCCCAAATGACTATAATTGGGGGTGAAAATACACGCAAAAATACAATAAAAGACATGAAAATATTATTGTTAAGTTTTAATTTCTGAATGAATGCATTTATTTTGACCAAAGAGTGCCCACACATTTTTGGATATATATTTGGAATAGCAAATGATGCTTCGCCAGCAAAAAAACAGCAACAAAACCTTTATTTCTCATAGTATTTGTATAAATTACAAAGTTATATATGCACTTTTGATGTACTTTATCTAAAAAAAACTGCTGACTACATCTCATTCAACATAATTCGTTGAATAACAGTCACATTACGAATCAACTTGATATAAAGGTTTCTTTTGTACTTTATTTTCTCTAACGAATCCATATAATTTTTACCTTTTTTCTGCCTCAAATTGCTTCAATTTTTTTTTTGATCTGCTTGTAATTTGGCAAATTGGGCTAACAAAGGGTCGAGTGGAACAGGGACGGGCTCAAAGGACAGCCCTGAATTATTTGCATACTTCCCCGGGGAGACATTAGGTTAGAGGTAACCTGTTCGGTTTCGCCGTACTCGCCCGGTTATGCTGTATATTTGGTCATAAACATCGAGCGAGATGGACGATTCCGTAAAGATACGTATCGAAATATACTGATTCAAATTTCATTGTTCAAAATAAAGTAATGACTATGAAAAGTGAAGTTTTTAACATGTATTTAAGAAATATCGCTGTATAATTAAATAAGGAAGGTTTAAAATTATAACATAACAAGAAAGATATAATTATTTATTTAAGAAATCAGAGCGATATGAATCCAACATATGACGTTTTACCGTCTTTAACTTTGATTTCAATTTCAGGCATAATTTTAATTTTAAATTGTGTAGTAGCAACAAATAATCCTTATTTGTTACTCAATTTATTGTAAATTCAAAATTATTAAACATTCCTTTCAAGTATATGGCTTAAGCGAAGAAAGATCTAGATTTTCTAACAGTGGCTTTGATTTTTATTACGACCGCAAGTTGTATTACAATGAATGCTCGTTATCTAGCTCACGTGAAGCTGTTTTGTTAGGATGACACAAAGCATTCGCATTGCTTGCACGTATGCATTTAGAAAATACAAAAACTGTTCATGTTGAAGAAGAGAAGGCAAAAAATATTACAGAATTTATGAATAAATTAGCTGTTGTTCCCAGCTCCACCCTGGGTAGCTTATATTTGATTTTCATTAAGAAAGAAATAATTATTATGTATCTATTCCAAATTTTGGCCAAATATGTTTAGCGGCTAAAGCTGTGCAAGCATGACATACTGACAGAATTTTACATTTATGATATTATTCTGATGATCTGAATTTTATATGCACAACATTTAAAAATATATAAAAATAAAAATAGGCTATATAAAAAGCTATAGAAAAAGATATCAATGATTGGCACATTCATGATATAGATCCCAAAATTCATTCGGAAGCAACGCCGCGAGGTGCATCACCAAAATAAGTATCTCAAAAATATAATTGGAATTCCGTTTGAAACCCCAATCCTGGTCCTCCGCTGAAGGCTCAGTAATTTGAGCTGCGTATCTCAAGTTGCTCATTCATTATATTACGCCCGTACGCAGGTACTCGACGATTCTCCTCGAGATCAAAGAATACGACATCTCGCAAAGAAAATGCAAATTGCTTTACGTTACGTCTCTCGGATTTTATAATAAAGTCAATAAATATGTTTATTTTATGCTAGCGCGTATCATTCAACAGAATATTAGTAGCCATATTCTAAATTTAGATTTAAAAACCTTAATTACTTCTACAGAAAATGCTTGATTGGGAATTTAAAAAATCTTGAACATTAGATATATTTTAAAAGTCTCTGTGCAGTCATCATACGTCGGTTAGCTGACTTAGCTGTAACCATTATTACTCTAATACTGATATATAACTGTATAAGTGAAATTAGAATAATTTAATATTTGGAGACAAAAGAGCTGGCGATTTCGAAAACGATTCTAATAATTTTGTTGTAATTCGAAACGTTATTGCAGGCACATGCAAAATATCGGTCTAGCTAGATCCCATGTCTGAAAAAATTCGTTATTTCTGCCGTTTAACAAAACCATACTACGGTAATACACGTATATAATACCTCTATGTACGGATGTAAATGTGATTAGATACATTTTTAGTCCCAAATAGAAACCACCTAAAAACACAGAACAAAAAAAAAACAAAAACCAAAAAAAAAAAAAAGTTCTGACGTCAAAAACCTGGCCAGTCGTAAACCGGAAGCCGCTCTGTGGTATATAATGAGACGGAGCAATCATCAGAATGAATGGGGATGCTGAGTGGTGTTGAATGCTCGTCGACTCTTTATAGGGTCTCCACGCGTGGGACTTGTTTTGGAACTTTTGAAAATATTTAATGCAATATGTTATTTGTCCACAATTTTAATAGGAAAGTTAGTATATAGACTATGACGGAATATAGGAACTATTATTTTCCCAGTTTCAACACTTTGCCTTGCTCTATCCGAAATTTAATTAGATATCGACTACAGTCATCTAAAAAATAGCTCAGAAAAAATTAAATTTCGACTTGGAAAGAAAAAAATAAATACTAAGTTAATATCTCTCTGAGCCGATCACGCCGTTTGATTTTACCGATTTTCTCGGCCGCCATAGGACGTCGGAGCCCAGGGTCCGCACGATCTTCAGTAACCTCAGTTATCAGATCATATTAGTCCAGTCAAGATATAGGTACGTTCAAAGTGATTTAGAGATTTTGAAGTGCAGGAATAAAGAAGCTCGCAGTTGTAAACCGCTCCGTAGGTATAATGAGACCGAGCAATCACCACAATGAATGGATGCGGAGTGCCGTTGAAAGCGACGTCCTTCGGCCTGACGACACTTGCTGGGGACTGCACGCTTTCTGTTCTTGAGTTGGATTGTCTAGGAGCGCTCAAGGTATTATAAGTCACATATTTCGATTTTCAACGGTTCTGTTGCACTGTTGTCGTTAATATTTAAGAATATAAACATATTAAAAATATTTTAGGATAAAATTATGTGATGATGTGACATCATTTAATGAATTTTGTTTAGGTATTTACAGATATTATAAACTATTTCGTCTATAATTTTCTATACTAACCTCATTACATTCTTTATAATAAAGAAAAATTTAAGTATTTACATTCCACTAATTATTTAATACATTTATAAATAAAGTTTTACCTTTTATCACCATAAATATAATGACACATGAACTTGTCTTTATAATATTATTTTTCTGTTCTGCTTCAAGTGTAATGGTCACCCTAACACAGGACTCCTCTCTTTAATTTGTCTCGCACTTGCAGACGTCTAAAGATATGACCTGGCTGTTTCGTATGAGCGTTGAAAGCGCTTTCTTTTTACATTTCTAATGTTCTGAACGAATGAGAGAATCCATTTATTTTTGCATGTATAGAAAAATGTTTCTAACGTTTAACCAAAAATGGTTTTCTTTGATGTTTACTTATAATAAATACAGACGAATAATTATATTGAGGCCGAAGAACCTTAATATAGTGAGACCATTTATGTTAATGAAATAAATATTTCGCTTGAAGAAATTAACGCAGTATGCGCATAGTAAGTATGCATAATAATATGAAAATGAGTTTAAACAGAATCAAACATGTATGCAAGTGATAATCTATTGCTCCAGAAATCAAACCCAGCCTTCTAAACAGCGCACTTAACCACTACACCAGTGACCTCAAAACGGACCTTTTCAACAGATTTTAGTGGACGTGGGGAGATTTCGCGTACATAACACTAAAAACGTCGCAAAATTTCGACGCAAAATCGCATTAAATCCAAAAGGCGTGAAGGTTCGCTCATTACCTTCATTCCCCGACCGCACGGTCGCCCGGGGCGTCTTTCCCCACACAATTTATTTCGCCTCATCAAAACGTCAACATGGCCGTGTATATTTTGGGGATTTCAACGACTTCTCTTTAAACAGATGAAATACGGTTTTTAATAAGGTTTTGTTTAGTTCCATCTCTCAGGTCAGGTGTTGGACTGTAATCAAATCTCTGAATGAAAGAAAGAAAGATTTTTTTTATTTGGTACAAAAGCAGAAACATTAAACCCTATAACAATATTGTGGACCAAAATGGTCCCCCCTCAGCATTTGTCGTGGTTTTATGTAACCTTACGTACAATATCATTGATTTCATTGATCACCATTATTTTTGATCTTCACAATGCAACTGCTTATTCTAAATCACGTTAAGAAGGCAGGACCAATAATTGTTTGATGATTGTCAATGTGTCATTATACATCACAAGAATATGGTTTCGCGTTGAACAGAATTAGAAGCCGAATCAGTGGGCGACCAGTGTTCGTGCAGATTACCTCACGATGTTTTCCTTCGCCGAAAGCAAGTAGTGATCTATTAAAAACTATGATACATGAGTTAGATTTTTACAACTATCATATCATAATATGGTACGTGTAATATTCAAACCTAGGTGCGTTTGATCACAAGCACGTAATTAATTCACTAGACCGCCGACGCTTCTAAAAAGTATTTTTGTTATTCTATTATTTCAGCTCTAAAACCCTGAAAACGTTATATTGTTATCGTACTGATTTAAATCAGTAATGATGTATTAATTAAATAATTAGTATAGGGTAAAATTTAAATTAGAATATTGATAGATATAGATTGATAGAATATTGATATGAATATGCTCTAGAAGCTGCCGATAGTATCGCTTTAGTTTCAACTATTGATGTTGAGTTATCGATCGTCGATTCTAATGGCATATTGCAATGGTTGACGATGGCGATAAGACGTTTGCGCAAAACACTCACGTACCACCTACACCAAATTTCAGCCAAGTTTTATATTAAAATGTTGACAGCTATAACAGTATCCATGTTCGGAACGATATACTATATTAGTTTGGAAGAAACAGATTATTATCCAATAATTAACAGGTACCTATGCCATTTTTTTTAATATCTTGCGAGATATGTAAGCTATACAAGATACATTCGAACCATCTGTTCTCTATGCTATTCAAAAGTTCCTGCAACTTCGTTGATGGGTAGGTTCTGGGTTCCCAGAAGCCTGGGATTTTTGTGATCAATAGGTATATAATCCAACTAGTTATTGTCTCAATATGGTGCATTTAGTTTGGACTTGTGGTTCAGAAATTTTGGAAGTCAAAATTTATTAATTTTGTAGATGATTCACTCAATACACAAAGCCAAGCTTGAAATTTGGAACACAATTATAATTTAGCAAGCAATTTTAACGCAATAACTTTGTAAAACCTGAAAAATATTTGGAATTGTGCTAGATTTTAGTCAGATATCGCATCTTAATACGTATTCTTTGCAGAAAAACTGAAAATTTACTCAGAAAACAGCTGAAGTATGATAAAAACAGTGGCTGTGTCATGCCGTACTTGGACCCATTCAGTAACGAATCCACGTGGAGTGATAGAGTGCCGGATCCCATCATATGCACTGGCACCAACTGGGTCAAGTGCTACGTATGTATAATCATTGTGTACCCAGTCCACTGTTTTCGACTTAATAGCTATTAATTTCTGCAAGAAGGAAGTTAAAGTTGTCAGAAGAGAAGGTAGAGGAAACCCAAAGATGTGGATGGCATCAAAAAAGTATAAATAGGAAAGGAGTGTAAGTGACATGGCAAGGGACAGAGCTAAATGGAAGGAGTTAACATACTGTGCAGATCGCAAATGAATGTGAAAAGATCGAGAACAAATTACGTATATTAATCATATCTTATTCTGCATTAATACGGCGCTCTGTTTCGTATCGTGATGAAGTTCCAACTCGTATGCAATGTTCAACGTTTCAATGTAAACCATAACGTACTATTACTGTCTTCACATTAAATGTTTTTATTTTAGCACTCGAAATGCCGCATCATCAACAAGATTTTACATTATTACACAAACATATCTTGTACCTACCGCGATATAGTATTTCAGACTGATTTTTTATATTATCTTGGAAGGCCCATTCAAGTAATCGGTGCTAACGTCTATCAATTGAACAGAAGTGACCATGTTAATGTTACTTGTACGGGATCAAACGAAAAAGGGTGGGTATTTTTTTATATATTCGCCAACTCTCAAATGGAGTAAAGTTCCTTTATAGCCTGCGGCTAAATATATTACTGTAACCGGTAATCAGATCAGCTACTTACGTGATTGGAGAGACACTACAAAGTTCGGTCGAGTCGGGGTGTGATTGATGGTTCCCTATGCGCGATTGTTGTTCTCTTCCGTAAACAATGACTCGTCTGGTCGCCAGTTCAGAGTGCCAATACACACGGACTGATTTGATAGCATCTTCTGATGAAGCTACTGAAGTAGCTCAGCTTTGATAAGAAATAATTTAAAAGTCAGTCTAGTCCTTGTGCTTTTGCCATCGACGGGCAAAAATGAAGGAGTTAATTTAATAAAAACAAAGGTCCCTAGCTAGGGCTTCCGCCATCTTCTTACTTAATGGCTGAGGGTCGTGGTCTTATGTGGAATGCAATACATACAACTTTCTGAGCAAGATTAATGGAGTGACTCCATTTCACATGCTAACTGATAAAGTATCAACTAAAGTGCATTCCTCGTGATGTTTTACCGTACCCGTACCCATAGCTAAGAATGTTTCTAATAAAACTACTAATTATAATATATCAAATCAGATTGTTATACAAACTCATGTGGTAAGCATATGATTTGAATCTGGGACCTTTCAATTCAACTTTTCGATCACCATTCGTTTCGCAATGAATAAATAAATAAACAATTTTAGTTTAGTAACGTGGTCTGGTAACTTGGCTGGGTTTCGGCCAGTCAGCCCTATCGCCTCGCCTCAAGGTCGACAGAATACGATCAACATTCTTATTTTTGCATTCGACTCCACTGCACGAATAAGATTTATACGTCATATGCCAAAGAGTTATAAATATATAACTCAGGATCTTCAAGCTACGATATTAACTAGGTGAGTGGGCTCATAGACAACTGTAGCATATGGTCAATATGTCGGACTGCTCTATCTGAGGTCTCGGGTTCGATCCCCGATCAAGTCAAGATGGAAAATGACTTTCAAATTGACCTTGGATGTTTATCTACCGATGTATTTTTTGTAAAATATAGTATCGTTGAGTTAGTAATATAACTTTAGAACTCACTTGGGGCTAACTCAATCGGTGAATTATCGTATTCATTTTAAATTAAACATAGTTTATCTGTGTTGACTATGTAATGTGTAATAAAAATAAACGTTTCTATGGTAAAAACAGCAAAATAAAAGTTATAATAGTATTTAGTGACTATTAACAATATTTAAAATTATTTAACACATTATTTAATATTTAACACATTCTGTCTTGTAATCGTTAATCGGGACGAAGACATTTTACGAGTAACTAATAAAGTAGGTCAGCGTTTGTATAAAAAAAAATAATATTATAATTACAGCTACAATATAGCAGGCGACGGCACAAAAGAAGTATTGACAATGATGCTAACCGGAAAAGCCTTGTACGAATTACCAAGCGTTCAACCTAGGATGAAAAGAAAACTGACATGTGACGCTTTCCCATTCATATTCTACAGGTTGAAAGAAGACGGGTAAGAATAAAAAAAATATATATTGTCACTTCTTCAGTTATCCTTCGTCGCACGGGTGCAATATGAACCTTCCTCTTGAAACTTTTTATTTATTAAAAAAATCCGCATTGCGTAGTTTTCAAGATTTATGTAAGCATACATATTTGTATTTTTCACACAAACAGACAGCGGGAAGCGACTTTGTTTTATACTATGTAATGATCTGCACTACATAAAAATGCTCACATATTCGATCCTCTCCGGCCACAAATGAACTGCAACCTAACTCCCATACACCCTCCATAACTCCCAGTTACAGAACAGCTTTCTTGGAAGATGGTCCGGATCTAGGGACCTACCAGTGGGACGCAAATGGTTTCCAGCAACAACCCACAGATCATTATCAATCTGCTTACAATACTCATAACAGACAGTTTTCATTTTATAACCATGGCTGTTTAGGAGACACGCCACAATACGAAGTCATAATGGATTTAAACGTTCAGGTAATTTTGCAAGATATAATTTCGCTATGTATTTAATTTTGCGATCAACCGCTTTTAAGGTTATCCGTCGTCAAGTATTGTAGTACCCTCGAAGTGGATCTTGGTTTCGATAATATGGATCTATTGTAGATATATATACATATACCTACAATAGATCCATATTATACAATTTACACGCATATAAAATGTCGTAAATTGTTATGTCATGATATATGAAGCATCTGCTGAAAGTTTTGACTAACAGAAATAACTTGCTTATATCAAATATTGATTTTTTACTACAACGAAGTTCGGATAAGGGCTAACTTTTATTACACGTAACTTCACTAATTTTTCTCAAGTTTCTCTAGTATATTCTTTACCCACTTCACGTTTCGATATTAAATAATCATCAAAAAAACCTAATCCTTTTTTAGTTTATGCGTTTGGACGGGAAAAAATTCATATTCACCTTGGTGGGTGATATTTCCCACAACGACTCCAACTTAATCACCAATGCCGACGAAGCGTTCGTCACATTCCTCACAAGATTTAGGGAGGAGGGCCACGAGACTAATACTCTGCTAATCGTCATGGGGGATCATGGACCAAGGTAGTAGATATGCCTGCAATCCATTGTTTATATATATACGTTTCCATTGCCTTTGAATTATTACTAGAATGTTCAAATTCAAATAATTTATTCAGAAATTTGACCTCCACAGGCAATTTTTCACTTAAATTTTTATATCAAATAGTTATTACTCACAAACACTGGCATTGGCATTGGAACGACCGCTGCAGAGAAGAAATGCCGAAAGAAACTCTTGAACAGTGTCGGTCCCTATCATGCCAGAAGGGCTTACCATTATTGTTTCTTACAATTATTTTATTTGTTAAAAGTATCTGATATTATTGGGTATCCAAGTGTTGTGATTCTGTATTATGTAATTGTATTCACTAGTAAACTATTTTTTAGCTATTGAAATGATTAGAACTATCTAATACCCTTTTGCAAATATTTGTCCGATTATATTTAAGTCACCTAGTTATCTATCACGCATTTTAAGACAACTACCACTTAGTGGCAAGTACTCATTACTATTTTTGACAATTATTATCAGCGTAAAAAATAAACTAAAATTTTTAAAGAGTTTTTAGTTTAGTGTTTATAGTGTTTTAATAATGAAAATCAGAACTGATCTGGCTGACTTATGTCTGATATTAATTCTGATTGCAGATTTGGAGTCGATAGAAGAACAGCTCAGTCTCAACTTGAAGAACGACTGCCTCTCATGGCAATCGTGCTGCCAGAGCAACTCAAAGAAGAGAGACCAGACGTCCTGCCGGCATTGAAGAAGAACGCGAACTACCTGACGACTCCGTACGATATCCACTCGACCTTGCTGGATGCAGTGGGTCTTCGTAAATACTGGAACAATTATACAGTTCCCGGTGCTGACCATCCTAGAGGCAGGACGTTGCTGGAACCGGTTTGTGACAAGAATTTCACATTTACACGCTTTCTCGGTTGTTTCCTGAGTAAGAAAGCATCAAGCACAGGGTCCGTTTTCCTACGTTTTCTTGCGATTCTACATTACGGTTTAAAACTTTAAAGACAAATTTAAACTGGAACACTACAGCTCAAAATTGAAATAAATGAAGGAAGAAGGAAGCCAATGACAGAGGGTAACTGGCACCATTATGTAATGGGAAAATTAAAGAACTGTTTCGAAAATGCCGCGTTTGAATTGTGAACTATCTGCAGAAAAAGTTGATTTTACAATGCCGGCATTTTTATGATTCTTAGAACTTTTAAATTCTTAGAACAATTAAATTAGTACGAATAAATAGGTCAGTTCAAATGGGTAAACAGAAGCTTTGTATTTCTCTTAATCCAGTTGAACCGACAGGTTAGGGTGCGGGAAGAAAAGCGACGACAACATAAAACAAAACCTGAATAGCAGTTTTTAAACTTGCAGATTCCTGCCAACCGAACCTGCAGCGAGGCAGGTATCACCCCCCATTACTGCGCGTGTCTGCTGTGGCACAACGTCTCCAAAAGCAATCGTCTTTACAAGATGGCGGGCGAAGCCTTCGTGGGCTATGTCAACCACCTCCTTCAACCTGTGAAGTAAGTAGCAACTCGTATCTTCATCATCAGGAATGATACGCTTCTTTCTGTATCATATTGACGACCTCGGTGGCGCAGTGGTAAAGTGCTTGCCTCTGAACCGAGAGGTCCCGGGTTCGATCCCCGGTCGGGTAATGATGGAAAATGATCTTTTTCTGATTGGCTCGTGTCTTGTTTGTTTATCTATATATGTATTTGTTATAAAAAATAGCATCGTTGAGTTAGTATCTCAAAACACAAGTCTCGAACTTACTTTGGGGTTAGCTCAATCTGTGTGATTTGTCCTAATATATTTGTATATTTACTTAGTTTTTATACTTGATATTTGCATTTGTATCATCTTTATCTCATCTCTGCATGTTTCCGGTTACATTCGTGGCTGTGAAGTCACAAAACCCGGGGTTAGCGTAAGGAACAACTGTAAAATTTGAATTTTTTGATTCGACTGGGATTTTACAACCACCTGTCGTCAATCTCTCCTTGGGAATCTTGTTGCCTATCTGCAGCTTCGGCTATGCGGTATACCTATCGTTTCAACATTCTGCTAATGGAAATGGAGTTTCTTTCGGCATTTCTTCTCTGCAGTGGTGGTTCCAATGCCAATGCCAGTGTTTGTGAGAAATAACTATTTAATATAAAAAATTCTGAATAAATTATTTTAATTTGAACATTCTAGTAATAATTCAAAGGCAATGGAAACGTAGGCAGGATTGCAGGCATATCTACTACCTTGGTCCGTGATCCCCCATGACGATTAGCAGAGTATTAGTCTCGTGGCCCTCCTCCCTAAATCTTGAACGGAATTCACTAATGCATAGAGAGTGGTCCCATTCTAGTATGGTAACCATACTGAGTAATTTAAGTATATATAGTGTATTATATTTTTAGGCCGAGGGGGCTACTAGTTTCTAACATAATATACTGTTATTCCATAGATCGCTGTGCAAACCTCGCACGCTTGCCGAAATCGGCTGGGTGAAGAAGTTACATTTGTACACGTCTTTGGCGAACCCACAGGAAATATACCAAGTTAAGGTAACGGTTTGCTGGTGCGAGATTTCAGTACGAACTCGATCGTCGAATTGTTAAAAAAAATCAATAATATATATCTTGTAGACAGTGGTGTAATGGTTGGACGTCTTAACCATTACACCACCACCGTTACAATCTACGCCTGTGGATCGAAAGGTCCCAGGTTTGTATATCAATCTGATTCATGTATGGTAGAATTTATTGATCACCACATGCTTCAGGTGAAGGAAAACATCATGAGGAGACTTGCACACTGGTTGATTATTAACTTGTGTGTGAAATGGAGAATGCAATGGCAAACCACTCCATTACTAGTGCCAAGATAATTGTTGTGTGTGTTTTATTTCACGTAATGATCACGACCCTCAGCCATGAGGAAATACGACTATGAAGACCTCAAGTATACTGTGAGAAAGCAAAAAGTTTGAATTGCGTGGCGCGCCGTTTTACGGAGTGAATATAAACCGTTTCTGTTTATTTCTGAACATACTCGTAGTATTCACGCGCCACGCCACGACAAACGTGTGTGAAAGAATCCGAATTCCTCGCCATTATTAAAAAAACTAAGTTACTATAATGCCATACTTATGTCGCGACATAAGCTTAGCCAATTATTGTGGGTGTAGTCCATTTATTTATTGTTTTAATTGCTTATTTCAGGTGACGCTCGACCCCGGCGCGAGCACGTTTGAAAGCACGCTGACATATGTAGTCAAAGAAGACATATTTGAGGTCAATTCTAAAGACATTTCGCGTACTAACAGGTATGTGTTTGATGTTAATTATGGGTAAGAGTTTTTTCCGATGACTTTTTTCTTTGGTCAAGCGTCTGATAGTCAATGGCGCTTCATAAAGTAGATTACGCTACTGTGTACACGTAAATGTAAATAAATATTTTTAAAGAATTACGCGGATAACAGAGCTGCATACAGCTAGTTATAATATAAAGTCTGAATATGTTTGAATATGGTTATAGTAAATATATGTGAACATTTTTCAGTTATGGTCGTCAGCCCAGATGTATAGAAAAGACATATCCACTTCTACGTTACTATTGTTTCTGCTATGAATGATTGAATATAATATACACACATAATATCAAACGATATTTTAGAAGCAACAGTAGAAACTTAGTTAATTTTACTGGTATGTTACATATTCTGAAAATTTTCTTTGTACTATTTTTTTGAAAATAAATTTTGTATTTACAGGTTGTCTTATTATAAACCCAAGCGAAAAAAAAAAAACTTTGCAAGCAATATTTTCAATGGACATGTATGCGAATTCAACTTTGTATTTCACATTTCTAATATGATAAAGTTATCATAATAACTATTATTTACATTTTTTTTTATTTCAATCAAAGTATATTAGGAATGCTCCAGTCCAAAGATCGTGACGTCATTGTACATTACTGTCATACAAGCTCCATATTTTTCTTGTTTTTGACATTAAAAAATGTATCTTGTGTAGTTTGAAAGTAGCGAATTATATACTTTCGAAAATGGAACACAAAATTTTACAATGCTGGATGGATAAATTAAAAAAAAAGAAATTATGAACGATAACAAGGTTTAGCTTGGTATAATTTTAATAATAAATAATAATAATAATAAATTTTTATTTTCAAAAACTGCTTTACAGTGATAACTCTGTTTTAGATTGATGCCTCCTTCTAAGCATTACGCCTGTGCCAGGAGACATCGCTCTTTTATTAACAACACGATTTATATTTATATGTATTTAAGTATATGTACAATAAATGTGCCAAGGTTTATTACAATATATATTTTTTTGAACTTCAGACTAACGTAAAATAGTGATTAATAATGTTTTCCTCTATTTAATATAAAGCTTATGCATGGGCGAATAATACATACGCTTAGAAATTAACAACATGCAAATAAACGGAAAATAAATGTGAACTTGAACTTTTAAACCTTACACGGGTTATTGTATATTCGTCACGAATTTAACGTCGTCACGTACTCTCCATACATTGAAAGTAAATTCGTCACATGTATTAAAACATGTGTTAATTATTAATAGGTAGGTAAGGGTTACTGTAAATTTGTAATTATCTAATAAATACACAGTCATAATCGAACTTCATTCATAGAATAAACGTATTGTTAAAATATTAAATGAGAACTTACTATTTAAAATTTCGGAAAATAAAAAAAAAATGGTTAACATAAATCTTCATTTAACCTCTTTCATAAAAAAAAAAACTTATCAAGATTATCATGTCGCAGGAAATACACATCGGATATTCAGACCACAAGTTACGAGTACCACTTCATAGTAACACCGCACGCAACACGTCCGACATCCAGATTGTCCTAGCTGAGCTGTAAATGCGCAACGCGGCGCGACGCGACAATATCATTCTTCTTAAAGGTTGTTGAGGATGTTGACACACACTTTGGGCAATATGAATGGAGTGATTGGCCATTGCTTGCTCCTACACACAGTCCGTTTTTCAAGTACCTATCTAATTTATTTCCGAGCTATGGAATAAACTTCCCTCGGCGCTGTTTCCTAATAGTTTTAACATTCAGATCTTCAAGAATATACCTACATTTTGAAATGCTGCAACGCATCGGTATTGGTTTCCATGGGCTGTAGTGTTTTCATACCATCTGGTAACCCGCTTGCCCACTATTATATTCGTAAAACACACACTAGCTAAGAAAACATCAACTAGAGTACAGGTTTCTTGAATACGCATGTTATTGACGTGCAGCCTTGTGTTGTTCGCAGCGCAGCTAGGACGAACGATAACGCAAAAATCAGGTTTATTGCTTTGACATTGCAAGTCGTTTTTTGTCATAAATCAAGGGCCGATTATGTCGGCAAATATAATTTCATTATTTGATATTGACATTAACTTATGTTCCAAGAATCCAGATGTGGACTGTGGAATGCTCTGAATATATCGCTAAAAATACTGAACTAAAACTTAAGTGAATAAACAGGTTACTGTTTTTTTCATTTAATTTTATTTATTTATTTTATTTAGTTTTATTTATTTATAACACACTAGCAGCTCATTAAGCTGATGCGTACGTGTAATATAAAATAATATAAAAATAATACAATACATTAAAAAGTGCAGTGTATAATATGTAAATACTTCTACAAATCAGTAAAAGCCACAAGAACACCAAACGTTTGCACTCAATTAAAAATAACTTAATCACATTTCCCCTCTCGCCGAGTGAGTGGAATAATTAAAACACTTCATAAATATCACGTGAGCATGTTCAGTCCAAACTACGCACAATGCGGTAGGCGCCGGGCGCCGGTGACCAGAACTGGCCTTTTTAAAAAGGGCCTTTTGAAGGATTCGCAATTCAAGCAATGATACGCGCGCCTTGCGCACCCTATTGCTGTAATAAAATCATCTAAAAAGATTTAAATTATTCTATATTTATTTATTTCAGATTTTTAATGTTTGACTAAGCGACAAAAGTGACCACATACTAACCTAACATTCTATTAGTATACTCGAGTAAATAGCCGTAACGACTCACGAAGAAAAAGAAGCAACTTTCGCAATGGCCGGTTAGGGTATGTATGTCTGATCGAAATGTCGTCGAGTGGTCGAGGGATCCCTTTTTTTCACATATTTTTTTTCTCCTAATTTAATTTAGCATAATGACTCAGGCATATATTTTTTGACATAATAATATTTTGATATACTTGTTTTTTGGCATACCTTTGCAATAAGCATAATTATAGTTTAGGCTAGCGTATTTTACCATAATTTTGATTTGCATAAAGCTATAGTGTAGCAGTAGGTTAAGCCGCCAATATGGTTTAGAATATTATGCTTAAAAATTGTTATGCTTATGGTAGGTATGCGTAAAAAAAATGTGCCTAAAACATTACGTCAAATTAATATTGTGCGTAACTATTATTATGATAAGTAAAAGTATGCCATGTTAAATTGTGACATAAAATTGTATGCATAAAAATAGGGAACCATGCAAATGTCGAAGTCCTTCTTGCTTTACAAAACAGGTAAAGGAGGCACCGGCTGTATTTGCAGTCGTTAGAACACATCAATCAGCGTTAGACCAACATAGTGGGTTAGGTCAGTATGGCACAAGGTCGGGTTTGACATGACCTACCACTTTGTGCTACATGTGAAAAACTTGTACTGAGACTCTTTATAGATGAAGTAACTTTTGGCCGCTGTTTCGCCCGAGTGAATTTCATGGTAAAATCTCGGTTATTCCTTAAGAAAAATGATGAAGAGTATGTTTACCAATTTTCAGCTTTTTATCTTGAAAATTGTATTAAGTCCTATACAATCTATCACCCCCCCTTTCGAAAGGGTTGAGGGTTAATTTTCAGAAAAAAATTGAAACACGTATTCTTTAATTTGTTGAAAAACAACTAAAATCCAAATTGTCAAGTCACTAACTTCAACGGGGTAGAACTTTCATATAAAAGTTTTTGATTCCTTTCACCCCCTTGGGTTGCAATTTCCAAAAATCCTCTTAAAAATCTTAGTGCTCACCTCCCTCCGCACACTCCCCAAGGAACCTACATGCAAAATTTCAGCCTAGTAGTTTCGGCTGTACGTTGTCTGTCAGTCAGTCAGTAACGGAAGAGTTTTATATATATTGATTGATATACAGGTTACTCATAGCCCAATAATTATAAGCAAAACTCAGTAATGAGGACATTAATGTGACAGTAAACAATCGAATCCTTTTCATTCAGTCCAGATCCAGCCTGACCGTCGCCCGTTACTGGACACCGGGTGTTAAAGTGTGAATTCAAACCTTCTATTCGCTTTAATGGAACTGTCACTCGAGGTGACACCTCGTCAACGCAAAAGGTTGAACATGGAACATTTTAAGCCACGGCCTCTATCATGGATGGGAGCAAAAAGGGAATCTTTTACGCTATTCATTTGTTTTGCGCTCACATCGACAAGCTTTCAATATGATTCCCGCCTCTCATTTGTAACTGTAAACTCGAGCGATAAATGAATATTGTTTTTGGAACCTGCTTATTTGTGAATACAGGGTGATTCAGTATAATCCTTTTGTATTCGTAAAATATGTCGAAATGAATTGATGATTATATAGATTATACAAAAAAAAAAAACAAATTTTCATTTCATCTCAGTTGGGTGACTTTTATATGCGTCATGCCCTACTTAATGTTGTGGATACTCTTACATCCACATGCAATAAGGTTTTTAAGTCCCCTTGAATTCTTCATTACTTTACAGCAGTGAAGTACCCAATGCCTAAGACCTAAACACGGTCTACTTCTGGTATAAAAATATTCCGAAGCAGATTTTGATTTCAATAAAAATTAAATGTTAAGGTACATTAAATTTTTATTGAAATCAAAATCTGCTTTGCTTCCAGTCGGTTTCTAGAGAGCAGTATCTGCTGCTATTTGAAATGTTTTCGATTTTAATTAAAAGCTAGCGCCTGAGGCTCTGCTCTTTCAACATTTTATCAATAATACTGTCTGAAATGTTTGTATTTATCAGGATTTCCTTTAACAGTAAAAAAAAATGTGCGTAAACGTCTATGTAGCTGGGGGCTTACTATCATCTCAACGCGATCCAGTTAGGGCCCCAAACAAATGTTGAACTGGTTCCTGGATTGATCTGCACTGCATTTAAATCGTAAGTTGATCGTAGGCCTGCAAGGCACCAAAAACGTAAAACGTGGCTGGACAGCAGTAGTACAGGTGTGATGTATGCACCGATATTTTCTAGACTCCTAAGGAAATATGGTGTTGCATCATCCTTGGCAGAGAATTCATGCGTTGTTAAGATTCCATTTTGGTTAATATTAATTTGATAACACTCAACAATCAGAATAAAGCTTGTATCGTGGGTCCGACGAACACAAAACACAGAAATAGTCAGAACAAAACACCAAAAGTACAAATATTTATATAATAAAGATTTTACAACAATAACAATATAATAGACTACATCTAACCCTTTACAATCTTCTATTTCTTACAATCGCGCAGTTTATAATACGCAATGTTATTATAATAATACTCGACACTGTTTTGTCTATTTTTCAGAAACTGCATAATGTGTTTAATTTGTATTTATGACTGATTGTGTAAAAAAAAAAAAAAATACAGGAAAAGTGTAATGTATCAAAGGACATGGTATACAAAATAAAAAGCTATATTTTCGCGGCATCAAAAGATAATAAGAATCAAAATCAAACTGTGACAAGTAAATACAAAAGCAATTTAAGTTTAGACAATAGCAGGCTTCGAGAAAATCAAACGGCAACTTAATTTTGAACTCACGTCGTTCGTAATAGAGTTCGTAGTGATGTTGGAAATATGAAATAAATAGCTATGACACCATAGCCTTATGGCGTAGAAAATAAGGTCGGAAATCCAGTGGAATATTGCGTTTTAAGAATGTGAAAATGATAGAGACGGATGAGGTGGATTTAGTTTGGGAGTAGTGATAAATCACAGTGCGTTCGCGGAATTCGAGACTAAGTAAAATCTTTTACGTACCACCAAAATCTGGGGTAATTACTCTTGAATCAGTTTTTCCCCGAGTTCAGACATAAATTGTGTGAAGAGCAAAGAGATCGTCTGCCTAAGTGATTTCCAAATGATTCCTTTTGTGTAGCTATCAAATTAAAATATTTGCAGAATTTGTGTATTTATGCCCCAAAGTAGGTAGCTTTTTTTTCAAGTGAAAAGTCGATAAAAAAAATTATATACAGATCAGTATCAAGTCTTTATTCTCACGGCCAACATTTGTGAAACTAAAAAGTCACACATAAAAAGTAGCGTTTTTTTTGTAAAACAGCTGATTTTACAAAATTTCTGTAAATGAGTTGGTAAACTGAGATTTACATAATATAATGTGATGCATCCCTGTTTGTCTATTGTTCTCTTTGGTTTCTGTTCTACGCTGTTTAAAATTTTTAATTTACCAAATTAGAATCTGTAATTGGCATTAAGTTCAACCCTGTAAGATTAATTAGAGTAATTTTTGTTCAAGTGCTGTTGATTCTATGATATATAAATAAATAAAAATATAAAAAATATAAAAAGTGAGAAACTTTCTTTCTCACTTTTAATTTTTTTTTTATTATTTTGGTATACTACAAATACGAATAAATGGTTCAAACATTTTTTAAATAACATCAAGCCTACGAAATTCCGTTCGTACGTTACGTCTGATAAATACCAAATATTTTCATCGGTCAAATTTATCAAATTAATGACGTCCAATGTCATTCAATTAATTAATGCAAATTGATACGAATTGTACAGGATAATATTAAAAACGTCCAGTGTGATGCGTGGAGATAAATGCTAGAATGGCTTGATGGTTTCCCGCTCGAAATAGCAATTATAAAATCTAAAGAAAACATTTTTTCTTTGGTCTCAATTTTTGACTCTTTCACGCAAAATCTGCTTAACGGATTGTTATGAAATTTGGTACACGGGTAGAATATAACGTGGAACATAGAGTACTTTTTATCCCGAAATTTCCACCGGAGCGAAGCCCCGGGGCGCAGCTAGAAATATATAAATTTTACTATGACGTTCATAAAGTTTTATATTTCAGTCAAATTATTACTATAATCATCATTACGACGGCATTTCATATCGAAAGCAATTACCAACCCCACGGGTAAGGAGACGTATAGGGGAGATTTAGTCCCAACAAAAAAAATACCCCATGGTTTCCGATTTCAATATATTTGTTGGAATTGCTCACTTCACTCACACAGATGAATTTTTACGGTCGTCAACACACATTACAGAATTCAGAATTATTGAACAATAGAAGTTTTCAACGACAGATGATGAACGGTACGGACGGACGGACGCTGACGGTGCTGGAGGTGAATTGTCTTATATAATTATGGATGGCTGGAACATGATATTTTGCACACCTTATGAAATAAATAAAATTTTGAATACAAAAGGAGCAAAATTAATTAACATTTACATTTAGTGAGCAATCGAGAGACATATTTGTTTTGTATTAATGATAGATTAGATTTGACAGATTTTTAGATTTTACTTTATAAATCCAAATTCTGTGTGTTTATCGACTATAAAAGGTTCCTGTACAGGAAACAATTATTTTCACTCCAGATTCGCGAGGGGAAAAACTTAGCCGTATATATTTTTAATAATGTGAAAGTAATAAATCTACAACAGTGACTGAAGGTGTTGTGATTTATACAAGGTAAAGCCACACCTTGGCTAATGTGTTTACCCCATTACATGTAGAGGACTAACGACCAATCGACTTGACCTACCGCGCTCCCATTTGCGCTATAAAAACAGATGATGCGGGGGGAGATTTAAGTACCTACAGGGGTCAAAATTCCTCGGTCGTTTTTAACCGCTGGATTTCGCCAAACACATTGAAGTAGACGCGTTTGCATTAAGTTTTATTACTTCCCGCTTGTAAATTATAGGTATAATACACAAATGTGGCGTTCGGTGATATTTGGAATACGTGATATTTTGGGCGATAAAAACGTTCGCTCTCGGGGGATTTCGGCTGTTTTCGTGTTGATTCCCGCGGCATGTATTATTTATACGCCGTTTGAGGTTTAATACGGTTTGTTTTGTTTAAGGCCCATCTCCAAGGATCCGAGGTAACGTTAAGAGAGGAATAAAGTGAAAAAGGGTGCTTTATGTAACCGCGCCAGGGATCTACTGGAAGAAATAAACATCACAGGTATACTTTGTACGAAATTAATTTAGCTTTTGATCTAAATTTATCTACATCCCACGTAATTAAAGCATAAAATTAGAGTAACTATTTCTTATTGATATAGAATAAGACCTAGAATTGACTGTCAGCTAGTAAACAAAGTTGGCTCATTTTTAAGAATTCAAACTCGAGATGGCGACCTCGATGGCGCAGTGGTAAATTGCTTGCCTCTGAACCGAGAGGTCCCGGGTTCCATCCCCGATCGGGTCATGGAAAATTATCTTTTTCTGATTGAATGATGACCCAGGGTCTTGGATGTTTATCTATACGTATTTGTTATAAAATATGGTATCGTTGTGTTAATATCCCATAACACAAGTCTCGAACTTGTTTTGGGGCTAGCTAAATCTGTGTGATTTGTCCTAATATAATGTATTTGTCCTTATAATATCTTATCTATGATAAGCGTGATCCGCCCAGTTCAATTTCAGTCTTCGTCTTCATCATCCCTTATTTAATTTCATCTTCATAGTCGTATTCCTCATGGCTGGTCGTGGTCATTACGTGGAATGAAACACACACAACAACTTTCTTGGCATTATTAATGGAGTGGTTGGCCATTGCCTTCTCCATTTCACACTCAAGTTAATAAGAATCAACCAGTATGTAGGTTTCCTCACGATGTTTTCCATCACATTATTTCATTTTACACATGTTAATACAACCTAAATGGTAAGAAAACAACATTGAAATCTTTCTTTATACTATTTATTTTATTAACATGTGTGAGATAAGGGTGAAGAAGATTTAGGTACCGGTTGATAAACATGTTAATTTTCAAATAAATATTAGTTTGTGGCAATTATGACTGTGTTAATTATCAAACCAGATTTCTCGATAGCGTAGTGGCACTAATTTGATAGATAGATAGAGACTGTAAATAATTACACGTTTTAAATTCTAGATACTACCCACAATTTGTCAAATCATTATATTGCTCGCAAGCTTTAATACAGCTCTCAAAAGGCTTTTACTCGATCATTGGCCTTTAAGTTGGACGTGCCAATAAACTTGGAATCACCATAAGTAAAGTCGTCACGTAAAATCCGAGTATGTCATCCAATCGCTCATTGAAAGACCGTAGTATCTTGGATCGCCGGTAGATGGCGTTGCATACAATCTTGTAACCTAGCTCTAACTTGGAACTATTCCTTGGGAGTTTAAGGATAAAAACAACCTTAAATGCTATTGTAAATTTTATTTGACTTTTTAACCAAAACTCATACTACTCTACACAAATTAGACGCCAACAAAAAATAAAAAACAAGCCTGATTAATAAAAAAAAAAGTTTCATGAGAAAGTATGAAAAACGTAGTATAGTATAAGATATAATAAACCTAATAATACTTTGAGATGATTTGTTTTTTTCATTGATGCAAAAGAAGTGAGCTTTGGTCCCGTATAACTCAAAAACTAAAGTGAATGGCAATGCATTTCTATTCTAAATACCCGTCCACCAATTTTAAATTAACTTACACTATGTGCCCTATAGCTCCCTACGTGCTAGTCAAATAGGGGGAATAAAACATTATTTTGGTGTATAAATAATTATGCACGATTGCTCACTTGGACCAATGAAGTATATTATTTGAGTCTAAATCAGAGCAGCGATAGAACGTAAAGACGTCACGTAAAACCCGAGTGTAGCGCACAATAGGTCATTGAGAGACGGTAGTAACGAGGACGACCGGAAGGGGGCGCTCGCGCAGCATCCAGCACGATAGGGTTGTCAATTACATGTTTTAGAATTAAATAAGGCCACCTCGCAGGCAAATCTTTCTAGTCTTCACTTAAAAATAAAGATTATTTATTAAAACTAATTGTTGTTATGAATAAAGGTTATTAAATATTTATTGTGAATTTTGGTAATTTTAGTGATTATTGTTGATAAATATTTAAATACAATCATGTTTGTTTGTGAAAAAAAATTATTGAAAGTCTTATTCTTTAAAGGGTTTATGTTGGCTTAAATTATTTTCACTTACAATTATTTGAGTAGTCTAATGGAGCAGTGATCCCGCTTGCCCGCGATAGTGGCCGTTAAGTCACTTCTTTTCTTTGGAGGGTTGACGTGCCATTCCAAAGTTATATTTAAAATTTCCCTGTAAGTTAAGTCACTAGACCGAATGGAACTGGAAGTATACTCAAATGAGAGATAGCAGACTATCTATTTGCTAGGAAATTTCAACTAAAAATTTACTTAAAAATTCCATACAATAAATAACAATTAAAAATTGTTTCTAATTATTATAAAATGTCTACATATCACGTTACAGTTGTGTATTATTTCGATATATATGTATTTCTTAATTGCAAGAAACAAGTTTTAAATTAAAAGCATCAACATTTCCACAAATGCTTCATAAATCCCCGTGTCGGCAACCCTAGCTGTCACTGCGACACGTAACAGTCAGGGCTGCATGCTACCGGCGATATTTCCGCCAGTCGACACGTATACCCCGCTCCCATTTATACGTACCTATATTATTTATATCGCCCGTGTGTCAAAGCTTTGACCGTGTGACACAGGAGAATGTGGCGCCATCTATGAATAAATCTAAAAATGTATAATAAGTTCCAAACTTTTGAAGCTTTTATCTTGCTAGTATGTGTTTCTATATTTTTTTTATTAATTAAGTCAAATATTAAAACAATATGCACTGTTTCTCAAAAAGCTACAAACTACTAAAACTATATTTAGAAACGACCACAGGCTTAGACGAAATGACTATGGAAACTTTTAATGGTTCAGCTTAACCGTTATAAAATAAAGTCCTCTGCTGAGTCTGTCTGTCTATTTGTTATAAACTCATAAACTACTGCACGGATTTTCATGTGTAATTCTTGAGGAATGTTTTGGTGTATAATTTAATCTTGAACCGAGCGAATCCGTGACGATTCGCTAGTAATTTACAATAATCCAATCAAACTGCGATATCCCAGTTATATATTACATAGGTAGGTTGTCGGGTAGCTGTATGTAGCTATATATACATTTCCAATTACTGTCAATCATAGTAAATTCTCTTCATCCGTGAAACTGTTAGGCAACATTGTCAAACATCGGTTGCCTAATTAAACTAGCAATCAGCACCTTCCTCAGAAGCTGAGGCTCAATAGATTGATCAAATTCTATAATAAATACATTAAACTGTATATAAAAATGAGAACCATGTAAATCATTCAGGATGAACTTCCAGATGTGTTTGCGATTTTATACTGCACCAGCGACACGCCTCAGCTTCGCTCGGATGCAATATTATGCATGTTATACCTTTAGATACTATTATTTCTCTTGAAACATTCTATGTATTTAAAACACCGCATCGACATTCGTTGCGTAGTCTAGCAGATCTAAGCATACATAGAGACAGACACGACTAAGAAATACAACAAAAATTCTCATTGAAAAGGAGTTTCAGATGCCCGATTGGAGCATAAGTTCAAATCACTTAAAAAAATGTCAGTTTCGGCATTCACAGAAAGCCACTATAAAAATAATCATTTTGAATATGATTTAAAATGGTCACATTTACATACTAAAGGAAGAGAATTAACATGAAAGTGCTACACGGATACTAAGGTGAAAAATTAAGTTTTAAAAAAGCAAAATTGTATACAAAATAATATACATAATATCTAATTTATTGAATGGAAAGTCTTTTGTCACGATTCAAAGACGCTCTCTCTCATATCTGCCGATGATCCGCGGATTACATGCGGTTGAGGACAGACTTCGCCATTCAATGCGTGTTTTGTATTAGTTTTACATTGTACTATTATAGTTTAAATATGCTGTGTTTGCTATTATGCTCAAATAATTATATCATAGTTATAAAGATTAAACTTATAAGAAACAAGGGAAAACAACTTCTCAAAACGACAACTTCTATTCCGAAAATGATTATTTTGGTTGTATTATGAGAAAAAGTTTAATAATTTTGTATTTACATAAAATATAGCAGTTATTAATTGCCCTGGTGCTGCAGGCGTCCATAGGCTCCGTTGACCACTTTCCATAAGGTGGGGCCACCTTATATGCGTCTGTATGTCTGACTGGTTGCTCAGTTTTATAAAAAATTGGTGATATACATTAACTTAATTAACTACAGTGATATATCAAACTTGTTTTCATAAAGTACAAAAAATAAGCGCATGAATAATTATATTTATAAAAAAAATTGTAGAATAAAGAAGCCCGTGTGAAAAGGAGAAGTAATTGCAAGAAAGCGATCCCGGGGCTCCGACGTTTAACGCCTGAGTAAGTGACCGGAAAACGCTCAGATGAGACAGAGAAAGTCCCACTACTAAAAAACTAGCTGATTCGGCAAATTGGATACTAAAAAGAACTAAATCAAATGGGGTTAAACTTTTACCACAACTAATAGGGCATAATTCGAATACTCTAGTCTATAAAACCTATATTTTTAAAGTCGCTCTACTAAAAAAATTACAAAAAGTTAGTGGTAACATTTGACAGAAACAATAACATTCAAAAACTGTTTAACATTCCAATCGCGCCAGTCTCTAAAACCCTATAATTTAGAGGGTCCCACTAGTAAAATTGCACGCAAATAATAAAATAAATTCAAAAACAGGTTAAACATTTCAACTCAAATACACGGTATAAATCGATCGAGCCAGTCTATAAAGCCCATATTTTTAGATGTGAACCCATTTCCACTCCGGTAGTCCGTTCTATTTCCTCCCGCAGACATTGACATACTATAACTGCAGAATTCCTGACATATGACATACGTATGCAATATTAAATTTGCACCTTTCGGTGCGATGATTCAATGCGACATGTTTCAAAATTAATTACAACGCTCATTTTAATGTTGTTGATTGAAATTCGGATATTTTGATGGAAATTGTTTTAAGTGCGTAGTCGTAGTAGTCCTATCAAAACTTAGGAATTTCTAATAAATATACTAAATATTTTGGGAATACAAATTTTATTATATAATAATAAAATTAATTTCAGAGAACAATTTATATAAATATGAAACAAATATAATTTCAGACAACAATTTATATAAATAATAATAGATATACGAGAACTTACTATTGCTCAAATAAAATCAAATAATTTATCATAAGTGCAATACACATATATAGTTATTTATAAAGCATACTTTTTCTAATTATTATCAGTAGTTCCTCCTGTAAATTTCGTGACTATACGAAAAATACATACATAAATACCATCAACTTAAACTTGAAATTATTCGCGTTACCTGAAACAAATAAAGCAAATTCAATTAGATAGGTACAATCATACGAACAAATTATAAATAAAATCAAGAATCAAATTGATATGGGTTAGATTATTTTACTTCAAGCATTAGTATTATTTACCTCAAGAGTTATCAATAACGAATTCATAAAACGTAGCCTAGAAAATGTAAACGGCACATGTATCCCATTACGACATAAACAAATTCGATTTTCATCGTCTTTGTTTTCCAAACAAGAGTCGCTACTATCATTCCATTTTCGATATTGAACATTTGTATTGGCTTCGAGTAAATCCGGGATGTTCGCAAGACTAGTCGGAGGTTGTATTTATTCTACAGCAAACAGGATTAGCTTGGAAGAACCGGCAACAGGTGCTGACGCCGCGCGCTTCTTGACAGAGGTCGTGACAAAAATGTGAAGGTACTTTGCTGTTTATTATTTATCTATTTCGAGCTTCTTAAACATGTTAAAAATATTTAAAAAATGCTTCATATAGAAATATAAAATTGTATTAGTCTATATTTACGTATAATTACGTAATTTATTAATAAATACTCCAATAAAGGACTGAAAAAACAGGATCGAAATTGACGCGAATCCCGCACGATGGTCGCGCAATTCGCCCGATGCGCTCGCTCGCTTGGCCTCCAATCTGAAGCGAATTGCGTCATTATTTTTGGTTTCTCAATACGAAAACAGATATTTTGATAGTAGAGTTTTTTTGTGAACAAGTGAGTTAGGTTCATGAGCTGAGCACTCAACATAAGTTTCACATTTTGTGTTTTTTGTGGGTTTTCACATTCATCACATTATGAAAGGATCAAAGATTTTACATAAATTTTCGTATGCCAGAAGAATACTAAAACGATTTTATTAAACATGGAAATTTATTTATTATTAACACTATTTTCTCTGTGAAACGAAACACTCACTCAAGCAAACCTCATTTCACGGCTGGAGCGTCCTCATTTAAAATCATCACATTTGCCGCACGTCCTCGCTCGTTTACGGCCAACTGACTTCGGACGTATTTGTCCAGAATTAGATGATCCGGAATGAAGGCCTTGTTTACAGGTGGGTAATGCCCATGGCCGACAAAGTGCTGTTTTTCAAGCAGTTGTGGTTAGCAGAATTGTTAAAGGAAATAGAGGTAAGATAGAACTGATGTATTTACCTACTGGTTGACTGGAAAAGGTCCCTCCATTTATTTATTCATAAAAAATACAGATAAAGATAAACATTCGTGGGTTAAATTGCCGTTGCTAGCTCTTTTTCTGTTTCTTGTGTCTTGTGTTTTTATGCATTAGAGTTATTTCAAACAAGGTTAATATAAATTTCCATTCAACGTAATAATTCGATTTTTACTTTTTTATTAAATTAAAAAAAAAACAATATTTAATCAACACGCGTGAAATTCTATTCAAGTTTTGTCACAATAATCCAGAGGTCTTTCACAAAGGGTGACTGTAATTTTTTGTCCATATTAACAAGTACCTAAAATAGCAAAGCGGCGGCACACAAAATCGCCCACTGCCCTTTCGCCCATCCTCAATTTTATATAGGGGAAACTCGACGCGTGTCGAGGTACACCCGTCGAACCGTAAAAAAGGGAAATCAATTATAACGAAATGGCAACCCCGGCGGCAATAAGGCCCGTCCAATATAGATAGGCACACCCTGCCCCCCGCCAACGATACAAAACCCCATATAGAATAGAACTCCCTACCTGTGTCTAGGGTTGTCAATCATTCTGCGTTCAATTTCAAATTCAGCTACATTAAAATATCGAATAGAAGCGGTAGTGGTATAATGGTTAAGGCTGCCTGAGCCTGTGTATCGAAAGGTCCCAGATTCAAATCCTATTCGTGCCAGAGTTTGTATACCAAACTGATTCATGAATGGTAATTTTCACCACCACCTGTTTCCGATGAAGGAAAAATATCGTGAGGAAACCTGCACACTGATTCATTATTAAGTTTTGTGTGAAATGGAGAATGCAATGGCAAATTACTCCATTAATAGTGCCAAGAAAGTTGTTGTGTTTGTTTAATTCCACGTAATGATCACGACCCTCAGCCATGAGGAAATACGACAATGAAGAAGAAGAAGAAAATATTAAGCTTATTTGAAAAAAAGTCCGTAATAGTGCGCTACCAACCAAGATGGTGTTTGTTGAAAAGACTGAGATTGTAATATTGGTCACTCTCTGTCACATCAATGTCACATCGCGACAAACGTTCGCTTTCCTACTTTTTCTCTACACAATCTAAGTCATTCTTAGTAGTCTGACTAAACATGTTTTCACTTAAATTAATTTATATTCTAGAAATGTTCTCAATGTTGTATATTACAATAGTATCGGTAGCTTATAATTTGTTTTGTGCTTATAGTACGAATGTTACCTACACTGCACACTTCCAATAGTGCAGTAGGTACATATTATATCCACTGTTGGCAACCCTATGCATCAAACATATCATTTTACACTGGGCGGGATGTGAAAACCCTACTCAAAGAACACAATATGTCGCTCGGGCCCTTTTCATATAGACTCCTAATTAGTGCCACAAAAATGTTTACAATGCAAAAATATAGGTACACCTGTGTGTGTGTATTGGTGAAAAATTTTTGACATTTTATTACCTACATTGTGTGTGTGTATTGGTGAAAAAATTTTGTCATTTTATTACCTACATTGTTTTTATATAATTTTGCTTGTCTCGTCAAGTCCGTTTGAAAGGTTTTTGAAATTGAAAGTTTTCTCCACATTTTTATTTCACACTAGCTGTATCCCACGGCTTTATTATTGTGACAAATTAGAGGTAAAATGTACCTTATGTGCTATCTCAGAAAATATTCTGCCCGAATACCAAATTTCATTGAAATCAGACTATAAATTGTTATAACGAATATTCAAATTCTCACATTGAGACTTTTACATTTATAATATAAGTGGGCAGTGAGATTAACGCTGCAAATACTCTTGTATTGAATGATATGAATAAAAAAACACAGAATCATATTAATGATCCACTTCATAATAGTTTGCCATTCTTAACTATTTCAGTTAGTCAAGGTGTTTTAGATACTATCAATGTCAATATTAAAATGCACATTTCAAATGTATTAACTGGAACCATTCAGCGAAATCCACATTTGAATATATCTACATTTGAATATTCAATCTAATTGCGCATCAAACAGCGCTATCAGAGTGCACTCTAAAACTCAACCCGTTTCAGTTTCATTAGAACAATGCGTATTTAAATCGCATTCAAATTCTCGCACTTCGATTAAAAGCTTCGCGAGACACAAGCCTAAGTGTAACACAAACACCCCGGCTACTGGCCAACTTAAACCTGCACCGGACAAACTGATTAAACCTGGACTGTCCTGTAACCATAGACTTATATTATACTAGATACAGAATAGACTTAATTAAATAATACACTTAGTGTAAGTAATTTTTTGACGACCATATTTATTATATAAGACCTATATTTGTTAATTTACGTCCTTGGAGAAAAGGCTGCGGTGAAGTTTGTTGCGCCGCTTCTGCTTCACCTGTGCTTTGGAAGTCGGCGGTAGACTTATTTTAACTAATATTTTGACGTCAATAAGTGATGTATGTCATCCTAAATTGAATAAAGAATTCTGAATTTGAATTTCAAATTTGAACATGCTAAAATATACTTGGAAAGGAAATATATGGGAGAATTCTATCAGTATAACTGAATTTACCGGTCTCTTCAGCGAATTCCCGGTTGCATCTCCAGCCGCTAGTGTCGGAGCCCAGGCTCCGCTTTCCTACTTTTTCGTCTCCACTTCACACGGTCGTCAGCATACCTAGTTGTCTAACGTATTTACCGATATTATGATGAAATTGTAATATAATTTTATTGAATGAAGATGGCACCATGGGCACATCAAAAAGGCTTGATGTCGTCAAGGCCATGCATACTAATGCATGCCAATTGTCTGCGGCTTCTAAGGATGACGATGACCGTGCAATATAGAAAAGAAAAAGAAATCAAGCGGCCCCTGGGCTCCTACCTTCTATAGCTGCAGAGGTAAATGGAGAAATGTCTAGATGAGAGAGAGAGAGAAAGATCTAATTTTAGTTGTACAATAAATTGCAGAAAGTATTAGCAAAATTTTTGCAATAAGCAACCCAATTAATCACGCGACATGCCACATGTTAAAACTAAATTGAAATACAAAAAGCATTTTTAATGCATTGTATCATCCATCATAATAAAAATCTATGGACGCGCCCAATTCAGGTTCATACTCTTTTGTAGTTCAGAGGGTCAGACAGCACTGGTCGGGAGCATGCGATCCCAATTACTATGTGTGTAGAAGCAAGCCGCTTATGCAAATGATCATTTCCCGCGGAAGCATCTAATGGGCCGTGAAAGGGGGTGTCGGAGGGGGTCGCTGCACTTTTAGCTGACCCCCTTACACTTCACAGAGTAACGACTGGACGGAGATTCACATTATATTGTGTTGTGACTGAGATCACACGTTTAAACTCAGAATACGATGAATGACATTCGTTTTTTACACAAGTTTTTAGGGTGAGTGCGCACGTAAAAGTTAATGTCAAAGTTGACGGTGCAAACTTTGACGTTAACTTTTACGTGCGCGGAAAAACATCAGCGACGCGTTGTTTAAAATCAACGTCAAATTTGACGGTGCAACTTACCTTCAACAAATTCAAACATTTTGTTTCTAAGCTGAGGTTACAATATGCATAGTTTTGCTTTTACATGTAAATTGCCACATAAGCGCGCTTCATGTGAAAATATATCTACCTATATTCACCTAATCTTCTAAGGGACTTTTCGGTAGCTACCGAATTTGAAACAGGCATAAAGCAGACCTTTGGTTTCGCCGCTCTATGTCTGGGAAGTGACCGTAAATGCACTCGGAGAGATTGTCATAGTCACGAGAGGTGTAAGGACCTGAAACTCATCCTTTGAAAAAACGCGTGAAAATAAACAAAACATGACGTAGCGAGCTGTGAGTTGATTTTTCAAGCTGCTGTGATCACAATTCAGATAACTTCTGTTCGGGCGTGATGATACAGGTCGCGCCACACAAACCACTTGCGAACTCTGAGATTAGGCAGAATTTAATAAACTCCGTTTTGCGTGTGTCGAGCATTTACATTTAAAGTGCCAATTATGTGACGTCATTAGCGCCCCCCTCCCCTCGGCGCCTCGCCATAAAACGCAGCACGCGATTCACCCTATTGCCATTGTAAATTTGAAATAAAATGGCAACTTTTAATCTCAGTGTTGTCACCATAACGCGCGGAATTGACTTTTTCGAACGCAATTCGAATTAATTTTCCGCCATTTTTATATAATGATGGTGAATATAAATTGCTTTTTTATGAAAATTATTATAAAGTTATTGTAATTTTGAAAAATATTGCGCTATAGATTTTTTAAACATGTCTAGGCACTTAGCTATAATATACATTAATTTTAAAGGCATACGATCAGATTCAGTTCAGATATTTTGTATCTTCATATTACAAACTATGACAAATCATCAAAAGAAAAGAAGATTTCATCAAGATAAAAAATCTTGACGTACCAAATCTGAAATCCATCAATGGAAGAGAGTGACGTTCTTTAAAAACGACATCAGTAATAACCTAAACCTTCCCGGGGAATCACAATATCTATTGGTGAAAACCGCATGAAAATCCGCGCTGAGTTTATATTTCAGATTACAAATGTAAATAATCTATTAAAGAGACTAAGTGTGAGTTGGAATTCCCGTAATAACAACACAGTGGTCCGTGGTCTTTGTCGTAAGTACAAGACAATGCTAGATTAATGATGTATTCAATATATATCACTTATATCAATTTCAATCAAGGTAATTACCTAGATTGGTCTTGTACATAGAGGACATGACATAATAGGGCTCCAAGGAAGCTGTACTAATTACCTTTAATAACCAGTCGGTTGTAAGCAATTACTAAGGATTGTGCCGACTGAAGCGTTGAAGATGTACGTTTCATCGCTTATTGGATCGCTTTCATAGTCTGATTAGGAATATACGGGTAAGCTGGTTGACATGGCACGGCACGGTGTTATGAGTCTAAAGCAGTTATATATTGATTTCATAGGCTACTAGATTTGACGACCTCCGGTGGCCTAATGGTCACCATGCCAGACTGGAGTAGGACTGCTACACTGGAGGTCCCAGGTTTGAATCCCGGTCAGGTCAACGTGGGAAACGATCTTTTTCAGATTGACCTGGGTCTTGGATGTTCTTCATCTATATATAAATATGATATAGAATATAGTATCGTTGAGTTAGTATCCCATAACACAAGTCTCGAACTTACTTTGGGGCTAACTCGATCTATGTGATTTGCCCTAATATATTTATTTATAGGGGATTCATTTAAGTTAAATTTATCCACAGTATCAAGTGGAAACTTTCCCGAAATATTGTTATGTTTTGAACCTGTAAATCAACAGTATATAGTTCATATTATAAGTAGATATTAACATATATTCTTAGGGTTTTGATATAATAACTCAAGACATTAGATATAAATGATCATGTTGTTTTGTCTAAACTTCCTAGTCCAGCGCAGATGTATATACATCTGACACAGTTAACAGTTAACAAATGGTATTTGAGAGACATGCGCTGAAAATTATTTTTACAATATATTTATTAATATCTATTCTTGGCGACATTCCAACAGAATTTGTTAGATTAGGCGAATTAATAAGTAATTTAAGTTATAAATAATTTCCAAATTTATTAAAATGATCTCCTGAATTCCAGATCTTCCAAATTTTTATATCAAATATCACGACAACGGGGACACGATAATAAAATTTTACTACCAAATTTTCTTCACTATAAATTCTTTCAGAAATTACTCTAATATTATTAAATTTTATTAACTTGTGAAATTCGAAAGGAAACTGCTAAAAGGATTTGCCTAAAAAAATCGTTAACTCGGACAAAGACAGTAACAGATTGCAAAGTACAAAGCGATGCAAAGGTAACCGACGCGGCATACCAATCGCAGATGTATCGGAATAAAATGAATACAGTATAGAATTCACACTTTAGAAATAGAATAGGCATGACCAATGTGTAAAATGGAAAATATTCTACCGACAATAGCCTAGCACTAAAACTAGTTGATGATGATAATGACCTTTATTCACAGCTTACACTCGAGAAAGAATTTTGATATTATGTGATGTGTTTAAGAGTGGTCCAAAGAATGGAATCTTGCTTGCTACATAAGTATATTTCTTCTTCATAGTCGTATTCCTCATGGCTGAGGGTCGTGGTTATTATGTGGAATGAAACACACACAACAACTTTCTTGACATTATTAATGGTTTGCCATTGCCTTCTCCATTTCAAACACAAATTAATAAGAATCAACCAGTGTGCAGGTTTCCTCACGTTTTTCCTTCGCCGATAGCAAGTGGTGGTCGATGAGAACTACTATACATGAGTCAGATTGGTATACATACTCATGTGGCACGAGTAGGATTCGAACCTGGGACGCACAGGGCGTCTTAACCATTACACCACCGCCGCTTCAGTAAGTATATTTACCAGTCTGAAAAAATAAAGATAAGTGAAGGAACAACTAGAAATAACTGCCTGTTCAATTCACTAGTATATCAAGGACTAATTCCGCTAAATAGTGATAGTTTATCAGATATTTAGATAGGTGATATAAATCTGACAATCGCGGACTTTGCGAGATGTGGCAATTAACAACGCGCCACGCGGATATCTCGTGACGCGCGCCTCTATGAATACTACCAATGCAGCAGCTATAGCCGCTGCAAGACCAAGTACGATTTTGCGAGTCACATCCAAGCTCATGTCAGGAGTTGACAAGGTATCGCCGTTGACGGACACCGCACATCACGTTGCGCGGTCGTGCGATAGAATAATATGCGCGCCGCGGCGCCGTGTATGAATCACCTTCAAGTGGATTCTTCTATATCCTCCACAATTCGCCACATTGGCTCTGTTCCCACAAATTGATCAATTTATAACTCCAACTCGACTTTTATTGGCGCTTATCCCGTTTAATTGCTATCGTTCGAATTAAATCAGGTCCCCGTGTCTATTACATGTAACAATGTCCGTTACGTATGGATCTGTAGTTATTAATGGCCAATTAATTGGTGCGTAAGTGTTCTTCAGTTAAATGAACATCGATTGGCCGAATATACTTGGATAAGTGGACATGGAAAACATTCAATAGCCCACGCTAAACACTCAGCTTGTATTGTAGGATTGACACAAATACAGAAACGACAAAATCCTACAGGCAAATATTTGTGATCACAGGTACAAATATTAGCTCGCATTAGGAATCGAACCCAAGACCTCCAGATAGCGGTTGAGCGTGGTGACCACTACGCCACGAGGTCGTAATAATAAGTTCATATATTCTGATTCATAAATGACTGAAACCATCAATTCCAGAACATACGTAGGTATAGTGAAAACAAAACAAAATGTTACAACGGCTCACTGAACTAAATACATATAAATCAGAACTACTTATTGTAAGTAAAATATTATCAAGTCATTCTAGATATTAATATATGTAAAATGTAGTCCAGAATATTTTTAATTCATATAACCGGCTTGTTACCACTTAATTTCAGCACTAGTTCCAAATCATCATTGTCATCAGTCATTTCCCTTCACATAACCTCTCTCGTGACAATAGTTCGACTGTTCGAACTCCCACTATAAAGTACGCATCCACAATCCATTCCTTCGATCCCCAATCGTTGGACCCGTATATCCAACTTTTTTATTTGCATGTTGCTCGGGCGTTTCAACTTTTTTAATTTCGCCCGTCGAGTTCGCTTGTATGCCAGTATTTTCATGTCATGTTTCTCTATTCGAAACTTAATATGGTGGTGATAGAGGTGAATTTTCCATGGCTTTGAGTGAGATGGTGTGCTATTGGCAATGTGACCTAGTACAGAGATCGGCAAAACTATTCGGACTGGATTTGTTCTTGAATTAATTGTTGTAACTAATTATTCATCACAATAAGTAAGGTAGATTTTTGTTATCTCTGAAAGAAAATGCTTTCTTTCTTTCAGAGTGCCAATGGTGAGAGAAAAAGCTAAATAAAATCATTTTATATAATAATATTAGATGTGTGAGTGTAATATCGGTGATTGAAGCGGTACAAAAAATACACGCATTTGGATTGTAAGGTCCCAGGTTCGAATTTTACTCGTGCCATATGATTTTGTACACAATCTGACTCAATAGTATAATAGTATTTTTGATTGATCACCACTTGTTTCGGATGAAGGAAATCATTGTGAGGAAACCTAGATAAGTATTAATTTGTGTGTGAAATGGAGAAGGCAATGGTAAACCACTCCATTTGTGAATACATTCCACCCACAGCCATGACGAATACGAATATGAAGAAAGTATAATCTAATTTCAATACTGTAACTAAAATTTTAATATTATAAATATTAAATAATACTTTTTTTTATCATTATAATTACGGATATGTGTCTGAAATAAATCTAGTTTATTTTTACTTATTGTTTGAATTAATAGCCGCCTTGCTTTCAAGTCTTTTCAACGTGATATGTAAGTCGCGTATCCAATTCTTCACTCATTTCCCAAAACTAAATTGGACATTCACAAATAAGAGAATATACTCTCGTCATTTGATGCTTTAACATCAGAGTAGTATTGATCGATTCCGGGTGAGATAGGAATCAGTGCCGACATGCATAATTAAAGGACATCCGATGATCACACAATGCGATTTATAATTGATCTAACATTAGTTAATTCCAAAGCCTCTCATTCTCTCTAATCGGAACGCTTTCCCGGTTGCTTATTCCCATAGTTAAGCATCGGAGCCCAGGGTCCGTTTGTCTACTACTGTTTTTTATCTTCACTTCGAACAGTCTTCGGCAGCTTAATAGTCTGACAATTGGCATGCCTATTACATCCTTAACGATACCAAACCAGCACTATTGAGGTTTGCCCCTTCTGTAAGGGCCGGCCAGGAACAAAATATAAATTGATATGGACAAATTACACAGATCGAGTTAGTCCCAACGTCAGTTCGAGACTTGTGTTATGGACATTTGATTCCCAAGAAAAGTTCTTTACTGTAGTGCAGTCTTCAAGTGCATTAGTTTATTCCAAAGCTATACTATATATTCTATACTATTATATAGAGATAAAGTGTCACGTCCTTATCTCTTACGGCGTAAATAGAGTCAAATTAAATTAAAATATATATTCGATTTTAATTCAAATTTCTGAAATAGTGATGGAACTACTGCTAGCTGACTAACATCTATGAGAAAAAAAACCGGTTTTACATGCCCTGATCCCTGAATATAGGAAAATATATGCTCTGCAAGAAAAAAAAAGTATTCTCCCGAAAAAAAGTACTTTCTTAGACAATAAAAATAGTCACTCTGTGATATTCGCGTCTCCCTTGTACCTGGCTGTGTCAAAAAAATATGATTCAGCTATATTTTTACAAGCGGTCGACTACCTGATGTCAAGCCTTCTTGGGAATTGCCATCAGCTGCCAAAGTTCCAAAAGGTCCATTGTTAGCCTCGAACGACATTCGCGGGAGGGCGTGTGGTGGACCTATTCTAGGGCGGAACCACACGTCACACCTCGCTCCAATATACCCCCCACTGGTATTTGGTAGCTTTTTGAGACTGCTATATAAATTAAAATTGAAAAATATACCCTATTTACTTGGTCTAATTTGTGAATAAAAGCTTTGACTGTGACTCAATTTAAAAATAAACGTAAAACACGATCAAACCATAAACAAATATAGGTATTTTGCTTTATTACTGCTTCTTGTTTGTCATCGAGTAATATAATTCTGAATCGGAATGTAAGAGAAAAATCCAATGCCGTCTCGTTAATTTCCCCCGGGCCTGAGCCGAGACCTGTTGACTGTATCGAGGTTATCATAATTGGTACAATGCCGATATAAAGGACTTGACATTTGTGGCGTGTGGTTCCCGTCCTGGAATATCTCCCAATCGTATGAAGCGAATAAGGGTGAAATAAACCGATTTGATTCTTAAATCGTGTGATCGTGTGAGAGTAACACACTCGATAAGAAGATAAGGCTGGCAGAATCTTCAAAATGTATGTTCTTCCTCAGATCTCTCTTATAATTATATATTTCGATTAAAATATCATGTTACCCGTACATCGCACCGGCACATCAGCCTAACCCGTCCTAGGTGGATGACAAAAGCAGCAAGGCAGCGCGACGACATAGGTCACAAGTAAATTCATCACATAGTCAGAGTACCTACATTAATTATTATAGTAGACCACGCCGCGTCTCGCAGCATTCTGTCGTTGACCTAGGACGCGCCTTGCTTGAGAGATGCCGTGGGAAGAGATGCCAAGTGTTAACTTTAGTATGCGCATATTTTATTGTATTCGATCGATAAGGATTGTTGTTTATAGCACATGCGAGGGCTTTATGTATATTCTAGATCGCAAATGCTAAATAAATTGATATTTGCTACTGGTTTCTCTCGCATTAGTATCCAAATCTCAAAATTCGAGTATGGTTCGGGGCGCGATTGAATTCTATAGAAAATGATGCGAAAAAAGCTCCATTTCTTCAACGTTTCAAAATAATTTTCACGATATCACGTGTATTAACTTTTTCGTCAAACGCGCGATTTTTAAATCAATAGCGGTGTGTAGTATGTGACCTTGACTTGTGACCAGGCAACGAAGTAAGTACCCACGTATATAAATATAATACTGTATTAATATTTAATTATTATAATACTGTATTAATATTTAATTAATATTAAATTATTTTATTACAATATTGTCAATATTACTGCAGTTTTATCATATAATAACCTTAAAACCGCCGAGTGTCGGCTCGGCTGTTATTATTTTGTAATATCCATTCGGCGGGCGACCGCCGGCCGCCCGCGTCTTTTAGTTAGGGCTGACGACTTTTTCACCAAAATATGTTAGGGTTACAAATGTTCTTTGACCCAAATTATCAATTTTTGTGTTTATCTTGTTTTGATGTTATTTTGTAATCTAATGTCAGATGGCAAACAAACACACGTGTCTTTAGCAAAATGATTATTAGGTACATTGATTTAAAATAATTAGGGAATTTAATACTTCAATGAGATTTAATTCAGATTGAGAACAACAATTTCGATCACTTCAATTCATTTATTAATGTATATTATATTTTATAACAATTAATTCGGTTTAAAACTCTGAAAATTCAATCAACTTTGAAATATAATATTTGCGTCGAAACCAACATGCAAATTTATCCATAATTACATGTTATACACAAAATGGCGTCCGTATTTCAACCCGCCTGAACATTCATTGCAAGTGACGTTAATGTCGCTCTAATAACGTGACGATAAAGTCCAAACTGTTTTATTTCACAATAATCCACCGGCCAACGAGTGAGTAACGTGAATTAACGTGATTTTGATTAAGGTCAGTGGTAGTGGTTGCTGTATTTGCTTGTAAAGAAACATTTTACAATTCTTAATCAGATTAAGGTTTAACTCTTTAATTCGAAATTGTAGTAGTCAAGTGGTTAAGACCGGCCGACTGTGATTGAAATGTCATAAGTTCGAATCCTACACTACAGAGTTTGTATACCAATCTGATTCATGTAATGTAGGTAGTTTTCGCAGACTATCGCTTGATTCCGGTGAAGGACATGGTCAAAATCAAAATCATTTATTCAGAAATTAGTCCTTGACAGGCACTTTTTCACGTCATATTCTAAATTAAATGATATTTACTAAAGCTACAAACTACTAGCATTTCGGAACGACCACTGCTGAGAAGAAATGCCGAAAGAAACTCATTCAAACAGTGTTGGTCCCTATTATAAGTCAGCCAACTAGGGACGTCGACGACCGTGTGCAGTGGCGAGGACAAAGCATAAAAGTGGGGCCTGGGCTTCGACGATCAACGGTTGAGAGAGAGACAGAAACCAAAAAAATGCTTAGATTTGAAAAGTAGCAAAAATTAAAAAATAAGTCTTAATTTAATTTATGTTTATAGTCCAATGGGTTATTTCGATGATAAGTTATCGAAAGTTGATGAAAAAAATGTTTAATATATAATGTATTGTAATGCGTGTTCTTCTGTGTAGCAACTTCAAAAGTCAAGAGAGCCACGACGGTCGCCAATCTTAGATAAGAAGCTGCACTACAATTTTATATTAAAATTTAACATGGCATACTTTTACATATCATAATAACAGTTACGCACAATATTAATTTGGCATAATATTTTAGGCACAATTTTTTTACGTATATCTACCATAAGCATAACAAATTTTTAAGCATAATATTCTAAAGCATATTGGCGGCTTATGGGTGATATATGGCCGCCCCGCCGTACCCTGGCCTACTGCTACACTATAGCTTTATGCAAATCGAAATTATGCTAAAATACATTAACCTATAGTATAATTATGCTTATTGAAAAGGTATCTCAAAAAACAATAATGCCAAAATATTATTATGTCAAAAAAATATATGCCTAAATTAAATTAGGATAAAAAAATGTATGCGAAACAAAGGATCCCGAAGAATTTGACATTGGAAACATTTTCACAACACAAACGGTTTTCTTCCAGTCCTGTATGTTGATACAAACACGAACACTCAGCAAGCAAGAGGACGTATGGAAATAAATGCTATTGAGACAAATCACACTACATATTCATCGAAGCCCTATAGCCCCAGCCCCCCATCTCCAATTATCTGGATGACACTCGCATTTTTCTAGTGGCTCCACCCTTCGTCTGGTCTCCGCCATAATACTGAAATACACATCGATACTCAGCCTCAAGCCCTCTCTACACAATGGAACTGTGCTACGTCGAACAATGACATAGGCTGTTTACTTATTATTGTTTAGTTATATAATCTACAGTGATATTTGGAGCACCTATCGACGGTGAGAAATATTTTTTGGCATAATTTTCTTTCGCATAGTGTTATGCCAATTTAATTATGCCAAAATATTATGCAAAATGATGGGTTCCCGTAAAAGTCCCGTGCAGCTGAGCTGTTCCGCCGAGTTAAGGACAAGAAGGACTTCACCATGCTAATCGCTGACCTTCACTAGTTGGAGAGGCACCCAAAGAAGAAGAAGAAAAGATTCGTCTTTGATCTAATTCTGTGATGTTCCACCCAAATGATTCCGTGTTTAGTTTTGGCGTGAGCTACATAAGACAAACAATTCTCCCATCGTGTAGAACAAGCTTTATTTGATACTCATCGTGTTCATAAATTTAATGTTCAGGGAATGTTCATAAATAACTTCAAGATTAATCTAATTTCGCTCTCAATATCGAAAACAATCTAAAACTGCATTCTAACTTTATGTTCATATAATATACGTCGGGTTCAGTATAAATAATGTTGAGAGTAGTTGGGAAATAGTTGTACTTAATGGTCTAAGTTAGTTTTAATTGATAACCTAGTTTTCTCGATTTCAGAGAAATAAAAAACAAAATTATCTTCACCGGAAGCAAGTGGTTTTATATGGTAAATAACTTCCAAGAACTTATATCACACAAAACATTATACTAATAGTAAAGTGCAACATTTATTTCATTAGAAGCCACTAAAGGAATCCCTATCGAAGCACTAATACCTGAAAGAAAACGAAACTTCAAACAAATCCATCGGAATGAGGTAAATCCGGATTAATTGAAACCGAATGTCTTAATTGTTCCAACCGCGATTTAATTTTACCTTTTTATTGTTCGAATTTCGAACAGCAGTTTTTTTACTTTTCTTTTCGAGGAGATTTTGGACCAACTTTTTTTTAAATCATCAAAATATGGAATTATATGGGCGAATAATAGGAATTAATCATTATATATAATTAAAGGATAAAACTGTAGTATGTAAACAGGGAGTGGGATAGCTGCTGAATATTATTTTATATGAATATTATAAAGTACGCGCAGTACAGTTATAAATTAATAATAATATAAGACTAATTAACAAATACACATATAGATATAAACCATTGTACAACTAAATTTTGTACTTATACAAATCGTATTTTGTGCGATACAGTTTCAATAAATAAATAATTTCTTTATTATATGAAAATATACTTTATATACCAAATCTCACGACTATGTATTATTAGAATAAAAAAATAATAATATATAAGCACAACACTTTACACCCTACAAAAAAAATCAATAACCAATTAATACGAAAAGGAAAATATTAATTTGGCAACGAAAATAAAAGGAGGGTGAAATAGAGCCACACTCCTCCCCCATTGTAGGGTCTCAAAGTATCAGAGTTTACGGGCGCAGGTGGCGGCACAACGTTATTTACAATCTGTGGGGAAGCTGCCGTGATCAGATGGTTCTGCTGCGTGCTTGGTACTCAATTATTCCAATTAGTACCTACTAGCTTTCTGTCCGCGTAAGTTTCCCACGGGAATAGTTACTTTTCCGGGATGAAAAGTACTCAACTGTGTGTATGCAAAATTTCAAGAAGATTACGAGTAGATAGAGCGTGAAGAGGTAACAAACTTACTTTCGCATTTACAATATTAGGATAGGATTACGGTGGCACACTATCGCCGATCTCAGACAGATGCGGACACAAATTAACGCAAATTGCGTAGTTTATACGAAAGACTTTATTTACTTACAAGATTAATGGAATCAGGCAATGTACGTCGAATAAGTAAAATTTTGGCGGATTGTTTGGTGATAGTGTGCGGCCGGCATGAAATTTTAATGTAAAAGATCTAAAAAAGAAACGTCGAATTAAGTCGAATAATTATTGTTTTTGTCAGTCGTTAATGAATTACATTTAAATCATAATTATAAAGAAGAAGGTAAGGTAAATAGTGTTTCATCTCTGGTGGAATGACTTTAAAGAAATATGAGATCTGACGGAAAACTATGGCAGTAGAAGAGACGCTTTTGTTGTTGTATAGCAGATGGTTTAACTTAAAATCTAGTATAGGTTTCATCGCGATACGTTGAAAAACCCGAGAACAAAAATAAGATTTAAGCGGACGCACGTAATAAACGCGAGCGATGCTGCGGACAAAAGCTAGTTATATCATAAACGAATTATACACCAAATATTTTATGGAAGATCATCAACATTATTTAACAATGATTTACCTTTAGTGCGGCGGTGGTCATCAAAAGGCCACAGTCGCACTTAGCACAAAGAAAATAATTAGATTGAATTTGCAAATTTTAATCGTCACAATTTCGCCGGCATTCCTGCAATCCAACGGACCCCTGGTAATCTTATTAGGCACCACAGGGCCCCATGAAATATGAAAATATCCCGACCCTTCTTATCCTGGGCAAATCGAATTCGCCACGGGAAACTTGAGGCAGCGGATTCGAATCCCGCGGGATGTAGTAACGTCTGGCTTACGGGACTACTGATTATACTGATTTTGTATGGGATCTCGGTTTTTTTGTGAAGTTTTGTATTTGAGATTAACTAGGTCAGACCTAAAGGGAATGTGCTAACAAGTGCTATCAAAATTTTACATGCAAGCAATATTTTTTAATTATGTCGTGATGTGTAGTGGCGCCGAACGTAATCAATGTGATCAACTTGGTTATTTAATCATAATAATAAATTCATTTATTTCTTAGGTTATTATTTTTCAGTAACTCAGAAATCTGAAAACCAAATTTTTAAAAAAATAGTAATATTTGATTTTATTTGTTTTGTTCATCGCTATCTTATCTTGCCGTAACTTATTAACTATATTTTTTAATATTCCATTCATGTTTTTTTGCTACGCTTTTGTAATGAAGATTTCCATATGTTACTAGTAAATAATGTTCATTCACTTTTTTACTAATACGTTCCCTTGCTTTTCTTCTTTGCGTATTATTACTGTCTGCGGTTCAAATCTTTCTATTCGCTTTAATTTTATCCTCTAGGGTTCAACTTTTTTCCATCACATTTTTAATTATTTATTATGAGGTTGAAAGATGTGTTAATGAACTAACTTTACGCGTTACGTATTATTTTACAGATACTGAGGAGAGTTCCTTTGTCAATATAGGTTCGTGACAGTTTTTGCGCGTCTTTGACGCGCCCTAAAGTTATCTTTCTCCCTCATTCATCAGAGTGGTTTTACGGTTACTTACGCGGCTGTTAATCATCGGAGTTTACTTTTACGTCTCAGCTTTGTGTGGTCTTCTACATCCTTAATTGTCAGAAAATGTGCATGCCTTGCATATGTTAACTTGACATCGTCAAGGAGAACACTCTCCTATAAAAAAATGCGATAATGAACTTAACGCCCTATAATAATGTCAAAGTAATATATTAAGATATACTTCAAATAAAGAACAAAATTACTACAAAACTTCATTTCTGCAAACCGGAGCCAATTTAATAGTAAACGAACTTTAGATCGTATTATCTATATCAAAGTGACACTAACAATTTATAAGAGACTATGTTGCACAGTGGCGACCGGCTATGAAGTTATTTATCAGAAGGTAGGAGCCGGTCTTATCTTACGCTATTGAATACAATTCTTGTACTACAGTGTAGCTTTGAAATTGCAATCGTTGGAGAAGCAATAAAAGTTTATTTTGTATGTCTTGCATGTTACATAAATTTTACTCTGAGAGTAATGGTAATGGCATACAAAACAATTGAAACAAGAAATGAGTTAACCGAGGAACGCCTAGCCAGATGAACGGGTCAGAAAAGATCAATTTTCGCAGCGATTCTTAAGGTAATTGTTGGGGAATTTATTCGTACTGAAATCTAGTTCCATTTCACCTTCTTCCGCTTGTCTTACAGATATGAAAATTTCATTGTTGATGCATTATTAATAAGCGACTTGATGGTGAAACCAGGATCCTCTCTTAACCAGGGAACTCTTCAAGAGCCAAGAGCCCCGTAATGTTTTTTCAATATTTTTGTTACTCTCTTTTATCCATCCGTCTTTTGAGGCCTATTTCAATTTCTTAGACACTTAGAGATCACGTCTCTGGGACTAACGTTTCACACAAAAACATTTTCCAACAAAAGCTACATTACAGCATTAAAGAAAAAATACTTAGGCCATTGAAAATATTACGTATATTGAAAATGGCAAATATAATACAATTGATTGAAAATGGCTCAATACCTAATATTTTTTTGGTGCAAAAATTCCAAACAAAGAAATTGTTAGCCTCAGTTGCTACGAATGTGGAAATTATTAAAAATTTATATCGAGATTGGAAAAAAAATACGTACCTATGTTTATACGTGAGTTTGGTTGGATTGGTAGAAGCAGTTTGAGAGGTTTTTAATAAACTTATTTGAATGAAAATTTTGTACAATCAACTGCTGTTGGATAGACCTTAACGTGGCGTTAATAAAAGCGAATTTATAACGTTTTAGGTCATGTACTGTAGATTGTACCTTTAGGTCTCGAAATAGCAAAGTCTAGCTATGTCTGTTGCTGTGAGTCTGTTGCCCGTTCGATAAAATTGAAAGATGAAACCGCAGAGCAAAGTTAATCCGTCTGGAAATCTGTGTATTGATTTTGGTCCAGCAGGTCTTAGCGAAAAGTGTGAATTATATGTGAACTAGCGGCCAGTGGCGACTTCGCTCGGGTAAACATAATAAATCATACACTTAAACCTTCCTCTGCAACCACACTATTGGTGAAAACCGTATGAAAATCCGTGCAGTAGTTTTTGAGATTATCGCGAACAGGCAGACAGACGCGGAAGAGGATTTTGTTTTATAATCTGTAAGGATTGACTGACAGACGTATTGTTAACTTATGTTGTGCAATAAAGTTTAAATAAATTAAATTCATTAATTAATCAACTGGTAATAAATTACAAAGTCCTATACAATGTTTTAAATGTTATATAGAAGTATGGTTTCATATAATATTATGCCACGTGTCCACAAATGACCGACACGACAATAAAGGGGACAGACAACAAAAAAGCGCAGGGACCTACCCCTAATGGTATAATAATTACTGTGATATTATTGGTAACGTTATTTTATACTCAATTCTGTATACAAAACAAATATCTACTAACGTAAAGTAAATATTAATAATAATAATATAATATATTAGGACAAATCACACAGATTGAGCTAGCCCCAAAGTAAGTTCGAGACTTGTGTTATGCGATACTAACTCAACGATGCTATATTTTATAACAAATACTTAGATAAACATCCAAGATCCGGGCCAATCAGAAAAATATCATTTTCCATAATGACCCTACCGGGGATCGAACCCGGGGCCTCTCGGTTCAGAGGCAAGCACTTTACCACTGCTCCACCGAGGTCGTCAAATATATTTATTTATATAAACAAGAGAAAAACGGTCAAGGAAAAATATATAAGGGATAACATGAAAAATTCATATATTCTCACAGGATAATTTACATTCCAGTGTTTCCATCCGGAAAATTGACATTTTATATTTTATTACACGCGTCGCGCGAACAAAGGGTTGGCAATATGTTCCCGATTGTTTTTTATTCACATTTGGAGCTAATGTTAAGTCGTTTACATAATTTGTGTTTATTATTTTATTACTTACTTTAATTTTAGATACATTTCAACGACAGTATATGTTTTGCCTTGTGAGCTGCCTGTATTTTTAACATCAATAATAGATAGGTAGATCAACCCGTGGTGTTGTTATAACACAGTTATGATAAATAAATGAGTAATGAGCTGAGCATTACCAGTATCCATTGCATTTGATTTTGAATTAGTATCATCAAATTTTTACTCAAAACATAACAAATGTTTGCATAATGGTTTACACACTAATAATTATTCAAATAATGTAATTCGACCAACAAAATCGTACTCACCATTTCAACTAGAGACCGGTCAAACTCACAAAGGGTGAAAACAAAACAACACAAGATTTACTGAAATATCGCAATGGCCATCACAATACCGACGTGATTTATCATAAATCACGCTTTTTACTTACAAAATTTGTTTATTACACACTGTCACAAAAATACGCGTCGTGTGAATTGAAGGCGCGCGCGCGACGTACGTGTGCACGGGTCTGGCTGAGAAGCCGTACTAACTGGGGAAGCATGGAGCTTTGAAGCTTGTAATCATAGTGGGGTAACCCCCGCCCGCCCAGGCGTTTCTTTGTCTCCCAACCCCTCGGTGTGACCGTGTAAAACAAATCTCGGATGCCGCGATCTCTTATCAATTGACTCGGCTGAGGTGGATGTGATAATTTCTTTAACATTGAACAATATATGGTTACACTTTGACGTTTATTCGGTTGAGTGTTATCGCATTTGTGTCGATTTTAAAGCAGTTTATTTTGGACTTACTGACAAGACAGGATGTTACGAAAAGCCCGTATAATATGTCCTTTATGCGGAGTTTTAATTTAATATATTTATAAAATACCCGAGCTTAGCCGCGATGGGCTGTTGGTTTACTTCAAAAAAGGGTGCGCGGAACGAGATTTAGTATTTGTTCCAATGGATGCGACTGACCACTTTTTACTTCTGTATACAAGATGGCTTCACAGACCTAGCTATACTTATTGAGAGTGAGAAATGGTACGTCTATCTTTTATCTCTCTCATCTCAATACAACGAACGCCCGTGGTCAGTGTGAACATAAACTTAAAAATTTTAACGGTTCGGCTCTGTTATTATAAATTAATGATAACATAATTTATTTGCAATATAAGTAATACAAAACAGTTGAAAACACCTTCAGAAAGCTTTTATCGCATACAGTTGTCTGCCAGTTGTCTTGTACGATATCCACGGGAGAACATGGAATGGTCCTTTCTAGGTTTGGATCATATGCCATTTTAACTACCTTGCGAAACAACATGTTTTAGCCGAGCGAAGCCGGGTCGAGCTGCTAGCAAATTTATATAAGTGTACATAATATTTAATAGGTCGACTACAGACGAATTTTCTTTCACACAAACTAGTGTAATCATGCGATAATTTCGACTACAATTTCCCGTTTCCGGGGTCATAATTAGCCTAATTTTATCAACTCGGCCGGAATGGCGCGCTATTTTATATCAAATTTACTTAATTGATTAACGACGTCACCGTTGTCATATTTTCGGATAACGATAACGGTTTATTAGAGAATAATTTAATTACCATTGATCAGCTTTTATCGTCGATGCATATTGAAGTGTTTACTGAGGGTGCGTGTGGTTCCCGCTCTAGAAAGGACCAATAAATATTCTTTCTTTGATATTGACATAAAATGACTTTTAAACATTAAAATTAACTATAAAGAAATCTGTTTAATAGCAAGTTATTATTAAGCATATTTTTTATACTGCCAAGCAAGCAAACAAGCGTGTAGTGCACCTGATGTTAAGGGGTCACCGTAGCCTACAGACGCCTGCAACACCATGTGTCACATGGCAATCTTTTGCCACAGTACCCTGTAATCACACCGCCTCTTTCACCCATCAAACAGGAACACAACAACGCAAGCTGCTGTTTGGCGGCATAATTAGACGAGAGTGAAGTGAAATAAATAAATATTAGGACAAATCACACAGATTGAGCTAGCCCCAAAGTAAGTTCGAGACTTGTGTTATGGGATACTAACTCAACGATACTATATTTTATAACAAATACATATATAGATAAACATCTAAGACCCGGGCCAATCAGAAAAAAGATCATTTTTCATCGAACCCGGACCTCTCGGTTCAGGGGCAAGCATTTTACCACTGCGCCACCGAGGGCGACAAGTACCCATGCTGACGACCTTTGATCTACCTCTGATCTATCTCCGAGTTACGAGTAAACATTACTGTTTTTTTCGTATTGTAATCAATCAGCTTCAAGAGCATCAGCGGTATTAAAGAATCGAGCGAGATCTACAAATCGACTTGGGGCAAAAATATATTACTTTTAATGTATATTTGTAACGCGATTACTTTCGAACCATTGGTCTGATTTTGATAAAAATTAAAAGGTATGTAGGGTATGTCAATAGAATTTTTAAATTCGTGGGGCGTCAAAATCGGTTAAGTCGTTTTTGAAATATTCACAATTTTGTAAAAAGTCATCAAAAACTTATAGTGTTCGCGAGATCTAAGTTCGCGGCGAACAACTAGGTAGTTTTAATATACCAACGTGGCTACGGTAATGTTCGCTCGTTTACGTGCATCCTTGTTCAAGACGTTGTGCAGTTGGCACACGATAACAGATGAACCATAGACTGGACGGCACCGCAGTCACACAGTTATGAAAATTATTTTATTTTCTTTGGTCTCTTGTTGTCTATGAATTATTTAAATTTTTCATTTTCCTCATATATAATAAGTCTACTATAAATAACTAATAAGTATTGATAACTTTATGTTAAATAATTATTCAATATTATTGTAACATTATTATAGTAAGAATGAAGTTTCTGATTCAACGCTGAAATCATTTAAGCCGGTTCCGCACGCGCCGGCGCGTTTATTCTGATTTAAGCGAGTTAAGGCGATTTGGCAGCATAAATTTAATATACATTTTATAAAAATTATGATAAAAATGTAACATTACTTAATTCAGTATTACATATTTATAACATTTTTGCAAATAACTCAAAATTGTCCATAATTTATTGAGTTTCTCTAGGTTTTATTACACGGAGTTTTATTAAGTATTCTTATTTTAACCACGGACACTAAACTGAGTTTAATTGTTAATAACGTCTGTAGACGTGTCCTGCAAAGGATTTAAATAGGTGTTGCCCGCGGACCCCAGTTCAAATATAGATATTTTTTTACTAAACGAGAACGTGGATTGAATTTTTTTATGAAAATTATGTCTATTCCGCAGTCGCAGAGAAATTCATGATGGTGAAGCCGCGGGCAATACCTAATAATAATGAGTCATTAAAAATATTTATTAAAAATAGGTCCTTGAAAATAATTCTTAGAAGAACCTCACACCGAGCATAGTATATGAGCTGAACTACGATCAATTTCGTAGCACCCGCGTAGGTGATGCCCGTAATGGGTGCGTTGTAGAGCCGCTACGAGACAAGCTACACAAGTGCTACGACAATTTTCTCGTAGGTTGTGCTTGTTGTTCTCAATCAAAATTGGATATTTGATATTATATGAAATAAATTTCATTACAAAATTATTGCGTAATATAATCATATGTGTAATGTATATAATATGTACATAATTTAAAGGTCCGCGTAAGCTAGATACTGTGTTATGTAGATGTGTTGTTTTTAGCATTATGGCACTAGTGACGAATAAAGATATGTAGACGAGAACAGTTGAAGAGAATGACATGAGTGATAGGAGAGAAAACGACCGATGTGTGACGGATTGGACACGGACGGAGCGGACACTTAACCGCTGGTCAGATGCCCTCGTTAACCAGTGTCCTCGGTCAAATGAGTTTTGACGACCTCGGTGGCGCAGTGGTAAAGTGCTTGCCTCTGAACCGAGAGGTCCCGGGTTCGAACCCCGGTCGGGTCATGATGGAAAATGATCTTTTTCTGATTGGCCCGGGTCTTGGATGTTTATCTATATATGTATATGTTATAAAATATAGTATCGTTGAGTTAGTATCCCATAACACAAGTCTCGAACTTACTTTGGGGCTAGCTCAATCTGTGTGATTTGTACTAATATAATATAATATATTAATATATTTGTACTAATATATATATAAATGATATTGTTTCGATCACGGGAAAGCGATGGATGAGACTGTCACCTGAAAGCGGTGATGCTGACTGTATCTACGTCTCTTTCAATGTCTTGACTGCGACTATTTCAAGACGACAATATGCGGGTAAAACCACAAGCAGCAATCAGTATACAATTCCAGAATTACAACTTGCCGTGTGATCGACACGTGACACGCGCGTCGCCTAGCAACGGACGCTTTGAAGTGCCGCACACAGATTTATTGACAGGGTAGATGTCGCTTCCGCGAAAAATTTTTTTTTTTTTGAAGACATAACTTACCGAGACTTTTTGGTTTTTGAGTTCATTATATGGAATTAAACACACGTAACAACTTTCTTGGCATTATTAATGGATTGTGTGCAGGTTGTGGGCAGTGGTGTGCACCGGAAGCAAGTGATGGTCAATGAAAACTACTCTAGGTACATGAGTCAGATTGGTATACAAACTCATATAGCACGACTAGGATTCAAATCTGAGACCTTTCGATCCACAGACGTCTTAACCATTACACCACCACCACTTCATTACATTACAATCATTATTAAATGATAATTGTTTAATTTGAAAAAGTTAATTTTACAATAATTTGTAAAATAATTCAGCAAATTAAAGGCTGTCATTAACTTTACGCTATTATACTATTGCTCGGAGCACAGTCAACAAGGATTATTAGGCGCCTGGATAATAATAACATTATCTAATAACAAGGATATTCGGCCCAGTAACCAAAAATGGCAACTGTCAAACGTCATTTTGAAATATCACTTTTTTGTCATTTTGAAATATCACTTTTTTAATAAATTTACTGAATAGTAGCGACATGTGGTGGTGGTGTAATGGTTATGTCGCCCGCCTGTGGATCGAAAGGTCCTAGGTTCGAATCCTACTCGTGCCACATGAGTTTTTGTACACAAATCTGACTCATATCTATAGTTTTCATCGTCCACCACTTCCTTCCGGTGAAGGAAAAACATCATGAGGAAACCTGCACACTAGTTGATTATTATTAACTTGTGTGTGAAATGGAGAAGGCAATGGCAAACCACTCCATTAATAATGCCAAGAAAGTTGTTGTGTGTGTTTCATTCCACGTAATGACCACGACCTTCAGCCATGAGGAATACGACTATGAAGAAGAAAGTTCTCACTTTTCCTACGTGCCAATTGTGGTATCTAGCCCAATATACATCTGTGGCTCCGCCCGTCACCTGTCGCTCGACGTTTCTGTTCTCCACGAGTAGTGACTGAGGGGTGTTATTATGACATATCGCATGTAATTTCTGTGATATTTATTGCGAGTTTCGCAGGCGTTTATTGAAATCTTAACAATGTGTTACACGTTCCTGATATTGTTAATATATAGGATATTCTATAGTGATGCTCTAAGGTTTTGCAATAATAGTGCCTTCATTTGACATTTCAAATACATATCTCTTTGCTATTTCGACACGAAAAGAACAAGAAGAATTTATAGTTGTTCCACTTATTCATTTCTTGTAAATAGGGATCACGAAAGTAATCCTATATATTTATTTTGCTATACGAAAACTAATATATTTAACAGCATATGTCTAAATACAACAAAAGGGCATCAACCAAGATAATATTTCTCAAGGGAGATAAATTCCGAGAAAGCAATTTGTTAGTAATGTATTAGCAAAATAAGTGATCCTAGAAACTTGTCTAATAAAGTTTTCGACGAAGACTAAGTATTGTGCGATATTAATTACTTTATTAATTACTTTTTCGGTATATTTTGACTGTGTTGTATTGTGTAAGTATTTTTTTTTATGTGAAAGTCTATCTGTTCCTTTTTCACGGCTAAATCGCTAGATCGATTTTGATAACATTTTGTAGGCATATAGTTAAAGACCAACGTTCAAACCTAGGTTTTTTGTTTCCAAAATCAACCCACAATGACTATAATGAGGGATGAAAATTTGTATGAAAATGTCTTATCCGCTTTGGCAGAGAAATTCACGCAAGCGAAGCCGAGGGAAAAAGCTAGTTATGGTATAATTAGATACTATACATCTAGAGGTATTATCATTATAAAAATATCCATGAATTTACGACCCCCTACCGCCATCTAGTGTCAAGTTGTTGCATAAAAACAATATTTTTGAATAAATATATTCACTGTGTCAAGTTTCTTCTCGATGTTTACCATTATCGGAAGCAAGCGCTGGTAAGCGCTGGTAAAGCGCAACCTATATGGAAACTATTATGCATGAGTCAGTCATAATTAATTATGTGGCACTAATAGGATTCAAACCTAGGTCCTTTCTATCACAACCTAGTGTTCGAGACCACCTTCGCATTAATATACCTAATAAATAATAAATAAATAAATATATTAGGACAAATCACACAGATTGGAGCTAGCCCCAAAGTAAGTTCGAGACTTGTGTTATGGGATACTAACTCAACGATACTACTCGTATATTTTATAACAAATACATATATAGATAATCATCCAAGACCCGAGCCAATCATGAAAAGATCATTTTCCATCATGACCCGACCGGGGATCGAACCCGGGACCTCACGGTTCAGAGGCAAGCACATTACCACTGCGCCACCGAGGTCATCGGTGGCGCTAATAAACTGTGTTAATATTTTTCTGCCACTTAATTAAACTTAAATTGCTCGCAGCATATAATCTATTACATCCCTGAATGAAACGACCTTACAAGCTCCTAGCAAATTAATATAATGTTAAAATAACCGGAGTTTATATTAAAATGGCGATACATTGCACATATACATTACAAAAGACTAATGAATATACACACGTTCTTAGTTTTCCATAAGTACGTGTAACAATAAATATGTGAGCTTACATATTTGTCGCCGGCCTTCTGGGAACTTTACCGCACGACGTCGGCGATTTAGTATCAATTTTTTATTTAAATTTATTATTTAGTTTTAATTTTAAATTATAGTACTTTATGTTGTAAATACTTTAATTCTTTTAGTCCATACCATTAGATTTTAGTCCATACCGTTAGATTTTAGTCCATACCATTAGATTTTAGTCCATACCATTAGATTTTAGTCCATACCATTAGATTTTAATCCATACCATTACATTTTAGTCCATACCATTAGATTTTAGTCCATACCATTAGATTTTAGTCCATACCATTAGATTTTAATCCATACCATTACATTTTAGTCCATACCATTAGATTTTAGTCCATACCATTAGATTAAGTTCTGTTTTTATTTAATAATAAATATCTTATAAGAATTTACAGTTACAAAAATCCTACAGAATCCATGAAATTTGACACAAAAAAGATTTCACTATCATATAAAACGTTTTTCAGTTCTTAGATATTAATAATAATAAAGATAAATAAAAATAAAATTACTTTTAGGGTCAGATACAGTCAACAGCACATCAAGTTACCCTGCATGAACCTCTATGGCGCGGTTATAGCGGCGAGTTTGCAATGAATTGAGGTAGGTTGGTGTGCTGTTGACTGTACAATTATATTATCTGGGAGTTCAGTTTCTAATCATTGGTACCATTCTAGATTGTGTTCTACTCATATACCAATTTTCGTTTATTGGCGTGTGGTTCCGCCCTAGAATGGACCATTCCTTATCTTCCCGTGGATGTCGTGCGAGGCGACTAAGAGACACACAGCCTAGGCGGCTGATAGGCAACAATAACATTCTAAAGAAGGTTGACATCAGGCACGCTGATCATTGGACGGTGAGTTTATTATCGAATCACAATGTCGGAAGCGTTTTAAAAACGCACGTGCGAACAAGGCTTTAATGAAATCGGTACAAAAGCACAATTCATTGGCTTCTGTGTTGCCATGCGCCTCCTAATTAATTTCCCTTCATCAATCACTGTTTGAGCCGGCACATGTGGAATTGATGACTCGAGTGTCAACAATGAACGACATGACTATTGTATTAAAAATGGAAATATACGCATTTTATGTTATTTACTTTCAGCCGAGTCAGTTTTATGAGTACAATAATTTAACTAGAGATGCTTCAATTAATGAAAAACGAGTTTGTTTTCTAGAATTGTAATAAAAATAATATTTCCTATTTGTGACCCATCACAATAAAGACATGACGTCAAAAAGTAATTACAATATTATTGTTTGTGTTATAAAGTCAACTAATTCATTTGCGTCAAGTTCCATGCGAATGGAATCGTTTTTACTTTTCGACTTTGGTCGAATGGCCAGTAAATGTTAACTTGCCCATATTTTCTATCGTATGAAATTTATTAAATAAAATCACAATCTGTACAGTATTTTTGTTTTCTATTAAGAGATAAATCAAGCGTTTTATGAAAGTACACTTTCGATGCGAGCAGAGATGCGGGATAAAGCTAATAAAACCTTGTTGAAATTGTTAATCTGTCACACGATCGCCTCGTCGATCACAGCTGCAGTTGACAATGCGTAACAGAAACACGAACACAGTGAATATTATGTATTCTACATGTAATGTGGCCTATTCACGATGCTACTATAATTTTGTTGTGAAACGAACAAATTGCACTGTGAGTAGACAAATTCCAGGTCGTATGTAAGTGATCTAAGTTTCAAGAAATTACTGACCGTTAAATTGAACAATTTACAGGCATCTGAGGCGTTTCCCCGTCATAATGAAAATTCTTCAAATATCCGAAAAGGCAAATAATAAACAAGTGAACTCATTACGTTCAAAAAACACTAGTATTTTGATATGAAACGAGGCGTGGAATCAAACGGCTCCAATTGTAACCCGTCCTGGGTGCGCGACGGAACACTGTACGACGCTATATGACTTATGAACATGAGTGATAACACAGACCACACAGAAATACATTGGATATTGACGCTTCGCACCGCGTCACGTTGTCACTTCGCTTTTATAGCTTATCTAGTTAAAGGTAAGCATAAACATAGAAAAGCGAACACAAATACTCCTTTGTATTCAAATGGGGAGTAAGTAAATAAATAAATAATATTAGCATAAGAAATATACTAAAGTTAAAGTAAATTCAGACTTCATAGTCTTTCTTTGGAAATCTTGTTGAACTAGTAATGCTTCTGGGGAACAGGTTCGTCGTTCTGTCTCGTTTTTGGTAGATGGTTTTTCTCTCTACTTTATAAAAGTCATAAAATAATTATTTGCATATTATTAAACAAAAATATCATTCATATTCATTTAAATTATAATTAAATTTTCGAGGTATATACATAATGTTACAGATAAAATTGGGTACTGTTCCCGTGGGGTGGGAAATATACGCGAATAAATCTTGAAGTTTCTGACGCAAGAGTGAGTGTATAGAAAATAGTTTTGAGTGAGTATAAATAATTTTTTTTTTTTCGTTGATAACTAACGCGGACGAAACCGCGAGAAAATTTATGATATATATATAAATAAATCTACTAAGCTTGAATAATTAATAATGTTCATAGTATTCATTATTTCGCGTCTCACATAATCAAAGCGTACAATTTTTATGACCGAACCATTTTGGTTTTGATGTTTAAAGTCATGAATTACTCAACTCACACTCTATGTTCCCTTTTACAACTAACACTACATGGACCTTATGCAATGGTAATAGTTGCGAGTTTCCTATAAATTTGCGTAGGCTGATGTCGTTTAAACTGTATGTTTTTACTATGAATATTATATTTATGTTACTTATTTCAAAATCAGATTTGTGATATTAATTTTACATTGTAAGTAAATATTCTAGTACGCTAATTTAAAAATTTTTTTTACAGAAATGTTTTGCACAAACTTTTAATATCGTCAGAGAGATCTTGTAAAAAAAAACCACCGTTAACCGTTGTGGAGTTCCCTCCACAAAAATATTTATTCTTTATATTTTCTATCATTTCAGATATTATTTTCACATAATCATCATAGTTTGCCAAATATACCAATCCACACTCCATACTAGCCGCTAGTTACATACCTATATTAATTGAAAACAATTTAAATTAATAAAAATAGCACATTTAAAATTCATTATACCGACACTTCTTTCTTCTAGATTTAACTGTCTACATTTTCCTCACAGTTACATGCAACAGAAATTATGAGACAAAGCAACAATGGCCGCCGTTACAATAGTGAACCTTGACACAGGTGAACAATCATTGTTCTAGACGTCTGAATGTCCTGTGTGTAACGACGCTGGCCGCCTTCAGCTTTGGGCATTGTTCGCGAGATGAAAGAGAAAAAATTATAATTGTAAGTAAATATGCATAAAGCTATATAATTATTATAAAACAAAGTCCACTGCCACGTTTGTCTATCGGTCTGTTCGAAATAAACTCAAAAACTACTAAATTTCAAGCGGATTTGATCAATAGATAGTGTGATTCGTGACGAACGTTCAGTGGTATTACAATTTATTACGGATATAACCCAAGCGAATTCAGGAGCCACTACTTTTTGATAAAAGTCTTTGTAGAATAAAAGAAGGATAGTCTCAATAGTAATATTCTTTTAGAAACGAATATTCTTCTGGGCACTGGATGCAACAACATCATTTTCAAATATAGTTTTCCCAGTAATACCCAGCCATAGTCTTTTTTATGTATAAGTACTTCAAAATATGATCCAATATCCCTCAAGCACTCTGTCAACAATTTCAAGAGTGCCCAGCTGGCTCAAATAAAACCCCGGCGTGAGTTACATGTGGCGGGCCGCAGCCAAACCAATTATTGCCTACAGACCCTCTATGCGACAGCGAAACTCCATTTTTACCCAATCTCGTTTGGTACGCTCTAGATTTTACGCAGAATTTTGACCATCTGCAGTAACTTCGGAATATCAACTTTAAAACTGATATACAGTTGCAGCATCATTCTCTTTAACGTGTCGACTTGGCTACAACTTTTGAGGACCAACACGACGTTCAAAATTCTTTATCTAAACTGGATGATACACATAATTTTATCGACATCAAACTAAGTCTACTACCGACTTCCAAAGCGCAGGTGAAAAAGAAGCGGCGCAACAAACTTCACCGCGGCCTTTTCTCCAAAGATGTCAATTGACAAATATAGGTCTTATATAACCACTATACGACTGATTGACGTCACTGATACAATATTATCAGTTGCGTCGCTACTTCTTCTTTGCATGTCGATGGCGATTTGACCATGTACTTTATTATGTACTTAATGTTATATTACTGATAAAAAATTATACATAAATTTATATATAAAAAATGGTAAGCCCTTCTGGCATAATAGGGACCAACACTATTTGAATGAGTTTCTTTCGGCATTTCTTCTCAGCAGTGGTCGTTCCGAAATGCTAGTATTTTGTACCTTTGGTAAACATCATTTAATTTAGATTATGACGTGAAAAAGTGCCTGTGAAGGCCTAATTTCTGAATAAATGATTTGATTTTGATTTTGATTTTGATTTTGATGACAAATTAACACTCTATTTGGGTGCTAAATATATTCTTGTCAGAACCGAGCCACTTTGATGGCTTCATCGGGAGCTGCCATCAAGTCAGCCCGAGTACAGGTATTTGGACACTCGGGACAGGCGAGGAAATGAGCCATCGATTGTGGAGAGAAGCCACAATCGCACATGTTTTGAGACTGGTCAAGCATACCCACTACTGGTCTTTCAGTGTGCATCATTTGGGGACCATATTTGCAAGCGGTATAATAAATTTTACTACATGAATAACCCATCTAGCTCTTAAGGATGTTATGGCCACTCCATAGCCTGTGGATTTCGTACGAGACGACTAAGGGATAAAAAATTATAGTTATACATATAGATAATAATTTATGTTTATACATCGTTGTTCTGGATAACGATCCGGCCAGCCGATTAAAAATCAACAAAAGCTTATGTCAAATGACAGTTTTGTAAAAAAAATACCTAAATTATTCATTAACTACGCGCTTATAACATCTCGGTCAAACAGTTATCACACTTATAACTTTTAACAACCAACTCGAAGGAGCTAACTAAAGTTGTTATACTTTATTAGTTTCGTTCTGTTTCCAGTGTAATTAATTTGTATTTACGAATTAAAATATTATTGCTAGAGTTTTACATCTTCGCATGTTCCAAGTTGTATTTACTGTGACGACCCGAAGCAATATCCACGGCCCATTGCCAAAGCAGAAGATATTTTCGACCGCTAACCTTACATATTTATACGTGAAAGTAGTGAAGGTATTCGAACCCTGAATATGTTTGAACCGAGGCGGACCCCAGACCCTAAGGAGTTTGAAATTTACGTGAGTGTATGTAAATGTACACACAACACAATTTAAGTTAATCCTTAATGTCGCGGTCATAGAAGTGAAATCACAATGAATGTGTGTACGTTGAAGTGCAGTTGTGCGTACATACCGCCGACCGCAAGGCTGGTTCTGACCACAATATTGGTACGCAGATCGATTTAATTGGAAGTTTAGGCGATACGTTATGGGGTGATATACAACAAAGGTACAACAGTAGAGGCGTGAATACGCATAATTCAATTGAAAGTTATATAAGTAGTTTATCAAATTATTTTAATCATATTGTTACAATAGGCTTAGGCTTTGTTTATTCTTGGCTCAGAAATTTTCAGGAAATAATTATTACGTAATTTTTGTTTATACGGTTAATTGTTAGCTATCCAAGAACTCCAAAATATATATTTTTTCTAATAAACTTATTATTTGCGAATTGTTCTCTTTTCCCATACAACACAAACTAGTACCAAAAATCGAGAGGCAAGCCATCAATCCATTTTTGGACAACATTGTCGGCTTCGTGGATCCTGACAATGCCGCCTTCAATAGAGTATAATGGGCAGAGGTCAGTGACGTGCCGCATACTTTGGAGACAGAGGACTGTCCGAGAAGTTCCATCTGCACAGAGATTCGGCGAATCTTCCTTGCGAAGTTCGGCATCTATTTATTTGATTAACTGAGCTGATGTAGTTTAATAACAAATATGGTGATGTTGTCAGCGACTGTATTAATGTTCGGGCGTTCTTTCAATCGTTCATTCGTTCGTATAATATAATAACTTTATGGTTAGACGAAAAAACGTGATTGTTAATTTGTACAAAAACCTAACATAAGCAACACTAAATAAAAACAAGGAATGATAAAAACTTAATTTCGCGGATCAAATTTGCGCGCCAAAACTTTGACAATCACTTTCCAAAATAATGGCGGTTGTCATCTCGCTTGACGTTTATCGTGATAAATTTCTAAACGGAGAGACAAACTTCAAATTTTATTATGCTATTACTAATTATGTAATCTCCATTAGCTAATGAAGTAGTACCAGATGATATAAAACTTGTTTAATATCAAAGCAACAAATTTTCCTTTATTTATTACTATCACAACATAATGTGAAACAGTAGCTTCCTACTGTCTATCTTCTATGTATGCTTAGATCTATAAAACTACGCAACGGATTTTGATGCTGGCTTTATAATAGAGTGATTCAAAAGAAAGGTTTACGACTTCGGTGGCGCAGTGGTAAAGTACTTGCCTCTGAACCGAGAGGTCCCGGGTTCGATCCCCGGTCGGGTCGTGATAGAAAATGATCTTTTTCTCATTGGCCCGTGTCTTGGATGTTTATCTATATATGTATTTGTTATAAAATATAGTATCGTTGAGTTAGTATCCCATAACACAAGTCTCGAACTTAATTTGGGGCTAGTTCAATCCGTGTGATTTGTCCTAGTATATTTAAAATTTAATTTATTTAAGTGTATAATTTATTATGATTTTTATGCCTTCCAGTCACCTTAGTAAGACATTCGCTGAAGGATATGGAGTGGTCCTATTCAAAGTAATAACTTCCTAAACTGCAGTTACGTGCAGCCAAGATTCTCATCCCATATTCCCCGGTACTTGCGCGAGGACTGACTCAATTTGATCACTATAACTGCATTCCCACTGTCGCAGACCGCGGCGCTCGCTATCCAAGTCACGGACAAGGCGAGGTCGCTTTCACAGCGTACGGTTTAGATTGGTTTGTAACTAATAGTGGATTTAGGTTTTCTATATTAATGGATATTGCATCATATTCCTTACGGGGTAGACAACGCCAAGAGTCACGAAACTAAAAGGTCAGGTGTATGGTAAGATTTTTGGTGGAATTGAGATTAAGTAGAGATAGGTTGCTAGCTATCGTCTATGAGAAGAATCTCCAGTTTATTGATAGCTCTTCCTAAATTATCCAATCAATAATAAGATATATCTTCAATATATATAATGAATATAAAGATAATACTAGTACATATTATAAACGTGAAAGTTTGTAAGGTTGTTTTGTTTGTTCACCTCTCCGTTAAATATAACACATAGGGTAATATTCACCCCGAAATTCCCACGGAAGCGAAGCGCCAGATAGTATTACATAATATTTGAACTCAAAATTGACGTCGAATAATAATAAGGATCTACGCTTCATTAAGACAACTTTTCGTATGTTTGAAATGAACTCGCTGCGAGTGGTGCCCCGTACCGGTTAGACTGCGGACCGAGTTCACTAAGAGGTGTTTGTATTGAAATTGATTTATGGAAATTTTGCGGTGAAGACGCGCCGCCGGCCGCACCGGCGCTCGTTAAAACAGATATTTAAGATTCCACTCTCTATCACTTACAACAGCATAGGTTAGCTTGTGTTATTGATTCATTAAAGAATAATTTCAAGTTTTAATAAAAATATTCCAATATTAAAGTTATTAATTTTAAACCATTGATACGACTTAAACTATATCTTAATGTAAAGAAATGAAAATTTAACACAAATATTGTAGAAAAACTATATATAGACACAGACACAGATATTAATTACATAACTACATTTGGATAATTATTTATTTAATCATTTTGGCAAAAATATCTATTAAAACTAAATTTTGCTCACAGTTTCTTTATAAAACATATGATTTGTTGTAACACATTGTTCAAATCAAAAGTACCTTTTCCGTCTCTAAGAGTCGAGGTAATTTCGCAAGCATATATTTAAAATTGGATTTTCTTAAGGTAAATTGTATATAAGTCGGCTGGTTAGAATATTGATGTAGTCTGTTAACATTTTTATTAGGGGTAGGTTACTCTTTGATTTGGTAAATTTGTATTCAGATCGCGCGTCGAGTTTCCAATCAAAATTGTTGGGCTTGTTTTGACTGCGTAAATTATAGTTGACTTTGAATTAATATTTAGGGTCTTGTTATTAGATTACGTACCGATTTTGTTGTTTTTCAAACAAAAAATGCCAATAGGTGATATAATATTTACAAAACTTTACAAGTCTTTGTATTTTTAAAATATTTACTTACAATGTAAATTTTATTATTAAAAATTTCGTTTTACAGTGATAAATGCCATACTACTTTATTTGTATATACTGTAAGTCTGAGAATAAATAAATATATTAGGACAAATCACACAGATTGAGCTAGCCCCAAAGTAAGTTTGAGACTTGTGTTATGGGATACTAACTCAACGATACTATATTTCTCGCTTACAAACTACGCACGCATACTCTCTCCCTTACACACTCATTCCTTCCCTCTCTCACCCATGCATATCCCCGAGTTGAAAAAAATGGCTGATCGCGTAAGATCATGCGCCGTGCGCTCGTAAAGAAAAAATTCAAAAAAAAAACGGTGATGGACTCTGAAAACGCTAAAGTTCTAATCAGTGGTGTCAGTGTTAAAACCTAAGTGCCTGAACCCTGAAGAATCTCCAACTGCCCGAGCGAGGAACACCAGGAAGTTCGGTCGTCCACGTGTGGCCTCAGGTATTTCCTAGTCCTGGCTCCCGCACATATACATATACAGATAAACATCTAAGATCCGGGCCAATAAGAAAACGATCATTTTCCATCATGACCCGACCGGGGTTCGAACCCGGGAGTTACTACTGCGCCACCGAAGTCGTGAAATAAAGAGAGAATAGTTTGTTATATATTTTTATACCACTCGAGTGAAGCCGGGACGGGCTGCTAGCATGTTTATATAAATTATGTTTGGAATATATCAATAGTGATAAAGATCAAAGGCTTCATATTTTTATATACGAGAGAGGTGAAAAAGTTTATTTTTATTTATTAGACATATGTTTGCGTATTTTTTAAATACTAGTCAGTCATTGTGTTGCCGAAAAACTTACTAATTTTTACAAGAAAAATAATTCAAATGAATGTCGGAAAGATATTTTTCTTGGCAACGTTAGCGCATAAATTTTGCATAGATGCATATAAATTTATGCAGTTTCTCTTAGAACGATAACACGCGCAGTGAGCACCGAATTTGGCACGTTTTCCGACAGTTACACAAAAAGTTATACAACTTTAATTCTTTAAGTTTATGTTGCGATTATAATTGCTTATGGCTGACAAACTGCGTAAGGATAAATTGTTTGCGCCTAGTCCTGCCTGGCAGGAGGGACAAACCCAGCTAATTGGTGAAGAAAATATAAGTAAGTGGGCTCCGCGAAACTAATTTAGCTAGACAAGAGTGGAAGAGAGTTATCTAATTACTCAGCTTAAAAATGTGAAAGCATTCCGGATAGCAACAATGACATAATTCAAAGGTTTTTGGAGTTTAAGATTTAGCTTTACAGCTGATAGGTAATAACAGCATTCCCGACTCTGCGTTAAGCGGCAGGTCCTAAAACCACAGCTGAATCTACAACATTTAATTCTAAGCAAATTCCGGCTTCAGACAAAAGAGATTCCAATAAAAACACTCCATCCACAAGACCAATAAAAACTATTACACTCCGCAGTGTAATAAAATAATGAAGTACAAAATTCAGATTTTCCGAACTATTGTTCGGAACCTCCAAGCCCCAAACCCTAAAGCAGTTTGTTTAACATGAAAACAATTACACCAACACATCCACAAATCGACTTCATCATACAATACACGGGATCCCGGGACGATGGTCAATTAAATACACAAATGGCGAGGCACAGATGGGTTCGCATCATATTTCAATAAGGATACAGCCCCTCGGGTAGAATGGGAGAAGCGGGCGCTCTAGCCAAATATTATAATGTTACTAATATAGATGCGAATGTTTCAATGGATGTTTGGTAATCAATCAATAAATCGGAAATTCGATACTCAGGTTTCCATACTCATACTGTTTATCTGTTTGTCTAAACAGATAAACAGTAATTGGTTTTGTCGTATTTAGTCTCAGATTTTTATTCCAATATTATATTCCAAATGAAACACTGTTGGTGATTCTCAGAGTGTTGCGAACGCTGCGGCCGCGCTGTTATTGTAATTTTTCAAATTTCAACAAAGACAAGAAATAGTTTTACTATTATACACGGTACTGATCCACCTTCACGTCCAAAATTGAAAAAAAAAGGGAATGAAAGCTGGAAAAGTATGGTATAGTATTTGTGGATGTGTTGGTGTAATCTTACAATTTAGAAGATTGTGAAGTGGTTTCACAACCGTCCGCTTGCTTGACGTCAACTCTCCTTGGGAATGTTATTGTTACCTACCAGTTGCCTAGGCTTCGTCGCCTCGTATTGCATCTACGGGAGGACATAAGAGTTATTAGGAAATACAAAAAATATAGTTTTTAGTAACAAACACGTTTTGTTTTCCGATCGGACCAACAGGCATTCATTCAATACCCGTTACGTAGCTGAGTAATGAAACACAGATACACCCCGGGGAAATTTAACTCTGCGCAGGAAAGAAACAGCGGGAATTTTAATCATTGGAAACTGGAACTAATGCGGCAAACATCCACGATTAATCATGTTTTCTCATACAATAAAATGCCGTATGTATTATTTTATTTTAAATCTATAGCTTGTATTATTCTGGAAAGATCGTGAGGAAAGTATTGTAGTGTGCATTGCTGAAGAGGCGCATATTGCAAAATGCAAGTGGAGTTTGCGGGCCACATCGCTAGAATGGAGTTGCTAGGATGGACCCGCCAGCTTTTTGGATGGAGACCACGAGCCCACACGAGAAATGTCATGATTCTAGGTCATCGGGAAGTACCCTATAGGTTTTGACTCCTTTGTGAAATCGCAAAATGCATTCAGATTTTTTTTCCTATATCAGTACGATATGCCCCAACTTTATGCCAAATTTCATGATTCTTGGCCTACAGGAAGTCCCCTAGAGGTTATGATTCCCTTGTGAAATCGCAAAATATTCGGTCATATTTTTTCATCGCGTACGTAGTACGTAAGTTTGATTTTTTTCCCAGCTATTTTCTATAAATTTCAACAAACTAACCTATTTCATAACTGCATAATTTATTTGTGTGTTCATCATGCTCAATCTACTCCAGGAATCTTCTTCGATCAAGATTTTTCAAGTAGATAAAGCATGAACTACAGGTAAAAACCAAATTCACTTTTGCATCTTAACTGTTCATCCTGAATAATAATATGAAAGAAAAAAGTTTGTTTACGTAAAGTATTCCAAAGAAAAGCACTCATGAAATTTACTCAGGGGAATAGTTGTTTCTGTAAGTTGTGTGTATACCTGTATGTCCCTAGAAACCGTTACATTAGACGAAATTGCCCGCGCAACTTGAATAATACCTAAAATGAGAGGGCAATGTGCATAATGTCGAGACAATGTGATAAGTTGGTTCAATCTGCAATAATTTATTTCGCCCGAATTGTCCATATATTCAAAGTGCCCGGGCATTATTAATAATGTTATAATTAATCACCTGGTCCACAACATAGAGATTGGCAGCGAACGGGCCCGTCGAAGCATGAAAAGGCTTTCAATCAGTTATGTTTTTAGCCGACATCAAAAAATGAGGAAGTTTTATGTTCGAGAATTTAAGTATTTTTTTTTTATAGGCAGCTGTTGGATAATGTGTAGCTTTCATATAAAAAAGTTTCAATCAAAAGTCGACCTATTCAGTTTTTACGGTTTAATTTTTATTCTTTACGTAAACACTTAGCGTCCAAACGAAATATTATTTTGAACTAAACGTACCTATATTCCGAATGTTGGCGAATGTTGTCCACACTCGTCGATCACACTTTTTGGCGAATTTCACTCTTTGGGAGTGCTATCAAGGCATCTTATTCTATCCCCTTAGTTGCCTCGTAACTCAATTATTACGTAAACTGCTTCATTCCATTTAATGATCGCGACCCTCTGCAGACAGAAGGAGGATTTATTGAAAAACAAAATAAATAAAAATAAAAAATACCACAGACACCACACCTGCCTAGCTATACAAATATTTAATTTACTCTGTGTGTTTGGTGCCTTATAACCATGCTGTCTGATTTCACAAAGGTAATTTAACACGGTTAACTAGTCAAAATTAATTGCGTTGCTGATATATAATAATAATATCAGAATCGATCAATGAAATGTTTACAATTACACTTAGATCCCCACTTGGAATATTCTCGTCGCTCTAACCTTCTATGATAGAAATAAAAGACAGCTTATAAGGGAAACAACAGCATTCGCAAAGAGGGATAACGCTAGACAAGGGCTTTTCATAAAACCATAAGAGGATTTTTAAGATTTTGATGTGGACCCTGAGCTTCACATCTAGCTGGGCGGTACAGCCAAGAATGAAAGCTTAACTCGCTCAAATGATATTTTACGAAACGATATTTATTTGTCCATAATGTTGCGGTGATCAATGGCGATGTTCTTATTGAGACAAAATGACGCGATATGAAAAATATAAAATTTAAATGGATGTCTGTGTACTGTATAGTCACTTGATCTACAACGCGACCGTTGTTGTGTCGCATCGCATCGAAAATTACAGAAATTCTCCGTGGAGACACTGGTGAGTGGACGGGTCGCGGCTTTTTTATTTCCAGGATACAGATGTAGTATCACGTTTTTCCCATACGGGATAGACAGAGTCCAGAGTTGTAATATTCTATGAGGACACGATGTAAATAAGGAGTTTAATTGAGAGTTGATAATAAAAGGCGATAATTCGAGGTCATCCCGGTAATTCTTTGGTATATTGGGTTTTAACTTGAGATAAGAATTATATTGCCTATTTTATTGCAAGTTGTTATTTTGGATATACACTCATCCTGACAGTTGAAAGATGAGAGACGAAATCAAAAGTATATTTTTGTACCGAAGGCGTTTTAATACCACTAATGAAAGCTGGAAATATGACACGAGGGTGCATACTGCGAGGGTTCACAGTCGTAAGGGTGAGGATAGTGTACTATACTAGAAATAATTCTAATTTCTTCCTAACTTAAAAAAAGCACGACACTTACCTGTAGTATCAAATAAATGTCATTTAGAAACTATAAACTTTACATACATTTATAAACACATACATTTACATACACAAACTATATTTTAAAACAACTAACTGTTATATTTTTTATCTATAGATAACCAGCCTAACGGCTGACTTACCTAAAGAAAGGGGGTCGTCTGGCAGAAAGCATAAAACAGCCGAAATTTAAAGTTTTCAATTCCATTTCTTACTTCAGTCTTCAGGTGTAGCGTAACAGCCTTAAATGCAACTTGTGGTTTAGAAAGGGACTAGATAATATGTAAGTTTTCAATTTGACATAAAAAAAGATTAAATTAAATTTTATTCGGCATGTGAGACAAAAAATCAACATCAAAATGGATTATTCCAAAACGGACATTCACAACATCAATTTTTTTATCAACAACACGAGCATCACCTCGAGATCATCAGTATGAGAGGAAGAAGCGAGAGCGGTAAACGTTCGCCGTCGCTTCTTCCTCCACCAACGCCACAGCCCACTCTCATTGGAGCTCGAACACTGCATTAGTAAATTACACACGTCCCGGCCGGCCTTCTCGGGCCGCACTTTGCCGCCAGATTTTACAACTCCCACACCGAATTTGTTTAATTAACAACCAACTAACCAAGTTAATTTGTTATTTGCAACCGATTTATTATGAAATCATGATTATGACGATTAAATAACATCAACTATTTTATTTTTAATGTTCATTTTTCAAAATTTTGCAATACATTATAATTTTCTCAAAGTTATTCTAGTGGTAATAAAGATGTTTAGGTTAAAAAACTGTTTTTAACTGCATAAAATGCGTTCTAACAGCAAACAAATACTCTGGTTTATAATACAAAATTTGAAGATGTTTGATCACAATCCGTGGAAAGGATATTTCATATTTTTTATTAGTGAAACGAAAAATTTCTCATTAAGGAGATATTAGGAGCCATAATCGAAGAACATGTATGAAAAGAGTGATGAGTCATCTATTAATAATATTTAATAAATATATTAGGATGAATCACACAGTTTGAGCTAGCCCCAAAGTAAGTTCGAGACTTGTGTCATGGGATACTAACTCAACGATACTTATTTTATAACAAATACATATATAGTTAAACATCCAAGACCCAGAGCCAATCAGAAAAAGATAATTTTCCATCATGACCAGAGCGGGAATCGAACCCGGGACCTCTCGGTTCAGTGGCAAGAACTTTACCACTACGCCACCGAGGTCGACAATAGACATTCTCTATAGAATGCGAGTGAGATTTGTCTGCAAACATGGCCAGTGGAAATAGGTAACAGGCGTGAAAATATGTAATGTTAATATTGAACTAATAAGAAAACCTAAAAAACTTGTAACGTTGATTTCTACTTTCTAATAAAACTGGTGTTGGGTTTCATTAATGGTCACTAAAAGGCCTACTAAGACTACAAACTAGACATACGAAGTCTTATACACACTAGTTAGACAAGTTACTTGAGATCCATTGCGCAATATAATATTCTATCCCGCTACCAAACTATCCTGTTATTAAATATTCCCGACAATCTTTGGAGGTGGTTCTCAGACTAACAATGGATCGCGATCGCCTGTCAAAGCTGCGCCAGTGCTCTCCACAACTTTATTTATGAGCGAACTTGCTGAGAGGAGTACCGATAGCAAAAGAATGTATACAGAATGTATAAGCGGTGAGGTACTGCTTGCAATGTTTCAATTTAAAATGTTTGGTACTAACGTTCAGGCGGACGTGCCTGCGTGAATTTTCCACGGAAGCAGTCAATTTTCCGGAATGAAAGCTTCGCCTTCTTCTTCGTCGTACTTCAAACTACATACAAAATTTCAAAAAGATTGCTACGTAAGTTAAAGCGTGACTTACTTGACAAACTTACTTTCACAACTGAATGAAATTTACAGCTGTTTTCACAGTTATATAGCGGATTGTCGATTATATAACAATCTGGTAATATGGATCAGATTTTACTCGCAAATAAAATTTTAATCTGTAGGGTTTTAACTACGTACTGGGATCTCAATAAAAGATTAGAATGCCGAATGGTGTGTTTATTAATTCGCATTGACGTGCGACACACTCGTACTTTAAAGGGCGACTGAAATCGCTACGTGGTTAAATGCTACCTAAGCATTATATAGGTTGTTCGCCCCTACAAATCTAACTGAAACAACATTATCACAAATATTTAATGATTCATTTGAAAAGCCTAGAAGGTAATAGCTTAAAAAGTCATGTTAAGTGTTGCACCTCGTCCTGAAAAGTATACTGGAACTACGTAAATCATATTAACGCGACTTAGCACGAACCATTTTTATTAAATGTTGCTATTAAACTGTTATGTACATTTCTTTATTATGTTTACATTGATTTATTTGCCCCCAGTACCAAATCACTCTTAACACGTTCATCGCCAAGCATAAATTCGGAAAATTTTCAAAATTGATTTTTGTTCATATCGTCCAAAATGGTGTAAAACGTATGGGTACATGTGTATTTATTTATTTTATTTTATTTTTTAATGGGTTCATGATGTTTTTCTAGCGCCGGTCATTTTGACCCGGCGCGGCCTAAACGTAATAATTATTACAAACAGGCCGCGCCGGTCATAACGCCGGTCACGTTTTCACGCGGTTATGAGCGTGTTCTGTTGACATACGTCCGGTACGCGTGAGTGCGTCACTCGCAATGCTAGCGGTCGGGGGCGCAAGCGCTCCCTGTTAGCCTCCCCGCTGGGATCCTTCACCCCCTCGTATTGACCAATCATTGTCGATGTACACTCTTTCGTTTCTGGTGTCAAGTTGCAGTTTTTGTTTTTTAGTTGTGTTTGTTACGTGTTTGATTGCAAAGTACAGCGCTAGAATTTTAGTGATTTATTAGATAATGGAAGTTTTTGAGGACTTTGAACTTACCCAAGAGCAAATACTTCACTTACAAAGTTTAGAAACACTGCATCAAAGCGAAAATGCTACGTTCGACGAGCCAGAAGAAGTTTTTCAAATTCCGCAATCAAGAAAACGTCGTCGAATTTTATCGGATGAAGAAGAAGATGAGCCTGTATCACCCTCTTTATCAGGACATACGCCACCGTCTGCAAAATGGTTCAGACCAAGAGGTAAGCAGCCACGTATAATACCTTTCACGGAAATACCTGGGCTGAAACCATACGCACTGAGGCAAGAACTGTCCAGCGGCGAACCAGGGGATTTCTATTCTCTTTTAGTGAATGAGCAGATGTTTCAACATATTGCCGACCAAACCAATATTTTTGCACAGCAAACTATTGATAAAGCTAGCACAAAAGCAAAGTCAAGAGTAAAATTGTGGGTACCAACGGATAAGGAAGAAATAAAACGATTTTTCGGTTTGATTATTTGGATGGGCATTGTAAAATTACCTAAAGTAGTAGATTATTGGTCTGTTGACGAAATGTTGGGTCAAGATTTTGCAAAAAAAACTATGAGTCGCAACAGATTTGAGTTGCTTTTGAGAATGCTCCATTTTTCTGACAACACAGTGGCAGTCAAAAATGACCGCCTAAGTAAAATAAGGACCGTCGTAGATAATTTGAACCATACTTTTGCGTTCCATTTCACCCCCAACGAATATTTGTGTGTCGACGAAAGCATGATACCGTTTCGGGGTCGAATTATATTTCGACAATACAACAAATCAAAGAGACACAAATATGGTATCAAATTATTTAAGTTGTGTACTACACCCGGGTATACAACAAAGCTAGAGGTATATGCAGGGAAGACGGTAGATTCGGACTGCAACACACCAACAAATGTCGTGCTCAATCTAGCACACAACTTACTAGGAAAAGGTCACACGATGTTCGTAGACAATTGGTACACGAGTTTGGAATTAGCCGAGAAACTTATTCAGCAGGACACTCATCTGGTGGGTACACTAAGGAAGAATAGGAGGAATTTACCAAAAGACGTTATGAATGCCAATCTAAAACCTGGAGAATTTATTGCTAAAGAAAATGAAAGTGGCGTGACAGTTATGAAATGGAAGGATAAACGCGATGTCTATTTGCTATCAACCAAACATTCTATTGGATTTATCAAAAAAAATAATAAACGAGGAGAAGAAAAAATTAAACCGAAAATCGTAATCGATTACAATAAAGCAAAAGCGGCAGTAGACTTATCTGACCAGATGACTGCCTATTCAAGCCCACTTAGAAAAACTTTGAAATGGTATAAGAAACTGGGCATTGAATTATTGCTCAACACTGCTGTCGTAAATGCCAGAGTTCTTTTTCAGAGTACTACCAAAAAAAAGATGCCAGTCGTAGATTTTCGGAAATCCCTGTCAAAATACCTAATATGTAGTACTAAAGAAAATATCACACAATCTGCACCCAGACCAAAAAGACAAAAGCATGTGCTAAAGAAAAATGAAGGTTCGGCTGTCAAGACAAGAAAATTTTGTCGCGATTGTTACAAAAAAAATGTGGCATTGCATGGGAGAAAAGTCGCCAAGAATAAGACAAAAAAAGTGACTTGGTTCTGTCCTATTTGTCCTGACAATCCTTATTTATGTCGTGAATGTTTTGACCAATGCCACTAAATTTAAATTGTAAGGAATCCTTACATAATTATTGTATTTTTATAATTATAGTTAATTTCTTACTTGATAGAAATTTTTGTCATTGTTTTCCTGAATTGTTGATTATTTTTTTATAATTGTTTTTTACTTAAATAATAATTAAGGCTATGGCAATAATTATTTGATTCAATTAAACTAATACACAAACTTTTATAGACATTCTAATAAGAAATTAAAAATTTTGTATTGAACATTTTTGATTTTTTTTTCTAAGTCCCAAAAGTTTGACAAACTTTCATAAAATTCAAAAACCAAGGTGTTATAGATGTCCATTGGGGCCGCGCCGGTCATGTTAAATGGATAAATCCATTGTGTTTCGCGTTTGCGGCCTAAACGGGCGCAGTGAATTTGGGTATGTAGTGCCGGTCATTTTAACCCCCCATGGCCCGAATGGAAACTCTAGGTGCCGGTCATTTTGACCCACCATGGCGATGAACGTGTTAACGTAGGTACGTAACAAGTCAGCAAGTCGAAAATAACGAGCGAATCATCTCTCTGCGAACCCTACTGTGTTCCTTAAGACCCTTTTTGTTTTGCAGATAATTATTGTAGAAAATTTATGATTTTATATATTTTTTTTTCATTTATTTATTAAGGTTTACTAACATTTGTCTACATCTATACTCAATTTTAGATTTTTACACAAAGCAGTTTACTAAATGTAACAAATACTTATAGGTAAACACGACATGCATCAATAATCTTAACAAGTTAGTGTAGCTTAAGCTAACGAAGAATAGTTCATACAAAAAATATTAACTAATTTGCTTATATAATAGTATGAAGTGCTTTTAAAACAATGTTTTAAAACAAATGTAACAAATATTAAAGGGTGTGTTAAAATTTTAATCTTTTATAATGGTATGTCTTTAATATTTTTTTAAATGAACTTTCCAACCAGCTTTAAATCATCGTATGTACATCCGTAGACAACGCGCGCCGGAACGGAACAATGAGACCACGCTCTAAAGGATATTCCAACCCAAAAGGTGTGTTAACTAAATAACCCTTTAAGCCATCTACACCGGCCGTTTACTCTTATCTGTTATTAAATCCGCGACAACCTAGTTAGTATAGGGCTGTCCACTCGACAATCAGACAATCTTATCGATAATTAATTTTATCGATGATACGTAACTTTAATTATACAATGTGTTACTGACATTAGACAATACTTTCGAAATCACAGAGCTATGATGATAGCGTTTAATTATCGATAGTTCATTCATAAAGTCTAATAGTCTAATAGTCATGTCTAATAGTCCTTCACAAAAAATATATTATGAGTCATCGATACGCAGTCACTTTGCTTGGACCTTTGCGGTGGTAATAGCTAAGAATATTCAATAAATTTGTGAAGCTCGATATATTGTTAACAACATCACATCGAGCTAGCCAAATTCGATATTCAAATAGCGAAGTCCTGCATGACAAAAGTATCGATACTAGTACTATTCTATCGATATTTCGGCAACACTATTCGACTAGATGAGCCAACGTTGGACAGTTTTCAATTATGTGCGCAACTGCCGGATCTTTTAGCTCAAAATTGTTTGCACGATTTTAATCTCGGCTTAGGGTTAATGCGATAGTTGACTTCGGATCGGGCTATTAACGACATTAAGCTGGATACACACTGACCGAAATTATAATAACGTGAAGCGCGAGAGTTGTAAAAATATGAATATTCAAGTTATTAAATAGTGATAGTGATATTTAATTAAATTATTTTTGTAAGCATTGTCATCATAAAAATTATTTCATAGATGCTACGAATAAAAAAATCGTCGATTGAACTAGACTCTATTGTATCTAAGAAAAAACTAATTTTGTCAAAAATTCGGATCTATTTCTAATCTCTCGGAAAATCTGCATCAAAATGATTTTGATTTGGTTAAGGGTGGTTCGCAGAGCGTTTCCACCGTAATTACAATCCGTCAATTTTCTTGAGGATGGAATAATTTCCAAAATCAATCAATCATAAAATTGATATTTCTACAGTACAGAGTAATTAATGTACAGTCATATACCTAGTAAAACTCATTCTTGTCTTTGTTAAAATTGGAAAAATTGTAATGACAGCGCGACCGCAGCGGTCGAAACGCTCTGCGAACCATCCTTAACCGACTTGATAGCGAGAGACTAGATAGTGAGATGTGAATTTTGTGAGTTGCACACCCACAGTTCGCCCTTTGGTTCAACATCTCTAGATCTGAACAGTGCCCGCTCCGCAAGCCGCCGCGCCGGCAGTTTGTCACTGCGGTGTTCGGGCTCGTTACTGTGCTGGTCTCAAACTGTGGGGTAAAGTAAGACGGAGCGGCATAAGTCTATCTTTAAAAAAAACTTGACGTTGTCCAAAACATCTATTCGATAGGCTAGCGTCAAAGATTTGTTTTACAATTAACTGCACTGGCCATCAATATTATAATTTACTTTTGCAAATAAATAATTTAGGAACAATGTTCTAATTTCAAATATGTATATACACTACGAGATTCCCGCCGATTGCTTGTAATGTGATTTTTATTGTTAAATTTGAAAAAAATATTATACGTAATTTATTTTATTACCACTAAACAATAGTTTTATTTATTGCTCACCAAAGAAAATTTCATATTTAACTTCATTCCACCAATAAACTAGCCAGACTGCCAAACATGGCTGACAAGATTTATAACTCTTGGCTCTGTCATGTTTTACACGATATTAATTTGTATAAAAATACAAGTGCATCTTAGAAAAAGTCGAGTTCTTGTTCTTAGCGAGTCGACTCTGGTGTTCAAGTTTGTGGGACCAATACCTTGCTGCTGCCAAAGTATTGTCCATGTTATGCAGTAGGGGGGCAGGCAAGGTCGCACATTGGATGGGAATTAGTCTGAGGATGTTTGAAAGATATCCAAACGATTTTTCAACGCGCGGCGTCTACTTAAGTCAGTGTGAGGTGCCGGTCTACGAACATTATCTCAGACGGCGCACGTGCGAAGTCAATCGTAAAGCTGGATGTAATTTGAGGTTACACCGGCGTCAGGTCGGTTCTATCTCTGAAATGTGACGAATAAGATTTTGCTTGAAGAACTCTGCAAGCAATCTGTGTATATGGTGAAGAGTTTTTTATTTGTATGTGCTTACACTTTTTACAAATGAAAATATTTGTTTGCATTAAATTGGCAGACAAATATTGATGTGTATGGTACATCTTACAATCAACCAATGCATATCCTCCCGTAGATGTCGTAAAAGGCATCTTTGAATCTTCAAAATTATAAAATATATTGTAAAGCAGATTATAAAAATCTAGGCGCTATAGAGGTATAAAATAGGACATACTAGAGAGAGGGAGGCAGCGAAAAGAAAAGCGGATTGCAATGCTACTGTATATATATACTAGTGAAACTGAAGTGTATTGACGTACGTCGAAACTTCATAGAATTTCCAAGTTATCCTGCGTTTATCTGTCAACGGATGTCAACGCAACGGAGCGGTAGGACAAGGATCTTAATTATAAAATAATTATCTACCGACCTACGAGAAAAACTGAAAGGTAAATTATAGCGATAGGCATATTTTTACTCAATAATGTGCCATGTACACACCAGCCAATGGTGCGAGAGCGTCCAACGTCGTCACAAAGCGCTAAGTTCACGCTCCGCAGGCGATCTGTGACGAGCAACGTGGCGTGGCACTAGCTATTCTTGTCCGTTCTATATCCCGCTACTCTGATCTTCAATCGAGTCAATAAGTTCGTGCCAATTTTATTTTATGTTAGATATTTCAGAAATTAGCTAAATAGTTTGTGTCAACAGATTATTATTTATAGAGCCATCTGGTGTCGCATTATTGGGCAAAGGCTTCCCGCCATTTTTTCCATTTGGTCGTCCGGTTTTGTGTTATAGTTGTCCAATTTTTGCGAACCTGTCGCCTCGCTATCTTGTTCACGCCTTGCCCGCTCTCCACTTGTCTGACCCGTTGAGGTCTTTGCCCAAGAGTGGTTTAGCATTAGATTATATTCTTTTCATCATCATCATCTAAATGTTTATGTTATGGAGAATGGTCTGTGACCCACGCGATGATGTCAAGCGATATTGATATATTAAATGAACTGCTCCAACTGAAAACCCGTGTATTGCTTTTTGAGTAATTATATGCTTTGAACCGTTATTCGAAACCTATAGAGTGAGATAGCATTACTTCCGATGACGTCATCAGCCCCCAATATGCTCCTTCTACCCCCTCCACCCCACTACCGGCGGCTCTAATGAGAGTGGAGGGGATCTTTGCTTGCTGCCAGCGCAGTGTTGGCTCGTCACATTGGCATTGACTTTCGTCAAGTGCACACCCCCATTTAAACAAAGTTATTGTTCGAAAAAAAAAAAAAAAGCAGTGCATTTTCTCTGCAGAAGGGAATATTTTTTGAGCGTTCTGCGGAAGAACTACTCTTGGCATGGAATACACCATGGGAGAATCTCCTGTGCGTGATTCATTGCCCGAGGAGCTTGATGTTCGTGAAAATAGCCCGGTCCTCGCCGGAAACACTGGCGAACGGGTTTCTAGACCCGTCGAGCGACACCGCCCGCGGAGGCGGCGCTCCGTCAAGTCTCCTCAGCAGGCTACTAGGCCCGCACTCAAACGCCGCGCAAGGCGAGCGCGTAGTTCCAGCAGCAGCAGCTCCGCATCGTCGTCTTCTTCTTCATCGTCGTCTTCGAGCTCCGAGCGTCCCCGGCGGCATAGAAAGCGGTCTTCGCGTCAACGACGGTCGAGAGTACGGTCCAGGGATGATAACAAATTGGATTCTTTATCCAATCAGGTCGGTGACATTTTAAAATACTTGAATAGGCAAGAACTGAATTGCGAGTATGATTCCGACATACTTTCTCTGCACCCTTCACAAAATTTAAAAAGATTGGTTACTTTAAATGAGCCGTTAGTTAATAAACCTAAAAAAATAGGATCACTGGACTGTAGCCTTAAGACTAATCTTAAAGAAGCCACAGTTGTCAACACTTCTCAAGCTAGACTTTCCACTTTATCTAATTTACATCATTTCGACACAAATGAATGGGACCGAGTGCGGTATATCGAAACCGAGAAGAAATATCTTGCCACACCTGGTTTTTACGATTTAGATGTAAATACTGAATTACGATTTTATGATCCGAACTCATCTTGGCTCAAGTCACTTGACCGCTCATTTGGTGCTTTAACTCATGCTGTTATTCAGCAAAATGAAGTTTTCAAAAGTAATTTACAGCAAATAGTGGATTGGTCTCACAAACCAGACTGTACTCTTACTCCGGATTCCCTTTTCGAGAAGCTTAATGAAGTTTTTTCCAGTAAGTCTGATTACATAAAGCTATCTGAGGATATTCTTCAACTCGTTTGCGGAAGACGAGCAGATACTATCCAAAAACGACGAGATAGCATATTATCAGGTATTAAAGACCGATACATTAAGGAAGATTTACGAAAAATCCCTCCTACAAACAGTTGTTTATTTAACCCAGACGTTATGAGTGCATTTTTAACAAAAGCTGGCGGTACAAATAAATTATTTCTCATTAGAAAACGCCCAGCGGATGAGCCAATTATGTCCCTGAGAAATAACGTGCAGGCCCAAAACAAGCGACCGCGGAGGTCAGCACACTTTAAAAAGGAGGATGAGCGTTACACCTCTCCTGGGCCATCTTCTGGTAATAAGAATCACAGTAGATTCGCGGTTAATCGTAATGACAACACGAGAACGCAGTCAAAACAGGAAAATAAAAAATCGGGCCGTTCTACCCTCAAAACCAATAACAAGTCCTTTCGTAAATGACAACAAACAAGACTCGTTTTACGGCGGTTGTTTAATAAGTTATTTAAATATTTGGAAAAAATTAGGAGCACCTCATCACGTAATGAAAACAATTTCCGGCTACAGACTCCCATTTTATCAAAAACCCGGGCTCCTCAAGCCCAATCAGCTAGGGAAATACTTAACACCCACAAGTCACTCAATGACAAAACAAATTACAGATTTAAAAAACCAAAAAATTCTAATACTAGCACCGCCGTCTCCGAGTTTTGTTTGTCCAATGTTTTTAGTAAAGAAGTCGGATTCCAGCGATCGCCCGATATTCAATTTGAAGAACCTAAATCAACATCTGACAGACTTCAAATTCAGATTAATCAACGTTCAGAAGGTACCAGATTTCCTTCAAAGGGGAGACTGGGCCATAAAAATCGACCTGAAACAGGCCTATTTTCATATACCTGTGGCTCGATCTCATCAGCCGTTTCTGAGAGTACTGTACAAGCCCGAACATTCGAACAATCCAGAACTCTTACAACTAACGAGTCTGCCCTTCGGTCTTTCGTCAGCTCCAATGATATTTGCGACTGTCTCCAACTGGGTAGCACAACTGCTACGAAGCAAAGGCCTGAGAGTAATCGTATACCTGGACGACTACCTTATAGTCAATCAGAACAAACAGATTCTGATAGATCAGGCTGCGGAAGCCGTTCAGACTCTATCGTCTTTGGGTTGGAATATCAATTTCGAAAAATCCATTTTGGCTCCGACTCAAATAATAGAGTATTTAGGAGTCCAGTGGAATCTTCAAGCGAACATGAAGCTACTACCTCTCGAAAAGCAGCGCAAAGTGAGTATGAAGCTACATCGTATTCTGAAAACGAAAGAATGGAGTTTAAAAGAAGCTCAGAGTTTGCTAGGAATGCTAAACTTCGCGTCATTTATCATTCCAAGAGGTCGACTTCGGTGCCGACCAATTCAAATGGCCTGTTCTCTTCTCCCGAAAGACCAGCCATACACAAAATACGCTCTTGGCCCATCGCCTTTGGTGGAGCTAAGATGGTGGTCGACAATGCTTTCGGCAAGCACGTCCATACACCCAGAGCCTGTAACACATTTCATAACTACAGATGCATCAGGCAAAGGCTGGGGTGCCGTGCTAGACGGCACTCGAATGAGCGGCGGCCGTTGGCAGCTCAGTCAGAGAGCTTGGCACAGCAATCTCAAGGAGATGTGGGCTATTATTCAATCCATTCTAAAGTTCCAGGCTCGTCTAAGAGGGACGTCGGTGTTGGTTCAATCCGACAACAAGAGTGTAGTGAGTTACATAAGGAAAGAAGGTGGATTACGTTCAAAGGCCCTTTTTCAGATGACGGAGTTACTTTTTCAGCTCTTAGACCAGAACGATATTCATGTGATACCAAACTACATACCGGGCCCATACAACGAGGAGGCAGACTCGCTATCTCGCCAGAAAGGCCATGCAGAGTGGACCTTATCGATAAAAGCCTGTCGGCAAATTTTCCGTCGTTTTGGAATACCACAGATCGATCTTTTTGCGTCCAAGAACGCTCATGTCGTCCCACGCTACGTGTCACGAGATTGCAAGGACATGAAAGCCGAATACCACGATGCCTTCAGCAGGCTTTGGTACTATCACAGAGCTTGGATTTTCCCACCACCACACTTGGTGCCGCGAGTTCTTGCGCACCTCAATCAGGCGAAGGGCATTTTCCTCCTGGTAGTCCCTCGCTGGCACAAAGTGTTTTGGCGCCCAGACCTGAAGAGGAGAGCAATAGCAGCTCCTTGGACGTTAACCCAACTGAGGGAGAAGTTGTTGGATGTACAGACCCAAATGCCACCAGCACAGGTAGATCAAATGTGTCTCGAAGTATGGTTAGTGAAGGGTGGGACCATTTATTGATAAATTGGTCAAAGGAAGAAAAGGAGTTACTAGACTCTAGTTGGAGGCCATCCACAAAACGAGTTTATTCTTCAGTGTGGTCTAAATGGCAAGTTTGGTGTCTTTCTAAAAGTATTGATTACTTGAATCCTACTGGATCCCAGTTAGCCAGATACCTAGCTTACCTCCATCTTCAACAAGGCCTTTCTTATAAGACTATTTTAGTATATAAGTCGACTATAGCGACATTAACTAATCCAGACGCAACTTCACTTACCGATAATCCCGTAGTGAAGCGCATGCTTAAAGCTATATCCATAGCTAATGCAAGGTCTTCTTTCAAGAAACCTTTTGTATGGGACCCTAGGTTGGTAGTCGAATGGTTGTTAGGAAACAAGCCAACAGAACTTACTTTGTACGAAGTTTCGAGACGCACAGCACTTATTTTACTTCTCGCCTCTAGCCGCCGAGTGCACGACCTAACACTTCTTCACATCGATATAGATCACTACGAAGATAGGAAGGACCATATACTCTTGCACCCAAGATTTGGTTCCAAGACGGACAGCTATCTCCATAGACAATCATCATGGAAATTTTTTGAGGGTCATGACAAATCAATATGTCCCGTATTTTGGATAAAACAGTTAATAGAGGTTTCGGCACAACGCAGAAAAAATAACAATTTGTCGGAATTGTTCATATCGGCGTGTGGTAAAGTGCGACCCGCATCCCGCACCGTGCTGGGCGGCTGGGTGCGCTCGCTGCTGCGGGCGGCCGGCGTCGCCGCCAGCGCGGGCAGCACGCGCAGCGCTGCCGCATCTCTCAACTGGCTGCAGCAATGCTCTATCGATGAAGTTATGGCAAAAGGAAACTGGCGTTCTGCAAACACTTTTGCTAGATATTATTCTGCTGAAATTCGTTCTCAGCAAAATGATTATAACAACCTTGCACACACGTTTGATACACTATGAATCGACCTATTTCCCACAAGCTTATGGATTTATTTATTTTTCTTTTTGTATTTTTACAATTAATTGTTCAAATTATGAAAATGTCAACTAAATTGATTAGTTACATTAATAATAACACAATTGTGATTATGTAACCCTTATTTTTCATTTCACACATTGGCATCCTTATAATAATATCAAAATATTGCTTGCCACCAGGCGATAACAAACACATCTCACTCTATAGGTTTCGAATAACGGTTCAAAGCATATAATATAATGTTTTACCTGAAAATAAAACAGTTATTATATGCGTAACCTTATTCGAAACCTATATTTCTATTTCTGCCTGCTGGCCTCATTAATTTCACAGGACTCAAGTGAGATGCAATGTGACGAGCCAACACTGCGCTGGCAGCAAGCAAAGATCCCCTCCACTCTCATTAGAGCCGCCGGTAGTGGGGTGGAGGGGGTAGAAGGAGCATATTGGGGGCTGATGACGTCATCGGAAGTAATGCTATCTCACTCTATAGGTTTCGAATAAGGTTACGCATATAATAACTGTTTTATTTTCAGGTAAAACATTATATTAACATCACTGAATTGTGGTCTGTTTGAATTGCTATATCACACAATATCCATACGTATATATATTATGTAAGAACGTGTACACTCTTTTTGATGTTATGTGTAGCATTTAAAATAAACACATTTCAATTCATGTGAAAATACATTTGATATTTTCATATCGCGTAAAATCGTCGTTGTCTCAATGAGAACAACTCGTAAGCTGGGAGCAGTCTCTCGGCTGTTAGTCACAGAGTGGGGCAGGTAATTCTAGCGCTCTGATTGGTTATCGACCGTCGTCTTATGGCGCATTCTGATGAACTCACAGGTTTACACAGTAGTTAGTTTAGATAACAAGGTGATCATTATGAATTTTTTACATTTAAAATTAGAGTGGTCGGAAATTTTATCCCTTGCGATATGTCCTGTCTCACAAATCTTCATATAGAAAATTTTTGAAACAAGTGTAAAGAGCATTTTGTTATTAAAGAGCTTATATTCTGTGTCAGAGTTTGAAAAGAGTCTGATTCGACGACAGAATAGAGGAGACATTCTGTCGGCGAATCGTTCGGAGATGAAGGGTTCTGTCGTTCAAACGCCCGATATCGAAACATTCTGTCGACGAAACGTTCGTAGACGAAGCAATTGTCGGAGAACCGTTTCGGACTGTCTGGGTAACTTCAGTATTCTATCCCTTTTCAATTCGCCCAGTTTCTGCCCGATACTTTGCCCATGTCAGGACAAGTACAAATATTACTTTCTAGGTAAACAGACGCCTGGGCTAAGCCACATCGTCCAATTGACAATAAGATAGCACTCGCTTTATTACAGGATCACCTTGGGCAACTCCTTGTTAACAACCTTGTTTTTATTTTTATTTTCACTTGTCTCGTCTCTAATTAAATGGTTTATTATTTTTTTTTGTTTGTCTATCCATACGTCAAGTCTATCACGGAATTGGCTTTGCGACGTTTCGCATCTCTTGAAACATACCCCGTAAAAAAATGTAAGCCAGCAGAGCACGAGCATTTTCTACAGCGTCCATATTAGGTGATAATTTGAATATGTTATTAACAAGCGACCCGCCTCAGCTTTGCTCAGGTAAATCCTTATTTTCTCCGGAATTACACTATCTATTACACTATGGTGATAACCGTACAAATCCGTCAGTTTTTGAGTTTATCGCAATCACACTGACAGACGCGACATTGAGTCCTTTTTTAAAGATAATGATTAAATTATGAATTGGTTCTTTTTAGTTTTTTTTTGTATTGGGAACGCTTTTTGACTGAAATGAATGTAACGTCATATCACAAACCGCATGATATTTTTTGTTATAGACATTTGGGAAAAAAGTATCTAATTTGGCTTGATTGCAACTACCCCATTCCAGTGACCTACATACATTCACATATTCAAGTTCATCCATGTCAGACAATACACAAAATAGTAATTCATTCGCCGAGGCACCACGGATCATATTTCCGACAATATCATTTCGGTGGTCGACGTGCCATGAAATGCGTCTTGAGTGACTCGGCACTACCAACGTTAGGCTGGCATCGCAGTTGTAGCTATAATATGATGATAATACTGCCATGGTTGTTGCGCTGGTTGGTCTTTTCGTGTTGGCGATGTAAAGCTTAATTCTAAGTTATTAACGTCAATTTAGCCCAAAAAAATATAAAAAGTCCATTGGATGTTGGAATTGAAATAATTTGAAGATGAAATCCCGTAAGTCGAGCAAAAAAAGCGCGACACGGCCGTACCATCCTTTTCTCGAAGCAATTCAGGCCAATTTCGAACCCCAATAATTTCGTTGTGGATAATCATTATGATATTCTATTTATTTAAAACCTAAAAGATTTTGAATATTTATATGATGATAACTTACATAATAACTTAAGACAGAAGGTCCCTTAAGTACTAAATAAATTAATCGACTTGGTATTACATGGATCACACAACTTTTTACGGTAGAAAAACTGAGTTGCGAGACTTGGGTTTTTTACAGCATATTTTTGATGGCATTAATATTTACAAGGAATGCATTTTTTTTGTGTCAAAACTGTAACTTTTCCAGCACCGTTGGAGCAAGGTGATTAAAAAACTTTATTTAAATTTTTGTAGTTTGTGGCTTTTTGAAATAACATTACATTTGGCGTGAAAAAGTTCTTATGAAGGTTAATTGCGGAATAAATAATTTTAATTATTTCTTTTTTTCTTACTGCTGGGAACAGCCTCCCCTTCCTGTTTCCAAACACTTCTGTCCTGTCGCCAGTTAAATAATTGTCTATTTTAATCATACCTTTATTCACGTAGCTAGGGATTGCACCAAAAAAGAGTTTTACTGGGCAATACTGTAAATTATGTACGTATGATCATCAATAGAACTAAGCCTTTATACTCTTTAGTTAGTTATGTCCGGGTCTACTGTTAACTAAATTTAACTTGCGAAATTTGACCCAATCACTTATAGTTAATCCTATTATTCTCGCTCAACTCCACATATTTGGGTGATTTTCACGAGCGTTGTGAACTCCGCTGCGGGCTATCATTAGTGTTAATTAAATTGTACCATACACAGTAATCAATTTAATTATCCCATTTTATAAATAAGTAAAGTACTGGTACGATGTTAATTTTAAATATATATTTTTAAATTATTCTTTATAAAAAAAATGCGACACTAATGAAACGCTATTTAAATAGTCGTGAAATTCATCCATTTCCGGTTGAGTTCGGAGTGTGATGCCACAAGGCCAGGGTCAGCGAAAAAATTATCTTCACAGTTTGAAGATTCAACGTCTGGTGTCTGAGGCCAACCCTCCTTGGGAAAGTTATTGTTGTCTATCAGCTGCATTTTTTTTACCGCTGAGCAAGCAAAGCAAACAGGCATGCGACCCAGCTACGCTGTATTATTTAGTCTAATCCACGGGAGGATATGGAGTGGTCCTATTCTAGGGCGGAACCACACGCCATATGACACCTATTATATTATAGCAATACTTTACAAAACACGCCTAACGAAACTCGTCTTTCAAACAGAACCTCTCGTAATATTTTATCCCCTTCCTCCCCAAATCATAGAACTTCTTTTGCAGTGATTTGATGATATTGCACTTTAACGAATGTCGAAGGAAAAAAGGGAAAAACAAGATGGATGATGTCCGAATTAGAGCTCGACTGCGGTCATACGGAAAAAGGACGCATAAGAACATTTTTTTCGAAATTGAATCATATACATATTCGGAATCGTCTTTTTTAGCTGATACCGTATATGTATATCATTTATTGTCGAAAAAATTTTCAGATACGTATATTTTTCGCATGACGTTAGTCTGTAGGGGCGAACAGTCAGTGCTCTTATGTTGATTAATGTTGCCGTGGCGAGGTCAGGTGTGAAAGTAGGGAGTCAGCGCGAAACGTCAAAACCATGCTAACCTAACTCTGCCAACTTTTTGATGACGTAGTTTTTGGTTCAGAAATTAATTATAGTAGTGAATGTTTGTAAATTAATAAGAAATATAATACGTTTTAATGTAACACAGATGAATTTTGTACAACGTTGTAATTTTTAAAAGGTTTTCTTTAACTTGCATTTTATGTAAATATATATATATATGTTCAGGTGAAATCTTGCAACTCAATTTTGAAATAGATGTCTTCATTCGATTGAGCTGAAATTTTCTGCACACATCATACTTCGTCAGCAACCGGTGAAACAGATCCAAAATCGCAAGACGCAAGGTCTTGCGCAGCCAATTTTCGAACCATATTGAAAATAATGAAATACATACACGAGCCTATCGCCAAAAATATGATGTCGACGCCGGTTTTGGATCTGCGTAAGTTGGGGAGCTGTCAACCGGCGAACAGAAGACTAGTGCCCTCTCTTTGAGGCCAAGAACCACTTTGAAATCAGACATTAAAATAAGTCGAGATAACCCTGTAATGTCGCTAATATTCATAGAAATAATTGTTTTTACAATCTATATATTATATATATATAATCTATATTATTATATATAATATATATTCTATATATATATAATAATATATTATATATAAAAGAACGTGTTTTACTAAGCAAATCCCAGCCTAAACCATAGAAGTTATAAACGCGAAATTTGGGCAGTAACATTAGGTTATTACTTTGGGCTAAGGGAATTTTCAAAATTCGACCCCTAAAGGGGTAAAAATTGGGGGTAAAGTTTGCATAAAATCTACTTGAAAATTGGCATAAATGCTGTGCAACAGAAATAATGAAACCCGTGTTTCAGGATTACTTAAAATTTGACTGTTACGGTAGTTAAATGCGGGTAAAAAGAAATTAGGAATAATCGAAAAAACGAATAATAAGAAAATGAGTAGACAGCTCGGCGGTAAACACCATACAATTCACGTTGTTACTGTTGATGGTTCCAATGAACTTAACTGAACTTCGACTATTTTGAATTAAATCTCATCATCTATATAGGGTGATTTATAAGAAATACTTATGATGGTTTTACCCGTGGTTTTACTCGAGCGAAGCCGGGACGGGCTGCTAGTGTTATATAAATACAAACTCACCTGTCAGTAGCGGCTGCCATCGGTTTGTAATCTTGGATATCCATAATGTCTCCCATGTACTGCGAATAATCTGGAACAGCGGAAATTGACATTTGTGACAAGATAAAATTACATTCCGAAAATTTATAGGAAAATATCCCTTAATGGGACAAATCCGCCGTTGCGTTCACACTGTTCTGTATTTTGTTGTTGCCATGATTCTCAATTACTCGCTTCAATACATAACAGGTTTTACTGTAAGCAGTCTAGTTTCTGGCGTAGATAATGTCTAAATAGCACCATCGTAATGACCCTTTTAATCCCCTAACTCGGAATATGAATTCAATCGGCACTATTCGCCCGTCAATATTCATTTGGCGAGTGGCCGCAAAGCGCGTGATTCGTCGCGCCGCGCGCGTGTTTCGAATGAGAATTTCGAATATCGAGGGGTTCCGAAATTGTCGCGTTCATAATTCGAGATTCGATGTTCTTAAGGGATGTTCAAATCAAAATTGGTTTGATTTTTTGTGAAATGATGAGAAAGTTCCTCTATTAATGAACTTGGATATGAAGTTGTGAGGTTTTTTATCAATCACGTGAACTTTATATTTCTTCTCCGTCTATGATCATGTGTAATACAATTAATTTCTATCTTCCTAGTTATCTTTATTATTGTTTGATTCATGAAGACATAAAAATCCTTGTTTTTTTCTTGTCATAATTCTCTAATCTTGAATTAAAAATATAAAATTAAAATTTCTATTTTGTCTGGGTACCTATACCTCCTAAAAAATTTCATTTCAATCTACGAAACACGTGTGTGTACAAACGTGAATACACGTCGGACAAGAAGAGACAAGTTTATTGCAGCGACCCCAGTCTAGCCGCTGTCAGGGGTATTAAATCTAATTCTAAGCTATTACTACGTCTAGATCTCCAGAACTTATTCTCCTATAGGTATTACATGTTACGTATACTTAACAATTTTCTAACATTTTATACAAGTTGGAATACGCTCAGATGAGAGTTTTCTCTCTCTCTCTTGTATTTGTGTGTATTCCAGGTTTCTTCCTCAGGCTCAGCCGATGAGCGTCGGAGCCCAGCGTCCGCTCATATATTTAAAAGTTTAAGTTTTCACAGTTGTCTACATTTAAAAAAAAACTTCAAATGTTTTCTGCTGTGACAACAATTTCGTCAATTTGACATTCCTTTTATTAACGCCTAAAAAGCTCTCAAAAATATCCTGAATAAATAACACCTTGGCCTCAAGTGGGAAGACCATTAGTCATTGAAATAAGCAATCGTCTGCGACGACGAAATTGAAATAACGAAGACAATATAGACGATAGAAGTGCAGTCTCAAATTGAAATATTGGAGTGTTGTAAAGTGTTACCACTAATTTTAATTTCGTGTAACACATAATAAAGTGTAATAACAATGTAATATATGTGTTCATTTATTAGAACACATCAAATCGGAGTACCTAACGTATTAATGTAATTTTCTGTGGACAGAGTAGATAGGGTGAAGATCGGCATGTATTGCCGAGGAGGCGCGGTCAATCTCTAGTAATAAATAAAATAAATTTACAGTTTATGTATCAATAGTGTGTATGCGACTACTTGCCAAGTTTACGTCGGTAGGTGGTCGTTATTAACATGTCAGATGCGTTTAGGAGATTTGAAAAAATTTACACCGGTGGTGTTAGCAATAACACATTCGAAAAGTGAGAATACTATCCATTCATATACCAACCCTATATTATTCTTCTTCATAGTCGTATTCCTCATGGCTAAGGGTCGTGGTCAGGTGGAATGAAACACACACACATCTTTCTTGGCATTATTAATGGAGTGGTTTACCATTGCTTTTTCCATTTCACACACAAGTTAATAATCAACCAGTGTGCAGGTTTCCTCACGATGTTTTCCTTCACCGGAAGCAAGTGGTGGTCGATGAAAACTACTATATATGAGTCAGATTTGTATACAAACTCATGTGGCACGAGTAGGGTTCGAACCTGGGACCTTCGAACCACAGGCGGGCGTCTTAACCATTACACCGCTTCTATATACCCTATACTATACTAATACTCATGATTGCACCAAGAAATAATATATATACAGGCGGTGACAAATTAGTCTGAGTAACAATTCAGAAAATTATGCATCTAAGACATTTCTAGTAGTCATACCATTATGAGTTCTGCGACAGCAGCCCTTTTTAATTGTGCAAAATCTGTAGCATTCATTCAAACCACTCCCCGCCTTCACTTTCCCTTCCATTATCTTACGAAAAGGACATTATTTACTTGGAAATTATGAAAAATATAAGACAGATGACGCTATCTGTTTCAATGTTGAACGTTGCTCGGACCCGGCAAGATTTTGTCTGAGCTAGGCACGTTTTACCCAAACGAATACCCAAAAAATAAGTATTGTGCTATCAGCGTTATCAAATTGTTTAACCGAACGTTTGTATGAAAAAGCATTAAATTGATTATAAATATGGGTAAGTGAGAAATGCATCAGAGCAAGGCGAAAATATCAAGAATCTACCACGAATTCTTGGAAAAATAAATATAAAAACAATCATCAACAACAATTCATGAAAACAACCTTGTATAAATTTTCTTAAACTCAACCAATCTTCTGACAAGACACTATCGCGTGTCTTACGGCGTACAATAAATGCTATTAGTCAGAGCACGCCTGTTTTTGTCTGAAATTTAAATAAGACAGGTGGCTTGCATTCTTTATTGCCGTGCTATATTTAGCTAAATACACGAAACACGGTAATGGTCTTTTTTATTATCATTCTTTATGAAAATTCCTTCTAGATGAAGGTTGTGAGGTACCTATAATATTTACAAATATAGCTGCACCTTGGTTCTAAATTTAATCCCTATTTCACGACATCATCTCAGCTAAACGTTACCTTTATGATTTGCAAATCCGGTGGCTCTGTCTATCACGTCAGGAATGATGACGTGATAATCATATCTGTAATCACCATAAAATTTTGTCCAGTTGAATAACAATCGTTTGATTTCACCATTTAGGTAATTGTTGTTATAAGAATACATCTAAAAATAATATTTTTCAAATAGACCAAAATTGATTTGTAAAAACATATTATTTGTGCACTGTGTGTCATGTGCACGAGTTGCCCTGTTACACATTGTTACCCTGCATAAGTGAAACTCTATACCGCGGTAATAGCGATGAGTTTGCAAGGATGATGTGGTGTTGACTGTACGTGCGACGTGACTGTGTGGAGAAGTGACATGTTTCAATCAATGCGCTACTATACTACACGCTTTATGTAACGAGTTTGGAAAAATAATCGCAAGTAAAAAATGCAAAAGCTTTCAGTTTTAATTATTCAAATTACAGATCACATTAGACATCTACGTATAATGATTTTTTGAAAAATTGGTGCTTTAGGTCTGTATCTAAATGATAATTAAAAATATAATTGTTTTTGCAGTAACATTGTTAATAAATTACAATGATGTTACAGTATACAAATAAATCATTGTATCTATCGTATTATACTATTAAAACTTTAAAGTATTTTAATTTTTAAGGTCCTGTCCGCACCGCGGTTTTACACCGCGCAATAGGTATTTATTCCCGCGAAATATATTCAGCACCTGTGGCGTACTTCCTCGCGAATTTTTTTACCGCCTGTGCGAATACTCTAGTACGATTCAAGGTATCACAAAATAGCGAAAAATAAACCACACGAAAATTAAAATATCGGACCTAGTTGTCTGAATATTTTTTCTCCGACAACAGGTTTACGATATTTCTACACCCTCTGTGGAACGTAAGTGAAATGTGTCACTTGACAAATTCCTATTGGATCGTAAGTCGGCGCGTTACCGTCCTGACGTCGGGGCGACACGTTACGATTTGTCAACTTCTGCAGCTTCACCGAGAGTTGAAGCGATTGGGACAAACATTTGAATTAGACGCAAACGTTTCAACTTCAGCAGAGACATCTTGAATAATTTTATTATTTCAGGAAGATTTTCAGGACAAATTACCATATAAACAAGAATATACCAATTAATCCATCGCATCAACTTTGAATGAAGCAATGTAACTTGCAATGATCTGGTATTACACCATTAAATATTAATTTCCTTCCCAAATCCTTGGTGTATAAAAAAAAATCAACCATGTGACATGCATTTCAATTAATTTTAAGTCGCCTATGGTGATATAGTGGTTGATGATATATTCTGCTTCTTCCACTAAGGTTGTAAAAGTAGTCAGATTGTGTATTTTTTTATTGTCGTGAGGAAAAATACCCGTGATATACGTAGGTGACGTAAATATATGTAATATTTACGTCACCTAGGTATATAACGGGTATTTTAGATAGATAGATCTACCTAGATGTGATTATTATATTTATACTGGATATAAACAGTTATTTTTATAGTTTCACTAGTTCGTACTGTATTAACTACATCTATCCAGCGCATTAATTTTGAAAATGTTATTGAAAACAAGTCCGCAGTTTAGTCGTGAAGTTAGACAGAAAAATAGACGGACAAATTTCGCATTTCTAATATTAGTGTGTGTGGACTCTAGTACTATCAGATTTATAAGAAAACCATAATAATTGTGAAAAAGCAAACTCTTAAAACATCTAGCAACAAATCACGTTTTTGCAAAGCATCGGAGTAGTCACGTCGTTTTTTTGTGCGTCAATGATTTATTTGAACCTTTGCTCCTTTGCGTTCGCCTTTATTCGGACTGTCTCCCGGCCGCCATTTTGGGCAAAGATTTCCTAAGGGTGCGTTTATCATATATTATATTAAACTTTATATATAGTTCTCGATTCATCAGAGAGATGGCGCCAATGATTCATTGAACAAGACTGGATCGCGATGCTGATATTCGCAAGATTAGTCTTTCTTTCTTATCGTTGATTCGTCTTTTTTTATTATCGAGTTTGTTATTTTTGACACTGGTGTCAGATTGTATTCAAGTCAACAAAAAAGTGAAAATAATTACATCAACATTTATTACATTAACACCTTAGACCAAAGTCATAATAGACTGAATTAGGACTCTTTCAAATTAATATTTGATTCGTTATTCACACTCCATTCATTGTCTTGTGATTTGTGTGTGATTTGCCCTAAAATATTTATTTATTTATTATTTATTCATATCTTTAAACAGCTGATCCACTTCCCACACCTTTCTATTGAACAAAAGATCAGAAGAGACAAAATCATCGACTTGAACACACCCTAACCCACCCGTCTTACTCCGTTGCCCAGGCTATATTTCTCGATCCCTGTCCGTGGCACAAAAGTGGATGTTAATCTTTTTATGTCGACTGCATTATTTTAGGGCCCACTCACAGTGTAAGCCGAATTCGCTACCTTTTAAATATATATATATATATATCTAACTTCGCTTCAAAGAGATCAATGTATCTGTTACTGTTTCAATCTGTTTGATTTTACTGTTGAACATTAACAGGTTCCCGTCTGAACGTTACTTTAATCCATATAATTTAACTTCCAATAACATTAAGCAAAAATGCTGCATAATGTCTACTATTTGATCTCATTTATAACTAGCTGTCCGTCCCGGCTTCGCTCGGATAAAACATAATAAATTATAAAGCTAAATTATGACATACTTTTTGAGTTTATCGCGAAAAGACACACGCAGAACAGGACTTTGTTTTATAATATTTAAGTTAATGATAATTTCAAAATATTTGTACGGTTTCCATAAGGTTGATATCTTACCTCCACACAATTATTGCTATTATTATCATCAAACGATTTCCGAATATTTGAATCTCCACTATTATTACGCCGTTTTCAATTTTAATACGATATAGGTAAAGTACCTATTGCTTAATCATTTGTGTTAAACTAAACTCTAAATAACGGCTTCTCAATTAAGTCAAATTGATGTTTGAGAATGAAATGTTTCATTACAAATAGATGATACGAATAAATAAGTAATTGTAATACCTTACAGGTTGCGCCGGGATTATGGCATGTAAATATTATACGAGAATGTATATTTGAGATTAGTATTAATTGATTATTCATTTTAGGGTTCCGATAAAAGAAATATGGAAATAACTACTAACATATGGGTATATCTGCAAAATCCGTGCACTGCATCCGTTTGTGTAGTCGACAGATAAGATGGAATTTAAGCACAAAGGTGTGACGTCATCCATATTCTAATTAATGTCCCAAGATCCCACATAAGTCCTGCAATAAATAACCACCAGATTGGATATGTCGCCTCAGGAGCCCAAATCCTGGGTGATGCACGCACAGTCTGTGACATATTTCGCAGCCCGATCTCGGGCTGGTGGTGACTCTGATGGAATGAATTTGATGACAAGACAGATTCACGATAGCACTGAACATTGAAAAGATCCATAGCTCTATATAGCATTAGTGATTGTTTTAATGGTTAAAAAATTAATAGGGTTAATTATTAGTACGAAATTGCCAGCGGCTACAGCCGCGGAAAAAAATAGTGCCACTTTCCACCCTTGCAACTCTCCAGAAAACAACCACATTTACAGTTTCGTTTTCACGTGAAATAACGACAAATATACTTTCACATTTTGTATTCGGATATTATTCCGGATAACATAAGATAAAATTATGGATAACCAAAGATACTTTTTTTTGTTTTTTAATCATAGACAGTTTAAAAACTTTTATCTTGACTCTTACAATATGCGTAATAGAAAAAGCTACTAGAAATTTATATGTCCCCCTGTCGTTTTCAGACCATTAAGGAAGCAATCGATATTGAAACCACATAAAGCATTAGCACTCATTGATATCTTCTTGATAAACTTTAAAGGTAATATATTATTCTAGTCTAGACGTACTTCTCCACAATTAGTTCTAGCCTGGATAATTTTAAAAAATCTCATTTATGTTTTAAAAGAAAATAATGGAACAGCCTAATGATTCAGATTTTTTACAAATTCTTTCTTTTTCTTGTTACGATTCACGATTAATTTCGGAACTTAGCAAAATAACTTGGTGATATTCCAAGTCATAATCTAATAAAAATGTTGTATGCGTAAACTAACAGGCATAGACATATGTATGTGTATGAATGTTCATATAATCAAGTAGTAATTTTTTAATAAAATAGGATTTTATCGTAAAACAAAACTCAAAGCTGTTAAATATCTACGTTTCGTTCATTTCACTTATCATTCAACTGGAGATTGAATGATAACTGTTCATTCCAGTACTTATGAATAGACATAATTCAGATATCGGAACAGGTAATAAATACCTTTACAGGTATAATATAATATATACCTATATATTCATATAAAATGTCAATAGTCAAAGTTGACCAATCCTTTGTCACCGATTTCAATATCGAGCAAGTTGTATAGCCCCGTCCGGGGGAGCCTATTCAACCGAAATACAGTCGAGATGATATTAAATTGACAATATATAATGTATATTTTACATGGTAATCAAAGTGTTTAATAAAACATTCGATGAAAATACGTCAAAAATATCTTACGTTTTTTTTTTGTTTCAAGGAAAATTATGTATAATTATAAAACCGCGATTTTATTTTATTATCAAATAAGTAAATAACGTCGTCAGGCTTCAGTCGGCTGCAGAAGTACGAACTTTTATATCGCCGACCTTAACCTATGTTCGATTCGACGATTAATAAAATACGTGGCTGACTTCACCAAGCCCGAAAGAATTTCGTACGCTTTTATTGTAATATCGGAATGGATGACAATCAATTTGTCTGATCTGCTGCTATTACTGGACATAGTCACAAATTAGACACATAACCCTTTCGTCCATTGTGTCCGCTTAGTTTTACAATCCTTACACATTATAAAAAGAAGTTCCTATGACGCATATGTCTGTATGGTTGAAATAAACTCAAATACTACTGGACGGATAAAAAACTACCAGAACGGGCAGCTAATTTGAAATTTTTAGGATTGTAAACCACAAGAGGATGAAACGAATTAGAGAATCGCTTAGTTGTCAGTCTGTCTAGATGATTCTCAAGAATACGTAGTGCAACTTGAAATTCACATTAAATTGTTGAATCGTAAAACTGTAGGTAAAGTCAACAAGATCAGATCAGTAGAGCGTTCATTGGTGTAGCAATTGTGAGACAAATCAAAAGTTTACATGCAATGAAAAGATTTGCCAAAATCCTGTAATGAGTTTTGTTGTGTTGTAGTTAATTAAATTTACATAAAAATAGTTTTTTTTGTTGCATACTGTTGTTGTAAATAATACTCCACTAACATTTATTTAGTAAAAAACCTTATCCTTAAATATAGCTGCCTCGGCTGCAGTCCCTGGAATTACGTACAAAAGGCGGTAACCGTACGCAAAGTCAACATTGACGTATGTGCCAATAACAGTTTAATACAAAATACAACATATACAGGTATTTTTCCGTCTTGTACTTGAGAATTTGGAGTTCAAGATTTTCGAACAAGAGAAAATCACACACTAGTAATCGATACGAACACTCCAATGCCCGTTCATGCAAAAAGAAGATATACCTACCCTAAGTTACAGCATATTGACAGCAAAGCAACCCTCACTATCGTCCAAAGGGGGACCAGAAATCAATACTGCTTTGAAAATAGGGCTGAGATTCGATATATCCCGTTATCGAATAGCCTATCGATAGTTTAGCTTTGTGAGTAATATTATTAACACGTAGCTGTCATGTAGAACTTCAATATTGAATTTACGAATATCATTGATAGAATATATCATTGCTACTGCTTATTGCAAATAAATCGATATGATTTGTGGTTACATCGATTTATGTGATACATCGATACGATCGATTGTCATTCAAATTATTTTTTTTATAGATTAACAGGGTTATTCATAAAAAAAGTTAAAGCATAATTTAAGCTATAATGTTTTGTCTCGTTCCTTCAATTCCAAATATTACAAAGTGCGATAGTGACAAAACATACTTTAGTTTAAAGTGCACTTTAACTTTTTTATTAATAAATAGCAACAAAAGGAAACAAGCGTAATAATTCCATAATATTGATAGTATTGCTATGTATCGAAACTATGATTGCTATAAATATAGATAGGTAAACTATCGACTTTTGGCCAACACTATTTAGATATTTCAAACGTTTTACGTTCTTTGAGGGGCACAAAATCGCCCATTCGTAAAAATAGAAAGATGAACTGATTTAATCACGATTGAACTTGATTAGAAAGGGATCTTGTTGAGCAAGCAAATTAAAATTTTTAAGTCAGCAGTTACAATTCAATTTAGAATTATTATTCTGATGGAATGAATTTGATGACAAGACTGATTCATGATAGCTCTGAGACAAGTATATGAAAAGGAGACGTTTTTAAAACAAAAACATATCAGATTGACAAATAATGGAACAAGTATACGGAATCTTTTTGACGTAAGCATTCTCCACTTGGCACAGACTTCATTGTGCTGAATAAATATCAATTTTGGCGATGCATTTTTATTCCATTCGGATTTAAATCTGCTTATTCGGTCATTTCTCGCTTTTGAGGGTGGTTCAGTTTTACAAATCGTTTTTTTTTTGCCAATTCGATACTGTTTAGTGGTTCTTGGCAAGTCAAGTGGATAAACAACACTCCTTTTTGAATAACAATATCAATGTTTATATCAACTCACATCATACATACTCGCAAATGGCGGCACGGCATCACAGAAAACAAAACATCGCGCGACACATGTACGCGCTATTTTAATGAGCGTGTACATTGAAACTCTGAATCTTTTGCAAGCTATTCATATTTTGATTATGATCATGTCCAATACAGGTTCATTGACATAATTTTCTTCGACCCACTACGGCGAATTAACCCAAAAATAGCCATTTAATCGGCAATCACGACATATCAACCACTACAGACTATAACAAGTGTAATGGACCACGCACAATGTATGAGCACATTTTTTTCGGGTTCGCCTTATCTGTATTCCGCTTGCATACCCCCTACTTGCCATCGGAATATTCAATCGCCTCGAATTTCAGATGTGCCACAGAATGCTTTCTGCACAGACATTCCATTCAAAATCGGTTTGGGCAATTATTTGACATGCATAAATACATGGATGATAGAGATGTCCAATGTGTCCATTCGAATTTTATTATTATCATGCAATAAATCCGGTGTATCTGTCAGTCTATTTAAACTGGCCGATATAAACGTAATAGTTGTTTTATCACAATTTTACCAAAGTTAAAAAAATGACTGACAAATCGTCAATAGGTTTGTAGTCGCCAACACTAATTAATACCCCACGAGGGGTCATCGATTGTGCCTAAAAATCAAACTGCCCAAGCTCCTATATTCGAAGAGGGATCTCGTATCACCAATCAGTTTTCACTCGTTCAGTCTATTTGAATAAACAAATATTTACTCGCATGAACACTGCTCTTTCGTTTTAATGAGAATACAAGCGTCGTGATTAAAATATGTTTCGATTCAATTACTCCGCCGAGTCGGATATGGAAAAAGCATCATTGAAAATTAAGGAGTATTTACAAAGTTACATTTTCTGATACAAGATTAAATGGAATGAAAATATTTAATGAGTTTATGAACGATAATGTATTGGATAAACATTGTCGATATTAAACATGTTGTAACTCTACTTGTTGTAAATGTAGTATAATTTGTAGTTACTCCCAAAAAAAGAAGCAATATGAATCTCTGATGATACTTGTGTCATTTATTAATAAATAAATAATAATAAATATATTAGTACAAAGCACACAGTTTGAGATAGCCCCAAAGTAAGTTCGAGACAAGTTTCGAACTTACTTTGTGTATTCCCATAGGATACTAATTCAACTATACTATATTTTATAACCAATACATATATAGATAAACATCCAAGACCAGGGCCAATCAGAAAAAGATCATTTTCCATCATGAACCGAACGGGGATCGAACCCGGGCCTCTCGGTTCAGTGGCAAGGACTTTGCCACTGCGCCACCGAGGTGGTCAAGATTTGACTATCATAAGAAGTCTTATCAAGAATAACAATAAACATCCAAGGCATCTTTGATTCTTTTACAATTTTGGCATATTTTTGTCAATTTTTCGCTTGGCTTGCTATGAACGCTCCGGAGGTCGCGTCGACCGTGCGTATAGTTTTATGATACCGCGACTCTCTAGCGATAATGGGGGCGAAAAAGGTAGGCAAAAGGGGAGGGTTTGATGTGTTCCTTTTGCTACTTAAATCAAATCAAAATTTCAAGTTGACTATTATAATTCTAATCCAACCCGAATTATATATTATACCGATATTCAACATAGATTTCGGAAGTGATCTATCTTGTTAGCTTTTTCATTTTTGTTCACACATAAATTGTTTTTATTTGTATTGTTTCGTGATAAAAATCATAAAAAGATTTAAAGGCTGTTGTTCTGTCAATTTGTCCATATTTACTGAAAATTAATTAAAGCCAATATTTTTATACAAACAAATATTATGAGTTCATGATTATGCAAAAATTACAAGTACGCAATTCGGCGGCGCGGCGTCGGTCACGTCGTTGGCTGAAGGTGTAGGGTTAACAAAACAAGTTAACCACCGCAGTAGAAGTTTTTCTAGCACGTTTAATAATTTCACCCTCATGTTTATAATATTTTAAAATCTAAAGACCAAATATATATTGTAAGTAGGTTTTAAGTTGTTTTATGCATAATAAGATAACCCTCTTATGTAATAAAATTAAAACCTAGTTCAAATTGAAAATCATTTTGAAATTTGTAAATGGAGGCATAACGTACCTATTTAAACTTAAAAAACAAACAGTTCAAATATTGAACTTCACAAGCTTAGGACAAGTTCACACCGATTTATCTAACAGTATATAATGTGAGAATAAAATATGTTATCAGTTTAAATATTAAAACAGATGATAAGGCTGCAAATGGAGCCAAGACGAGTACACCAGAGGGTTTTGCGTGCGTACGCTCCGCTCGGTCGCGTGCTCCGATTGTTTTAAGTCGCGAAAAAAAGCTTCGTCCAAATTGAATTCGAAATTAACGTCGTTTGCGATCCGGCCCGTTCGCAGCGCGATTTGCGGCAAATTGTCTTGTAATTTCAACGGATATTCAACGAATTCTTTATAAAAGATATATGAAGGAAAAGTTCTGATGGATTTTATGTTAAATTTCCTTAGAAATAAACCATGGATGGATAAAATAATCACGAATCAGTCGTGACTCTGCCGGTCATGTGGTAGACTTGCGATATCCCTTTTTTTAATAAACTATTTAAAACATGGATAATATTTCTCAGAAATATATTTTCCCGGTTATATTAGCGGCTGTGAAGAATAAATTGAAAGGAAAAATTTATAAGGTAGTTATCAGACCTGTCATAATGTATGGATCTGAATGTTGTGCGACGAAAGTGACGGACGAAAGGAAACTTCATGCGACAGAGATGCGAATGCTGAGATGGATGTGCGGGGAAACTAGATTAGATGAAATAAGGAATGAGTATGTAAGAGGAAGTATGAAAGTAGCACCAATTAATGAGAAATTACATAGTTATAGGTCAGGCTGGTTCGGGCATATTTTAAGAAGAGATGAAAATCACGTCGCTCAAAGGGCATTAAAGATGGAAGTAAAGGGTTCCAGGAATAGAGGAAGACCTAAGACGAAATGCATGGAATTTGTCAAGGATAGTATGAACAGGAAAGGAGTGTCAATGGATATGGCGAATGACAGAACAAAATGGAAGGAACTTATATACTGTGCCGACCACACATGAGTGGGATAAGGTCAAGAAGAAGAAGATTAGCGGCTGTGAAGCGGTGAAGTCCGGAAATAAACTTTACAATGTCAAAGACTCGACTATCATTTTCAGCTACTAAGGCAATGTATTATTTAGTCGCCATCCAAGAAAGGATATGGAATGGTCTATTCTGGGATCGGTCCATACGCCATTAAAACAAATACAAATTTGTTTAGTAATTAATATACCTATATGACTTAAACTTTCAATTATGAACATACAACATTCTATTTTATCATTAAACCTAAGTTATTTTATGAACTACATGTAGTGTATTGTGGTGGATCCATGGAAAATGTAGTTTCAGGTGAGTTGTATTGTACAAATCAAAAATAGAACGCAGGTAATATTTCATTCGTATAATGGTCACCCCACCAAAAATAGATTTTTTTATATGACAAAAATACGCCAAGTTCTTAAATTCCAAAGAAATTGATAGCAGATTATACCTGTTCTGCTTAGTATACCTAGATTTAGTACCCTAAGTCTATATTTCTCATTTAAACATGATCCAGTTAGGTATTCCGAAGATAAATCATTAATTTATTTATCTGCCTATTCCAACAGTGAAACGAAATTGAACACATTGATAACACTCGATTTATTCGAGTGTTATCAATGTGGGAATTGTAATATTTATTAATTTATTGATTTTTTACTTCCAATTTTACAAAAAAGAACATAGGCATTGCAAGCATGTCTGTAAGTACGAATTTTATTTTATTTATTTATATTATTTTATTTATAACAAACTAGCAGCTCATTAAGCTGATTCGTGCGCGTCTTGAAGTTTGGAGATGTTATCCAATCTGTTCTTAAAACTGTTACGAATTATGTAATGTTTTGGAACTTGGCCGCCAACACCGCCGTGCGTCCCTATCGGCCATATTGTATTGATTGGTCGGCCAGCGCGGACCGCCAGCTATTTGTAATGGCACGCGGTGGACAGCCATCTATTGTTATAGCAACGCAATGATATGCAGCCATTGCTTTGAACTTTAACTCCGTACTGCACAAAAGACAACTATGTACTCTGTGGATTGCGCTCAAACACTGACAGTGGCATATTTTCACACAAATGTTAATTTTTTTCGACCTTTGTCTTTATATACTTGTTCTGCGTTCATTTCTCAAACATGTCAGAACGAAAATTAACTAGACTTTTACAAACACAAAAGACAAACTGCCAAAAAATGTACTAATCAGATTTCCACAAAAATCGTAGTTTGAGGCCGGTGCACAAAGAATGCGAATGCTGCAAGATTGCATAGAATATTAACGCGCAGCGACCGCATTAGTAAATTACAAAATTTCAGCTCAATCGGTTGTAGATATCTGCTTCAAAGTTGAGTTGCAAGATTCACCCTTAAGATGTCTTAAGTTAAATAAAAGCTTATCAAAACGAAGTTTACTGTTGTTTATTAAGCCAAATAGTTCAACTAAAAACAAAGTAATATCCACTTATGAGAAGCCACAAGTAAAGGCTAGTATTCAATCTAGTTTTAAAAGCAAGGGTAGAGAAGGGGAAACCCTACAACGACGAGGTGAAGCCAAACAGAGTCGTGGTGCAATTTGCAACTAGTTGTTCGTCTTGCAGTTTGTTATATGAAGGGCTGGTGGTCGAGCGGAGACACACACACACAGGTTCAAATTTATACAACATTTTATAAAATACGATACCGCGACCTCTTAGCGGCCCTTTGCCTCCTACTCCCGCTGTTCCTTAAGGATCGCCAAGCGACAAGCACAATTTTAGATGTGTTTGTAATAATCTAAAACTGCATAGAGGATCTATCTTTAGGTATTGTAAACTTTTTTTACTTTCTTGGCTGTGATGAAGCCCGGACTTATCTTAAAAACAATAATTAAAGTATTGAACACCTTACTGTGGTTGCACTGCAGTCAATAGCAAATCAACCTACCCAAATTAATTATTGCAAACACGAGGCTATTACCGCGCCAAAGAGGTTAATACAGGGTAATTTGAGCTTAATTTATGCTATTGACCGGTTTCGTGTCACGTCAATCCTCATCGGGAATGCGGTGGTTGCCCCTCAGCTGTCGACGTTTTTAGAGATCCAAGCTGAAATTATTTTTCCCCAAAAATTGCATAATAAAAATAAACCAAAATTACATTATTGATGCATACCTATACGAGTCGACGCCGCGTCGGCCTAGAGTTAATACAGAACTGTGACGTCACATGATTGATCACCGTTTTTTGTCTCCCATCTTCATTTTATTGAAATTGATGGGTCGCTCGTACACGGACAGATATCCGATAGGCAATCGACCGATTTCCAAGTGTTATTAATGACCTCTCATAACTTTATTTGGCGTTTGAGTGAAATTATAATGGCTATTGATTTAGACTGCTCTGGGAATTGGAGAATGAGGATATTTTTTTCAATTGAGCACTTTTTTCAGTGAATGTTTGCTTTTGATAAAAATTAACGCCTAGACTTTTTAGACTTCGTCGATAGATGGCACTGTCTACCGAATTATAGTTTTCAGGGAATTTTGTAAGGTAAAGATCCCTGAAATTATTGGCTTGTCGGCTTATTGTTCATTAAATATATTATGGTTTTGATATTATTTGTACAGTAATATGATAATTTTAAGTACATACGGGAGCCCTTTGATCGCAAGGGACAGGGCACACCAAGAAGATTTTGTTAAGTAGTTATTCTTGGTAAATTAAAACAATCTATAAAACGAGATTGGAAGAAATCCCTTCCGAGATAAGTCCGCCCTTTGTACATGTCTCTTTTTACTAGCTTTTTTTGTGTTTTCTTTGTACAATAATCAGTTTACAAACAAACAAAATAAACGAGCTTTAAAATGAAACTAAATTTTCAAAAGAGCAACTGTGTATAAAAAAGAAATACTTTAAATGAAAAAAAGATTCGTATGAGGAACATAAAACGGTCGAAAACAAGAAAATCGGTCCCTTTTAAATTTTCCCTGAATTTATGGAACTATTTAAAGAAGTGTAATTTTGTACACAAAAATTATATTTAAAATCGAGGGGGAAAAAAGGTATTCATGCACTCAGGTGCCAACCCAATAATCACATTGTCGAGATAAAATTTGAAAAAGTTTCCACCACTCCTTAACTTTTGCGAGTTGACAACGTTGAAAGCCAGAATTCGAATCATTTCTTCAGCCTTATTTTGGGAGTGCTCCAAAAAACTTTCCGAAAATAATCTAAACTTACACAGGAGCATCTGCGAAGTTCGCGCGCTAAGTGAAAAGTTAAGGAAATTTCATCTCGAGCCGTGAGAGTGAAAAAAAATTTCTCGCATCAACGGTATAGAGAGTGGCTCGTACGTGAAACATTTTTGACTGCTATAATAAGAGCAGCCTTCTATACATTATTATAATACTGTTAATGGATCAAAATATTAATATGACTGTAATTTAATAGGGCTGATGTAACAAAAGGTCCGGAGGTGATGAAATGCATGTATTCGTCCAGAATGAGAGGGGGAGAGAGAGCGAGAGAGGGAGAGCACGCGGGAAATATATCCAAAGACAAAGGTCATAGAAAGAAGAGAAATTTTGTGCATTGTGGGTAAAGTTAAATCTTGTGTTTATATCATGGAATTAGTAGGTACTCCGTACAACAGGAATGTTCACTACGAAATACCTGATAAACAATAATAAACTCTAATAAACTCACATATTTTAGAATAACCATAGATAGCCAGTTTCCCTACCCGTTTGATGAACTCGTAATGATCTCACTGCAGCTGCTTTTGTAAAACAGAATAGTTGAAAATAGTGTACAATTTTGTCACACAAATTGCAGTGAAGACCGTCGAAATTACTATTTGAACAGGAATAACGGATATCGGCAAAGTTTCAGCTGTAATGATGACGACTGATGAGCTGTTCGATTCTGTTTTAATTTACCTCGCATCGGCTCTAAACCCTCTCTTTAACCTCCGACGCAAAAAGAGGGTTGTTATAAGTTTAACGTGTCTGTCTGTGTATCTATGTATCTGTCTGTGGCATCCTAACTCTCAAACTGATTTTAGTTTAGTTTTTATTTGTGTCATACATAATTTTATCCCGTATGTTCTTAGCAATGTTTCATGAAAATCGGTTCAGTCGTTCAAAAGTTGTAGCGAAATGAATATTGAAAGTCGGGGGTTTTTCAATTTGTCTAACAAATAAACTTGTTTATCTTTGTATTTTGCCAGTCACATTCTGGGCTATGAAGTAGCGAAGCCCGGGGTTAGCCTTGAAATTTTTTATATTCGGCTGTAATTTTACTGTCACATATTGTTGCTTAATAGCTGCATAAGCTAATTCCTCACGCGCCTCGAATCTCCACAGCGCTTCTTCAGTTCTATCATTATTCATCGCTTCGATTTTTCGTGAAAGAACGACACACGAATACTTTCACATTTTCAATATCGATATGGAAAAAATTTCTTTTTGTAGTTCTTACCGCTTCTCGCCGAAGATTAGCGCCCTTCATGGCTAACTTTTGAAGCTTCTGCATGGAAGAGCGTCTGTGTACTTGAATAAAAACTAATTTCTTATAATCCTCAGCCAAATGGTTTGTCTCTTCCAAGACTCCTTCCTGGTTTACGTTTTCCCTGGATATTCTTTTTTTAAAATGAAAAATAGGACTTACTTATGTGCGCCAGTGTGCCGATATTTAAAGATCTGAAAATAAAAAAAAACTTTTTAATATAATGTAAAACAGCTTCTTGCAGACAGATAACTATATTATAAAACCAAGCATTCTGACAAATTGCAAGAGTGTGCAGAATTAAAATAATCGTGCAAAATCAGCAGAGAGTAACAGATGAAAATTCGTACATTTACTTCGCACTTAATGAACTGTCAGATTGTCAGCGCGATTTGCAGGACTAGCCAAAGTAATTATTACAAAATATATTCTTATAATATTGTCAAGCGAAATTAAAAGCTTTGTTGCTTGTTTTATATATATAATATATATATTTATATAATATAATACAATACACTTTTTGCATAAAAAGTGTCTTCCAAATTTAGAGAGGGAACGAAAATATGTGACAATCTATATTATATAAAACTCTTATGTTACCGAGTGACTGACTGACTGACTGACTAACTGACAGACAACGTACAGCCGAAACTACTGAGCGTAGGAAGCTGAAATTTGGCATGTAGATTCCCTGGGGAGTGTAGATGAGCACTAAAAGGATTTTTGGAAATTCCACCCCGAAGACTTTGAAAAGGCTGAAAAACTTTTATGTGAAAGGTCTACAACGTTGATGTTTACAACAAATTAATGAATACGTATTTCAGATTTCCTGAAAATTACCCCTCAAACCCTTCCAAAGGTGTGTGAAAGATTGTATGGGACTTAATTCAATTTTCAAGTTAAAAGCTGAAAATTGGTAAACATACTCTTCGTCATTTCCGTTAAAGAATGACCAAGATTTCACTATGAAATTCACGAGGGCGAAGCCGCGGGCAAACGCTAGTGATAATATAAAATTTCTAGCATATTTTTAAAGTTATAAAATACAAGCTGTCGTCCTCGGCTACACATCAAAAATCAACTGAATCCAATGCCGCGTTGGATTAAAATGATTTTTAGCGTGAAAGACAAATATATGGATAATCAATACATACACTTCAATTTATAATATTAGTAAGCATAAGGATTTTATAGCGGATCCTAGATACGGTCGCTATGAAACATTAAAGGGAAAATGCTCAGATGAACGAAGAGAGAATTGATACGGATTTTATTGCACACATCATACAAGCATGCAATCAAATACATTACTATAAATATTTAGTATAGGACAAATTCGCTTCCCGCTGTCTGTCTGTAAGCTCCATTCCTATGTAAGCAAGATCTTTAAAACTATGCAGTAAAAAATAAAAATAAATAAAAAATAAGTAATTTCGACAAATCACACAGATTGAGCTAGCCCCAAAGTAAGTTCGAGACTTGTGTTATGGGATACTAACTTAACTATACTATATTTTATAACAAATACATATATAGATAAACATCCAAGACCCGGGCCAATCAGAAAAAGATAATTTTCCATCATGACCCGATCGGGGATCGAACCATGGCAAGAACTTGACGTAAAGCAGTGGATTTTGATGCGAGTTTTTTTTTAATAGAGATATTCAAAAGGACGTTTTATAATTTATTATGCTTTCACTCAAGCCAAACCGGAATGGGCCGCTAGTAAAATATAAACATTAAACACAACAGTTATTTATTAAATAGTTATAATAGCAGTTATAGTTTGCTTAAAGTGGGAAATATCCTATCTCTATAACGGACAATTTGGTCTAACCGATCGCCCCGAAAAGGTGCAAAGCAATGACAGATGCTCCCTAAAATCACGTAATGAAGAAAACCCCAAGATAAGGCGATTTCACCCCGACGCTAACGAGAAAAGTTGGGTTTAGCTGATACGGTAAGCGTTTCACACGGCGAGGACACGGTGGAACGCGCAAGTGTTTTTTAATACTTAAAATTTATAAAAAAATTTAATAAATTTAATTTCCACAGATAAACTGTCTAGAAAACATTTAGACTAATAAAATTATCGTATTATATTAATTAATTGTATTAATTAGCTTAGCTCCGGAATGCATAAAAGTACGTTAAGTCCGGAACGCGAAATTACGACGTAAAAATCTTTTTGAAATTTCTAAGTTTATTTCAGAGTCCGCTATTTCTGTAAATAAATAGATAATCAAAATCAAATCATTTATTTAGAAATTAGGCCTTTTCATGCACTTTTTCACGTCATATTCTGAATTAAATGATGTTTACCAAAGCTACAAACTACTAGCATTTCGGAACGACTACTGCTGAAAAGAAATGCCGAAAGAAACTCATTCAAACAGTGTTAGTCACTTGTAATATAACAATGTAAGTACACAATAAAGTACACAGGTCAAAAGGTATACTGAAACATATTATGATTATGTGAAACATATTATGAAGCGCTGATGAAAGGAAAAATATATATATATATATATATAATTAACCAAACAAAAAATAAACTTTTAATAAAAGATCGAGCTGACCAGTCCCCCCCATATATTGAAAGATTCCAAAAAGCAAATGTACAAATCAATTTTCTACAATTGGAAGCTCCGCTCGTGTGTAAGCTACCATCCCCAGCCCGGACGGTTATACAAAGTGATTGCCGCGTCTGTCAGCATTCCTAGTCATCTCCCGTTAAATGCTGGATTAATGCTGTCTCTGTATTCTGATACCTGACATATTACTTCACTACTAATTATTTAAGTTATATAATAGCTCCGCCCCGCTCGCGTGAAAAATTAAGTTTGGGATGAAATGTGTATGTGCTATAAGGTTACATTCCGACTATTAAATTTCATCAAAACCCGTACAGTAGATTTATCGTGATTAAATTGCAAACATTCACAAGTACTAACATTCAAAACTCTTGCATTTAGAAGTGTGAGATTAGTAGGATGGTGAAATTACTTATTGACAGTAACTTAGCTAATACCTGGGACAAATTAAAAATAAATTATTACATTATCTCTCGTCTATTATTATTATTATATTATTAGTGATATCTGTTGACGAGAGATAATGTAATATATATAGTCAACAGATATCACTGTAGTCAACTCTGTTGACTACAGTGATATCTGTTGACTACTGAGAGGATTACGGGTAATAGACTAGGCAATCAGTTGTATGTTCAATAAAATTGTAGTTATTAGTAGGTATACGAAAAACTAATTATTTGAAATCGTCCAGACAATATTACTTATATGATACGACCAGAGACAAGATTATATAAGAACTATCTTAGTGTGTATTCAAAATATGTTTTTTTTTAATAAGTATATTGGTAAAATAATAATAGTAAAAATAGTTCACGCACAATGTTGTTAATCTTTTAAAAGTAGATATACCCCATCAGCTTGGCCATTTTGAAATCAATAATGTATTATAATACTCGAGTGGGACCCTCTCAAAGCTGCTAAGAGACGTTAAGCTGATTAAAAACCACCACAAGTGAATATTACGTTAGGTGCTCACTTTTTCATTAAATCTCTCTTTTTTTTTGCTTTCGCAACAACTAGCGTCCCGTTCCGGCTTCGCTCGGGTAAAAACATAATAAATTATACACTAAACCTTCCTCAGGAACCACACTATCTATTCGTGAAAATCCGTGCAGTAGTTTTTTTCGACAGACAGACATATGCGGCAAAGGACTTTATTTTATAACACGTAAGGATAATGAAAAAAAAAATAATTGTGTCATAAAGCAAAAACAAATCGTAGCAATAAAGTTTGTATACCAGACACATACCCTTGCTTTAGTGAAGGCTAATGGCGTAAGGAAGTCCGCATTTTAATTGAAGAATTATTACTAGCTATAATTAATGTGGAGTGAACAAGGCAATGTCAAACCTATATTTATATTACCAAAAAAGTCTTCTCTGTTTCATTCCACCAAATAGCTACGATCATCAGCTATGAAGAATACGACTGCAAAAAAAGGATCTTTTCGACCTTTCGATACTCAAAAAAGCAGCTAGACTTCAAGTCTAGGTTCCATCTAAACTTGAAGACCAAACTAGTAGGCACCAAACGAACATTGAATATTAGATTCAAAGGTCGATTAAGCCACAAGAAGGTCTAATACCATATATTAGTGCTTTTATAGATTCTATGAATATTTGATCATAAAAATGTATGTACCTTCGTTCACCAAAAATGTCACAGGACTTGTATAGACTGAGTCACGGTACTCGACACGGATTTTGTATACTCACGATTTCCAACACTAAAAATTTCGCACAAGAAAATAAAATGGAATCAAAAAGACTACATATAAATATATAAAAAAAACACACAACACAAAAAAAAACTAAAATTTCAGTCACATCTCTCCGCCATTTCTTCTACTACTGTTGAAAGTCAAGGCGACGTGTCATCGGATTCAAACTACGGAAAAATAAACATAAAATATAGTCGCCAGTGTTTCGATAATTTCTTATTTGTTACAAAAAAGTTTATACACTTTTTTTCGCATTTTATAAGTAAACTTCTAATATCTGTGAAGTAAACCAATACTTTCTCGTAGGTAACAAAAGAACTTAAAACTTAAGATTTTAAAAAAGTATATTGTGAACAGTATCTTTCGAACATGATGTTGTGTGGTTCCGTCTTAGGATAAGACCACTGTACAGTGTACATACCCCCATAGATGACATAGAAGGCGACTAAGATACACACAGATAAACAATAATAAATAAATTTTTGCAACATTTTTATAATAAACTTTAAAGTTTTAATAGCTTTCCCAATGAGGATTGACGACAAGCAGACCGGTTGTAAAACAACAGCTAAATCTTTTTGGAAATAATAATGAGATGAAAAAAACCTGGAATCGAGCGGGATTTGAACCCGCGCCCCTAGCTGTCTATCCGGGACAGTGCTCTTGACCACTGAGCTATCGAGAGCATGCCAGTTCTGCTGAATTAATTCATCCATTTAAACAGCTAAATCATCAAGATAGAAGTAATAAATGAACCTGAACTCACTTATTACTCTGACCCCGGACTTTGTGGCGTCATAACACCGAATGCAACTAACAACACTCGAAGATGAAAGAGGGAGATCTTTCAAGCATAGCTCTGTCTGTCTCTCTTCTCACTGTTATAAAGCTGTTTAAAGAAAGCCAATTTTCATAATAAAAAAATAGCGGAAACCTTCCGCTGGCACCATTTGTATACGGAACCCCGAGAAGGCATTGTTAACTTTGTAATTTGCATTTCGCTCGAGAAAATTGTATTTCTTAGAAAGCCTTATTTGACCCGATTGCATCGCAAATTGTCCATGAATAAATAATATGACGAGAATTTAAGAACACTTAAGCATCCATATTGGAGAAAAATGACGGCCGAGATTTCACAACGTCAAGTTTGTTTAAGTAAAGCTTTGATTTAAATTAAACGAAATATCTTTTTTATCAAACGCGTTATCTTATTCTTGATCTATTTGAGATACTAAATTAATACAAAAATATTAAAATAATAACTATTTTAATTTTTTTTGTAATAATTTAGTATCTCATATTTTATATATATATTTATCAGTTTACGTACACAGAGATTATGATAGCATAGTGGGCAAACGAGCATCCAGGTCGCCTGATGGTAACCAAACGCCGCAGCCCATGGACACCAGCAACCCGTATCGGCTCACCTGTATATTGGCGACTTTTAGAGAAAGGCCTAATGTTGAAATTATTAAGGAACACCTGCACGTACACATGTTTTGTACATATATAGTAGTCAAATCCTTTATGATTGAAGTTTGATTATATAAATTAAAAAATGCCGGTCCGTTCGAGATTAAATTGCAATCCAGTTGAAGTTAATAACCCGATTGCTTGCTGTTTATCTAATTTAGGTATGCACTGACCTAACGCAAATCTATTTTGAGATGTAATATTATTTATCACACTACGTGCGCGCGACAGTGTTGCTATTTGTTGTACATTTCCTACATAATTAGAGCATAATTTAAAAGCTCAATTAGTTATTTCATAAATTCAAATTCGAAATTCTTTATTCAATATAATATGATATACATCACCTATTAACGTAAAAAAATCTTAAACTAAGTCTACTGCCGACTTCCAAAGCGCAGGTAAAGAAGAAGCAACGCAACAAACTTCACCGCAGCCTTTTCTCCAAAGACGTCAATTAACAAATATAAGTCTTATACATACATTAAAAAATGTCAAAATATAAATAAATAAAAAAATTATAAAATTTTCAATAAAATTATTGAAAATTTTCTAAACAATTTCATAATAGAATTAAGTATGTTGCGTTTTGTTTGTTGAGCTTATTTTTATCCCTTTTATTTAATACACTTTAATAAATTTTAGTTTCATATGATACCGGTGGACTATAATTGCCAAAATAAATGCAAATTATTTTTTTATATTTATTTGAGATGACATGTTTGGTCCATGTTGCACTTTACAATATTTAACACGAACAGAACGGGATTAAACATACTTTAGCTAAAGTAAGTTTTTACTTTATATAGGGTAGGATATATAGCAAGAAAAAAACAGAAACCTCATTTCTAAATAAATATATATAAATATATTAGGACAAATCACACAGATTGAGCTAGCCCCAAATTAAGTTATGGGATACTAACTCAACTATACTATATTTTATAACAAATACATATATAGATAAACATCCAAGACCCGGGCCGATCAGAAAAAGATCATTTTCCATCATGATCCGACCGGGGATCGAACCCGGGACCTCTCGGTTCAGTGGCAAGAACTTTACCACTGCGCCACTGTGGTCGTCTCATAAAGCATATTAATCTGCTCTTTATCTCAAATAAAGCATGAAAATACAAGTAATAAGCACTTACGATGAAAGAAACAGATTAGCATAGACAAATGACATGATCGATACTAGGTGGTCAATACTTTATGAGGCCGGCTGTTACCCGCCGTCCTAGCTTAGCCATGGTAAAGTAGCGCGACGCTGCACCATTTGGCAATATAAACCGTATAACCGCTCGCTACCGTGGGAAAACGGAATAAAAGTTACTTTCCACCAGCGTATCTTTCATCTCAATACAATAATTTAAATAGTATTTACAAATGGTATCGATATACTCGTAATAATGACATTTATATATTTTTTTTTTCTTTTGGTAGCATGATAGGATGTTCTCCATTTAAATTAGCATATCCTTACTAGGTAGGTTTAAGATTTCTTTTAAATAATTTTAAAATCTCGGTAATTAGACATATTTAAAAAACTTAAATTAAACTTTAAAATAAACCAATATAATTTATGCACATTGTAGTTTTGCATGAAAGAAAAAAGAAACTAGTTACAATATTGATACTTGGTTAGTATTAAATGATTTATGTGTGACTTTACGACATACCGCCATAATTTTTCACAGACATCGCGTCGAAGAGCGCTCCGTCGCTAAGTGAGGCCGCGTTACTTGGTTACGGTATACAAAACGTATTGACCGAAATCGATGGAAGGAATTCATTAAATAAACATTACTGAGGGGACAGTGTTCGAAACAAAGGTTTCTACGTTTCAAACTATCAAACTTTTAAATGGAAATTGATGGCGGTGTGTAGACGTCAATTTTAAACAGTACATAATGTTGTGTATAATGACAGGGATTGTACAGGTCATTTTCACAATCTACTCTATTCCACAAAGATATTTGAATATGGAATATGTCAAAAAACTCCATGAGATGATTTTTTATTAATTTATTAATAATTATCAAAGGGATTTGATTCATGATATGATTTTTTATTAATTTATCAATAATTATCAAAGGGGTTTGAGTCATTACATATTTAAAGCGCCCTAGTGAAAGATCCCTCTTTCACTAGGGCGCTTTAAATATGTAATGACTTTATTGTTTTTAATATAATAATGTCATGAGCAAGTACTCCGCAATAGTTTCGACTTGGCTCACATCGGCCGCGTTAATTGTTTTGGACGCCCTCCAAAGCGCATACTTAGTGAAATTCATTGGAACGCCGTTAGAAATTCAAGCATCTCGTTCGCAACTTGTTTCCTAGTCCATATTGTTTGGGAGAGTAGTGCTCGTGTCGGCCGGATAGATATTTTATATATTAGTATGTAGAATATTTAGATAATTTTGGTTCTCTAGAAATATAGTTCTGTTTATATACTTAATATACATTTTCCAGGTCGTCCCGCCATCTTGTTCGAGGTCTGCTCCGCACTTTATAATTAAATGGTAAAAAAAAATATGTGTGTGTGCTCTGAGGGCCCACTTCTTGAAATTCTATGAAAATTTATTTATTTTTTTTATTTATAAGACTTTATTGTTCCAAGTAAAAACATACTTGTAAACAAATGGCGAACTTAATGCTATAAGCATTCTCTCCCAGCTAACCATTAGGAGAAACAGAGAAAAGTTGTGCGGCGCAAAAATATCAATCAATCAATCAATCAATCAAATCATTTATTCATATAACAATAATAATTGTGTTTGAATATAAATAGAATACAAAATAAAAATTACAAAAAAATATACAATTAAACTTAAAATATCTAACAAAACTTCGATATATGCAATAATTTTTTTTATTTGTTGAAGAAATCCTCTATGTCGTAAATGTTTTTGGCAAGTAACATATTTTTCAGTTTGATTTTAAATAAATTAAAACTGATATTTCCTCTAAATTCAACTGGCAGTCTATTAAATAATTTAACCCCTTGATAGTACGGACTATGCCTGACAACATTTAGACTGGGTATTATATTAGAAATGAAGTGTTTTCGTCTGGTTCCTTCACGTACGATTTTTTCTTGTTCCGTTTCTAGTTGAGGTAGCTGTTTTTTAAAATCAGTTAAGACCACAAGCAAATACAGACCAGGTACCGTTAGTATTCCCAACTTTTTAAAATGTGGTTTACAAGAATCTTGTGGTGATATTCGTACCATAGCGCGTATAGCCCGCTTTTGAGATACAAAAGCTCTATTTATATTATAGTCATAGCTTTGTCCCCAGTATTTTATGCTATAGCGAAGCCTGGACTCAACTAACGCAAAATATACCATTTTGAGCTTCTCCATACTAATTTCTTCACGAAGGCTACGTAAAGCAAAAGAGGCTGATGAAAGAGCACTTTCAACTGACGACAACTCTTTCTTCCAATTTAAGAATTCATCAATATACGTGCCCAAAAATTTCACATTGTCCACTAAGTCAATTTGCCTATCATTAAATTTTATGTCTAAATTGGAATTATTTCTACTTGTAGATTTAAATAATATCACTTTGGTTTTACTGTCATTTATCATTAAATTGTTGTTGTCAAACCATACATGAAAAGCTTTTAAATCCTTGTTTATCTTAATGTTTAAATTATTAATGTCATTATCGTGTATTATAGCATTTGTGTCATCGGCAAAATTAATTATTTCTATGTCAGGTATACATTTATTTATATAGTAGATTAAATCATTAGTAAAAATAATAAATAATATTGGTCCTAGAATAGATCCTTGTGGGACACCCCTTTTAATTACTTCAGTTTTTGATTTGACTGTTCTTTCACGTCCATCTTCTATGTCCTTCATTTCAACAAACTGTTTCCTATTTGTTAGATAAGAACGAAATAGATCTAGTCTCTTTCCTCTTATTCCTAGATGCTCGAGTTTATTTATCAATATCCCATGATCAACTGCATCGAACGCGGAACTAAGATCAAGGAATAAACCAGCCACTTTATTTTTATCATTGAGCCTTTTTGTAACCTCTCCAATCAGGTTATCAATTGCATCCTTAGTACCTTTACCCTGTTGATATCCAAATTGTTTGCTACTAAGAATGTTATGTCGATTTAAATGTGATAGCAATCGCTTTTTCATTACTGTTTCAACAATTTTCGAAATTATGGATAGTAGAGATATAGGCCTGAAATTTTTTGGGTCCGTTTTAGATCCTTTCTTGTGAATGGGTATTACCTTGGCAATCTTCAGCTGATCAGGGAAAATACCTTCTACGAAGCATTTGTTTATGAAACGGCTCAAAGGCCCTGCTAAAATATTTATATTATCCTTGATAACTGCGATGGGTATCTCGTCATAACCAGAAGATCTCTTTAATTTCATTTTATCAACAATTTTTTTGATTTCGTAAGGAGTTACGGGCTCCCAAGACGCAGCTCCGGCCACTCTGTCTACAGTCATTATTTGTAACGCTTTATCATTATTATTATTAGAAGGTAACTTACTGTCAGTTTTGAAATTATCAGAAAAGATGTCAACAATATCTTGCATATTATTAATTAAGTCATTATTTATTTTTAGATAAATCTTATTATTTGTTAATTTAGACTGTTTGTTTCTGCTTTTATTTACAGCTTTCCAAATGGCTCTGGTGGAGTCTGGAGGATGCCTTATTAATTTCTTGAGTAATAGCCAATTTACGCGCCTTATTAATGACTCGTCTATATAATTTTATGTACGAACATTTATATTTTTTTATAGATTCATCTGTATCTTCATTTATGGAAGTCAGAAAACGCTTCATTTTACTCGATACCTTTAGACCACGTGTCACCCAATTTAATCTAGAAGTACTACCAAATTTTATTCGCTGCTTCCCTTTCCTGAACGAATCATTAAATATTTTTTGTAAAGTTTTAAGAAAAGTATTTATCCCTAAAATAGTCCAATCTTGTTCTTCAAGTCTACTTTTAAACTTATTTTTGTTATTTGCGTTAAAAGAGCGACGTTCGGTTATGTAATGAGAATAAGAGCTATTTTTTATTTTAGCTATTTTTTATCTTAAACACAAATAAGTACTACCACATACTAAAATACAATAATAACTACATATATAAAATATAAATATAAATAGCAAAGCATATATACATAAGACCACATATATATCAATATATGAATACATACAAACCAAAATAATAAAAATTAAAAATAGTGTTTGGGATTTAGTGAACATTCCATTGTTAAAGTTACAATTAGATTTTGTGAAAACCAAATAAAGCGTGATACGATGTTTTACGAAGGGCGCTCGGTCAGTTTTTTTTTCTCGAACGTATAGCCCGAACTCAGTTGTGCCCAGTTTCTATATTTTATGTAGTGCCATTTGTTTTATTGGTGCACCAATAAAAATACCCAATTAAATAAAACACGCAGTTTTGTTTTCGCACTGAGCCAAGTAGGTGAACAGAAATAGGGGAACAATAGGGATGTAGTCTTGTTAGGGTGACGTTTCACGTCATTTCATTTAATTTTTTGATTACTAATTATTATGTCATAATAGTAATAAATATTGCTATTATGAAATGACGACCTCGGTGGCGCAGTAATAAGGTTCTTGCCACTGAACCGAGAGGTCCCGGGTTCGATACCCGGTCGGGTCATGATGGAAAATGATCTTTTTCTGATTGGCTCGGGTCTTGGATGTTTATCTATAAAATATAGTATCGTTGAGTTAGTATCCCATAACACAAGTCTCGAACTTATTTTAGGGCTAGCTCAATCTGTGTGATTTGTCCTAATATATGTATTATTTATTTACTATTATAGTATTTTTGTTTATGCGTGTCATTTAGTGTGAATATTAAAATAAAATGTTTTATTTCTATGCAATTCTCTCATATTACTCATGGTCTCAGAATACTCAATCCTTTAAATTGAATAAGTTATTCCTACTTATGCTGACTTATCTCTTTTGAATATCACGTGACATGAACCTAAAATCACAGTTTATATTACAAATTCAAGCACTCGTTTGCGACTTGTTTTCTAGTTTATATTGTTTGGGAGAGTAATGCTCGTGTTGGCCAGCTAGATAATAATACATGAATAAAATAATAAAAACAATAATAATAAATGAATAAAAATATAAGATTCCTCAAAAAAAAAAAAATTAAATCACAAATCGAAAAAACTTAAATCATCATTTTTTTCCCATACAGGTAACATCCCTATTCCAAAACTTTTGTACCAAAATTCCCCGCTGCACATTGCGGATGCGTGCGAAAAACAAAGTGATTCTGTACAAAATATTGCAGCATTAACTCTCTTGCAGAAATAAAATTTGAGACGCGTAGGTGTGTGGGTGTGACGACCTCGGTGATACCATCGTAATTCGCATCTCGCTGCTCAGGAGAAAATTTATTTTTACGCGTGAAAATTATTTGCATCGACCTTCTAGACTGATAGTGTTGCTAGGCAGATAACAGGTCGGGTAAAACTAATTGGGATTAGGTTTTTTTTCACAAAAATCTAGTCATTACTACAAGTTTTTATTGTTAGAGAAATCTTGATTCATTCAACGCGCGGCAACATAATCATGTCCGTGCAGAAAACCTTTGACGAGTTCCCTCGTTGGGAGCCGATTCTCGGTGCACTATATTATAATAAAGAATTGTCGTGGAAACAGAAGCAATGTGGAAAATTCGAACTTTATATTGTGAAATGGAGAAGGCAATGGCAGGCCACAATATTGATAGTGCCAAGAAAGTCGTTGTCTGTTTCATTCCGCGTAATGACCACGATCCTCAGTCGTGAGGAATACAACAATGAGGAAGAATGACACAATTTAACAGTTCACTGCACACATGACATAATTATGATATAATTATGGCCCCGCATGATCAAGGAGATACAGATAGCAGTATGCAGCTGACCTGTCCACTGCGATAACCCGCTTCGTCTACTCTCCTTGCACACTATTGTTTATTATACTTAAAGTTTGATAAAAATTTATCTATATATAGTATAGTGTAACTTTGGAGATGTCATTATTTGCACCAGTATTTTGGGCGCATTTTGAGCCTCGTGAGCTCGTTTTTGAGATAACTCGGGATGGGATATTGCAAATGGATAAAATATTTCCTTACTCTATATTTGTTTAAAGATTGGTTTATTATCATTTAATAGTCGTTTGTGTCTCAGTCATGTGGTTCCGTCCTAAAATAGGACCACTCCATATCCTCCCGTGTTGTTGTCGTACGAGGTGACTAAGGAAAACACAGCCTAGATAGCTGATAGGCAACAATTGCCATTGTTGCCAGGGAGGGTACCGTAAGGTACCAGGCTCGATCCCTGGTCAGATCATGATGGAAAATTATCCTTTTTTAATTGGCCCGTGTCTTGGATGTTTATATATATGTATTTGTCATAAAATATAGTATCGTTGAGTTAGTATCCCATAACACAAGTCTCGAACTTACTTTGGGGCTAGCTCAATCTGTGTGATTTGTCCTAATATATTTATTTATTTATTTCATAAATTCACTATATCTTATGTTTTTCATTGAAAGTTTGCATCAAGTGTTGCAAAGAGGTGTGTCATTATATAATTAGACGTATTATAATTTATAACATTTGTTGATGGAAATAGACATAGCGACGCGCTGGACAGTTGGCGGGGCGTTTGTCATACTCACTGGATTAAATATTTAATTAATATTGCTTATAGAATTGCGGAATTGCATGATAGGGACCAACACTGTTCAAATTAGTTTCTTTAGGCATTTCTTCTCAGCAGGTTCACTCACACAGACACACAGACACATCAATCACACAGCTCACACAGATTCCCACAGGAGTAGGAGACCTAGATTGCTGTTAAAAAATATATAGAACACACCATTAAAAGAAATTGGCTCAATTTTTTAATAAGGAAATGATGTAAATATAGTGTTATTTTGCGTTAAGTTTTGTGTGAACGACTTTTGTTTAAGCGCAACCTAATTCTATGAGTTCTTTTTAAGCTTTGTTTTGTTTAGTAAATATTTTAATAATTAATTTTACCGAGATATACGTTTAAACAATACAATTATATAGTTCATAAGCTTTATATGATGACTAATAGTAATAAATATAAGTAATTAATTTTATTCTAAATGAAAAAACATTGGTATTTTTGTAAATATTACCGATACATTATATATTTTCCTTAAGTATATATTTTCCTTTAGTATATATTTTCCTTTCGTATTAAATAGATAAAAAAAGGTTAGAGTAAAAAAAAACTGGTACGTAGATAAATAAAGTTGAGGAAAATTGAAATTTTGACGCAGAACATTAATTTGCAATTATAAGTATATTGATACTTCAAAAAAAAAAACTGAAACTTAAACGGCTTAAAATTGAAGGATCTTCAGGTTTAAATTGAATTATCATGACATCATTATGCAGTGTAATATATCTCTCTCATCGTTTCCCGGTTCTTCCGATGACCGCCGAGGCCCACGCTCCATTACTACTTAAATTTTACCACAACTTTGCCAACAGTCTCGAAATTAATTAAACATGACTAAACAAAACTAATACAAAATTCAAAACATACCCAGAAACGAGAAAAACAAATCCTTTCACGGCACAATCACTAACAGCATCACAAACACAAACCGTAATCAAATAAAAGTTTGCTAATCAGCCAAATTGTTCGGACTAGTGCCACGTGTTGCGCGAAAAATCCCGGGAAAATAAAACCTCGATTATACTAACAGCACACGCGTATCACGCGCCCCTCTTTCCTACAATAACTGACTGACCACTGACATATCAAGCTTTAGCATTTATAGCTATAAAACAAATTATTTTCATGCAATAGACTATTAGACGCATCGATACACATAAATACCTATTAGACGCTATTAAAAAACAAAGATTCACGTTTTCTTTGCGGTGCGGTCGCGTTCTAAATTTGAATTTTTGCCAATACTGCGCCCATTGGTGCTTGTTTGTTTTTTTTTTTTCGTCGAGTGATGTCCAAGATAAATACGTGCATTCAGTTCTATTTTGTGTTGTTTTGATTTTGATTTTGATTTCATATTTATTATTTGATTTTGTTACTTTTTAGTAAAATGGATTTAAATGAACGAATAAATTACAGTGATAGGTTTTTATTCTTCTTACTTGTCAAGTATTACAAGTATGCAAGGTCAATCGACTGATATTTGCCTTCGTTATTTGTTCTAATTAAAAAATATGGAATGGTTTTTGACCAAAAAATTGTGAAGTTTAACTTTGAGTTGCATACAACCTCCGTATATATATTTTTATTTTTGAAGTTTTAATAAATTATATGATTTGATAGATTGATGGATAGTAGCCAAATCTGGACAATCGTTCCAACCAAACTGAAAACAACAACTTGATGTATACGATAGTAGCTACTGATGAGACTCCGGCGCAGAGTTCCATGTTAGATCTTTCTGAATTTCGATTTTATACGTCAACAGGAAATCAAAAACCTAAAAAAGTTTTGATAAGGTTGTCCAATGGCACCATGGCCGTTTTAAAAGTTTAGCCGTTCTAATGTGGCTGAAGCAGGTGTTACAGTTTTCAAATCGCTTTTTTTATTTAGTAAATATGTTTAGTAATAAGCTGCGCCCCATGGAATCGCTCACATGAGAATGTGTTATTCCTGGTTATACTATTATATGATGCGACGTCAAATCCAGGATACAATCATAAAAAGAAATTAGTGCCATAGAAATAAAACAGAACGCCACATTCAAAGGGCGCCTAATGACGTTTCCATTTAAAAAAATTACCCTAACAAGTTGCGATACCATCGGTGGTTCTCCACAAAGGCTTTTAGGTGACTGTATAAACAAAATATTTTACCAATATCGATAAATTGACATGTAAAGGCTATTAAGCGAACATTGCTTTTTATTTTCAAAACTTTAAAACGGTTTTAAAAACGCCTAGTGAAACGGACTCACGGGAATTTATGTGATTTGTTTTTTAATTTTATTTCGGTTTAATTCAGAAATATTGTACGGACAGTCATCAACATCTTAATCGACCCATAAATGTTTTCCTTCACCGAAAGCAGATGGTGGTAGATGAAATCATGTGTCAGATTGGTATACAAACTTGTGGCACGAGTAGGATTCGAACCTGCGACCTTTCGGTTCACAGATGAGTGTCTTAACCATTACACCACCACCTCTTCCAGGATACAACTAGTAGGTAATATAATTATAAATTTAAATAGCCAAGCATATGAATCACTTTTCCAGACCAAGGGAGGGTAGGACGACCACAATCAATATTGGTTAAATAATAGATCAGCCGTCCTCATGGTGATATACTTACGTTCATTCATATCGATTTTATTTGCCTCTGCCCCGCACTACTTAGGAAAGTGGCTGCTTCCTTTTTTACGCAACTTTCCGGAAGTAGAGTGTCGTTTTCAGTGTTCATATAATTTATACTGTTCTACTTTTAAAAAGTCGCCAGTAGATTCAGTTTTATGTAATTTTTTGACGTCATTAGGCGGTGAATAATTTTAACCTGAGTTGAATAAGGAATTTTGACATGGACTGTACTTTTTTATTTATTATAGCTTATTGCTCCGTTCTAGTTTAGATCCTCTCTTGGATGTTGTAATAGGTGAGTTAGGGGCACAACCTTGGTAACAATAACCTTCTTAAAGAGGGTCGACATCAGACAGGCGCTTGCTGGCTATGATTTTAATAGCTGAATCTTTAACGTTTCATTCTGATCCAGTTTAGTTTCATTTTGAGAAACTGTGAAATAACTGAATCTCATTTTTTCTTTTGTGTTGGAGGCCAAAGCGGAGGAAAGTGGTGGTGGCGTAATGGTTAAATCCTCGCCTGTGGACCGAAAGATCCCAGGTTCGAATCCTACTCGTGCCACATGAGTTTTAATACCAATCTGACTCATGTATAGTAGTTTTCATCGACCACCACTTGCTTTCGGTGAAGGAAAAACATCGTGAGGAAAACTGCACACTGGTTGATTCTTATTAACTTGTGTGTGAAATTGAGATGGTAATGGCAAACCACACCATTAATAATGCCAAGAAAGTTGTTACGTGTGTTTTATTCCATATAATGACCACGACCCTCAGTCATGAGGAATACGACTATGAAGAAGAAGTTGGAGGCCAAGATTTTGGATCGCTGTACCCATATAATATCAAGTCAGTAAGGGACAATATGTTTCATTATACCTATTATAAAGAAATAAACATGACGTAGCGAGTTGCAATCCTCTTAGGCAACAGTTCGCAACTTGTGTAACTAAACTTGGTGACATTCGGACACGAAAAAAGTTGGGAAATTCCACCCCAACCCACGGGATCTGAGGTAATCCCGCGAAATGTTCTCGAATAAAAAGTCAACTGGCCAGTATTGTTGTCGAATAGTTTGCTAACTACGTGTTATGTTTATTTTTACTAGCTTTTGCCCACCGCATCGCCCGCGTGAATTTCCAATGAGAACAGTTATTTTTCCGGGATGAAAGATACCCTATGTCCCTTTCCATACTTCAGACTACATGTATGCAAACTTTCAAGAAGATTGTATTGTGGTTGTGTAGAACGTGAAGAGGTAACAAACAAAGAAACTTACTTACGCATTAATAATTAGGATTAATTAGGATACCCACTCCTGTTGGCCACAGCTCTGCTCGCGATTGTCTACGTTTGACCGTCTATCTCTAACAAAACCACAAAAAATATTGAAGTTTCAAATAAAATGATAATATAAATCTTGAAGGTTCGTTGGTAATTTTGTGACGTCTTACGTCATCCTTTTTGAGATTTCGATTTTTACCCATCTTTTTGTTTGAAAAATTAAAATAATAAGTAATTGATCTCACAATTAACTTTCGATTTTACAAGAGAGAATTGATTTTTATTCGAGATTTTATTTTTAGTTCACATTTAGATAGTTTGAATTTTTGTAGATATTACTACTAGTTATATTTGCAGTTCCTTTTTATTTATTTAAATTCTTAATTTTATTTTGTTAATATTGTAAATTTTACTATATAATATTAATTTTTAGAAAATTTGTACAGAAAAAAAGACATCTTAAATTTATTTTAGAATCACTACAAAAGCGAACTATTGGAGCGAACATAGTGCCATCATAACCAACCAATAAATATATAACACGCAGATGTTTCTATTAAACATAGTCTCTAGAACGCCCTTATTTATCAAAACGGGTCATCAATATACAAAGCGTGTCTGTTGATAGTGCACTGCACAGGCTTCAGACAATACTGTCCGCAACTGGAACGTGTGCGGAGCTGACATACTAAGCCTACGATATGGTATATGAGATTTTATTTAACTACTGTGGTTCCACTTACGGCGAATGTAGCAAGTTTGACATTGATTTTATCACCAATCCCGCAGTATAACGTCAACCTTCTAGGGGAATGCAACTGTTGCTTATCATACTAAGGCCGTGGCTGTTAGTCGCCTTGTAAAACATCCATGTGAGGATATAGAGTGTTCTACTTCCAGTCGGGCGGGGCCATACGAGTATGCTGCACATGCTCCTTTAAACGAACATTTTAACTTAGGGCAAAAATACATTATTGTATGTGTGTGTGTGTATATGTGTACGAGTATGTGTGTATGTGTGTGTTTATCCTAATATTAATTTATGATATATTTTATTTATTAATTTTCATGTGGAAGTTGTGGTTGTTGTTACGTCCATCCTCTTCGGAAAATATATTGTCGTCTTTCAGCTGGTATGGCTATATATCCCTTTGTTGCCTCGTACGACATCCACGAGAGGATATTGAATAGATATTCTATTCGTCCCTGACCGCATAGATGAGAAAAAGATTGTATATGTATATGTCTAATGATACACACAAACTTACTTCGCTGCCTCAGCGAGCTCTTGGCCAAACCAGCTCTTGGCCTCCGATACTAGAAATTTCCAATCTTTTTTATTCTACTAATATTATAAATGCGAATGTTTGTGAGGATGTATGTCTGTGTTTATGCTTGTTACTCTTTCACGCAAAATCTACTAAATCGGTTGTTATGAAATTTGGTACACGGGTAGAATATAATCTGTAATATTACATAGGGTACTTTTTATCCCGAAATTGCCACGGGCGCGAAGCCCCTGGGCGCAGCTAGTTCATAACAATATAGGTCCCCAAAAACTATCGAACTAATATGACATTAGATCGATACAACGACGTAAATATCGATTCAGATATGACTTTTATACTTTCTCTTTCAATAAGGCCTTGAACATTTATTACAGGATACTGCAGTCGTTAGGACAGCCGAGATGGATGCGCCCCGCGATGTGACCGTGCAGCAACACCGACCTGGCTCGGTGCCAGGCCAGGCTATGAATGGATTGGATGGATTATTTCAGCCGAGATCGTCTATATTATTATGATGGTAAATATTAGCGATTTGATTGAGATTTTTCATTATCACAGGCGTATGTTTGATCTTCTTTTAACTCTGGCATTCGTCAAATTCAAATTTGTGAATGTTATCACTATATTTGGTTTGGTTTAATCGGCAGATAATGATAATATAACGTAAGTTTTATTATTAAAATTATAATAAATAAGAATTTTAGTTTTATTATTAAAATTATATTAAAATTATAATAAATAATTTATTATTAAAACTTATAATAAATAAGAAATTATTTTAAAAATTATAAGTTTATTTATTATTTAATTTTAATTTTATTTATTTGGATTTATTATTATACAAAAATCTTTTATAATAATTTATTCATTAAATAAATGAGGCCTATGTTTATATGTGAGTTCGACTCGCACTTGACCCTTTCTTTATCTGGCTTACAGCCAAGAGGTTTTTTTCCCGATCGATAACTTTTTAAAGTCTCCCGTACAAGCAAAAAAAAACACATGTGTTTAGCGGAAGTGATTTATTTGCTTTTACCAGCAGAATATTGGAAAATTAAGTGAAAATATCGTACTTTTTAACAAGCAAATTTGAAGTGTTATTTTAGCACAAAGCACCGTGTTGAAGCAAAATATCAGTATTTTCGCTAGTTTAAATATATATATTTAAACTAGCTTTAAATATATATTTAAACTAGCGATCCGTCCCGGCGTCATTCGGGTAAAGACGTAATAAATTATAGGTTCACCTAAATATTTCTAAGGACATTGCACGCACCTGGTTATTGCCACGCATTGAATGCAACAGATCTCTCTGACGACAACAAAAGCTTGTGGTAAAAATGACGTTTGTGTAAAAAAAATGGTTGCCTGTAAAGTCGGTTTTACGGGCGAAGATTTTACGTGACAACGTCTTTTTCTCGGTAGAATATTTATTGATATGAATATAATTAAATTGCACAATAGGAACAAGGAATTTAATGAAAATAAGAATTGCACAAATTTTAACTATAGAAATATATTTTGTTTACTAAAACATTGTACATGTAAACTTAAATTTAACTAATTCCTGCGCGCGCGGCAGACCGATCATAGTTGAGTGGGAGAGAGACGCAAGGCATTCGGCGGGCCTCTCTCTCGTTCGGTGACTCATCGTAACGTTACCGGGCGTTACACTTTTTCATAAGTGACTCCCAGCCGCAACCTAATTTAAGACGTTGTCACGTCAAAAATGTTTTTTGAATTCTATTGAATTGAGAACAAAAGAAGAGGTAACAAAACTTACTTTCGCATTTATCATTAGGATTTCCCACCCCTGTGTGTCACAACTCTGCTCGCGGTTGTCTACGTTTGGCTGTATATCTCAAAAAAACTAAAGAAAAAATATTTAAGTTCCAAATAAAATTAAGCGATTTCGTCCGGTCAATCCTATCGTACCTATACATTTTGAAGGTTCGGTGGTAATTTTGTCTTACGTCAATCTTTTTTTAAATTTCGATTTTTGCCTATGCTGATAGGCATAATTTTTCAAAATAATATAGTTTCATTGATACTATATTACTTTGAAAAATTAAAAAAAAAAAATTTACCCCACAATTAGCTTTCGATCGATAGTAATGACGTCATTCTGTCAAACACTCGTAGCAAGATTTTCCGTAAATGCCGCCGAGTTCCGAGACGAAGTGGCCGCGCTCAGCCTCTAGACATAAGAACATAATGACTTCGTAGAAACGTCTGCAAGAGCATTGGGAATGGGGATAATCGGGAATATTTTCCCCCTGTAAAATGATAACTATGACTACTAAGGGCGGGTTGCACCAGTGAACATTTACTTCAACCTGCGCGGCGCCGCGGATAACATTAAATAACATACCTTGCGTTTTTGTGCTTGTGCAGGTTAAAGTTAACGTCAAAATTTACTGGCGTGGTCGCAAGAGTGCATACGGGATAATATGTTTAGTCGGTATATTTATATCTTGATAATGTTTTTTTGGATTTTGCAAAGATATATTGGTACCAACTTCATAAATAAGACATAATTAACCCCTATACTTTTACATGAAATGAGATTTATATATATATATTGAAATTTAAGTTTTATTAAATAAAGGATTTTATTGATTGAGAGATAATTCACTTTTTTTTTTAGTTTTTTCGATATATGTTCTGAGGTACTATAATATGGTTCAGTAAAAAAATAATTAACATTTCTAATTAAACACTATATCACGTCAAATGCAAACTAGAAGAAAAACAAAACAAGCTAGAAGCGAGGCAGCGACTGTTGCAACCCAAATAAAATTTGAACACTCAAACTACTCTCTTTTTTCAGCGAAGGTAATATAAGACTAACCGCCCTTTATTACAAGTAAATTTAAAGTTATTCCATAGAAGGGGGACCTACATTCATTACGTCTATAAATTCAAGAACATTATTTACACAAAGCCTGTGCGACGGCGGCCATTTTCAGAGGCGCGCCGATCTACTTCAATAAATTTCAGTTTTCTACGAATTTAAGGGATAAATGGGTTTCTTCCATATGTTTGTTGTGACTTTTATTGTTTTTAAATCGCTGTAATGACTTTAATTTTTATTTAGGTATATATAAATGGTACCCAACTATTGCTCAACCAAGTTGTTATACTATATTTCATATTTGAAATGTATTAGTAGCCCTCCCCGGCTTCGCACGGATTCAACATGCATGTTATATTATTATACACACATGCATGTTGATGTCCACATCTATATTCGTTGAGTACTTTTAAAGATCTAAGCATACATAAGGACAGACAGCGGGAAGCGACTTTGTTTCATACTATGTAGCGATAAACTCTTATGAGTTTTTGGCATTTGTCTATTCTTAAGTAAAGTTTGATGGTGTACTAAAATATTGCTCAGTGGTTAATATGTATAAAGGTAGCCAACAATATCGTATAATTTCGTGGAAAATTATGTGTGTTAATTTTTTTTTATTTGGTTACAAAGTACATTTTATTTATGTGTGTTAGAGATGAAGTTACAACAAACCCAACATATTCTCGGTTTGGATATAAACATATGTAAATTGACGCGACTTGTGAACTTTGATCGTTCGCATCATGGCAAAACTTCTTGTGTGATTTTGTATGGTGTGTTCCCTTTGCTCCTCGGTCTGGAAATCAACGGGTTCTTCGTCTTCAATGATATATGATCCTCCTATAATCCTAATAAAATAATCGTACTAAAAATAGATAATAAACATTTCGTATATTTCATCCCAAGTCGAAAATACCTATAAAAATAATAAATTGAATTTATTATTCAAATACAAAAACCGATTTTAATGTTTGGTACACTTGGCCGTTTTTGATAATGTTAGTTATCGTTAGTATTATTTTTCTCAAAACAAATTTCTACAATTTGCTTTTAGCATTCCTACCTCTAACCTTTTCTCATTCAAAAATACCCTTGATATGTAGGAACCTAATACTTTATAAGATTAGGTTTATCTCATGCTTCAATTAGCTTACGAAATAAATGTTATCCTACCTATTTCGTATTCTTGTAGATTCAATATAATTTAATCTTAAGCATAAACGAAGTTCTACCGATGTAAAAATGTACAAAGGAAATGGAATGTGTTGTAGTAATCAAGTGTTAAAGTATTAAATACCTAATTTGTTTACAATTGAGTGCAAAGAGGGTCCAATCAAAGTGACAAAACTGGAACACTCGATTTAAATCCAAAATGTATCAACTTTTGTAGCAGATCGTAGGTAATTAAAAGTTGTTGGTTGCGTAAATATTTGAAACATTGAATCCTTTGATCGGCTTTCTCGTTTCTTTACGGAAACTATTTGAATTTAGTTGGCATGTTGGGTATAAATAACAGGACACAACTGGATTGAGAATATTTTGGACTTAGAAATTAACCTTCCGGGATAAAGGGAAGTTTGCACTTTGATGATGAGAATCCTACTCGTTATATATAATGGGATGAGGAAAATTTACAGGAGAAAAGGAATCTTGACGTTTAAGACGTGTTTCCTGTTGCCTATATTTTAGGGTTTATTCTACAGGTTATTTTTGAGTGAAAGAGTAACAAACAACCATTCAAACACAAACTTTAAACTTTTATAAGAATATCTATATAAATATGTTTACATATATATATAATTTAATTAATTTTATCTTCATTTATTTTTAGTGTACAATCAACAGTACATCAAGTAACCTAAAGTTATTCACAAAAATTGATCCAGCCGTTTGAGGCTGGCTGGCATATATCTAGGCCAGAGATTAAGCATTGCCATTCAACGTGGCAATGCTGTCAGCCTTTTGGGTACGCTACCTCAAGGTAACGAAAAGCAGGGACTGGATTTTTTGTAAATATATAATATAAATAATTTTTTTCTTTTTTAAATAATTTGTTTTATTATTTTTAATTTATTTTAACTCTATATAGTAACTTAGGTTAAAATTAATAAGTGTATATTTAGTTTAAATTCTGTATGGTGTAAAAAAAAGTAGAATATATTCTAAATAACCCCGACATGGTCCTATTTGCCGAGTTAGTAATGTAGCAAATGACATAGTTATCCTCTCAGAGCTACCTTTGTATTCCAACAATAAATCAGAGTCCGGTCAATCCGAGATTGATGGATGTTCAATCTGCTAATAGCGACCTTCGTCAGATGGACACAACCCTTAGAACGCAGAGGGGAGTTTAAGGATGATTATCGAAAATAGGCATCAAGGTGATTAGTTTTGTCATTAATCTCTTATAACAATTAGAATATGAATAGTATTGTCGTTTTAAAAATCTTCTATTTGTAGATGACTAGTGGCCAGCACTGGTTCCTATAACTATAATAAATTATACAGCCACGCGTTTCTTAGGAATGTACTATCTATTGATGATAACCGTATGGAAATCCGCCAAATTGTTTTGAGTTTATTACATCATACAGACGGACACGACAGTGGGACTTATTTTTAAAATGTGTAAATGGTCTTTCTGTTTTCATATAAAAAAACGCCTTCGCAGGCTTTTTCACATGAAATTTTATATTTTCTAGTAATTTCTCGAAAAGCTTACTTGTATTTCGGAACGACCAATGCTGAGAAGTAAAGCCAAAATAAACTAATTGAAACAGTGTACAAAATCAACCTAACTCCTGAGTTTGGTCTTGTTTGATTCGCCTTGACGGGACTCCCGTCTTACATACATTCGTATCAACTAAATCTTATACTGAATACATTTAAATAAATCAGTAGTTTCTGATCCTTACACTTAAGTAATTACATTAAGTTTTATCATCCAAGTTTCCAAACCTCTCGAATCGTGTGCGAACTAATCCAAGCTATTTCTGTCTGATTTATTATTGTTCTTCGCCGATAAATCAGACACAATAGGGCTCCGGGGCAAAGTTCTATTAATTCTGGTTAGAGCCCGAAGTTCCCACAAAGGGTGAGGAGACAATACGTTGATAGTATCCTGTGTATGGTAGTTCTTGGATGATCACCGATTGCGGCATCTGAGTATGGCAATCACCGTATTGATTTTTTGGAAAGAATTGACATTTTGGACTGACATTTTTTCAAGGTGAGCTTGGAAATCTGTGAGTATAGCCAATGTTTTTTTATGTCAAAATATTTATACAGAAATCAGACATTCAAATGAAAATCAAAGTGAAGTTTGATCTACTCTTATAATATTTCGTTAAAAGCGACAAACTGCTAGAATTTTGTCATTCACTTTTAACCCTTAGTATATTGTGTCGTTAGTCCTTGAAGTGCATTTAAAATAAAAATTGCTTGACTATATTAATTATATAAGGTACCTTTAACAAAGTTTGTTCCTTTGAACAAAAGAAAAATCGTTAGACGATATGAAATCAATGCGAAAAAGAGACAGCAAGACAATCATCCGCCAAAGATTTTACTTCCAAAGGTAAAACTGTCGATGAAATCCCCCGTCCTCAACTTTTTACCCTGGCATCGTGGACACCGATCACGTACCTACTTCTTTCTGAACGGAATTGGCCCCGATAACCTCACCAAGCAATTCAATTTAAACTTTATAACAACGTAACAAGTTACATTTTCAAATGGTTTTGATTCTAGACGGAAATCTGAAATCTCTCACTGTTTGTTCAATTTGTATGGACGACGATGCGTTGTAGGAGTGATGTGGCCAAACCTTTTACATCAATTTTCGAATTACCGATGGATTTAATCTAAGGGTTAGAAGTGCAGGGTGTAGAAATGTTTGGCATAAAATTTGTATTCACACTGTAACACTAGTTTTACTGAGTTGAGATTGATAATATAACTGGGCGCTTTTTGTGGATCCCAGGAGTTCCACCGTCGATGTTAAACAATGTGAAGTATAAACTGCCGATGACAGAAAAGTCTCGTTGTACGATAGACTTATCAGTTGAACTAGTGGGTATTAAAAACTTTAATCGGTACAACGAAAGAGTGTAATCTCTATTTGCTTCGGTCATGATTTTATTTAAATCATTTTTTTATTCGAATTTCTCTAAATCTACAACTAAATTTTTTGCAAAGCCAACATTGTTGTCACGACCTTTGTTCAAAATGTAATTAATACTGACTTGATATGCGGTCCACTGTACATTTCTTTATTACTTATATTTTCAAGATAGCTTAGTCTTTTAACTCTAAGGATTGTTACAAATTTCCCTTTTGATTATTAAACTTATTGAAGTTAATTTTACACATAATTTTCACACGTACGAAGCAACGTCGAGTAGCTATTGATTAACGAATATTTCGTGGAATTCTAACAAACATATGCACATACGTTGTGTCATATAGGTGTTGTTAATCTGTCGACTTAACAAAGGTTGCTAAGACTGGCATTATGAGACAAAAAGCGTTCGTGTGAGAGGCTTATCTGCGCTGAGCATTCACCACGAAATGGAAATAGTAATGCGGATAGAAGTGATAAATATGTCCTGATTTTTATACGATCACTACCTTATGCTGGTGATTTGTTACGCGGGTAAAATTATGTTTTTGCATTTTCGGAAAGTACTCACTCTTCTCCGACGTAGGCACTTACTACAAGTTTGGCTGTGCGTTATGCATGACAGCCACCAATTTTATACACATTGACTAATATTTTATTAATACGCCAATTATGGCGTTTTTTGATTTGAACGTATTAACGTTCAAATTCTAAATCTTCTATTAGATTTCCTTCTAGATGTGTGTGAATTCTGAACCTTACGTATCGGTTCTAAGTCATTTCTTATTTCAAATTCTGTCCGCCACCCTACTCTCGCCCTTATTGTAATTTTGAAGACAATTTTGGCAGAAGAGGTCTCTAGAATGGGGATTAAGTTTTGAAATATAACACTAGGTAAAAGTTGCTTTGTGGAGTTAGTATTTGGTGCTCGAGCGCACGTGTGGTTTCTGAGATAGCTCTCGTTGGATGATCTCCCTTGTCTCAGCGAATACACGATCCGGAGCTGTGACGACGCGATACCGGTGTCACTGTAAAAAATAAAGGTTACTGCAACGAATGAAAGACGGAAACTGGCTGTAGACTGATTTATTGAGCTTGACACTGACAGTTAATAACATCGTCATAAAAATACAGAAGCAAGTGGCCAGTCCATGCCACATTTCCCCCCTTTAATCCTTATACACTAATTGTAACAATTTACCTAACTTAACCTTACATTTCAACATCTCTTTTTAATTTTCGCTCGTAAATCTCGAGCAGATATATCTGATGGTGGCAGAGATTTCGGAGATGCAATCGTCTCGACCTTAGCGGATGCATTTTTGTCCGTTTCACTTGAAACTATTTCCTGATGAGGGCCATCGCATGCATCAAAAACTTGCATGCAGCAAAAACATCTCCAACGCCACCAGTTACACTAGTTGTCTTAGGTGTATCAACAGTTTCATTGCTATCAGTTACTATACTCGTACGAGAGAGTGAAAACCTATCTTTTCTCTTAATCAACTGGTCCGCGTGTCTTCGCCAGCAGATCTCCTGCCCTAAATCAACCTTATAAGATAATGGCCCAGCTTGTTTAACTACAGTGCCCTCAGACCACTTTTCCCCCCGAGCGGTGTAATCGCGAGCTAAAACACGGTCACCGATAGCGAAGCCACGCGGCGTGCCCCTAGCTGCGCGTTCTTGACGCTCCTGGTTGTTACGCACTATGTCCGCCACGCAGGGCCGTAGTGTGTCCAACCGACCGCACAAACGCCTTCCTATCAAAGCTACACACCGGTTGTGCTATGTTCACAATTTCTATATTGAAACAAAAATCTGTTCAACGCAGTATATACGTCTTCGTTCTCATGCAAAGCCCGTTTGATAGCCTTTTTAATTGTCTTAACAGCATTTTCCGCAGCACCATTGCCCTGTGGTCTGTATGGTGCTGAAGTTACATGCTTGATACAATTACTTTGACAGTAGCTTTTAAAATCATATGAAAAGAACGGAAGGCCATTATCGGTTACGAGTTGGGACGGCAAACCGAATCGAGCAAAGATATTTCTAAAAACAGATATGGTACTCTTAGAGTCAGTATTTTGTATTGGTTGCAGTTACAATTTTGTAGACCACTGTGAATAAAAATATTTCATGAATTGTGTTATTAATGTTATGGCTACGACTTTTTAAAATACAATATTTACTTACTTTAATTTGTCTTACATCTCTAAGATTATTTATTTCTTAATAAGCACATAGTTCACTTAATGAGATAAGTTATTATTGGAAAAATAAGTTAAATGGTAATATTATTAGGTACTTCTAATAATTAAATTATGATTCAGCATCTTATTTTTTTCTAACCTTTTGAAATATTTATTTTATATTTAAAATAACACGGGTACGATATCTGAGATGTGTAATGTACAAAATGCAACGAAGCAGCTTTTTCATCTCATAAATTTGCAGTAAAACTATGACGCTTTTCTTGTTTACACTAAACAAGCTTGTTCCTTCAAACCTTATTAAAACATGTACCTATTGATTTAGAAGCCAAGTATGAAAATTCCGACGAATATTACTCAATCTCTAAGCAGAACTTAACGGTAACCGTAAATTTATCCGATATGAAAACTATTATATTATGAAATCTAGTGACAGAAAACATCGTGAGGAAACCTGCACTGTAGTTGATTTATCAGCTGTATGTGAAATGGAGAAGGTAATGGCAAGCACTCCACTTTATTTAACCATATGGCGTAGAGTAGGTAAAATGGTAGGGAATCCTGGGTTCCGACGCTCAACGGCTGAAGAAACTAGCACAACTCTCAGATGTGAAAGGGAGAGATAGATATAAGGATTAAGATTTTATTTCGTGCAGAGAAATCTTAAAGCATCGGTTGTGTAACTTCCTAATTTACTAAATATTGAAGAAGACACGCCTACACATAGTTGAAGTCTACTCTATAAGTATATCTCTCTACTCGATAACGGCACTTTGCAAGCCAGTAAGCCTGTAATTATTATTGATTTGGGAATAGTCTGGGATTTATGAAGGTTTCCGGAGGTAGGTCGGTAAATTATGAGGATATTTTAGTGAAATTCATTAACTAAATACTTATAGGTTTACTACGAAGTAGTTAAACTTAGGTTCGACGAACGTTAAGTCTAGATCTAGGTTAGTCCAGCGAATCTTATAGTTAAGTAAGTATATCCTAACGGATACTACGACGAATTCTATATTTATTCTGTATTTAGGTATTTATTCATTGGATGTGAATTATTGACGTGGAAAAATCACTTATCGATTTCCAAAGAAGCGGAACCTTGACGATCATCTAGAAGACGTAGTGATGCTGAGAAACATTGCTTATAAATTATATCAGGCGTTTTGGTCGCAGTTTCTATAACATCTTTATTTCTTGCCACTACATAACCAATTTATTACTTTAGATTTTACTGTACGAAATACCAATAATAAATGTACAATAGGTTGACTAAATGCTACAAGTATTCTCTAACAACCTTTGCTTCATTCAGAGCACCTACATACCTACCTACTTGGATTGGATCTAAAATAAGTATATTCTTTTGAACCATACTTTTGCTAACAAGTTTTTATTAGCGGCTCATTAAGAAACCAACCTATGGCAATAACAATAGAATATATAATGCGATATGCATTGTACTTTTTTCTTATAATGTTGTACAATAATGTTTTAAATAAATAAAGCCGTCTACATGTCTCCCTTATCCTACAAAATATAAATATGTCTGTTGACAAAAATTCAAAATCTCCAACCAAACTTACCTACGTCCAAGCATACCCAAACAAGCTTTCCGACAGGTAAAGCTCTTATTAAGTCCAACCAATTTAAGACGGTTAATGGGATGAAATCAAAACTTTTAATTCCTTCCGCGAACTTTAATGGAAATGTGCACTGACACATCACTCCGTTTGTGGAGCCGCATTTTGCTGTGATGAGTTCTATTACTCAATACTTTCATATCAGATGTTTATTTTTAAAGTTTGAAATTGAACTTTTCGTGATCAATACATCCTAGTTGTGAGGAGGTGTGTATGATGATGACTCTTTCATGCAAAATCTAATGGACGGATTTTTAAGAAATTTTGTACAGGCGTAGAATATAACCTGCAATAACATATACCTACGGTACTATTTATCCCGGAATTTCTACAAGAGTAAAGTCCCGGGACGCAGCTAGTTATTAATTTAACTGAAGAAAGGTCAAAATTAATAAATTATTTATGTTTTGAATATTCCGTCTAGAATGAACAGAAACAATGGTGGAGTCAAAAAGCGTTTAATTGGGTTTGAAGATTTACGACCACGTCATACTTTAATGAGAACTAAAAATACTCGAACGATACAGATTACGAATCTAAAATATTTTTTCTGAAAATCTTGGAATTTCATTTAATCAAATCCAATTCTGATAATATGTTTGTCAGTAAGAATTAAAAAGTCATGTGATGTCATTTCATGTGATTGTTTTCGCGATACTTCTTTAGCCATAAAAGGTCGGAGGTTCTCCACTTCGCAAGGTTTGTTATCGTATCATTCGTATCCTCGTATAACCGGACCCTGGGCCCCGATGCGTGACGGCTGAGAAAATAACTAAACAAACGATTACATTAAGAGAAAGAGTTACATTTTGTCACAAAGCTATAACATTTTCTTGTTTGTATTGTTTTTCTTTTAATGTTTAATAAATGTCTCCATTTTTGTTCTCAACGATTTTGCTATTTGTCAACAAAGTTGAACCTCCAGATCGTAGACGGTATTTCTTCCTGGGGAATAAATAAAAATGGTTATATTCGGTTTTATTATACAAAATGTAGCCAACTGTTGACTCAAAAATTCTACACTGATCCATTTTTCAATGTTCATGATGTCATATCATCACTAACTTTACAAAAGCTATTCTAATGTTGAATGGGGGCCGCGAAAAGTATTTACTTTTGCTTATATTTTCGCCATCATAGCACATAGATGCCTTTTACAACATGATCCTTACATGTTATAAAACAAAAGTCCTCTGCCTCAACTGTCTGTATGTCTGCCTGTTCGCGATAAACTCAAAAATAATTGCACGAATTTTCATGAGCTTTTCACCAACAGATAGTAAGATTCCTGAAGAAGGTTTAGATGTATAATTTATTATGTTTTTACCCGAGCGAAGCCGGGACCGGCCGCTAGTATCGTATAAAACTAAGTCCTGCTCGTCCTGCCTCATCTGTCTGTCTGCCTGTTCGCGATAAACTCAAAAATAACTGCACGGATTTTCATTTCATTTTTCACAAATGGATGTGTGATTCTTGAAGATTTAGTTGTACCTATAATGTATTAAGTTTTTACCCGAACGAAGCCGGAACACGTCGCTAGTTAATACTAAGATTATGAACTTATCAGAGTTTGAAATACAACCAGTCTTATAACAACAGATTTTAAAGCCAGCTTGACATCAAAAGTACTACAATAAATTTATTACCTATATTTGCACAGGTGATTAGCACCAACAACGGACCGACGTAACATTACAATGTTATATTAGTGACTCACGTTCGCCTTCCTAGCTCTAGTTTATGAATTGACATTGTCAATATTATGACTATCGGTGCTGTCCGTTTTATAATATTTATACCATTACTAGTTGCTGCACGCGACATTGTTTTTGTAAACATAGAAAATGATACATCGGAGTCTAAAGACTATGAAAGTGAGTTCCGGTTGCATTCACGGCGATATGGTGTCTAGATATGGAAGCCTTAAAAAAATTTTAATAAACGACCAATTTTCCTGAAGACTCCTACCGGTTTTTTGACGAGCCTAACGTCTAAAATTCTTTGAGTAGAATAAATAAATAAAATAATAAATAAATAGGGACAAATGACACAGATCGAGCTAGCCCCAAAGTAAGTTCGAAACTTGTGTTATGGGATACTAACTCAACGATACTATATTCTATAACATATACATATATAGATAAACATTCAAGACCCAGGTCAATCTGAAAAAGATCATTTTTCATGTTGACCTGACCGGGATTCGAACCCGGGACCTCCACTGTAGCAGTCCGGCATGATGACCATTAAGCCACGGAGGTCAATACTCATACAAAACTGAAATTTTAATGACGAATGAAATTTTAACGAATTATGCTTCGGGGTGTCACAGCCAATATGAAACTATGAAGATATGAGAGAATATGTGAAGATGAGAGAGAGAGGAAGATGGCATTTGATCCCGTTTTGCAATAGAACGACTTTAAATCCTCCCGTGGATGTCGTACGAGGCGACTTAGGGACTGATAGGCAACAATGACATTCCCAAAAATGGTTAACATCAAGCAGGTAGCCGGTTGTTACAGCATGGCTAAATGTCTAAAATTTGAACTTTGATTTTATACGATCCTTGGACCTCGGGGCGTCACAGCATCATATGTGACTGAAAACACGCCAGGATGAGAGAGAGAAAGATTAAGATTATATTTGAGACAGACATATTGGACCACGTGTGTTCTTTTTATCTGTGTCAAAAATACACAATTTATAAATACTTAAATTAATGTTTTTGGATATTGCTGTAGTGTTATATCTTACCATCACTTTTATGGATCTCCCTTTACATACCTATCTCTGATTTTATTCGAGGCTGTGATACCACGAAGCCCTCTCGGGCTTCGTCAAAAATAAATTCTTTTATCACCTTCTACCATGGAATTAGTAGGTACGAAGTACTGACTAAATCCATGCATTCTACTTCATCTATGGAAGGATAGAGTGATCTTACTCTCTGACGGACACGTTACTTATATGAATGTTAGATAATTACCTATATTATTTTTTAACGATGCAATTAATAATTCTTACTGAAGTACCACTTAATACACATAACTGTAAGATTTTCTTCCACAAATTCAACCGCACCTACTTCCGCGTCATATTTAAATATTACGTAGAAAGTTATCGCCATCTTGGTAGTCAGGAAATCTCAAAATCTCGGTCCCTTCCGATGGCGACCACTGACCATATCCGTGGTAATTATTCTGTTTTTATTTTACTTTACGTTCATTACCATAACAGAGTGGTGGCCGCTGTAGCGTGGCGCGCGCCTGCGCTTTAGTGATGGGCGCAGCCGATGGAATCAGCTGAAATGGTTCGATAAAACGTCGATAAAACAATCGAGATGGATTTTTTAAAGTTATAAATACAATTTGATAAGATACAAAATTTCATTTGTAATTAAATTATAAAAAATGGAGTTAAATAAAATTAATGGAGAGATAGATTAACCCTGTATTTGGCTAAAATAAAATAGTTTCATATAAAATGCCACACACGGAAAATTCTGGTGTTGCAGCGTCCATAAGCTATGGTAATCATTTCCCATCAGGTGGGCCGCATGCCTGTTTGCTTGCTAAGTAGTATATAATACAACTACAATGCTTGAATCCACAAATTTTTAAGTAATTACAAAATACTCAACACTTTTTTTGCTTGTGATAAATATTTCAATTTCAGTTTGTTTATCGGTGACTAAAATAAGGACTCAATGAAGGTAGCTCCAACAGTCTATGTCTTAATCTATGTGAAAGGTGCGTTTTGAGCGTCGACGAAATTATACATTAGTATTTTTCTGAACAATAACCGTTCACCTCATTTTGAATAACTGACATTTTCGCTATTTATTTTGAATATAAATATAATGGTACCTATGGATTTCGCGGCATAAAAATATACGACCATGCGCATTTTATATCTGCATTGTTTATAAATTTTAATGAAATCAAACTTTATCGATACATTTACATCACTATTTTTCACTTCCACCTGCCTTCCTTGACAGTGTTCAGTGTTAGTTCCACGGCGCCTGCGCGCAGCCGACTAGTCTAGTATTAACAGTATTTATGGCAGTGGTGACAAAAACGTGTGGTGACTTCCATTGTACGAGGAACCGAGGATGTACGCGGTCTACGCAACATGGCTGGGTAATACTGACCTTGCTGTGAGGTTTCTTGTATCTGTTATTTTTCCTTATACTGCGCTACAATTGGATGATTTTGATTGTGAAAATGTAAGCGCTGATGATTTTAGATATGATAAGTTTTTGCCGGGTTTTTCTACATTAATTACTCCATAACCATTGTTTTTTTTTTTCTATTAGTAAATATGTATGAATATTTGCGTAATTTATTATTTATTAATTTTTAATTTTTATTATTTGGCATTTTTTTGGCATTATAACTCACATAACAAATGAAGAGATAAAATAGTTTAAAACATAATAGTGAGTAAAAATTGATTAATCCATGTCACTCAGTTGGAAGTGATTTGAATAATGTATAAAACTCAAGAAACTTCCTATAAATCATTCATAGTTGTTATCAATGAGTCTGCAAGGTCTACCTATTGTTATACAATCATCAAAAGGACATTCTCGGGTATAGCCTTCTTATTTCATAAGAATCGAACCTACGACCTACGAGTCATTTGCGATTATCAAACCTAGATTAGTGGTTCACTTCAGTAGGAAAGTTATCTTAAATCAGGGTACTGAATGACACAAAAAAAAAATAAAGCTTAGTCTTGTCACGAATTTTGATTAATATCTAGAAAAACAAACAAGAAATAAAAGAAAGAGACGGTATACAATTATTTTTTTTAATGTTAGGTCCTAGGTAACATATGAAATTGGCGTTTGGTATAGGAGAAACAAAAAGTCGAATATTTTTAAATATAATATATTTATTTAGAAAGTAAAAACCATTATTATCTATGCACTTTTGCCATCTCATAGTTAGTTAATTGATCCCTTTACTAAAAACAACCATTCGGACGGAAATCAATAAAATCTTTGAAGGCGGTTTGGACTGTGCCCTATCGGAGTTGATTTTCACTTGGAAGAAGTTATCCAAATTAAAAAATAATAATAATCTGTTGGAGCAAGGTTCGGGGAGTACGGTGGATGTCTTAGACATTCCAATTGAAGCTCCTCTAATTTGGTAGCCGTCTGTTGTGCAGTGTGTGGTCTAGTGTTGTCGTGAAGCAGCAGTGGCGTGGAACGATTGACCAGCCTCGGTTGTTTAGCAGCTAGCTTTTCCATCATAGTTTGCAATTGCTGACAACAGACGTCTGCCGTAATCGTCTGGCCAGATTTGAGAAAACTGTAATGAACGACGCCGGCACTAGTCCACCAAACGCTTACAAGTCACTTTTTTTGGGTCAATTTTCGCTTGGGGCAGGATTTGGCTGGCTGGCCAGGGTCCAGCTAATGCGATGAGCATTTCCGATTATCGTAGAGAATCCACTTTTCATCACAGGTAATGATTTGATTTAAAAACCCTTCATTATTGTGCCGGTTAAGTAATGTAACGCAGCAGTCGACACGCGTTTGTCAGTTTGCTTCACTCAATTCGTAAGGTACCCACCTTTCTTAATCTTCCCAATTTGCTTCAAGTGGATTAAAATAGGTTTATCACTAACACCGAAGCCTGAAGCTAACTCTGACGTGATTTGCGATGGATCCGCTTCCACAATAGCCTTCAATTCTTCATTATCGACTAGAGTCACCGGCCGTCCACGGGGCTTGTTCTGCAGGTCGAAATTTACAGAACGAAAACGTTGGAACCAAAAACGAACTGTGTTTTTTTTTGCGACACGATCGCCATACACATCATTAACCCTTTGAGCCGTTTCCGCAGCACTGGTGCTACGGTGGAACTCGTACTCGTAAATAACGCGATATTTCAAGTTTTCCATTTTGTAAACTCAGTGACACAAACAGAAAAATCAGAAGACAAAAAAAAACAAATGAATGACGGTTAACGAAACACAAATACATGTATAAATAGCTGTATAAATTTGAATTTGGAATTCCTAACCAAAGAGGAGAAATTTGTGATTAAAGTGGCCAGTACAACAAAACGCCAATTTCATATGTAAGGACCAATATTATGTAAGTACTTAAAAACAAAACTACCGTATTGATCATTATCACTTAGCTTGAGGTAAAGTTTTTGACATCTAAGGAAATACAAAAACTCACATACTTTACCATAATAGAACCACTTGATAGGCTTCAATAGGGTTCCCAAACAAAGTTGACAACAGGCAGGCGGACAGTCGAAACATCACAGCGGAAAATATTATTGTTACATTATTGCTTCTCTTCGGGGCGATGCAATTGAATGAAACTAAGAACAAGCTAATTAGAAAGAAAGATACGTGAAATCATTCAATTTTAAGCTTAGGTAATGTTCTATATCGTGGCATCTGTCGACAATATTTACCTCTAATTGGTTAATTAATCTGTTATTAATTTACTGTGTAATCGAGTGACCCGCCCCTGCTATAAACAAAACGGAAGGAATTATCTAAACGACAGTGAAAACTGTTTTAAATACAGTAACGTAATTTTAAAACACGTGTCTTTCTTTTTCATGAAAAAGTTCTTTCTATGTATTTTTTTTTTCGTTTTTTATTAATTTTCATATATTCTCTCAAACATCATATAATAAAAAAAATGTATTTCATGTAATTCGTGGAAGACAAAGTGCAAGATGGAAAATATGATGATGATAGTAATGAGGTCCGACCGATTTCGGTCGTGGCGACAGTTTCAACAATTTTGTACTCGATAAAAAAGAAATAAAAAAACTACGTGCGCGTTTTATACTTGTGCATTATTTATATTTAATACAAAACCATTTATTGCACATAAAATAAAACATGCAGTTACTTGAAAATAAAGATATATTCGTAAAATGCCGCATTATCTAGGTAAATCGCTGAATCACAAAGTGCAGACAATGTCAACGAGTATACAGATCACAGAACATGAGTAAGAAATAAAATTACTATTAATTAAATAACGAGAAACTTTACAATGTCAAGTTTCTGCTGTTCTGTTTATACTGTATCAATTAAATTATCATCATGTTCGTATGAAATATTTGTACACAACGTTATACGTTTGTATAAAACGTTAGGTACCAATCATGGGTTGTCTGGAAGGAACCGCTCTCAGAGATTTCTTCTCGATATCGATATCGAAAGCAATAAAACCGCCATTTGTACTTAGTTGTATTGTCTGTTTCTTTATTATTGTAGTGTAATAATTAATTAATCACAGTAACGTTGGTTTAGCCAAATTTGTTTTGACTACACTGTCTCCCGTTTCGTGTTGTTATAGTTGCGTTCTGGGCGACGATGCCTCGAAATTCCTTAAAATGTTGTAGGTTGACCTTTGATTTTACGACTGGCCGCGTACCTGACAGCGACTGTCCTTGGGAACATATTTGTTGCCAGTTGCCAAGGTTACCCAACCTTGGCAACAAGGCTTCTTTAGTCGTAAGACAGCCACGGGATAATATAGAATGGTCCTATTTTTGGGCGGAAGCACACACCACATATTGTAGACAATTCTGTATCGTTTGTCTAACCCTCTAGCTTTAGTTGCGTCCCTTATTACAAAGAACCACTTTTTTGAGATTTGAGGGAAAATAGACAGGAAATTGAGAGAAAATATTAATCTTTTTTTTCAGTTATACCAACAACAAGACAGCGTAATGAAATATTATTTATTAGCTGGGTATAATAAACATACCCGAAAATTTGGATCATGTATGTCATAATATCAATCATGTTGTGTAAACACTGATTCCTACTGAAATTGGACGGATATTATTTATTAAATAATATTATATTAGTTTCTTGTTTAGAAGCAACACAAAATAAATGTATTTTTCTTAATATGAACACACGCCTGTAGGTTATCAATCATACTTGTAAAAGACTATCATAAATCAAAATCATTGTAAGTAGCCGTTAATTGGAGAACTCAATAACATACAAATAGATAAAAATTCATAGTTGTGATCGAACGAAAATTGTTTCGTCACTTGAACCCGATTTGATTTAATATACTCGTACAGAGTCCTAATTAGGACATTGTAATTTAAAATAAACGCAAGGACATAACAATTAAAATTAAATGGTTTCTGTAATGCACTATGAACGGTAATTTTAGCTCAGTAAAATTACTGTGCTAAAGTTGGATACGACTCCAATACTACTATGCAACAGTATGTATAGTAGGACCACTCAAGTAAAAGCAAGTCTTGCTGGTTGGACAGAATGGTTGGATCTCTCTATTGCACTCATTGTTATTCTTCTTGTCGAATCGGAATGGCTATACAAACAGAAGTCGACCAGTATGGCCACATGTATATGGGCAGTTGGGATGGACAGCAGATGAGCCGTAGATTATATAGCACCGCAGTCCCACACATTGTTGCTAGAAAAACTCCATTTGACTCGGTTTTCGTGAAGGAGTCTGTTTTGAGATCTCCAGACTCCCATTAACCATATGTATTATAACCTATTTGTAGCGTTTTTAATGGGGAAAGGTCTTCTAAAAATATTATTTCTATATTTATATTTTATAATTATTTATCACACGCTGCCAGATCGTATAGTTATCTTGCTGTTGGACATGGAAATGCTGATAATCCAGGATTACGACGTACTGCTGTCGGTCAATAGCGCCCACGTTCCAATTCTTCTTGTGCGACATGAGTATCTTTCTCACTTACAGTAGAAATTACGGCCAGCACAACAGTCGGTGCTATATGCTGTGGTCACTGTTGCGGCCAAAGCCTGGCAACACAGGTGCCGCGACGGACATACGTTACTCACCATCTTATACTAACTTACATCTTGTACGCACCTTTGTCCAAAGAATAAATTCTAATCTACATATTCAGCGCCTTATAAATACTGTCCAGTCACAACCTATATTCAGGCTTCTACGCCAACAGTCACCTTAGGTGACGGAAGGCAGAATGCGCTGTTCGGACAACTTTTATGAAAGCTAAAGGGACAGATATCCAAGCAAGATATTTATTACCATGCACAAGCCTGACTTATTCGTTGCACAACTTCAACATCCCCAGAATGATTTTGTGGCCAAGATATACTATTTACCTATAAACTATTTTACCTAATATAGTCCCCGTTTACAAGCACATTTTTTATTGTTCAAAGCATACAATATGTTTATGGTTCTTCTTATATCGACATTTCTAAGGGACGAAATTCTGGCCAGTAAATTATAGTATATGTATTAAATCTGTCTTCTTCTTCGCATGCTCTTCGCTGGTCATATGAAGTAGGAATGTATTTGTCTCGAACAGATGATAGGAAATTAAAAATAACTAATGATCATCAGCCATTTAAATATCCACACTGCTGGGGCACAGGGCTTCGTTGTGAATAAGGAGTAAGCAATAATTGAAGAAATTCGTAACAAATTGCACCGAGAAATGTAAAGGAAATGAAAAGTAAACCAGTTGCGCGTATTCAACATTGGCATTGCATGTTCGATGAAAGTATTTTGTTGATGTTATGTTTCGGCGAATGCCTCAAGTTTGTGCGTGTTGTTTGTTGTTTGATGCTCGCTTGTGTTCACAAATATGTTCAAATGTTCCTTAATTTTTTAGTCTCTATATTGGATATTTGATCTTGGTTTTCTTGACAATTCAACAAGCCCTGACTGGATAAGTTTGCAGAAGCATACGCTCCGTATTTAGGTTTGCCGTATCTACAACGGCTTGGGGGAGTCACTTTTATAGCACGATGTAATACAAATATATCTCTAAGAAATCTTTATCAAAGAGAGTCATTATTTATTTGAACCAAAAAACTCAACTTAATCATTCAGTTTTTATTGACACCCTACTATGTTAAGAAATATAATGATACTGTAATTTATTTATTTATTTATAAAGTCACTCAATCCACTAACAATTAATGTAATGTGATGTAATATTATGTAATATCCGACGTGCATGCAAATTTCAGTTCAATCGGAAAAGAGAAGCAGGTAAAATGTAATTATCCATACCAATATATATTTTGGATAATTGTGCTGAATACAAGTACGAATGATACGCCATACGAATGAATAAATTAATTATATTGCACAATTCATTTTTATCAAAAAATGAGATGGGTCTTTTCTTTTAATTTTTTTGAATAATCATCTACAGCACAGTTAATAAAAACTAAGAATTGCACTAAACTGCTTTTTAACAATTATTATGGTAACTGTAAGGATTCATTAGAATATGTAGCTACAATACAGAACAATGGCAATGTTGTCAATATAACATTTTGTTTACATGAAGAGTCTGACTCGTGTTGACTGGTTTGTTGGCGAAGTCTTCAAAATATTAGCAGAATAATAGAAGAACTTAAAAGAACCTTTGTAGGGTTTATACAAGCAGAGTTTGCCTTGAAGTTAAAGCCACGAATACACTAGGGAACATTTGACGCGCAACATCACGTTCTTTCCTTTTCATTACAATTTGCATGAGTGAGATCGACTATGTGCTATTTCACTCGAGTCAATGGTAATGCGTGAGATAGAGTGATATGTTGCGCGTCTAATGTTCCTTAGTGTATCTATGGCTTAAAGTAAACATTTACTTATTTGCAAAAATATGACTTTACAATGTTTTCTATGTTGTGTCAAAAGAAAACTAAATTCTACACATTTCAGCGGTTATGATAAGCAAATTCGAGCTATCATCCCACAAAACAAAAACTAATAAATAAATATACATAATTACATCGATTCTGTTGACATTAATGTAATTTTTATTGAGTTTATGTTTCAAAACCGTTTAATTATACATATAACATTTACCAATTACTTAAAGAAATGCTTGAAATTACAAATATATGTGAAGAAACAAGACAGAGATGACATCTTTTGTCCTTTATCACGTGCCCGGCCCAATCTGCCACTTTGTATGAGTTGAGCCGGGTTGGGCCGGAAAGTTGTATAGAAATCTTCTATCTCATTTAGTTACATTCGTCCGTCGTAGGTTTCTTGGTCTTTTATATATTATAATGTGATTAAAGTATAAAATCCAAACAAACATTAGCGGAGTATGCATCCGCTGAATATTATCCGCTAATATATTGCAGATATTTCAAATCGCAGAAAATCAATAGCCACTAGGAAATTTCTACCCATACTTTATCAATTGTACTATGCCACTAATTGATCCTAATGATGTGTATCCGTCACTACACCTTGACCGTAAAGATAATCACTCAAATACAATAACACGACATGGATAAAAACCTGACAGGAAAAACACAGCGGCAGTATATAGCTGCGGAATCTATGAATTTATAAATATACAATTTAATGTAAATCACATGTATACATTATAAAATATAAACTGATTTTCTGTATAATCGTAAACTTCGCCATAATCTTGTATCATGAAACTTTGATATTTTACGTCCACATAGCATTATAGAGTTTCAGTGGGAAAAAATGCGAAGAAATTTTTGCTCACCAGTGATGAAAAAACTTATATGAGCGCCTTCTAGCAACAATGGTGCTAATAATCCATATCAGCCATAATAAAATTATCGTTGTATATCTCAGCTTTTCTCTCACATATATATTTTTATTCAACTATATGAATAAAGACAACATCAAATGAAGGATGAGGAACAACCAAATGAAAAAAGTTTGTGCTGATGGTCAAGTTTTCACTATTTGCGATATCAAGAGGAGGTGGCGTGAGAATCCTATCATGATCACTTGGTTTTTGACGGTTAGGCTTGTAGTTTGCACCATTGAGCTGGATATTTTAAAGTAATTCATATCCATTGAAGTGTGAGCAGAATTTTTTATCATTGTCTTTTCGTCAATTTATTGAATAAAAACAAATTTGAATATTCAAAAATACAAATGTGTTTTTATTTTGGTTTTCTTTACATACCATTCATATTTATTTTTTTTTATGCAAAAGAGTTGAAACACAAATGTACATCATACTAAACGGAATTAAATTGATTTTATTTGAAAATTGAGTTCACAAAATGTTTGTCTCTCTCTTTGTCATAAAACTTAAACCATACTCAAGTTGTTTATTAGTAACATTGAAATTTTACTCCAGAAACTCCCACAATTAGACAATTAATATATTATATCAAGTAAATTTTACCATTCCAGACAGTGAAATCAACATGTGATTGCCTCAAGACCCAACTATGCACACTGGCTGTCTCGCTTACTCTGTTCAACATCGCGCGGTTGCCGCGAGAGGCGTTCAAGTATGGAGCGGTTCCGTACCTGGTGGTGTACACATTCTGGCTGCTGCTGGTGGGATTCCCGACGATCCTGCTGCAGCTGGCGATGGGACAGCTGAGCAGACAGGATGCTATTGGAGTTTGGAGGGCAGTCCCTATTTTGAGAGGTGAGTTGATGTCGATTCTAAGAGTAGAGTGCTTATTTTGAGAATCTCAAAAGTATGTAGGAGTAGAGGAACTGATTGGTAAATTTATATTCTTGGACATTATTGCTGCGGGAAATATCTCCAGGTATGAAAAATACATAATCACTACATTCATCGGAGGCTTTAGCGTGAGTTTATGTTTACGCACAAAGAGTCTCAGAATTCCTGATGATGTTTATTCATATTTTCCTGAATCATTTATTGTAGTTTCTACAGCAATACCTTCTGTGCTGGTGACATTTCTAATTTAACATTATAAGATTACTACGAAATAATGATGCCAGAAAGGTGTTCATGCTGTTCTCCTGTATAAAACCAACGACCACTAACAAACCAATTGCAATCGCTTTCACAGTGACTAGATTACAGGAACCGCCCCGGATATCTCAATTGCATATTATGCACCATGAAAGACCTTGGTATAAAGGTCGTTTGCATGGGTGCCATCTGATATATTTACACCATCAAACAACATAGCTTGCGTTATTATATTAGATACATCACTAACAGAATTGTAAATGGTACTATTTATTTCAAGAATCCATCTCGTTGAATCATTGTATAATTGGTTATATCACCCTTTCGCCAATGTGGAAATAAACGTACAGCTACTTGAAATTAGTTAATAGGTGCTTGTTGCTGGTTTGGTGAATGTTACATAACTATTATTACACTATTAAAGAAGGAATTATACTTATCACGCTCAGTCTCCTTTATTTCGTTCATAATTTTCAATCAATTTAAGGATTTTGTTTGCTAGTTTGACGACCTCGATGGCGCAGTGGCAAAGTTCTTGCCACTGAATCGAGAGGTCCCGGGTTCAATCCCCAGCCGGGGTCATGATGGAAAATGATCTTTTTCTGATTGGTCCGGGTCTTGGATGTTTGTCTATATATGTATTTGTTATAAAATATAGTATCGTTGAGTTAGTATCCCATAACACAAGTCTCGAACTTACTTTGGGGCTAACTCAATCTGTGTAATTCGTCCTAATATATTTATTTATTTATTATTATTTATTATTTATTTTGTGTTGTTAGAACAGTTAGTACGTTATCCAAATTGTTCACTGACTAAAGCAGGTACATTTTGGTAATTATTATGTGTACTTATAGTAAGCGATTGTCTTGCCTTCTGTGTAAAATCAAACGAATTGCAATGCTTTGAAATATTAGTTATTATGGGATATTATTTACGACTAACCAATCCGTATTGGGCCGTGTGGTGAGATATGGGCCATCCTTCTTCCATTCAAAACAATGGACCAGTGCCCCAATACTAAGGACATCCACATTTGTTATGGTGATGATGGGCGGACCACTTCATATTTTCCCCCCGTGGTTGCTGTACAAGGTGACTCTAAGCGACACATAGTTTCGGCATCTGATAGACAACAATAGCATTCCTGAAGAGGTTTGACGTTAGGTCAGGTTTTTTTAAACGATAATGGAAATCGAGTTCTTATTGTTTTTATTTTTAATCGTTCATTTTCATTTTTGTATTTGTTTTTGAAACGGTGGTGGTGTAATGGTTAAGACGCCCGCTTGTGAACCGAAACGTCCCAGATTCGAATCCAACTCGTGCCACATGAGTTTGTATACCAATCTGACTCATGTGTAGTAGTTTTAATAGACCACCACTTCTTTCGGTGAAGGAAAACTCGTGAGGAAACCTGCACTCTGATTGATTATCAACTTGTGTGTGAAATGGAGAAGGCAATGGCAAACCACTCCATTGCTAATGCCAAGAAAGTTGTTATGTGTGTTTAATTAAAGTAATTACCACGACCCTCAGCAATGAGGAATATGACTATGAAGAGAGATATATTTTTATTTACAGGAGTGGGACATCTGAAAGTGCTGACGTCATACCTATGCTGTGTGTACAACATCCTGTACATAGCACTGTCATTGGCCTTCTTCATATGGCTTGCGAAGGGTTCATTGCCATTGAGAGATTGCACGAAGTTACATATAACTCCTGTAAGATAATTTTTATTACATGAGTGGGTTGCACCAGTCAACTGCGACGATAGCTTTAACCTGCGTGCCGTTGCTGATAAGCCAAGATGGCGTACTTTGCGTTGTCATGTATAGGTTAAAGTTAACGTCACATTTGACTGGTGCAACTCACCATAAGTATAAAATAAAAATGTGTGTATTCAAAGCTAGTTTCGGAGTGTAAGAAAAATATAGAATTTGCTGACTCTCCTTCTACACAGAATGCAGAATTTAAGCAAGAGACTCGGTGTGGGCCAGCAACCTGTCACTTTATAATCTCAGTTCATCAATATTTTAAGTTATATATTTTAAGTTTCGCAACTCTTGACTCTGTCTACTTCGTAAGAGATATAGACGTGACACTGTATATGTAATTCAAATTTAAACTATAATTCAAATTCAAATTCAAAATTCAAATCATTTATTCAGAAATTAGACCTTCACAGGCACTTTTTCTCGTCAATCTTTATATTTATAGTTATTTCTCACAAGCTACAAACTACTGGCATTTCGGAACGACCACTGCTGAGAAGAAATGCCGAAAGAAACTCATTTGAACAGTGTTGGTCCCTATCATATATTTATTTAATGACATCGTGTGACAATAATAACGACGTCCGTCTACCATATGAAATTCGTGGATTCATGACAAAATGCTCTTATTAAATAAATGTTGATATCATCAATAAATGTATTATTTTTGCCATAATGAACTCTGGAGTTCAAATTTGTGATGCTACAGCATTATCCTAGGCGTGGTAAAGACAATTTCAATTGCCAAAATCAATATTAAAATGTTGACTGTTCGTGGCAAACAAAACAGTATAAGGGCGATAGTAAGCGTCGTGCTAATAAGTCGTGTAGCAGTATAAAAAAATATTTATTTAAAACTACACAAGTTTTATTGCCTTAAATCTAAAATCAAATCCTCCCAAAATAACATTTAAAAAAATCACCAACTAATTACATTATTTAAATGGATTTGTTATACGTGTCACACATGCTTTTTAACTTATTTTTGAATATAATAATAAGATGAAAAAATTCTGGAATCGAGTGGGAACTGAACCCGCGCCCCCGTCTATGCGAGTTCAATTCCCGCTACATTCTGCTTATTGTGGATTTCTAAAAGCGATTGTTATTGCTTTAAACATTTTTTTCTTATCAAGATTTTTTTAAAATAATTTCCAGCACGGATACGAGAATAAAATGAGCGCAGCTGAATGTTTCAAGTAAGTGTTTTATTTCTTTTATAACGAAAATTAATTAATTTTATACGTAATATTATACGTAACTTGTGCTGAATCTTCTTTAGTTTGAACGAGCGCCCCATCCCGGCGTACCGAACCGATTCTGCTATACCGATTGTTATAAATTTGGTACACGTACTTTTATTACTTTTTATCCCGAAATTCCCACGGGAGCGAAGCCTAGTTTTATATAATTGCACTTATGATATCACATTTTTTGTAATTCTTGTTTTCTAATATAGTTATTTTAAGTGATGTTTCGTTCTAGTGCAACCTTTCTGTCACCATTCACGGACAACCCACAGTACTTCGGGATCATGGCAATTTTAACATTCGTTTTATGGTTCTTCGTGCCACTATTGTAAGTACCCATTATGTTAATGTATGTATGTATATATTTAGTAGTTATAGTAGTATTTTTTCAGTTACACTTGAGACGAGACTTCATATGGCACAAAAATGTTGTATTTAACTTTGTAATTTTTAAAATTCTATGTATATGGAAACGAAATAACCTTTTATAGTCTATTTTATAGGCGTGTGGAATTACAATAAACTATCGTCTACGATATACTATCATGGATGCTATCTGGTGTCGAAGCTGATAGGCGAAAACGAATTCCCAAAGCGGGGTGCCATCAGCCACACGGATGGTTGTAAAATTACAGCCAAACATTTTAGGTTTCTTTTTACGCCGATCCCAGATATCGCGGCGTCACAGCCCTGAATATATCCAGGAATACGAAAAGATAAAACAGAGAATGACTCCATTGTGATAACAGTGAAACCGGAGCACATACAAATATAGTATTCCAATCATCCTTTCGGAATGAATAGGCAGTTTATGATTATTAAAAAGAAAATTAGCCTCATAGAATCTATATTTTATTGCCGGAACAAAGCATTCCAGCTCTAATAAAGGAACTTCCGTTAAACGTATTTAACCTATTTTTATGAATAATTTACTTTTTTGTGTCAGTTTAATGTTAACTGTGTTGATTAGATGCAAATTGAGTTTGACACGTGTCCTCTTAATTATTAGTCCTCTTGAGCAACACAATGCAGGCAATTAAAATGGCAATGCAAATTTTAATGTAGAAATACATCAAATACAAGTTAGTTATTGAAATTTATATAAATAATCGAAATAACTATAAGACCTGTACGCATTTTGCATTGATTTTCGATCTCTGAGATTGCGCTTGTTTTGACTCAAAAATGACGATTTTTCTGTCCATTTTGACCTAATTTTTTAATGGTTTTTCGATTCAAATTCAAAATCAAATCATTTATTCATAAATTAGGCCTTCTCAGGCATTTTTTCACGTCATATTCTAAATTAAATGATTCCAGATTATACCGGCTACAGAAGTCCTTACGAGCATCGCTATCAATATTAGCCACAGTAGTTGTGATACTAGCCGTTGTATTATGTGTATTCCTCTCAAAGCTGCAGTCACTGAGATCATTATTCGAGTCCTGCACGAAGTGGGGACCGGTGACCCACCCGAGGATATGGCACAGCGCGTTGATACAGGCGTTATTATCCACTCATATCACGGGTGGATTTCTCGTGAGCGCGGGTGGAAAAATTTATAGGAATTCTGATGTCAGATGGTAAGTGAAACTTCACTTAAAACTAATTTGTTTTGGTTGACTTGATTGTAACAATTTATACAAGTCAACGAATTGATAATCATGATTTTTTTTCTTCATTAAATGATTTATTTTTATCCATAATTATTAGTATTACTGTAAGCCTTCATCCTATCCGTTAAAGCATTTTTTTTCTAGACTTTAAATCCCATTGCATTCATTTATTTGATTTATATCTAAATAAATGTATTGTCATAATTTGTAATCTCTACGAGCGTAGACGTAATACCAAAATGGCCGAACAATCTCGAAATTTTCCAACCTTCTTATAGCATATAACATTCTTATAGCAGCGAATAGCCAATCTCATTGAATCCCACAGAGAACATTTGAAGCCCTCACCTAGCAGTGTCTTTAAACAGACTAAAACAGCATTATTTGATACCTATTACCTATGTACTAAAACATTTTATTTCCAGGACATGTACCTCAATAACAATCACAAACATCATGTCTGGTTGGGTATGGATTCTGATCTGGGAGTCGGTGTTAGGAGACGAGAAGACAGACACGAGCTACATCTCGATTCTAGTATCAATATATCAGGCGAGTGTGGGGAGGAGGCTGAAGGAGTGGCCAATGCTCGCTTTTGGATTGGTCGTGGTGTCCGGCATGATCACTGTGGTAAGGATGTTCTCAATATCATTTTAGTTACCTATCTCTTTCATTATATAGTTATGTTTCATGTGTATCTGTAAAATAAATGAAAAATATTGAAATACATTATATTAAATGAAAACAAATTAAATACGATCTTTTATTATACATTAAAAAAAATCAAATTAAAAATATAGTCCATTGACGAACATGCCCAAAAGGCTGTCGACATTGCCAATTTGTACTGCAATGCCTCTTTGTTTTAATACACTTAAAATTATTTGATTTCTGATTATTGCTTTTCATGGAGCGTCATTCCCATGAAAATTTGAAGACTTCTACTAAGAGCAACCATATGTTATAGGAAACCTAAGTTATATTTTTTATTCTTACAGCTGACATTACTATTCCCCGTTTACGACAAAATCCAAAGGATCAGTAGCATCAACTGGAGACTGTTCGCGGCTGCGTCCTCAGCCATCGGAACCGTCCTGAGCGTGGCTGTTCTAGCCAGAGGTCTAGAAGTAGCTACGGTATTGGATGATCTAGTGATTCCGATATTAGCTGTTTTTACTACTGCGGTAGAGATTGTTGGATTCGTCTTTATTTATGGTAAGTCCAGCAAATTCTCTTCTTCATATTATTAATGTCGGTTTTAGATTTTATTGGATTGGATTTTATCTATTTGAAACAGTGATTGAGTCAATTGGTTTACTTGAAATAGTTTTATTGAATTGATGAATGAATTGATTGAGTTTTATTTTTTTACACTATTCTATGCCATAATAGATTAAAATACGTCAAATTGGATTAAAGTCACTCACGTGAGATTATCGACGGAGATGTAGGCCACAGTTGCGATCATTTAGAAGATCATTTCAATTCACTCCATCTATGTCAAAAAAAAAATGAAACTTGAAAAATATACATGGTATTAACATAGACAGAGAAAGCATATGTAGAAACTATAAAAACATGATTTCAGGGTGGTTCAACTTATCGGTCGACATAGAATTCCTCACAGGCACCAAGTTGGCATGCAATTGGATTGGCATCTGGTGCGTCATACCCATCGTCCTCCTGGGCGTCACAGGCTGGTGGCTGCGAAGCATGCTCCGAGTGTCGAGCCACTATCAGCTGTGGCCTCTGCTAATAGTTCTGATCGTGATCATAATCGTGATGGTCGTGGTGGCTGCCATTGCTGTGGCTAAGGAAGAACAGTATAACTTCATTGCGGTGAGTGTGTTTGGAATTTAGAAGTAGTTTAAGTGTTCTAAGTAAGATATTTATTTTTCTTATATATTCTGTTTCGTATACATAAATTGGTAAATAAATCTTAGAGCATTTTCGCTACCATATTTTGTTTTATGCTATATTTTAATCTATATGGTTTCGTACAATTTAAATTTTGTTATTCTTTTAATGTATACTTTATTGATTAAATATTTAATCAATATAATTTAAAAATTATCACTCTACTTTTAAGTCCATGAACTGATGTACTGTTTATGAATAAAAGCATCATATGTACGACAAAGTTCTCGTCATTCATAATATTCTTTGTATTACTTTTAATGTTTTATGTGTCATTTGCACGAGTGTGTCCAATATTTTTGGGTGTATTGATGTGTCAAATATGTTTTTTTTAGAAATTGGCATCAGCATTCAGATCATCCAGGCTGTGGGGTCCAGAAGAACCAATGTCCAGATATATTTGGATGTCGAAACGATATTCAACTGACGTACAATATTCAGAATACAATAGTAATTCTGAACCAAACTATTCTCAAATGATATTTAACAGAGGCAACGAAAAAAGATACGACGACGAATGGATGAAAATCAGTGACGCATACCAAAAAAACTATATATATTCTACAAATAATGACATATTTAACGATATGAGATATAAAGAACCAGGAATATATACAACATATTCCATACAAAAAGGCAAAAGAAAGAAAAAAGACTTAGAAAAGTTCCGGTCACCAAATATATGTGTAGCCAAAGATCAATTAGGTGGTTCTGTAAAATGTAACTGTAATAGGCATTTTCAATTGAATGTACCAGATCTGAGAAAAACAGAAGTGACAACTAGTCTATGAGATCAACGATCAAAGCTAAAAAACAGTGGTATTATAATATTTATTATCTACATCAGTAACATAAACTAATGAAGTCGAATCAAAGTGTCAATACGTACAACGATGTGTTTTGCCTAGTCGCCTAATTTATTATAATCGTGATAAAATATTAAATTCATTAATGTTACCTTTGTTTTATTTTTAAACGCTTCTTCTAAAGTATTTTTTTTTTGGGCGTGTTATGGGTGAATGGCTCATAATAATACAAACTTCTTACAATAAGTTCCATTGAATATAATATATTATTTGTGCGAAGTCATATAAATAAAAACAAGTTCAAAAATATGTTTAGATCTTTGATGAGAATCGTGATAGAAAATACACGGATTGAAAAATTTCAATGACTTGCCTTAAATTGGTGTGGTTGCCTTTTACTTCTTCAATTCTCCGGTAATTCCTCATGTACTTTTATTATTTCATCTGCGTGATTTGGATTTATTTTCAGAATTGGTTTGTTCAAACTAAACAGTTTACCGAAATATAAATCCACATTATTATATGCAATTTAACAGGGAAGTCTTAATATCCTGCCCCACAAATTCTCATAAAGAATGTAGCAACCACCTCGCAGGAAGCAGGAATTTCAGCTAAACCCCGAAACGCTTAGCTAGTCTATTCATCATTTAAAACTTAAGCTATCTACATGAAAATATTACCATCTATTTTCATGCTCTTTTGAATGATGTGGCAATTTTAAGCTATATTGAGATTTACTAGATACTTTGGCTGTCGCTGATGTATACTATAAATGGTCTTATGGTTTTGAACTAGTGTGAATTTTGCGATAAATATTACGTTACCTACTGTTAGGTAATAATTTTATTCCCTACATAATAATAAATATTTTCATCTAAGTAGGATGACACAGAAAGCTTATAGGTATAAATGATATAACATAATTATTTATTTTATCTATGAACATAGCATTAACTCTAATGTCTATGTTAAAAGCAATATGGCACAATAACACAAATTATCTAGCTGTATTTCAAAGAAATATGTTAAAAGTAAGTCAAAAGTTGCAATCTACTATGGGGGGAAATACAAAAATTATATAATGGTTCATACAGAGCGAGCAAGCGACTGCAAGAAAAAAAATGAAAAATGGTCGAAGTTTTTAACATAAATCTCGGGAACTCTAAAAGTATTACTTGCAAGAACCCTCCACTTTCTAGAGTATACTAACTTATTTTGAAAGGTTCAACTTCGAGTATAGATTGTTGTTATTTATTAGAATTATTTTTTTACTTACGTTTTTCAAACAGGAAATTAACCACATTTTTTGATGAAGCGATAAAAATGAAAAGACTTGCTAAATTAAACGATCGAACTAGCGGCCTGTGCCGGCTTCGCTCGAGTAAAAACATAATAAATTATAGGTACCCCTAAATCTTCTTCAGGTATCACCAATAATATCAAGATATCGGTGAAATCGCATGAAAATCCGTGCAGTAGTGTTTGAGTTTATCGTGAAAGAACAGACAGACGTGTTAGAGGACTATGTTTGCTAATAATGTAAGGATACTAAAGGGAAATAAAAAACTGAATTGTAAACCCCTTAAACAATAAAATAGCAATGTTGTCTTATAACAATTTAAACTCCTGAGTTCCAAGCATATATTTTTTTAAATTCTTGTTTGATACTTTGAAAGTATGTTCATTGGGTGATATTATATATCGGAAAATTATAGAAAAAAATCATTTTTTGGTGAAAACGGATTTTCACTATGTTCTATATAAAGGACATCAGATAATTATCATAACGAGCTTTGTATAGGACATATAATGGAAATATTCTATAACAATTTTAATTTCAAATTAAGAAAAACATAACAAAGATATATCCATCATTTAGTAATAATTTAATATATTATCAAACTGAAAATCAACAAAAAATATATTTTTACCACTATTCATAAATTAGACCAAAGAACGTTCAATAAAAAAATGAGATCAACATTACAATCTTCACATTATCATAATATATTGTGTATTTATATACATCAAATATTAGCCTAATAGGAACATAATTAGTAGAAATATTAGGAACATAACTAATAGAATTTGTTCGAGATCAATAAATTGAAAATCTTTAGCTCTTAACATACAATTTTTAAAAAATGTTAACAGTAATTAACATAGATTTACTTATATCTCAAAAGCTATCGTAAAAAAACTGCACAAATGTACGGTACAAAAATAATTAAAAAGTAAATATTTAATAATTTTCATGAAAATTGGAAAAACAATTTCGATTTGGGGTGAAACATAATTAAATACCGCATTTTTTTCAGTAAACAGTAGTTTTTTTACAGCAGCCACTGTTTCTGCAGCGCCATTGTTTTGGGCCATAATCTGGCAAACGAAAAGCACCTTTGGTACGCTTGTTCTTAGTAGGAACTGGTTGAATTAAATTTTAAAGAATTATTTAACCTATCGTGGTTATACCTATTTCAGAATTATTTTGCCTATTTCTTATTGCAATTTGTCATGTAGATAAGGTTTGCGGCCTGACGTGCGACCACGAGATTTTCCTCTGGCTCGTCCTCTTGGTCTTGCATGTGCGGAAGATAATAAGTCAAGTCATTTGAATAATCCGAAAACGCTGGTGAAGCTGTTGGAGCAGTAAATGTAGTGGTATCATCATTTGAGCTACTGGAGTCACTATTTTGACGATCTTGCCTTTTTTCATTTAAATTTGGTGGCAGAAACTCAGGATCTCCAACTGAATCGTCTCCAAAATAGTCAAACTCGGATTCATTTAAAATGTTATCAATTTCTTGGTCCGATAAATCTTAAAAAAAAAAAGAAAAGCTCTTATATCCTACATACAGGACATTGGAAGACAGAATCTGAAAATATAAGTATAGTTCCGATGTACTTCGCAGTGGACATAAAAAAATATATCAAGGTTACAAGCGCATTCCAAGTTATTAATAAAAAATAATCTAGTATTTTATTTCATTGAAACACAAATATGTCTTTTTTAGTAAAATATTGCAATTCAGCCTTGCAATGGATGAAAGAGGATTTACTTACCCTGGCGCAGCCGCACATCAACAGGTCTATTTTCTAAAGCCATTTTAAAAAAAGTGACAGATGGCATTTTGACGTTTCTATTTTTTTATAGATTTAAAAGATTGCCATATCTCGTTGAATAAAAAAGTATAGAGCTACTAGTGCGAAAAAAAGTGTAATATTTTTTTATTTTTAACGTTCTATGAAAAGAACACATGTACTCAGGAGGTTAAATAAGGGTAACGTTGTAGTTTGTTAGACAAGTATATCTAATAGAGATAGTTATATAATAACCATAACGATATCCCCGCCGATATCAAACCACTACTACACACTAACATGTCAATAAAATTGTATTTAATTCCACATAGGTAATAATCAAGAAATATAATAAATTAGCTTTTGCCCGCGGTTTCGCCTGCGTGATTTTCATAGGAAAGTAATTCTCAGTAATTTTTTTATCGCGTACTCTGTAAGACTGGTAAATATATATTCAAATTCGCATTTTTTCTCATCAATTTTCTGTTTCCCGCTGCGTGTCTCGTCCCGTAAACTTGTCTCAAAAATTAGTTTTTCAATTATCCTACAGGAACCTGACCATTTACCGGGATGGAATGTATCTAATTTTCCTACAGGACCCTCCTCATTTTCCGGGATGAAATGTCTATAAGATGTTAACCCGGGATTCTGAGGCATTTTTTATTCATAATTAGTTTTTCAATTATCCTACGGGAACCTGACCATTTAAACGGATGAAATGTATCTAAGATGTTAACCCGATATATAAGGTACCTACATACCAAATTTCAAGCAAATCGGTTCAGTAGATTTCGAGTGGTGCGCGTTCAGACAGACAGACACAAAAATTTCCAAAACTATATTTTCGTCATCTATATCAGTAACTAAGTATATTCCATGAATAATTTTAAAAATATATCCAATGTACAAATTTGGCCTTTCTTCAATTTTATTATATTGAAATCTGAAGCCGAAGTATGTATAGGTATTTGCATTTCACTTCATACTATTGTGTCGATTCTCATTGAGACGCAGCTAACCAATCGCATTGCGGTGTGGTTGCCATCGCGTCACAATGGCACACTGTGATTGGTCAGTTTCGTCTCACTGCGAACCTAGACTCGACAGTGAAAAGTGAGATGCAAACTCACATTCCGCCCTCTGTTTATCGAGAGCAAAGCGGATCTCAAGTCAATCGTGAAGTGTAAAAGCTGATAAAAAGTTGGAAGCGAAATAAATTGAATGATAATTTGTTCAACGTCAGGACATAAGGAAAAATTGCCTTCTGAGACCTGAAAACAAGATAGATATCTTCAGATCGGGACGGCGCCTTTCAATTGGAAATTTTATCGGGTTTGCATTGAGGTCACTTGTATAGAGATGATAATGTGAACGACTCAATTTTTGTAGAGTAAAAAATTCAATTATGACAAGGCCGTAGTGTTTTTAAAATTATTATGTTTATTTATAAATATGAATAGAATTAATGTCACAGTAATTAGTCGGAATCAATAGCAAGCATATTGATAGTTTAATTGTTGATTATAAAAAGTCTTAGACTTGGCAATGTTACAAATAAATACAGAGTTTAATGCTTTAGGGTGGGTTGCACTAGTTAACTTTAAATTTAAATTTTCGCAGAAAAACGCAAAGTACGTCATTTTATCTACAAGACAGCGGCGGCGGCGGGTAGGTTAAATAATATTTGTGGGTTCCCTGAGGCAACCCACTCTTATGCAACAATATTATTCAGTCGTGTTCCGTTGCGTCGACGCAGTGCGTTGTAGCAACGTTTTACTCAGTTGTTTTCCATAGGTTTTGACAATGACATGCATTGATGTAATCGACGTACGTCAAACGCATGTCAGTGAACCCAAGAACGCATACATTTTCTGCGTTGCCCGTTAACGGATATCAAAGTGACGGAGAACGACGACGGAGCGCAATGTAGCATCGGGAAATGGCTCTTAATCTCCGTTGAGTATTTATTTATGTGACGTACTAAAATTATAGACACTAGTTCAGAATTAAATAGGATCCTTGACAATCTTCCGGTAGATAACAAGGAAAAAGTATGTCGGTTGTAAGTACAATTTGGCAATTCTTGCTTTGAACCGCAACGGCACGGCCGACACGATTAGAATTACGAATATCTTTGAATCCCAGAGCGCGCGCCCTCGCCCGGTCTAATATTGTTTCGGTGACATTTTGATAGCCGCCACCGTAACTGATTCTGTTTAATATCCATTTGGAAATTATGCTACTTACATTTATTTGACACTGAAACTTATTGAGCCAGGCCCCATTGATAGTACCAGTGACGGATTCATCGTGAGGAAACACGGCTATTATGCTCCTCACTATCGTAGGCCAGTTTGTCAAACTTCGGCACACATTGCTGGTTTTTTTATTATGGTAAATAAAGGCACTTATACGAATTAAGCAATGTTCACGCATTCGCGTTGGTATCTGTCCGAGTTCGAGGATAGTATGTAAATGCTAGTTTGTTACGTCTGGTTCAGCTAAATATACTATTAGTTATGATAAATTAAATTAAATTAAAGTGTCAAATGTTTTTAGGCGATTTGAAATAAAATTGCCAATTGCTTACAACACAATAGCAACTACCCGCTAATTTGCCTGCGGTAAATAACAGATAGCCTAAAAAATTAAGGTAATAATTTATGGGCGATTATCAATTTCAAAGCGTAACCACATATTGGTCGAAAATTACCTATGCACATAATAAGTTTTTATTTCTTTTCAAAACAAACAAATTTCAAAGTTAATATAAAGGGCTCACATAACAGAAGCACAGATTAAATATCACAGGGTAGGTACTTAAAGTAATTACCGGTATAAGAAATCTCGGGGGCCGGTAAGTTACGACCACATTTGTCCCCGACACCGCGCTATCTGACGTACCGACATGAGGGCGCTAAAAAGCTGCTCAAGTTTGATGACTTAATACAATCGTTTGTATACATAGCAAAAAAAAATTAGAATTTATTATCAGTCAATCAATTCCGATTGAGTAAATGCTGGTTACTGAAATGTGTCAAAGTTTAATTTAAAGTCTAATAAAAAGTGTATTAAATATTTTAAATCAATCGGAAGACGAAAGTTGTTCATAATTTATTTCATTACATTTGTTTAGTTCAAATTTAAAAGATAATTTCCAATAAAAAGAAAGCAGGGCATTTGAGAAAAAGTTGTGGCTAAATTAATCTTTACATTTCAATTGAGACTAGAGGCCAAATTGATGATTTTAAAGCATTTGGCGAGAAAGAGATGGAACAAATAGACGGATGGAGTGAAAGAAACCAGGGTATTGCCCAGCAGTAGAACAAATAGCATAAAAATATTAAAGCGGCATTTTAGCAACGTAACGTTTTATAAGAAGCCGATATTAGTTGCTATTAATTTGAGGCGATCCGCCCTTTGGGGCGCAGTTCTTGTCGCGGGGACGTATGACTTTTTGCCTTTGACCCTTGCGACATTTTTGAGTGGTTTTTGCTTTCCTAAGGTTCATTTAGGGCGTCGATTCATTTATCTTTAAAAATACATTACGAAACGAATAATTTGTATTATACTTAATGTATTTAAAAATTTACAGAACTTTTGACGTAATTAGAGTTCATAACTGGGGTGAGTTGCACCAGTCAACTATGACGTTGATTTTAACTTATATGCACCGTCTTTTAGACAAAATAGCATACTTAGAGTTTTTCTACGCAGGCTAGAGTTAACTTTTAAATTAACTAATGTAATCGAACTTTACACAATATTTCTTGGGCTGTTGTGTAAAAACGGTCATAATTTTGCTGAAGACATTTGGATGACAGAGACGGAAATGGCTCTACTACTCCCACATGGAATCTTCCAAGAAAACTGCCCCACCAATTTTTCCAAAGCTTCTTCTAAAGTAACTGTCCACCTGTGTTCAGGTTTCCTCATGATGTTTCCCTTCACCGGAAGCAAGTGGTCTATGAAAATATAATATAAAATATACTATATATGAGTTAGATTGGTATACAAACTCATATGGCACGAGTAGGATAGGAACACCTTTCGATCCACAAGGCGTCTCAATCTATACGCCGCCACTGCTTCAAGAAATTCGCGAAGAGAATTAACAAATTACATGATACCTACGTATGTAGAAAGAATTTGTTTATGGTTTAAAATCTGCAAATAATGTTAAAGGTATGACTGATTGTAACGTAGCATTATATTGGAGGTGAAGGTGTGTACGTACGTCAGTTGTCACGTACTATATTTCGATGGATTGTATTTTATTTATTTATATTTATATAGTCCCACAGAGCAAATCTCCAGCTCCCTAATCTTGCTCCAATACTGAGACTAGTCAGTGATTTGTAAAGTATGGATTGTGTAGATATACTAAAACTGAGTCTCCGACATTCTAAGTGAGTTGCGAGGTAATTTAGTGGAAATCTGGAGTAAGCAGGTGCCGGCTTATTAAAGTTTGAGACTAGTAATGTAGCTTAGAAGAGACGCTGAGTGGCATTTGTATAGCATATTATACGACTAAACTTCTATAAGTACTTAGATCGTAAAATTACAAAGAATTTGTGGCTGGTCCGCGGTAGTAAGGTACCAGATGTTGAATAGTCGAGGTGTTTATTTTTTTTATTAAGCAAGTCTGATTATGTATAGTTAAACTGTATACTAAACACTGCTGCCAAAGGAGAACTAAATGAATTATTTAAAGAATGAAATAAAGTAATCACAGATCCCATTCCATAAAATTTGGTACACAACGTGTAATACTGGTTAAACTCAAAAACTACAGTTCGAATTTTCACGCGGTTTTCACGAATAGATAATGTGATTTCTGAATGAGGTTCAGGTGTAATTTATTATGTTTGTACCCGAGCGAAATCAGGACGGGCCGCTAGTTATAATATCTAAAATATCTGGTATATACTATTAATCGCTTTGACACCGCTATAGCTAATTCAGCATAAGCACAAAATATATAAATTCATAATTAATCCGTATAATAACATTTATTAAAAAGCCATATTTCTAAGCGATGGTAGTAATTACCAGCAGTCAATAGCAGCAGACGGCCCGCGAGTCGCAATCATCCGCCAATTAATTTTCCAATAGTGTGGTTACTCCTTCGTTCGGCTGTAGGTATACTTCGTTTCCCTTACCATTGTTACTTGCTTAATTAAAATAATAATTCTTATATAGCTTAGTACTTGCTGCGATAATGAAGTAGACTTTTTGTAAATTCTTTAAATATTATGTTTGCCTGTTGTCCACCGACTTGTTGGTAGGATGACCTGATCAATTTAAATGCGACATTGATCAGGTCATCGATGAGATCTGGATGCAGGCCGATTTTTGAATTTGAATTTAATCGAAGTAGGTCTATGTCCAACCGTAGACTCAGCTGATATGACCATGTGTGTTAAGAAAAATTGTCAGATCTAATAAGATAATGAAAACTATCAACTAATAATTGTAGTCACCTGATGGTATGCGATTACCACTGCCCAGGAAATGCAATACGGGAGGCATTACGAGATCAATGCCAAAAAGTCACAGACTCATTTCATGAAGCTTTTAATCGTGTTATACTTATCAGGAATAAATAAATATATTAGGGCAAATCACACAGATTGAGCTAGCCCCAAAGTAAGTTCGAGACTTGTGTTATGGGATACTAACTCAACGATATTATATTTTAACTATAATTTTAACAAATACATATATATAGATAAATATCCAAGATCCAGGCCAATCAGAAAAATCTCGTTTTCCATCTTGAACCGACCGGGGATCGAACCCGGGACCTCTCGGTTCAGTGGCAAGAACTTTACCAATGCGCTACCGAGGTCCTCAAATACTTACAGCTCAGATCATTTGATCTAAGTTGTACAATGTAAGAAAATCACAGACTGTGTCTAAGAAAACAGGTGAACATCCAATAGCCCACAATGAAACGGGTTAGTCAGCGTTTGGTCTCGTGTGGCTGGAGAAAACGCGGTTTTTAACGGTTGTAATACCTACGTAATTTCGTAACTCATGTAAGTATGTGCTCGAGTGACATTAATGGTTTTGGTGACAATTTAATATTAACATTTGCTTGTGTGTAGACGTTTTGGGTTTAGCTCATTTTAGCACACAGAAAAAAATATCAAATCGGATTATTAAATTTAACGCATTCAAACAAACATTTAAAGTCTTCAGCTTTATTCTTGATTAAATTATTATAATCTGAATAGTTACCTACTATTGTCTCAAATGATTGAAAATTATATGGCAATGACCCAGTCAGGGATCACCGTAGGCAGATAACAATCCAACAGTGTGATAAATTAAAATCACATCTCAAAATTGATTTTTGAAAAAAAAAATCGGTTCACATCTAGGAGTCTTATAAACTTATTCCGCATGTTCTATAGCCCCATCCCACTCTCCCTAACCAACCTTTTCTCAGTCAGACAGATGCCCATTCAATTAACTGAATGTTATCCGGATCAATGCCGTGCCGTGCTAACGCGGTTCGGATCAATGTTGGCTGTAAACTGATCATTTCCACGCACTTGACCAGATACACAATTGGCTAATGTTTGCAATTGTATCATTTCAGTACATTTTCCATGTTCATTCCATTCCCATATTTGAAAATGAAAAAAAATATTTTTCGATAACCAAAAAAATATATTCTAGTTGTATATTGTTTTTCTGTAAAGTATTTACTATAGATATAATATTAATCAATATATATAATAAAAATTAATAAAGGCCAAATTTGTACATTGGATTTATTTTAAATTCTTCATGGAATATACTTAGTTACTGATATAGATGACGAAAATAGATGTAAAATATTCGAGGTGTTGTTTTTTTTTATTAAGCAAGTCTGATTATGTATAGTTAAACTGTATACTAAAGGAGAACTAAATGAATTATTGAAAGAAAGAAATAATCACAGATCCCATTCCATAAAATTTGGTACACAACGTGTAATAGTGGAATAGTTATTATAAAACAAAGTCCTGCCGCGTCTGTCTGTCTTTCTGTTCGCGTTAAACTCAAAAACTACAGCTCCGATTTTCACGCATATTCTTATGTGCTTATATTTCTTTACATAATAATGACAAAAAAACTGTCTCCATGTTTGGCTCAGTCGTAAAATAATATCGGGCGAGTGCATCAAAATTTTACTGCAGTTCACAACTCGCCTGCAGCCTAGGTACAATTTGAGCGAAGCCGGCCATAGCCGCTTAATAAACGAACAGCTTGCCTATATGCAAGATTTTAAGTAGGCGACATGTCGCCCCTGTACAGTCGGAGATCAATAAATCTGACGCCCTGTTGCGATAAGTCGATTAGGTGGCGATCTGGTTTATCTGTCTACGACTGTACTATTATTTCCTTGTTCGTTCAATAAGTGTTTTGCATATTAAAAAAAAAAAAAACAAATCATTTATTTTTCCTCCATTTTCGGAAGTTAATCTGTAATCATTAGACAGCCAATAACTTATGATCGGCGAGTGCTTAAGGTAAGACTTTTTGTTCGTTTAATTAAGTCCAGCTTAAGTGTGGGAAAAGTATGCTTACGTTCATTTGAGGTAGCTCGGTTTAATACAAGAAGATTTGGGGTATTATTAACATCAACATAAATGTTTGTATTATTTGTATATTTTTTTATCATAATTTGTACTGTACGTATCGTCTAGGGTAATTTATATACCAAAGACATAGTGGAAGTGAAAATAGGAAAGCGGACCCTAGGTTTCGAGGCTTTAATAGTAGAGGAAGAAACTGGAAAATCGTTTAGACGACAAAATTCTGAAGAACTCCTGACCTTAAACTACTAAATCTATATACTTCATATAAACGAAAATTTATATAGCGACACCTAATTCCAGTAGTTGTGTGTAACGGTGGCTGTGATATATAACCGCGAGTAAATCATACGACGGATTCGTGTATCATTGGAAATATATTGCTCAACTTAAATGCACAGGCGTACAAAAGATTATCCAATTTTCTTGTCACAGAAAGATGGGGAAAATAAATAGGAAAAATTCTATGAAAAACTAACAAAAGCTTTTCTACTCGGGATATAATATACTACAATCATGTTTACGAGTAATTTTTATTATTATTCACATTAAAATTTCCATGTAAATGGCAAAACAAAATAAGTTATACCATTTGTTACTAAATGATTTATTTCTAGAACCGAACTTCAATAGCTTCATTTTAACCTGCCATCATCAGTTTTTCCCAATAATAAAAATTGGTTGGATTTTATGCAATATTGTACTGTATGTACAGTACAGTCAACCGCACGTCAGGTTACCCTACGTGAACTTCTAAGCCGCTACAGTAGTCGCAAGTTTGCTATAAAAATAATTTGATGTTGCCTACTTATTTCACGTGTCATTCTGACAATTATAGTTTTTATGTAGGCATTTCAATAAAAACAGACTTAATTCTTACTAACATGAACAAAATGTATATCGCGTATCATTAACGTGGGTCTGTCCCATCCATCCTCATACACAACAATCAAATGTTACAACTTCTAAAATAAATTCACGAAAGGTTTATTCTCAGCGGCGTCATGAACTAAGCAGGAACACTCGTATAGCAAAGTTAACGAACCACGAATGGGTGCGCGGGAATAACCCAAAATGGTGAATTGCAACAATCGTGCAAAACGCAGTAAATTTTCCCAAACCTGTGCAAAACTCGGGCGACGAGCGACTTTTGCGTGGGGTCTGCCAGGTTTTACATACACAAACTGATATAGCTCTAGTGATGCAGACTACTTTTGCTGCGGACCGAGGCGCGGATAGGATTGCCATTGCAATTGTCAAGTCAAATAGAACATTTCCTCACGAAGTTTTCTTTCTGTATACCTCTATCTTCTTCTCCTTCTCTTTTTCTCTATCCTTTATGCCATTTTACTTGAGGTCGACCACAAGAAACTCTGCTCCTAGTTATCATGGGGTATAATTTGACGACCTCCGTGGCCTAATGGTCATCACGCCGCTACACTAGAGGTCCCGGATTCGATCCCCGGTCAGGTCAACATGGAAAATCTTTTTCAGATTGATCTGGGTCTTGGATGTTTATCTATATATGTATATGTTATGGAATATGGTATTGTTGAGTTAGAGTATCTCGTAACACAAGTCTCGAACTTACTTTGGGGCTAGCTCAATCTGTGTGATTTGTCCATATGCATTTTATTTATATATTTTGCCTCTGGATGTCTTTTTGTATATTGGACCTCATATATACTATCTATCTCGTAAATATCACCAAAACCGCATCTCAAAAGGCGAAACTGCAATTAGACTCCGCTAATCTGTCATTGCCTGAGTCGGGAGACCGCGCCATTTGTACAAAGTTAGGCGGAACTTGGTATTATTCATAGCGTGGAGTATGATGCCAAGTGTATACAATTTTATTTACTTTATTGTGACGTTGTTTCGATGTTAGATACTTGTATTTCAATTTAAAAATCTGCTTCAGTTTTTATGATTGAGACAAGCTGTGGCTGTCCAGACGACGCAGCGGGGCCTAATTTTGAGCGCATTACTAAGAATAACAATAAAAATAACAGACAGATGAAATTGGCACACGAAAAAAAGGAATTTAAAAGTACCAGATACTGAAATAAGTTCGAATGGTTTCCTAACAGCAAAAACTGCAGAATGAAGGTGTAAGTGGATTAATTTATAACATATATTATGATAGTTGCTTCGCAGATCTTGAAAAATACTGAACAGAGGTCAGTTAATCTTTGAACCTCTCAGCAGGGAAAGAGAGGAAAAAAATTGTCTGAAAAGATTTACCTGCACAGCTGTCTGCTGTCTGACACACATTCTCAACATAGATTTCGATTTTATACACGTGTGTATGATACATACCATACATAAGTACCTAGATTACAATATAAGATTTTTTATGTTCTTTTGTTTTTTCAATATTTCGTTTTGTTCATTTGCACTATTTCCAAAAATAATACTTTTTTCTCTGCGTCTCTTGGCTGACTAGTGAAAAACGAATCAGGCTAAATTTACCTTTCGTTATGTATAGATAAATAAAATTAATAAGTAAAGAAAACTCATATTTATATTTCCGATATTCTAATAAAATAAATTAATTAATTTTATATTGCAATTAGAATGGTTGATACGACGAAGAAAAAGAAAAGAAAATTTCTCAAGCGACCATCGTCCCCAAGCATAGTGAATATAATTCCAAGGTTATTATCCTGCGAAACTTATTCAAAGACAAAGTTGGATTTACTAATAAAGTGACATAATTTCGTCACAACCAAGAGTCTGCCGAACTCTGTTTCGTATATATATATATATGGGATACTATCTCAAGGGACTGTGCTAGTGTTGTAAATTTTGAAAACTAGACACAATATCGATATAACTGTCTGACTATTGTTAGTCAGAGTATTGATCGACATTATTAGTATTCAAATTCAATAAACGTTGTTGGTCATTTCCATTTCGGATAAATATTTATGCGCAAGTCACACAGATTGAGCTACAAAGTAAGTCCAAATCAAATCAAATCGAATCGAATCGGATCGGATCGGATCGGATCGGATCGGATCGGATCGGATCGGATCGGATCGGATCGGATCGGATCGGATCGGATCGGATCGGATCGGATCGGATCGGATCGGATCGGATCGGATCGGATCGGATCGGATCGGATCGGATCGGATCGAATCGAATCTAATCAAATAATTTTATTCGCTTAATTTATAGTAGGTAATACAATATCCACATAATGGTTTAGAAGCCAAGATATGTGTTATGGGACACTAACTCAACGGTACTATGTTAACCTAACCTAACCTGGTTATAATACACACATTGTATAGATTAACATTCAAGTTTCAAGTAAATCTGAAACAAATCATTTTTCAGTTTCACCAACAAGATTTATGAGTTTCAAAGCTACGATAGTATCGTAATATTTTTATTATTACTAACAACACTATGCGGCATTTGGTTCTTAGAAACTTTGATAATGTATATGTTACTGGCTGCATTATCAAACTGTTGCATACACGAGGAGAAGTTGTACCCGTCACGCGACAATCTTATAACTTTGTTCGAATTAATGTAGACGTAGTAAGTAATTTACTTCTAAAAATTAATATTTAAATAGTTAATCAAAGAAAATGTGCAAAACACAGCCGTATCACTTCAACTGTCGGCTTTCAGGTAACTTTTTGAACAAAAATAAATACATATTTAAGTTAACAATTTCAATAAAAACATAAGAAGATACGTAATTTATCATAACATAGCCATTTTGTTATTATTGATACTTTTCGTTTAAATAATCACATACGAATAACTGAAATGCTTCATGGAAATATTTTTTCACGTTATAAATACACCAAAGGACCATTTAGCAGAAACTAAACAGTTTGGTTTTGACGTAAAACAATAAAAGAGGGCCAAGCGTTTCTCTAATGGCACCTGTGACTAACAGTCACTACGTAAAGTATAACGAATGGCTGCGCCGGCCCATTTGACACAGTGAATAGAATAACAAAAGTTTTGTTTGTTTTTATACCTATATTGTCAGTAGTTTGATGTTTATGTTAGTTGCTTTGTCATTTTGATAAAAATTACTATGACTTTTTAAAAACTAAATATAAAGGAAAATACCACGAACGAGTTGGCGGGATGATTTAGACAAGTTCCAGCGTGGTTGGTAACAAATGGCTCCAGAATAAAGACCTTTGGAAGACATATGGGGAGACTTGCCCAGCAGTGGGATACATAAAGCCTGTATTATAGAAGTATTATAGTAGCCTAGTATAAAAAAAAAGATAATATCACTTAATTTACAAATATATAAAACAACACTGCTAATATCTCTTCTGATTATTAACATGTATCTCATAACCCTCGAGTATAACTTTTGGGTTTAATTTTCAAATGGTTAGTTAAACTGGCTATTAAATTATTACGGGCGAATGAACACATAGTATTCAGAATTTTAACATGAAAATAGTTGTAGTTATTAAAACACCGTTAACGAGATCTAAACAAAACATTATAAATATCGAAAATTGTTTATTCTGATTGATATATTGAATGAAATATATATCTACTGCTAGACAGCAGTAGAGCTAGGCCCCATTGTTCAGTCACACTCCGTGACGTTAACATTCATTGACGCATCAACGCAGATCATGACGATATGGAGTCTCGACGTGCATTTAACGCACGTCAGTGTCAAAAACTATAGAAAAAAAATGGTGCACGATGGAGTTGAATCGTGCTGCGTCGTCGTAACGGAGCACAACGATTGAGCAATGGGGCATGTCTCGTAGTCGTCAGATTGTGCTCAAGCAATTTGAAAATTACGTTCAGTCTGACACTAGTATCTGGTCACACTTATCACGCTCGAGACGAGGAGCTCACATATCTTCTGCGAAGAAATTTTATTTGAAATGAGCAGCTGCACCTTCGTTCTTATTTTTCGTTTGTCTCTTTCTTTCTTGTTTGAAAATTAAAGCCCAATTGAATTCGTGGTTCTGAAGCCGCGAAGCCGAGACTCAGTGTAAAAAACAAACTTTGAAGTTTTGAGAGAGAGAGATAAAGTATGATTGTGATTTTTCAACCGGCCGCACGAGAAATAACCGTATATGAGAATGCTATTGTCGCATGTCAGCTGCTAAGGCTGTGTGTCCCTAATTTGCCTTATATCATAACGTAAGGAAGGATAATGAGCCTTTTCGAGGACGTAGTCACACGTAACGTTTAAAAATAAAAACGTGACTTGCTAACTGTGGTTCTCGGGAAATATTATAAAAATTCTATTACAACGTAGCATTCCAACTTTTGTTGAGTTACATAAAGTTCCACATACCCTTTCTGTGAAACCAAATACAACTGTGTCGCATGCTCTTATTTTCATTAGACCAACTTAAACTAATAAAAAGGTCTCTTCTAACAAAGAGTCTTGTCTTTCATTAAAAAAAATCATATTTCCTCAGAAAGCTTTGAGTCTCGGTTCTTTTATTTGGATCCATTTAGACGAGGTAATTTATTAAAGGGCATTATCTTCTGGACTGTTAGTATTTCTGTTGTTAAATTGATGTAATTAATATGACATTATGACATCAGTCTTAGCAATTAACACACTCGAAAAGAAAAAAGAATTTATATAAAACTGAGAGAAAATAAAAGGTTTCATGAAAACAAATAAATAAATATAACACTAACTTGCCTGTTTTCATGTAAATAGATTTATGATTAAAATATGACGCTGTTTTGTAATAGTAGTTGTGGTTTCGGTACACTCAAACAATGCCTGCGTGTGAAAAAGTCTACTGTATTTTAACGTTTTCAAGCAACACGTAGAAAATCTTGTTGATTCTTTTGCTGTTATATCTAGACAATAACAATTTAGCTAAGAAAAACTAAAATTAGAATAACAAACATCGTAATGCATTAAAATTTTATCTATATCTTTAAATATAAATAAATTTTATTATATATTTTTATTTAAATGAATAAAATCCCAAATTTCCCATAATAGTTCTTATTCTTAAATATTCGAATGATTTTGTTGGTCTCCGGAAGCTATCGAGCATGGTTTAATACACTGTTGTGAAGTTTGAAAGTTTGTATCACCCCTAACAGCCCCGCAACTATGCTTCAGGGACGTCACCTTCTTTATAAAAGTTTTATGGTCTGGAAAAAAGAGTTTATTCTCATTGATTACTTGGGCCTTTTTAGTTTGTTATTGCTGTGTTAGCAACATTATCATTTTAGCAATAACAATATTATCTTTTTCTGATTGGCCGGGCCAATCCGTCTTGGATGTTTATCTATATATGTATTTGTTATAAAATGTAGTATCGTTGAGTTAGTATCCCATAACACAAGTCTCGAACTTACTTTGGGACTAGCTCAATGTGTGGGATTTGTCCTGATATATTTATATGTATTTAATAGTTTCAAATATTCTATTAGTCAGTCAAAGGTGTCTGACAAAACTTTATTATCTAGTTGCAAGTTGTTGTATCCCAACCTCTGAGTTTTTCCTTAGCCCTTGAGCGTCGGAGCCCAGGGCCTGGTAGTTGTATCCCAATCCCACAAATATTATAAATGTGATATTTTGGATGTAGTGTGTAAGGATTTTTGTCACTCAATCACGCTAATTCTACCAATGTAATATCGATGAAAAATTTTTATAAATATGTGTAGAATGTAATATAGCGCATATGGTACTTTTTATCCCGAAATTGCGGCGCATATAGTACAATAAGTTGCTTTCTGTAGCAAAACATTGAGAGAGATATACAAATACAGATATACAAATTCATGTAGCTTGGCATGAGTAGAATGTGAACCTTTAGATCTCATGTGGCCGTTTTAAACACAACATCATCATTGCAAAAAGATCATTAAGTGAAAAATAAATAAATTTTGAGTGCAAAAGGGAGTACATCTGAAAGGGGTCTACTGTTAACCTATCTCAAACTAAGTCCCAACTTTTACACAAACTCTTTATGTTTATTCTACAGCGTTTTTTGAAGGCATCTTACAAAATTTATTGCGACAAAGATTTTAGATTTGAATATTTATTCAAATACTAGCTGCGTCCCGGGGCTTCGTTTCCGTGGCAAATTCGAAATAAAATGTATAGCCTCAGTTTTTTCATAAAAATTGGCTTATTAGATTTTGTGTTTGATTGATTATAAATTAAAAATAACAGAATATGGCACGTGTTCTACTATTATATAAGTTTCATATATTCATAAACTCTTTTTATTGACTTTGCAAATAGTTGGAACTAACATTCCTCCATTCATTCATAATTTAATATAATTAAGAAATATATCAATATCACTTGTTGTAAAAAAAAAATTCTTCGCAGTGAGAAGAAAATTAATTTCATATTACTGCTCTGATTATTTATTTATATTTATAATTATTAGCGGTTATGGCAATGGTAAAATATATATCTAGATTTCAATCATTCAGGTAGGTGTACTTAGATAACAAGATGGAAGCTTTGAACTTTTTTTCTTATTTTTATTGAACTTTGCTCTTCGGATAATGGAATAAAAAGTTGTTTGGGTCGTAGAAGCCGCTTTACGATGGGAAATCGTGCACCTGGACCATGGAAATCGAAATAATGTGGAAAATAGAAATGTCACCTTCTAGCTTTTAATAGAACTACATAAAATAATAGGTACAACGAGCCATCTCCTTCCAAGTGTCATTGTAAAATCTATGTGTACCGTTTGCCTTTTTGAAACATCTCTCAAATTCATTTAATGATATTCCTTTCCTCAAGGCAGCCTGGAAGAGATACGCACTAGCGACACGGCCGCCTAATGCACATAATTCTAGTCTTACTCAAAATTATATCTTGTTTATGTTGCAATCAAGTATTTTTACTTTGTAGTTATGTATACAAAATGCGAAATTTTCCACTAATATGCCCGTTCGTGACTCTCGTCTCTGTCTGCCCCTAAGGGATGAAACCGTGATACTGTGAACTCGAGAGAAATAGGGATTGAAAATTCGAAACAGAATTTCAATTCGCAATTGAATTTTATGTGTACAGTCCACCAGGGACAGGGACTTACGAGTCACGGAGATGTTAATGCTCCGTTGGATGTGTGGTGTCACGCGGCTCGAATTCAAATTCAAAATTATTTATTCAACTTAGGATGATATACATCAGATATTGACGTCAAATAGCTCTTCTATATGCTTAATTATTTGTAACTCCGTGTACCTGGGCTCGTAAATTCAGGGTGATATCGCGATTGGTCAGTTTAAGTGTTTCACTTGCTCGCATGTTTTTTGTACGTCCACGCTTGTCTTGTACAGAGAACAGTTGATAAATCTGTCCATAAAATTGAAAGATCCATGCAGCGTAACGTGACATGTTATTGTTGTTAAAATTTAAAAATGTACGATTTGATTAAACAATTTAAGTAAAAAGTAAAAAATCATTTATTTTCTCCAACAATCGTTGACAATCGTTGACAAGTAATACTTAAAAATAGTACAGTTAATTAACCAGCACCGATTGAAGTAATTGGGTACAGTATGTTAGAAAAGTAATCGATAAAATAAAACATCAGCCGAGATTGCACAAGATTATTATATTTTGTTGAGAGTGAAAAACGTATTTAGTATTCAGTCTAGACGGAAGGAGCCAGGAGTCCAGATGACATTTTTTATTTTTATTTTAGATTGCGACCATATAGTCCAACACACGAACAGCTACAATTTTGCAAAATGTAATTCAATTGTATTACTATTATTATGAAATACATCTCATGAACTGAATACAATAAAAAATATACAACGAAATCGGTAATTTCTCAAATTTCTAACCAGTAAATGAAAACTGATAACTAATCCAATTTAGTGCTAATTATTACGTACATAATTCAGATTATTTAGCTAAAGGCCGTAACTTCACGAAATTTTATTCCGTCATCATACTTAGTATGTTCACTCTTTCTAAATTAGCACCTACTGGACAGTACACGGACGAGATGCTGTGTGCCAGTGGTCTGACAATTAGGGATATCGAACCCTTGCGAAGTGAATACGAAAATGTGAGAAAACAATGGATATACAATCTATTTTCCATACTACAAATAATTCGTACACCAACTGAATAAATAATTTTAGCTCCAAAACACAAAGAAAGCCTATTGGCTTTCTTTCCTCTTATTAGAGGAACTTATTGTTGAAGAAAATGCAACTCGCAACACAAATTCAAAATTAAATTTCGTTTTATGTCGAAACACGTATATTAGTGTGTTCCAAGCGGCACTATTTACTTGGACCCCCTTAGAAACTCTCTAAACCCATGAAATATTGGTAGCAGAATGATATACTTCCTTTATTTATTTATTTATCAATGTATGTACACAAAAAACTTAAAATATAAATTACATTATAAAAATGACTACAAGGGAGCTACTTATTTCAAATGAAATCTCTTCCAGTAGACCCGTGAGAGGAGATGTGGTACATAGAGGCAGACTGGCGTGTGCATAAAATATATTTAAAAAAGAAAAAAACCTTTTTTACTGAAAGATCATAGTTAAACAGCATATACCTAAGCATAACGTCATATTAGTAACATGACTTTATAGCAAATTGTCCCAACAATTGAAATTAATAATTTGTACTTTCCAGCCAGTTCTAGCGCAAGGAAGGTGTGGTTTCTGGATTAGAATAAGACCACTCAATATCCTCCTGTGAGTGTTGTACAATTTGAGGAATGTATAAAAAGTCTTGACTGTTGATAGGTAATAACAGCATTTCGAAAAAGTGTAAACAACCGGACTGATTATAAAATTAAAGCCAAATCTATAAAAGGAAGAACGCGAACTCTGATCTTTCTCTGAAAACTAAACCCGCATTACATGAGATAGACAGATAGCCATCAAATACCTATTCATTCATCATATATGTTCCTCTATTGTCATCATATATTCTTTCGACTCTCCTGAAATACCAAAGGGAATAGGCCAGTCTTTTACCAGTTTCAATAGTTTCCCTATAAAAGTTCGATTCAAAGCGAGGCTTTGTTCAGAATGTGCAGTTTTTATGGAATATTGCTGCATTGTACTCGAAATGTACGTGTTAAGTAAATGATTTATCATGCCGCGGCGATTTCAAATGAATTTACCTATTTGGAATCGAAGTTTCTATTGGCAAAACATACCTACCGTTTAGTAAAATCGTAAGTACGTATGTAAAGGGTTATCAAAAGTTTGTAAGAAATGTACAATGAAACATTTTTTACCCGTTCCGTTGCTAGACCAAAGCATCCTCTAATATCTTCCACGCATTCCTAACCTGTCAAATCTTGAAAATAAAATACAAGGTAACTAAGTAACTAGATTCCTATTTATTTAAATTGTTATGTAACTATTTTTCTGAAATATGTTTTTAATTGCAAGTAACGTATGCAAGTCAAAACTAATGTTAAACTGTCGAATCGACGTAACGGTCCACTGCCCATCGTCCCTGGCGCTTGCGCACTGCATTGCTCCACACTTTCCTCACCTCAGCTCTTTTTACTATAAATACTGATCTGGACCAATCTCAGAACAACAATCATGAAGTGTCTTGTCGTATTCGCTTTAGTTTGCCTCGCGGCGGCGTCCGCGAGGGGACTCGCCGAAGATGAGAAGGATTTGGTAGCGGCTGCCAGTGGCAAGTCCCATCATCATGAGGAAGGCGGTGGTCACCATCACCACGCTGACCACCATCATGAACACGGAGAGAAAGGACATAAAGGACACAAAGGTCATCATCATCACCACAAGGGTGAACACGAGCATCACGGGAAGCATCACCACGAAGGACACCACAAAGAACACGGTGGCGGTCACAAGAAGCACTGGGATGAGCATGATCATCACGGTCATCATCACGAGCACGGTCATCATCACAAAGGAGGGAAACACGGTCATCACAAGCATCACGATAAGGGAGAGAAAACTGACGGATACCATAAGAAATACCATAAGGATCATTTCCATAAGGACCATCACTTCTACGATGACCATCATAACGAAGGCAAGCATCACAAGCACGGTCATCATCACGGCCATCACGATGAGCATGGAGGTCATCATAAGAAGGGTGGTCACAGTCATCACGGACACCATGAACACCATCACGGTAAACACGGCCATCACGACAAGCATCACCATGATGAACATCACAAGGGTCACAAGGGTCATCACGGTCACGAGGAGCACCATCACCATCATCACGACCATGGCAAGAAGGGCGGTCATCACGACCACAAGGACTGGGGCTTCCACCACGGAAAGCATTAAGCCAAAGCACAGCTGTGATATTTTTAACTTTTTTACGGGTTTTTTGTTAATTTTTGTAAATTATAATTGTTAGCAAATAAGCGTTATGGAAATTAAAACGATGTGTTTTTATATCTTTTTATTATTTCGCCATCCAATACAATTTTAAAATGAAACTTTATATCCCATAATACTTGTAAATCCGACGTGTCAGATCATAACTTGATTACAACCAAATTTTAGGTTGAAAATGTTGATATTACGCGTCCTACCAGTAATATTTTGCGGTGAAAAATATGTATAGTTGTGTTGTGGTTGAACCGAAACCGCAGAAACTCATGGACTAAAAATTGTATGAGTCATGGTAAACACATAAATAAATATAATGGCGGCCGGAATAATTTGGCTTTGTACGAACATACGCTTTCCCAATATTTATATTTATGTAGCTATCAGGTCTCACTGCTGGACAAAAGCCTCCCCTTACGGTTTCCAATCCCTTGCATTTTATCATATAACCCAATTGTATTATAAATTCAAAATATATAATATAATTTTGAATTTAAATTTTTGACAAAATTTAAAACACTGGCAGCACAGAAGGTACTTCTTATACCGGAATTTTTACGGGAGCAGAGCCTCGGGATTTAGCTAGTATTTGTATAAACCTAGGCTAATTACTGCTTTTAATTATATAATAAGTTCGCGTTAGCTTTACGATTTTAGTTTAAGGTGTGTCTGTGACTTGCACTTTTCCGGTTATTTTCTTCGAAGCCAATTTAATCTTTGAGAGAGTAACTAAACACGGTTACCTGTAGTCAATAGTGCATACAAACAGTGCATTGGAGAGTTCGCTGCAGTTTTATAACTAAACCAATTTGTATTCCAAATCCCTAGGCTACAACGAAACTAATGGTGTATGTACACGGAGCGAGTAGCGAGCGGATATTAAGCTTCTTGTTAACAACTTCATCTTGCGGTAGTAGCTACATAATGAGAAACCTGAGAGGTATCAAAGACATTTTAAAATATATTTGGTTTCCTTATTTTAAAAAAATAAATCCACATTTATAATATCAATACATTTAACTACAACTAATAAAATACAATTAAAGTTAATTAAAAATGACAAATTCTTCAAAAAGTAACAGATATGGCAGTCCCTATTTTTTTTTATTTTCAATTTCTTATTTTTAATTATTAAATTGTTTGAGTGGTTAATCTTTTTTTAACTTGTAAAAAGCCGATGAAACGCAACGAATATCAAGCCATACAAGTGATTCACGACTCTAATGTGGCGACATCTACCACGCCAAAAACTCTTCGCTTACTGTGAATAAAAAATACCGATTTCTTAAAAATAATATTAATCAGTGGTTATCATTTTTTCAACTCTTACAGTTAATAAAAAATAAGGATTTCTTAAAAATAGTATTAACATCATTTAATATAACGATCAAATGGGATTTATATTATTTAAAAAAATTAAGATTAACTAGCGACCCATCCCAGCTTCGCTCGGATAAAACAAAAATAACCTTCCTCAGAAAACAGTGTCACACGATCTATTAGTGATCAAACCGTACAAAAACCCGTCTTGTAGTTTTTGAGTTTATCAGGTTCATACAGACAGATGGGCAGACAATACGCACTTCTTTTTTAATATGTAAGGATATGGAAGTTTTTGGAATGTATTTATTTATATTTAAAGAATAGAGTAATTTGAGAGTTAAAATTGTATCGAAGTTACTTTCTTTTCGTCGGTTTTTACTTATTCCATGTAAAGTCAACCTTACTCAGTAACCGATATCTTAAACAGTGAGGTAGCTTCCGTTGTCCGTAAGTGTTTGTGTATTCAAACCAAAATTTAATTTGTGTTAAGTTCTAGCTTATTTTATTTTATTTCTAATTATAATAATGATTGCAAAATTAGAATTAATATTTAATATCTTTCTTGCTGATTTATTATATGTATACTGAAGCATATTCGTTTATCTGAGCACGTTGACGGTTTCTTTCTCAGCCATTGAGCGTCGGAGCCCAAGATTAGTCTTCCTATTCTATCGTCTCCACTTCGGTTTTCGTCATCTCTAGTTGTCAGACCATTGGCTCGAAAAAGCCCCCCAAAAGGCAATTATATGAGGGTCGAATACAGTCTCCGTACAGGGAAGATCCGGGATTAGTTCCGTTAATACCGAAACAGAAACACCAATCGAAACAAACAAACAAACAGCGAAGTAGTTAACGGAATGCAGTTCGCCACTTGTGTTTATTGGTACTTCCTTACTTTATTATAACACTGGTTTTGTTCGAACGCAATTCAATACCAGTTATATATTTTCTATATTATTTGCTTTTGCTGCCATCAATAGCAATGATGAATGTTACAATATTTCCTTTCAGTAAAGCAAAATTGTCTTTTTTATTTTATTGGCAGATAACCTAAGATAATAAATCCACATCAGGTATTGTTTATAATAATGAGTGCAGGTGCAATGAAACAAAGTGCATTCGCGATGCGATACGTGCTGCCTGTCGCCGCTGCAGGATATACAGTAGCCTTTACCCGCCGACGTTGTAGGGTTGTCACAAAAATAAACTGTGCAAAATGACAAGGACACTTGAATTGGAAAGTTTTGTAAGTAAGTTACTTGTTCGAGGACACTTTTTTTTTTTAGGTATAAGACGCATACAAAAAAGAAAACATAAAATATTTCGAATTTTTCAAGTCCTCAAAAATTTTTCGTAATCTCATAAATGGAGAACTGAAGGAAAGGAGTCTGATTGGAATCGGACCGGAATTTAGAGTAAAAACCGAAAGGACTAACGTAGAATTGAAATAGTCAATATTTATTTATTTTTATATTTCATCAGCTCGAAGAGGTACCTCTTAAATTTCTACGAAACTTCACTTACTATTTATATATATCAAGGTGAACAAGTATCGAAATGAAAGATTTTTTTTTAAAGTAAAAATTAAGTAAAATTCATGATACGTAGTGGCAGCCCTGTGAATTTGCTTGTTTATTTCCGTGTGTACGTTTGTTCGCACCTTTTATTTCCGTCCGTGTTTGAACACGAAGTGATGGATGGAGGAGTTCCATCTATGTACAGGATACTACAGTTTATAGCGACATTATATATTTGATGCTTTCGATTTTAAAAATGTACAAAAAAAACTATAATTTTATTTTATAATTTATAATTAACAATTTATCTTAATAACAATCCTCAAATCATAATACACACATTAGTGCATTTGATTTCTATATATTACTACATAAATAACATGTATACTCATATAATGTTCAACTATAGGTATCACTATATTGTATAAAACAAAGTCGCTTCTCGCTGTCTGCCTCTATGTATGCTTAGATCTTTAAAACTTCGCAACAGATTTTGATGCGGTTTAGATATATAATGTATAATGTTGTACCCAAGCTAGCGCTGTTATAATAATTATTAAAATACTATATGTTGTATAGTTAGTAGTGTGATACAATTATCACTTTTTTGCGCCACATATTTATATCTGTTTTTGTTCCTGATGTTCAGTCTTGGAAAATGTAAGCACCTAATCACATCGTTCATTAAGAAATGGGATTACATTGATACTGAACAGTTTCTACAGATTTCAGTCTAACTTACTGTCAGGTCCACATGTAATATGACGATAAAGGATTTTTTTTCCTATTTTTTTTAAATTAGTAGTATTATTGACCTTGGAATTGTATATAACTACTACTGTAAACCTATTGTCGGCTACTGTTAACGTTATATTTATGGTCTATAACATTGGTTACCATAGGACAGGCATGTTGCCTAGTGTGGGACCAATTGTATAAGCAATGTAGCAAAGTTTTATTTATTTAATAAATTTCATTTCAGCTGGGAAATAATGCTTCAAGCATTGATTTCGCAATTTATACATTAAGTATGCATTCATTTGGAATAATTAATTTTAATAAATAAATTAATACATATTGTGAGACACGACATGTATAAAAAATAAACAAAAAGGGATTGTGTTTTAATTTACTTGATGGTCTATAAAACTGCTACAAATTATATTCTCTTGAGAAATAAAGGGTTTCATGAAGCTAAAGCTAAATAATGAAAAATTAAGAAGGTCCAGGTCTTTATAAAACTTCATAGTACCAGCTAAATATGACGTAAAAGTATCTATAAACATAATATTTTAATCTTGTATGTATATGTAATATCCTAAACTAAAGTAGGGCACGAGCAATGAACTGAAATCTGAAATCTTTGGCAAATCTCGTGCAATTTATAGGTTGAATGCAAGATCTCCAAAATTACCAACTATTTTGAATATGTTAATGGGGTTTTGGGTGCCTTTCACACAATAATAAATTATATCAGTGTATTTTACTAATTGTTACTCTATTGCTTAGGGAGTTTTTCCTTATCGGAAACACTACGGCGGCTTAAAACATACAACTGACGGGAGTTTTTCCTTATCGGAAACACTATGGCGGCTTAAAACATACAATATTTGAATCACAGAAGTATACAAATTCATGAAAAACGTTTATTATATCCGGCGACTTAGGCCACAAGCAAACCTAAGAGAGTCTCTCTCATCAATCAATCTATTATTTGTCTCATGGCTCATAGTTGCATGTGTTTCCAGTTGCATTTGTTGTGACGCCGCGAAGTCCAGGGTTAATATATAAAAAACGTCTTTCTCTCTCGTTCTTCTCAGTATTATCCAGCTCGCTTCCGCAGCCATAAAGCGTTAGATTCCAGCATCACTTTTCTAATTTTCCTTTCTCCTTTTCACACGGCCTGGCATCCTTAGTTGCCGAATGACTAACGTGCAGATTGGGCAGATGTGACGATCAATCTACACAAACTCATAAAAATAGGATAGCTACCTATCCTATTTTTATGAGTTTCAATTAAAAACAACGCTTTGACACACTTTTGGCAAAATGACGTTTATTCTGTTCTTTATCCAAATGATGTTCTGGAGTGAATTAGATCCCGTAGGAGCAGGGCTCAAGTTGCGAGATGTAGCGTGCATTGAAACCTTTCTTTTGAACAGTCTGAAATGGTCTACGCATATTTTATTTCCAAGAAGACTGGATTTTCGGTAATATTATTGAATATAATATATCTCAATAGCTTTCTAAAATGTAATAATTCAACAGAAATCAGTGTGCTGCTTTTTGTTAAACAAAATACAGATAATCATTACTACTATTTAACTGGTGTCTGGTACCTACTTCGAAACAGCTAAGGAATATGCGGGAGAAACTAATTACTTATACTAAATAGATGGAAGAAGGAATAGAAAGATATGGCCTTTTTAACAATCAATATTTTTACAACTGATATCATCTTACGTTTTGATAAACAAGCAATATTCTTACTTCCGAATACCTCGTCATCACTAATAATATTATTAAAAAAACTTTATTCATAATAATTACAACAAGCTCGCCTACTAGTTAAATGTGACCTACAAGTTTCATAACTTTTGATTCTGTCTACCCCGTAAAGGATGAAGTCGTGATACAGTACATATGTAAACATATTAAACTTTGCTACCAATTTCGTAAATAGCTTAGTCGGCACGAGAAAAATCTGAGCATCGCGAGTTTTAGTTGTCTGTGGCCCTATATAAAACGGGCTTGACAGGTTAAGAGCCCAGTCTCCCCCAGTCCCAGGCAGTCTCTCCGCTCTGATAGTGAGTCTCACTGATCCGTTGCGCTTCTTTGCAAACAGAGAACCTTCATACATCTTCTACGTTCTTCTGTGTTTAGTCATCGACGATGTCAACGTGACGAAGCACGAATGGGCACGTACCCGTCTATGCTATCGACTGCGTCGATTGTCGCGCTGTTATCGCGACGCAACGGCTATACGTGTTAACTAACCATAGGAAAATCGCTACAGTCTTATTCTGTACACCGCACCCAAATTCAGCTCTGCAAAGAGGCCGCTCGTAAAAAGGCGTTGATCATAAAAATATTTGATTAGGCGCGCTCTCGACGCCGTACCAATCCACCGCCTTGAAACTTTTATTAGTACACGCCCGGTTGAATTATTTAGTAATACAAAAGCCATTTGGCCGTAGTGTGTCAACTGTATTGAAATTAAAAATTGCAATTTTCAAATTCGCATAACTGACTTGCCACTACAAAGAAAAGTGAAGGCGTTTCATTTGATTGAACGTTAATAAGTAATTGACAGATGAACGTTTAAAATATCAATATTTTTAAACTTGAAATGATTCCAATTTTGATTTATTTCTTCCTTCCAATACTTCTATGGTATTATGAGGTATAAGCGGCGGTGGACCGCCTGTGATAACAATTAGCCTTGTGTTTTCAGAGACTAATACTTGTTTGAACGTGAAAAATATCTCATAGCAGTCATGGATATATTTAGACTACTTGAATAATATCTGGCTGTAGTGTTAACACACGCTCGATAAGAAATAATGTCACAAACATGAACATTTTGAGCGAAAGTTTATTATCTATGCTTGCGCAAAAATACAGCCGTTGATTTCATGAAAAACAGGAGTTGAGAAAAACCCAGAAAACCAGCAATTCATGGTCAAAGCAGCGCTTGTGATTTATGCCACCTCGGGCATGGGTCACTGGGCAGAGAACGAATGAGAATGAGAATACTTAGATGAATGAATAATACTTTTATAGAAGAAACTAGTTGTTGTCACGGGCAAAGCTACGGACAGCGGTTAGTGACTAATTGAAAAAAATATTCAAGGATAAAAAAAGTCTTCACAAAACTCTACATTATGTAGGTATCAAATATATCTGCTAAAAATTATACAGTAATAACCTAACATATTCAATATTTCTAGGCAAAAACCATCTAGTATATAACCTGCTTGAGAATTTACACAAAAGTCGTGTACGAAAGCTATATGCCAAGACGAGTTTAAAAATGTGAAAGCTTAAATAACTGTAATTTAAAATCGTTCGCAACTCTCATGGTGTCACTGTCTCGCTTTGTAATAATATAAAAGAAAGAGACAGAATATCATACAAGTTTTTTTGCTAAAATTCAGTTTCGTATTGCTCATTAACAAAACAAAAAAGGCTAATCCCACTACCTTAGATGATGGTATTTATATTCTACCAAAATTAGGTGTACATTCATGTCCCTACATCTCTCGGAACTCTCTCTATCTGAGTGTGTTCCCGGTTTCTTCCTCAGCCGTTGAGTGGTGAAGCCCAGAGTCTGCTTTCCTACTCTTTCGTCTCCACTTCGCACATGGTATGTGTTATTATAGGTTTTATTCTACCCGTGTAGCAAACTTTATAACAATCCGTTCGGTAGATTTTGCGTGAAAGAGTAACAAACATACACATATACAACCTCACAAACTTTCGCATTTTTAATATTATTAGGATACATACTGCAAGAGAAACTGTGGTGGTCAAGTAGTTAAAATCGTCCGCCTGTGATCGAAAGGTCCCATGTTGGAGTCCAACTCGTGCCACATGAGTTTGTATAACAATCTGACTCGGTGAAAGAAAACATCGTGAAGAAACCTGCACTCCGGTTGCCATTTTAAGTTCACTAGTATGCGATTACTTGCCAATAGACGCAGTAGGTAATCGTGGTGCCTTTAGGCGACTTGAAAATCTTGTTGGCAATTAACACACTCGAAAAGAAAACACTAGTGCGAACCTTTTATTCCCCGCATTATGTGATCCATTAAGTGCCCGTCAGCATCATGTCAAGAAAAAAAACCCTCAATTTTTACCCTTTTATGGTTGTGTATATGTGTGACATTCCATTATCAAAAATCAGAGTGTATATATATTCCCCTTTCATCCCCACTCGACCCTCGCAAGGCCGGTTTTTTCGATACCCTTCCTGTTATTGTCACTTGTATTGATTTTTTAAGGTTTTGGCAGCTCAATGATTTGTATGAGAGGCTCAATTAGGACTGGGTCTTTGTCCAGTGATGTAGTTTTATATTTTTGCTCGACTGACCAACAAAGAGGGTGTTATATTTAACAGCGATCTCGTATGTATGTAAGATTGAATATTTCATTGTAATGTACTAAACATCAATGACAAGATGAAGGAATGTTTCTTACATAAGAATGTAAGAAGCTTGAAACCATTAACAATCCTTCAGAATGTGTAAGGAACTTATAGAAAAATATGATGTAGAAAAATGTGATTTTTGCTGTTAAAAAAAAATTAATAGTAATCACAACTAAATTCGACCTTTGTGTTTCGCAATACGTGGCTCTGTCTACTCTCTCTCCGGGATAAGGATAAGGGATAAAGATATCATACAGTATGTAATTAGATAAATATATCTTTCACACGTAATTAAATGCACCATATTTGAATAGATAATTTATTTTAGATTTCAATGCGCCCAAATACCAGTATTGTATTTTATATTTTACTCATATGAACGTTTATGATTTATGGGTTATACACAAAAACTGATAAATCTTTTAGCTAATTAAACAATTGTTGTGTGTATGACTTTGTAGCTTGTGAGAAATAACTATAAATAAAAAAAAAATTACAAGAAAAAGTGCCTGTGAAGGTCTAATTTCTGAATAAATTATTTGAATTTGAATTTTGAATTTGAATTTAGCTTTCGTTATAATTTAATATGTAATTTACATTTTCGACACTTTTATTATAGAAAAATAGTTTTCCTTTTTTACAACCCTTACCACGTATTTAGTACAAAAAAGAAGCACATTTCAATTAACGTTAATTATTTGACAAATAATAGGTACTTATAAAGACTAAGTTATAAATACCACTTATGCTAAATTATTGTAAATTTTATACGCTAAATATAAATAATAAATGCAAGGGGCATGTGAGATGAATTCGATTTTTGAATCCTTTTCTCGAAGTCTGGAAATTCTGAAACAAATGTTTTCAAATTATATCGGATAGGAACAGCCTTCCTCTAACAGCAATACATTTTAAAACATGAGCGTAGCTATTATAGTTTCCACGTTTTATTAGCTGTGGTCCGCAGCTTCAACTGAGTGAATTTCCCACGATAATTCTAGATATTTTTTAATGGAACATCATTGTTCACTAAAGCTTCATCACAGGGGCAGAGGTCGTTATCTGTAATTCTGAACCTTTTCAGATACGCACTGTCAGTGTTGCTCCGGTCCTGCAGTGCCTTTAGGGCCGACAGGAAGTCGGAGAAGACCATGGCTCGGAGCCATAGTCTTCTCCGGTAGTTGCCATTTAAGGGCCTGGTCGATGGCGTATAGTTCGCAAATAAGACTGAGACCGTGCGTCCATGCTTATATTTGCGAACCATAGCCGGATGCCCTCCCTCATGACTACAAAGGCAGATCCCGCATCTCCGCCCTCCTTCTTGCTCCCATCCGTAAATACGTTCGGTACGTCTGGGGTTCATCTGTTTAGGAGCTACGATGTCACAGACAGATACACAGATACACAGACAGACACGTTAAATTTATAAACTAAATGATGAGACAGTGTAATTTACAAATAATAAATAAAATCAGGAGCACAATACCCACCAGAATCCTCTTATCTTAAGACGCAACAGTCCTGAATCTCAGCCACACATCTTGAGCGACAGCTCGTCCAAAGTTGTGGTCCGTCACGGGCAGGGAAGCAGGGGTCTTATCACACGGAGATACTTCATACTTCTTCAGGATGCTGCGAGCTACGTCTTTGATTATCTGCTGGGAGAGCTTGTCGCCTGAAAAGAAGCATATTTTGTAGATTTGGATATTCACATTCATTATGAAATGTAATTCCGAAATTTGACTTTTTCACGTAATTTTTTTTAAATTCAAATAATTTATTCAGAAATTAGACCTTCACAGGCACTTTTTAGTATAGTATAGTTATTTCTCACAAGCTACAAACTACTGGCATTTCGGAACGACCACTGCTGAGAAGAAATGCCGAAAGAAACTCATTTCAACAGTATTGGTCCCTATCATGCCAGATCGGCTTACCATTATTGTTTCTTACAATGTTTTTTTTTTCTTTCTAATAATATATAAAAGTACATAATGTACATAGTCAAAAGGTATATCAAAACAGGTTATGATTGTGATCCGAGTGCTGATTATAAATAATTCATTCAAGATTATTATGCTTAAAGCTTCGAACTGCTAGTATTTCAGAACGACCTCTGCTAGGAAGTAATGCCGTAAGAAATGTTTACATGTAAGTTTCTAAATAAGTACAATAGTGAGTAGATTTCTTTTCATATTATGTTATGAAGAAACCTACAATATACTACTAGAATAAATAAAATACATAAACCTTCTTCGCGTAAATTGTAGGGAAGATAAATAAAATATTCTTAGATTAAGATACTCGATATGAATGCATTGTAAAAACAATATTGACCAATAAAATAGAGAAAGCATAGCTTGGAACTGTTACTTTGTCAAAGTAAACCAAGCCACATAGTGACAGGTAAAAATGACTGAGCACATTATATTTCAAGTTTGTACCGTTAGATTTATAAATTAGAAACTTGCTTCATACCTAGTCAAGTATCTGTTAGCGTTTAGATAAACATTTATTCATTTGGCAAGTGTTGACTGCTTTTTTTTTCGTTATCTGCGTTTCGGTATCTATCGTGGATCGGGAAATCAATGTGCTTAGTATCATTTCAAATCCTACTGATATTATAAATGTGAAAGTTTGTGAGGATATGTACACACATATCAACCTGGAATAACACATTAGGGTACTTATGATCCGCAGCTACTAATTATATAAATAACTTTAAAATAAAATTTGGTATAACGTGTCACATTTCTAACTTTATTGTTATTCTTTATTTGTCTAAATGTAAATTAATAAAAAATATTCCCAATATCTTAAATAAGCTAATTTCAATATGGTTTCTACCAATTAGCCTATTCAATATGGTTTCTACTAATTAGCCTATTAAGATCTGTGACATATTATAAAAAGTTAATGTACTGTAATAATTATGGTGAAAAATTAATGTAGCGAAAGAAATAATTACCAATTATTTTCTGACCAACTTAAGCTGATTGGTGTGGAGGGCTGCCTTCCTCGTGTGACAGACACAGAAGGATGTGAAGTTGTCTACTCTAGCAGAGCCCCGGCCTCATCGCCACGCAAGATCAGAACTGATAGTGGAATATAGAAACTAATACACTATCTGTTAGTAGATAGTGTATTTAGTTTCTAGTAGTCAGTGTTAAACAACGTGTTATCACCGGGCGCGATGCGTGACCGCGTCAATTAGAAATCACTATAACGGTTTTTTTAATTGCCGCCGGATTTCAGCCGTGAAATTTATTACTAACATTGTATTTTTTATTCGACATTGATAATATCTTATATAGTACATCGACTAGACTTCCAACTGAATTCTTTACGTATTTGTAAATAAATTGAACGTTTTTAGTACAATAAACTAATTGGAGGCATTCTAACGTGCTTGTTTGATTGAAATTTTTACATAGCTTTGCCTGATGGAGTTGCAAACACAAATTTATCCTTGAGGTCCTTGTTGTTCTTAGTCTTCTTCTAAGATGAGATTAGGTTCCTCTATGATATTCGGGCGTACATAGCCGCCCGAATATCATACAACCTAATCTCATCTTAGAAGAAGACGACTAAGATCGTCTTGTACAACATCAAAGCCGACCCTTTGACGTTGTACAAGACGATTTTAGTCGCAATCGAGGAAGAGATATATAGCTTTTAGTGATTTTTGATTATTTGAGAATTTGTTTTGATTACGGATCGATAGAGAGAGAGAGATTAAGAGAATACTAGTAATGATTACTTGCTCTCAATGTAGTTTACTCAGAAACTTGTCATTAAACATATCTTCAACACTATCGACATTTTCTTGTCAATAATTTAAGTTTATGAGATAGCGGGTTAGATTGATTCGCTGAGATAAACAAACATTCCTGATGAAGAAAATGATAAGTGGCTCAGATGAGAGACAAGTCTGAAGGACTAGTTGGTTTTTGGAGACACTTGGAGACACTGCAATATTGGAGATGGGAGTTTCATTGTAGACGAAGTGACATTATTAGGCTGGTTAAAGAGTGAGTAAGTTTGTTATTCCATCACGCAAAATCTACTTGAATGACTACGATGTGGGTAGGTACCTACATGGGCAAAATATAACTTCGAATAGGTACATAATATAATCCCCAACGTGTGGTTTTAGCAGGTTCGAGTCCCACATATCTGTCCGGCTTCCCGTGGCTGGATGGATGAGACGAGGGTCTTTTCCCACGTAAAAAAAGGTACTTATAATCCAGATTAATTAGGTACTCTTAACCCCGATATTTCACGGCGCGGTGGCGCAGTAAGTTTGACATAAATTAATAAAATCGAAAAAGCTTAATAAACTAGATAAATTTATAATCTAAAATTATTTATGTGACTCAATCTTGATACTAGAAAATAATCGTTATTTCAACATTTTATCACTGCATGTCCATTTATATTAACGGTACTAAACTTTTATCGGAACAACAACACCTAACCAAACATTTTTCCAATAAAACTGAACAAAAACATTCAGAGTCCAGACGAAACAAACAAACAAAAACTGTAAGTACAAGGGTGCAATTCCACTAACAATATGCGAGATATCTAAGCTGTAAAACTGTTAAGTTCCCTTTCAAGTAACTGTACTTGTATTTTGAACATAACCTCAGAGTGCTCTGTAGATGGCAGTATCTGCACAAGCTACGGTGTCAACGATCACAAATCAACAGCACTTTATCAGTGCTACTGTAAATCAAATATATTTTAGTGAAACGATATAATTCTAACTAATATTATAAATGCGAAAATATTTTTTTTGTCTTCTACATCTTCACACTCTATCTACTCAAGCAAGCTTCTTGAAATTTGCATACATGTGGTTTGAAGTATGGAAAAGGACATAAGATTTTATGACATGACCTTTTATGCCCGAAAAAACTGTTCCCGTGGGAAATTTATGCAGGCGAAGCCGCGGGCAAAAACCTAGTAACTAGTATTTCACATAGTGGTCAATCCGACATAATACGATGACTTAGCTTAGCAATGGAACAAGATCCTAAAAGTGCAGTATTTGTGGGTAAATTAATTTAGTCTACGGGTGACTGACTGTGACGAATAGTTTGGGGCAATGTCACTTGGCAATAATGGGCTAATCATTCTACATTTGATGCTGTCAGTTGAACGGGCAAGGTCAACCGACCAGTCTGCTGTTGTGGCAGAGTTTCTCTACTGAATCCATGTATGTCTTTTTGTGGATGTCGTCCGATGGCATAGAATGTAATGGAAAAATTAAGTGAGAAGGGATTTTGGCTCAGTCTGTATAATTAAGAGCCATCCCCTATTGCTCAGCCGCGCTCCGTCGTTTTAACGTCTGTCCATAGACGACACAGAACAACAAGAGATTGTATAGAGATTCGACGCACGTCATCATCAAAACCTATAGAAAACAACGCAGCTACAACATTTAGCGTGGCTGCAACGAAGCACGATTGAGCAATTGAGCCATGACTAGTGACCGCCAAATAGCGAACTCACGAGTTTAAAGCCAGCTCTATATCTCCTATCGTTGAACTCAGACAGATGCCGACGGAAATGCATGAACATTGCGTAGCTTTTATTTATCGCAATGAAAAACCAGCAATGTATTCCGAATTTGCCAAAGTTCGGTATATTGTTCCGTGATACAGTGGAGCCGGGCATAACGTATCTACCAAAGCATAGCAAGTATTTTTGACGGCCTAACCACATTTAGAAACGGTAAATACTAATTAACCAGTTGGAATAGATTACTTCTATTTTTTTCATATCATTATATAAATTTATAACGTGTTGTATTTTAACGTTTCGTTTAAATAATAACATTGATAATTAAAATTTTTAATGATTTTGGCGAAAAAAAGGTTTCCGTGGCTTTCATTGACATTTATTACATAATTGCAATTTACCAACTGCATGAGTTGTCGAACTTTATATTACATTATAATATTGATAAGGTCAATTGGTTTTACGATTATCAGTTAATTACAATAAATAACTTACCAACACATTTTCTCGGCCCAAGTCCAAAAGGTAAATATGTATTGTCATCATAGTTACTCAGGAACCTTTCTGGATTGAACACGGTGGGTTTTTCATGATATTTTTCATCTCTATGTATCGCTTCCACTGGAACATTTATTGTGACCTTTTTGTCAATCACCAACTTGTTCTCAGGATATTGGTACATCTTCACGCACTGTCTACTTATTACTGAATACGCTGGATGTAGCCTTAATGACTCTTTTACGACAGCATCTAAATAGTCTTCATTATTTCCAATTGACTGTCTAACTTTCTTTTGAACCTCGGGATATTTCGCCAACTCATATAGCATCGACGTCAGTGTATATAAGCACGGTAAATATCCTTCATTTATGAACATAGCCAGCGAAGAAAACGCAAAGTCAGCCTCGTTAGTGTTCCTTCTGTCTTTTTCCTTTATTCCCATTTGAAAAACAGATCCTTGCTTTATTTTCCCGAGCAGTTTGGATCCTTGTAACGCTGTCTGAGTTTCTTTGGACGGCTCCCCCGGCAACGTTTGCAACCCAAACAGCTCGTATAATAATGGAAACACATTTTTCAAGTACGTTTTCAATTTGTTCGACAGAGAAAGACTATGCGCTGATCTCAGGTTCCGTATAACCGATGCATCGGAGCCGTCCAGTAACAAATCGTTGAATATTAAATCCAGTACCTTTGACAACAAATGCTGAACGATAACGTCTCCATTTGTTCCCGGCAAACATTCATTTAAATCTCTCTGCGTCCACTCCATGTTTTGGATTAGCGTTTCTATTCCGCGTCGCAATAAGGTCCACTTTTCTCCGTCGGCGTAAAACAAATTGTTTCGTAAACAAACATCTTGAGATTTGTCCAAGCCGAGGCCTCGACTATGGAAATTTGCAAAATCCGTTGACAACATCCTTTTTACTGCATCCGGGTCTCGAACAATGAGGTCGGGAATTCGGCTTTTGACTGCTCCGGCAAACTTTTCCTTTGGGTAATTCTCGTAGAAATTATTCACTTCTTCCGTATTACTTCTGATTCCTAAGACTCTGTGGTAATCGGACCCGAAAAATGGGATACATGTTTTGTAGGGGACGTGGCGGATGTACCAATAGCTGAAGAACTTGGTGATATAGTCGAAGGTGAGGGCCACCAGGAGGACGAGGATGACGAAGAAGTTGATGAGGAAGCTCTCGAAGAACATGGTGGCGTTCGGTCGACGCTGGCGTAAGCGTGAAACTGCGTCGTGCGCGTGCGCACTGGGTCAGTAACGGTAACCACTCTCGTTTGTTGATGAACAGCATGTTACTTCTTTCGAGATATATTCCGCTTCGTCCTAAGATCGTTTTGGTCGGTAACTATTACTAGTCGATAAAAACAACTATTAGTAGATAATTATTTTAATATAAATTATAGAAAAAATATTAATTAATTGATTATTTCAAATAATCATTTCAGAAAATTCAGTTTCAACACCCGTCATCCATCACTTTTACATATAATTAAATTTTATTTTATTTTGAGAAATATCTTATTATGTCTTAAATAACAACAAAACAACTACGACCCGTAACCACTTCGCTGTTACTCCTGAAGGTTTTGTCTAACTCCGTGTCAAATTTTATTATAATCGGCCTAGTAGTTTTGATTTGCGAATTTACTAATTACAAACAAAAATACAAATCTTTTTTTTTTATAACATTATTATATATAAATGGTCGTTAGTTAGAGAATATTCTCGAATGTAAAATTAAACTATTATAAAAAGAAACACAAGCAAAATATACTGCCTAATAATATTTATATATTATAACATTTTTTATACATACTTTTATATACTATAACATTTTTTTTATTATTTTACAAATCAAATCAAATTCAGAAATTAGGCCTTCGCATGCACTTTTTCAAGTCATATTCTAAATTAAATGATATTTACCAAATCTACAAACTACTAGCATTTCAGAACGACCACTGCTGAGAAGAAATGCCGAAAGAAACTCATTCAAACAGTGTTGGTCCCTATCATGCCAGAAGGGCTTTTCATTTTATAAATATAAATTTATGTTACGTTGCTATTAGTTATAATTGCATTAACGAATAAATAATAAGAATTCTTATTTATTATTTTAAAAAGGAATCTAAAAATGTGGATCGAAAATGAAGGATCAACAAAGCATAAATCAAAATTTTGTGAAATGGCATTGAACTTGAGATGGAAAGATTTAAGAGACTGCATTATACATAACAGTTTATACACTGGTTCAGAAATTATAATGAGTGGACATTAAATTTGAATTTTTATTTACCTAGATGTCTGTGTCTATAAAATCAAAATTTCCTAATTTAATTGTATTTACATATATGTATGTAATAAAGTCATCTTTTTAACAGCAATGTAAAAGTATAAATTTAACAGAAAATCAAATATATAGTGATATTATCTTAATAAATTAATAAATTCGCTTTTTGTGCAAAACAGAAACACACGAGATTCGAGATTGTGTTTCATGTCCTAGAATAAGCCCACTCTATAACCTCTCATAGATTTCGATAAGCAACAATAGCATTTCCAAAGAGTAAAATCAGAGGCGTTGTCGTAACGGAGTAGGAATGAGCAATGAAAACACGCTTTTTTAAAACTTTATTACAAACAAATCAACCGAGAACATGCGAAGAGAGAGAAAGATGCTGGAGCGCCAACATAAAAGTTAAGTAGGTACTTAGATAATTAAACTTGCATAAATACTTTCAAAATACGTGTATGAATGGCTCATAAAAATAATTTACGAAAGCTGGCATCTTTAGTACATTTTCCGAACTTCTACTTTCAAAAGCACTAAAAAGAAAACTTTTTAATTCCAAATCTTCATTCTAGATGGCAGAACACGCGATGGTTACTACGTCGTTTTTAAAGCAAGCGGTAGGTGGCGCTCTCCAACATGTAAGTCAGACAGTATATCTGAATAGTAATACCACAAGTTGTTGTAAGATGTCGCTAGCTGTCAGCTGGTATTCCTCAGGGAACTTCATTAGCCCCCACTTGTGCATAAACGACATATAATTTAATTTTCAAACATATAACACGAGTAAAATACAAACCGGAATTATTCAAAAGGTACTTTATTGCAACTAACAAATATAACCCATTCTATGTAACTTATTTATTTGCTTAGTGATTTCATTCTACTGTGAAATTCATATTTATATTTCAAAAACAACCATACTTCTTTAACAAAGATTTTTTATACGTTCTTGGGGACATTTTTTATTCATAGGCTTACAATGACATACAATTATTTATGTTTAAAAATACGTAGTTATATAAAAAGAAAAACTAGTTTTGCCCACAACGCCGTATGTAAGTAAAAAACAGTTTCCCGTGGGATTTTCTGGACATGTCCTAGGAATCTTACACCAAATTTCATCTTTCTACGCCCAGCCGAAAACTACTAATAATTATATTATATATATATTATAATTTGTGGAATTTCAACTGACAATGTTTATTACTGCAACTGAAATTATAGTATAAATAATTTTAGATTACGTCCCAAAAAATAATTCAAAAATATATTTTTATTGTAATTAATGTGTTAAACCGAACCAATCATCAAATTGATACCCTTTTGAAATATGATATATTTTTTGTCTCCCTCCGATACAAACTGCACAGTGCATCATTATAACCACAAAGGAATTTAAGAGGCGAGTTCAAATCGATAAAAAATCCAATCAAATACTTATTGACCCGCGGCACGACATTCAACCGATCGCTGGTATCGATTCATTCGCGTAATCAAACTTGAGATCGATTCCAACCAACAAAAGATCTATAGATCACTGATCGAGCTCATACTGTGATCGCGAAAGTGATCTTTTTGAACTCTTTATTGATTTTAAATCGGGCGCATCGATTCACAAAGGGTTGATTCGTGATATAAATAATAGCGCTACCCCATGAAGCGATTTTCTTTAATTCTCCACCCATTTTTTCTCAATTACTTTAATAAAATTTACTGAAAGCTACTAAAAGTTAGATTTTAAATGTTTAACAATTTCACTTCAATTTGATCATATTGAATGAATGATTTTTGAGTTTCTTCTATTCAGTACAAATGCGTTTTAGTAAAATTTCGAATGAACGCAGTGCCCCGTCGCGCACTAATTTCGAATATCGTTTTGCCGCCATTTTAAATTATTATATACTCTGCTGTTTTCTCGTGATTCCAGGATTTTATACTACATAATCAATATGGTTAGTTTTACTTTCTAATCACACAAATTATCACGAAAATTTACATTAGGTATATATTTAACATTGGGTGTTAACATTGGGTCATATGTTTTTAACATTGGGTTTGTGATTAAAAATAACATGGTTATGACTTATTACGAATCGTACTAAAATATTTTTTTTTTACCTACCATATATATTTCAGTTTCAAAAGACGTCGATGTTGGCACAGGAATTTTCGCCGAATGGGATGCAAAATACTTAAAAGTCATGAAACTATTCTTTTAACAAAAAATCACAGAGACAAACAAGAAAAAAAAATTGGTGCGTGGCAAAAAAAACAGGGACTGGCGACACAAAGGTCTCCGGGCGATCCTGCCTAACGACCACTCTGTAATGGCACCTGACCATATACACACATTTATTAGGGATGATTACCTTAACGAGTTTTTTTTACCCCACATTTGTGAGTGAAAAACTGCTATCAAATTATATAAGCTAGAATGTATTTTTGTCCTATTGCGATGAAGCCTAAAATGGAGGATAATATTATTACGGAAGGTAAGTAAGTTTATAATTTTTTTAACCTAAATTTCTACTATTCCTGGAATGTATTCCTAATCTTCTTCCTGTTAGCCTTTTTCTATTACAAGGGTGTAAGGTAGACCTCCTTCAGTTTATGCTATCTTTGTCAAGCTTGGACAATTTTGATCCACTTAACGTCTACTGTTCTAGTAATATCATCCGATCAGCGAATTAATTGAGCATTATGGAAATGAATATTTGTAACGTTTATTCTGTATTCTTAATATATTCTTGTGCAATGTTATTTCAATCAAATATTCTTAAGGGCTAATATAAAAAAATATCTCAAACTTTTCGAGTAAGCTTCATGTTTTTTATTTGTGGTTAAAGTGCGCCGCCCTGCTCACGCGCATCGCTGGCTGATCACAAATTACGAGTTACGTCAATCAGTCATATCGAGATGTATCTATTTGGAGCGAATATCGGTTGTCCCATGTTAACTTCAACTTGGGGCGACGTCTCACTTGCTCGTGAGAAATTATGAATTGTTTTAATTTTTAGATTTAAAAAAATGTTGACATTAGTGTGTAGATGTAAAAGAAAGTTAATACATAGGTAATTCAGTATGTATGTATATTTTTCAATCACAAAACACTTATTTAAATATGAAGTGATAACACACTATCGCCGAATTGATGAGAAGACAGATGCTGACACGAATGTACGAACATTGCGTACTTTACTTTATTATTTTTATTTACTTTATTTATTTCCAGCATTTCGGTCTGAATGACCATTAAAAGATTATGAAATAAAAAATACTTCACGTGCACAATTTCTCAGAAGTTCCCACTAGTAATCACGAACATTTCATTCAGTACCACTAATACTTGCGTAATAATAAGGTATAGTGTGGCCGTGTCTTTATAATAACTGGTTCGCATGTGTAGTCGGAGATTACTGTTTAATTAGTAAGCCCGATGGTGCCCGACGCGGCCCGACGCGGCCCGATGCGACTGAGGACTGGAGAGATATGTTTGGATCATTGGATCAGAAATATTTTCGGTGCCATGATTGTTTCAATGGGAAAATAGTCGATTGATCAACAGGACAACTAAAAAAGTACATTTAACCTCAAATTATGATATGAATATGAAATAAATCGCACATCATTGACATCTCAGCCACAAAAAGTCCAATGCTGGACATAGAAATCTGTCAAAAACCAAATTACACCTATTTATATTACACTAGCGGCCCGTTCCGGCATCGCTCGAGCAAAACCATACTTAATTTACACCTAAACCTTCCCTCACAAATCAAATACATTGGTGAAAACCGTACAAAATTTACGTTTTTAAGTTTATCGCGTTCATACAGACAGAGGACGGACTTCTTTTTATAATATGTAAGTATATAAAAGTTATAAAAACAAAGAATGCTATTTTCTTTTAGATGTCAAAAAGTCAGTCCCCTGTCTTCGTACCCCACCGAAACTAATAAAGAAACAAACAAAGAAATCATTAGTTCCCCTGACCTTGCGGGTACCGTTAGCGACATTTTGAAAAAAGAAATCCCGCTGCTATTCCTCTGATCTCGGGAACCGCAAAAGGAACGGACTGATTTGGTTTTAAAGGGATTTTACACTGAGTAACGAACTATATTTTATTGATGTGAGGAATGAAATAGTAGTAAATTTAGATGGTTAAATAGTAAAGTACAACCAATTATATATTTCCGAGATCTCATGTAGGTATTGTATATGATTAATTACTATATTTTAATCGCTTTTATATACGCCATGTCTAGTAAAATAACCTTGTACATGACAGAAAATACAGATATTTCAGTCACAAAAAATACTTTATAAAAGGTATTTTCAATCAACAAAAAAAAATCGATTATAATAATTAAATGGATTTAAGATTCAAGATTTTTGCTTTAGAGCAAAATATATTTTTTTGCTTTATATTTTGAATGAAGTAAACATTGTTGTTCTGTTACATTAATTTAGAAATTTAAATGAGGATTTTCAGAAAAGTGTGAAGTTCTAACCACATGCAATCTACATTCTACGCTTTCCGAAACTACCCAGTGTATTGAAACTGTGTTCGATAATAAGCAGCGGTTATGATAGCCATTTATTAATGTTTGTCGTAACATCAGACTGCTGCTGGAGGTTCTGGATTCGATCGCCGGTGAATTCAAGATAAATAAAGATCTTATTCAGATTGACCTGGGAAGATTTATTTTTATTATATATAATAACAATATTCTTTATTTTTCTCCACAAAAACAGCTTATAAATAACACTTATAACTTATATTAAAGAGCACGCACGCAAGCTATAAAATGACTTCTTTTAAATAAAGCAGAAGTTATCATTGAGTAAAAATCATACCACAAGTCTCAAATTTACTTCGGAGTTAAATCAATCCGTATAATTTCTCTATATATATATTTATGTATTATTAGTTTAGTGTGTGCTCCCGCTAAGAAGCGGGACGCTATGGCGCGGACAGTTTTGACTATAAATAAGTGTTGTATTGTATTCAATGTATGCCGCTACTGTCCGGCGGCGGCGCGGCACAAAAGAATTCGGAATCTTGCCTTCACTAGTGCGCCGACGCTGGTTCGCTTGATTTTTGTTTATTAGCTTTGGGGTCTATTAGGGAATAATATAAATACAGACGTGTGTACAGAAATGATGAATCATCTTCATCTATATTGTTAAAACAAAAACTAACGCAAGTGTACATGAGGACACGGCTAGCACTGTAGCGGACGCTACAGTGTTGTGTCGCATTATCAAATTTTGCCTTAACCCTGTATCCATCCAGTTATGACTGTTTTTCACTATATACGATTTTAAACGAAAAGTGAGATGAAAGGATAAGTAAATGAGTTTCGAGCCGTTGCTCTGATGTATCTAGGATGTATGTAGGATCTGTCAATAGAATTATTAAGTTGAGTGGGGCATCAGAAATTGGCTAAGTAGTTTTCGAAATATTCACAATTTCGTAAAATCTCATCAAAATTTATTGTATTCGCGAGGTCTACGTTCGCGGCGAACAGCTAGTTTATACAGATAAATAAGCAACAAAGAGAAGAGTTCCCGGGGAGCTGCATCGAAGAAGCAGGCAGAAAGGGCCCAAACAAGAGGCCTACCTGCTGAAAAATTGTCCTCGAGTAAAATAACAAGACTACTTCTCACGTCACTCGAATAATTCGCTTCTCAGTATTTTATATTACATACTTGACGACCTCGGTGGCGCAGTGATAAAGTGCTTGCCTCTTAACCGAGAGGTCCCGGGTTCGATCCCCGGTCGGGTCATGATGGAAAATGATCTTTTTCTGATTGACCCGGGTTTTGGATGTTTATCTATACATGTATTTATGTATTTGTTACAAAATATAGTATCGTTGAGTTTTAACATCCCATAACACAAGTCTCGAACTTACTTTGGGGCTAGTTCAATCTGTGTAATTTGTCCTAATATATTTATTTATTTATATGATTACTAAACCATATATAAGAGTTATGAGTCTGACAAATGATATGGATGACTATCCCAATTCATATTATAAATTCGAAAATGTGTTTGATTATTTGTTAATGTTTCACGATTTATTTACCCAATGGAAGGGCTATGGAAAATACCGTGCCGTCCCGTGGAAAATTGACGCGGGATAAACTGTAAGCCTAAGCTTTTTATTCTTTGTTCAAAGTGAGGAGTTGTGAACACTGAGGTTCAAAGTATCTAAGTGATTTTTAGACTCATGATTTAATACATGTAACAGGGTCGTCGCATACAAAGTACAAGATGTTCCTTTATATAATTACTATAAAAACTGGCAGGCACAATAAAGTCATAATTAATTTAAGAGCAGCTCGTAACCCAACATTATTATTGGACTCACAAGACCAACAGTAGCGGAGAAGTGAAATAGCAGAAATCAATAAATCCCGTCTCGGACAGATGAATAGAGATGGTTCTTCTCAGGCAATAAATTAATACTTCGATACAATTATTGTAGGTAATGAACCGCGGCTCCTGGTTGCTATGTCCAATCTACAAGAAGAAAACAATCAAATATTGTTGTTATTACATATGAAATGTTATAAACTGTCTCTCTCTTTTATTCTTACGTATTTGTACTTGCATTTTATGCTGTGAAGGCCAGGACATATAGATTATAAAACATATAATATACATTGATATTATCACTAGGGATAGGGTTTAGATTAGGAATTTCCTTTATACTTATGACTGTTTCCATGCATGCTTTTCATTAGAGGTGCTTCTAATATCTCCCTTATAAAGGTGATATCTAATCTCACCAAAACATAAATCTTTCAATTTTGAAGATACGGCTACGATTTTATGATCGACTACCCACCTGACATGAATCCTCTTTGGAAATGTTGTTATCTACTGTCTCTTACTCGCTTCGAACGACGTCTACGGGAGGAATAGTGATTTTATTCAAGGACGGAATTTATATCATCCTATTCTATAAATTAGATCTATCACTTCAAAACTATTTAACCGTTAATTCACAACAGGCTACTACATTAACTTTTACACCTACGAGTAACGAGTATAAATCGAATAGCCTCTGATTATTCATTCGATTACAGCACGTACGTTACCCTAACAATCAAGTGCATTAAAATATCCCATACGTAATTACGCCTAGTTGATACGACGTAATAAAAATAAAGAATATGGACAAAAACTCATCCGGTGCGATCCATCATTGACTAGATTTATTATTAAAATCGGTGGCGATGTAATGAAATCGATACTGACGTGATGTGGATCAAATAAGCACGTATGGCTCGATGTGAAATTACTATAATCGAGTCGGCTACCGGCTATCGAAATTCCGATATCTCGATTAGAAATTCGATATTTCGCAACGTTATGAGGGTTAATGGTTGGCGTAGGTGTTATAAAGTACATGATAGGGTTGGTTATTGTTTTATATGTACTTTCACAAGTGGTATTTTTTTAAAATATATTTTGAAATATGTTTGTACAAGCTTTCGTTTACCTACCTGGCGCTGCTTAACCCTATTATATGTTTGTTTCATTATTTATAATACATATATTATTTTCAATTGATTAATCTTTTCTATTTATTTCTTGAATTGCCTTAAAATAAGAAGGCTTAAGATTGATTTCTTTTCGATTTTTTATATACAGGAAAGCTAGATTTATGGTAAAAATCATAATATTTCGATCCAATCCAGTTTCACCCGTTTCGGAATTACAATGTCATAAACTTCACACACTTTCAGCATGAGGAGTTAAGAGCCAACTGCTCAGGCATTATGCTCTAATCCGAGCTGTGAATTAGACAGTGGGACAGGAAGCGGCTTCTTAGCCCGTCACTGTGATTAGCTATCACGTTCATCGGCCGTCACTTCTGTGATCGCTTGATCACTGACGGGTAATGTGATGAGGCAAAAACTGGGCCAAAGATTATAATAATGTAGAAGAGGTAAAGGTTTTGACGACCCCTAAATTCAAATTCAAATCATTTATTCAGAAATTAGGCCTTCACAGGTAGATACTTTTTCTCGTAAATTTTTATATTTATAGTTATTTCCCACAAGCTACAAACTACTACTACCTAAAATTTAAAAATATTTGTATTCTTTTACAGATATTATTGTCTGCGGTTCAGAATACGTGTTCGTTTCAATGTGTGTAAAGAGCGAACTCAGAATACAAACTTTAGCATGATTTATTTATGATGGACCGTTAAGTTTTGTTCATTTTTTATTAAGTAGCATAAGAAAGTGGCAGCTAAGATAGATAATCAGTTATATATTTTTGTTAATAAGTTTAAATAAATAAATATTTTTTATCGGAAACAAAAGATCTTTTATTCTGGTAGTAGTAGTAACTGTAACAACATTTATATCGCAAATGTGGTTGCAGTTACTACGAAATAGGTATAAATATAAATTAAATGGTATTCCGTTTCATTACAAATATACCAGATTTAAGTTAGCATCCCTTTTCCTTATTTAAGCTATGCTCTTGTTGGGTTTCGTGGACCGTCAAAATGAGCTGAAGCAACAACTCAACTGCTTCATCCTCTGATTGTCTGTCACGAGTTTATCGTATCGCCTCTGCTACTTCACTAATCTTTGGAAACCAGTAAGTAGCGGCCGTGTGTTTAAGTAAGGCACGCTAATTGAAGATATGCTGCTATATGGCTGCTATCAATTGGCAGACCACTTCCACTCTGATACGTCGAGCGAGAGCTCGGTATGTAGAATTAAATAGACTATGAATAATAGAATGAATGATTTGAATGATCTGAATGATTTGAGATAATAGAATTTCTTTCACTCTTAGTACTTTTTTATTTGTAATCTTCATTAAATTCTCAATTTATGTTTTACTGAAAATATAAATAAATAAAATATAGGGACCAATCACTCAGATTGATTTTGATTCAAATATAATGTTAGATTATTCCAGTAATTACGTAGTGAACATGCGTATGGCTATGAAGTTTCTAAGTATCTGGTACAAGAACAAATCTAAAATATAGTGGCCTGATGTCATCAAGTAAGTTATTTGTGGCAATAAACTGATAGTTAAGGGTGTCGGTGACAGTGCGAAGATGAGAAGAAAAAGCAGGAAAGCGGATTCTGGGCTTCGACGTTCCATGGCTGAGGAAGCGACGTGGAAAACACTCAAATGAGAGACAGTGCATTGGCAAGCAATAGAAAAGAGTGTTACAAAGAATACTCTATCGATTTTTATTAATTTTAGACATATGCTAAGTACCCCTCTCGCCCCTAGTCTATATAGCTCCGACTTTTATAACTTAATAATTAAAATAAAATTAATTAAACGGGTTTGAGACACTCAATTATTCATATATTGCACATTCATTTATTTTATATTCGATTTGATAATAAAATGTCGATTTTCTTAATTGTAAACTTCTGTAACAAATAATTTTAGAGCACATATTCATTTTTCAATTAAACTACCTAATGCTCCTATACCTACCTATATATAGAATACATACAATAAAAAAAACTGTGTGAAATAAGTACTTGGGTGTTCGCCAAAGACGTTTTATTAGAACAAAATGAGGTATGACCGAATATGTTTTCAGCTGCATTTGTCAAGTATCAAATTATGGTAGGTAGTTTTCATTACCAAATATAGACCATTTTAATATCTGGTCCTCGACATCCCGTCATTACTAGTGTCCATAGGCTACTGCAACCAATTACCATCAAGCATATTTGATGGCTTTGTTACCCAAAAAGAGGAAAGAGTTTGCTTAAGGCGGTACAGCACCGAATCCCAAAGAAACTTGTTTACGGGTGATTGCGAGAGTCCCGGCAAAAAAGCCATTATTGGATACAGTAGCGAGCCCAGGGAGCACGCTTCGTGCGACTACTGCGTTTTTGTACAGGCGACCGCGAAAGTGTTGACGTTTTACTTTCAAACGCTGATTGAAATTGTGAATGGTCATTTGGTTCAGAGAACCATACAAGTTATGAAAATTGTTAATAATACACATTTTTATGAGTCCTCTGATGGAGATGAATAGGCTACTATTACATTTCTTCTTATACTACAGTCATATTCCTCAGGGCTGAGGGTTGTGGCATGTAAAACACACTATGAGTTCCTAGTCAATATTAATGCAGTGATTTTCCATTACCTTCTCTGTTTAATAAACTAGCTGATAAATCAGCAACTGGTATGATGGTTTCTTATGAGTCACGATATTTTCCTTTACCTTATCATAAAAATATCAGTAATTAACGAAAATATTGATGCTAGAGCAAATTGTATCAGAAACATAATACTATAGTTCATGTAGTTAATTTATTTAGATGTAGTTAGATGGAGAGTTTTGACAGCAATGATGTATGTTTTATAATAATGGAGCATCATTTTTGGGAAAGCACTTGCGTGCTCGTATACCTCTCGATGTACTGTGATTACTTCCAGTTTTTGTGCGCCGCGTCCTCGGACACGTGGAGATGGAATTATGGTAATCATGGCGGTTTCATTGCTGCTCTCATATTCAGGGTTCTGTAGGCTGATGACGGAACCAATTGAAGACCCACATGAACTCGAATCGAAGACATGAAGCCCCAAAATGTGATGATTCCTGCCAATATTGTAATCTTCTTGGAGAGAGACTGAAATAACCTACTGAAGTCTCCCATGATGTATCATCGCATCGTGTACACCATTACATTGCAACGCCGTCGCCGGTCTTGTCTATTCCAGATTCAGATTTCTGTCATCCTATAGTCACAAGCTAATAATTATATCATATAAATTGAAGGACACAGCAGATATTGGGGTAGCTAGGTGCTGAAATAATATTATTAAATCTATTTTTAAGAATAGAAGAATTGAAGGTTTATTGGGTTGGTGAAGGAGGCCTATACCCAGCAGTGGGTCATGGAGGGCTGCAGGTGATGATGATGAGCTGGACAAAAGCCTTCCCCAAGCCTTCCCCTTTCTTTATTGTAAAATGTATTGCCAAAAATGTTTTACATTTGCAGATTCAAGCATTTATTTACATACCCACTTTGAATATAAAATGTAATTTTAATCTTTTTAATCCACTGAAAATAATGATTTCTGAATCATGCAAAATATACCTTCGTCACATTCATTGAAATCATCGTAAATTTGCATAAAATGTTCACGGAACCCTAACCTTTCAGAAGCAAGGTGCCATGTAAGTGACTTTTTTATAATAACGCCCAACCACATTCATGCACAGATGTTCTATTTGTCCCATCGTACCACGCACGCGTTTCAGTAATTATGTGTGTAACTGATGGCAGTGGTAGGTTGGTAAAGGTGTGGACACGTTCATCAGACCGGCGATTTAAAACAGGATAATAGATGTATCAAAATGTGTCTTACTTTTCCTGATCAGTTACCTAAACAGAAATATCATTAGGAGCAATAAGACTGAAACTTAATAAATTCTTTTTTTTTTTCAATATCAAACATATAGTCTTGTGTTTCAGGGGTTAAAAAGTTATATTAGTTCACATAACTAAACATAATTTAAACATATACTGTTAATTAATGCAGTTATACTTCAACAGTTAGAGTGGGGATTTAGATTATTTTCAAGCAGTATTTGTGACGACCTCGGTGGCGCAGTGGTAAGGTTCTTGCCATTGAACCGAAAGGTCCCGGGTTCGATCCCCGGTCGGGTCAAAATGGAAAATGATCTTTTTCTGATTGGCCCGGGTCTTGGATATTTATGTATATATGTATTTGTTATAAAATATAGTATCGTTGAGTTAGTATCCCATAACACAAGTCTAGAACTTACTTTGGGGCTAGCTCAATCTGCGTGATTTGTCCTAATATATTTATATTTATTTATTTATTAGTATGCAGTATGATAAATAAATGTATGTAATTATACTGAGACTACGCTAATCTAGTCACTATAAACATAACAAATTCGTTGTTCTAAATAACGCGATCCCCATTCATATAATTATAATAGGAAATGAATGGTGCTTGTGCTAAATGGCAATGAAAATAGTTTGTTCTCCAAATTATTTCGACAAAGATGAGAATTCAGAGAAAATTGTCTGGAAATGTGAAAGCGTGATTGTTGTAACAGGATTCTGTTATTGTTTCATTTTAGATATTATAAAGTACTGGCTGTTGCTTGCGGCTTCGTCCGCGTCAAATTCCCATGGCTTACAGTTATTTTTCCGGGATGAATGATGCTATGTGTATCCAAAATTTCAAGAAGATGATATAATATTCAACCTCACCTAAATAGAAACTACGGGTATCAAATGTACAGTCAATGTACGCACAAACATGACTGATGTTTTATTCAGAACCCATCAAATTCTGGAGCATTATGGTAATGACGTAATAATGTGCCGCCGATTTGGTGAAGCTTGTCCAATTTCTCAGAGGTTATATTAATAATGCTTAAATAAATGCCTTCTAAGAATATTAGAAAGTTAACAACCATATATATTTTTTTAATATGATGTACTAGCTTCTGCCCACGGCTTCGCCCGCGTTAATTTTCCCATACCCTATGTCCTTCTCCATACATCAAACTATTATGTAAAATTTCAAGAAGATTGATTGAGTAAATAGAGCGTGAAGAGGTAACAAACAAATAAACTAACAAACTTACTTTCGCATTCATAATATTAGTTAGGGTTAGGATTATAGATAAGGCAAAAAAACAGATGGTAAGCAAAAACCGCAGTTCATAGATACATATAACCCAATGATAGTCACTAATGCATTTGTTTGAATAAAAATGTTTATCCGTGAAGCAAATTTCATCAAGATCTATTGAGTAATAGACTTTAGCATTTATTAATATAACAGCAAGAAGTAAGATTGATTGATATATTTATTATTTATATAACAGTAATAAAACCAATTGGAGATTTAACTAGAAACCAGAGTAATCGCGAGTTCATATATTTTAATTACATCTATAGGAGAAATGGCGTTCGCTTGTAAAAGGCAGTTATAAAACCAATCTAATTCAACTGATTGGCGTTTAAATTAATAATGATTAATACAAAAAGTTCCAAGAACATTTGAATTCCCAATTAGACCATAAATGGTCTTATCATGAAGCTATTACCTTAGAAGTCGAATTAATAAGATATAGAGAAGTGTCATGTGCCGTGTGTTCACCGCCCTAAAATAGGACGACTTCATATCGTCTTTTGGATGTCATACAAGAGGAGTAAGTTTAGAAATTTATTTTAATTTAGAAGTAATCTAGAAAAATATTAGGTGTAAAATTAGAAGCTGACCCCGGACTTCAAAGCGCCACAACCGTGAATGTAATAAGGAACACGCTGAGATCAGAAAGAGATAAAGAATATACATTAATTATAAAATGAGGTAATATAAAGACAAAATAACAAAGATTGAGATAAAGCACATAAAACAGTATTATAAAATAATAAAAAACAAATTTGAACAACATTTACGAGTAGCTGGAGCCTGGAGCTAAAACGGCGCAATCCATACCACTTCTATTTGCGTTGTTATTCCAAATTCTGTGTCTGCAACAAACGTGAAGGGAGGTTTATGAGATTTACTACACAAAATCGTTCGGCCATTTTGAATTATCTGCCTCCGATTTACAACCAATTAGTTTTATAAATACTGGTGCTTACCTGTTCCTGGCCTCATTGTGGGGCCACGGAAATTGAGGTTATGGATGATTGTGGAAGGAGGACTCTTTCTCTCTTCCATGCAGTCTCTTGGTTTCATAAGCCAAGAGACAAATAAAAAATTTATCTAAAATTTTTGATCCGGCAGTTTTTTCAAATTCAAATTCAAAATTCTTTATTCAATTTAGGATGATATACATCACTTATTGACGTCAAAAAATTACTAAGTCTACTGCCGACTTCTAAAGCGCAGGTGAAGAAGAAGCGGCGCAACAAACTTCACCGCAGCCTTTTCTCCAAGGACGTAAATTAACAAATATAGGTCTTATACATGTATTAAAAATTAGGAGGACGAATTTACATCATTATTAAAAATTGTTGTATTTTCTTATACATATAAATAAAAAGCTAAATGTACAAAACGTACGTAATAATGTCATAAATCAATTACATATGTCATGAGGCAGTGATTTTATGACCGGCTGTTTGCCTGACATCAACACTCTTTGGGAAAGCTCTTGCCTGCATGTTTTTAAGGCCAATCTTAGCAATTAATCGCCTCAAATAATATCCATGGGAGGATGTAGAGCACATAAATCTAGTGTGTAGAGCACACATACACAAGAGAATAAAACATTAACAGATGTATGTATGTGTAATATGATTCAAAATGTTTCCTTCAGAGTATTGCTTTCATAAATAAACTTATAATAACAATGTATTTAACCAATTAACTATTGACTACAAGATTTCAAGCCATACAAATTACGAGCTTTCGTGTTTACAAAAATAAAATAAAATTACAAGGGTTACAAAATTCTACGTTTAACAGTCTGTTTAATTTCGGTTGTCTACATTACCTGCTTCGTGGCCCCACTTTATGAAAAGGCAGTAAAACGAATCAAAAGTGGACCGAATTGACGAAAGCTCGTTTATGAGAAATTCGAGACAAAACAGTGTCTAATTGCGCATAAAATATTATTGAACACCGAACGGTAGCGCTGTTATATACAAGATGATTTTTTAAATCTATATACTTCAAATGTACAATTATAAAATTCTGACCAAAAAAATTTACACTTTCGCAAATCGGATACCATATTTACGTTTTTTTTTTATTATTGAAATGATTTTGCGATATAATTTGGTTTATTGGTGAAATATGATGTTTTTCTATTAACTAATTGAGTTGTCATACCCAAAGAAAAGTTAGCTTTGAATGTATGTTTTTTCAATTTATTAGATTATTATAAATGCGAAATACATCTATATTATTCTCGACGACATCAAGCCAGCGCGTATTGAGTTATACATAATAATATTTTCAAAAGTTTTCATAGATTACAGAAGAATATTTTAACAACAGATAAGTTTTATATTTATTTGAATAAAAACACTGAAACGCAAAGAAAATATTTAACACATCCTATACGACAAACCAACTATTAAAACTAAAAGTATACTTAGATTTTATGTACTCCGTCAAACTGCGATAAAGACATACCATAAGAAATGCGTTAATTTACCGGCGATGAGGTAATATAAATCTAGAGTTTTGTCATAAATCAAAATGACTTTTAATAGTAATCTATTACAAATGTATTGAGTTACCGCTATACAAAATGTTTCGGTGGGAAATGTGGGTACGACTTGATCGCTTTGATTCAGTACGTACATTATGTTCATATGCTATGTCGTAGACAAGAATCCTTAAAGCCGTAAAGCAAATATATTTCTCTTTTACTTGCAAAAATTTTAATAATATACATTTTCTTATTACCAACTAAATAATTCTTTCATAACGGAAAAAGTACTTTTGTATTTACAAAAATTTAATTTATCGGTAATACTTTCTACAGCACAACAAGTCGTGCTAAAGTATACACATTTGTTCTACGGATAAACGCTTTTATTGGCTTTATATATACAGTAAATTATACAAATTCCATTTGGTTGCGTCATCAAAAATATATTTTTCTACATAAAGTTACTATGATCATCGGATGAATAGATTTACTTAAACCTAAAGATGAAACTAAAAAAAATGTTACAAATAACTGCATAACGGCGTGTAAACGCGCAGACAGATTAACACAAACAAAAGAGCGAAATTATCCAATTAAAATTTTGTAAAATATTGATAGAATGTAGAGATCTAAAAGCCATCAAGAGAATCAAAGGAAGCACCGATCATTGCTTCCAATAGCTTTGGGCTAACAGTTATTGCAGCCAGATCGTTACCCGTCGGATATCGCCTTAATTTTTGGTCATTGAATTTGTGAATGCAAATTAAGAACCGTTCAACGCCAAATCAACCCTATCTTAAAATCGTTGAGTCGAATTTCGAATGAGTATTTAATTTGTTGTACCATATCCGGCCGGCGGGTAGCCTCGGGCGGTCATTTATTAATGTAGTTCTACCCACGTCTTGATAGATGAAATTAGACAAAGCTTGCTCGAGTTTTCTAAAAGGAATGAAGACTTCATCGTGGTTTGAGTTATGAGAGTTGGGGATTGAGACGTGTTGGTATATGGTGCTCGTCTCAATCGAAATAATATTATTCTTCTACTAACGCCTTTAAATACATAGTTTGCTGGGACTCACCAATTGAGTTATAGAAATCTGTATCTGTTGAAATATTAATATTTCATTACACATGTATGAGCTTAATCTCTTATTGAATTATCCATAAAATTAAAAGGGGAAATGCGATGACTTGCGATGTGATGACCAACAATTGGCCATATCCAATGATTTCAAAACTTTGTAATATATAAGTCTATGGCCTCGTCCTTTCGTTAATAATGTCTTTCGTTTTTTTCTTCATTTATTCCATTTAACAATACATTATTGCGTCGGAATGTTTTATCTGAAAATAAGTATTAATAAACGACATTTTTTTTAAATACTGAATAACTAATTTCGCTTAAAATAAACGAATTTCCCGTTATCTGTAGTTCTTTTACAAATAACTTAAGTCTTCATCACTTAATCAATAATAGCGAAAATATAAATTTTACAATTAAACAATAAAATCTATGACGCAATAATTGCTCATTTATAAAAAATACTGTTGTTAGATTTACATTTCGCGAAATGATTGATACAAATTGATCTATGGGCCGCGATGGAGTATCAGATCGATATTAAAGTTTAACGACGAGTGTTATTGCTAGTTATTACAATGTTTTGGACTGCGATTGTGCGCACACTTTCATCTGAATTACCTATATACAAAATTAAGATTATAATTAGGTATATTATGGATGGAATAAGATAATCGTAACTTTACTGAACTGACGTGTATGAAATAGAAAATACAATTTCTACTAGTAGTCGTTATGTGATTTTAATTTCTTTGAAAAGGCGTTTATTGAATGTAAATATTTGGAAAAAATATCATAAGGAGTCATAATCAAATTAGAAAAAATAATAATATTGTTTTGTAATTTTTTCTTTGTTGTTTTGTAATTCATTTTTGATGAAAAATATTTTACAGTCGCTATGGTTTAATTAGTTTAATATAGAACAAAAACATGTTTTTTTTAGTACAAAAAAATTATACAGGCCTTCTTTCTTAAAGTACAATTGTATAAAGTGTGCGACTATTAAAAAGATAGCATCTGGCGGTCGCATTCTTTTAAAATTCTAATATTCATAGATCGGCGCGTGCGCTCCTCTCGTCTGGTAATAACAGGCCGCATGTAATAAAATTCGTAACTTCTACTTTACCGTAATAGCTCCCAGCTGATTGCCGCATTTTATTAAATGAATTATCCAGATGGTAAATATGCGTTTTGCTTTGAGTAGATATTGATTTTCGACATAGTTTTTATAACATTTTGTATGTAATTACAAAATCGTATGTAAGTGGCCATTTTATATTAACTAACCATTTGACTAACAGAGACAGCAAGGTGGTGTTATGTTATCACTATTTTTTGTAAGTACCAATGTGTTAATAGAAAGGCCTTTCAATGCACAAAAATATATTATAAGTCCAAAAAGGTCGGTTGATCTCATCAAGAGCTTCGTAAATAGGAAGGGAGTGTCGGCTGAAATGACAAGTGTAGAACAGAATGATATCAATTTATGTCATAGTTTTCGTCCTGTATTTTTTTTGAACTGGTTGGTGGCTAACTTTCTTTATGTGATTATTTAAGATAATTTCTAAGTATATGTATAAATTATTTGTCGTATAATTTATACACTTCTGGCTGTGAAATGAGCCAGAAGTACATAAACTTGGGGCCACTGTCAGTGCAGTGAGTGAATTTATAAGAAATTTGGTTAACCCTTTCACGGACACTAAACGGGACACAAAACAAGTCCTGCTAAAAGTTAATAAGTTAAATAATCGTATGCATATAAATCGCGTAATGATCGAGATATTTAATCTTTTTAGACAAAACAACCTCAATTATTTTTAACCGAAGTAACCGGCAGTTAACTACACCAATTCGAAACACGAAATTAGTAGAATGCGTGTATTATTTAGAGTAAAACACTTGTCCGATTCGGCCCCGGTACCGTTGGTCTATAGATCAGCCAAGTGTCGCTGCCTGCGGGCTTACGCACGGTCCAAGGTTCGGGCAGAAGCGGGAAACTATATTTTGAAAAAATCCAAAATGAATATTTTTTAAAATGATCTTTTTTCATCTGTATAAAAGCCAGTGCCTAGCAGTGGAGACGTTTAAATGGCTAACTTTTATTGACCGAATATTCATGTCATCCTCGCATTCGGGGTCCTTGGTGCTGTGAACTGTCAACGTCAGCTTAAAAATCAACCTAAAAATTTTAAAGATTTTAGATTTAGTTTTACAACATTTATTCTATTGTTGTATCAGCTGTGTGTGCTGTGTGCCTCCAGTCGCCACGTACGGGATCTACGGAAGGATATAGAGTGATCATGTCCCACACGCCTGTTTTTTTTTGACAGAATCTGACAGAATCTGTCAGAATTGTATTTAGAATAGAAAATTCAAGCCAAGTCTAATAAATCTATGTAAGTAAATATTGCAATATATAGGTATAGGTATTATGATTTGTTCTTACATTCATATTAATATAAAGTTCTTTACAATCGATTCACAAAATTTCCACTAAAATAAAAAGCGGTGAAGAACCAAATCGAATTCAGAACAAAATTCCTAAGCTATTAATTTTTTTTTAAATCTATTTTAAGCAAATTAGTAATTTTTTAGGTATTATAATTTTTTAAATAATCTAACCAAAAATCTCATTGTCGTCATTTATTATAGAGTTAACAAATACAGCTTTAGCAATATTGAAAACTGTCTTTGTCGCGATGAAAAATATTCTCGTTATTAAATATGTAGTATTACTGTCGCTGGAGTTTATAACTGAAGCGTGATCTATCGAATGGCAGGTGAGGCGCTATGTATCGTAACCAACACGCCCGTCCATATGGGTGAATACATTCGTACTGGCAAAATATTCCCCCGTATTTCACGCTACACTGTCATCGGATTTGTACTGAATAACAATATTTATGTAGGTACACTAAACTACAAGTCGGCTTGCAGACCTCTATGCAGCGGCGATAGAGGTTATTTTGCAATGAATTTGAGTATAACGATATTTACAACGCCGGATAGGCACTGATTCATTATTTGCGTTGTGTCCGTTTCGTTGTATACAGAGTTCTGTTTTAGAAGATCAATGGATCGTTTGAAATGTTATTTGTTATGTGTCATCTCGTGTTTATTATTTTTCTTCTTAAATACATCTTGTATTTACTTATTTATATTTTTAGAGGAAGACCTAAGAAGAAATGGATGGAGTGTGTCAAGGATAGTATGAACAGGAAAGGAGTGTCAATGGATATGGCAAATGACAGAACGAAATGGAAGGAACTTACATACTGTGCCGACCCCACATGAGTGGGATAAGGCCAAGAAGAAGAAGAATTACTTATTTATAAGTTTATATTTTGAAGTTAAATTATTGTTTTAACTTCACTATATATACAGTAAAGTCCAAAGGGACTTTTGAGACAAGACTCGCTTAGAGCAGGAAGACTTCACATCCACCCATACATTTCATACGAGATGAAATAAAATGTCTTAGACAGCTGCTGCTAGATGACAAGAGCAATTTTATCGAAAGTTAATGCTCAGACAGACGGCTAAAATTACAGCAAAATAGTTGGAGTTTCAAAAAATCGTAGATGTGATTTGCCCTTTTTTTAATGAAATTGCTTCACGAATTTGTTTGTTTGCTCTGGCCTTTACATCAGCCATTAAAACTAAAGAAATGTTAGTTTTGTTACTAATTGTTTTAGAGTTTTGATTTTTTTTTGATCCAACAATATGTAGGTATAAAAAAACAAAATAGAAAGGACGAATTCTGTTGAAATTAGTATCAAAAGTTCTCACGCCACACCATCACTTCGCCTCAGGGATTGAACCCAGAAAGCTTATGTATTTAAATACATGTTGATTTATTTAATTATTTCCACTCCAAAGTGCTAATATTATTGATTTGTGACTAGTTTCGCCCGCGGCTTTGTCCACAATGAGAACAGCTTTCTTGGGAAAATATAGGAGTAAAGTGATCGTTTTTTCGATGTTCATTTTAACGGCCTGACACAAGCTACACAGACACATACATACAATCGCAATTAAATCGAATTATTAATATTCAGATCAAAATTTATAATAATCAGATAAATTATTATTTGAATATTTAATTATGTCAATCTCATTTGCGAAATGTCCTGGTTGTTTTCTCAACAGTAAAGCGTCGGAGCCCATTGCCCATTTGACATTCATTATTGTCACACATTGTCTGAGTAACCACATCAAGCCGAAACATTTCAATATTGCCACTTCTACTCAAAAGCAGCATAGAATATTCCTTCAATATATTATTGTATAACTATTGTAATAATGTTATTGCAATATGTTTTTCGCGTAATAACAACTGAGTGAAAGACAAAACAATTTTACGCGAAATTCAATAGGTATAATATCCAGTGTGTTATTGCTAACACCGGTTCGACGTTTTCGACGACCTCCGTGGCCTAATGGTCATCACGCCGGACTGCTACACTGGAGGTCCCGGGTTCGATCCCCGGTCAGGTCAACATGGAAAATGATATTTTTCAGATTGGCCCGGGTCTTGGATGTTCATCTATATATGTATATGTTATAAAATATAGTATCGTTGAGTTAGTATCCCATAACACAAGTCTCGAACTTATTTTGGGGCCAGCTCGATCTGTGTGATTTATCCTAATATATTTATTTATTTATTTATTTATTTATTTATTTATTTATTTATTTATTTTACTGGTGTCATTCACTAATGAGTGTCCTATTCAAAGGCTCTTCCTAAATGAGGTATAGATAAAATATCACGTCTTTCTCCTTACGGGTTAGACAGAGTCAAGGGTTGCGAAACTCGAAGTCTCGTAGCTGTTGGCGGAAATAAGAATTTCTGGATTAAGAATAGTGCCACTCTATTTTATATTCTCCATGGAATTCGTATGAGGCGACTAAGGGATAAAGAGCCAAATCTTCAATATTAAATATTTAATGTTTACATGCACCCCTAATGATACAACCACACGAGGATGAGAGAGAGAGAGAAGGAGATATAGTGGAGGTCGTTTAGCTCAATAACAGTTGTCACGACCAAAAATACTAGTTCCGATAGCAAAAGAAAGTGGTAACAGTTTGCGCCAAACTAGTACCGAAGTGACGCTATACATCATCGGCTGCTGATACTGGCGCTCTGCGTGGGCGCAGGTAATTAACGCTGGCGTTATCACAATAATGCTACGACTACAAAAGGGACGAAATTTTATGTACAAATATTTTTTAATTAATTGTATGAAGTATGCAATTAAGTAATTCTCGGGTTTTCACGAAACGCAATAGCACGGATCTTAGACACCAATTTGTTAGGAAATTTATTAGAAACTTCATATTTTCGATGGTCAATCTACATAGTTTAAAACAAAGTCGCTTCCCGCTGTCTGTCTGTAACTGTGTGTGCATAGATCTTTAAAACTACGTAATTGATTTTGATGCGGATTTGTTTAAATGTATATTTGATTCCTGACGTAAGTTAAAGTGTATAACTTAAGTTTTTAATAGAAGAAGCCCGGGCGGGACGCTGGTTACATTAAAATTGGTTCACTTTGAAGCTCGTTGATGTCTTTTCTACTCAGAATTTAGGTCTTGTGTAAAATTATACAATAGTAATATACATACACAGCATTAAGTCGTTATTTTTTGCAGGGTAGACAGAGTCAAGTGGCAAGACTAGAAGATCGTGGGTCGGGTCGGGAGGTTCCCTCTATTGTGGTTGAGCTTCGCGATGGCTGACTCACGCGTCAACTCGTGAACGGATGCTGCCGGGGGATCTGGTCAGCTCGATCTTTTATTAAAAACTTTTTTTTGTTCGGTTAATTATATATAGGTATATATATTTTCCTTTCATCAGCACTTGATCACAATCATAATATGTTTCAATATACCTTTTGACCATGTACTTTATTGTGTACTTACATTGTTATATTACTGATAAAAAATTATATATAAATTTATATTTAAAAAATGGTAAGCCCTTCTGGCATGATAGGGACCAACACTGTTTGAATGAGTTTCTATCGGCATTTCTTCTCAGCAGTGGTCGTTCCGAAATGCTAGTAGTTTGTAGCTTTGGTAAACATCATTTAATTTAGAATATGTCGCGAAAAAGTGCCTGTGAAGGCCTAATTTCTGAATAAATGATTTGATTTGATTTGATTACGTTTAACGATATTACTGGCCTATTAGCCTATGAAAAGCCCTATGATAGATCTTTCCCTTGTTCAACTTTTACAATCTGCACAGGGGAAGTAGTTAAAGTAAAAAAATATAATGTGTTATTAAAATTTTTTGCCTTTGCTTCCAGAACAGCATGGACGTATGTTGAGACAAAAATATTAGGCAGTTAAATGTGGTAGTCAAACTTCACAGTTTAAGCGTTAATTAATAAATATATAAATCAAAAAGTGGAAATGGACGAACGGGTAGCGTATTTTAATAAAATAATTATTATCTACTGGCAACACTTACTCGGGGGCGCGGCCGGTTCACACGGACGGTGAATTTATTGCCAACAACCGGTAATACTAGTGCTTTTATAATTATGTTTTAAAGTTTTTTTTAATGTTACAATTTTTCTTATTGTAAATTTTAAAACTATTGAATTTGTGCTTGAAGGCTTACATTCCGCTTCCTGCCAATTTCCAAAAAATATAATATATTCTATTAACGCTGAAGTTCAAACGCACACAATATTCTAACAGAAAATATTCGAATCACGAATGAATTCAAAGTCTCGGGATCCGAGAATCTATTGGGAACGGGATAGCTAACACTTGGACATATTTGACGATAGCCTGAATTTAATTTTAATTAAATACAAACAATTCTTACATAGGACATAATTTTTTACAAAAATTATAATCGAAAATAATAAAGAGATTTCAGCACGTCGCCGCTTGGAAGGGTTCCAAGAAGGTTGGCAGTATTACCCATCTGAACCGCTATGAATATTGTCTTTAAACATAACTTGCTCAACCTAATCAAGGAATATTATATTAAGCAATCATAATTATATTTTTAATAAAATGTGTTTAGTTAATTTGATAATTTAATAAATATCAAATGGTAAACGTTGTGTATATGTATAATTTTATGTACTTTGTGTCGAATGTTGTATGTAAATTACTGCTAGTGTATCTTAATAAATAAATAAATATTGGAAACGTCTCACTCGCGTGTGAATCACTCTCCTCAAGAAACAATATCGAACATCAGACATACCCACAATACCAATCGACGCTACCATTCTGTTGCATAAAGGGTGAAGAAACATACAAAAGACGTTATAAGTAAAAATTACCTTATTATGTATGTATGTATCATTATGGGAAGTAACATGTGCCGGCCACATGGTCGATGGACCATACGGCCTATTGATCGCATTCGATGGTATTCTTCGTTGAATGAATATGGAGTTTTTTTGCTCCAATTTGTTAAACATAGAATGTGTTGCTATGGATGTTACGAAGGTTCTGTTAGGATTAAACAAACAATGCCAGTGATGGAAAAGGAGGGAAGTGAATTTTCTGGTTGCTTTTTAAAATCAATAAACTCTTATTGTATTCGTAAGACACTATGGGAACTTTTATAAGGATGTTTTATTTTAAATTAATTTAACAAATTTCTGAATAATAGTATTCAAAGCTGCTAGATATATTTTGGCTAATCAAATACATTTTGTGTCACTATTACTGCAAATGTAATGTTACGTCTGATTGTATTACAGCCAATAGTGAAGCACTTTATTTAATTTTTATTAGAACCAATAATCAATTTAGGCAAAAAATAACACCTTGCCTTAAGTTTAAATGTGGTGATGTTATATGAACACCTGATACTAAATAAAGTCATATTAAAAATAATATACTAAATAAATATATTTAAAAAAGTGTGTTTCAACGGAAACATAAAAGAAATGTCTTTTACACTGGAGATGTCTCCTAGCTGTCTATTGAGCCAATTTCAAGCAGAAATATCAAGTGTGATCTAAAAAATACACCTGTCACCCGGCTAGGAGTGATCATTCGTTTATGGTCATCACGTCATGGAAAAATGTAAAAAAAACTTACAATCTGAAGAGATAAAAAGTTCATTCGGTACGGCGTGGACATCTGCATTGCACCCAGTACATTATGATTACAAATCACGCGGTGCACACCTGTCCAGTGAGATGGCGAGTATTCTCAACACTACGCGGACAGGATTGTTATCTCTCTTTCATCTAAGCGTGTTCTCTGTTAACAAACAATGAGCAACACTGAACGGCCCGCGCTATACTTTTGCCATTGGCCTGAAGTCAACTTGTAATGAATAAAAAATATAAATTTAAAGATATTTCAATGAGAATATTAAGAACTGACTAAATCTTCTGTCTCACATTCTGTTTATATTTTTGTAACTTTTATCCCTTACATGGCCAAAAGAAGACCGTGTTTTATCCTTCTAAATTTGTAGGAAATTTAGTTAATAAGATAAATTTGTATTTTTATCAAGTCCGAATTCTTAAACTATTGTGTTATTGATGAAACATTGTGCAAATATCTTCAGCTATATTTTTATTTCCAACAGAAGCAGAGCCAGAGGAATATTATTCATTAGGTAATATTGAAACCTTACAGCACTTTTTTTTTACCACTGACTCAAAGATATTAATCAGCTTATGTATTTATGACAAGATGCAAACTTTAAACAAATTGCAAATTGTCCCTGCTAGAGAAATGTCACGGCCGACTCGGCCACACGCCCAGTGTGAACTCCCATAGCGACAGTTTTTGCCGCGCCCGTCGCCGCCGTCACGGTGTCGCGTGTTCGGATTTACAACGGTTGAGCGCACCTTACTCCAATTTTTGTTGAAAAGAAACCCTTTTTGAAGGGTTCCGCACTAATCGCTCTTTGGGTTAATCGTTTTTTTCGTAAAAATTCGTGTATTTTTTGTTAGTTTGATTTTATGCTAAGTTATTCGTTGCATTATCTTAATAAAAATAGAATCTAGAAATTATGAGGCATTAATATTATTTAAACAGTCAACTAATTTATATTTTATCTCGTGAGTTAAGCAAATATAAATTGTATCATAGTAATCCTTATAATAGTGATGTAAATTGATAACGAATAATTTCTATGAAAATATAAAAATATAACAAAAGCTATCTCATGACGCTGTAGTCTTCAAAGATGCCAATACTGGGGCCTTGTTACCAATTGATCTCTAAAATGATCACAGAGGATGACCAACGGATACTCCACGCTCCTGAGCTCGGCACGAGCTTCGTAATCGGTTAGTAAAAAAGGGAGTAAAGAATTACGTGCAAGTAGAATCATGCACCCAACTATATTCCAGAGTTATATCGCTTTGTTAATCAATTAGCTATTTAAAAAATCCGTGGAAAATTGTATTACCATTTATGTCAAATTATGAAAAGATCGGAAAAACTTATAGAACAAATTGTGATCATGTTTTTTTTCATCTAATCATTAAATAATATTTATTTTAGCTCCACGTGATATGTTCAAATTTTTTGATAAATAATTGTCGTCTGTATACTGTATATATAAAATATATATATGTTTGAGATTTTTAGCTAAAACACGAAATTACTTCAATGTAGTGCAGTATGTATAAGGAATATAAAATTGATCGCACTGTGTCGTCTATGGGGGAACACTGGGTGTTTATTCTACCTATTTAGTATGGAAAGGGAAAAAAAACAATAGTTTATTAAAAATCGGTTTTCTATCCTTTATAAGCAGACTGTAAAAAAATTGTAAAAATAGGCTACATTTTATACTAGTATATAAAAATAACATTCTGAAGTTTATTTGCTTGATTGTGTAAACCTCAGGTAAAGGAAAACATCGTGAGGAAACCTGCACACTGGTTGATTATTGTGTGCGAAATGGAGAAGGAAATGGCAAACCACTCCATTACTAATACCAAGAAAGTTGTTATGTGTGTATAATTCCACGTAATGACCACGACCCTCAGCCGTGAGGAATACGACTATGTAAGAGTAAGCCTCAGTAAAAGTTTCTGAAACTGCCAGATTTGGATATGTTCGTGTACGGATAAAATTTGAAGGTAATATATTATATCTTTTATTCGTAGGTACATTATTGCAATTTACAGAAAGCTTTTATTGGTATGATAATAAGTTATCAATGTCTGCATAATCGTATTATTTGTCTCAATCAGTATCATTAGAGACGTATTCAATATTGTGTTCAGTGCTGTACAATGAATGGATGTTTGGAATAGTAGACACTTTGTTCTTTGATAACAGAATCCTCCAAGTTACTTGGGGCTAAGTTAGTGTGATTTATCCATATTTATTTAATGTTATCTAGTCTAGAATAAAAAAGAAAGCTATAACTCATGTTTTGCATTTCACAAACGAACACCTAACCACATCATCAAAATCCACTCACTAATGTTACCAAATCGTCGCTCCACATACGGACAGACAAAAAGCGTGCGGCTAAGTATATGAAACAGCACCCGTCAAATTTTCTTCAGACATTAATCACTCTAGTATTTGGTAAGCTGGTGGGGTGACCACGTTGAGGTAGAACTCAGAAAAGTTAGATGAGCTTTTTTTGGCTTATGTTTTATTAGTATGTTAGTAGTTTGTCGTATCCAAAATTTGGCCGAGTAGACACGCTAAGAAGAAGTGGAGAAGAATGAATAATTTTAAATTAAAAAATATATCTTTAAATAGTAATTCTTAATAAAGTTTTAAATGTTAGTTTTGCCTTTACACGGAGTTATTAATGTATGTATAAATCTTTGGAAAAAAATTGTCTAAATCAGTGAACACTTTATTAAAATATCAAAATCCGTTGTGTGTTTTAAAAAAGCTATCGGCTATAATTTTGATATCTTTGAGAAATTATATCCATTTTCCATTCCATGCTACGAATCCTCTCCCATTCAGCAAAACCACGAGCAAAATAAAATTTAGAATAAAAATTCATATTTTTTCCGAATTTCTTTACTGAAAAACACAACGTGCAGCTCGCATGACAGTTCTACTCGGCGTTCGTTCCAGTACTACTATGTAGCTTATTGAGATAAACTATATAATTTAAAATTTGACGTGAAAAAATACTTGTGAAGGTCTAATTACTGAATCAATGCTCTCTTTGACATTAGCTTAAAACTAAAATTTCATAAAAATCCACTAATTAGAATAATCGTGGCCACCCGATTCGCGTGCCACCGCACTTTCTCGCTAACGGTCGGCGCGTGCGCACCGCACCTGTCCCGACCCGCATTGTCCATTCCACTCATTACTGCTGCTTTTCTGCGGGTTAATCCATTTTTTTAAATCATTGTATAATAAAATACCATGTTACCGAGGAGGAGGAGCAAGAAAAAGAACTGTTATGTGTCTTATAATAACTATTAGCGCACTACCTCTCTATATAAATAGTCAAAAATATTTGAAAAAATTGTACACTATAAAAAGTTTACATCATTTGACAATAATGACTCCTAATTAATAGGAAGCATGGCCGTGGAGCACTAAGTTCAGAACCTTAGCCAATAACAAATAATGCATAAGCTAATTATTTTTATTATTAATTACCTTCCATCTATCTATCAATGAATGTAAATTTTAAATCGTGTTGTGAGAAAAACAGCAATAAATTTTTCCTTATTTCAACTTGTGATTTTCGGCTACGAAGTATTGTCCTACAAGACGACTGAGGAAGAAAGTCTTGACAGGCAAACAACAGCATCCTTAAGGATTGACGTCAGCCAGGTTATATTTAATTTTATTTTTAATAACTCAGAGCTCTGGTTCTTTTTGACTGCGAATGAGACCGTGCAGATGAGTGAAAGAGAAATACAATTTCTCGTACGTGTAAAGTCGCGGATAAAAACATAGTCAATCAATAAAATGTAGCGAATGCAATAAAATACTGTATACCGCGGAAGTTCAAGGAACAAAGGAGCTACCTGCATCTAATCTACCATCGTAATGTCGACCGTTGGGGCAGGTGTAGGTTCACCTGTTGGCACCCCCCTCCCCTGCCCCTCACGACCTGCGCACACGGCGACCGTTAATACCAAATGACGTAACGTATTCAATCAATTTGTTTTTTTTTGTCTTTTATATTTTTTTGCAATATTTGCTTTATTTTCACCTCCTGCTACAATATGTGACGTGTGGTTTCGCAATAGGACCTCCGTAACTTCTCATACATATCATGCAAGGCCACGAAACAGGGCTTAAAAGGCAACGACATCATTCCCAACAGGGGTTGAGTTAAACAGACTGTTGGTCATAAAATCAGAGCCGAATTTAATAAATAAAACAAAGTTAATGTAGTAACACATGAAGATGAGACTATTAATTTATCTATACCTTCTATTAGTATTAATTATCATTCGATATTTCTCTTTTCCCGCGTCTCATATTTACGCCTATAGCACCCAATTGCTCTGATTTTTTGAACGGCCACCTGCCTGACCTCTACACTCTTTGGAAATGCGATGATTGCTACTCGCCTCGTACGGCATCCATGAATGAATATGTAGTGGTCCTATTCTATGGCGGAACCACACGCCACTGAAATAATACACACGTTATTATAATTATGAATCGACATATTGACAAGTAAAATTCGAAAAATGTCATGAGTGACTTCGTGCGGCATGTGTGACGAAAAAAATAACGTTACATACATCTTACTTATGAAACGTCCAACAAGTTACATGCCCAGTTTTTTAACTTATGTCCGCCATTGACTTGAATAATTAGACCTCAATTAAGATCTCAATTCATTGAAACAAGTTACAAAGTACAAGGTATGTAGTCCAGACTACATCGATGAATTCCTTCATGAATGGTATGCTTTAACTGGCATTAAAATAATACTAAAATATTAGTTGAATCACAGTTCTATTTTTGAAATTTATGACTCATTTAAAACGATCGTAATGTAGTTCAGGGTTTTGACAAAACATGAAAATCGTGAAAGTATTTATTATGAGATGCCAAGAGATTGAAATAGACTGATTTTATCGATATACCTATATACTTAACATACAAATAGATCAGTGTTATGTGATGATTTTTTGAAGGCACTCGCATCGCCGTCATCTGGATAATGAACAGTGCTTTATCTATCATACGTAAAGGAAAACTTATATTTTTTTAAAACATATTTTGACAATATCAATTCAATCACGTTCTTGTAAATATTCTTGTCAGTAATTTTTTTATACTTTTGTATTTGTTTAAAATCATTTTAAATCGGGGACCCAATATCAATGGCACAATACAAAATAATATCTGATTCGTGATTCCTTACACCCGTGACCTTTGCTGTTCACAAGAACTGCTACTCAAAAACTGACCTTATTGGTTAGATATTAGATTTCCTAATTGCTTTTGTGGATTTGTGAGCTTTAAGAGGAGAAATTGTTTCGCTTATTGGCGATTGGTGGCACGTGCTTCCTTTAGCCCACTTCTAAAGACGAAGTTGTTAGGGTTGACACTACAAAACACAGGGAAGAGACTCAGTTCTGGCCAGAAAATATTCAGTATACAATAGAGCGGCTTGCAGATTTAATTCTACATGCAAATAATATGAAGTCTTGGCTCAAACTATATTTAATATATACCTGAGCGATGTAACAGGAACAATATGTCAATATGAGTACTGTTGCAGCTACAGCACAAGATACACATTAAACGAGGCCTCAAACGTTGTCCAAGAGACCATGTCTGATTGACAAACTGTACCTTGATGGCCATGTCATGCCGGACTGCTATACTGGAAGTTCTAGGTTCCATTCCCGGTCACCTCAAAATGGAAAATGTTCTTTATCAGATTGACCTGGGTCGTGGATGGTTATCCATATTTATTTATTGTTAAATATTATAATAAGATATCCTCCTATATTATAAAAAGATGTACCCCTGTCGCATCTGTCTATGCACGCAATGAACTCCGAAAATAAAATGAAAACTACCGGTCGTATTTCAGTATGGTTTTCATCAATAGATAGTGTGATTTCGGAGGAAGGTTTAGATGCATTATTTACTATGGTTTAACCCGAGGTAAGACGGGATGGGCCGCTTCCTAGTTTCTAAAATGTAGTAGGATTATTGCGCTAGTAGTGACCCAAGTCTCAAATACGATACTTTCTAGCAAACTCAATCTGTGTAATTTGTCCATGTATATGTCTCTGTCTGGGTAGTGCGTAAAACAAAGTCATTTCCCGCTGTCTGTCCGTACCTATGCTTACGTCTTTAAAACTACGCAACTGATTTTGATGCTGGTTTTATTAATAGATAGAGTGAATCAAGAGGAGAGTTTAAGTGTGTAAATTTATTATGGTTTTACTGGAGCGAATCCGGGACGGGCTCTAGTTTATCATAATAAAGAAAATAAATTAAGATAGTGATAAATTAATTTTCACTTCATTGACAACCCTAGTGAGAAATTGAGAATGCTGCGATATTATCAGGGCCCCTATAAACAATCATGGTTTTTGCTGGCGTTAGATGAAATTACACCACCACAGTACAGCCACCTATCTTTACACTACACTGACGTTTATAACCTGGGAATAAGAGAGAATTTGCAATGAACTTAGTGTAGGTTGCTGTGTAGTTGGATGTACTCGCAAACTGTATCAAACCGCGGTTATCCGTCGTTGTTTATTTTGTAAGTTTGTTTGTTTCCTCTAGATTGGAATAGACAAAAAGTTTCTGTTCTGTGGTTTGTTGTTGGTTTCTTGTCTTATAACTGCAAATTGAGAAAAAAATCCTAAATATTATCTGACAATCTGGCGTACAAAAACAATCATTTATTTGAGTATTATATTCCGTAAGTTTTTCACTGACAGAATTAAAGAAATACTATTTTTCGACATCAACAATGGTCATCCGAAAATGTTACTAAATTGCATCTTTGAGAATCATACATAATTTACGAAATTTGACGTAAGAATGTACTTGTAGATCTCCACAAATTAATAATCAGTGAATTGCATCTATAATTCCTGAATAAATTTTTGATTTTAACTTTCATAAATAAAATATTAAATAATTAATTACGAATGTCAAGTCTCCTAGTACTCATTAAAATTATTGCAGTCCAATAACAATAACTTTAATGAGATGTTATAAAATATTTACGATGGTAAATAGATATACTCGTAGATAGTGTATTACATAAAATAAATTATTTAAAATATGGCCACGACAGATGGAAATATAATGGCAAGTTGGCGGTTAAGGATCGTTCTTGCGGATGTTTACAGGTGATTACTATGTCCAGCACTGGACTTAATATGACTGAAAAAATAATGGTAGGATCCACTTGACCTTACTTATTATTTCATGCACAATCAGTATAATTTTTATTAAGTCACTAGGTTTTCTTATTAATTATTTTGTTACTACTTTTCTTATTAAGTTACTAGTCACGAGTAGCTGAATAACGGATTCAAATGTTGTTTAAAATCATAATCCAGAGATATATGAGAGATTCCTAGCCCAATTATATGTGAAAGATCCTCTGCCCTATTCTATGACGGACGTTTACAACGTGCGCGGGAAGGAAACCTAGAATCTTTTTCTTTGCTCATAGACAAGCATGAACATAATCTAGATTTGTTAATAAACTTGTCACAAATAAATAAAATCTCATCACCGATTTAGATATACAATTCAAAACAAATCAAACAAGGATTTAAAATTCAAATGCGTCTCGCATCGAATAAGTAACGCTGTTACAGGATCGCCTACAGACGACGCGCATCCTACAGCCGTATAACAGGGTATTCGGCCGAGTTATGTAGCCTTAGCACGCCAACTCTGTACCAGGACAATAAATTCACTGTTCGCACCCCGATAATGCTTTTGCCAATGGAACATTGATGATTTATGAACAATTATCGATTAATTCAAGGAGTAGTCGTAAGTTTAATCGAGATTATTAACCACTCGGCTCTGAATCGAGATCCGAGGTGTAAATCATACCAACGGGTAGCGTGTTGAGCAATTAACACTTTGATAATATTTTGTGGTCGAGCTCGAGTGGGTTTCAATGTCTTATTGGCGGAGCTATTACATCTTCTTATTTAAGGGATCAATGCTCACTTTAGTGGTAATAAGAGCGTTAATCCTATACATAAAGAGATCAATGATCCTAATCTATACAAATCCTATACAATAAGCACTGATCAGATCTGTATCTGATCAGTGATCATTGTGATCGCCATACTGTCTTCTAATCTTTTTACTATTTTTTTTGTATTCTGTTTTACATCTTAGTCCTTAAAATAAAATTGAATCTTTGACTGAAAATCACCACAAATGAAGGAGATCGAGAAAAATTGAAGACGCCTGAAAGAGTTTCGACGCAATGCAATGTAAATTTCATCTCACACTACAACAACTATGCCGTACAAAAAATCCAATAGCCCAAACAAAATGGAAGAGATGTTTGGATCAATATGGGCCGTTGTTCAGCAAACCGCTTTGTCATAGGTCGTAATCGAAGAGACGGTGGCGCCTTTGTGTTTCGGTCGTCATCGCCTTTTTGTTAAGTTATCTGATGGGGATTGCTCCCATTTCGCTCACAAAAAGTGGTACAGGCGACAGCTCAAAAAATTCTCGCAGCAAATTCTCAGCTATGGCCATTGCATACAGGTCTGTTCGGAGTGACTTGATGTGGTGTTGCATGTACAGTACGATCGCCCACTTGAACTGTCAAAATGGTTTTTGTAATAGCTAGAGCGATACTGTGTATTTATTTATCGGCAGTCGATTAGACTGACCTGTATTGAGTACCACTATAGTGCTAGTTCAGAAACTTTATTTGGTTTCATCTGGGTGTCGATTGTTATTGTTAAAATTGTATCGTATGTTATTTCAATAGCAGTTCTTATTTACACGTAATAGGAACTATTGTAAATAATATTAGCACCTTTATAACTTAAAATGAATCTTAAATCTTGAATTAGGGCTGACTTGAAAGCAGCTTCCGATGAAGCCATCGAAGTGGCTCGGTTCTGGTAAGAATATATTTAGCACCCAATAGAGCGTTGTTTTGATTTTTGATATGAAGAAGTTGATTATGATTTGTATATAAAGTGAATGGCCAACTAAACAGTAAACCTAGTTGTTCTTGACGAAACTAAGCATACAAATTTTCTTATCTTTCATCTAAATAAGGTACTACTATTGAAACACATATACTCAAAACACACCTTCGGTAATAGATTCGGTAATAGAACGCAATACACAACCAGACTAAAAGTACAAAATAAAACACAGTATTCACATAGCACAATTGAGCAAGTGTACTGTGTTGCAGCAATACAAAAAGGCCCATCTCAGTACACATATCACCCAGAGGTGCGATACACTGATTTTCAGATGAGACCTGAATCAGTGTGCGAACGGTGTGTGTATATATTAACAGTGCAGAAGGAGATATATAACTACGATTGATATATTACTTATACAATAAACATTGACTGTAGCCACATACTCGTACCCAACATAATAAATAAAGAATTAATAAACAAAATATAGTTAAGTAATCACATTAAATTAATTGACTTATTAAAACTGTAACATTAGCCGTCCTATTTAAAAATACTGTTTCTCAATACTGAACACCTACACTTTCGAGAATCGTTTAACCCAATAGTCTTACTATGATTGAGATGGTCAATAATCGCCCAGTTTTGGTGGTCTAAACAGACCACCCAGCGAACATTATAATTGTTTTCGTGTAAGATTTATAATGTTAACGATCAACAGAGCTATTGTGGTAGCATCTATCGGTATGCACAGCGTGATCGTCATCTGTGTTTGGACAAATGGTTGGCCAAAGCGATGTAATAAATTTGAGGATTCGCTCAAATAATTTTATAGCAAACTGTTAATAAACATTTTTTTTTTGCTATTTTACGCTGAATAATATATACAAATAAAGAAAAAAATTAAATATATATCATGAAACGCAAACATATTCCTTTACATAAAACATTCACAATTTATTAAGCCATGCCATAAGGTTATGGCTTTTTGTTTATGGGGTGCATGAGCAAAATACTTATTTTTCCTGATTGATTTTAACACTCGTAGCTTACACCAAAGGCTTTATTATATACGGTAAAAGCTTATGTAGGCCCTGGTCTCTGTAACGATGTTATTCCATTTTGCGTGTTCATAAAAACTTTGTATCGGTGTATCATTAAAAAGATCTAAGAAAACAAAATTGTCTCTTTCTATATATCTTCTTCTACTCTGATTCTCTTTCTCACACGTGTTTCTCGTTGAGTAGTCATGTGTAGCCCCACTCTTGAGCATAACTACTTCTTGGAATTGAAAGAGAGAGAAAAAAAACTCAGACCTTAGGAGTTAACATTGGTTGTTGTAGATTTAAAAAGTATGAAGAAATAAAAACAGTGGTGGGCCTCAAAGCGAGTTTCTTGTAGTCAAATAATTGGGAGCATAAAGCAATGACATACAATGACATACAAGAGAGACAAGCGATTATCATAAATATTTTTTTGTTTATACATCAGCCTGTATTTAAAATAGGAAATGTGATACAACACGGGTAAAATTAATCATCGCACAATATAATTAATCTAATAATGTGGTTAATTTATTACCATCTTTGCCAAGTGAAAGTCAAATTATAATATCAAGTCGTTCATTGAATCCATTTGGTACTTCTAATCAAGTATTAATGATGTCATTAACTTAAGTAATGTTTATTATAAATGTGCAAAAGGATTGATATCTAATTTTTCAGCCCACAGTTCTTTTGCGTTAAAATATTGTGAAATATTTATCACTACCGATTTTACACAGCTCCATACGCGTTAGCCTTTTGGTCATTGACTATATCTGTTCCAAATTTCATCAATACCAGCTCAGCGGTTTAGTAGTAGCATTATAATAGATAGAATGATAAATGTTTATGCAAATATTTCATATTAAGGATCAAACCCGGGACTATCAGTGAAACCGCCCGGCGAGATGACCACTAGACCGCAAAGATTGTCCAAATTCTGACTACAAAAACATAATAAGATTTATAAATCGTTTTTCTATATTTCACGATACTCACGATATTTTCCTGTCGACCATCATGATTCATCAGCACCACCCGAAAAATAATATTGATACTTACGTTTGATATATCAATTATGCCAGAGTCTGAGAGCTCAGTAATTTTGTACAGTTTACACCGGCATCAAATACATAATAATTCATGATTAATATTTTAGCAATTGCCCGCGTAAATTTCCACCAAAAGATTTTATTTCTTTAAAGTACCTTTTTCCAGGATTTAACGTATCTAAATTTCTAAAATATAAAAAAAAACATGAAGAGATAACAAACAAACTTACTTTCTCAATTATAATACTAGTTGAGATTAGGACAGATTTATTTAAAGCATTTTCTTCCAAGTGAGTTTCAAACCTAACTATCAATAGACCGTTTAAAAGTAAGATAGAATTGTCTCAGCGAGGATCGCGGCCGCGGCGTCCTGCCGGGAACACGCTCCGCAGTACAATTAAGAGCTAATAACTCCCGCTTGAGTTGTTATATGCAAATCAGTCTGCCGGTTGCGTGTTACACCTACGCTGCTCAATTTAAAAGCCTCGATAAATTGGATGGATTTGCTTAGAGCTTGCAATTTTTTGTTTATATACAGCGGTGGTAAATTAATAAAGTATGTAGTGACATCCCTGTAGGATACTTACATAATATTATAAATAAAGTGTTTGTTCTATCAAGTCAAAATGGAGCATCAGAACTGTTTTTGGTGTGGAGATTGTTGGAAAACTAGCGAGCGACAGTGAAATTTTTGTACTAGTGCCGCTAATAATTAAAGTATTTATAGAAACAGTAATTTTGGCGACTTCGGTCGTTTGAGCACATTGGTCATTAGGCTCTGAACAGACTCGTGAGTTGGCCACTATCTATCACTGTAAAATGGTTATTTTAGTATCCAGATTCTAACTCTGCGAACTCCTATATAATTACCGATGTTCAACCAAATTTCAAGACTACTTATTTCACAAAAGCCCAGAACCATTCTGCAATAGGGTCATCTCCTTCTCTCTCATCCTACGAGTTGTGTTGTCGAATGGTATCCTTTGAATTCTAAACATTTTACTTGATATAAAACCTCTTCATAATATCTGTAATAAATGTTGATTTTGTGTAGATTCATTCTTTCCTTCCTTACGTTTCTATTAAAAGGGAGTATTGTGTGAAATAAAAATCAGATAGAAGTTGTACTACGTGAATAGCTATTTTATTATAAAGTAATATAAATAGTTTTTCATAAATTAGTATTTCGATTTTGAAGCGTTTATTTACAAAAATTGGACGGCATTTATAATCACAATATACGTACTCAATGTAAGTATATTTGAAATACTACATAAAACTATGTAGCACACGCAGAGTTATATTTACAGCAATCATATAGCGCTTAAACTTTAAGTTTATATACGTGAGCTGAACCATAAACCAACATTTGAATGAAAATAAATCCGAACATCCACTAAATCGAGCTTAAATAACTTAGGCCCGGTCTCGACAGGAGCTATGCAAAGCTGTGCTAAATTTGCCCCTCCCGTCTGAGGTAATTTAATTAATAGAATTCCGTAATTTTTAACAAACGAATTCTATTAGTTGTTCCAAACTATGCATTTTATTACCGCAATTTAATACTATAAAACCTAGCCATGCAAATGAATTTGATTTAGATCATTGTGGACCCAAGACCGACATTTTTTCTACAAGATTAGGTAAATTAATTTACCAAATCCAAGAATCAAGGAATACGTCGCTATTCCTTATTTAGCGTAAAAAGTAGATAAACATCTTGATCTCTTTTTTTTGTTATTTAACCATCCAGTATCAATACCTTGGTGTTTTTTAAACTTTTGCACTTTGAACACATTACTACCTAAATTATATCAACGGCAGCAACGTTAAATAAATAATGTTCGTGTTAGTCCCGTTAATATAATTTATGGAGTCACATAATATCAATACTTTGTGGTGAACACACTTAAACATCTAAATTTTAACACTCATCTAAATTTTGATTCCATTGACCAAAAACAATATTTGCAGACAGGTCCATCAATCACAACAAATATACAACTAATTTTATCATAAACAAAACTTTGCTCAATTTTTTATGTACATATTTTATGTACTTTTTGGACAAGTTTCTTTTGAAGATACATTGATAAATGAGAACAAAATCATTATTATAAATCAAGTACTTAAAATATTTCTTTCAAATTAACTATGATTTAACGCAAGAGAAAAATTGGAATGACTTCCAATAAGTTAATCGGCTCATTGATATAACTTAATCTATAGTAGAAATAAATATACAGAATCCTTATAAAATAAATTAACACTTAGACTAATATCACACAGGTATAATTTGTAAGGAGTGTTTGTATGTCAGTTCAGTCAGACCATACAGCAAATGAGATGAACTTTTATTGAGGGATATTTTGCTTCAAGTAGCATCTCTTGCACTGTTTCTTTGATGTTTCGCTGTAACAAAGAAAGACACAACTTTATATGATAGATCCAACATATCTAATCCCATGGCATAGGGAATGGGCGTGGTGGCTTTGAAGTATTGTCCAGCGATTAAGTCTGCCCGTCTATGTTTGAATATGTATAAGTAAGTATCAATTTTACTCATGCAAAGTAGTAGCCACTCGCCCATACAAAACTTAAAATTAGTAAAAAACTTTTATCAAGGAACGTAAAATTTATTAATATACATATCAATCAAGCTCAAACTCCCATGCTCTCCATCGCCCCATCGCCTTTAGCCACGTGCGTTGCAGTAAAAGCATGTGTTTTTCTAAGAAGATATTACGTAAAAATCGAATCGAGAGACTCTAGTCTCAACAAAAACATTTCCATTGATTCTATAGCATACTCACCAGTATGTAGAAACAGGTGGTTCTTCAGGTTGGTGTGCTTGGAGAACCCGCGGGAGCAGATATGGCACTTGAAGGGCCAGGAGCCGCTGTGCACGTACATATGCGACTTGAGGTCCCCGGGCGTCGGGAACGACTTCGAGCATAGGCTGCATTTGTGTGGCTTTTCCTGAGAGACAAACAGAGAAAGAAGATGTAAAAAGTGTTGATGCTGAATGGTGCTAAATGGCACCAGAGCAGGCGAACTGTAAAATGAAATTCTTTGAAAAGAGCGTAAAAAGGCTCATTCAGAGCTGGCCACGTGAACGTAACACCCGTGACTCTTCCTATTTACTAAGCAAGAATCAGGTCATATGGCTATTTGCTTGCTTAGTAGTATAAAATAAAGAGGGATGCCAGACGACCTGCAATGATTAAAATAGTACATGCGGTTTCTAAGCCTCATCATCGTCAAGCTTCTGTAACCCACTGCTAATGCACAGGCATCCCTTCGTCTATCGGTATTTAGTTTATTGTAGAGACTCCTGGAATGTCTTAATAACTTACATTTAAACGAGCTACAACAAAAAAAAACATAGCATAGCAACAAAACGTCCCGTCATTCAATTGTCATTTACAAGAAAAATAAACAAGTAAACAACAAAGTACCGCTGATGGCACATTCGGTGGTCGTGAAGAATTCAATACGCCGTGAATGTACCATATCGTGCGGCTTCCCGTGTACTAAATTACTATTTAAAGACACAATGACAGTAGATTTGTGGTTTCCTTATGTTTCAACGCTTAATTTAATCTGTATGTTGGTAGTTTGATGTACCTTAGTTCTTTTGCTTCTGTTGGTCGTAAGGTATGTTCTAAATGTTCATTTTAACATGTATTTTTAACACCAGACGGATGAAAGTCTATGTTTCAAAATTTAAGGCTAAATATAATCCTACAATAATCGAATATTAATGCATGCGTCATCAAATTTTGGTACAAGTCAAGAGTAAACTATCTATGAGGCAGCAAACTAAGACCAGCTTAATTGATTTTGTGAATATAAACTTAATTATAACTTAAAAACGAATTGAAATATATTAAGAGAAAACCAATTTGGTACACGCCTCACAGTCTCCCTTTTTTAACAGTAAACAAGCAGTTTTTGCCGGTCGTGATTTATCCATCGGAAACCGTGAGACAGATAATGGTTCTTTGTTTATTGATTTATTCGTAATATTCGGTAGCGACTATATTCATTCGAATATTGCCTCTTACCTTATAATTGAGCTACTGCTCAAACCCGGACTTCGAACAAAAAAGGTCTTAAATTTCAACTTTCCAATTTAGACCTCGCATGATGACTTTTTGTTAGTGTGAATATTAGGAAGGATAGTGAGAATTAAATGGGTGGAGCTGAGGGCGGTAAATGTAATTTATTTGTTATTTCCAATCTAATCAAACCAGGACACTGCACAGGAAATTAACAGAAAACAATTTAATTAAGATAAAATAAATATAATATGAGATTTAGCACAATATTTCGAATATAATCTGATTGAAAAAAGTAGAATGGTTAGCCCCAATATGATGGGTTAACAGGATATTTGAAAATAAAAACAATACAATCAAACATAGCAACAAATATAACAATCAAAACTACACTATTTTGATGTCTGGATTGTATAATACTTAGATATTTCCAATAACTCTTTATCGAATTTTCTAACAGTGGTGTTAGATTTTGTTGAAGTCGCAAAATGACTTAACTATTACGACTATTTCAATAATGACATCAATTATGACCTAATTGTCAAACTAGATCAGACTGCAAGCTAAAAGGGAAGTCTTTGCACAGAACTTAATAGCCATACAAAAAATAATGAAGTTTAACTATACAAGACCTTAATTCGTTTTAAAATCGCGATTCCGATCTCGAGTGACGTATGGCATCGATACGCCTGCCTCGCGTTATGGAAATCGAATGCAAATGCGATACGCTGGTAATTTAACGAAATATATCGATGGTTCGGTATTGCTCGTTAGTACGCTTGTCGGGATGTGCGTGTGTTTGATTTGAGAATGTTTTTTAGATCAGGAGCTGGTGAGACTTTTTTCAAGTTACCAAAAACGCCCGCGTCTATCACAATAGTGTGACATATATTGCACTTGTATGCATGGTGGCTGCATAAAAATATAAACTGATGTTTGTATTTTCTACAAAAAAAGATTGTACAATGTATCTTTCTTATATTAATTTTGATTCATGTACGTATTTTCGTGCAATAAAGTTATTACAAACACACAAAAAATACGATCGCCAAAAATAATCAGAAGAAGAAACCTTCTATATGTCATTGCTTCGATGAATGGTTGTTGATTTCTTAGCAAAAAGCATATAAACTCATTACAAATTAAATAACGTGATTAGATTATGGCTTTAACATAATCATTAATAAAAATAATGCACTCACTCAACTAATATTGAACAGTTTGACCATACCTTAATTGAACCTGGGTTCTCGATAATCAATATGGTGTGTCGGGGCATAAGACAAGAAGCATATTAATTGGTAGAGGATATCAGGCACGAGAATATTATGATGAGGGTGTATGCGGGAATCAGGCTGATGTCACACTTTTTATTTATTAAATTATATTTTTAGAATGTAGCTCTAAGTGTGAAAAAATCACGGTAACGAATTAAAATCTTAATTTTTTTTAAAACTAATTTGGCTGAAACCGTTTTTCTACAACTACGATTCTTAAGATTAATACAGTTTTCACATTCTAGTCTATGCACAAACGCCATTTTGTCAGAGACAAAATGAAACACATAGCTTTCTTCACATTTGATCTAATAATTCATAAGTAACGTCTTTTTTGAGGCAACAAACATAATTATATTATGTCAAGGAACAGGTTTAGCAAACCTATTTCACGGAAAATATTTGCAATGACTTTCAGGTCAATGGGAAAAAACTGACAATTTCATAAAATGACTCCACCTAAAATGTCTATTTACATCACATGTGAAAGCAACGAAGTCACATTACATCCCACATGTTCGACAGCTAACGGCAAAACTTTACCCAGTCGAGTGTAAGCTCTTCCTAAGCCATTTCATTAAGCCTTCGTATAATTTAATCAGAGGTAGATAAAGAATGATTGATATAGGGCCGCTCGCGACGCTCAGATAAGCCGTGCGATTTTAATGCCGGCTGCACACTATCGCCGAACTCAGACAGATGCCGACGTGAATCCACGAACGTTGCGTAGTTTCTATGTGAGATTTTATTTACCTTAATGAAATACCAGCCAAATCACCCAAAGTTTGGCAAACTCTTCAACGATAGTGTCAAGACATCGCATTGAGCATCGAGACATTTTAATGGCAAGTAAATAACTGAATGAATAACTGAATAAGAAAAATGTATAACCCTTTTTCTTTTCTTGTATTGCCAATGTCTAGGTAGAGGATTTAAAAAAATATATTGGACACTTTTCTGATAAAAATTTTGTCCAATTTGATTTGTAGAGTTATTTTGTAGTTGAAAATGTGTGTTAGTAGAGTTCTAATATTATTTTCAAAACGATTTTATTTCCGATTTGAAAACGGTATTTTCGTCATGTATCCTCGGTTTCATTCCACCTATGATACCTATGATACCCAAAGCCCATGTTCCGTATAAAAGACATACAGTATACAATACAATTTTAAATATTCGGCTCTGATTTTATAACAGGCCGACTGACTGAAATCAAATCTTGTTGTGTTTTTGTCTCTTAATCGCCTCATACAACATCCATCGAGAACGGGTACCAAACGCCTTTCATAGTATTTTTATTTACTAATTTAATATGCAAATGTCGTATCTGAATGTGACTTTACGTGACATTTCGAAGATGTCAAACTAGTATATCAATAAGCATATTCTACTGTGACATGTAAAAAGTAGAAAAAAATATCAACATAGGTGATTTGACAAGGGTATAGATTAACAGATGGATTAACAGCGCTGTTTGAAATAAAACATTCAGAGTATCTATTTAAGTTTATGTTTAATTTTTATTTGTGAATGGCTAGCAAAACGCAATCCCACTAATATTATAAAGGCGAAAGATTGTGAGTATATTTGTTACTTCTTCACGATCAAATGGCTGGGACAATATTTATGATACTTGGTAGCTGATGCCTTGGATATAGGCGATTTCCGTAGGATTTCGTCAAGAAGTGTTATTCGCTTATGCAATGGCGCGAATGGCGCGAAAATGACTTTATATAACTATAACACAAATATGTTTTTAAAATACTTACACAGGTAACACCGCGGGTTGTAGTGAGTTATGAATATATTGCTCAAACACTAGGATTTTTCGGCTTCAGCATAAGTCACAAAATTATGTAGCTAATATATATTATAAGCTTAGATTTTGAGGCTTAAAAGTCTAAACGATTCTGCCAATAAAGTACTTTTCAAATAGAAGTATATTTTTTCAATTGTCCTTTTGACTTTATTGTCATATTACTGATAAAAAATTATACATAAATTTATATTTAAAAATGGTAAGCCCTTTTGGCATAATAGGGACCAACACTGTTTGAATGAGTTTCTTTGGGCATTTCTTCTCAGCAGTGGTCGTTCCGAAATGCTAGTAGTTTGTAAACATCATTTGATTTAGAATATGACGTGAAAAAGTGCCTGTGAAGGCCTAATATCTAAATAAATGATTTGATTATGATTTTGATTCAATCTTGCCTTCTTCAAAGTAGCTACTACTAGACTAAAATTACCCAACAATGTTGCAAAAATCACCATTACTGAAACGTATCAGGAGATGTGCAAACAGGAAAAAAACTGCAATGATCTAGTAAAATATTCCACAAAGGATCGGACAATAGACAATCGCCTATTACGAGGAAGCCAAGATCGTGGTGTAATTTGCACATCTGTTTTTTTTAGGTCCATTGATGCGGAAATTATCCGCACGCATTTCTTTATTAATAAAATGAGGAGATAGTTTGATTAAAATGAATTATGTTTGGTGGCAGCTCTGTCATTATTTGTAGATCAAGCTTCCACTACCAGTTGTTGATGGCACGTGAACGCGTTTTATAGAGGGAACAGAAGAGGCACTTCTAAAATCTTTGGCAAAATGTAAATCTTTTATTTATTTAGACGTTCAAATTTTAAACTGATTGTTATATTTTCGTTTTAAAATAAGGCGTTCATAAAAATTACAATGGTGGATGCGTTAAAAATGTCATGTATCTGTGCTTTCAGTGCCAGTAAGAAGGTGTCGGAAAATTTGGTGAGAAGATATTAAATTAACAAATAAATGCAAAATTAGTAAAACTTATAAGTTGCAATTATTATGTAATATTTTTCATGTTTATAACTCCAATGTAATCCTGCCATTACTAGGTGATATACCATTTTTTTATATTCGAATGTAAAAAAATTGCCACTCTCTATATTTTCAAGTAAAGGTGACAAAATATTTACAAATGATTAGACAGATACAAAAAAATATTCTTCTACACGTTTTATATTTTGTAAAAGAATAACTATGCAGCGTTATAAAAAGTGGTTGTGTAACAATGAATAAAGGAGATTCTAGAGACAGTTTTTGTTATGCAGAAAAAAGGTACAACCCGCGGCGCGGTGCGCATGCGCTGGTCACACTCACACCGGGACTGGCGGCTCTCTGCTTCTCATCGAGTGCTTTGTATATGTTATTGATTTTATTGAAGTCACCTAAAGGCAACTGATATGATTTGACTGGTCGACTCTTTCGACGACCTCGGTGGCGTGGTGGTAAAGTGCTTGCTTCTGAACAGAGAGATCCCGGGTTCGATCCCCGGTCGGGTCTTGGATGTTTGTCTATATGTGTATTTGTTATAAAATATAGTATCGTTGAGTTAGTATCCCATAACACAAGTCTCGAACTTACTTTGGGGCAAGCTCAATCTGTGTGAATTGTCTTAATATATTTATTTATTTAACTCAGAAGTCAAAACAGCCAGTGCGCAGCTTCACGATGTTTTCCTTCATCGGAAGCAAGTGGTGGTCTATGAATATAGAACGCGTGAGATTAAAAATTGAGACATATTGACCACAAGCTAGTATCATATGTGTATGTCATAGAATTAATTAAAATTATTATTTTTGTAGTAGTGCTTAAGGCTCAAAAATTTACAAATCATTTTTAATAAATGCTACCAGAAATACCACAGACTTGATTCTATCACTGTTAATAAATAAATTTAAGTTTTAATTAATTTCATTTGTGACCGAAACAAGTTTGTAATTAGAATGATAAACGCCGAATTTTTATATACGCGTCACATTAGTCTAATAAAGTCGTATCAGTACTAGTTTGATACATTTCTTTTGAAAGTTGGCTAATAAAACTCATTTATTGACTTCCTGTTGTACTGTTTTCTATAATCTGTCGCTTAATTCGAGTAAAGCGGTGTAGCTGTAGACCATACTATTTTTAAGTGTATTTTATTATTATTATTTTTTTTATTATATTTACAATTTTAATGTGTTTTATACGTTATACTTATATTTATGTGAAAAAATATGTTTGTATACTTTTTTACAAAGAATATTTCCGATACGTTCGTGTAAACATGTTGACGAAGCGTGCCTGATTGTGATATAACTGTTATTGAATAAAATGAAATACAAAAATGATGTCTGCACTTCTGGAAAGTTTTGTGTCTAAAGTCCATTTGTTATTTTGTAACTAAAAAGAATTACCAAACAATAAGTGTTTGTGTTTATATAATTACCATATTTCCCATTCCATTTAAATATTGTTTTTCTATGTAAAAAAAAAACACGAGTTTTTACATAGAAATGTCATTGATATAACGCCAAATGTCTTGTCTAAATGTTGAAAGGGTACAATCACCTGTTGTAAAATAAAAAACTAAGCACCTTTCGTCGAAAATTTTCTAAATTTGACGCCATTACCACTAAATGATACCGACGTAATTATCATTATGGCATCGGAAAGGGCGCAATTAAAAAAATTGTTTCCGATTTTAGAGGCTTATGTTGGCAGGTGTGAGACGCTGATGGGATTATAAAAACAGCGTCTATGATGGGATAGACGACAGTAATTCACATTGAAAAGATTATACTCCTTTCTCAGGAGATTGACGAATAAAAGATCAAAAATTATACTTTTTTAAATTAGTGATTCTAGTGATAGAGTTAAAAAAAAAGATTTTATACGGTTTGTTAGTATTCACCTGTCTGTTCCATTTTGCGAAAAAATTTAGAGTCCTATAACTATAACTTGCGCAGACAAGTGTCAATACATAATATATGTCCTTGTTGTTTCACATTGAGCATGTTAAGTATCAACTATATTATACGAATTAGTATGAATTAATATTTAGCATCTGTATTGTAAGATTATGTGTTAAAAAAAATTGTTGGCTGCAAAGCAGTTTCAATGTGTAAGTGCAAAAATTTGAATGCGACTGTCCCAGCGTGACGGACGAGCGAATCGTGTCATCAGCATCAGCCGCTGGCTCTTCGCTCCTCGTTACTCTCGAGGTGTGGCCCATTTGTTGTGAGACTGCGCAATTATACATAAAGGTCTTGTGTAAACAATCAAATCACGTAGGTGACGCCTGACAGAAGGAGCAATCCATAGAAGGGCTAGCTTGATGCCGTCAAAAATTGGCCGAAATTAGAATGACCAAGACCGTGCATGCGAAGCGGAGAAGAAAAAATATGACCGTGAAGCGACCCTGGACTCCAACGCTCTATAACAACTAGGCACCTGGAAGACATGAACCCAATAAAACGGTACACAAAGCCCCGAAAGTAATAAAGACTTCACACCGTATCTTGCATTGTGCCAATTTAATTTTATACTTGTACCACAACCCATCCTTTGTGGGGCCAGCAATTGTGAGTACAAAATGTGGAGTGTGGCGGATGGACAGACAGACTGACAACAAACAAATAACGAAGCTAACGAGTGAAAATGCGTCAACCGATCACTTTCCTGACGCGGAGACTTCGATAGCAAATTTATTGTTACCAGAAATGCTAAAATGTTACCCCGTGACTTCGCTCCTGTGGGAACTCCTATATACATACTGTTGAATAGTTTAAGTATGATTGTTGTATACAATTTAATAAGCTCAAATTATGTTTGAATTTCTTTGAAAAATATTTTTACTGCAAATCAAATTTACATTTATTAGTAAGTTTGATTATTAATGTAGCGATCTACAAGGCGACTGCTATAACATCGTCACTATGACCTATGGTGATCATTTTTATTACGAAACAAACATTAATTGTTTTCATTGTCCACTTTAGTGTTTTCCAATTTTTTTTTATAACTTCATCAAATAGCGTTTGTAGTTAAACTAATTGGACCAAATTAATTACACTAACCTCACTTGTCTTGCTCTTTTCACCAAATCAATTTTAATGAATTTTGACTTTTGCAAGCCTGTCCCGGGTGCATCTCCCTCAAGCCCAGTTTCCATTGTATCCAAGCTATTGTGATATTATTTATTTCCAGCTTACTGGCTTTCAATCTCACTCGCTGACAGCTGAAAGATCCTTGGAGAATGGTGATCAATTAATGGCTTATTTAAGCGAAATGACTTCGCTAAATTGATGTATGGTATATTTATGGCCGCTACTATTATCTCACATATATTTGATTGTTTAATTTCCATAACATTCATTCGGACATTAGAAGATAATTTTCTTTGTACATTATGACAAAAAATTGTCATGAATATTATTAAAACCGGTGATTCATCGGAGTCAAAAAATAACACGTAGGTAACGTAATCTATCTTAATACTTTTTGACAGAAAAAACGTTTATTTCATAATATGTATACATATGTGCAAAGCAAGACTTGATTCACACACACGAGTACTTTGATCTTCTGTCTCGCAATCCAACGGAGCCTCTCATCAGTATTTCGTGTACTTGTGACATAATTTAGGATTTTCATTCTGTTTTAGTATCATAAGATTTTATTTTAAATATAGATATGGATAAATATTAATATGTCGTATAGGCAGGTGAAATCAATGGCTGAGGACAGAATCAGATGGAAAATGCTCCACCGACAAGAACAAAGTTCTTAAATTAATTGATGTTGATGAATATATAAATGATGATAAATATTCAACTAATGAAAAATTTCATAAAGAAAAATAATAAAATCAAATATGATTTAATGAAACGGAATCAGATATGGGGCGTCTCATATAGCAAGTTCACACAGGCCGTGGGACGCCATGGTCTACTGGCTCGTCTTCATAGCGTCTTCGACACGCTCCGCGGTCACACGTGAGAAATTTTGGTAATGTACTAGAAGGGCGATGCGATTTGACTTTTAAGACTAAATAATGTGGAAATTTTGGGAAATATTAAGATAATTCAGAACTGTCAACGGTACTGCCGGGTGCGGCCGGTGAAAATTCTAAATTAACATCTTTTTGAATATTAAAAACAGGCACATTGTTATTATCGCAGTATGAGAATAATTTTTCCAAAATAAATTATGCATTTCATATTACAAAAATAATAGATTTTTAGTAAGAAACACATGACAATGAAATATCAAGTTAAACATGACATACCTTTTCAGATTTGTTAATGTTTGTGAATATATAAACTTGATAAATTTTGTTGGTACACCGGCAGGTGAACCACGACCGTCGCTCCATTATATCATAGAGTTTTATAACAAGATTTTTCACGATTAATTTTCTTACAACCACCTCTATCTATTAAAGTGCAAAAAAGAAAGTGGTAGGTAGCGGTAATAGACAATAACATAACAAAGCTAAGTGCATGATTGCGCGTCACAGTCCCCTGGGCAGGCGGGTTCCCACAGTGACCCGGGAATTATTGGGGCCTTAACTACCTGGTCACAGGTGTGTCTTCGGCAGTAGGGCTGGCGACGGGCAGTTTTTAAGGCGACGAATTATAGGTAACAAATTATTCTGCATTTTTATTTTTTATCTTTACTAGATTTCGCATGAGATCGTCGCTAGAGCAATATGTACCTAGTCCAAAATGAACTAAAACTTTTGGACTTTCCTTATTATATCCTCACTTTTATTGTATTTTAAAGTAATTAATAGGTATTATTGCTTTATGTTTTGAGAGATTAGTCTTTATCAATTCAAAGTACCGTTTTATGCTTACACTGCAATATCAATAACAAATCGATTAAACTTTTGTTTTTGATATCCTATTTTCTAAGTATTGACAAGAAATACCTACATATTTTATAAAAAATGTTTTGGATTACAATATTTCAAAATATACTTACTTACAATATTTGTATTTATTTATTTTTTATTCTGACGAAAAAGCGAATGAGTGCCCTCATTCGCTTTTTCGTTAAAAAATTTAAATTTACTTTAATTTTTCAAATGAAAATAAAATTTATGTAGTACTTTATATTTAAATTTTAGCGTTCGGTTAATTTAATTTTTAGTCAAATAGTATGTAAAAGGGGTTCCCAAATAAACTGAAGGTCTCAATAATAAGTTCATGACTGTTTTTGTTTTGTTTTCTCCTAACATTATTCTTCTTTGCAAGCTGTGGTTCACGTTATTGGTTTCACATTTACTCACCCATTTGTTTTATGTTTATTATCATTCATAGTGAGACACTATTTGTAGACCCAAATAAATGAAAAAAAAAGACTGACAGCCCTGTGCCCACTGACCGTATCCATGTGTGATTTTCTTAAGACGCCGTCACATGAGGTCAGAGTTAACGTAAAAACTTAAGGTAGGGCGTTATGGGAATTGAGCACGGTAACGTCCGTGTGCGCCAGGCTTTACCGAACCGTGGTATAGCACTTGAATACATTACCATGCGTTTAGTGTTGCTCCTCTTCATTGTGATCATGGGATTCTTCGTGATTTGTTATAATTATCATGTTGTTATGAGGTTTTTATTTCGTTTTTGTTTCTAATTGTTACATGAGAGATTTTATCACCACCAATTGCTTCAATTTTTATTTATAATTAGGTAAACAATAAACTTTTTAGTGCTTGGGAATATATTAGAACCAGTGTTCTTGTCGATGACGAATCGAACCAGTACAAGAAATACGATTTCATGTATTGGTTCGATTTAAAATAAATGAATAGTTACCCATTATGAAAACTAATATTTTCTGTTTAAATTAACATTAATAAATCGATATTTTAATGTTCTATACAATGAAATATAAATATATAATACAGACAATAAACAAAAGTTTTTAAAATTAGTTTCCTCAAATTGCGTTTGATATATGGAACACATACCAATTTATCGAGAAATAATTTTATTAAAAACTTTATTTAATTTCATTAAATCTAAAAATCCCTGAAACTGCGTTCGAAATCAGATTAAGGGAAGCTCATTTTATCGGCAAAAAAGGTAAAAATAATAAATATTTATAAGAGGCGAGTGTTCTCTTGTCCATTTCTGGATTTGATCAATATTCAGTAGTTTTTCTCATACTCGGCCGGCAACGGACATCAAACATTTGGTGTTTCGTCGTTTTTAGTATTTTTCACATTACAGTGCCGACACAGATGGCAACCTGGACCCAATCACAACCAAATCCTTGACGAATATTTGACAGATTATGTAAATAGTGGACACAGTGGCTAAACAGATAATGTTTTTTTTTTTCTCACACACGTGTATACGTTACTCGAAAGTGTATAAGGTTTGAACGGGTGTATAAGGTTGATGGTGATCACATGCACTGAATGACCGAAAACATACACCCGTTTGATTTTATCGACCGCTAAAATACCAGACAAAGATAAATATACAGTAGGTATTTAACAAATAAACAAATATATTAGGACAAATCACACAGATTGAGCTAGCCCCAAATTAAGTTCGAGACTTGTGTTATGGGATACTAACTCAACGATACTATATTTAATAATAAATACATATATAGATAAACATCCAAGACCCGGGCTAATCAGAAAAATATCATTTTCCATCACGACCCGACCGGGGATCGAACCCGGGACCTCTCGGTTCAATGGCAAGAACTTTACCACTGCGTCAAATATATGAAGTGGTGTTATAACAATCCGACTATAGACGTATATTTTTTTACATAATTCATTCTGACCGCGACCACGGCTGCTGTAACGACTCACAACTGAAATATTTAGTCAGCTATTTATTTAAATAATATGTAGGTATCATTTCGACAATATATCAAAGTGAATGCGAACAATAAGTACCATTATAGAGCACGGCAATCACAGATACAAACTACTAGCAAAACAATCACTCTTAATTACAACAGCAAGAAATGTAAATGATGGTATAATTTCAAAGTGATAAAAAACTAACACTATTGTCCTATGAAGGACATTAAGGATATGCTTGTGCATGTGAATTATCATTAAAAACTGTAATGGGAGTGTCTATTGTGTATCATCAAGGATAACTGGTGATATTTTGCAAGACAATGACGTATTGTATTTGTGTGTAAGTTTCCGTGATTAGGTAAGCTATGTAAAGCAATAATTTAATCATCTTGTGTCAATATGTACCAATGACGTTGGAAAAAAAACACGGAAAATTTTATAGTAAGATTGTGATAAATCAACAAACTGTTTCTTTTTTCATGAAATATTACTTATAAATATAATACTACATAATCGATTGTTGAAAATAACTAGATAATGCTTTGAAGAACACATTGGTTAATGACATATTGAATTACATACACAAATCGATATTTATGTATTCATTGACGTCCGGATCAGAGATAGAACATGAAAGAAGTCCACATGCACGCAACGAATCCTTACTAAGACATAATTATTAAGGAATCGTTTCTACAATGTGTAATATTGTGTTTTACATATCCGCTTTTTATTTTTAATAACCTCACTGCATTCGTAACCTACTGGTTTATTCCCACACAGCAAAGCACCAAGTTTAAGGCTATGACTCAATCCATTTTCAGAAAATTCTCACGACCATGGTTCAGAACGCTTGACTTTTCCGCCCCACTGCCTTCGCGCAGAGCGCAGCGTCAATGTACATACATGCATTACAATATACGAGTATGCTAAATATAGCTATAACTTTATTAAGATACGTAGTTACAAGACAATAGTCAATGATGTAGTTAGAATTAAAATTGTTTGAGTAGGATTTCCCTGGTTAATCATCATTACTAAATTAAAATACTGGGATTCACAGAAGACTTACTCAGATTCAATTATCACTACAGAATTTTATTCCTCCTTCTAAGCCAAGCTAAAGATTTCTCGCCGTTCAAAAGAAACTTCTAAAATGTTTGAATAAACACATTAGTTTTATTATAGTTTCATATAAAGGGACAGAAAACTTCCAGAATGATCAGAACTCATTCATTATTTTTATAATGCGATCCAGTTTCAGTCAGGTCCGTAAATTCATACGATTAAGTGAATTTTATTACCGATGGGATTCATTGTTTGAATTTGTTTCAATCGTTCTGTTAAACTGCAGGCAAAACGTACGATATCCATCATTTACTGTGATGACATATCTAAGTCGAAGGAAATAACACAATGCTGATCTATAATAGCTCTGTACAGCAGTTAACAGCGAATATTATGAAATGATGGAGATTTTTTTTTTTCAAGATATGTTGTAATCTTGGTTGTTTGCACCTGTTATATTTTATACGTAATATTAATCTACTGAACATACGAACCTTGATATGCGTCATCCTATGGTAGTACAGGTTGGAGCTGGCCGTGAACCTCTTCCCGCAATGCTGGCATTGATGGGGCTTCTCCCCGGAGTGTATCCTCCTGTGGGTGTTGAGGCTGCTCGACGTGCTGAAGCCTTTGTTGCAGACCATACAGACGTGGGGCTTCTCACCTGCACAATGCAATTGATCCCTTTAAAATTCTTATACTGAACTATGAATAAATATCTAAAATAAGAAGTATAAAAGCTAAAAGTAAAGTATAGGTACAGTTTCAAGAAAATTACAATAATAAATTAAATGCTGCAACCCCCACAAAAAACTAGATAAGATTTGCTTCGCTATACTGCTTGTACATACGTAAGAATACATAACCAAGGGAAAACTCTGCTTCTAGCTAGCCAGTTCTACATCATCATCCAACATCATCCTGTAGGAATCTAGTGGACCGCTAACTCACCTTATGTCTAACTTTCAATATAAAGATTAATTTTATCTGCTATCGACTGCGCATACCAAAATGTTTAACGAGAAAAGGAGTGACGTCGCTTAAAAAGTTTCATTTACTCATTTTTATTATGCATAGTTAAGTCATTAGCAACTGCCCTCCATTGAACGTTACAAATATAAAGTCATTCTTACCGGTATGTGTTCTCATATGCCTTTTCAGTAGCGACGGTCTGTCAAACGCCTTGCCGCAGACTTCACAAGGTAACAACGCCCTCTCTGACTTCGCGGGCCTCCTTTGGATCTTGGGCGTCATCTCCAGTAGCTCGTTGGACGAGCCTGCCGAGGATGACGTCAGAGAATCACCCGACACTGACTTGTGTTCGTCTTCTGCGCCCGACGGCGGAGATATTGGTAAGAGGACTCTTGATAGCAGAGATGTGGAAAGGTCTAATGGTGAATCTGTAGACAATAATGGTAATTATCGATGAGTTTATAATGTCTTCTTTATAGGACGTTTCGAAGACGAACCAAACAAATTTAGATCATAGTAATCATTTATCTAATCCGAACCTCCGAGGGATATATGTTGAAGTAACTGCGCCCCAGGGCTTCGGGATATTATCACAGGTTATATTCTACCCGTATATCCAATTTATTAACAATCCGTCCAGTAGATTTTGCGTGAAAGAGTAACAAACATGCACTCATACATCCTCACAAAGTTTAGCATTCATAATATTAGTAGTAGGTATAGGATGTTCTTTGAAAGCTTCACGACAAAATAAAACGGTTTTATCAGAAACGATAAATTAAAAGAAATAAATACATAATCTAGATCGGATTTCAGACAAGTATAAAATTAAATACGGACGAGAGTACCCATAAAGTTGCAGCAAATGATTTGCTAACGAAAGGGACTATTTTAATTAGTGGCTGTAGTCCACCGGATATGTATAAGTTGATATTTCGCGATCTGATAGCAAGGCTCGATACGGCGCGGCGAGAAGACAGATGGGCGGCCGATACCATCGCTAGTCCCCGTCGCGGTTTGCCTACTCTATTTGCTGGATCAAGATGCTAGCCTGTTTTTGATTTGAGATTTGCTCTTAAAATAGACCAACGTTGAATAGTTAGATGGATTGTTGCACAGTAAGTATGGATGGATTATTGCGTGAGATTTTTTCGTGGTATAGATACAACATTAACTGATAATGTAATGCATGTTCATTAAATTATTTGCTTTCAAATTAACTTGAAGATTTGTTTGTTAGTTTATGTATAAATAAAACTTAAAATAAATGTAAAGTATCTACTTAGAATGCTGTAGACCAAAGAAGTTAATAAAAAAGTAGATGAGGGAACCTTGGATTCCAATTTTTGGCTGAGCAAGGAACCGAACCGGGAATACTTTCCGATGAGAAAGAGAGAGAGAGATTAAATCAAATATTCATTAATTATCATATAATTCTATATATCATGCCTTAGATTATTTAGAAAATCATACACTATTATATGAAAAAGAAGGTAACATAGTCTAACCTAAGTTATTGACTGACCGATAGCGTCGACATTTCATTGCAAAGAATGAAGCAGCATTGATGTAAAAGTAAGTAACGTATGGTTTTGTTCTGGTCTATTGTTTTAATAAACGACTTGTTATTTATTTGATTATAATATCATTATTCACATTTAAAAAATAAGTCGATAGCGACAGCGGCGGCATCTTTGAGTGTGTACGAATGTTTTACCCTACCTTATCTATGCGCGGATCCGATCGCTTTGCCGAGCCGCTTGGAGATTGCTTTTTAGTTCGATCTATTGAATTTAAAAATGAGCTGTGTGTATTTTAATATAATATAGTTGCTACTTCACTTTGTTTTAACTTTGTTGACCTCTCATTTTCTCGTGTTCATGGTTTTATTCTCAACTGTAATAAACCAAAACTGTTCTTAAGATAATCTAATATTACATTTAATATTGTTATCCTAATCGTAAAACCAGATATCTAGTTTTAAATATTACTATTGAATTTCGTTACCAAAATAATGGGATACCTGTAGGCTAACTTGCTTTGACGAGATGAGGAAGAATTTAAGATTAAATTTGTTTTTTAAAACATGAAATTAGCATAAGAATATTAGCTTAGTTTCCATCTTAAAATACAGCTAATTTCATTTATCATAAAAAATGACTTTTATCTCTCTCTCCTCCTGGTTATTACCTTTTTTCTTCAGAAAATCTATGGTCTAATTTACTAAATTATCTTCTCCATTTCACATTTCTCGAGATCCTTAGTTATTAAATCATTGGCACGCATATCATTTGACTACATTCAAGATCAGGCCAACACTTTTTGTTTTCGTTCTTTCTTGGTATGTAATTATTTATTTTTGTTTAACATTTTTGGCCTCAACAGTACTCATTCGAGAAGTATGAAAAATAATTAAAACGAGAGCGTCACGACCAAGGCCGTGGCGCACATAGTTTTGAAATTCGAGAGCGTCGCGGCCGAGAGCATTGCGGAACGAGAGACGGACACTGGTCTTTTTGGGATCGAACAAAGACTTGCATCACCAGACAAGAAGATTTAATGATACAAATATGCAGCCATTTCCGTAACGATCGTAAAGAGGACATTTAATATAAAAGGTCTTTATATTTATTTATACCAGCCATAAAATTGTGAACATGTAAACGCTATCATCATTAATTCTAATTTTTTTTGTTTAATCCCATAACTAATCATTGTAACAATACAATAAAGTGTTTTTTGTCGTTAATTAAGAATTGGTTTCACCAGTCAACTTTGACGTTAATTTTAACCTGCGCGCCGCTGACGTTTCAATTAAATGGCGTAGTTTGCGTTTTGGAATTGAGATTTAATAGTGACAGGTTGCTATGACCTATGAGAAGAAACTTCATTGTATAGACTTTTCCTTTGATTGACTGTGACAATCGGTGTAGAGAGAGACTTCTCTTTCTATGCTAGCTACTTAGCTAGCATATATATTTATTTTATCTACGTAGCATATACGAGTACTATGTTTTAATAGCCCAGAACTGCATTTATAAAAAAACTTGTAAAAATATTATTTGGCTGCCATTTTATGGTGCTATCAAAATTACTCGCGCCGTGAGAAAGAGCTCGTAACATATGAGTTAGTCATCTTCATTAGATATAATTATTTCCGTTTGAATATATTATATTTCTTCGTCTAAATTATAGATAAGCGTATCGCATAAGTATTGTAAAACTGATTTCTTTCCTATGTATGAGAACGAAACTTGAATTTTTGTCATAAGATTTTATTTTTGTTTGACAACGCGTGACACAAAAACAAATGTCCATGCAGTTAACCTGAAATTGAGGAGTTCAGGTACACCGTCAGGTCTTGTAAATAAATAATAACACACTAACAGACGATGTAAAGATAATATCTGTCAACAACAGGATAAAGATGGTTCAGAACAGAGAAGGTTAAGATGGAACGAGGCCTGATGATGACAATAAAATAACTGACTAATATTATTGATAGACAAACCTTCTAAAATTGAGTCCATGGTCTGCCGATAGAGGTTGTTCCTCATCCTGACGAAGAACATCTCCTCGGGCCGCTCGGGCAGGTAGTAGACCACCAGCTCCGTGTGCGGGGACACCGGCTTCACGGTCTCGTACACCGGCTCGCCTTTCACCTTCGTGCATACTAGGTTCACCTGTGATCAGGTATGGTCTGTTGTAGACTATAGATTGATCAAATCTTTATTATATCAAAGAACAAGCGTTTTTTTTAATAATCAACGCCCAGCCTAAACCATAGAAGCTATAAACGCAAATTTTGGGCAGTAGCTTTTGGTTATCACGTAGTGCTCAGATAAGAATTTTCAAAATTCTACCCCTAAAGGGGTAAAAAATTAGGGGTACAAACACAAACTTACTGTATGAAAAATAACGAAAATCTTTACTGATCTATTTAAAACTTGGCATACATGCTATGCAACAAAAATAATCTAACCCGCGTTTCAGGATTTCTTAAAATTTTACCCTTAAGGTATTTAAATGAGGGTGAAAATAAATATGTCGCGTTGTTACTTTGTTCATGGTTCGAATCCTAAACTCCAATTACTTTGAATTAAGTCTGATTATCTATATAGGGTGATTTCTGAGAAAGATTTATTATGGTTTACTCGAGCGAAGCCGGAACGGGCTACTAGTAAGTTATAAGACACACATTTGAACTATACTTAGACTATAGATTTAAAAATACTAAGGGCCTGTTTTACCACTTTATGATAATGTATCATATGGTAATCTGACAGTTATACTAACCGCTAGATAAAACTGCCTTATGTCATTGGCCAGATTGCCCTATTCAATCCAACGCTCGTGAAAATAATAAGATCCACATTTGTTAATCGACGTCTTTGAAGAAAAAATAGCGGTAAAGTTTGTTGCGCCGCTTCTTTAACTCTGCTTTGGAAGTCGGCAGTAGACTTTTATCTTTAACTGAATAAAGAGTTTTGTATTGTTAGTTCGGTCGAGTGAGTAATGACGTCACTAGCTCAGTTGGTAGAGCCACTGTCAGAGACGAGAGATATATTTCATCTAATCAAATTTTAAGAACCTACTATATCAAGGTACATTGAAGCGGTGGTGGTGTAATGGTTAAGACGCCCGCCTGTGGATCGAAAGGTCCCAGGTTGGAATCCTACTCGTGCCACATGAGTTTGTATACCAATCTGACTCATGTATAGTAGTTTTCATCGTCCACCACATGCTTCCGGTGAAGGAAAACATCGTGAGGAAACCTGCACACTGGTTGATTCTTATGAACTTGTGTGTGAAATGGACAAGGCAATGGCAAACCACTCCATTAATAATGTCAAGAAAGTTGTTGTGTGTGTTTCATACCACGTAACAACCACGACCCTCGGCCATGAGGAATACGACTATGAAGAAGTATGAAGGCATGGAGGTGAGTGCTAAACGTCGCAAGGTTCGTTATGCGACCACAATGCATGCATACTGATAATTAATTTTTTTTGACAACCTCGGTGGCGCAGTGGTAAGGTTCTTGCCACTGAACCGAGAGGTCCCGGGTTCGATCCCCGGTCGGGTCATGATGGAAAATGATCTTTTTCTGATTGGCCCGGGTCTTGGATGTTTATCTATATATGTATTTATTATAAAATATAGTATCGTTGAGTTAGTATTCCATAATACAAGTCTCGAACTTACTTTGGGGCTAGCTCAATCTGTGTGATTTGTCCTAATATATTTATTTATTATTTATTGAATACTGTAAATCTTTTCAACTTATCTAAATTTAGTTTTTATAATTAATAAATCTAATTTTTAACATATATATTAAACCAACATTTTGTTAATTGACGTCGTTGGAGAAAAGGCTGCGGTGAAGTTTGTTGCGCCGCTTCTTCTTCTTCTTGGAAGTCGGCAGTAGCTTAAGCAATTTTTTGACTTCAATAAGTGATGTAATATCATCATCCTAAATTGAATATAGAATTTTGTAGCCACTTACTTGAGGACCGTAGTTCTCGGAGACCCGCAGGAAGCGCACCCAGTTGCAATGCCGGACCTGCACTCCGCGCGACGTGCACACCTCGTCGTACAGACCGAACCGGTGGCGGATCTGTTCACAATGGAAATGGTTAATGAGAGGTTAATAACCCTTATGTAGTAGCGTGTGGTTCCGACCTAGAATAGGACCACTCCATATCCTACCGTGCATGTTGCACGAGGCAAATGAGGGCCTCAAAGGCTGATAGATCCTCAACTGATAGACTATAATAAGTTATCGTCATGCAATATTGTAAAATCACAAACGAATCTTCCAAATTTAAAGGTTGGTTTTATGCATTCACCCCTGGCTACCCTTACCATTAATGGAAGCAAGTTGATTGTCCACTTGCTTGTGAAGAAAGAAAACACAGTGAACAAACAGCCAGTCGGTTATTAAGTACACTAATTTATATTTTACTATATCTACTCATAGGTAAGTCATGTCAGATGCCTTGAGGCGATTTGAGTAAAATCTGACATCTGTGTTAGCAATAACGCTTGAGAAGAACAAAGGAAAGACTATTAATGATAAGAAAACATGTTAAAACTTTTAAAATGAATTAAAGTTCATTTTTTTGTTCTAATTTTAAACGCAAGTACATATTCTAAAATAATTACAAGAGAATAGTATGATATGATAAGTGGCAGAGTGCAATATACCTCCTGCATTATCATAACAGGATGCAAATGACTTGCATGTCTCTAATAGGCCCATAGACTGCTGCAACTAAATGCTGTAGATAGGATGAGATGCTACAATTAGATTATATTTATTTATTTGTTTTTGATCCAAGAAGGACTCTCTATCTACAGGTAAATCCCCAACAATAAAAACTAATCTAGTCTTTTTTCCTTTACCGCTGGTGTCAGATTTTAATCAAGTCACTTAAAGACAACTTATAATATTTTTACGAAAACCGCTATGTTCTCTCACAGAAAGCATATTTATAAGAGTCATATCATGAGTAAAAGTTGGCACGAGTAGGATTTGAACCTGGAACTATTTGATCACAGGCGAGAGTCATAACTTTACTACTTAACCAAAGAAATAATCAAGAGAACAACATAATCTCAATTCCACCTCTGTGTCTTGTGATGTCTCACTGTATCTATTGCATAGTCATTGGATCGTAGAATAAATTTATGCAGCTAATTATCCTAAGTAATATTATTCAAATTTCATTTTGTTTGTCTTTTCTTCAAATTGCCATAGACTGTACAATTTTAAATACTATATTAGGTCTAAATATTCATATGCATTTGCATGTTATCTCCCCAACGTTTAACATTAACTGTCATCTCCGATTTGGCATATCTTACAGTCTGTTAGTCTATGCGCGGTGCCTTTCAAGCGCGCAGGGCATTGATAATGACGTGCGGAATTGCGCAAATATGATGCGTACGCGCCACAAGATTCAATCTGCGCAATTAACGAGATACAACTGCTTTCGCCGTACAGTCGACGGCAAAAGTTTTAGCACACATTTATTTATTTAGTTGGTTGATGTTTGGTATTAGTGTTTTTTTTTTAACTTTACAACATATATTTTTTTAACAAGCGCATTTGCGCAGACACTATGTGCGGACCTCATTTCAAATTGAAAAAAAAACTATATTTTTACCTAGATAAAAATATCAATATAAATGATTTAATAATCTTGTAAAAAATCAATTACGTACTCGAGTGTACCATGTCCTCTATCAGTATATGAATTGCAGCTGACTTGCTTGCGTATAAAAGTAGCTATTAACGGTTGTAGATAAATGTACGATGATAAAACTTTTCAATTTGAACTTTTATCTAATTCAGTTTGCAGAAATTACAGAATAATTTAGTTCCCTTTTAAATTTTAAAGACATAAAGATGTATTTCTGTTTGTAATTAATATACTCAAGAACTACTGGGCCGACTTTTATTAAATAAGATATTTTTGTGTCTTGTCAGGCCCCATTTAAACGACTTGAACAAAATTTGACACTAGTGTTATCAATTAAGAAGAGGTCGAGGTCTAATTACTCTTCAATCTAAACATTGCCATTCCCGGTATAAAATACGGCGAAAGTCAAACCCGAAATCCAGAATAACAGGCCGTATAAATCACGGTACCGTTACAAACGTCGGCCTGTTTTTGTGGGCCTTTGTGTGCTGATTCAGAGTTATACTCTCGGTTTGGCGACGTTAGAGGGCGACACTGGGGTAGCCTTACACGGGGTATATTTATTACAATCCCGTTGATCCAATACTTTAGGCATCTTGTGATAATAAATATGCCTACAGGCTATTTTAGTTTAGTCTCCATCCGTGTACATTTTTCATAAATGTATAAGATTATGATGATGATCCGACAGATGTCGGCCATAGCGACCACGTTCTGGTCGTTGAAAATAAATAATATTACATAGTTAAATAGAACTATAATGTCACGTCTTAATACCTGGTGGGGTAGGCATAGCCAAGAGTTGCAAAACGGGCAGGCCATGTTTAGCAGAATTTCTAAACGATAGTCCCATAAATTGGGGAATTTGACAATTTATAAGACCCCACTCTTATCTTTTTATTAACATTTAGAATGTAAATATAAAAATCTTAAAAATCAATGTGATTGATTCAGCAGTTCGTCAAATATAATTGACGTCAATTGGCGGACCTTCTTATTATCATCTGCCAGTTTTAACAATATTGACAGATAAGTATCATAAATTTGACGAGGAATGAATTATTCAATGTGGTAACTCACTTAATTTTTAATAAAAACAAGTTTATGTATTTATCTCTAAATGTCGTAATCTACACTGAGCTAATATATAAAAATGAAATATTATAAAGCTTTTATGACAAGGAAACTAAGTTATAAGCACAACATAAATAATATGTTATTAAAAAATAATCATGTATGAAATAAAATCTCTATTAATTAGTCTAACGGTTGACTGCAGCTGCTAAAGAATGACATATGGCATTGAATCCACCATTTGTTCATAATTTTGTATGTTTTTGCAATAAAGTTTTATATAATTAAATAATGTGAAAGCAGCCTTATCGGCAGCGGCAGCAATGCCCGGCAACGCTCACGATCTACAGAAGCTGGGCCGCGGGCGTCAGTCTACCACTATGCGTGCGCGACTGTACCGCGCCTTTCCTGCAGCACTCACTTCTAACTGCAATTGTATGGACCCTTCATACTGCACTCACTTTTAATTACGATTGTACAGACCCTTCACACTGCACTCACTTAATTTGGCAACTGTACTATCATGTTAATGATTGCTCCTCCAACTATTGCTCCGCTTCGATGTGTTGTTGCTCCGTTGTTTTATTATAAGGTTTTGACATGGTGTTCTGCATTGATCCGTTGACGGACGTCAACGCATTGAAGGACAATGGAGTAATGAAGGAATGCGGGCCTTCATTATTTTACTGTTTACACATTTGCATAATGCATCGAGAAAAGAACCTTACGATTGAGGCACAACACTTAATACATCCTAATCTATGGAATAATTGAAAAAGTCTGATTATCAAGGTTTACGTGAATTTTTCACATCGACAAGTGTGAAAGTCTCATAAACATTTAGTAACAAATATAACATGTAACACTGACAGCTCGCCCCGACTCCACTCGCATTCCTACGACTTCCATTCACGTTTTAACTGGGAGAAAAAGAAAACGATAACACTTGCTCTGTTGATGTGCGGTAAAGATTAGAATTAACTCGACAGCTCTAGAGAAATAGTATGTTTTTTAGATTGGAAGTTTTTCATTTAGCTCCTAGTACTAAAAAATCTTAAACTCTTAAACCAAATCAATGTTTAATTCTAAAATAGATATAAGAAAACATTGGCACCTCATTTAATAGGAAAGTCAACTTCATAAAGATCGCTAAAGGCATCGCTGATATTTAAATTTCATAAGAATATATTTTAAATTTCCAAATTTCCCGCGCTGCAGTGTCTAATATGCGAGCTTTACGACTTACAATTGAGAGGCCAATATATCGTGTGACAGGTTGCAACCAGAGAAAATTACAGCGAATATACTAAACTATACTGTATGACATGCGTGTAGTAATTCATCGAAAATAATTTAAAACAGAAGCCGAAAGACGTCCGAGCCTCGGGCGAGCCCTTCCTGTAACCCTGAGTGAGAGCGGCTTAGCTTAAGGTCCAGTTTGATCAATGCGACCGATTTGTCTTGTTAGAATTTAAGGTACAAGGGTTTAAATAAAAAATACTAATTTATTGCTAAATTTTATCACTACATAGTAAAAAACAAACTCATCGCCTTTGTCTGTTTCTAAACTGTCTTCTTTTAAACCTAGCGGGGATTTTGATGCAGTTTTCACTGTTTGTTAGATGATTTATTCCTTAAGTTATTAGTGTTAGATAAATTTCACTAGATACATGATTCTCATGAAGTGAATTCCACCAATACCTTGCTTAATTCTGTAAAATATTTTAAAATCATATTTTACTTTTAAAAATTTTATATAAATAGTGCTGTGGAAGTTTACACTGCTCGTGTTCACATCGCAGCCTGCAGCTATCATTTGCAGCACCACCAAATTGCGCGTCCGTGCGCTTGAGATAAATGCATCTTGTGCCTGCTTGTCAAATATGCGTGTGCCTAAATTTGAAAAAAAATAGACATTTTACTGTTTATTCATTATTTTCTTAAACTTGTATTGTTTGCTTTCAATGCAATTTCTTGTATCGATGTGAAAAAGTATTGTTTATACAAGAAATAAGAGAGACGGACACAACTTTTGAAATGATTATTAGAGATTTTTGAAACATTCAGTGATTGGGAACATAGGTAAAGAAATACAATTTTTCAAAATGCACAAATTTTTTATAAGGCATTGGAAATTACCATTACGACACAAATATGACTGCAGCATAACCTAAAAATGATGTAGGAAACGTATTGACGGAACCAACATAAGCTGATCTAGCGGCGCACGCGACTCAAATGTTCCACAAATAGGGACGAGATCGTGAAGGCCGGAGGTGACCAATAATAACGCAGCATTACCGCAACTGAGCACGGGGAAACACGGGCTCGAGATACAAACCTAGCGACTCAAATCATATTATAAAACTGTATGTGGACTAAGTCTGTACATAGGAAATATTGGGGGGGTTTTATGGGACTAATAGAAACTAAAACATTTTTTTGTCTGTTTTGTTGTCTGCCGACTGTATGTTATCACAGATGTATAGCAGATGGTCTAACTTAAAATCTGGTATAGGTTTCATCGTGATACGTTGCTTAGAATCCGAAATATTGACAATTATGAGTAACTGAATTTCGGTATAAAAAGTACTCAATATGTTAGTTCGATCTTTTATTAAAAGTTTTTTTGTTTGGTTAATTTTATACTTTTTTTTCCTTTCATCAGCACTTGATTACAATCATAATATGTTTCAGTATTTGACCATGTACTTTATTGTGTACTTACATTGTTATATTACTGATAAAAAATCATACATAAATTTATATTTAAAAAATGGTAAGCCCTTCTGGCATAATAGTGACTGTTTGAATGAGTTTTCTTTTCAGCAGTGGTCGTTCCGAAATGCTAGTAATTTGTAGCTTTGGTAAATATCGTTTAATTTAGAATAATGACGATAAAAAGTGCCTGTGAAGGCATTTCTGAATAAATGATTTGATTTTGATTCCAGGTTATATTCTACCCGTGTACCAAATTTCATAGTAACTCGGTCAACTCACATCCTCACAAACTTTCGCATTTATAATATTAGAAGAATGAGCGAATTATCATCGGCTGTATTATAATTTTTATTTCACCTTCGTCGTGTTTAGTCTCATCCTAGAATAAGGCCACAGGTGTCGTCTCGTGGGTGTCGCACGAGGTACTATGAGACTACTTAAGCAGCTGAGAAGCAACTTTAACTTTGACATTTGGCAGGTGGTTTCCAGCCTTGGTATTATCAAATTTTGAGCTTTATTTTTATGCTAACCTCAGGCTTTGTGACCTCACAGCCCCGAATGTTACCGGAAACAGATGGGAAAGGGGGTATATTTCCCTTCACCGCTTGCTCTTTTAACTTGTATAATTTTATCTCTAGGGCAAGTGTGTGAGCGAAATTGTGCGTCATTTGTTTGAATGCGCCTCTCGCGGCGCTGCGCGGGGCGCGCGGTCAGTGATTGTAACCAACCCAGACATTTGTGCTATGATTCATTTTTATCTATTTTTCCATGTTCCATTATCTTTGGCAAGAGATTTTTCTCTTCTTATTTTACACTGTGAGTAGTGTTTATTTATAAATATTAACTCTAAAACCCAACACTATCTAGCGGAAACAGTATTATTACGTTGCGTTAACAAGGCACCCTAAGGTGCATTTATTCAGAAATTAGAACTTCAGAGACACTCTACTCCTCATACCAATTAAATAAAAAAAATCAACTCCATTTCTAGCACTTCAGATCGTTGTTTTGACAATAGTGATGGAATGAAAACAAAATGTTCTGTAAAATATTGCATATTGCTCATGTTAAATGTTGCTTTTTCCATTTTGAACAATAACACTATACATTTTGTAATCTGTTGCAAATATTAAAACAACCCAACTTATGCTATAAATTTTATAATTGATTGAATTTGATATGAGCATGTTTGATTAATTAATTAATCAAAAATTATCTGTTATGTTTACAAGTAATTTAGAAAGAAAATTTCATTTTACTTCATAAATCTAACACGTCGACAGGTGTAAGAGTGTTTATACCATAATAGCCTTAAATTACGTCGTTTACACGGCGCGTGCAATACCGTGACGTCACGGCTCGGCTTACCACGTGCGGAATGGGGGTGGGTGATAGACCGTGACTAAGTTGCTAAGTATTTGTCATCGTCAACAGTAATTTTATTAAGGGTAAAAAGGGTTATAAAGACGAGGTGTGAAGAGGTTTATGCTAATATTATCGAGATTTGAAAAAAAAACGACATAGAACATTAATATAGTTTAATTTTACCTAAAAGTGTTGTTGGTCGAAAATTGTTATTTGAAGAAGATCATACGATGTTTCACGAACCCAAAATTAACCGAATAATATTATTTATAAAGAAAATCAAAAGATAACAATATTGACTCTTATAAAACAGTGTTAATTGATAAACTTCCAAACACTATAAGTTTCCAGCAAAGCAATTACTTAAATTAAATTTAATATATAACAGGTGGACTATAATAATGTCTGAATGAATGAGATTTTTCAAGAAGTAACAGAATAAGAATTATTTCCAGTTTTGCCAATGAAAAGGAAACAATACAACTACAAGCAGAAAGAGATATGTATCGACAATCAATATTAATTAAGTAGTTCGATACACCACATAGTTCTTACAGGGTGATCGCCAGACCGAATAATAACCGATTAAGCTACCCTACTATTTACACAGTGTAACAAAGTCATTGTAAATTAAACTTTTGATCTAAATATTCAATAATTCAAATCGATAACGAAAGTAAATCTGAAGACTTCATAAGGACCGTTCCATCGTTTTGTATAAGAGACTTCGAAAAATCTAATAATATGTAAAAATCAGGCCAGTTGTTTTCAGGGGCCGAGACTGAAATTATCACCAATTTCAATAATAACATACTCGAATTGGAAAATATTACATTATCTCATAGCCAGGTGGCTTCCAAATAATCAGCCTCCTTTATTAATTTGTTTGGAGACATAGAGACGTTTACTTTTCCATATTTAATTATTTACATAGCACCTGGTAGGTACTAATGACGGCATAACACTTGTCTCCGGTTCCGCTTCGGTATACCACGCGTGCGATACGGGGGTGCGCAACCAATCATGAAATGTGTTTGCACTCAGGTGATGCTTGTGGTGGCATTCAATGGTCATGGTTGGCTGTACCACGCGGTGCAATACTGTGGTGGGTAACGAGACGTGTAATTGGTGTTTGTGTTATCTGTGAAATATATGGTAATTTAACAATCATATGTTGTCAATTAATCAAGTAGTTTTGACAATTTTATTATTTTATCTGCAGACTTTATGACTAGGCATTATGATATATAGGTATTATAAAGAGCAAATGTTTGTAAGTATATAATTTAAGGTTATATTCGGAACTACTCGATTGATTTCCAAAGTTCTTTCACCAGTGGACAGCTACTATTTCTGAGTGACAGGCATTTTTTCTTAAAATTTCTACGAAAGCGAAGCGAGGGTAAATGTTTACGTCGACAGTTTACATCCAAATTTGAGTAGACAAACTATTCAGATCAGTACTGTTGTCAGATCATCAACACGAAAACGTAGGAAAGCGGACCCTGGGCTCCGACGACCAAGGGCTGTGTAAAAAAACCGGGAAGACGCTCAGATGAAAGAGAAAATCAATAATGTATTTTTTCTTTTCAAAATCTTTTCATAAAAGGTGATTTCAGAACTTTTCATCTACACTAATAAATAAGAATTAACCCGACCGGCCCACGTCATTCAATCATGATTTAATACCACGTAAACATAATTTACATTGAATTAGTATGCACCGAGCAGACACATCAATCATCAGCCGTGATTGATAAACAAACGGACGGAACGATATACCGGCTGGTTGGAAAGGCCAAATAATTTTGTAATTTGACATTTTTTGATGGAATAAACGATTGGTTTCAGCTATACCCGCGACATAAAACATTTGTATTCTGACAATTTTCATTGATGATCTTGCAGCATTTTCATATCCATAAAGTTATTGGAACACGTTATGAGATGACTCGTAGGACGAAGGTCTGTTGTGTTAACTTTAGAAATTATGTTTAGAAAAACAATATCTTTGTGCTCGCGTGATTCCAGTTGCATTTACCAGACCAGAAGATTTGGCTGTGATTGACGATAGGCCATCTGTCTGACGTCAACCCACTATGAAAATGCTGTCAAGGATTTTTAACCATTTCTGGAAGGATGTAGATACATAACTCTATTATACTAGTTGTTCGCCACGAAATTAGATCTCGTGAACACAGTACATTTTTGATGAGTTTTTATAAAATTGTGAATATTTCAAAAACCACTGATCCGATTTTGATGAGCCAACAACTTAAAAATTCTATTGACAGATCGTACATATCTTTTAAATTTAATAAAAATCGGACCAACGGTTCGAAAGTTATCGCGTTACAAACATACATACAAAAAATTTATTTTTGCCCCAAGTAGAATGTTAGAAAAAAAATAAATAAATAATTATGTTATAATATTATTATTATCCAAATGTATGGAATTCTTCCCATTTATAAACTAAACAGATCGTGATGGACAGACCGAAGGTAGACATAACACCGTTAAATTGTATTAGGGCTATTGTAACCCACTGTTGGGCACGCTTCGTCGCGCTCGTGACTCTGGGTTTAGTGGGCAAAACGAAGACAAAAAATAATTAAACTTTCCTCACTAATACACAATGTGTTTGAAAGCATATGATATTTTAACGCTGTGTTATTTTTTAGTTATTACCTACTCCTTATTGCACAGTTTACTCATAAAATGCTGATTGCGCGTGAGGTTCCCGCAACCTATAGGACTACTATATATCCATTCGCAGATGTCGTACGAGGCGTCTCAAGGATATAGAGCCTTGTTAGATGATAGCAATAACAGCATTTCTAAAGAGGGTTAACATTCAGCAATAAAAATATTCATACTTCAAATTCATCATCAAGATTCGACTACATTTAGAATTACTAACAATATCTCACGAGGTCAAGAAAGCCAACGTCCAATTCTCACCGACTACTGGTATTATACAGAATTAATAAAAACAAAAAAAAAACACACGAACAATCATCCCATCGCGGTTTTAATCAAGGCCTGCGGATTCTATTCGGTTTGTTTTCATTCTTGTGCGACGTAATAATTGTGTTAAATGAGAGGGCGGGCTATCGCCAGTTGCTTTTTGGTGGTACAAGGATTTATGTAACATGGAACTGATGCCCAGTACATTCTTTTTTGAATTCCAAGTTTTCGAAAACACATAGAATTGCTTTATTGTAGTATTACGCTTATTATGTAATATAGAATAGTAATATTATATGGACAAAAACGTGTCGTCCGTACTGGAAAGAATACCGAAATCCTTTTTAATGTAACATAGCCTAGAATTGTCATGGAAAAGTGGTTTCAATTTAATTTAACATAATATTAATTTCTAAGGGAATGCTTTCTATTGTAGAAAGTTACATAAAATAAACGATCAAACGACACCTCATTTGAATTTAGAGGGGAGGCTTTTGCCCAGCAGTGGGACATGTTATAGCTACTAAAAAATTAAAAATATAAATTTAGGTGAAACCGGCGTAACTATACACAAAAACAAAAAAAAAACGTTAAACGCACTTTGATCGGTGTCAAGAAATATCAGACACACCCCTTGAATTGCTCAAATCGAATTTACGTCTGAAATTAAAGAAAAACTGGATGGCTCATCCAGCTAAAAGCTAACGTTTCTGATATGAGTAAGGTTAGTAATTATATAGTAATTGGTGGGCCGAGCAGTAGGTACTGGTAGCCAGATATATCACGCGCGAGATTAAACTTAGAACGAAATGGTTTGTTCTCTACACACCCGTGGGAGTGGTGAGTCGCCAAACAAACGTATACTAGGTATGTGGAGCTGCGAAAATTAACAACAAATCATACTATGTTATCATAATTTGTATTTTGTTTTTATATGCTTTAATTTCATAAGTTTGAATTAGTATGTATTCTTATTATATACAAAGTAACATAATTATTTATTTTATAAACAAAACATGTTTATAAAATAAACTATGACGTCAGGAAAATTCACGATTTTTGAAATAATTTCTAAAATTTTATTTGTATGGTGATCCAGTTTTTAAAGAGAATAGAATTTAAGATTAATTTATGTATTTGATATTACATACGTTCCGATGGAATATATTTTTACAAGCATAACGCTGATGACCAAGTTATGTTTCAATAAGCATGATCTGATTGTGCACCGACTCCCAACTAGGGAACTCCTCGATGATTTACGAATGGTTATGTATTTTTTATACTTTGAATAAAACAACATATATCTGATATCAATAAAAGTTTGTATCAAAGTAAAAAAAAAACTTATTAACGTATGGCTGGGTCTAATCACCTGAGTGCACAAGGAACTCGATGCAGACCGCAACACAGAGATAGCGCCTGGGGCCCTTCTTATTTTTAATTTTTATTTTTAATCTGTTTTATTGTTAGCTATGCAATCTGTGGCAGGAAAGTTAGCCGTATGAAAACGGTGAGCTAACGTCTTCGTTTTTTTATTTCATTTTATTTAAATAAATTAGTATAACGTGATGTTTGCAATGATCTTCTTTTAAAGCACAATTTTATTTAATTCTAATTTCAGTACGAAATCCCTTTGCAAAGCCTTCCTTTTCTACAAATATATAATAACAGTTATTGATATTTTTAATAAAAAATCATTACTTAAATGTATTAGTGTATTCATTTAATCAAACTAGAATTGAGTAAAAAGGAATATTTAAAATAAAGTCCTTGTTTTCGCAAAGTCACTCAATAAAATGGATAAAGAAACACGAACACGCGTTAATAACCTAATGGAAGGACAGTGTACACGAACCCGAGCTCTAAAAGAAGTTAATATAATGTTAAGTTTATGGTTCTCTTGTTCGACCATATTGTAGGAGTACGCCATACTGTTACATTTCACGATTCTTTATTTATTATCTGTATATGATCATTAGTCAAGCATTAAATTAAATATGCAGTAGCTTTACAGTATAATCATAAATTCAAGTAATTATCATGCTTAAGCATTGTGAAAAATAGTTATAAATGAGACTCTTAATAATTGAAATTAAATCTACAAAGTAAAATCACTAGGACAGTATAAATAAATCAATATTATTCCTGAAAGCTATCTTTGTTTGTAATTAATTAGTGACAGGATTTCAGGAATCTTAGACATATTTGTTTACTTGTAAATACCAGAAAACATTTATTTACTTAAATGGCAGATTTTTTTTCCCACCAACTACCGATTCAATTATTTCTTATAAAACTTTGATAAGGCATGGCATGAAATTAAATTTATTTATTTTTTATTACATAAAATTACATGAAATAGTCAAATTTTGTTTTAATATTTTAATTTTTAAATAATTTCTGTTTTTCATATGGATGGCCGACATTGTTTGAATTTTTATCGCTTTCTGGCAAACATGTATGTTATGTTAGTAGAACAACTCAATAACATGAGATTATAATTAGGCATTAATAATTAAATTTACATGCCATCTGTTCACGTAAATTAATCATTTCATTTCAATATCTGTTTGATTCCGGGTATTACAGACACCGAGTACATCCCCACAGGAACGATCAATATACTCGTATGTGTGAGAAATCGAAACTCACTAAGATATTTACCGTAAAAAATATTAAAATTAAATACTATCAAAAAAATAAATCGAACACTATAATAACTTATACGAAATCACAATCATGTCGCATTAAAATTCATACGTCACCTTCTAACAAATTTCTGTCAAATTAATATAAATCGATTGCGTTATCGGCCGCGGAGAGTGCCAATAAAGAAAAAAATGTCGTCGGTGTGTTTCAAACGTTGATTTTTGTTAAAAAGTGGATAAAATAAACAAGACGCGGAGATGAAGCCATAAATCTTTGAGTGCGGCGCTTTTGGTCTCGGATCTAACAAATTAACAGGCGATTAGGCTACTGATTCGGGTCAAAAGTGCTTCGATGGGACATTAATGGGGGGACAACAAATAATGTCGATAGAAACTTGACAGTCGCGCACAAAAGTCGAATGTGTACACTGTACAGCTTACACGAACTACCTCATCGATACTTATGTCCGAAGGTTCCAAGATTTATATAATAGTGTTTAATGATTGTTTGAAGAAGAAATACATATAAAATATCAGAAGTTAATGATATTATACTAAAATATGAACTAACATTATACTATTTATCTTGTTGTAACTGTACTTCTTTGTGAATGGTGCAATAAAGAGTTTATCTATCTATCTACTTTTTAATTCACTTTACATGGCAGTTTGTTTCTTTCTCTTCTATGTACTTTCCAAAATACGATAAATAATACTATTACTATAAAAATGTAGATCAGTGTAAACATTAAATCACTTTTATCATCAAATGTACGAAACGAATTATTCTAAATATTAATGACTGTATGAGAGATGGCCGATAGTGACAGAAACCTTAAAAAACAAACAACAACGATTTGTCTTGCCAAAATATTGTGAAAGGCCACTTGTTAAATGATAAAGTTATTAAATATTATGTAAATTTTAGTAACTTTCATCACTAACATTATATAAAACTAAAGATGCATTTTGTTAGTTTTAATATTTTTATTATTTTTTAACTTATTTTTATTTTTATATCAGTTCGTCAGAGTATATATTTTTATTAATTACTAGCGGCGTTCCAGGGCTTCGCTCCCGTGGGAACTTCGGGTTAAAAGTACTCTATGTGTTATTTTAGGTTATATTCTACCCATGTACCAAATTTCATAATAATCCTTCAGATTTTGCGTGAAAGAGAAACAAACATGTATGTAACATACATACATACATACATACATCCTCACAAACTTTCTCATGTATAATATTAGTAGGATAGGATAACAAGTGAGATCACTAGCATTAACATAAAGCGCTATGATGTATACCTCTGTGTAGAAAATTTTATTAACATACGTAGTATTTTTGATAAAGAAGGTATAGATAGGCGAGTTCTTATATGCAATGTACCAGCTATGTATATCAAATTGTATATAAATCACCTAAATACCTTATTTAAAGCAAATAAGTAAATATTTGTTTTTCGTTTTAATATTTTTCCCAAGGAAATTAAAACCGTAACATTATAATATAACACTTCTCAGCTTTCTAATAACAGTTAAGAGATTGATTATCAAGGTATTTATCTAAATATATCTAAAAACCAGTAAATACAGGAAGTGCACATATATCGGATTCTGCAATCGTTTATAGTCTCCAATTAGACGTGAGAAAGTTTTTAAAATTATAAGATAAAATTGATTATAAGATTGCCTGCCAGACACTTCTTCATATTCGTATTCCACATGGCTGAGGGTCGTGGTCGTTACGTGGAATGAAACGCACACAAGAATTTTCTTGGCTTTAGTAATGGAGTGGTTTGTCATTGCCTTCTCTGTTTCACACACTAGTTGATAATCAACCAGTGTGCAGGTTTCCTCACGATGTTTTCCTTCACCGGAAGCAAGTGGTGGTCGATGAAAACTGCTAAACATGAGCCAGACACTAATGTTAGGTAAAATTTATAGGGAAACGTGTGAATTCTAAAAATGCCGCACCAAGGTTCTTAGGTATATTATAGGTATAATACTTATTAAAGTATTTTACATTAAAAGTTTAATCGTGTCGCGTACCACCAGTTGTTTGATTTTTTTTCATTTTGACAAGATGAAATTGATATACTATTTACTTAATGGTACGACTACGGAACCGACTATTGCGCGAGCTCAACTTACACTTATATTTCTAAGAAATTACTTCCAGGATTTTACGCCAACACGCCGCCCTACTGGACCAGTAGATCAATTATTCATTGCCCATTAAACTCGACCAGTGTGGAGCTGTATAACGATCCACAGACTCCAACTTACACATAAATCAGACCAGATTACTTATCAACCGTAGATGGACAATTTTGATTTCGTCTGACCATAAGTCAGCTTACATTTTGGACAAGCTTGTTAGAAGTTTTTTGGTTATGAAAAAATACGGGTCACTTTTTTTATTTTGGTTAAAAATACTTTTACAGTAATCAGCAATGGATGTGGCAACCAAATGAGTAGACGATATTGAATAGGTCCAAATTGATATACATAGGTAAATGAAAGTAAAAAAAGACTTAGATAAAGTATTTTTTTAAATGTCAATATTAAACTGTGATTATACTAAATTGAATAAAGAATTTTGAATTTTAGAAGAAAAAGACCATACAAAGAGAATATTACGAAAACGTAGATAAGGCCTAAGATATTGATGAAAAACTCACTTCTATCTTTCTAAATGTAAAACCTAACTAAATTCTGTTATTGACTTTCTTATATTATATTTGTGCTACCATTAGGTTCAACATTGTAACTTTTAAATCTGAAATAAATAAACTGCTAATAGAACACGTCATTCCTTATTGCCAGGCCAGGGTCATTACATCGAATAATTCTCTTTGAAGCGATGGTAGTGGCTAAACCATGTGTTAAACTTGGGTGCAAAAATACAGGTTCAAATCTGAGTGAGTACGTATATCAATCTAACTTTGTTAGATATAATAAGACCGTAACGTGTTTTCTGGCGTCTTGAAAAATATTCTCATGTCCTTACATTTACTTTATACAAAACTGTTTACTACACAGATTTGGTTGCAGCGTAGTTATTAGTATACGATGTGACTATATTATACGTCTAATAGGTATATTATAAGTAGTTAATTATTAGGCATAGTATAAAGATGATTTAACGTATCTCTAGCTATAAAAAGAAAGTTTTTACTACGGAACCTTAAAAAGAGTTAAAAAATGCAAGAGTACAAATGATATTACCATAGAGAGTGCTCCAGTAGTTACTTGGTATGATGTCTCGCCATCAACTAGTCTCATTTATAGGACGAGTCCCGACGGACCTGTTCCAGCTATTTGCAAGTTATTTGCGGGTTATGAATAAATATGACGAGACATCGAGACTTTGCAATTTGCTGAGATGTGGCGCATAAATGAGGGAGACAAAAATTTTGGAAGTTAATTACTGTGGCTAATGTGGCCATATGTCGTCGATGATCTACATCGATGATTATTTTGGATTGCATTTTGGAAAAAATACAAATTGAAGATACCTAATTGAGAGCCGCGCTAACATCTAAATTTTGGAGATCTGATTCTAGATAATGTAAAGTGATTCACTACACTAACCGTTATCTATAGCAACATCATCAACAACATAAGCAGCTTTAACATGTAATTAAAATAATATTGCGTAAATTAGAAAATAGTTTCCACATACTTCAATGCAACTGTCGTTAGTAAATATACAAAATCAATCAGAACAACACTACTCAAAGCAGAACAAGAACAAGCAGCTACACAGAGACATCGGAAGCCAACGGTGCAATAAAAACTCCAACAAGATAAGCGCAAGAACACAAACACATAGGCGAAGTAAAAATCGAAATGGACGCAATAAATAACGTTCTTTCGGCATCCGACGAACGTTTTGATGTCTCCGCTAACCAATTTATGACAAAATGTATTAGATCAACTTTTCATTTAGAAAAATGGCTATGCCATGCCAAATTGGACAGTTCTAAACCTGATCAATGCAACGGTCTTGTAACATATAATTGGTTGATAAATCAATTGATTCTCTAACTATCACTTCTGCCGCTATGGGTATTGATTTAAAATAGGCAATTTAATTAAGGAACAAAATTCTAAACGATAGCCGAATTAGCATAAAATGTGGCGTTATTAATAAACAGTATACTACACGTACGTTTGTACATGTTGAGGTAAAATTCGTGACTTGATTTCATGTAAGCTAAATTAATGTGAGAATTTTTCTTATTAGGTCCAAATGGCTGATAATTTACAAACAAGCCTATAAATAAATTTGCATTCCTGTTTGAAGCGATGGTGGTCGAATGGTTAAAACGCCTGCTTGTTGTAGAAAACTCCCAGGAATAAACTCTACTTCTCATAATTTTGCAGAGCACTGACTAATACTATACGATTGTTTTAATAGACTTGATACCGGCGTAGGGCGCACATTTTATAAGGACAAATGCTCAGAACTTTTTAGTCTCAATTAGTCTCCAAATCATGGCAATAATGTTAATACAGGTGATAAAATGATGACCATAATCATAAAATCCAAATTGCCTATGTTTATTCGCTATGAATTAAACATTTCTAGAAACTACTCCACTAAGTTGCTACAATGTTTCATCTTCCAATACTTTGAATCGTGTACTATCTCTATACAATTAAATCTAACGAGATAAGCTCCGACACGTTTTAATACTGCCGATACAAAAACAATTACTTCAGATTTCGTCCATTCCTTATCTAAAGCTGTGCTCACGTTCAGAGGAGAGGTAGCAATTGTTATTATTCTCATTTATTCAAAATCATCAAGTTAAAAATTGGTAGTAACTATATATTCGAATGAGCGGAAGAAAAAAAAATGTTAAATTGGTTATGTCGATGACATTGTTCGTAGGGTATATAAAGAGTTTATTTCCTTGTCTAAGTCAAATATTTCTGTCCTAAGTCGATAACTTCAATACTACAATACATTAATATCTTTCAAGATAATCCGCAAAAAAATCATAATTATTGAGTTTTATTCAAATATCCCATAATTCTGTTGTCGCTTCCGCACCCTCTGCCTCCGCACAAACATGCAGAGTAGAGTAATGCCCCAACGGTCGAATTACTTTTACCGGTAGTTCGGGCCACAGGTTCGATTACCGACTCGAAGTTTATGGCCCCTCTCGTCACGAATGGACGCAAATTGAAATTACTACTTTTTAAAAGCTAATTTATAGTTTGAAGGCTCTAACTGGTTAACGAAGTCTGAGCGATTTTGGTTAGCAGTTTAGATCTGTATCTAGATTGGTCGGGAGAGTGTTATTTTAATTTTATAGCGACTTACAAGTAGTTCATGCTCACATATCGATTAAATTAAATGCGCAACATGTTCGGAAAGAAAAAAATTAACAACTTTTACAAAATATACAAATACACTGTTTAAATACAGACAAAACTTAAAGAATACTTATATAAGTTTTTTCTGTACTGAGTATATTATACCAAGACTTACAGGTTTTATCGAACAAAAAAGTTGCAGAAATTATATAAGATTATCTAGATATATAATTATCTAGATCTAGATTATCTACATATTAAATTAATTAAATTTCTGCATCTACTATGCTATTAAAAAGCAAGAAAAAAAAACAAGGCCTGACATTTGCGGATAGAAATCCATCCAATATAGATCTATTGTATGGTTCTGTGGTGAAATATGAGTGAATTGTTTACGGTTACACCTGTGGCGAGAGATGAGCCTCGGCCAAGATCAGGTGGCGTGTTGTGGACATTACTATACTTTAACCAAGTTACGTAAAGTATACAACATTTTACGGAAAGTCAGAGATATGTTCTACTGTATTTTTTTTTTAATTTTGTCCTTAAATCCTTTTTAACCTGTGCTCTACTGTCACAACAACGTCAATCGTTACCGTGCTTCAGTATTCATAAGTTTTAAATAATTTCCTTTCTACTATACCGTGCAATTTATTCCTTAATTATAACCTTGACGTTGGCAAAATTATTTATTTGGCGAACGCTGGAGCTATAACGCAAGAGAAGAAGTGTGCAGTTTAATTTGAATGTCAAATATAATATTGTTGTGATGGAGTAAGAAAAGAAAGGGCATTCTTTCAATGATTTATTTTATTCTGTTTAATGCCAATTTTGTTCAGCTATTTTCTGTTCACCATTTTCATTATATAAGTAAGAAAACCTTATTGATCTAAATTTATAGAAACAGAAAGGGGAGGCTTTTGCCTAGCTATTGAACACAAAAAGTGTTAATAATATATAGGTGACATACCATGGCAATAAATATTAAATTTACTTCCACTCATTATCATTTACAGTGCTACTTAATAATAAAATTCCGAACCAAATATTACGGTATAAGACTGAATCTCACATTTGTCACCCATAACGATCGAACTTCCGACGCCGATCTCGAGGAAGTTATATTTTAATTGCTCTTTTATACCAAGAGGAAAAGTAAAAGTAACAGTAGGCCATTTTTTGTTTCTTTTTATGCTTTTTCAATCGATAAGCATTTGTTTTTTAATATTCATGAAGTTATAACCAAATAGACTTTCCTGATTGTATGAAAGCGAAAAGAAAAACATTATGTAGTGTATTTACATTTTACGTTCCTCCAGGTGATTCTCTGCTACTCTGTTTTCAATAAAGATTATTAATATATTATATTAGATAGTTAATCAAAATATTCCTTACTTAAATGTTTTCAATATGATATGCATAGAATACAGTTTAAGTTTTATTTATTTTACCGTATACTATAGATTTACCTTTTTTTATATATTTATTTCACATATAAAGAACAAATATATATAGTACATAATATAAGAACACTGACAAAAACCACAGAGGTTTGTCCACAGTGAGCATCAACCTACGCAGATGCCCAAACGAAATAGATTTGTATGTATTCTATTACATTCCCAATGCGAATAAAAAGCAATATTACATTCTCATTAAAGAGATAGACTAAAATGTCATATTTTTTGTCATTCATAATTTTGATGCTCATTAACAAATTTTTGCTTGCATTTTTTCTATGGTATAATAATTCTCAAACGTGTCAAAGAGCTGATTCTCATAGAACAGGCATGGTTCGATAAAAAATTGAGCGATGTTACTTTGATTAATAAAGGTCTATACACACATAGCGCTAGTGGCTAATGCGTTTGACCTCGCATCTACGGGTGTTAGCATTTGAACTATGCTCTTAATATTCACCCACGAATCACCAAAACGTTTCCCATTATCCATCTAGTGGAAGTCACGACAAATCGTATTGCCATCAAGTTATCCATCACAACTCGAGACAAATTTAACATCTTCGACTACCATTGCTCTTCTTGTCGAAACACTCCGTGTCAGATCTGATTGCGACAGAGCAATGAATTAGAATGAACTTTTAGGGCACACTTTTGAATTATGATTGTACGGAGGAGAGTGTGATGTATAGACATACATCAACTATCAAATCGTTATAACTATAAACACTCGTTTTACAATTAACAGACTATATTTGAATAAATTTGCGTCAATTTTCTATAACATCACCATAAATCGTTCTATCAAATGGATAATAACGTGAGTACCTAAATGCTTTTATATATGACAGTGCCAATAGAATATTTTAGTGTTGTTAATGATGTACAGAATACGAAAGTCATTGATGAGCCTTGTTAGCATAATTACATTTATAAGTCGTGTTTTTTAACGCCTAACTTTGATCAATTGCTGACACAGAAATTTCGATAGGCAATGAAATATTATCATGTTCCATCATTAGGTTCTGCTACAAGTACAAACTTTATGGAAAAATACTTATTAGAACGTAGAATAATTTCTCTCACAAAAAGGTTGCACGTGCAACTTGTGAATTATATTATTACTAATTATATATTGCTTTTAACATTTATTATTTCTTGCGTTTCACTCTTTATTAAACTTCGCTTATTCAATTGTATATTAATACAAAGTGACTAAATGTTGCTAAAACTAAAATTTGTATCAAGATTAAAATTGTTTGTAGAGGCTCTAACTTCAATGTTTTCAGTAATACCAGCTGTTTCCTTAAACAGTTTGCCAATTTTACTGATGTGATATAAAATGTTAACATTCGTGACTATCTCGAAAGAACTCGACCAGCGGATGTCCTGTCTCAGTCGGAGAATTAGCATAAATTGCCGTATGTTATTTATCGGTCCTGCTTCTGTGGGATCCCACTGGACACCACCGTCGAGGATTTAACCTGCTGTGTTTATTTTGTGGAGACAGCAATCATTTTGATTTTACGTAATTATTCATAAATCAAGATCATATTATGAGATTGATGGCGAATATTTTAGTCTAATAATGATCAATTAAGAATATGCATGAAAATATGATGAAAAAGAAAAAATAAATATGTCATAAATTAAAACAAATAAATACACAAACAAAACTACTAAAAATGAACGTGTATCGAAGTGGTCAGTAAAAAAAATGTAATACCGTAAATCATACGAGACGTAACGTGAACATGTGAATGAGACGCGATACTCCCGAGAATGGTCGTCACAGCTGACTACACTGGCTTTCTCAACACTAGTATTGACTGAGATTCTGCATCTGAGCTTTTTCCCGGATCCTTCAGCCGTTGAGCGTTATGATAATATTAAAAACTATAACTTGCAAAACAATATTACGTACAGACGGGCTACGGAACAGGTAGAAATAAATAAAAGTTCATATAAAATAACAAGCCTGTGACTTTTTATTCCAACACGAAGGTATAATATTTCACGCGTTAGCAGCATTAGTTGCTGGCCACATGTCAATACCGCCATTCACGAACAATTTTTTGTTGAACAGGTAACTCAATAAATTTGCACCAAATGATCATTCATTTTTTTTACCAGTGATCCGTAAGATTGCACATTTCCGGACTTTTTGTGGTATACCTGTATTGTTATGGCGACGTGAATCTAATTTATGAATTAGAAAATGAGTGTTTTTTTTTAGTTATACTTATATATTCGTAGGGTTCGTTAATTTTGAACTCTAGAGTGGGTTGTACCTACAATTCAACTTTGACGTTTACTTACCACGCCATTTCGCGTCAAAGTTGAATGGTGCAACTCAATCTAAATACTTTTGTACGAATTTTATATGTGACTTCATTATCACTCTTTGAAAATCAGTAGGTGATTTATGAGAGTTATCAACCAATGGCAATTTAAAAAAAAACACATAAGATTTAAAATATTCTTCTTTAAAAATAATATAATATTGAAACCATCGTTTACTAAACTGGCTGCGACCGGATTTCTAATCAGTGGCTCGTTACCTCCACACAAATCACAGTTTCTATAACACCAGCCAATTGCTTCTACAAATAATTATATTTATGGCATTTGAGAGATAACGCTCCGGAATATTTCACGATCAACTAGTTTGCCTAGGCAGTGAGTGCCAATACATTTGTTTTAAACATTAAATTGACAGGGCTATCTGATACAGTATCTTGTATTTACCCCTACGGGGTTGATAGAGCCTAGGGTTTCGATCCATGACTCGACTTCGATAGAACTGAAATTTCGAAATAGTGGCAGCATGAGAAGAATCCCACAAAGATATTGCTATACTCCAACTGTATAATTTTGATAAAAAAAGTGCTGATAAAAGATTGCTGGCATCGAAAATGCGTATATCAATTAAATTCACATTAAGTTGTTCCATAGACTTTGTAACTTTGTAGTGCATATTATATCGACGGCTCAATTAAATAATATATTATTTACGATTTAATATACTTATTTGATTTGAGATGCCCCTGGAGATGTACTCCCTGTATATATCCCGTTTCTTCCCAAAAAGTCAGGCGCAAACTCATCTCTCAGTTGGGTTTGAATGTGGGAAAATACTAGGCATAAACCCATCTGTGAACCCGGCAGTTAGAATGAGCTGCGCAAGTCAATTTTGACGCTGACTTTGTGCACCGCTGACGTTTAAACAAAATTACGTACGTACTTTGCGTTTATCTGAGCAGGTTAATGTTTATGTCACTCTATTTTTATTATTATCGAATTTTATTTGTAACAGTGTAAATATAAAACTTACAAATAGGAAACTAAGTACAAAGGTACTACTTATTTCTATAGGTGGAAGAAAATAATATCGAGAAAAAGGTGGGATGGCCGCGCAGCGTTTTTGCTCGACTTGCGGGGGCACTACCGTGCCCCCAGATGTAATCTAATTATCATCTAGTGTTTACTAACATAGTAATTGTAGAGGTATATAAAAATGCTCTGGCGTCCAACATCCGAACACTACCAGTTCCCACAGATTTGAAGACTATAATTTCTTCCGATGTTCATTTTATTGCCAGAATTCACATATTTACATTATGTTTCCTGCTCAAGGCCGCTAATGTTGTCAAAGTAGCTGTTAAACGTCGGTATAGTTCCAGAGCTTTATTATTGACTGGTTCTACATGCTTATTAATGAAGAAAATAACGAGTAAATAATGATCTGGCCTTAATCAAGTTTTTCTATGCTTTGGAACACTATCGCAGTAATTTATTATAGTGACAATATAAAAAAGTCAAATTTGGCATCTTTTGTGTTGTTTACTTATTTAGGTACTAGATGTTGCCCGGGGCTTCGCTTCCGTGGGAATTTTGAGATAAAATATAGCCTATAAAATAAAAATAAAATAAAAATAAAATAAATCTATTAGGACAAATCACACCGATTGAGCTAGCCCCAAAGTAAGTTCGAGACTTGTGTTACGGGATACTAACTCAACGATACTATATTTTATAACAAATACATATATAGATAAACATCCAAGACCCGGGCCAATCAGAAAAAGATCATTTTCCATCATGACCCGACCGGGGATCGAACCCGGGACCTCTCGGTTCAGAGGCAAGCACTTTACCACTTCGCCACCGAGGTCGTCAGTCTGCCTGCGTCGCCTATAGCAATCTTGTATAACGTACCTTTCTAATGGTGAAAGAATTTTCAAAATCGGTTAGGTAGTTTCGTGGATTACCCGCCTCAAACACACAAAGTCACAAACGCTTACCTCTTTATAATAATTGTATAGATATATATTTATGATGACAATTTGTGTGGCTATACATCTCATTACTACATTCAAAATTATAATTGAAAAAAAAAAACTTAATAAAAATAAAATTAGGTAAAAATCTTAAAAGATGCCCGTGAAGCATCGTGCCAAGAAAGCAGACGGCGTTCCAGCATTGGCCAGCAACGCTAATCCGTAAAAGCAGCCAACTCTAGAGACATTTCTATAAAGCATTCTACCAAGAGTTTGTTTTCATGTAATTTATTTTTTCAACTGTTTTGTTTCTCATGAAGTCCAATATCAGTTCAAAATATTACAACAAAAAACATTCAGTATTTTCGTATGACAGTTAGATGTTTTTCTGGCCTCAACATCACTATTTAATCTCAATATCCAATCGCGCTATCAAATGCTCGTGAAATATGAAATATCATGAGCCGGAAGCCTTAAAACACTCATTAAAATAAATACCACATATAAATTAGTACGGATATTAGATATAAAGTAAACATGTTAAGATTTATCAAACTTTATCGCCTTAATAAATGGAAATAAGGCAATTATGATAAGTTTTATTTACAACTGGCAACCTTTAAGCGTTATCAAATCAAATTAAATCATTTATTCAGAAATTAGGCCTTCACAGGCACTTTTTCACGCCATATTCTAAATGAAATGATGTTTACCAAAGCTACAAACTACTAGCATTTCGGAACGACCACTGCTGAGAAGAAATGCCCAAAGAAACTCATTCAAACAGTGTTGGTCCCTATTATGCCAGAAGGGCTTACCATTTTTAAATATAAATTTATGTATAATTTTTTATCAGTAATATAACAATGTAATATAATACACAATAAAGTACATGGTCAAAAGGTATACTGAAACATATTATGATTGTGATCAACGGGTGCACCCGTTCACAAGTTGACGCGTGAGTCAGCCATCGCGAAGCTCAACCACAATAAAGGGAACCTCCCGACCCGATCCACGACGCCGTTATTTGATAATGTCATAGAAAATACAGGCAATGTTGTTATAGAATAACAATAAATAACGTTAGTTAAGACTAAGCTGTGCAGCGTATCCTATTGCACTTTATCCAGTTAATTTTGCTTAAATTGTGCAACACACAAAGTCTCAGGTCAAAACTTTCGCATTTGTATTATTGGGATGATTAGCTGAAGCATTGGTGTGAAGTCTGGCGTGTGTTCCCGCCCTATATTAAGATCACTCCTCCCGTGGATATTGTAGGGGGCGACTAGAGATCACATAGTCTTGACAGCTGATAGATGCAGGCGCTTAGTTGTAAAATTAAATCTAGATTTACAAAATTTAAAGGCCTATTTTTTACGTTGACTCAGGGCGTCATAACCTCGAATGATACCGGTAATACGCGAAGTTGAGAGAAATGGTGAAGCTTTACATATTATTTGATATTTAATTTCATACTGCACATTTAATTGGCCTCAGTGACGATAGCTCTCAACAATAGGTAATTATGTTGCTATAGAAAGTGCTGGCTTCTCCGCGGGCGAGCATTGTGTTTAGCCATTCACTCAAAACTTATTTTATCGATGAATCGAATTATCGAGATATCGATTCATAATGCGATCACCTAACAAGCGGCCATCTGTATTCAATTAATTGGAAATGAATAAAAAATTAATCGCCGCACAACTGTTAAAATGTTGTTTCAATTATTGTTTCGTAGCTTAAAAGGAAAAGTTAAATAGAATTTATAGTTCTTGCAGGGCAATTGTATCAATATAATATTTCGATATTAATTCTAAACAACCAATGCCTTCTGCAATGAAGACTAGGAAGATCATTTAAGAATTTTATTTATTTTTCTTCACAAAAAAGTACATATATTTTATGCAATAATTGGAACTTATGCTAGTTATGGAAAATTGTGAAGACTGGTGCTTGATAATGATAGAGACTTAGTTCAACAAGGCAGTTGCGATAGCGGATCCTGGCCTCCGACGTTCTATAGGTGAGAAGGAAATTGAGGAAACGTTTGGATAAGAAATAGGCTAAGATAGTATAATATTTGTCATTAATGTATGATCACTGGAGAAATTATCAGTACTTCCTACATTACTGGTCCATTCTTTTGCTTGTTGATTATGTGTTTCTTTCCAAATTTCGAACGGTTTTTTTTTTTCATTATTAAAAAAAGTATATCGCCAACGTTTTCATTAATTTACAATAGCACGTTTATAATGTAGTAAATCATACTGGCCACCAAGACCGCACTAGACAGATAAGTTGGAAAGATATTTAGTTCTTATTCCAAATATTTTTCCGAATAAAAAAAGATCCGCCGATTTGTTTAAACTTGCATGAAGTTTTTATTTTGTTGACAAGATTTAATACAGTTACTTTTATTTTATTATGAACCAAAGTATTGGTCACAAGGAATGTACACATTACATTGAAATACTCAAATGAAGTGTCATAAACATATAAATTCATCGCGTGATCTAAATAAATATAAAGCTCCACATACCAAAGCTCATGAATATATAGTTGCATCGCTTCTGGCACCTCTCTGTGAAAGCTCTCGTAAGTTCGCATGATGGGTTATTGTATTATGCTAACACTGACTTGTTTATTGTAAACAACTTGTAGGTTTTACTTGTTTTCGGAATATCGAAAACCTGTTAAAAATATTAGTTGAAAATTCGATTTTGTAAAGACGCTTAATGTGAAATGATAATGTCAATGAACATCTCAATTTCTTCTATCATTCTATGAATAAAACCAATCTTAACTGCGCTCAAATTGTGGAGCAATGATCATACGACTGTCTAATAACGACTTCGTCAAGTTTTAAATAAGTCGAGTGTTTTACCTAAAAATTTTAATTTCATAATTAATTCTAATTGAAAACGAGATGACAATTTAAGCCTAAAATTTTATTATGGAGATACTAACTTTATAAATTATAGTTAAATCAAAATACGTATTTGAACATGAATGAACGTTTCAAGATTGAGCGCGTCTCGATGTCGGCCCTCGATATGCTTCCTCCAGCCGCCGACAATAGCAATCCAAGTTCACTGGCCAAACAATCGCGGAAAAACTAATGTGACGCAACAGCAGGTGAAACACCTAATTATCTCATATTCAATGAACTTTCGCTTTTGTCTTCGAACAATGAAACTCTTTCTAGTGTGGTAACATATACGTTTTTACGTCGCCAAAGGTTGGGAACAATTTGAACGGGCGCTCGTTGAGGTAACTTCCTTGGTCTTCAATTTGGAGAAGTTTGTTTTTGGAAGTGTAACCATCATAAACTAATCCAACTTTATATAAAATGTACAAATTTGAAATAAGAACTTATCAATATTTTTAATTTATTTGACGAAGATGACTTTTGCACACATCATGAACACGGCTGGGAATCATATGTATCTCTTTTCTATTCCGGCAGTAAATGTATTCAGTTGCGTCATTAAAAAAAAACATACATTAATTCTGTGATACATTTCTGGAATGACACAAGTAAATGGCTACTGGAGTCTAGTAATACGACAATATTCTTGTAGTTTAAGATGCAGTTTCAAAAAATATTTTATAATCTTGTACTTGATTTTTCATTTGAATACTATGTAAATTAATTTTATCATAGAAAAGATCAACGAACATGTTAATGTATTAACAGTATTACAATCTAATATGATTAGGAATTTTTAGGTTTAATATATGTTCCAGAACAAGCAATAATGTAGTTAGGTTTCATATCCGTCAAAACAAACACAATTTAAAAAGATAAATTAATTGTTTAGACATACCCTCGATACTCTTCATTTATCCCCGCATCGAGGCGTGAACGCGGAGGTCAAAGAAATACTATTACTAATATAAACATCTTTCAAACTCGACTTCTCATTATAAATTCATATTATTTATAATTAAAAGCCTTCATAAGCGCACTGCGGTAATTACCAAGCTTTTTTAATTGATGAATCACGATCATTTGTTTTGGGTCCAATATGTTGCTTTTTTCTTTTTTAGGAAGTTTCCACTTGGCTCGTACTTAAAATGAGATATATATGAAATAGCTGAGACAGAATTCCTTTATGAAGCAGGCTGGGGATCAGGGCCCAATGGGAATGGAAATTTTGGATACACGAAGTTATCTCACTTACTATTCTAATAAATTGGACATTGTCTATTATATCAATGGCTTTAAATATACATAGCGTCAGAAGTGACAACATTAAATAAAATTTGACAAAGAGAAATTACCCTTATAAAGCCTACTTTTTCATGTCAAATTTTAAATGTAATAGAGAAAATTATAATAATAGAGTTTCTCACAAATGAAGCGATCGTCCCGAAATATTAATAGCATTTTGGAACGACTGCCGAAATAAAATACTTACTCATTTATACAGATCTCGTTTAAACAGTGTTGGTCCATTAGATGCCAGAGTGACTTACTAATATTCAATGATCCCAACCAAAGCTTTATCGTAAACCTCGTACGACCGACCATGCCAATATCTGAATACAGTAAAACAAGATCACTTATAGACAAGTGAAAGTCGTAATCAAAGAGGCTTCATTTCGAAAACGCACAATACAGAATGTGTTATTAGATCTCTATATTGGAGTTGGGGTACTGATTCGAACGTTATAAATGGTGGTTGTCAAAATATTCGGAACAATGATAATTAGGCTCTTGTGTTGAATGAGAGAGGAGTGGGTAATGAAAGGCGGCGTGCGCGCAGAACGCTACTAGCTAGTGTGGCGCACGTGAGGGAATGCAGCGGGAGTAACAGCAATATCCATTTATGGAGCATGTCATGAGTACGGAGATTTATTCGGAATCTTTAAAATATTATAGTTATAATTTTAGTTTATATTCCTTTAATTTTCATTTTGTGTTTTCTTTTGCGTTTGATATTTCTTATTTTCTTGTTTATAGTTTCTCTTCTCTATTCTCTTACTCATATACAATCCACTAATTACATTTTCACCCTTTGTAAATTTATTTACACATCTCTTCATTGTCGAATTCCTCATGGCTGAGGGCCGTGGTTATTACGTGGAATGAAACATACACAACAACTTTCTTGGCATCATTAATGGAGTGGTTTGCCATTGCCTTCTCCAATTCACACACAAGTTAATAAGAATCAACCAGTGTGCAGGTTTCCTCACCATGTTTTCCTTCACCGGAAGCAAGTGGTGGACGATGAAAAAAAAACTATACATGAGTCAGATTGGTATACAAACTCATGTGGCACGAGTAAGATTTGAACCTGGGACCTTTCGATCCACAGGCGGGCGTCTTAACCATTACACCACCACCGCTTCACGTTGGCTCTATTCCCTAATAATAACATGTATAATCGACATATTGTAATATCTTTTAACTTCGACTAACTTATAAATAAACTATTATTAACATCGTATTATCAATAAAAAAATATATTACATAAACTTTGAAGTAAATAATTACCTAATGGGAATGTTTCAACAGCTCCAGGTCTACTAATCCATAGATTTAGTTAGTATATAACTTACTCAAATATTATTTATTTATTTATATAATAAGATGGCACTTTAGTTAACTGAGTTGAATAAATTAAACATATACAGCTGTTTAAGATATTGTATTACTAATTATCTTATCTGACGCGTCGGGAAGCCCTCGTCCACTACTTGTAAGCGACAGGAAGGAAGATATAACACAAGCTTTAGATATTCTAGTTACATTGAGCAACTATTTTGGCAAATACAGTTACATTTTAATTACACTATTGAACTACTTTCTTCAAAGGACATGAATCGCTTCCTCTTCCTTTATGATGCCCATTCAATAGTTTCTACTAATTGTTGCGGACAATACTGTAAAAAATAGGTTAAGAATTACAATCTCTTTACTGCGGATAAAATATTGATCGAATTAAATAAGATTGGAATCGATATGGTTCGTCAATCGATTGGGGCAAGGCTTGGTTCACTTCCGCTTTTTATGGAAAGTTGGCTCAGTGTTCATTGATACATTAAAGTGATTAAATTGACGTAACGAAGTGTACCAAAATCTACAATCAGAAATATAATCTTCTTAAGGGCGCAAAGTTACCGAAATATTTGTTCCTAGATAAATTAAATGTAAACAATTTAGCAAGAGTAAACACAGAATTGATGTTACTCATATGTATAATTTTGAAAATTTTATTGGAATAAATATTAGAAGTTATATTACCACATACGAAAATATCTGTGAAACATTTAAAAAAAAAACACAATAAATGAAGGAATTCGTTGTGATCGTGTACATTCGCTTTTTACATCGTACGTGAGTGCTTGAGCTTCCAGCCCTTTGCGATATATGCCCCTTGACACTTAGGTTCTGAATAAGTTTTTTTATTAGAAAACTGATTATGTAAACAATGTTTTTCTCTTGAGAGTTTTTGTAATGTAATGTAATGTAATGTAACCCACATTGGTCATTTTGATGAAAATATCTAATGGGTTGTTTAAAAACAATATCAAATACTTAACAGTTAATTACAATCATATTTAATGTTTTCTCTTCAAGTAATGAGACCAGTTTTAAAGTTAATTGCTTAGTTTGTGATTTATTTGAAAAAACAAACTTATGTTTTCCTGCTTTATGTTGATTTTTATACCAGTACTGCATATATCAATAAAGTGATTTAATTATGTAGGCACTAAACTATTTTCAGACAGTATGTTACATTTAACCGATTATCGTTATGAAAAATAGAATTTATTATTTCCACTAGAATTCAACAATGATTTAAACAGCACGAGGTGAAAATTTATATTATTATTATTTTTACATGAATGCCATTCCTGGGTCGAAACCTGCAGCAAAATGTGGAATATGGCGCTTGCGCATTGCGATCTCGCTTTTTTATGCTAACTACTATATCGCCTGCACTTGCTTCAAACCAGTACAGCCAACTGTATGCCAAGACACCCTCCACGGAGCTCTATGCTGTAGCACTAAAGACTATCTTGCAATTGATTCGTTTGACGTGTAGTTCGCTGTACATGGTGAAAGTTTACGCATAACACCTGAACTGTCGCTTCCGGTTTGCCTTAGGTGTTTTTTAAATATATTTTTTTAATATGGTATAGTTTACGAATTTACACGCGGAAGTACCGGTCATTACTGTCAAGTGTTTATGGTTTGTGAGTGGCGATTAGCTGGGGTTTTGATTGGTATGTAGTCTCGTTATCTCTGGGACGTGATGGTAATGGGAAATCAGTTATTTATTTAATATAATATCGCGAAAAAGGTTTTACAACAAATTACCATATGTTGAATAAATTAAACATCCACTAATAATAATAATCGCGAAAGTCTGTCTCTGTCATGGCTAAACCGCAGGGCTGCATTTGATTATAAAATTTTGAATAGATATAGTTAATGATCAAGGGAACCACGGACAACAGCTTGTTATTATAATATTACAACAATAAAATCTAGTCTACATTATGTCAGTCTTCGGATTGGCTTCGCTCCCCTAGAAATTTCAAGACTTTTTATAAACTTTTACATAAACGTGTTTATTGTATCATACATAAAAAAATTTTTTTAGTGTCGTAATTCCAGAGATTAGCGCGAACAAACAAATTCAAAATATTATAAGTATTTACAGCGTTACGTTACGGTGTCATTATATAATTCGTAACAATAGTAGGTAGGTACGTATTTATTTTCCAAAGTAACAACACTATGCAATTATGTGGTTTGGTTTTTTTATGTTTGTTGGTAAAAAGCGCTGACTGATGGACGTGAGGTTCGATTCTGTTCTGACTGGTCTGCGGTGAGGTAATGCTTTTCTTTTGTGAGTACTTAAAAAAAAACTCTATTTAACATTTGGTACTTTGTTTCAATTATGCAAAATTCAATTTTAAAATACATAATATATAGATGTCAAAAATTTACATAAACCGCCTGATGAATTTGTCAGTCTGTCTCGTGCGAGATTGTGAACCGTTAAAATGAGATTAATAATTTAACGCAATGTTTTTCGTTTCTTTGTTATTATTTCAATGAAACTGTAAAATTACTATTGGTTTATCATATACACGCACAATGTCTTCTATGAATGAAAGATTTCACATGGTATTCATATTTGTATATAAAAACTCCAGACGACTGCAGACGAAGTCTCGGACAATACCTACCAATAATTAACAAAACAACTACCTGTTGGGAAAACAGTATTTTCCCGAGTCCATTTGGTTTCCCAGGTACATAATTGGTAATCACCCACCGGTGGGCACGTGCGCAGAATCGAATGCAAACAGTATTTTGTGGTTGAACCCACTCTCCAGCGGTTAAGCCGTTACAGTTATAATAGAACCGACGGATTGCTACCGGTCAATCAGTTATGGGTTAAATTAACTATTTTCTGAGCCTACTCGTACGTTTCATCGGGGCGTCGCTATAGATGAATATTTTTACTTTTCTTGTTGACCATTAAGTTTTCACATGTGATTACCATGACTAATATTTTAACCCACAGATTGCTAACCCTGGGTGGATTCGCGTATGCGCCATTCTTCTTCATCTGATGAAGATGATGAAGACCTGAGTTTGTCACGTCAACATTATGAGTTGTGTGTGGCGCATGCGTGAATCCACTCTGCCTTTCCTTATCTCATTGTCTGGTTACATATCTCGCAAACATGCAAAGAATAGAGCCTAGTTGTTTTCACGTAGAAAATGGTAGAAAATTCCATAGAATTTTATATACTTCCCTTGTATAGTAAAGTGTAGCTAAATCGATTAAACAATAATAGTTACTGAAATACTTACTAACGTTTTATAATTAATTCTAGTATTATACTAGTTGTTGTTGTTGTAATTTTCCACGGGAACATTTATTATTCCGGGGAGAAAGGTACACATACTTCAATCTACACGTATGAAAATTTCAAGAAGATTGGTTGAGTAGATAGACCATGAAGAGTAACAAACTTACTTTTGCATTTAATTTTAATATTAGTGAGGATATTTCACGTTCAAAATTTTTTTAGAACATGATAATGATTAAATGGCTGCTAGTTTACAACTGGTTTTATTTTATTCAATATTTCTAGTGTCATTTTTAAGTATTTCATCGATTTCATTTCATACAGTATGAATAAAGATATGAATTACATATCTTTCTGGGCTATAAAAAATTATAATTACATAAACATTCTATGTAAAAACACAAATAAGTTTTATGGTAGTTTCTTGTCCGGATTATGATAACTAGATTAACAACGCGCATCACTAGGGAAATAAAATTAACATCTAATTAATTGATCAATAATAACAGAGATTCATTGATTGTTCACGAAAGGAAATTTTATATTTCATCGAATTATATTTATGTTTCAATTATGTAGACTATGAAATTATTATTTATTCACATAACCGAAGTGTGATCAACATTACAAAACTATATTAATTTAATCTATATCTCACTCTTTTAAATAAAGAAGTGAATATTGAATTGTGTTTATAGATTAAATTAATATATCTTTTAAATATTGATCATATTTCGGTCATCGTCACTTCATTAAACATAAACATAATTCAAGGAAATTGAACAAATTTAATTTAAATTAAAATTATTTGCCATTTTAATTATTTTTATTTGTCACTTAAATTTTTTAAACAAATTTTAAAAAAATAAGTGACAACTAAAAATAAGACGGAATGATAATTCTAAATTAAAATTCTTAATTGTCCTTCAAATTATACTTAATTTTTTGTAATTAAAGACACCTTCATTTTATAAGTTGCTTCAAATGTCAATAACAAGGATACCAAAAAAATATTACGACTACCAGTTTTTAAGTAATTTGAAGAATATTATTATGTACAAATATAATTTAAATGACAAATATCCATGAACATTTTCAATACCAATGTCACTAATTTTGAATAAAAGTGCTAATTAGATTTGAATGTTTTTAATTTTTTCTTTACATCTTTGTCATATTTAGAGCCTAAAAGATTACGAACCTATATCATAATTATTTGTTATTCATTTTTCCCAATATAATAAAGGCTTTTTGAAATTCGTGTAATCAGAATAGATTAAATTAATATAGGAAAGTATATAATATTCCTAAAAATACAAAAATTATACTTCAAATCATACTTACGACTTTTTTGTTTTCATGATTTCAGTGATTCATAATTGTTTACGTATTGTTTATAGTAAACAAATAAAATAGACTTACGTCATGGTCGGGCACGTGGGAGTACACATGCAGCTTGTCGATCCTGATGGTGCCCTGGAAGGGGTACATCAAGGCCCCTCGTGGCAGCTCGCCGGAGGTCCACACGCTGACCGAGGCCTCCCGCCCCCTGGCGCCACCCGGCCTTAAGGCCAGACTCAAGTCCTGAGGTATCAACACTAAAGTCTCCATTTTCCAAATCACAGTTCTTTACACTAAAATTTTAACGTCGTCCATCACATTTAATAAGCATATTACAATTAAAAATTAAAAAATGTCGTATCGATTATCTCCGCGATGTCACCGACTGATCGATGGTTCAGAAAAATGTCCGTTCAGATTTATCACGGGACGTGAAGTTCGTTCACCGGTACGCCACGGCCGGCCTGCGAAGGATGCGTATGCTCACTTCTCACAGCGAGCACTGAAGGAAGCTCTAACATTGACCTTAGCGGCCGTGATCGCGTTTTACAGTTCATTTTTTGTTCGATAAAAAGGAGAGGAGTAAAGCCCTACAATTCATTGCACCGTTCTGCCTATCAAATCCGACCTCTATTCCCTTGAGATAGAGAAGATAGAGGTGGTAAATATATGGTGGTAAGGTGTAGTAAGGTGCCCCCCTCCTAAGGCGGCACCTGTCCGGCGCGCGCCGCCCGTCAGAGCGCCTTGGAGCGCGGCGCTGCGCGGGCGCACCTGACCTTTTTTTAATAGACATTTTTTCATATGCCACATGACAGGTGACCAATTCCGATAGATGCGTTTAATTCTAATGTTTGATATATTTTTAGGGACAGTATAAAAATGTCAGTTAAGTCTAGTAACTTTTATAAGAAATTTAAATTATATCTAGTACTAAATAATAACTACGGAATAATTAAAGTAGATTTTTAAATATGAGTTTTATGTATTCTTAAAAAAAGTGTTGTAAGGATGATGAATGAATGGCAAAAAGTAGTAATATTATTGAACAAAGTAATGCCAAACTCACAAGATGGATGTTAGAAACATTACTACGACAATGTTAAATCAATTTATATTTATAGAATTGCATTTTTTTATGTAATCACAATTTGTTTTTGTTTCTATCAACAAAATGCATTCGCTATTACAAGTACATTCAGAAAAGTAAGAGATTAAAAAGTAACACTGTATTGTATAAACACAATTGCATTAATGATTAAAAGTGCATATACAACGTCGTATTTTTTCAAAATTTTACAAAAAGTGATTTTATGGGTATGCCTAGTAGACAAAAACATTTTTTTTAAATATAAAAATTCAATAAACTTTCGGTCTGGATGGTGGAATGATAGAATCTATGAATGATAATTATATTTATTAATTGATGCTCATTACTCACTGATATTTGTTTTTATAGGTATTTTTTTTTACATAAATACTTTAAGTTGAATTGTCAACTGATTATTATTTGAGCATCACTCCAAAACTGAACACTCAAACCTACTTTATTTTCACATCAAAATTAGACTGCAAAATTTTGTACACAGGTAATTTTGAATTAAAAATACCGCATGATGGCCTCTATGTTTATACAAATAAAGGCTATAACAAAACGCAATGCAGTTGATGTCGACGACCTGAGTGCACCTGCCGCCGCCGCCCCACACGGGCTTGTGCAATGTATGTAGTTTGCATGAGTCAGGTAAAGATCTTCTACCTATACGGCCGAATACGTGACACTTACATGGTACCTACCTATATAAATAATAACATATTTTTTTTGTTTATTGTCACTTATACAAGATATATCGGTGTATACCTGAAGTTATGTATTACAAAGATTTTTACCACTTAACCTTTGTAATTTATCCTTACGTATTATAAAACAAAATCTGTTCGCGATAAATTCAAAAGCTGGTGCAGGGACTTGCGGTTTTCAGCAACTGATTTGTCAGGAAGTTTTAGGTATATAATTATGCTTTTACGCGAGCAAATCCCGGACGTCCCGCTAGTTATAGATATGGGAAAAAACATTTTATTTTATTAGGGGGCGGGGGATTGATATAGCGTAACAGGGGCAAGAATAGCTGGTGTCACACCAGCAAAGTGGACCAGCAACTTAGAGGGGAATAAGCGCGTGATGACTTGATTTATTCTATTTAAATGAAAAATTCTATTTTTGAAAAGATTATTTGCGATTTTTCAATGTGAAAATAATCCAGCGTTTGATAGTATCGTAGTATCTAATTTTGATTACATTTCAAGTTTATATTAAAAGTCGCTATTCGTGTTTAGCGTAGTTTATAAGTAATATCCGTTTCGGTTACCTTTAAAATCTAGATTAAATATAAATAGTTAAATAATGTATTTCATCGCCTACTAGTAGTAGTTTCATGTTTTTGATTTTATCAAATTATTTATATATACTGTCTTAATAAGTCTTAATTAAGTTTATTTTGTTACTTAAAAAGTTTTACCTTTTTTCCTTAGTATAGTTTAATACCAAGATTAATTAATCTTGGTATTAAACTATGGTAATAAAATGCTAGTAGTATTATAATTTCTGAATTATAAATAAAATCTTAAAAGAAGAGAAGAATAAAATTTTTAATATTATACACATAACCTAATAGAGTCCATTCATTTAACACGAATATAATTTTAAATTTATTTAAAGTTAAAAAAAAACATTCGTAATTCGACCGGCAAAAACGCAGGGCGGGGTCTGATTTTGGGCGTGGCCTCGCGCGGCCTCCCACCGTGCCTTACCGGCAGACGGCTATTGTTCGGAGGGCTTTTTATTGCGTTTATATTTGGTACTACAAAAAATACGCAGCGTACTGGCCGGCAAGGAGATGTGTGTTTAAAAATCTGTAAATAATGGTTGTGTTTTGTTTTTTTAATATCATTGTCTTTGGTAAAATCTTGAAAATGAAGTTATTTTTTTAAATAAATTAGGCGTTAAAGATAATTGGATAACCAGATTTTAGCTTCTTTATTTCTATGTATGTATCACTAAGAAAACGCACACATTTTTTTAATATAACATTTTATTGCAATATTTTTGTGTGATATGTTTTATTGGGATATGGTTCGTTATTTAACATTTATATTTTAAATTAAGTTTTATTAAAAATATATTTATTTAAAGTTATTTCAAAAGCTTGAGCCTACTAATCTTGTGTTTGGTTACCGCACGATGATCCCATATCGAACAGACAGACGTAAGCGGCTTACGATCCCTTTGACGTCATTCAATTATGATCATATTATTTAAAATAACATTTATAGGTATTTTTATAATTTATAGATTTACTAATAACAGTGTAATTAAAATTTTTAAAAGTGGAAACACTTTAAATAATTAAAAAATGGTCTTTATGTACTATTGAATTAATTATACCGTTCCAATGAAAAACAGTCCGAAGGAAATAGTGCCATGAGTTTATAAATATGTTTATTTGTATAGCATTAAGTATGCATGGTTCATGAGACAGATTTTCAGTGATTATCAAATATCGTGTTGTCAATGTTTGGAATAAGAGACTTTATGAATGACTCTCATTAGTGACGGTTGTAACGTCACCTAATGAGAGTCATTCATAATCATACATACAAAAGTAATTAAGTATCGAATTCGCAGTCTAAAAATTCTCTCATAACTATGTATAAGAAATAAGAAGCAGCCTCAACGATAGCTCAAGAATAAATGATTTTGCACCCTTTAAAGAACTCCATATCTAAAGTGATGAAGCTGCTTCTTCACCTGAAATTATTTTACGACGAGGATTAGTGTCTTTGCTCATTAATCCCATGTAGGAGTACAACTCGCTCAAACAAATAATTGATTACAATCAAGCCAATAATATTTATTCCATTAAGACTGATAAAACACTCATTAACGTCAAAAAAATACTTATAACTAATTATATTACAAAGAGTAGCTGAAGAAGAAGCGGTGCAACAAACTGCACCGCAGCCTTTTCTTCTTGTCAATATAAAAGGTGGCTCCTGATCCTATAATGAAAGAAAGAAAAGCTGCATTAGGTATAAGTATTGTTGGCGTAATGTAGGTAAGTACATGTATCTCTAACCTAGCTTTACTCTGTAGATATATTCCTAAGTAAGTAGGTATTACATAGGTATAAACTTGTAGGACTGCCTCTCATTTGAGCATTTTCGTTTTTACTCTTGTAGTGTGTAATAAAATGCCTCCATGTAAGCAAATATTTGTAATTAAAATACTGGTTATAAAAAAAGGAATGCATCGAATGCCATAGTGATCAATAACCAAGTGTCACACTGCGGTAACCATACTATAATCCAACGAACAAGATCTATCTTTCAGGGTTCCTTGAATGATAGATTGTGATAATTCATAATTTTTTTACCTAACTTCTTCTTCTTTTTAGAGTGTGTATTGCTAACGATATAGTTATATTTTATTCAACTCTCCTGAAGGCATCTGGCAGGACCTTTACGACTACCTACCACCAACTACGCCTTACTGTAACCACAACAAAATAAGTGCCACATACTGAACGACGTCGCGCAACGCTACATAATATGAGAAAAATTAATTTACCGAACCCGATTATCAGATAAAACATTAAACAAGCTAACTATAGCTTGTTTAATATTTTATCTGATAATATAATCCTTATTTTTACTACTAATATATTTAGTGGTAACAGAACTAGAAACAGTAACCTATAATTTGTAAAAATATTGGCAACAAAATCTAATTTGGCTAACATAAGAAAAACCTTCATTCTCAACCATTTATTATCATCACTAATAAATATATTATTAATTACATTTTATTGAAGTAAACATGTGAATTAGTCGACGATTCTTTGTAGTCTCTTAGAATCTCTATTTATTTATAATAAATATTACTTTACACTAACTTATACTATAATATACTACTCCAATAGAAATTGTTTGTACGTAATATGCATTTTTATTTACTAAAGCCAGGTTTGCGTTGTCATCTGCAGATGCGGAACCATCTACGCACGGACACCACCCACGCATGGCCGGATTTATTTTTAATCACACATCACGTCTCGAGGGAGATATGTCACTCGAGACAAAACAAAATAAACATTAGACAGGGTGTCATCCGAGTGTAAGATAACGGCCAATTGGGCACCAGCGGCGTCTCCTTTGAGAACAAGCTGGTTATTCGGTCATTTATTTTCCATATTAATGATTATTATAAGTATTCTTGTATTTGGCGAATGAACATTACTATTGAAAATAATATTTTTTTTAAAGAGTTAACAAATAAAGTATTTGATGTAGCATGTGACGTAATACAATCAAATGTACAAATGCGTAATCATAGGCGTACTTTCTAAATAATTTCAAATTATATAAAGCCTTGAATAACTATAGGTAACTAAAAGATTAATTACTAGATGAAATAGCAGTAAATTATAAATAAATAAAAAATATTTGTGAAAGTATATATATATATTATACTTAGACTTTGTATATTTTAATTTATTGTTTTTTCTGAATTTTAAAGGCGTGCTAATGAGAACGAAAGAAATCTAAACAGCACTTACTAAACGAATAATAACTCAACCATAAGAATTTAAACATTTTGAAGAAAAAACAAAAATAATTTGAACGGTGGTAGTGAAAATTTGACCATAATTAAATATCATTTCAGTACACTACCAACTGTTGTATCATAACCATTAATAATTACAACTTCGGTGTAAAGACGTATACACACTCGATAATAAGTTTATTTGCCACTGAGATCAAAATACGCAAGGTATACCTAACCATCAATGTTATCTAGATATTCTACATACATATGTTTACTTCCTTTTCTGGTATTTTATAAGCTTTCTTGCACACATTATACACTAAAAAATCTCGTCTCGTCGTACTCTAGATGATTTTGCTGTAATGACGTTGCAAGCTGCCACAAAGCTTCTAAATCTCAAGAAAGCTATTATTGTTTAGATGTGGCTTGCTTATTGTAGTGAAAATGATTTAAATGTCTCAGCTGGTAGGACACTAGTCAATTTACGGATGGATATGACAAATTATGATGCAAAACCCTTTCCGCGCGGACCCAATGCGGATTGGCTAGTGTTAGTGCTAATGATAACAGATACAGTAGAGACTGACTGAACTTAGAAGAGCTTAAGATGCATTTTGGTCACCCGCGCCGTGACATATCCCAGGCCGAGCTCGCAAACCGTTTCGCAAGTTTCGCAAAAAGATAGTGAAAAATCGGAGTCTCCTTTTTTTTCTAGTCAAAATAGCAATTCATTTATCTACGAAGTAGGAGGAGGGACAGTTTGGCAAAACAACAGATGAGCCATGGATTGCACCACTCCACAGTCACATAAAGTTTTAGACAGAAAATCTCAGTAAAGATTCCAGTATTAGTGTGCCGCTCCCTTAACAGTATCGTTGCGTGCCGTGTCTCGCAGCCGGAGGGCCGGAAGACGACTGAATTAAATGGGAGGCATGCAAATGTCCGCGTAATGGGAGAAGCTCGCATGCGCCGCGCAGCGCCTGAAGCTACTGCACGTTACGGTCAAACGACGTACATTACTTGCTTATAGCGACAGGTATGGCTTCCCGCAACATAACACTAAGCAGTGTATGTGAAATCGGCCGCAATGTTGGTCCAATGCGAGCGGGCCTCACACTCATTATAATTTTTTGGTCTGCATAAGAGACCGGTAGCTCGTGTTTTGAGTGGTAGCCACGGGCTAGGTGAGGATGGAATGTTTTTGTGAAGTTTCCTTTTGTCTGGCTGCATGAATGAGCGATTCTGTTTTTCGACGTCGTGTCTTATGTGAGAAAGAGCTAGCATACAAAGCAAAGAGGTCTTAAATTTTTATGCTGTTTCTATCTTGACTTGAGCGACATATGTGATGGCATGAGTAAATCACAAAGTTATTTTTAACTTACGTAAATCTTTTCAATTTTGGTTTCAATATTTTCAACTTGGTATAGGTTATTTAAATTAGATGTAGTGGACAGGTATCAGGCATCAGACTGTTGATCATCAGACTGACTATCACCTGCGCTCATCTCATTAACAACTTGAAAAGAGTTTGAAGAACTTCAAAACCTAGTGCCCAGTACTGTTTCTCATCCGCTTCACACGGCATCTTTAGTTGTCGAAGCATGGACCCGCATATTATACCTGACGATATCAAGCCAGCATATCTTAACTAACATTTAAAAACCCTATCACTATACAGGCCATACATAGACTGGTACATAATAACAGTCCAATTAATATCGCACACGAGCTAGCAGTGGGCTGTCCAGACTACGACGGGAGATTTAACATTTAAATTCGCTCCCGCGGCTACTCCGCTCTAATTGTTGCTGAGAATTATAAATTCATTACAGCGGTGCCCTCTGGCGGGGCATTCTTCATGTTCCCTTTTTGGGTTCCGTTTATACGTGATTATGCTGTTTGGCGAGTCGGGAGGTTTATGGTCTGTATAATGCTACTGCTGCGTCATATGTGGAAAATTATACTAATAAAATATACTACCAGCTCACAATACAAATAGTATTAAATTCGAGGATTAACAATTACATCATCAATTAATCATCATCAATTAATTTAAAAACAAGAAGAGCATTCCTAGATGAAATAAAAGAGAAGGCAGAGCTCGTGTCGTATAGGGAGGTGAAATCGGTGGCTGAGGACAGAATTAGATGGAAAATGCTCCACCGACAAGAACAAAGTTCTTAAATTAATTGACGAATACAAGTCATCCAGAAATCAGGAAAAAGATACATTACATACAGATAATATAATGAACGTGTTACATGAAGCCGTCTAGAGTATGACGAGAAATATAGACTTGAAGATTGCGCCAAATTGCGGTTTACTTCTCCGACTCTCCGGGAATTGGTGAGGAAAGGAGTAATGATGAGTTCTTTTTGAGACACACTTTACATTTTAAAGAATACAACAAATATTTTCTGAAACTATGGTTAACAGTCAGTTGTAGGAAATCAATAAAAGCGAATGTGTATCAGGTAGGTAGCGGAGGGCTGATGATGACATACAAACTTTACATTACAAGCCGATACATTTTTTTCACTACAATAAAAACATGCAAATACATTCAAATTGTATGTAATTTTAACCGATGTTGCTTCTTGTATGATAGATCACTTACTAGTGATCTATCAACAATGTAATTCTTATAAACAAATACAATAATAATAAATCCGATAGCATGGTTACCGGTAGTGAAATCAATTCATATAAAATAACTAAAATAATGTATTAAAAAGGCTAGTATTCTGGTTTCCACGTTCGAGGTCCGCAGTACAAGTGTACCTAGAACGTGATTGATGACACAAAATAGACGTGTCACTTAAATTATAATTATTTTATCAATTCATAGGTCATTATTTCCTTAAATTATTCCTTAAATCTTATCTTATCACTTGTGGACAATCAACATTTTAAAATGAGCCTGATATACGTAATATTCAATGACAAGTATACGCCTGTAGCATATATTTGTTATTAAATATTCGCCGATTCCTAAGTTTTAAATGAAGGATATTGATATTTTCAGATTTATTGTTGTTTATAATTTGGCATCAAAGACATCGTAATGGATTCCATTAAGTCATATTAATTTTAGCAGTAAGTACAAAAGACTAATGATGAGCCATATGGTCGGTTGTTAGTGTAACTTGACTTTAGAAATAATATTTACGGGATGATATCATTCAGCCTAGCACGATCTGCTTGAGATTTCCCCTGTAAAAAAAAAATAACCCTCCAAAAATATTTCTAAGCAGACAAAAACTCGTGAATCGTTTTAGGAAACGATTGGCGTGCGTATAAAATTAATTTAGGGTGCAATTTCCTAAAGTGTGCCCTAGAGGGAGGGAATGGCAACCTACATTTAGGCAGTGCCATGATGACTACTGTGTTTCAACTCTGATAGATATTAAGTGCCTTGTACAACGAATTTCGAATTAGTTGTAGAGCACGATGAGATTTTATTTGAAACTAGTTACACGTCATTGGTTTTCTTATTTTTGCTAAGTTGTGATAAAGAAACCCTATAAAATATTATAATTTACCTATCGGTTTACGTCTCTTAACAAAAATAAATACGAGCGATACGATTCGACATCTCAGAAATTCATCCGCAACACACACACTACGTCACTAGATCCGCAAATGTCCCCAAAGTCCTAGTTGATGTAATGGCTTTTAAAAACTTATTAAAATTAACAATTTTCCCGAAATGTCAAAAAATCTATTAAAATAATCATCATGTAAACAGCGAAACAAAGACGAGCTAAGTTCATGCAAATAAGAGCCATTAACGAAATCTAAATGAAAATACACGTATTGATTCGGAGCGCGGAATTCGGCTAACTGTTATTTTTGTTATTGATTCTCAGAACAAAAGGTATCAAAAAAGTAGGTTTCGAGATATGGGAATATATTATTGTGGATTAGTCAGAATCACTACCGTCGTTATCTACCGTGTAATCATACTGAGTATTATTCTATTAATCATAAATACGTAACGCATTCAATGCTAGTACAACTTTGCGTTTAATGGTTCCATACTGTATCTTCGGTAAAAGTCCAATCAAAGCTTCCAAAAACAGTTTCCTAGGAACTGCAATTTTCAGATATAGATAAGTAAATGTATAGAACTGTTCCAAACTTGTAAATAAATAAAAAATGTCATTTAAACTTATTTAGATCAAAAATGATAGATATAGGTAACTAAAATTTATTATAATCGGCGAAACGAATGTATAATGCCGAGTTTATGTAAATACTACCTACGCCCCGGGACTTCGCTCCCGTAATTTCTCTCGTGGAACTTTCGCATTTATAATATTAGTAGAATTAACCAAACCAGCCCAAACCTCGTTACCAACCAAACCAAATTAACTTGTTTAACAAACGTTACGATGAATAATCATTGTCACGTCAAAACTAAACCAACACTGTTCAAATGAGTTTCTTTTGGCATTTCTTCTCGGCAGTCGTCGTTAACAAATAAAGTATTTGATGTAGCATGTGACGTAATACAATCAAATGTACAAATGCGTAATCATAGGCGTACTTTCTAAATAATTTCAAATTATATAAAGCCTTGAATAACTATAGGTAACTAAAAGATTAATTACTAGATGAAATAGCAGTAAATTATAAATAAATAAAAAATATTTGTGAAAGTATATATATATATTATACTTAGACTTTGTATATTTTAATTTATTGTTTTTTCTGAATTTTAAAGGCGTGCTAATGAGAACGAAAGAAATCTAAACAGCACTTACTAAACGAATAATAACTCAACCATAAGAATTTAAACATTTTGAAGAAAAAACAAAAATAATTTGAACGGTGGTAGTGAAAATTTGACCATAATTAAATATCATTTCAGTACACTACCAACTGTTGTATCATAACCATTAATAATTACAACTTCGGTGTAAAGACGTATACACACTCGATAATAAGTTTATTTGCCACTGAGATCAAAATACGCAAGGTATACCTAACCATCAATGTTATCTAGATATTCTACATACATATGTTTACTTCCTTTTCTGGTATTTTATAAGCTTTCTTGCACACATTATACACTAAAAAATCTCGTCTCGTCGTACTCTAGATGATTTTGCTGTAATGACGTTGCAAGCTGCCACAAAGCTTCTAAATCTCAAGAAAGCTATTATTGTTTAGATGTGGCTTGCTTATTGTAGTGAAAATGATTTAAATGTCTCAGCTGGTAGGACACTAGTCAATTTACGGATGGATATGACAAATTATGATGCAAAACCCTTTCCGCGCGGACCCAATGCGGATTGGCTAGTGTTAGTGCTAATGATAACAGATACAGTAGAGACTGACTGAACTTAGAAGAGCTTAAGATGCATTTTGGTCACCCGCGCCGTGACATATCCCAGGCCGAGCTCGCAAACCGTTTCGCAAGTTTCGCAAAAAGATAGTGAAAAATCGGAGTCTCCTTTTTTTTCTAGTCAAAATAGCAATTGATTTATCTACGAAGTAGGAGGAGGGACAGTTTGGCAAAACAACAGATGAGCCATGGATTGCACCACTCCACAGTCACATAAAGTTTTAGACAGAAAATCTCAGTAAAGATTCCAGTATTAGTGTGCCGCTCCCTTAACAGTATCGTTGCGTGCCGTGTCTCGCAGCCGGAGGGCCGGAAGACGACTGAATTAAATGGGAGGCATGCAAATGTCCGCGTAATGGGAGAAGCTCGCATGCGCCGCGCAGCGCCTGAAGCTACTGCACGTTACGGTCAAACGACGTACATTACTTGCTTATAGCGACAGGTATGGCTTCCCGCAACATAACACTAAGCAGTGTATGTGAAATCGGCCGCAATGTTGGTCCAATGCGAGCGGGCCTCACACTCATTATAATTTTTTGGTCTGCATAAGAGACCGGTAGCTCGTGTTTTGAGTGGTAGCCACGGGCTAGGTGAGGATGGAATGTTTTTGTGAAGTTTCCTTTTGTCTGGCTGCATGAATGAGCGATTCTGTTTTTCGACGTCGTGTCTTATGTGAGAAAGAGCTAGCATACAAAGCAAAGAGGTCTTAAATTTTTATGCTGTTTCTATCTTGACTTGAGCGACATATGTGATGGCATGAGTAAATCACAAAGTTATTTTTAACTTACGTAAATCTTTTCAATTTTGGTTTCAATATTTTCAACTTGGTATAGGTTATTTAAATTAGATGTAGTGGACAGGTATCAGGCATCAGACTGTTGATCATCAGACTGACTATCACCTGCGCTCATCTCATTAACAACTTGAAAAGAGTTTGAAGAACTTCAAAACCTAGTGCCCAGTACTGTTTCTCATCCGCTTCACACGGCATCTTTAGTTGTCGAAGCATGGACCCGCATATTATACCTGACGATATCAAGCCAGCATATCTTAACTAACATTTAAAAACCCTATCACTATACAGGCCATACATAGACTGGTACATAATAACAGTCCAATTAATATCGCACACGAGCTAGCAGTGGGCTGTCCAGACTACGACGGGAGATTTAACATTTAAATTCGCTCCCGCGGCTACTCCGCTCTAATTGTTGCTGAGAATTATAAATTCATTACAGCGGTGCCCTCTGGCGGGGCATTCTTCATGTTCCCTTTTTGGGTTCCGTTTATACGTGATTATGCTGTTTGGCGAGTCGGGAGGTTTATGGTCTGTATAATGCTACTGCTGCGTCATATGTGGAAAATTATACTAATAAAATATACTACCAGCTCACAATACAAATAGTATTAAATTCGAGGATTAACAATTACATCATCAATTAATCATCATCAATTAATTTAAAAACAAGAAGAGCATTCCTAGATGAAATAAAAGAGAAGGCAGAGCTCGTGTCGTATAGGGAGGTGAAATCGGTGGCTGAGGACAGAATTAGATGGAAAATGCTCCACCGACAAGAACAAAGTTCTTAAATTAATTGACGAATACAAGTCATCCAGAAATCAGGAAAAAGATACATTACATACAGATAATATAATGAACGTGTTACATGAAGCCGTCTAGAGTATGACGAGAAATATAGACTTGAAGATTGCGCCAAATTGCGGTTTACTTCTCCGACTCTCCGGGAATTGGTGAGGAAAGGAGTAATGATGAGTTCTTTTTGAGACACACTTTACATTTTAAAGAATACAACAAATATTTTCTGAAACTATGGTTAACAGTCAGTTGTAGGAAATCAATAAAAGCGAATGTGTATCAGGTAGGTAGCGGAGGGCTGATGATGACATACAAACTTTACATTACAAGCCGATACATTTTTTTCACTACAATAAAAACATGCAAATACATTCAAATTGTATGTAATTTTAACCGATGTTGCTTCTTGTATGATAGATCACTTACTAGTGATCTATCAACAATGTAATTCTTATAAACAAATACAATAATAATAAATCCGATAGCATGGTTACCGGTAGTGAAATCAATTCATATAAAATAACTAAAATAATGTATTAAAAAGGCTAGTATTCTGGTTTCCACGTTCGAGGTCCGCAGTACAAGTGTACCTAGAACGTGATTGATGACACAAAATAGACGTGTCACTTAAATTATAATTATTTTATCAATTCATAGGTCATTATTTCCTTAAATTATTCCTTAAATCTTATCTTATCACTTGTGGACAATCAACATTTTAAAATGAGCCTGATATACGTAATATTCAATGACAAGTATACGCCTGTAGCATATATTTGTTATTAAATATTCGCCGATTCCTAAGTTTTAAATGAAGGATATTGATATTTTCAGATTTATTGTTGTTTATAATTTGGCATCAAAGACATCGTAATGGATTCCATTAAGTCATATTAATTTTAGCAGTAAGTACAAAAGACTAATGATGAGCCATATGGTCGGTTGTTAGTGTAACTTGACTTTAGAAATAATATTTACGGGATGATATCATTCAGCCTAGCACGATCTGCTTGAGATTTCCCCTGTAAAAAAAAAATAACCCTCCAAAAATATTTCTAAGCAGACAAAAACTCGTGAATCGTTTTAGGAAACGATTGGCGTGCGTATAAAATTAATTTAGGGTGCAATTTCCTAAAGTGTGCCCTAGAGGGAGGGAATGGCAACCTACATTTAGGCAGTGCCATGATGACTACTGTGTTTCAACTCTGATAGATATTAAGTGCCTTGTACAACGAATTTCGAATTAGTTGTAGAGCACGATGAGATTTTATTTGAAACTAGTTACACGTCATTGGTTTTCTTATTTTTGCTAAGTTGTGATAAAGAAACCCTATAAAATATTATAATTTACCTATCGGTTTACGTCTCTTAACAAAAATAAATACGAGCGATACGATTCGACATCTCAGAAATTCATCCGCAACACACACACTACGTCACTAGATCCGCAAATGTCCCCAAAGTCCTAGTTGATGTAATGGCTTTTAAAAACTTATTAAAATTAACAATTTTCCCGAAATGTCAAAAAATCTATTAAAATAATCATCATGTAAACAGCGAAACAAAGACGAGCTAAGTTCATGCAAATAAGAGCCATTAACGAAATCTAAATGAAAATACACGTATTGATTCGGAGCGCGGAATTCGGCTAACTGTTATTTTTGTTATTGATTCTCAGAACAAAAGGTATCAAAAAAGTAGGTTTCGAGATATGGGAATATATTATTGTGGATTAGTCAGAATCACTACCGTCGTTATCTACCGTGTAATCATACTGAGTATTATTCTATTAATCATAAATACGTAACGCATTCAATGCTAGTACAACTTTGCGTTTAATGGTTCCATACTGTATCTTCGGTAAAAGTCCAATCAAAGCTTCCAAAAACAGTTTCCTAGGAACTGCAATTTTCAGATATAGATAAGTAAATGTATAGAACTGTTCCAAACTTGTAAATAAATAAAAAATGTCATTTAAACTTATTTAGATCAAAAATGATAGATATAGGTAACTAAAATTTATTATAATCGGCGAAACGAATGTATAATGCCGAGTTTATGTAAATACTACCTACGCCCCGGGACTTCGCTCCCGTAATTTCTCTCGTGGAACTTTCGCATTTATAATATTAGTAGAATTAACCAAACCAGCCCAAACCTCGTTACCAACCAAACCAAATTAACTTGTTTAACAAACGTTACGATGAATAATCATTGTCACGTCAAAACTAAACCAACACTGTTCAAATGAGTTTCTTTTGGCATTTCTTCTCGGCAGTCGTCGTTAACAAATAAAGTATTTGATGTAGCATGTGACGTAATACAATCAAATGTACAAATGCGTAATCATAGGCGTACTTTCTAAATAATTTCAAATTATATAAAGCCTTGAATAACTATAGGTAACTAAAAGATTAATTACTAGATGAAATAGCAGTAAATTATAAATAAATAAAAAATATTTGTGAAAGTATATATATATATTATACTTAGACTTTGTATATTTTAATTTATTGTTTTTTCTGAATTTTAAAGGCGTGCTAATGAGAACGAAAGAAATCTAAACAGCACTTACTAAACGAATAATAACTCAACCATAAGAATTTAAACATTTTGAAGAAAAAACAAAAATAATTTGAACGGTGGTAGTGAAAATTTGACCATAATTAAATATCATTTCAGTACACTACCAACTGTTGTATCATAACCATTAATAATTACAACTTCGGTGTAAAGACGTATACACACTCGATAATAAGTTTATTTGCCACTGAGATCAAAATACGCAAGGTATACCTAACCATCAATGTTATCTAGATATTCTACATACATATGTTTACTTCCTTTTCTGGTATTTTATAAGCTTTCTTGCACACATTATACACTAAAAAATCTCGTCTCGTCGTACTCTAGATGATTTTGCTGTAATGACGTTGCAAGCTGCCACAAAGCTTCTAAATCTCAAGAAAGCTATTATTGTTTAGATGTGGCTTGCTTATTGTAGTGAAAATGATTTAAATGTCTCAGCTGGTAGGACACTAGTCAATTTACGGATGGATATGACAAATTATGATGCAAAACCCTTTCCGCGCGGACCCAATGCGGATTGGCTAGTGTTAGTGCTAATGATAACAGATACAGTAGAGACTGACTGAACTTAGAAGAGCTTAAGATGCATTTTGGTCACCCGCGCCGTGACATATCCCAGGCCGAGCTCGCAAACCGTTTCGCAAGTTTCGCAAAAAGATAGTGAAAAATCGGAGTCTCCTTTTTTTTCTAGTCAAAATAGCAATTGATTTATCTACGAAGTAGGAGGAGGGACAGTTTGGCAAAACAACAGATGAGCCATGGATTGCACCACTCCACAGTCACATAAAGTTTTAGACAGAAAATCTCAGTAAAGATTCCAGTATTAGTGTGCCGCTCCCTTAACAGTATCGTTGCGTGCCGTGTCTCGCAGCCGGAGGGCCGGAAGACGACTGAATTAAATGGGAGGCATGCAAATGTCCGCGTAATGGGAGAAGCTCGCATGCGCCGCGCAGCGCCTGAAGCTACTGCACGTTACGGTCAAACGACGTACATTACTTGCTTATAGCGACAGGTATGGCTTCCCGCAACATAACACTAAGCAGTGTATGTGAAATCGGCCGCAATGTTGGTCCAATGCGAGCGGGCCTCACACTCATTATAATTTTTTGGTCTGCATAAGAGACCGGTAGCTCGTGTTTTGAGTGGTAGCCACGGGCTAGGTGAGGATGGAATGTTTTTGTGAAGTTTCCTTTTGTCTGGCTGCATGAATGAGCGATTCTGTTTTTCGACGTCGTGTCTTATGTGAGAAAGAGCTAGCATACAAAGCAAAGAGGTCTTAAATTTTTATGCTGTTTCTATCTTGACTTGAGCGACATATGTGATGGCATGAGTAAATCACAAAGTTATTTTTAACTTACGTAAATCTTTTCAATTTTGGTTTCAATATTTTCAACTTGGTATAGGTTATTTAAATTAGATGTAGTGGACAGGTATCAGGCATCAGACTGTTGATCATCAGACTGACTATCACCTGCGCTCATCTCATTAACAACTTGAAAAGAGTTTGAAGAACTTCAAAACCTAGTGCCCAGTACTGTTTCTCATCCGCTTCACACGGCATCTTTAGTTGTCGAAGCATGGACCCGCATATTATACCTGACTATATCAAGCCAGCATATCTTAACTAACATTTAAAAACCCTATCACTATACAGGCCATACATAGACTGGTACATAATAACAGTCCAATTAATATCGCACACGAGCTAGCAGTGGGCTGTCCAGACTACGACGGGAGATTTAACATTTAAATTCGCTCCCGCGGCTACTCCGCTCTAATTGTTGCTGAGAATTATAAATTCATTACAGCGGTGCCCTCTGGCGGGGCATTCTTCATGTTCCCTTTTTGGGTTCCGTTTATACGTGATTATGCTGTTTGGCGAGTCGGGAGGTTTATGGTCTGTATAATGCTACTGCTGCGTCATATGTGGAAAATTATACTAATAAAATATACTACCAGCTCACAATACAAATAGTATTAAATTCGAGGATTAACAATTACATCATCAATTAATCATCATCAATTAATTTAAAAACAAGAAGAGCATTCCTAGATGAAATAAAAGAGAAGGCAGAGCTCGTGTCGTATAGGGAGGTGAAATCGGTGGCTGAGGACAGAATTAGATGGAAAATGCTCCACCGACAAGAACAAAGTTCTTAAATTAATTGACGAATACAAGTCATCCAGAAATCAGGAAAAAGATACATTACATACAGATAATATAATGAACGTGTTACATGAAGCCGTCTAGAGTATGACGAGAAATATAGACTTGAAGATTGCGCCAAATTGCGGTTTACTTCTCCGACTCTCCGGGAATTGGTGAGGAAAGGAGTAATGATGAGTTCTTTTTGAGACACACTTTACATTTTAAAGAATACAACAAATATTTTCTGAAACTATGGTTAACAGTCAGTTGTAGGAAATCAATAAAAGCGAATGTGTATCAGGTAGGTAGCGGAGGGCTGATGATGACATACAAACTTTACATTACAAGCCGATACATTTTTTTCACTACAATAAAAACATGCAAATACATTCAAATTGTATGTAATTTTAACCGATGTTGCTTCTTGTATGATAGATCACTTACTAGTGATCTATCAACAATGTAATTCTTATAAACAAATACAATAATAATAAATCCGATAGCATGGTTACCGGTAGTGAAATCAATTCATATAAAATAACTAAAATAATGTATTAAAAAGGCTAGTATTCTGGTTTCCACGTTCGAGGTCCGCAGTACAAGTGTACCTAGAACGTGATTGATGACACAAAATAGACGTGTCACTTAAATTATAATTATTTTATCAATTCATAGGTCATTATTTCCTTAAATTATTCCTTAAATCTTATCTTATCACTTGTGGACAATCAACATTTTAAAATGAGCCTGATATACGTAATATTCAATGACAAGTATACGCCTGTAGCATATATTTGTTATTAAATATTCGCCGATTCCTAAGTTTTAAATGAAGGATATTGATATTTTCAGATTTATTGTTGTTTATAATTTGGCATCAAAGACATCGTAATGGATTCCATTAAGTCATATTAATTTTAGCAGTAAGTACAAAAGACTAATGATGAGCCATATGGTCGGTTGTTAGTGTAACTTGACTTTAGAAATAATATTTACGGGATGATATCATTCAGCCTAGCACGATCTGCTTGAGATTTCCCCTGTAAAAAAAAAATAACCCTCCAAAAATATTTCTAAGCAGACAAAAACTCGTGAATCGTTTTAGGAAACGATTGGCGTGCGTATAAAATTAATTTAGGGTGCAATTTCCTAAAGTGTGCCCTAGAGGGAGGGAATGGCAACCTACATTTAGGCAGTGCCATGATGACTACTGTGTTTCAACTCTGATAGATATTAAGTGCCTTGTACAACGAATTTCGAATTAGTTGTAGAGCACGATGAGATTTTATTTGAAACTAGTTACACGTCATTGGTTTTCTTATTTTTGCTAAGTTGTGATAAAGAAACCCTATAAAATATTATAATTTACCTATCGGTTTACGTCTCTTAACAAAAATAAATACGAGCGATACGATTCGACATCTCAGAAATTCATCCGCAACACACACACTACGTCACTAGATCCGCAAATGTCCCCAAAGTCCTAGTTGATGTAATGGCTTTTAAAAACTTATTAAAATTAACAATTTTCCCGAAATGTCAAAAAATCTATTAAAATAATCATCATGTAAACAGCGAAACAAAGACGAGCTAAGTTCATGCAAATAAGAGCCATTAACGAAATCTAAATGAAAATACACGTATTGATTCGGAGCGCGGAATTCGGCTAACTGTTATTTTTGTTATTGATTCTCAGAACAAAAGGTATCAAAAAAGTAGGTTTCGAGATATGGGAATATATTATTGTGGATTAGTCAGAATCACTACCGTCGTTATCTACCGTGTAATCATACTGAGTATTATTCTATTAATCATAAATACGTAACGCATTCAATGCTAGTACAACTTTGCGTTTAATGGTTCCATACTGTATCTTCGGTAAAAGTCCAATCAAAGCTTCCAAAAACAGTTTCCTAGGAACTGCAATTTTCAGATATAGATAAGTAAATGTATAGAACTGTTCCAAACTTGTAAATAAATAAAAAATGTCATTTAAACTTATTTAGATCAAAAATGATAGATATAGGTAACTAAAATTTATTATAATCGGCGAAACGAATGTATAATGCCGAGTTTATGTAAATACTACCTACGCCCCGGGACTTCGCTCCCGTAATTTCTCTCGTGGAACTTTCGCATTTATAATATTAGTAGAATTAACCAAACCAGCCCAAACCTCGTTACCAACCAAACCAAATTAACTTGTTTAACAAACGTTACGATGAATAATCATTGTCACGTCAAAACTAAACCAACACTGTTCAAATGAGTTTCTTTTGGCATTTCTTCTCGGCAGTCGTCGTTCTGAAATGCCAGTAGTTTGTAGCTTGTGAGAAATAACTATAAATATAAAATATGACGAGAAAAAGTGCCTGTGAAGGTCTAATTTCTGAATAAATGATTTGAATTTGAATTTGAATAAACGATTTAGGTACGACGAGCGAGAGAATACATACTGTTATTTAGTACATTTCAAAACAGAGAACACGTTAAAAGGCGTATTTACTAAGCGTACATAAAGAATAAAACTATCCTAATCATGAACGAAGTAATAAGTATGTATGACGCTTCTATTTTTGAGCAAGTCTTCATCCAATACCTTACAGGTCTCATTTAAATAGGCTGTGCCTTGATGAATGCTTCGATATATATCCAAACCAATTACAGACTTGTTTGTTAAGCAATTACCCAGATTTATAGATATACAGACGGAAAGACGGTTCCTTATTAGTAGCGGTCCTGTTCTGTGTTGGTCGCAAATGAAAGATATGTGAAAGTGAGGTAGGTACACAATTCTATGAGGATTTAATTGCTCCGTTTTGATTTAATTAGTACGCGTCACTAAATATCTTCTCACCGAGTCGTGTGATTATTGTCCTAGAATAGGCTAGTTGAAAATTTTTTGTTTTGATGACTATTCGAAGGCTCTTATATCATTAGAAACACCAGTGAAAAAAATACTGTGATAATGACAATACTTTCAAAAATAAAATCAGTTAAAATAAGTTTGGACTCGTCCAAACGCTCCATACTAAATGACACGAACAAGTGACGTCACAACGTGCGAAAATGTTCGCGAAGAAAAATATGTGTGTTCGACAGCTAATACATTAAATATTACGTTTATGGTGATGATTTCTTAATAAAAGTTGTTACAAAATTTTTGTTATTTGTGACGGTTAAATTTATTTTTATAATTTCATACTTTTTGAAAATGGACTTTCTAACCAACTTTGAATCTTCGTATTTAGATCCAGCTGCATTGTTACAGTCTATGAATTGTCGTAATGATCCTAAATATATCTGTTCATGTAAATAATCTTTTTTCAATTTTCTGACCTTGGCAAATACCCTATTCCCACTCTATCCTATAGTCGTACGAGGCGAATGTGTAGAAAGCTTTGACAGTTTTATTGACATAAGCTTTTATTATTGTCAGAGAATGTTATGGCATTCAAGATGTGATAAAAAGTCATGTTTGTGTAGTAGACCGTGGAGGAGTTCGCACGTCTGGAGCATCATCAGATTATGTTTATCATAATAATGCACTGTCGTCCAAACTAAACGTGTGTACAATATTTGAGCTCAATCGGTTGAAGATTTGTCTCGGTGGAGTCTTGCAAACCTATGTTTCGGGTGGAATCTTGCAACGTGCTTACGTTGCAAGATTCCACCCGAAACATGGGACATAGCGACAAATATAAGTACATCGTAAGTGAAATAAAAGCTTGTAATAATTTTTGTTTTAGAAATAGTTATAACTTTACAGGCCTATTGTTTCGGAATGAGATTTAATGTTTCTAAAATTATGTAAAACGCTAATTGTGAGTATAATATAATAATAAAGCCACCTATTCACGATTATTATTTATGTTTAAGATTTGTTAAAAATACATAGTTAATATATTTTTTTAAGTAAATCAAAATTATCTATGGAACAAAAACATAAAATTGTCTTTATAAATATATCTCTATCTGAAGGTGGACTACTGCATAACTGTATTATATGTGATTGTCTGTACTCAGTATGAAGCTTGAACAACTTTATCTTACTTTAATTTCTCTTCACAGGTTCCCAATTGCATTCAGGGTCATGACGCCTGGAACACCGTGATGAAAGCAAACTTTCATCTTGATTCGATCATAGGAACTTTCGGGTCTCACCTTCAATACTCTCGTTACACTTTTACATAGTAAAGTTATCGGTTATAGGTATAATCGATATTGTAACTTTTAAAAATAAAATTAATGAACAGCTTTCCTAACCCATCCGCAGCGCACGGGAGATAACGCGGACGTTTTAAAGAGATCCGCCGAGATAACCCAACAATTAACAATGGTACATTATACCGATAATTAGGGAGGCTGATTTGTTACACTGTCTTGTTGCGCTTTAATTGACCGCGTGTTTGGCCGGGTTACATCGTCCTCTTGTGCGCGATTATTGAGATAAACATTTTGTATATTTGCAAGACATGTGAGATATTAACATAAATTGTAATCATAGCTCTGAGTTTTACGCATGTACAGACAGAAATATTGAATGACTCGGGAACTATATGTATGGCTATAATGAAAATATAATGTCCGAACGTATCTGGGGGCAGCGAAGCAAACATCATTCTTTTTACAGGAAACATTTTGGCGTATTTTCGTGTCTCTATTTGAGAACCTCTGGGTATATTTAGAACATTGAAATTATTGTCTTCTAGTAAGCTATAAGAATAAACTAGAATTTCAAACTTGTAGGTCAAATATTTTCGAAGTTATTCGAAAGCAAAATTTCACGTTTTCGACACTGATTCACTCACTCACTGCTGATCAAAACGGAACTGGCACTTCCTATGGGAAGTACCAGTTCTATTTTTGACCTAGAGAGCTGAAAATTAGTACAAGCGTTTAAAATGCCTACATAAAGAGAAAACTGTCTAATCTAGGAATATCGAAGATTGTGGGTGATTCTGTTGGTAAACCGAAAAAGCTCAGCCAAGCTATTATAGATAGCTATCGACATACTGCCTTTGCAAAATTTAATTTGCGTGGTATAAGATTCTTCTCGGCTAAACCAGCAGCGGGTAGAAATTCAAATGTTGCCGTAACAAAAGTTATTCAATATGATAGGCACATATATATATTAAGCTATAAATATAACATAGTTGAATAAACTAAATATAAGCATCTTGATTGCTTTTCTTCTGAACTTGGTAGGAAAATTTTCATGATATGGAAACTTAGAATTTGTGATTTCCTTAATCGTCGGATATACACAACCATCTGATATACGAGTATCTCTGCGATACAGCTATATCATAATAATTATCTCTAATCACAGTATCAATTACTAAAGCTCAATCAAATATGTCAAGATAAGATTAACATCTTTTTATCGATAACTTTTTATGTTTTTCTCAATAATATGCTTGTCATTTTATTTCTATACCCACGGGAGGAGGACGCAAATTTGACTGATATGTACAAGTAATTAAAACATAAAAAACGTTTTAACGTAAAATTATTTATTGAAAATACATTTTAAATAAGTCAAAATGAAGCTAACAATATGTTTATTAAATATAGTTATAGTGAGTACAGTGAACGCGTACGTACAGATGGTGGTCCCGGATGGCAAAAATGTATTTGATTTGGATCTCTACGAGGGGGTCCTGGATCCGGAATTGTGTTCGGAGCAGATGAGGATAGTGTCCAACCATTCGGAGCTTCTGAGTCAGTGTAAGGCACTTATTTTTATTTTGAGGATTATTTTATAATTTATTTAAGTACCTTAATTATAATAATACAAATCTCCTATATTTAAGATAAAATTAAGACATTATGACGTTAACTTCAACCAGCACGGGTCGCCTATTACATAAAAAGGTGGAGTTAAAGTTAACGCACAGTAGGCTGGTGCAATGTAGTGGTGTAAGTTATGGATGTCGAAGATCATCAAGAGCATGCAAAGATATCTTTAGTTGTCAGATTCCCGGGCTTGAACGCTTCGCTAGCGGTTGTGAAAAGAAAAAACATAAAATAAATAACTTTTACTTTGTCTCATATCTTTTGGACTGCATTTCACAAATGTAATCTTGAAATTTCAGTTTTGGATTCTGGCATCCGAACTCCCAGAGGCATCCTGAAAGGTAACCTTGTTGACATGGGAAACTACCACCAATGTCTGGAGATAAATGAAATGGTACAAAACAGACAAATAGAAGGAAAGTACTGTACAATATCAGTACCATTAGACCAACATATAGACTGGCCTTCTTTCCCGGATTGGGAGATTCCTTGGCCTAATATAACTCTGCCTGAAAATACAACATGGCCTGAACTCCCGTGGCCCGAAATAAGTTCAGTGAGCAGTCGGCTAAGTGAGCACACTATTGAGCAGATTAAGAAATATAAAATACTGAGGACTGAGTTCCAAATGATGGCTGCGATTTCGCCTAGGTAATCGAAAAATACCAAATTATCTATTACTACAAACGCAATTGCGTTTTCTGGTATTTCTGGTATCAATGGTATTTTCATGTACTCCTCAGACTTTATATGAAAATGTCGTCAAAACTGTATGCGTGATTAAAACTAAATTAAAATAATTTTGTACTTTTTGTTATATTGAGGAAATTTATAAAAAGGAAAAGGTATTATCGTTAACAGCAGACTTTATATGGCTATACTATAAAAGGGCTTAAATGATGTCTGTTTTAAGAATTCCTTATCAATATTACTGCACGTAAACTTCGAGTCATGTTACCGCAGGACACAAATGTTGGTAATATTTGCAATGATAAATCACCCGAAGTCCAATCGACGGAGTGCCTCAAAACTTTTAGTTCACATTATTAAGTATGTTGAGATGTTACATTTGTGTTAATTAGAGGAAATATCTCAACAAATTATCTGTAAAGAAAATACTCCTGTACTTTAGACCAAGTAGTCGTCATTTTAATATTGTAAAACAAAGAATTTAAAATTTAAACTATCATAAGACAGATTCTAAAGTCCAAGGGCCTCTTTCACCTCTTTCTGATGAAATAAATATCATATTGTAATCTGACTGATAAAACTAACTGATAAATAAACTAAATCTACCTGATATAATTAGCCAATCCCACCATCCAATGCTTTTAAAACATAATTTTTGATGCACAATGTAGTTCGATATACATTACATGTCGACTATCATCGATATTTTCATAAGCATGCGGTGAAACAATCAAGATTTGTCGATTATTTAGTTTCGACTTGACCTTACAGTCCATTAGCTAAGTTAAAGATAAGAAATATATATTCCTCTTCCTGTATTCAGGTCAGGCGAGGGAACGACGTCTGGTATGGAATTCAACTTAGCCTTATGTGTACCAAAGGCTTGCACCTCTCGAGATGCTATAAACTTGGTTGGAATTACAGACGAAATCGGTTTGAAGTACGAAGAAAATTTCTGTCGACTGCCCAAAGACAAGAAATGGGTTGCTGGGGACTACACGGCTATGTGAGTCAAAGTTTTTTGATGTATCTCAATGTTAGCTGCATTGTTTGTTGTATTACCAAGCAGACACACAAGCATCTCGTTCAGTACTAGGGATACAACCACTTTAAGTTTATTAATATTTGTAGATCTTCTGCACTTTTTTCTTTCTTTTGAGTTTCCTAACACTGGTGTCAGATTTTATTCAAGTTGCTTAAAGGCATCTGACATAACTTTTATGGCTACCTACGGCGTTTAGTGGCAAGTAATACATAAACACTAGTGAACTTAAACTGTCAACCAGTGTGCAGGTTTCCTCACGATATTTTCTTTCACTAGAAGCAAGTGTTGGTCTGTGAAAATTACTATATATGAGTCAGATTGGTACACAAACTCATGTGGCATGAGTAGGGTTCGAAGTTGAGACCTATCAATCATAGGCGGACGATCTTAACCACTCGACAACCACCGCTTCTTCTGCACTAAAATATGTGTTCGATATTAGCGGTAATTGGTTGTGGCTCATTCGATATAATACATACATATATGTATCGAACACATGCTATAATGGTGATTGATCTATTGAGTGGTTCTACCTAAAGTTCGTCAAAATATTATGTTGTTAATAAAATTGATAAAGGAAGTATTATAATCTGTTTTTGTTTAATTACAATTATTGAGAGCGTGATCAATCATACAACATGTCGTAGTCTACCACACAGGTGCGTTTTATTCAGTTTTATCAGATAAAGTTACAAATTTTTACAAGGGCAAGATGAAGTGATGCATTTACGTGTAACTATTAAATAAATCAGGTATACAAAGAGCGAAAGGATTGAGCGCATTAGACAGGATATGGCTAACAGATCGGTTAACATCAGACAGGGAGAAGTGTAGAGGAAGAAGGGAGAAGCGTGTCACTGTACCGACCCCACATAAAGTGGGATAAGGGATAAGGGTAGGCTGATGATGATGACAAAGAGCGAAAGGCTATTTTTATCTTATTTAGGGTTCCGATGGGATGTCTAACATATGTATAATATAGTAATATCTGATAAATATATTTACACCATACATATTAATATATAACTACTATGACTAGGTATAATAAAAATAGCGATATATTAATTGAAATATGTTTCTTAAAGTTAAATAGATTTTATATAGATACCGTCAACCTGCTATTGCCCGGAACTAAATACCCGAATTTTAATAAATCGGACCAGCGCCAGGGGATTATCCATTAATGTGTAACAGATTTTGGCTTTATAAAGTACTATCTGCGCCCAGGGGCTCCCGTGGGAATTTCGGGATAAAAAGTGTGTTATTCCAGGTTATATTCTACCCGTGTGCCAAATTTAGTAACAATCGGTCCAGTAGATTTTGCGTGAAAGAGTAACAAACATACATACACACACATTCTCACAAACGTTCACATTATAATATTAGTAGGACACTATACGAATATGTATAACTCGTTAGAGTGTAAATCGCATGCACTTGACCAATTGTTTTTGGAAAATATTATAAACTAGCTCTTCGCCCTCCATTGTGGGTTGATTTTTTTAAGATATAATTAGCCTATGTTTGAACAGAGGTCTTTAAATACATGCATACTAAATTTTGTCCGTTCAGCGGTTTAGTCGGGACAGCGAGTAGACAGACAGACTTTCGCATTTATATTACTTATTAAGTCATGGTGGTCCCTATAATTAATCATTAAAACTAATGTTTTACGAAAACGCAACCCTTTTATTTAAGTACGAGAGAGAGAGAGAGTATAGACAAGATCACGGAAACAATAGAAGTTACATCATAGACACTAGCATGTTATAGTTTTATTATCTTCGTGGCTGATGTACATTTTTACCTAGTGGCGCTAGTGTGTATACAACTAAAAATATTTCTATATATGTATTATTTCGATATCAATGACTAACAGTCCCCACCCCAGTGAAGAAGTGATTAGCTATTGATGGTACTAGCTGGTTACTTGAAATCATTACGTACCTTAATGGTCTATGAAAATACTTACCCCCAAAGCCCAATGTCAATACCTTCATTCTTATTGTTCTTAAATGTAACACAAATAATATGAAACAAATATTGCACGAGACTGACGTCTGAACAAGCAGAGCCTGTACCACAGAACACCAGCCCTCTATAACAATAGATTTGTCTCGCTTAAATAAAAAAAATATTTTTATTTAAAAAAATTTATAGCACCCGTGTATACATAATACGTTCTCCACCAATCAATCATAAAAAAATACCAAATTAGTCAATCACAAAAATAAAAGAATATTATATAATTGGATATTAAATTAAATTTACTTTCGTAGTTATTCTATCATAAATGGCTAAAATTTATTAATATATTTTATATTTAATTGCAGTGTAATATTTTCGTTACTCGGCATTCTAACCCTCGTCAGTACCGGTTACGACATTCGCCAAACAATCGTACTTCAACGAGGTAAGTTTTTTTTTTGCATTTTGATAGACCCTTATTTCTAATTGTCCAAAACTGATAATTATCAAAAATATACAAAATCCAGATATTATTTTTTTCAATTTATGGTGATATACATAAAAACCTTATGACCTAAAAAAATTACTTAAAACGATGTCTACTACCGACTTAACAAGCAGGTGAAGAAGATTCCAATGTTATAAAGTCTAAAATTGACTGCAGTTGTATACATTCACGTGACTGTACTTATAACCTTCGAACCTCACGTTCTTTAATTTGTCTCGTCATTCAGATTACGTTTTATGAAATCATTCGAAACTGAATGGAAATCACACGTACTCGTCTGGTTCGATTGCAATATCATAAAGATAACACCTGAATCCTCTAATACTACTACCGGCTAGACAGGGAATTAGCAACTAAGTCCTTCAACAAGATTAACTTATCGATTATAGTATTTCCAATAGTAACAAAAATATTAGAGCTATATATAATAGTGAAATATTGTCCACACAATGAAACCCAAATTTATTAGAATTCAACATCGGTCCATCAGTTCCAGGAGTTCCTCCATGGTTTTGCTAATTGCTTCACTTCACACGTCGACACCCACTTTTTCTTTTATGTGCTTGGTGAAATTATCTCCCAGTTTTCCTGGATCCTTCTTCATTCTACTTTTTCTTTTATAATATACCTATTTCCCTCTTCTATTTTCATTGGATAATGATGTTCCTTTTGTCTCCTATTTGGTTTCGAACCTCTTCGATTCTTTCTTTCCAGCTGATCGATTCCTATTTCCGCCAACAACATCTTGAATGCTTTCAACCTTTCCTTATCCTATTTTATCGAAGTCCAGGGGGCTTACCATCATCTCTTAATGCGATTCATCCAGGACCTAAATTCGCATCGCTAATTAGTACCATCAAGATTATATAACAATACATTATAAGTAGTATACCAAAACAATATGCCAATTCGATTTCATTCACCCATTTTGCATACAATTCCGTACCATTATTGTGTATTGAGAACGTAAACTGGATCGGTTAGCTGTCAAAATTGGCGATTCAAAAAAGTTACTATTTCAGATAGGTTTCCACGATAGAAGTCCCACAGACGTGGCGCTACTGTCGCTGAAAACAACGATGTGGTCTATCTGTTATTGATAGTTCCTAATTTTGCCACGGAAACTCTTTCGTGGTACGGTTTTTATGTTCCGAACTTTGTGTTTAGTTTATATGTTATGACCGACAAATTTTTAGTCTGCATGATATTGAATTTATTTTAATTTAAATATTTTATTTTATTGTGTTTTGTATTTACTAAAGTCATGTAACAGCAAGATAATAATATACATTTTAATTTTAAGTAACAAAGGAGTGCGTATATCAAATTCTTACCATTTTGGGCTGTTTGCCCAAAATGGTAAGAATTTGATATCGGAACGCAACTCTTGAAACGAGATAAAATATATCGACAAATAATAAAATATATAGCCTTATCTCTTTCTTACATTTGGCTACTGTCACTGGGGTTTACAATTCAGAGACAATTTTTATTTTTTTAATTATGATTTCATTCACTCCTTACTATTCAAATGCGACTTTGTTAAGATTAGTTGGTGGTACTAAATAACGCGATTCTTTTAGGTTCCTAAACTGAACTGCCATACAATTGAATCGTTTTGATGGTAGGCCCCCAGGTCTCGCATCCGTACAAAGCTATGTTACTTGTCTGTTCCTAAAATCTTTCCAAATAATATTTTCGCTATACTAGTGAAAATCAAAAACACCTCACAATCACATAATTAATAGTTATAGTATAGTCATAACGGCACAAAATATATTATTCACAAGCAAAATGAAGCTATTATCACTATCATATATCATCACTAGTGTCGAATGCGGTAGACCGTGAGAAAAAAAGTAGAAAAGTCGTAGTCTTGGGTGCGCACCCAAGACTACGACGCTTAGCAGCTAAGAAAGAAACTAGGAAAATGCTCAAGTGAAAAAATGAGTAAATTAATCGCTTAAAATATATTCACAGATCCAAAATCAGTGAACAAGCTATACCAGTCGTTCTCCGTGTACACGAACACACGAAGACTGCTGACGTTCGCGCCTGTGCCGGGAGCCATCGAGTGTCTGGACGGGGTGCGCGCGTTCGCTATGATATGGGTCATCATCGGACACACCTTCGTCAACCAGATCTCCGGGCTGCACATGGCTAACCCCATCGATTCTTTGAATGTGAGTTATTTTAGTCTTTCTCTCTTTCATTTCTCCATGTTCCAAATTGCGTTCGGCCTTGTAGGCTTTCTTCTGACTAATATCACTAATGCAAAAGCCTACACGAAAGCTTTCACGGCAAAATCTCTGAATCATTTTTATGAAATTTTGATGTAATAGACATAGGCGCTCTGTAGTTACAGTCTAAATTAAATTTCCATCACTTTTTACTCTCATGGGAGTTTCATTTTGGAACCGGTTATGTATGTTCACCATCATGTTTCTATATGTATATCTATGTTCTCAAACTTTAATACGAAAAAGCGTATATTATAAAACAAACCTTACACTTTTTTCAGTGGATCATATCTTTCAAATCACTATGGATCACGTCTGGCCCTATCACCGTAGACACATTTTTCATGATCAGCGGTCTCCTCGTTGTGTACTCCACAGCAGGCAAGATGACAAGAAGTAAGTACCTATTATAATAATGCAGTTTTCTATATATTACTGTTTTACCTACTATATTTTTTGTAAAAAAAAATAAAATGTAATTATATGCAATAAATCGTTTTGCACAAATGATTAAGAATTCGGTATTGAAATAATGGATCAAAATAAAAATAATCTAAATAGATGATTACTAACTGGAGTACCGAGTGGAAAAATCATTAATTATTGTCATTATTACGAGTATCTGTATGATATAGATACGGATAACGATACAGATCGTAGATATATGTACGTACTGGAACATGGACTTTGCGCCTGACTCATCATGGAGTTCTTCTTCTATTTGACTCGTTACGGCTACTTATATAATGAGACTATTATCGCTTGTTTTTTGACCTTGTAGAAGTTATCCATAGTGAACTCGAACCATTACTTTAAACTATCAAAAATAGTATAAACCTAATTGTTTTAGGTATCCTTTGAAATCAAATTTAGAACTTTCGCGTTTCATTCTAATAATGAAATTAATTTTTATGTTCGTGCTAAAACTAAAGATTTTAATTTCCCAGCAAAATTCGTAAAGAACGTGCACTTGTTCTATCTAAACCGGCTGCTGCGCCTGTTCCCGGTGCTCGCGGCCGTGATCCTGCTGCAGGTGTCTCTATTTAGCCGCATGACGGACGGGCCCTACTGGCAGGAGGTCGCTCGGCACACGCACAACTGCCGCGTGTATTGGTGGAGCACCCTGCTCTATTTCCAGAACTTCTACAACCCTGGCAGTATGGTATGTATGAGTATTCATTTTAAGAAGCATGCGGAGCTTGGTCAGAAAATGGATCAAAATCAAAATGTAAACGCATTTGTTTATATAAACTCAGATTTTTTCTGCAGGTTTCATATTATCAAGCTTATGGCAGTATCAACCAAATTCAACTTTTCTTATAGATTTTTTTTGTCTACAAATACACGTATTTCTTCCAGTGCCTCCCTCACTCGTGGTACTTGGCTATAGACTTCCACATGTTCCTCCTCTCCCCCCTGATTCTGTTCTGGGTGGTCAGTGGCAGAAAGAGGGCCGCATGGGTTGCCATCCTCACCGGGCTCTTGGCTTTTCTCATTGGATCTAGCATCTACAACTTCGTGAAAAATTTCCCATCAGCGTCCATTACCTTGGCGTGAGTATATTTATCATTACGTGCCTTAATTTAGATCCGCCCATTTTTGTGCTTATCTGTCGGTTTAACAAACTAATTTTTTTTTTCTGTTAATTAGGAATCAATACTATATAATAATAAAGACAGCGCTAGTCCTACAATGGTGCCGGAAGCCTAAAAATTTATAATTGCTTTGAACAAAGTTGTTACCGTACCGATTCTAGATAAATCCTGGTGATACTATCTCACATCAGCAATTAATGGTATCATATATATAGATTACTCAATAAACTCTTCATAATGCGATTTAAGTTAAATATATCAACGACTGACTGAAAAGTTAATTCCGTGCGATTATATAAATACTGTCTGCAAGACATTTTAAGAGATAATCAAATTATAAGTTCTAATACTGATAACATGTTTGATTTAATTTTATTACTATCTTTTGCCCGCGGCTTCGCCCGCGTGAATTTAATCGCAAAATCTCAGTAATTTTTTTATCCCGTACTCTGTAAGACTAAAACATGTATGATTCGAATTCGCATTTTTTCTAATCTTTAGTTCAATTTCCTGTTTCGCGCTGCGTGTCTCGTCCCACAAACTTGTCCAATCCCGCTTCCTGCTATGAAATATAGATATCCCGTACCGATACCTACATATTGTGCATGATGGCTCAATAGTTTTAGTTAGTAGATTTTGGCAATATGTCCCGTCCCGTTTCCCACTACGTGTCTCCTTCCGATTTCCCGCTCTGACTCCCACTCCCGCTCTCTGCAACACATGCCGTGCTGTGATGTTTTACGTCCCAGTTTCTATATCAAACTTTCATCGATAAAAAAACATTATTTATATTCTGTTTACACCTTTCTACAAAATTTTAAAGTAAATCGTCTCCATGGATTGTTATTTTAATTTTCCTACAGGACCCTCCTCATATTCCGGGATGAAATATCTTTAAGATGTTAACCCGGGATTCCGAGGAATTTTTGATACATAATTAGGTTTTCAATTATCCTACGGGAACCTGACCATTTACCGGGATGAAATGTATCTAAGATGTTAACCTGGTATATAAGGTACCTACATACCAAATTTCAAGCAAATCGGTCCAGTAAATTTCGAGTGACGCGCGTTCAGACAGACAAACAGACAGACAAAAATTTCCAAAACTATATTTTCGTCATCTATATCAGTAACTAAGTATATTCCACGAAGAATTTAAAAAATATATATCCAATGTACAAATTTGGCCTTTCTTCAATTTTATTATATGTGTTGATTATTATTATTTATTTTCCAGCCGGCCGCAGGACCAGCCTGCCTATCTACAATACTACTACGTGAACACGCTGACAAGAGGCTCTCCATTCTTCGTGGGAATGATCTATGGATATATGCTTCATATGTACCGGGGGCAGAAACTGACTATTTCTAGAGTATGTATTAGTCTAAGAGTGGGTTGCACAAGTCATTTTTGACTTAACCTGTGCGCATGCGCACCATCGGAATCTCAAAAATTTTAATGATGTGCAGGTGAGCGCCTGCATGTTGTGGGTCTTGGCGCTGGCCATCATCGTGGGTATAGTCTGCATCACCAACCTCGTCGTGCAGGCGGACTGGGACAACCAGCTCGCCGATAACCTCATCAACTCCTACATGAGGCCGATCTGGGCTCTAGCCGTTGGGTGGATTGTGTTTGCTTGTTCTAAAGGATACGGAGGTTAGACTTTTTATTTTAGAGTTTGTTATCACATCTATATCTTGAATTCCTAGTTGCATTCACGGTTGTGTTAAAACCGAAGCCTAGGATTTGCGTGAAGAAATATACCTTAAAATTTTGAAAATTACGCTATTGATTTTGCCAGCCTGATGACCAACTGCCATGACTATTCTTTCTTAGATTCTCCTTAATAAGGTAGATAGAAGCGCCCATAACTGCCTGAAGAGAGTGATGTACTCATAACGTTGAGGAGGCTAGTAACATTTGTCAGGCTCGTGGGAAGTGGAATTCCCTAGTCTCTGCCTACATCTATAGGACATAGGGTGTTTAATGCATATGTCAATTCTATGGTCAGGTCCTGTGAACTGGGTGCTATGCCTAGGGATGTGGAAGCTGCTGGGGCGGCTGTCCTATGCGATGTACATCATCCACTATCCGCTGATCTTCGTCGTCAATGGCACGTACGTCGCGCCGCTTCACTTCTCGGTTGAATTCTCTGTGAGTACATTGTGGTCTGGTAATATAACAGAGTAAACTAAAAAAACTTATTAAATATTGCATAGAAGAGTAAAAGATGGATAAGCAAAAGGGCTTCTTCATTCTTCGTCAAATTTTCTTTTGTTATGTTTTTTCATTAACCAGCGATTTGGTTCATCAAACCGTTTACTTGTAAATATACCCAAAAACCAAACTCTAATTACCTATTAATAAAAGTACAATTAGACCGAGTTTGGAAAACATTTTTTGCACAGAAATAGACTAGACCTCTATGAGTTAATTTGTACTATCTTTAATCGTTAATAAACAGACGAAGTAGCGAGAAGACGCTATATTTTAAACATGAAATAAATGACGTAATATGTTTTGTTGTCAGCTCCACAAGTTCTGCACAGACTTCGCTATCGCGGTGTTCTCCGCGTTCGTGGTGACCCTGCTGGTGGACTCCCCGTGCTCCACGCTCATCAAGATGGCCATCGGCGGAGGTTTGTATTACAACATTATTGTTGTCGTCTAAAGTTTACTTAAGTTTACTGACGACTTCCAAAACGCATTTGAAGAGCAGGCGGAGATAGAAACTACACCTTCGAATATACACTAAAAATGTCTTTTGATCTTACGTCCCCTGTGGTGTAATAGTCACGCCCGTCCGTCATATATTCGCCAAATGTGCGTGTCTGAGGGACTGCTTCTTGCAAAAAGTTGGTCATAGAAATGTAATACAACTTTTTTTGCTAAAAACGGTATATACCATTCGTCATATATTCGTTGTTGTGAAGTTGTTGGCCAAAATAGTTTTGAATCTCGAAACTGACTAAACGACGTTTGTTTTTTTCCAGGTCCAAAAAGACCGCCACCAGTGAAGCAGCCTGAAGACCGGTCGGATGTCAAAAATAGAGACATCGATATTATCATAAGTTCAACTCCAGAAGCTTCGAATAAAGCAGCTTTATAGTCGAATTATAATTTGTGTTTGTTTTTTCACCCTACGCACTACTTACTATATGATTATTATAATTCACACTAGTATTGCAAATGTAGAATTAAACAATTAATAGCGTGAATATAGAACCAGCTATTTAGTCCTTAAAATGCACAGCGAAAGATACTACAAAAGAGTGTTACTACCAATGTTGACATAATGTGAAACAGGACGTAGCTACATTAACTTATATAATAACTAGCTTTTTCTCGCGGCTTCGCACATGTGAATTTCAGTTTTTAAAAGGAATCGAAAAAAATTTCAGTTATTCTTTTATCGGGTATTCTAAGGCTGGTAAAATTTATTTATTACTTTAATTATTTAAATTCGTATTTTTTATCATTTTTATATATTTTTGTTAGCTTCTGGTAGAGGGTCGAGCGTGGTGCCATCTGTCCACCACGCTACATGCACAACGCCGCAGATGTAAAAGCCGACCAAAACGCAACGAATGACAAGCCACTACGGACAGATGGCACCACGGTCGAATCTCTACCAAAAGCTAACAAACCTAGACCGCGCAGACAGTGCGTTTTCGATTGGAAGCATATATACAACCTCCGACATGACACCGTCGGAGCCGTGCGGTTCCCCAGGCGCAACACCTAGCCTGGCGGGAAGATCTTCCCTTTGTGGCGATCCAGCATAATCACTTAGCTCCCGCTACAATACCACTTTTAAAATTACTACTTCGGTCGCCGAGTCAAGGATCGTCATCGTTCCATGTACTCATAATGTTATTCCATATTTTATATAGCGAAAAGAGATTAGTCATTTAGATTAAAAAACAATATAAGGTTTTGTTTATTTTTAAACTTATCTTTACGCAATTTAGTATCTCATTATTTTATCATATAATGAGTCACTGAAGTATAAATAATATTAAAAAGCCAACTTTTGATAGTCGCTACGTTATATTCACGATTTGAGGAAGTCAACTAAAATACAGAAAGTAATTGTCAAAATTTGAAAAACACTGATTTTAAAACCACACACCTAATTCTACTAAAACATCCGCTACAAAACTCGCCAAATCTCGGTTAAGCATTTTGTTTCTCTATAAAAAGTAATGAAATCTCTAGAGATATTAATACTCATTCTCCAGAGATAATCTAGATATCTCTAGAGAAGATAAATCCTAATCAAGTCTAAGGTTCCTTACTGCGATTTCTTTATTAATATATTATTATTATTCTTTTTCTAATTTTATGTGACAGTCCTTTGAGTACGCGAGAGAAATTTCCTTTTAAAGCGCATTGTATATACTTCGAATACTTCGGATTCCAAGACCTGAGAATGAATCCCTGGATAGGACAACTTTTGTTACGACATAATTTCTTTATTTCGTATAGTTTAGCTGGACCATCATGGGTCTGTATCAGGTGTTCTATGTCTTTGATTTTTATACCTCAATAGAAAATGCTCATCAGACTGAACAACTTTTGTTCGGGCGTCATTTTTATATTTCCTGAAGTTTAGCTGGGCCATCGTAGTTTTCCATCAGGTATTCCAGTTATCAAAATAATTTATACCCTATATGTTGCTCAGACTTAATAAAAAAGTTTCATTCGAATCCGACCAAAAGATCTGGAGATTAGCGTATACAAACAGACATACAGACAAACAGACAGATTTTTTTTTCAAATTATTACTATATTGCCATGACTCTATCGCCTTATTTTGTTTTTATGTAAATATATTTTATGTACCTATTATTTTTATCTACTGTTTTATTACATGTATTGACGATGATTGCGAATGATCTATCATCTTTTTAGATACGAAATTAAATATTCTTGGAATTGCTTTAATTTTGTTTAGTTTTCCCTAAAGTTTGTGTGAGTCATATGAGGGGATCTTTTTTCTAATATAAGAATCTGTCGACTGAATCATAACTGTAATTGTTAAACGATTATTTATTTATCTCGCTCTAATTCAATAGCAGTATTTATAATATATGAATAGTAGGTATTCGTTCACCCATCTTATTATATGAATCATAAATAATTGATACGGTATTGCATCGGTGTCGTAACACAGGAATCGCAACATCACCAAAGCCACCAAAGTTAAGCTCTTGCGAACGCTGGTATTCACTATCCTAATCTTCCTATATGCGACAGAGACATGGACAGTGCGTGAGTTGGAAAAGGGGAAAACAGATGCTCTACAGATGTAGTGCTGTAGAAAGATGCTCGGCATATCGTGGAGAGAATTCCGCATCAACCTGTCCATACTTCAGGAACTCGGCAGCGCCTATCAACCTTAGTACAGACATATTGCATATTGCAGTACTTTGGCCATGTTTTAGACGTGGAAACGATGCAATAGAGCGGCTCGTCGTGCAAGGAAAAGTGGAGGGAACCGCTCACCTATGCGCTGGACCGACCAAATAAAATCCGCAGTGGGAAACCGAGTGTCAGACTGCGCCAGACGGTGTGCAAACAGAGAGAGATGGCGGGAGAACGTAAAGAAAGCTGTGTCCGCACTAACACCAACATGGATGCCTCAATGTGACCACGACGGCTCTGCCAAGACGATAGAGAAACGAGAACGACAGAGAAGATTGCATCGGTGTAACCTAGATATACTACTGATTGTACTAATATCATAAATGCGAAAGTTTGTGAGGATGTGTGTATGATCGACCCAAAAAAAAATATTATCATTAAGTGCGGAACACTTAGGAATACTTAGGAAGATTCAGTGGAATGATATCAACTTATAAACCCCACAGTTTTTAAGAATTTTGATTATTTTTAGATAAGATTACTAATTAATACAACCCGTCTTAGATATATATACTCATACACACATCTGTGATACATTCAACTCATTGACAGCGTCACTCTCAGCACAAGTTGGGGAAAATGGAGTTACATATATTATGCATACTTTTGGCTATACTGAGTGCTGTCGATGCACGATTAAATCTAAAAAAGAAGAATACTGTATTTGATCAAGCCCTTTACGAAGAGGTGTTGGATCCTGAGCTATGCCATCAACAAGTCACGTATTTGAGCAGTGATACGTTACTTATGCTAAGATGTAAGTATTAATAAAACATTTATTTGAAGTGTGCTAAAAGCTTTTTAAACATTTGAGACTGATGACTGAAGATCACGGAGTACAAGACTAATTGTCGTGTCGGTACCTCTTGAGCTAATTATATTACACTAGCTGCGCCCTGGGGGTTCGCTGCCGTGGGAATACCCGTGTACCAAATTTCATTACAATCCCAGTAGATTTCGCGTGAAAGAGTAACTGCACATACATACATCCTTACTACAAACTTTCACATTTATAAATAGTAGTTACTCAGTACCTACGTAAATGTTTTAATTTAGTAGTTAGTATTTTTATCGTTTTCAATCAGTTGTCTTTAATAAGAAAACGGAGTAGTTTTTAAATATTATTCATACGAAGTTTCAACCCTTTATTTGTACCCTATAGACGGTGTATTCTAATAAACAATGAAACACGTTTAAAAAAAAATTAACTTTTGAATTTTTATAAAAATCGGTGCCGTTTAAAGATTTTTCCATACAAAAATTCTACCCCTACAGATTTTTAATATTCTTTGTAAAGTATTTATCTTTACCAAATTATAATGGTGTTTTTCCCAGTATAATTTTATTTTTTGTATTTTATTTGGTATATTATGTTTTTTCAATATATTTTTTAGTAATTAATAAGTTTAAAAATAAAACATAGTAATTTATTTTCAAAAATGTTTTATAATACATAGATAGGTACATATAAAACATTGCTTATTCACTAAGTCTCAGTTTGCGTATCTCAACTGATTTAGGTCCTTGGCCATAAAAATCTGAACTTTATAAAATACGTTTTACTATTCTTCCTGATACATAATTGGCAGTTTAGATCAATGGAATAGCTTGTAACAAAATTTGAATAATTTCAAAATAAAAATTCCACTATTCCAAGCTTAGCTTCCAAAACTAAAAGCACTGATCCAAGTGATCCATCCTAATTTTAAATCATTATTACAGTTTTTGACGCTGGATTACGACTACCGAGATCTATACTAATGGTTAACTTAGTAGACTTCGGCAACTACCATCAATGTCTTGGTATCGACGAAGTCAGAGCAGATCATGAAATAAAAGGAAAGTACTGCATGTTGCGAATACCGCTGAATAAAGGTTTCGACATCGAAATTCCTGGCCTTTCAAAAGACAATGTCGATGAACTGCTGAATAAAAGAATCAAAGAGGCTCAGACATCACTTGAGTTTGAGAAAATGGTACAACATTTAAGTGGTGACTTTGAATGGTATGCTGAAAGTAAAACTCTTACAATTTTAAGGATATAACATAAATTGCAATACTTAATTTATCTCTGTCTCATCCAGGTCGGAAATAGTCGATGTCCTCTCCCAGATGTCACTCCAGCTGGCCGTGTGTATTCCGAGGCCGTGCAGCCTGCAGCAATCAATGACGTCGGCGCTGTTCAACCTCTCCGCCGTGGGGTTCCAGTTCGAGGAGGACTTCTGTCGACTGCCTGGCGACAAGCCCTGGAGCCCAGCCGATTACACTGCTATGTATGTATTTTGTTTTATTTTTATTCGAATATGAAAATTTTATTAAATGTTTGCTTTTATATCTCGCTACAACTAAGACCATAACTAGGCAAACCCGTTAGTTCACTGACAAATATAATGTAATTGAAAAGACAATAGCATAATGTTATTTCATGACGCATTTTAAATTATCTATTTTTTTCAGCGTTTTGTTTTCTGTCATCGGATTGATTACGGTATTGAGCACGTGTTATGACTTGAATCACTGTTTAATCCTCAAACAAGGTACGGAAAATACCAGTATTTATTATTATTTAATAGCTGCGCCCCGGGGCTTTACTCCTGTGGGAATTTCGAGATAAAGAGTACTCGACGTGTTATTCCAGGTTATATTCTACCAGTGTACTAATTTTCAAAGCAATCCGTCTGTAAATTTTGCGTAAAAGAGCGTGGAATTTCCAAAAGTCCTCTCTTAGTGCTCACCTCCCCAGGGAACCTTTATGTCAAATTCCAGCTTCCTACACCCAGTAGTTTCGGCTGTACGTTGTTGAAGGGGGTTAAAGGGGTGAAAAGCTGTAAATATGAAAGTTCTATACCATTGAAGCTAGTTACTTGAAAATTTGGATTTTGGTTGTTTACAACAATGAATACGTGTTTCATATTTTTCTGAAAATTAACCCTCAACCCGTTCAATAGGGGGATGAAAGATTATATGAGATTTAATACAGTTTTCAAGATAAAAAGCTGAAAATTGGCACACTTACATTTTGTAGTAAATAACAGTAATAGTAAATACAAAAATATCTTTAATTTAGGTTTGTGGTTAATTAAAAACCAGGTCGTAAAACGTCATGGGAAATGGGACGGCACGCGTTGCAGAAAGCGGGACCGGGAGTAGGAGTGGGAAATGCGAAGGTGACACGTAGTGGGAAACAGGACGGGACACATTGCAAAAAGCATGATGGCACAATATGTAAGAAACGGTACGGGATATCTACTTTACATTACATAACAGGAAGCGAGATTGGACAAGTTTGCGGGACGAGACACGCAGCGGGAAACAGAAAATTGAACTAAAGATAAAAAAAATGCGAATTTGAATCATATAGGTTTACCAGTATTACAGAGTACGCGATAAAAAAATTACTGAGATTTTGGCTATGAAATCCACGCGGGCTACGCCGCGGGCAAAAGCTAGTATATGATTAAGATTCGAATTTTTTCTCATCTTTAGTTCAATTTTCTGTTTCCCGTTACGTCTCTCGTCCCGCAACCTGACCAATCCCAGTTCCCTTCATGTAGAGATCCCGTACCGTCTCCTACATATTTTCCCATCTCATCAGTATTACCTACGTCCCGTATTTTTAATAACCACAAACGTAAATTAAACATTTTACGGGTCTTTCTTCAAAAATAATGATGTTTCATATACATTTTCACCTCTACATTATACCCCTAAAGATGTAATTTTCAAAAAATTGATAATTCATTATTAAACTTTCTTCTTCACTTCAAAAATGATGTTTTCAGCTTTTTATCTTAAAAATTGTATTAAATTGTAATCTATATCACCCCCCTTTTGAAGGCATTAATTTGCTGTAAACAACTAAAATCCAAAATTTTAAGTCACTAACTTCATCGGTGTGGAACTTTCATATAAACGTATTTCACCTCTTTCACCCCCTTCGGGGTAGAATTTCCAAAAATCCTCTCTTAGTGCTTGCCTACACTCCCAGGGAACCTACATGCAAAATTTCAGCTTCCTACGCCCAATAGTTTCGGCTGTGCGTTGTCTGTTACTCAGTCAGTCACTAAGTAACGCAAGAGTTTATATATTAGTATTATATATACATTAGCTTTTGCCCGCGGTTTCGCACGCGTGAATTTCAATTCTTAAAAGGAATCGAAGTAAAATTTCAATTTTTTTTTATCGCATATCTAAAATTTGTTCGTATTTTTTTCATCTTTAATTCCCCGTTTCTTGCTATACGTTTTCTGCTACGAATTTTCTACGAAATTTTGAGATTGAGTGTTTTTCGCTTTTATGTAATATATAGATAGGCTTTTTAAAAGTCTTGGTGGCGCCATCTATTATCCATATGTTCAAAACTAAAAAATAACAAAATTAAATGTAAAATTAATACCTTCTAACTATATCTATATCCGACATTCATAAATTTAAAAAAATGATTATTTTTTCTGTTTACACCTTTAAATCGGCTCCGTGGATTGTTATTTTAATTTTCCCACAGGACCCTCCTCATATTCCGGGATGAAATGTCTACTATTTTTCATTAATTATTTTTTGTGTTATAAAAAATGTACAAATATGGCCCTTCTTCCATTAGTTAATTTTGTTTTTAACTATCCTATCCTAGGGAACCTGACCATTTACCGGGATGAGATGTATCTAAGATCTTAGCCTGGTATATAAGGTACCGACTTACCAACTTTCAAGCAAATGGGTCCAGTAGATTTCGAGTGATGCGTGTTCAGACAGACAGACAGACAGACAGACAAACAAAAAATTCCAAAACTATATTTTCGTCATCTATATCAGTAACTAAATATATTGCATGAAGAATTAAAAAAATGTATCCAATGTACAAATTTGGCCTTTCTTCAATTTTATTATATGTATTGATGATGATACTGATATAGATTAATAGAAGTTATAATAATCCTTTTCTATTATCTACATTTTTTATTATCTGGAATCCAGTTTGAGTGATAAAATGTCTTATCCTTATAACACTAAATATAAAAATATTGATCATCTATAATATACTAGCTAGTGCCCGCGGTATTGAATGCGGTTTATCACACGCTATGTCACGAGAGTCGCGTATTTTCGCCTAATATCGCGATTAGTCGCTTTTGAGCGTAAAGGAGTAACAAACATACTCACAAACTTTCGCCTTTTATTAATGACACGGAATGGAATGAGGTAACAACTCACTTCTATTATTGTTTCAGCAAGATATATAGACTCACTATAAACAATGTTTTAATATAATTTAATAGAAACAATAGAATCAGTCTTAAATTTATTATTTTTATGGAAATTTCATTAATTTCAGATCCAAAACAAGCTAACGTACTATACAGGTCTTTCTCCGTTTACACCAATGCAAAAAGACTGACTTCTTTTCCGTCCAATTCCATCCAATGTTTAGACGGAATAAGAACCTTGGCTATGCTCTGGGTGATCGTCGGACACACATTTGATACGCAAATTTTCATGATCAATCTATGGGATGTTAGAGAAGTAAGCTAAAAGAACATTATATTTTTCTTTCTGTCGAATAATATATATATATATTTATATATTTCAGACCTGCATGGAAACACAAATACTTGAAATAACGTACTGATAAAAATGTATATTCATTTTGCAGTGGCTTGACAGTGCCAAGTCCCTTTGGATTATGTTAGCGCCATATACTGTGGACACATTCTTTTTACCGGTATTCTGCTTGTCTATACCACAGCTGGAAAACTCACAGGAGGTAAGTTAATGAGTAACCAGGTTATTACTAATTCTAGATGAATGTTTTCAGAAAATGGAGGACTTGCATATAAAAACTTTCTCTGCTCATAAAATGAAATTAGATTGAACTTCATATAATTGGGTAACAAATCTTAACTAAACACCGGAATTGATTTAATAAAAACACTTTTCTATTTTGTTTCAGCTGGTCTGATAAAGAACCTTCACCTCTTCTATCTGAACCGACTCCTCCGGCTGTTTCCCCTTTTAGCTTTAACGGTGCTGCTCCAGGCCTCTCTTCTGAACCACATGTTCGATGGGCCGTACTGGATCAATGCCGGCAACCAGGTCCACAACTGCAGGCAGTATTGGTGGACTACATTACTGTACATTCAAAATTATGCGACACCTACATCTATGGTGAGTAATTTGAAACAAAATCAGGTGAAACGTTGATCAAAGTCTATTAATTACCAAGATTATTAGACTACTACTACTACTATCATATGATTTGCTATCTGTTGATATCTGAGATATCAACCTAGACATATCAATAGATAGCGAATATGAAGTCGCTTCCGGGATAATGAGCTTTTTTTAGAAATATCTCTTGTGATTATATTTTGAGACATTTTAAATTTAAATAAACTAATCAATATGAATAATTTGACAAGTTCAATAATGAGTCTATTTTTTTTATTTGTTAAGTATTGAGACTTTGTTCATACATAAGATGCAGAAAGATATACAAATTTTATCCTGATTTTACTTCCGAAAAACTAAAGATTTTTGTGCTTTTTGCTAGTGTTTGCCCCACAGCTGGTACTTGGCGATCGACATCCAACTACACATCATCTCCCCGGTGGTCCTGTACTGGGTTCTCAACAAGAACAGGAAAGTTGCTTGGACTGTTCTCACCGTAACGTTGTGTATTTTGTTTTCGACGACAACTTACTACAACGCTTACAAACAGTTCCCTGGCAACAATGTTGTACTTAGGTTGGTATTTTGTAAGCGATAAGGTCTATAATATTACGATTTCTACAAACCTACTAACAATCGATCTGTGTAGTAATATATTACTTGTAAGTATTACATTTTGTAATGAATGTGTTCTTTAATTTTGTATCTGCCTGCTAATTTGCAAATATCGTCAAATAAATAAAAAATGTTACAGGAAAATATTACTAATTATTATATTTAAAAAAATAGTTAAATTAAAGTATCACTCCACTCTGCTCTTTTATTAATTTTAGATATAATTATGTACATTTGACAGCATGCCAGGCTTTCCAAATTCATTGCAATTTCGCCATTATTACCGCGGCATAGAGATCTCGGGAGGGTAATTTGATTGTACGTTTGGAACTACATATGTTTTAATATCCATATCAACTCTATATTTCAGCGGCGCTGTGGAGGATTACATGCCAAACTATTATATGAACACTTTCACAAGAGCGGCTCCATTTTTCGTCGGAATGATATTCGGATACATTCTCCACACGTGGAAAGGAAAAACACTTAAAATTCACCCTGTAAGTATATCGTCCTGAGTGTGATCACTTCCTGGATACTGATGTCGAAATTTTACGTTTAATATGTATTGCAAGTGGAACTTAGAGGGCACCACAATAGGCTTATTTGATGATGAAACCGAAAAATATTGTCCATAATTCCCTAATATGAAATCTGTAACGTCGACAGTCATAAGATTATTAAATTATTTTTTTCTTCTCAGGGATTAGTGGTACTGTTGTGGACCCTCACGTTCACTATCTTCGGCCTGATCGCGTACGCCATACACGAGGTGATTCAGATTACTTTCGACAACCTCGTGGTGGACGTCATCATGACCACTTACAGCCGCTCGGCCTGGGCCGCGGCTTTGGGGTGGATGATTTTTGCCTGCGTCAATGGTTATGGAGGTATTATTCCCATTATATGTATTTTGTCCATGCTGGTCCAGGAGATAAATATAGAATGCGGTAGCTGCTTTTCATTCCGCACAGATTGTAAAATCCAATCAAGAGAAATGGCTATATACATGAGACACTTCTTACAAGCCTTGTGCTAGCAACCTGACACTATATAAATTAATTCCATCAATTAGCACAGCTCTGTCTACCCCATAAGGGATAAAGACGCGACACTGTACCAGTATGCATTGGTGTTACGATATTATGCTTCATTAGTAAGATTGTACAAACATCATAGATAAAATAAATTACTTATTGTTTTGCCTATTTTCCGTGGGTGTAGGTAATACAAAGCAGGATTTTAAATCTAATATCATAATGAAATGCTGCGTTCTGGTTTGAAAGTTGCAACCTCATTTTCCTACTTGTACAAATTGTGAAAGAGCCATCTAGTGAAATAGTTCTGAACTTACGAGATAACCAAGCCGTGCTTGACCGGGTCTTGGCGTATCGATGTAGTGCCGGTGTGTAGCCGGCACTACCGCCGAATTCAGTCAAATTCGGATGATCGAATAATTGAAAATTATTTATTGTAAGTATTTATTTACTGTAAAGAAATGCTGCATTATACGTTGAAACCACCAAATTGAAAAGAACTTTATGGTGATAGTGTATAGCCGTCAATCAGTAGATTGCTAGTAATAGATAAATAATAAGCTTAGATCAGATAATAAGTTGTATTGACACGATTTTGGTAGCTGTAAGTTTCATACCTTTTTATTTAATCTACCTAATTAACGTTGATTTCCAGGTCCGATCAATTGGTTCCTGAGCCTTGACATGTGGAAGCTGCCAGCTCGACTGTCTTATGCGATGTACTTGCTCCATTATCCGTTGCAATTTTGTACGCTACAGAAATAGCTCCAGTATACTTCGATGTTGCAGCATTTGTAAGTATCTATCTTAATAATTGACTTGAAATTTGGCATGTAGGTTCCCTGGGGAGTGTAGGTGAGCACTAAGAGAGAATTGTCGGAAATTCTACCCCGAAGGGAGTTAAAGGGGTGAAAAACTTTTATATGAAAGTTCTACACCTATTAATAACTTGAAAATGTGGATTTTATTAGATTACAACAAATTAATGGATACGTGTTAACCTCAACCCCTTGAAAAAGGGATGAAAGATTGTATGGGACTTAAAGCAAGTTTCAAGATATAAAGCTGAAAATTGGGAAACGTACTCTTTGTCATTTTTAAAGTGAAAATAACTTAAAATATTAGGTAAGAGGGAGAAGAAGAAAATATAATAATGCAATTTTTTGAAAATTGCATCTCTAGGGGAATAATGTAGGGGTGAACATTTATATGAAACTTCGTTATTCTTAAGATTTCTTAGAAAATTGGACGGCACGCGTTGCAGAAAGCGGGAGTGGGAGATGTAGCGAGAAATGGGGCGGAGATAAGTAGTAGAAAAAGGGAGGCAAGTAGTGGGAACAGAGGTGGGACACATTGCGAAAAATTGTGGTGGGACAATATGTGATAGGTTATAGTACGGGATCTCTACAGGAAATTGAACTAAATTTGCGAAAAAATACGAATTTGAATCACGCAAATGTTTACCAGTCTTACAGAATACGCGATCAAAGAATGACCGAGATTTTACTATGAAAATCACGCGGGCGAAGCTGCGGGCAAAAGCTAGTAGTAAATAATACACTACATAATTACGAAAATGTGTTATACTAGCGCCCCTCCCGGCTTACGGCGAGCGGCGTAAAAGCATAATAAATATTAGTTACCTTCCTCACGAATCACTATCTATTGGTGAAGACCATAGATAATAGAAATGTGTAGACCGTACAAAAAGACGCAACAAGGGGACTTCTTTATATAGATACTGGATATTGCCCGGGGTTTCGCTTCCGTGATAATTTTGAGATAAAATAGCATATAGCAATCTTGAATAATACGAGTATACCTTTTTAATGGAGAAAGAATTTTTGAAATCGGTTCGATAGTTTCGGAGATTACCCGCCTTAAACAATCTCAATACAAAGTCACAAACTCACAAACGCTTATCTAATAACAATATAGACAGATTCTATCAAAATAGAACATGCGCGAGAAAAATGCTCATGAATTACCTATCTCACGTGAATGTCTTCTTCAAGACGGTGGCATAGCAGATAAAGCTAGCGCTGATACGACCACGTCTTGCGTCAATCGACAAATATGAAACAAATCCGTGGCCATGCTGTGATGTTGTAGATATAGATATACTGTCATTTACATTTTGTAAAAATAATGCATTTATTTTTTCCAGACTTTCAAAGCATTGGCGTACATTACGCTGACTTTCATCGTGTCCTTCTTCGCCTGTCTATTGATCGACGCTCCCTGCTCCGTGCTGTTCAAAATGATATTGGGTGGTGGTGAGTATTTAATATTTTTACTAAAAATATTTAACATCTAAACTTTATGTACGACGTCAAATTTTTAGTTCGTCAATAATTTCCTCTTGTCTAATTTGTACCAATAGACATATTATTAACAGAATTATCCCTTATTATACATGAGTGTAAAACATTCCTCTTCATTGTCACATACCCCGTAGCTGAGGGTCATGGTCGTTACGTGGAATTAAACACACAGCTACTTTCCAGACATTATTAATGGAGTGGTTTGCCATTGCCTTCTCCATTTCACACAGAAGTTGATAATCTACTAGAGTGCAGGTTTCCTCACGATGTTTTCCTTCACCGGAAGCAAGTGGTGCTCGATGAAAACTATTATGCATTATGTTATGCTTTATACATATAAAACAATTTTAAAAAAAATGTAAACAATAATAACATATTATTCATATTATGAAAACTGGGCACTTTTCTGTAACGAAATATTAAATTTCAGGTGTAAAGAAAGAAAAGTCAACAGTGGCGCGCCTCGAAGATAATGTAGAAGCAGCCAAGGCAGACCCGCCGTCCGGCGAACTCGCGACAACAAGTTATAAAAATGATGATACCTCTTAATAATTAAGTTTTATAATATGGTTACTTTATTGGCTAGTATTTAGGTTTATATGTAATTAATGTAAATTATTAACAATATTTCTGCTAATGTTAATGCTATTTTTCTGATTTTCACTTTTTGATGGCATCCTAATAACAAATCCATATCGACCCATCTGACTCATATTTTTCTATTTTATCTAGTTTCTGAAATAATTAATGAAAATTTTCCGTTAAGTAATTGTTTTATATGATTGCTCATAGCTATAATGCGGCTATCTAAAATTGCATGGCTAAAACGACATAAAAACTAAATAACTTGGAAGTTCTGAATAATTTTACTTCCAAATGCATAGATTGAATTCCGTTATCCGAATTTTGTAAGTAGCTATAATACGGTTAAAATACTTTAACCGTCTTTTACTTATGTAAAGTTCAGAAACTTTTAGATTTGCGACCCTAGACTATAATGCCGCTATGACGGCAATTTAACGTTTTATTGCCGAAATTTTTATTAGAATGATACATTTATGGACTAATCAGTGGCCAAATTATTTAACTAATCTGTAAATTGTTGAAAATATAGTCACAACTATAATGCCGCTATCCCACATTACTACTATAAAACGCCGTTAAGTTTTCTCACTGGGGGGCGGTGCGGATCTTGTGCGGGAGGATAATCGAAACAAATTCAGTCCCGTGCTGGAGTTTTAACAAGACGAGTGTGCGCTGCGTTTGGGCTGCCATCTTCCCGCGCCACGCGACGTAACTGTTGGCGCCAAATATTACGTAAGTATTGCATTGTTTTATTAACAAAATGTTATTTAGGATTATTAAAAAAATAACGCTGTGTCTTATGCTCATCGATTAGGTTATCGTCAGATAGGTGTTGTGAAATCAAGTGATGGTTTTTGTTATTTAAATGTTTTTGTCCCGAGATATTTGCTTTGTTTCTCTAGTGTCAAACATATCAATGACTACCTACGTATTGGACTAAACAGACACGCTTTTGATCAGTATTTATATGTACTCAGTCATTCATAAATTTGTTTTTGTTTTCAGAAAATGTACACTAGAAAAGATATCATTATGTGCAAAATGATGAAGCCAGTAAGAATGAAAGTTACTGATATAGAAACCATTTATTCTCGGCCATATGATTTTAAAGACCATTCCTGCATTTTTGATTATCAGAAAGAGTATAGTAACACTCTGAATTCTGCACACATACTGTATAATTTTCAAAACATTGAGTCTTGAGTGGACGAAGCAAAGAATTCTCACAAACCATACAAAAATATTACATCGGAAAGAGAACAAGCTGAACGACAAAATGTTAAAATCAAACGTCAAATAGTAAATACGGGATTGCATCATGTCGAATGTATTGAAGAGAACCAAGTTTCCGCAGATTTTCTGTTCTGCAATGAAGAACTTCCACTGTCTGTGTCATGTGAAGACACACTAGAAGCAGATCCTCAGGCAGTGTCAGATGACACTTGTAAAGACAACAATTACGTTCCAGAGGAAAGCTTAAGCAGCCAGCATTCTGATGAAGCTGTAATAGCAGTCAATCATGTGTCTATGCCTGTAAAGTTATTTTCTAAAGAAATGAACCCTTCACAGCTCTGCGAATATGAACAATGTGAGCTACCTGCTTTAGGCTGTTGTGAAAAATGTTTTTGTTTATTGTACTCAATTCATTTCGACAAAGTTCCCATGATTTGCCAAAAACATTATCCGTCTTATTCTAATGCTTCTTCGCCTAATTCTACAGCCAAAAACATCAACTACATATTACCGATAAACAAAAAAATAAAGAAAATGACCGTAATGAAGATAACTGTAATTTACCTACGGAGAAAATATTACCAAATGAAAAAAAAAATGACGCAATTATAGTCAATGACTATACAACTACATGTGATTATGTTAATTGCAAAGTAGAGACTTTTAGTGCATGTAAATATTGCCCATGTTATCTTTGCTATTCTCATTTCATAGACGATATACATATATTGATTGTAAAAATCACGCGAACTCTTATGTAGCCCCAAAACCGAAAACTGAAAAAATTACAATAGTACAAAACATATAAATTAATAGCAGCAAAAAATATACGAAAATAAAACCAGTCGTGAACCAGAAGAAAGATAAAAATACAACAGAAGAGAAAATGTTACAGGTACAAAAAGACGATAAAGAAATAGAAAATCCTATAGTAATAGATATATGTCATGAAAAGTGCATAAAAGACACGCAAAAACAAAGAAAGTCTTTTAATCTTACACATAAGAATTCAGCTCAAATGTCAACAACTCGCAAGCGAAGGCACACGATCGAGGATGTGTGTGTGAGGTCGATACACAAACACGTGTTAATTTTGCTCTTGGAGATTATTTAAAAATAAAGTGTCCAAAATGTGAATAGTGAAAATATTTTGATAAAAAATACAATGAATACTATTGATATATACGTTTATACGTATGTCCTATAAGTTTTATTCAAAAACTAGCTTTTACCCGCGGCTTCGCCCGCGTAAATTTCCCACGGGAACATTTAATTTCCGCGATGAGATACATATAGTTTGAAATATGACCTCCATATTTCAAACTATATGTATGCATTTCAATTTTAATAGATAGAGCGTGAAGATGTAACAAACAAACTTACTTTGTTATTTATGATATTAGTTAGGATAAGATTAGGATATTAATTGAGATCGGAAAACTGGAATGGGATTGAAGAAATCTGAAATTTATTTTAGGTCTTTGTTGTAAAAAATAGTGCTCGTTCTCCCAATTAGAGCAAAAACAAACAAATTCTGAATACTGGAAATTCTGAAACTGTCATTGGAAAATTTGTTGGAATTAGTAGGCTGGAAGCTAGAAGCGATTAGTTCTGTATCTATTAATGTATGAATGGATAAATAACGCAATGCAATATTGCAGAGTCATTTCTAGTAAAACCCATAGGAATAATACTTTTTGGTTGCCCTTTTTCGTACTCGTGCGACTGCCTACAGATATGCAAAATTTCAAGAAGATTTGTTGAGTAGACAAAGTGTGAAGAGTGTGATTCAAAATTCACTCAGCGCATTTAGCACCACCTATAAGAGAATACAGGGTTTACGCAAATTTCACGACTATAGTTTTTTGTTGTAGCCTCAAATCTGCCTTGTCTTTATAATGTCCTCATATTTTGTTTATAGATCCAAGTTGCGAAAATTCAATATATTTTATTGATATAGATTAAGAGGCACCATCCAAACATTATTCCCTTTCAAAAGAGTCTCAAAGAGTGGGATCTCAATCATCTTGGAATGCTGTGAAGCTAATCGCTCATCACGATCCGGTCGACTTTCTGTCAGCCTTCTCAAGCGTGAAAGAAACGGAAGAGAGATTAGATCGTTTTCGGAAAGGCATAGTTAAGAAAAATGTGTTGTTTTATTCGAATAGAAAATCCAAAAGGTATTTCGAGTTCGACTTACATAGTTTCCCGACGGACACTCGAATCGGCATTGCTTTTTTATTTCCTTGTGGCGCCATCTTGTATAGATTAAAATTGAAGCGAGTTCAGCTTCTATATTAAATGGTGAAAGTTCGATGAGGAGAGTAAAACGTTGGGGAGAATAAAATAAACTGTAATTTTATTTATAACAAAAAAAATATATTTAATGGGTACTATAATTATAATTTGACCATTTTATTTTCAATTGTATGAATTCACATGTGGCGTCATCTATTATCAGGTAGAAAAACTAATTATCATTTAGTTTTTATCGTGTCCTTGAAATGTTATCAAATGGCGCATACGCATGTATAATGACATGTCATCGTGACATGTCCATCCACAATGAATAGCATTTAATTTTGATACACGAAAATTAACACATAGGTAATTAATATAATGCTGCTTTTCTTTAAAAGTCATCTATATAACTCGTAACAACACTGAACTTTCACTTGATAGCAGTTACTCTATAGTGACTGCTATCAAGTGAAATCAGATTATGTTTTCCATGTGTCAAAAATAGGTAATAAATTGTATTGTAACATTGGGCACAAGGAGGTAATGAGGTAAGGAGGATACAAGTGAAAATGAGGAAGTTTCATACAAACATAACCCTTATTTAATCCCCTTAGAGACGGAATTTCGAAATATTCCTAGCGGACGTCTCCAAGTCACAATCTACCTTCCTGCCAAATTTCATCTTCATGGCTCAGTAGTTTCCGAGATTTCGTGATGAGCGAGTGTTTTTCGCTTTTTATATGTATAGAAGAAGAAGATAGGTAGATTTAGTTTAATTTAATATATTTTGATGGTAAATACTGATTTTGAGTTATTTATTGTTAGTTCAATAGATCTTGGTTATATGAATAAATATTTCGAAATTAATTTTGATTTTTCCTTCTTCAAATTAGAAAATAAGATCTTTCTTCGTTTTGATTTTTCAGTTAAATAGCGATAGCAGCAGACAATTTCGGGCCAAATGGCAGGAGGCCGGCTTACCAGTGTTTTTCTAATTTGTCGAAATCTATATATAATAAAACTCTACGTGGGCTTTGTCTGTTCATAGGAGATATTAAAGAAAAATATTTAGGTATATGTCTTTATGGGACTTGAGATGCCAAAACCATTTTTTAAAGAATTTTCTATCTGTATGTTTATTCACGCATTACGCAAATAATGGAATTTAATACGGTTTGTACAGCTTTATATTCGTAAGGTCGAACTTAAAATCTGGTGTGGGTTTCATCGCGATACGTTGCTTAGAACCTGAGATGTCGGTAATAACAAGTTATGATCTATAAGAAAAAGTAGTAAAGGATAAAAAGTCCCTGTAACGATAGATCCTAAAATAGAATTGGTACGGGATATACATACATTTTATTTTATAATTGCGAATCATCTATCATCTTTCTAGGTGAGTACAAAAATTAATTTTCTTAGAACTGCTTTCGTTTTGTTCACTTTGTAAAGGTTTGTGTGAGTCATATGATGGCATATTTTTTGTGATAGTGTTAAAACTACTGGACTATAATTACAATCTATCGTTTGAATCATAACCGTTATCGTTAAACGATTATTTATCTCGTTCACGAAGAAAACACGCAGTGAAATAAAGAAAAAGACGCGTACAAAGGCAGATTTATTCCCAGAAAGGGATTTCTTTCAACTAAGTATTAGGTCCTTACATATGAAATTGGAATTTTGTTGTACTGGCCAATTTAATCACAAATTTCTCCTCTTTGGTAAGGAATTCCAAATTCAAATTTATACAGCTATTTACGCATATATTTGTGTTTCGTTAACCGTCATTAAACACAGTGCGTTTTTGGTTCCAACGTTTTCGTTCTGGAAATTTCGACCTGCAGAACAAGCCCCGTGGACAGCTAGTCGATAATGAAGAATTGAAGTCTATTATGGAAAAATCCATCGCAAACCACGTCCGAGTTAGCTTCAGGCTTCGTTATTAGTGATAAAACTATTTTAATCCACTAAAAGCAAATTGGGAATAAACTTGAAAGGTGGGTACCTCACGAATTGAGTGAATCGACTGCTGCGTTACATTACTTAACCGGTGAAGGGTTTTTAAATCAAATCACTACCTGTGATGAAAAGAGGATTCTCTACGATAATCGCAATGGCTAGACCCTGGCCAGTCAGCCAAATCCTGCCCTAAGCGAAAATTGACCTAAAAAAAGTTACTTGTAAGCGTTTAGTGGATTAGTGCCGGTGTCGTTCATTACAGTTTTCTCAAATCTGGCCAGACGATTACGGCAGACGTCTGTTGTCAGCAATTGCAAACTATGATGGAAAAGCTAGCTGCTAAACAACCGAGGCTGGTCAATCGCTTCGTGCCACTGCTGCTTCACGACAACACTAGACCACACACTACACAACAGACGGCTACCAAATTAGAGGAGCTTCAATTGGAATGTCTAAAACATCCACCGCATTCCCCGGACCTTGCTCCAACAGATTACCATTTTCTTTCGAAATTTGGATATCTTCTTCAAAGGGAAAAAGTTTGACCCCGATAGGGCAGTTCAAACCGCCTTCAAGGATTTCATTGATTCCCGTCCAAATGGGTTTATTAGTCATAGATAATAATTGTTCTTACTTTGATTAAATAAATATATTAAAAAATATTCGACATTTTGTTCCTCCTATACCAAACGCCAATTTCATATGTAAGGACCTAATAAAGTAAGGTAGCGTGCATTGTGAAGAAAACAGAAGTCCACGAAACATCATAAATAAAATACATATACAGTATTACATTAATAATATTCACCCATTTTATTATATGAGTCATAAATATTGACGGCGGTATTGTTATCGCATCCTACTTACTAATCCTATTAATATTATAATTGCGAAAGTTTGTATGCATGTATGTATGTATGTATGTATGCGTGCGTGCGTGTGTGTGTGTGTGTGTGTGTGTGTGTGTGTGTGTGTGTGTGTGTGTGTGTGTGTGTGTGTGTGTGTGTGTGTGTGTGTGTGTGTGTGTGTGCGGGCGTGCGTGTGTGTGTGTGTGTGTGTGTGTGTGTGTGCGCGTGTGTGCGCGCGTTTGTGTGTGTGTGTATAAAACTAAAAAATTAATTTATACACTTAAAGCTTTCTCACCAATCATACTATCTATTTACAAAATCCATCCGGTAGTTTTCATACAGACAAATAGGTAGACGCCATAGGTGGAGTACATTTTATAATATGTAGGATCAGTAAGTATGGATTGTTTATTGGTAGCTCGGTTATAGCGCCAATAGAGTGTTTGTACATTTTCCATCGAGACAAGATAAGAAAGAAAAGAATAATTCTGAAGTGCGGAACCAGACAAGAAATTAATTCTCGATCTACGTAGGAAGATTCAATGGTATGATATCGACTTATCAACCCTATCGTTTTTAATAAGTTTTAATGATTCTTATTAGATAAGATTCCTAATTAATACAACCCGTCTTAGATATATATACTAATACACACATCTGTGATTCAATCACTTCATTGACAGCGTCACTCTCAGCACAAGTTGGGGAAAATGGAGTTACATATATTATGCATACTTTTGGCTATACTGAGTGCTGTCGATGCACGATTAAATCTAAAAAAGAAGAATACTGTATTTGATCAAGCCCTTTACGAAGAGGTGTTGGATCCTGAGCTATGCCATCAACAAGTCATGTATTTGAACAGTGATACGGTTCTTAAGCTAAGATGTAAGTATTAATAAAAACATTTCAAGTGTTTGTGTGGGAACTTCTCCTTTTAAATAGAAGATTGTTGTAATTAATATTTTTGACAGATATTTTATATTCTTTGTAAAGTGTATATTTTTACCAAATTATAATGGTGTAGTATATAATAGTGTAGATGTAGTTTAAAGGTGTAGTATATAATGTAAGTATATATTTTTCGTATATTATTATTTTGTTTTTACATATTTATTAGTTCGCGAGTATAATAATCAAATTAGTACCTAGATATTTATTTTGTTTGGTATATAAACATTGCTGACTTATGTCCCAGTTTGTGTATTTCTGTTGTGCTGAATTGAAATCACGTTATGCAACAATTGAAACGCTATTAAACAATAGCTCGAGGAACTCAATAACTTTATGATATTATTTTTAATATTCTATTTGGCAGTTAAACTTTTCAGATCAATGAAATAGATTACAACAAACTTGAAATATTTAAAAACAAAAATTCCACTGTTCTGTTCAAGGCTCAAGAGAAATTTGGATTCTAACTTTAAATAATTATTACAGTTATCGACGCTGGATTACGACTACCGAGATCTGTACTAATGGTTAACTTAGTAGACCTCGGCAACTACCATCAATGTCTTGGGATCGACGAAGTCAGAGCAGATCATGAAATAAAAGGAAAGTACTGCATGGTGCGAATACCGCTGAATCAGGGTATCGATATCGACATTCCTGGCCTTTCAAAAGACAATGTCGATGAACTGCTGAATAAAAGAATCAAAGAGGCTCAGGAATCACTTGAGTATGAAAATATGGTACACGATTTGAGAGGTGACTTTGAAAGGTAAGCTAAAAGTAGGTAGAAGCACTCACAATTTTAAGGACATAACACAAATTACAATACTTAATTTCTCTCTGTCTCTTTCAGGATGGATCTGGAAACTTTCTTGTCTCAGCTGTCACTCCGGCTGGCCGTGTGTATCCCGAGGCCGTGCAGCGTGCAGCAAGCGATGACGTCGGCGCTGTTCAACCTCTCCGCCGTGGGGTTCCAGTTCGAGGAGGACTTCTGTCGACTGCCTGGCGACAAGCCCTGGAGCCCAGCCGATTACACTGCTATGTATGTATTTTACTTTGTTTCTTTTTATTTCCGGATAAGAAATGATTACATAATAAAGCTTTAACTTTTAATAAATGTTGGCTTTTATGTCTCGCTACAACTAAGACCATAATTAGGCAAACCCGTTAGTTCACTGACAAATATAATACAATGGAAAAGACAATAGCATAATGTTATTTCATGACGCATGTTGAATTATCTATTTTTTTCAGCGTTTTGTTTTCTGTCATCGGATTGATTACGGTATTGAGCACGTGTTACGACTTGAATCACTGTTTAATCCTCAAACAAGGTACGAAAATATTTATTGTTATTTCAGGTTATATTCTAGCCGTGTACCAATTTACACAACAAGCGTATAAGAGTAATAAACATACATACACACCGTTTGTGTGTGCGTACTTCCTCACAAACTTTCACATTTATAATATTAGTAGTTATTAATAGAATTGATGATATTCCTTAGTTTTCTATAATCTACGTTATCTGGAATTTGTCTGGAATCCAGTTTGAGTGATAAAATGTCTTATCTTACTCGTATAAAATATAAAAATATTCATCATATAATCTTTTTGTAATTAATATATTTTATTATTAATATAATTATACTAGCTAGTGCCCGCGGTGTTGCAAGCGGTTTATCACACGTTGTAATTATTTGAAAAATAACTTACTTTTAAATTTTATGAATCCCCATTGACTTCACTTTTGAATATTATGGCTCCAAAGATTCGCTAAATGATGATTTTGCCATTGTCGAGATGACAAAGACACTGTGATTTTTACTAAGAGTTATAATAAGTTAGAAATTCTAAAGTAGCGATTGACCGGTACCCTAGAGCAGGGGAAACTTAAAACAACACAACAAATAAAGTTAGTATTAACCTAGTTAGCATTAGTACCCTTTTTATAACAATTGTAACCTTTAACCAGAGAGATGAGGCGAAATAAAAAGCAGAAAAGAAATAGGTAATAAGGACAACATTGGAGAAGATTATAAATAAATATTATTGTTGTTAATACATTTTGCTAAAACAATTGGACTGGAAACAAGGGTAAGAAGGAAAGTAACATTGACAGTACGAGGAATACTTCAGAGAAGTAATTCGTAAAGGGAAACGGACAGCTTTGGACAGTCAAAGAAAATATGCTCTATATGAGTTATCTATAGTTCGGATTTTGGCCAGAAAGACAGGAGAGCAAACGTGACCCAAACGTAAACGAATCAAAGCGGAGGTACAATATTTATCAAATCTTCGATATTTGAAGAACCATAGTTTTATAGTATTTTAGAGTAATGTCTAGCTTTGGAGGGCCCATTACTATACCACAGTCTTTTCCATTTTTCTGTAAGATATGATATGGAGGAAACTCGAAGATCTCGAGGGGGGCATTTAAAATTTTTTTGCATGCCAAATTCGATGACATTTTTAGAAAACATATCAGCAGATTCATTGCCAAAAATACCAGAATGCCCAGGCCAAAACTACCTCTAGGCCAGCCTGATCACATTGACAAAAGATTTTTTGCGTCAGCAAAGATAGTGAGAAATGCTTTTTAGCGTGAATTGGGAGCTTCATAATATCAGATATTATCAGGGCTTTCTTAATTTGGTGAGACTTCACATAATTAACAGCCTCCAGAAGAGCGATAGCTTCACCAGAGAAAACTGATGACTGCAGGGGATATTTAAAATTTAAAAAAATCTGGTATTTGGAGATCCACACAGCTGCTCCAACATTGCCATCATTGGTCATTTTGGAGGCCATTGATCATTGACCAAGTTGTTTGCGTAACCAACTGTAGATTCGCGGCAAGTGTTTTTATTTATGCCTACATCAGTTACTGTACGGGAATGCAATTAATACTAAATGAAATTGATTTTGAGATGCCACGGATAGGATGCCCCCATTCGGAACACCAAATATTTTGGGATCAGAGCTGATAAATTGTTTGGCAGGATTTGTTAGCAGGGGGTTGTTAACAAAGTTATAGGCATATTTAGGGAATTTAAATATGGTACTATTTTTGCTGCGGCTAACTGCTTTTACATATCTTTTTTTTATGCATCACTTTGCTTTTATGCATCAACTGTGCAAACTTCAGCACTCGTGTAATTGTGTCCAGCAGACTGGTCTAAATCTGAGCGTGTAACGTGGGCAACGAATGGGCCGGAGTCAGTATCACTATATTGGAAATTAGAATCCTCTTCATAACTCGGCTTTGTAAACGTGGATTGACTTGAATCAGAAGGAGGAGAACTTTTTTAGCCTCATGGGAAATTTTAGAGTTAGCTGGGCGTTTTAAACAAGACTTCAGCTGACTAGTAGAATCCTCGCTTATGTCAGCATCAGGAGGCCTCCCCATCAAGGGTTCCTTGCCCATTATACAATGGGCAAGAGGGATAAATTATAACACTACACCAACCACCAATCATACGACAGACATCACAAACATAAAAATATTGCGAGTTTAACTCGAACACGTGTGATAAGCAACACAATGACGGGCAAAATCCATCCCCATTGACTATAAGAATTGTAGTCCAAATTTAGCAAGAATCGCGTAATTTCACGTAATTATTATACCTAAATTAATATAATCAGTCTTAAATCTATTATTTTTTTGAAAATTTCATTAATTTCAGATCCAAAACAAGCTAACGTACTATACAGGTCTTTCTCCGTTTACACCAATGCAAAAAGACTGACTTCTTTTCCGTCCAATTCCATCCAATGTTTAGACGGAATAAGAACCTTGGCTATGCTCTGGGTGATCGTCGGACACACATTTATTACGGAAAATTTTTTGATCAATCAATTGGAGGCTGGAGATGTAAGCTAAAAGAACATTAGATTTTCTTTCGATAGAATAATATAATAATACTGATATTTATTACAATATTTTTTAAAATAGTTATACAGATACAGTATCAACGATTTCATCCCTCATTCTATTTACAACCTGAGTCCGGTCCGGCACAGGTACATTCTACGATTTTCTTTGCTTTCAGACCATCATGGAAAAACAAATACTTGAATGAAATAATGCACTAATAAAAATGTCTATTCATTTTGCAGTGGATTGCTAGTGCCAAGTCACTCTGGATTACGTTGGCTCCATTTTCTGTGGATACATTCTATTTCATTACCGGTATTCTGCTTGTCTATACCACAGCTGGAAAACTCACAAGAGGTAAGTTAATGAGTAGATTATTACTAATTCTAGATGAATGTTTTCAGGAAATGGAGGACTTGCATATAAAAACTTGCTCATTCGAAAATGAAATTAGTTTGAACTTCATATAATTGGGTAACAAATCTTAACTAAACAACGGAATAGTTGTAATTGATTTAATAAACTCTTTTCTATTTTGTTTCAGCTGGTCTGATAAAGAACCTTCACCTCTTCTATCTGAACCGACTCCTCCGGCTGTTTCCCCTTTTAGCTTTAACGGTGCTGCTCCAGGCCTCTCTTCTGAACCACATGTTCGATGGGCCGTACTGGATCAATGCCGGCAACCAGGTCCACAACTGCAGGCAGTATTGGTGGACTACATTATTACATATTCAAAATTATGCGACACCTTCATCAATGGTGAGTAATTTGGAACAAAATTAGGTGAAACGATCAAAATTCTGTTAATTACCAAGATTATCTTTACATAGGTTACTGGTTTTCTATCTATTGGTATGTGAGATATCAACCTAGACATATCAATAGATAGCATATGTGAAGTCAGTTCCGGAATAATTAGCTTTTTTAGAAATATCTCTTGTGATTATATTTTGAGACATTTTAAATTTAAATAAACTAATCAATATAAATAATTTGACAAGTTAATGAGTCTATTTTTTTATTTGATAAGTATTGAGACTTTGTTCATACATAAGATGCAGAAAGATATACAAATGTTATCCTGATTTTACTTCCGAAAAACTAAAGATTTTTGTGCTTTTTGCTAGTGTTTGCCCCACAGCTGGTACTTGGCGATCGACATCCAACTACACATCATCTCCCCGGTGGTCCTGTACTGGGTTCTCAACAAGAACAGGAAAGTTGCTTGGACTGTTCTCACCGTAACGTTGTGTATTTTGTTTTCGACGACAACTTACTACAACGCTTACAAACAGTTCCCTGGCAACAATGTTGTACTTAGGTTGGTATTTTGTAAGCGATAAGGTCTATAATATTGCGATTTCTATAAACCTACTAACAATCGATCTCTGCAGAAATAAGTATTTCATTTTGTAATGGAGGTGTCACATAATTTTGTAATTTATTACAGTTTTTACAGTTTCCACTGGAAAGCCCATATTGACGGTCTTAGTAAAAGACTTATTAGTTCCGCGTTTGTATTACTTAACTTTCAAATGAATTAAACATAAAAGCGCTTCTTATGCTTATCATGGTTTAGTGGAATCAATACTTAGATATGGAATAATTTTTTGGGGCAATTCGACGGATAAGGATATAGCTTTTAAAATGCAAAAACGCTGTATTCGCGCAATGTTTAGACTCCAAAGCACTGATAGTTGTCAGCCGTTTTTTAAAGAACACAAAATTATTACACTTCCGTCACTTTACATACTTGAGGTAGCAACATTTGTGGAAACCAATGCTCATCGAGATATCTATCGATTATGCATGCACCCATCAAAAACTGCTTTACTCGGTAATAGCATAGTATATATGGCACCGAAAATTTACAACAAAATTCCAAATCAATATAAAAGCTTAAATCTATTTAAAAAGCACCTCAAGTCTTTATTAACTGATAAATGTTATTATACTTTAAATGATTTCTTTAATGATAGACTCGGATAGAATTTAGTGCTAGTTGCTCCTCTTTATTTGTTTATATTTGCATACCTATATTCGGTAAAACATGTAGGTTTAATTCATTTTGACATCAATTTGTATATTTGTACTCATGTTTGGCAAATACATTTCTTTCTTCCTTCCTTCCTTCCCTCCCTCCCTCCTTCCTTCCTTTCTTCCTTTCTTCCTTCCTTCCTTCCTTCCTTCAACTCTCCGCTAGTTTGGAAATATAATCAAATAAATAAAAAATGTTAAAGGAAATTATTACCAATATTATTATATTAATAAAAGAAGTTAGTTTAACTAAAGTACCACTTTAGTCTTTTACTCAAATTAGACATAATTATGAACGTTTGGACTATGTTTTAATATCCATAACCACTCTATGTTTCAGCCGCACTGTAGAAGATTACATGCCAAACTATTATATGAACACTTTCACAAGAGCGGCTCCATTTTTCGTCGGAATGATATTCGGATACATTCTCAACACGTGGAAAGGAAACGCACCTAAAATTCACCCTGTAAGTATATCGTCGTGAGTGTGAATGATCACTGAATTCACTTCCTGGATACTGATGTTGAAATTTTACGTTTAATATGTATTGCAAGTAGAACTAAGAGGGCACCACAATAGGCTTATTTGATGATGAAACCGAAATACTCAATATACGAGTAAACATTGGCCAATTGTATTGTTTTCACAACTACCGTACAGTTCTTAATTCCCTAATATAAAATCTGTAACGTCGACAATTACAAGGTTATTAAATTATTTTTTTCTTCTCAGGGACTAGTGGTACTGTTCTGGACCCTCACGTTCACCATCTTCGGCCTGATCTCGTACGCCATACACGAGGTGGTTCAGCGTAATTTCGACAACCTCGTGGTGGACGTCATCATGGCCACTTACAGCCGCTCGGCCTGGGCCGCGGCTTTGGGGTGGATGATTTTTGCGTGCGTCAATGGTTATGGAGGTATTATTCCTATTATATGTATGTTTTCCATGCTGGTCCAGGAGACAAATATAGAATGCGGTAGCTGCTTTTCTATAGGTAGATTGTAAAATCCAATCAAGAGAAATGGCTATATACATGAGACACTTCTTACAGGTCCTGTGCTAGCAACCTGACACTATACTATAAATCAATTCCACCAGGAAGCACTGCTCTACCCCGTATGGGGTAGTCAGAGCTATGCTAAGACTCGACACTGTATCAGTATGTATTGGTGTTACGATTAAATTGTACTGTACATTGACTGTACATTTATTTATTTATTTATTACTGATTATTTGAGTGTGACAATAAATTGCACTCCGAAAACCAGTGAGGTTTGTGGCGAACTGCTTGGACGAGTATACACATTGTATAAACATACAACATCAAGTATATTGTTTTGTCAAACATGGCACCAGTTATCAATTTGCGCGACACTTGCTTAGTAATCAGTGAAAAATATCTTGACAAAGCGTACGAGTACCTGCAGTCGGATTTCGATTCTATCTGTAAGTCGAGTCACGATGCTGGCCTTGTAATCAATAGTAATAAAACCAAACTGCCGCTGTACAATGATTCATTAACTGCAAACGTAACTTTGTAATTTCCTGTATTTATATGGGATTACAAAGTTATTCATGTTCAGTTGATGTATCTAGAAAACTGGACCGAAATTACTAAATATTTGGGTTTTCCCTACTAACTAAACACTAATTGTATTCTAAATTTGAAACTTTTATGTATGAAACTGTCTAGAAGTGCATTGGACTTTTGATGATCGATTAGTCAGTCAGTGAGTGAAAAAAACCAAGAAACTTTTACAAGTTACAATTCTTAAATTACTAGTTCAAATTGAATGAAATTTGAAATATTCAATGTTTATACAATGTGTATACCTGTTTCCTTACGGAAAATTCATGCTTCCTGTTTTATCCACAAGGAAGTTATTGGGGTTCGAATTGGCCTGAATTGTTTCGAGAAAAGGATGGCGTGCCGCTTTATTTACTCGACTTGGCAGGGGCCAATCCCAAGATGGAAAATTCTGATTGGCCCTGGTCTTGGATGTTTATTTGTATATGTATATTATAAAATATAGTATCGTTAAGTTAGTATCCCATAACACAAGTCTCGAACTTACTTTAGCCCCAAAGTAAGCTCAATCTGTGTGGTTTGTCCTAATAAATGTATTAGGACAAACCACACAGATTTTTTATTTTATGAATTTTAACGTTGATTTCCAGGTCCGATCAATTGGTTCCTGAGCCTTGACATGTGGAAGCTGCCAGCTCGACTGTCTTATGCGATGTTCTTGCTCCATTATCCGTTGCAGTATACTATCAACGCTAAAGCATTAGCTCCAGTATACTTCGATGTTGCAGCATTTGTAAGTATCTTAATAACAGAGGTAATAAAAAAATTGCAAAGATACAGTCGAAAGAGACCATTATGCCTTTGCATTTGCTTAAGCTGAACATCCAGCTATACTGTCTTTAAGATGATTGTTCAAGAAAAAACGATATAATACACTATAATATTTACCAGACCCTTCATTGCACAATAGTAAACGGCTTACGGCGAGCGGCGTAAAAGCATAATAAATATTACCTAGTTACCTTCCTCACGAATCACTTTCACCAACATTGGTGAAGACGACAGAGAAAAGAAATGTGTAGACCGTACAAAAAGACGCAACAAGGGGACTTCTCTATATAGATACTGGATGTTGCCCGGGGTTTCGCTTCCGTGGGAGTTTTGATATAAATGTATAGAAATCTTGAAAAATGTACCTTTCTAACCTCTAAGTTAAAATATTTTTTGAAATCGTTTTGATAGTTTCGGAGATTCGCACACGCCTCAAACATACAAAGACACAATCTCACAAACGCTTACCTCTTTGTAATTACCGTATCATCATCAAAAAAAAATGCGCGAGAAAAATGCTCATGAATTACGTATCTCATGTAAATGTCTTCTTCAAGACGGTGGCATAGCAGATAAAGCTAGCGCTGATACGACCACGTCTTGCGTCAATCGACAAATATGAAACAAATCCGTGACGTTATTGTAGGTATAGATACCCTGCACAGATAAAAGAATAAATAATGATACACATGACTGTGTACATACTTTTTGTAGAAAATAATGCATTTATTTTTCCAGACTTTCAAATCATTGGCGTACATTACGCTGACTTTCATCGTGTGCTTCTTCGCCTGTCTATTGATCGACGCTCCCTGCTCCGTGCTGTTCAAAATGATATTGGGTGGTGGTGAGTATTTGTACTAAAAATATTCTAATTAGACCAACTCGTATCATTTTGACTTTTAACTTCGAAACTTTACATACGAAGTTAATAATTCCTTCTTGCTTAAAGTTTGTTAATTTACACCAATACACATATTGTTAACAGAATTATCCATTTACCCGAATGTAAAGCATTCTTCTTCATAGTCGTATACCCCGTAGCTGGAGGTCATTGTCGTTACATGGAATGAAACAAACAGCGACTTTCCAGACATTACTAGTGAAGTGGTTTGCCATTGCCTTCTCCATTTCACACACAAGTTGATAATCTACTAGAGTGCAGGTTTCCTCACGATGTTTTCCTTCACCGGAAGCAAGTGGTGCTCGATGAAAACTTATGCATTATGTTATGCTTTAATAAAACAATTTAAAAAATGTAAATATATTACTCATATCATTAAACGGCCTTTTTCTGTAATGAAATATTAAATTTCAGGTGTAAAGAAAGAAAAGTCAACAGCCAAGGCAGACCCGCCGTCCGGCGAACTCGCAACAACAAGTCATAAAAGTAATGGCATTAAGTAATACTTAAGTTTTATGTTATGGTTAATTTATTCAGTAGTCGTTTATATGTAATTAATGGAAATGATTAACAATATTTGTGAGCTGGACTCAGAATTAGTATAACGTAAGTTAAGTCTTTGGCCTATAGAAGTAAGTGGTAGGAATACTCTAAAAATCATAATATGAGGTCACCAAAATTTAGAGATTCTTTATTGGATATAGAACTTTATCTCGACATTTTATTAGCCTTCTCATACACACAAATACATTTATCGAACTCAGCCCGGTGATACCTAATTCCAAAGATGACAGTGCTCCAGCAAACAAATATAGCTACTTTCTTCAGCTAATATATCATTAGTACATATGGAGTAAATGTAATTTAGGAACGATGTCCATATTACGAGTATGTGGGATTCATTGATCTATGCCTAAGTCATAATTTATTATATATGATAAATAAAGAATATCACAAGAATATCATACCAGTTTATATAATTTATTTTAGATATATCTTTTTCAATATAAATAAACTGAGTTTTTCAGTCTTTCAAATTTGTATTGACATGTGGTTAAGTTGTATCGTGTTACTATTAAACCCACTAACAAATGTTACACGAATCAACTTTGACATGAAATTTAACATGCGCGAAAACTGCATTTTGTTCAAACTTATATAAGCGGCGCACAGGTTAAAGTCGACGTCAAAGTTGACTGGTGCTAATTAATGGGTGGCTTAAAGTTTTACCTATGTACAAATGTAACAAATTATGCTAGCGCAGTATTGCGAATATATTTCGTAGTACACAATACATTACTCAGTCCCATTTGATGGAAAGTATCAGTAGCCGGCATCCGTGCATCTTAGCTTTTAAGGTAACTGACAAATTAAATTTATAAAAAAAATGCTTTTTTATTTACATAGCTATCCTAATGATTATGGAAAAATAAAGTGAAGTAAATTTATAATTATTGTTTTTAGAATTCCGTGCAAAAAAATAATAAACAGAACCCTTACAAGATCACTAGTGAATCTATTTTTTTTTATTTTGTATTAATTAATTTGAGAAGACTTGGACAGATGACGCTAATTGGCGCTGCGAGTTTTAAATTTATATATATTTATATATAGGTATAGAATATATATAGGTGCTAATATATTAGGGTAGGTAGGTACACCATGTATTAAGGTGTCCCAAGCTATAAGTGAAAAAATTATTTTTGCAAAATCTGATACGCATACCCTTTATATTTATTCGGTTTGACCTCAAAAGCCTAAATAATAAATATTATAGTAATACATTAATGTCATCTCGTGCCGACTTGACTTCAAAGTCGTGAATTAGGAATTAGTATGGAAATAAAATGTAACTTAGTCTTAATTCAGGATTCGTAAAGAAAACAATCAATAATTTTATGAAAAAATAGTACTTAATGATATTTTTGTTTATTAACGGCTTTCTATATACTTTCGTTTTAAAGTTTTCTTTTTGCAATCAGGGTAAATTTTACGGTGGTCTTGTACATAACGTAACAAAAATTGCTATTGTTCTTCTTTAACTGTGATTAACCCGTGAAAGTCTTGCATCAATTTTACCGCTCTTTCAGCATGTCATTAATTGCTTTTAGCATTGATAGCTTCATTTTTGCTTCAAGAAATAAAGGATTATTACACCATGAAGCAGGGCTCTCTCCGAGAAAACTATCATCAATGTTCAAACGTGAGAAAAAAGACTTGCTTGAAGCTGATGTAAAATCTTCAATTTTTTTCTCATACAACAATCCGTCTAATTCTTCTTTTGAAGGTATGTAGTGCTTTCTTGAGTCGAGATACTATCTTTAAACAAATTTGACATAATTTTTTCTTTACTTTCTAGGCTCACCTCATCGTCAAAAAGCGATAACACAGATACTTCCTCAGTCAAATACCATAAATGATGAGTAAACTTCTTCAACACTGCTTTTGATATATTTTCATCAATTTTTTCATAAGCTCTCATAGTTTTCAAAAAGCACAGATCTTTCTAAGGTGCTTTAACTGCAGAAATGCACTGAATTTATGGTTTGACATAGGATGATGCGATGAACAAGCAGACATCAAACAGAACGTTCTTACCTTTAATAGTAATTTTAAATTGAGAGCTAAGTAATAATATTTTTAAGGAATAGATAGCTCTAGCCACCCATCGAGCTTGGTGCAGGCCGGGGGTCGCTATTTAATCTTGTTTCCTTCATCTCCGCCTAAAAATATAATTGAGAGCTCTATTAACTCACGATAGTCGTCTCTATTGTTTTCGTCAGTTCAGAGCGATAAAACGAAATTAGGTCCTCAATTTCACTTAGTGTCGGGCACAATGCAGTTTTTGCTCGATAGGTTTCAATTTTGGTATTATCTATATATTTCCAGCTGTCTTGGATTTTTTTTAAATAGGAGGATATCTGGGCTTGTTGTCACTGGCTAATTTTTGCTTCGAAGGCTGCTTTGAGTACCAATTCATAGACGCGATGGCGGCAAGCAAAAATAAGAAGTTCTGTGGTGATCTTTTGCTCCAAAAGGACACAAGCTCCGTTGAGTCGACCAGGGTTTGAAGCCGTCGAATCACAACAAAGAATTTGTACTCTTTCTTCGAGGTTCCAGTCTACTATTGCGGTCCAGACAGCCTGCGCTTGCTCACTTCGAGTAGAACTCTCCAGACGTGGCACAGATATAAGTTGCTCCTTATCTTCATAAGAAATAATAATTGGAAGACGTTCTTCTTTCGATTTTCGAGTATCCAAAGTAGGCAAAAGTTTTCCATCCCAGTGAACAGTTACAACATCCGGGACCTTGTTTTGAAAATCGATTTTTATAGCTTCCGCACGCTCTTTTCGTTTTTCCGCTCTGATTCTTTGGATGGAGGATTTGCTAATTAGAAAATCGTCAATATTATATCCTAGAGCCTCAATAGTGGCTTCTATAATAAATACAGAATCTCTCATACTCAATTGACATCGGTCCAATGCTGCCACTAACTTCGGGGTAATAAAATTCTTCCGCACTGATTTACACATTTCAGGTTGCATGTCTTTGGGCGGGCTCTTGGAACTTTCTTGCAAATCCTCGCAATCACTGGAATCTGATGACGAATTAATAGGTAAGGGTTGTATGATTGCAGAATCTATATAAAAATGTCCGCGGCAAAAACTCTACTCTTCTATCTCTATTCGAAAAAATCCCTCTACCCAATTCTCTGTTTACACATATTTTGTTATAAACAAATAAGTGATTTGATAAGAAGAAAAAAATAGTAGAAAAGCCGAATATAGCCAAATACACATTGCAATCATTAATAACGACAAAATGTACACACCACTAAACCTAACTGACAAACAGAACCCTGTAGAACCGACTATGAGGATGAAAAGATAGACGAATGGAAAAGGAAAGTACTCCACATACAACACATAACTGGAGCATGCCCTCACATTACTCAAACAGATTACATCCACAGGCACAACCAAGTTGCAAACATCATACACCAAAAACTTGCTCATAAACATAACCTTTTACAAACTACAAACAAGCCTACACCCTGCTAAGTATGAGTACTATATACTTACCAAAACCAGTCCTAAAAAACAATACACATAATCTATATTATGATCGAAGCATCCTTACCGATAGAACCATACACTATAACAGACCTGATATTGTACTACAAGATAAACTAAATAAAACTATATACCTTATAGACATAGCAGTACCGAATACGCATAATCTCACAAAAACTATTACAGACAAAATTCATAAATACACAGACCTAAAAGATGAAATATCTAAGATATGGAATCAAGATAAAGTTTGCATAATTCCCTCAAGCTACTCAATCTCAAACCCCTTACATATATTAATATGCAGAAAGCAGCAATCCTTAATACCTGTCGAATAGTTAGGAAGTTTATGGACTCTACAACATGAATACCAACGACACACGGACTGACCCCCTTAATCTACCCTAAAAATGATAGCCACTTGGTGATGGCCCGTATCTATCATTAAAATACTAGCCTCGGCTGAGAACTTAAAGAAGTTAAATATAAATAATAATATAATTTATTTCAGAAAAAAATTTCATAGATATAAATACCTTAAAGACAATGACGACGAAAACCATAAAAATTGCAAACACTAACAATAATCAGGCCATCATATCACATACACTCTCAAAATATCAAGATCTCGCTAATAGAATTAAAACGGCAATGGCAAGTCGATACTGTACATAGTCCCAATCATTGTTTCTGCGATTGGCGTCGTGCCTAGGAGTTTGCATCCAAGCCTACAAAAATATCCTCCATCTCTTGCAGAAGGCCGTCATATTAAATAGTTGCCTCATAATAACTCATGCTTTTAATACCATCATATAACTTCTAATTTACGCTTTGACTATGGTGCGTGTAAATAGAAAAATAAACCCCATATTAAAGGAAGATATATAAATAAAAAAAAAATAATATAATTTATTTCGAAAAAAAACCATAGATATAAATACCTTAAAGGCAATGACGACGAAAACCATAAAAATAAAATTCATAACCGAATAATTGCTTTATCTAAAATGTAAGGCTTACTATTCTGTGTCCCTGTTTTATAAAAAAGTCGAAATTGCCAAGACGTTTAAAATAGTAAAAATATGATGCGACGGTGGAACGACGAAATCTGCAAACCGCGACGCTCCGCTCTTGTCTCGAGACGAGCTTTTAATTAATGTGTACCGTCGTCAAGTTATATGAAGCTGAAACACACAAATGTTCATCTACCAATACCCCAGCTAAAATCCAGCGCGTTACGCTATTCGCACTGACACTGAAGGATAGTGGCTAATATAACGAAATATGAAGTGGCATACCTATTTTAGTTTTATTATTCAACGTATTAATAGAGATAAAATAAGATATAGATTATTATCATGTCCGTCAAATGAACTTGAGCATGAGTTCATTGGCCTAATATTATACATACTTTTTGTTCATCTACAACCTCCTAAAATACCCCAGCTATAATCCAGCGTGTTACGCTATTCGTACTGATGGATAGTGGCTAAAATAATGAAATATGAAGTGACATAAACAGTGAAAGTTATAGTGAATGTGAAAAGTACGGAACCTTGGGAGCAGAAATCTATATGTTTGACCAGAAAGATTCTTAAAAAATGATAAATCAACTTATCATCCATATTAATTTTGAAGAAGTTGATTATGATTAGATAAGAGTATCAATTAATGTCATCCCGTAGATATCCAACTTATCATCCCATATATACTAAAGCCCGCTTCACTACATTCAGTAACCGTTACTCCCAATACGAGAACAGGATGAAGTTGCAACTATTTTGCTTGCTTTTATCTACATTGAGTTCTGTGGAAGCACGATTAGGTCTAAAAAGGCCGAACACAGCATTTGATCAAACACTTTATGAAGATGTATTGGACCGTGAGTTATGTGATGAACAAGTGAATTATTTGAAAGATGATTTTTTTCTCAATCTACGATGTAAGTATCAATCAACATGTTACGTGGTTTCTCCTATTCCGCAATTTTTCATCGTAAACTTAACTCGGTAAAAGATTACGATGATTGAGAATTTCGTCTCGCACTATTCTAATTCAATTTTGATATTTTATATGTTTACAGTCATCGATTCTGGTATAAGATTTCCTCGATCCATACTAATGGGCAACCTAATAGACCTCGGAAACTATTATCAATGTCTTGGAATTAACGAAGTTAGAGCAGATCATGACATTCAAGGAAAGTACTGCATGGTGCGAATACCGCTGAACCAAGATTTCGATATCGACATCGAAATTCCTGGCATTTCAGAATACAATTTCAACGTACTCGTGAACAGGAGAATCAAAGAGAGTCTGAAGGCACAAGATAGCCAGAAATTAATAGACCTTTTGAGAGGCGACTTCGGAAGGTTAATACTTTCTATTTTAATATTGGCACTTAATTATATACAATTTTTGGTACCTACCTAACCAATTCTCAGACACATCCCGAAACTATGCCTTATCTTTTAATAAAGATGGCTCAGCAGCGGACATTAAAATAGCTGATGATTGTTATGGTGTTAAAATTAATCCTGTATAATGTTACAATATTTTCTATGCAATATGAAAATAATATAAGAATAAAAAATGAAAATAAAAAAAAAACATAAAAATGGTCTCTTCCAGGACGGATGCAGACGATATCCTCTCCCAGCTGTCACTCCGGCTGGCCGTGTGTATCCCGAGGCCGTGCAGCGTGCAGCAAGCGATGACGTCGGCGCTGTTCAACCTCTCCGCCGTGGGGTTCCAGTTCGAGGAGGACTTCTGTCGACTGCCTGGCGACAAGCCCTGGAGCCCAGCTGATTACACTGCTATGTGAGATCTATTTACATCTTCCGTATTTCAAAGCTCTTTTTGGTGAAGTATTTGCCACCATTTCTTGCTCAGCTTATTTATTTCTATTACAAGACAAACTTCCCAATAACTGTTGTAGAATCTTATTGACAAGTGTCAGGTGATGTAGTATGGCACTTGTGAACCATGTAACTCTTTGGTGCAGTTTAAAGTTGGGTAAAACACAAAACGAATATGAGATTCACTCGATGTCACTCAGATCTATAAAAAAATAGATTTACATAAAATTCTTATATTTTCATCACGGGCATCGTTTTCAATGCAAAGGGTAAAAAAATAATTGTTTACTAGACCCGTATATTTTCATTACGATGCATTATGTCAGGACATGGAAATGTTGCGAGTTCATAGAATTGAAATATAAGCTAAGAGAGAGATATGGCAAAATAGGAATACAGAACATATAAATTGTGACTTTGTTCTGAGAGGAGAATGATGTTTAAATATAGACAAATATGAATAATTTACATTGCTTTTCTACTCAAGGTCAATAAGAAAAAAGTATGTATAATATTAGGCCAATGAACTCGTGGTCAAGTTCATTTGACGGACATGATAATAATCTATATTTTATCTCTATTAATATCTTTAATAATAAAGCTTAAGTATGTTGTTTGAATGCACCAAGATTAAATTGGATCCATTTTAAAAATTTCTTTCGAATTGTTACATTTGTGAAAAAATGTAAGGTTATTTTCCACACTAGAGAATATTTATGTTTTTTATAGTCTATATTAATTATTACACCTTTTAAAAAGTATAAAAATATTCAAATTATTAAATAAATTTAGTTATTGGCGCCCGAGCCTAAAGGCAATAGGAATATCCGGAAAACAATAACTATAAAAACAACAATCAATAGAATTAAAATAATAAACATGATTTAGATAACATCGGAATGATATTTCGTGTAGCTCCACCTTTATCTAATGGGGTTAATTGCTAATTTATCTAGCTTGTCGTTTTTTCAGCGTTTTGTTTTCTGTCATCGGGCTGATTACGATACTAAGTACCTGCTACGACTTGAATCACACTTTCGTCCTCAAACAAGGTATATATTGTCACGTTTCAACAAAATGATTTGTCTATTTACAATAATATAAGTGTAAATGTTAAAACATTAGGTAGAGTACAAAGCGTGTCTATATAATCGTAGTTATGTCTTTTATTTTTGATGTAAAGTACACCCTAAAAATGATCAAGTTCAATTCTCCAATTGTAATCTGCAATCTTTTTTGTTTTGAATTTAAAAGAAATCCCAATCGATTATTTTAAAATGTTACAATTCATATTAAAATGGAATAATACTGAAATGATTATTTTTCAGATCCAAAACAAGCTAATATACTTTACCGATCTTTTTCTGTTTACACCAATGCCAAGAGACTAACCACGTTCCCGTCCAATGCGAGTACATTGCAATGTTTAGATGGAATAAGGTCCTTAGCGATGCTGTGGGTTATCCTCGGACACACGTTTACTATGGAAAATTTTATTATCAATCAATTGGACGTCACTCCGGTAAGCTAAAAGTAAAGAGAGTACAGGAACCTAGATCTAAAATATTTTGCCGTAATCACGGAAATTGCCGACCTTTGTAGCACAATGGTCATCAGGTCAGACTGTATTACTGAAGGTAGTACTGAAGGTGAAGACTGAAATCTTTTTCCTGATTGACCTGGATCTTACTTGGATAGAGTGAGTCTTTAGATTAAATATACAAAAAGAATCTTTCTGTTTTGCCCCATATACATTACTGAGACGCTTAAACTCAATTCAAAATAATTTCTTGCAGCAATTCATTGTGGGTTTATGGGGTGGAAGGAAATCTATTAAATACTCGTTTACTTTTTAGTGGATTCAGTCGGCTAGGTCTCTGTGGATTATGGTAGCTCCATACACTGTGGATACGTTCTTGTTTATTACCGGAATACTCCTCGTATACACCACATGTGGAAAACTCACAGGAGGTAAGTTAATCGTCCGCGCAGAATCGGGACACAATAGATAAACAACGCATAACACAACATACCTATCCATATGCAATGCACCAGTTGTTGGTTCGGAGGAAGAATATCCATTTAAAGGTGCTACTATAGGTCGGTTTAGGAAAATCTTACTAAGTTATCTAGTTATCGTGTGTAGTCATATTCATAATGTATTCCTAAAGCTTCTAAACCTAACTGCTTATTTACATAGATATCCATTAGGGTCCATTTATATCAAAACAAGTAGCATACTAATTAGGTGTTAGACCGCGCAAAATCGGGTCGATAGTTCTACAATATTGATACATATTAATTTACAGCAAAGCTGATAAAGAATCTTCACCTCTACTACCTGAACCGGCTACTCCGTCTATTCCCAATTCTGGCCATAATTGTTCTTCTCCAAGCATCTCTGCTGAACTTAGTGTTAGACGGGCCATATTGGACTAATGTCGCTAATCAGGTCCACAACTGCAGGGAGCACTGGTGGACTACTTTGTTGTTTATTCAAAATTATGCGACGCCTTCAACAATGGTGAGTGAATTCTTACATTTTCATATGTAATATTGATGAGAGTGAGGTGACGCTTGTTATAGCGGTAGGGCCGCCTTTTGCGGTATTTATCTTTATACTTGTCTTAAGCTAGATATATATTACATTTGTTCTTTTAAATTATATGTAAAACTTTTGTACAATAAGGTATTATAGTATTCTATCTCTCTATATTGCGTCCGAGCTAAATATTTTCTTGAAAAGATGAGACCTTATCAACACCTTTTAATATTTCAATTCTATCTATATATAACGTTATGTTATTGTTTCATTCGAAAATATTGTAATTCAGTGTGTACCACACGCCTGGTATGTGGCCATGGACTTCCAGCTTCACTTCGTGTCTCCTGTGGTCCTATTCTGGATTCTCAACAAGAACAAAAGAGTCGCATGGATTGTTTTAACTGCCACATTAACTGTTTTATTCGCGACGACCACATTTTATAACGTTTATAAAGAATACCCCGGCAACAGTATTGTACTTAGGTAAGTTATTTTATGATTATAAGTACAGCTTCACTGGATTTAGATAATAACTGCATAATGAGCCCTTTTTACAAATCCTTAAAAGATAAAATACTTCATCTCTTAAAACATTGTCGTCTCGAGAAGTGAACTCAACTAATAAACAAAATAATGGCTGCCTTTTCAATGCTATCGTCTATCTCATATAAAATGGTAACCACGACATTGGAATAATATAAGCATATACTGCTCAAAAGTTGATTTACATAAATCATCTAAATGCTATGTTTCAGTCGTGAAGTAGAGGACTACATGCCAAACTACTACATTAACACGTTCACTCGAGCGGCTCCATATTTCGTCGGGATGATATTGGGATATATACTTAGCATGTGGAACGGAAAAATACTTAAAATTCACCCTGTATGTATCTTCTATTCATTTGTACTTATTATTTGTATTCTTGTATTTATGTTATCTGTTCTGTACACAAATGTATGTTTACAAATTATCACCTATTCCGTTGTCTGTTTTTAATCTGCTCTTAGACTTTCTACTAGTTAATTTCGTTTAAATATGATATAGTAATTTATACAATTCTTATAGGTTTTCATGTAATCTACAAGCAATGAACTATTAGGTACCTATATATTTTTTGTATTTTTTTTCAAAATAAGCCCGAAAATCACCCTTGTTAAAAATATGTATTTACTCTGCACGTCTGTGTGGGTTATAAAATTACATCATCTTACCAAATTTTACCGGATTTAGTCCAGTAGATTCTGAGCAAAAAGACTGTGACAGACGGACGGACAGACAGACACAAGAGTGATCCTATGAGGGTTCTGTTTTTTATTATTTGTACAGAACCGTAAAAGTCATCATCATCATTCATATAGCTGATCACCAGAGTGGTAGCTACAGCTGATCCTCGAGGATACTTTTCTTTCTTTGTTTCTGTTCATCTATGTAAATTAGATTACTATAATTTTGGTTGACTATAATTTTATGAGTAATTTGTTTCAGGGACTAGTGGTACTGTTCTGGACCATCTCGTTCACCATCTTCGGCCTGATCTCGTACGCCGTGTACGAGGTGGTTCAGCCTACATTCGACAACCTCGTGGTGGACGCCATCATGGCCACTTACAGCCGCTCGGCCTGGGCCGCGGTTTTGGGGTGGATGATTTTTGCCTGCGTCCATGGTTATGGAGGTACACCCAGAATCTATTTTGTACTTTTATTACTGAATCAAAAATTAAAAATAATTCGGTAACTTAATATCATTTTCAGGTCCGATTAACTGGTTGCTGAGCCTAAATATGTGGAAGCTGCCTTCTCGACTTTCTTATGCGATGTATTTGTTTCATTATCCTTTGCAGTTTGTGATCAACTCCACAGAAATTGCGCCAGTCTATTTTACAGTTTCAGCCTTTGTGAGTATTTTATGTATGTGCCTCTATATTGATTAATACTAGCTTTAATATATTTGTAACAAAAATACTTTGAATACATAATAACAGCTCAAAGGTAAATCTTGATAAAATTAACATTATTGCACTTTAGTTAAAGACCACGTGATACGAAGACTTATAGAATATGGAGGCCATTACTGAATGAATTTCAAACATAGCCATATATTGAATAGATAATAATGTTTGGACTCCAGAACACTGATCGTTTGTAAACTTATTTTTGAACAACACAATTCTAAAACCTGCGTCACTTTATTTACGTACTTGAAATAGAAAATTTGTAAAAACTAACGATCATGACTTGAGACAACAATAAATTATAGTATGACATATTCATAGGGTTCCTCAGTTTGCATTTCTTATTTCAAATGTCGGCTCTATAGCGTTTATTTAGTTTTACCGGTTAATTTGTGTGTTGTTCGGTCTATAATAAAAACTTGCAAGTCTAATCTGACCTACTTTTGCATATCCCACATATTATCGTTTGTTCCACTTCGTGCTCGTGGGCGGAACTTAAATGATTCCACAAAAGAGTTACTTATTTGAATTGGTATTCATATCATTTGCCTTACCTTGTCCCATCATCTGGGGTCGGTGCAAAATGTCTGTTCCCTCCACAATTCTCTATCTTTTGCTATATTTGGATCCACCCCAGCAGCCTCACATCCTCCCTGACACAATCATCCATCTCTTCTCTAGGGCATCTCTTCATCTAGGCCTTCCTCGTCCTCTATATCCATGTACCTTCCTACTTAAAACTTTCCTCAGTAAATGATTCTCTTCTCTCCTCATCACGTGTCCAAACCTATAAGTTTATCATTTATAGGCGCAACTTTCAAACTTCCTCTGATATAAATATTCCTTACCCTGTCCATTCTTGTAACCCCGCACATCCAGCGTAACATCTGCATTTCGGTAGAGTGAAGTCTCTTTTTGTCCTGCACTTTGGTGACCCAATAGCCCAAATATATTGCGTGTTATTTTTGAATAATAAATTTAAAATAAAAATAAGAAAAATATCCTATATATAAAATTGTCATCTAGATAAAGACTTATCGTATATTGACCCTAAGTTATTGCATTCTTACATTATCAGTATATTATACGATGATAGGAAATATATCTATTGAAAGCTTAAACATAATTCAATTATAATTACATTATTTCGATAAATTTTAAACTTATTGCCATAATAAGGAAGCAATGTTTTAAATTAAATACTTTTGTTACAGACGTTCAAATTTTTGGCATATGCGACATTGACTTTCATCGTGTCCTTCTTCGCCTGTCTATTGGTCGACGCTCCCTGCTCCGTGCTGGTCAAAATGATGCTGGGTGGAGGTGGGTTCTGAATTATTTAACAATTGTTTGACTATTTTGTATTTCTATTATTACAACTTATTTTTTTGAAAAAATATACAGATACAAATGTACTATATATTTATCCCTTACGGGGTTGATATACACACGTAGTCCACTTTATACAGCTCAATGTTTCAGTTTGTGTTTTCAAAAAATCATAAATTGCTGACATAATAGCTGCAAAGTAGGTACATTGTAACACTTTAGTTGCATACCTTTAAAATGTGATCAAAACTATTACAATTTCAGGGGTAAAGAAAGAAAAGCCTCCAGTAGCAGATGTAACTGCCAGAGAAGATTTGCCATCCGATGGACTACCTGCAAGAAATCATAAAACCCGAAATATTGACTAATGAATACAACTTCTGATGAAACTTACATTTCATTTATTTAAATGAAATTATTGTATTTTTATTTTATATTTTAATAAAATATGAGCTGGACTCAAAACGTATATATATATCTCTCTTATTTAAGTGATAAACAAATTTCTTATATTAATAAATATTTTTAAGAACGTATAATTTGTTCCCAAACACTTTATTGCACGAATAAAACACATACCTACAGAGAAAGCAGTAAAATAAAGAAAGAAACGCGTACTAAGGCGGATTTATCCCAGAAAGGGATTTCTTAACAATTTAACGCACAAAGGAAGGTACTCGTCTATTAGTGGAAAAAAATGAAACAAATTAAGACAGATAGATTTCTCGTCTGTGAAATGTTTGACGTCCATGCTTCTGTATATATTTTCATCAATTTGTTTGAACTAATTGTCCTAAAATGTTGAAATTTACAATAATTTACAATACTCACAAGAATGTCATGTAAGAGCCAGAATAGTATTAAAATTGCCTGCATGGAAAATGTCTCAGAACTGATCTCTGACACTTCGACTCTTCAACCAACCTCTTCACAATGTCGACATTAACATCTTGTTCATTATTCATGTTAGAGTATTAGTGTAGTACTTATGTGTTTAATTATTACATGCATTTAAAGACAATACAGGCTGTAATAATATAATCTTATATAATTATGTATAAAAACATGCAGGGGTTGACATAATAGTCACAACTTCACAGAATCATACAAAAATGCTTTTGTTCGGAACATAATGTTTTAAAACAAAAGCAAATTTTAAAAAATATCTCCAAAAATACTTTTTCTTCAGTATAAGGTTTCGTCTAGATACCAATTAAAATTGTTTCTGCATAGGTAGCTCCGATTTCAAATCACTCTCACCATATGTATAAATGTTAACATAAATATCTATAATGATACCTACGGAACCCAAACATCGAACCTTGACCAGTTATTTCGTTATCCATTAAAATAAATCTGTAATGAGAAATCTAGTAGTGACTTATTCAAAATAAAATCTGTCAAAATAAATAACTACACGGCTTTGGTAAACAAAATAGTCGAAACATGTACCTTAAACAGCGTTACATGTTAAAATTTTTGTTGTACATATTTTTGTGAGTTCTGAATTTCCAGACATAAAGAACATGACATAAAGACTAAAGTTGTCGAAGGGTAAAGTGGTGTTGTGAGACCTGGAGCCAAGGAACTGCCGAGTCATGTTAGTGTGGGTGTGGTTAGGTCTTCTTCTGCCGGCGCTGGTTTCTGGACTACAGAGTACGCATATCTTTATAAACAGGACTCCTTACAAGTTTTTTACTCTTTCACTAATGTTTCTTCAGTCTTGTTGTCTGCAAATCAAAATGTTAATTATGTTTCGAATTAATAAATTGTTTTATGTAAGTATATGCGGCATGACAGTGCAATATTATTATGACGTCAATGTAAATCAATCTGAATCTTTTGGTTCATTCTCATCAATGATTCCGATATACGGCGGCCCCTACACGATTAGTTATATTGTGCTATATGAATGAACGGAAAGGATATCTGGCCCAGTGAAAGAGTCGGTATATCTGTCTGTTTATTCAATTTTTTTTATTGAACAAATAATTCGTGTCTTGTGTAAGCATAATGCATATGTATAAGCTTTAAGAGAAACTAACTACTATATATAATTACATGAAGAAACAAAATGAGGGAAAAAAATGTAAAATAAAAAGACGTTTTTGTCACGTCACAGGAGTGGTTCATCGTTGCTTACTTATTTTACACAAAAACTGATATAATTTCATCATAAAAATCTTAGTAGAATGTAATGATCATGGCGACTTCTTCTCTCGGCGACTCCATTCTTCTGTTTAAAATTTGGCCTCTCTCCATGGTTGAACTTGCGGTTGTTGTGTATCTGTGCCGCAGTATCAGACGAGCTCTACTTCCGAGCACCGCCGCTGTACCACCTGGACGACTACGAGCGCTGCCTGTTCCTCGGCGGTACCTTCTGCCTCGGGGAGTTCCAGCTACGACCACAAGGAAATGTCTCACTATTCCAAGAGTTGCAGGTAAGATGAAGTACCTAACTTACTTCTTAGTCGTATTTCTCATGACTCGTCGTCGTGGTCATTACGTGGTATGAAACACACTTTCTTGGCATTATCAATGGAGTGGTTTGCCATTGCCTTCTCCATTTCATACATAAGTTAATAATCAAGGTTTTCTCACGATGTTTTCCTTCATCGGAAGCAAGTGGTGGGCGATGAAAACTACTATATTATATGAGTCAGATTGGTATACAAACTCATGTGGCACGAGCAGGATTCGAACCTGAGACTTTTCTATCCACAGGCGGGTGTCTTATCCATTACTTCCATCTACCACTAATTTACACGGGCCAACAGCTCAAAGACAGCTTTCAAAATATTTCGTGCACCCTTTCACGACAGACATCCATGTCAGTAGGAGTCTTCCGGGGCGTTTTATTGTCGAATCGAGTTTCAGCACAACAATGTGATTGTGTGGACTTCTCATGACTTATCCATCGAGTCGATAGACGTTTTTTTAGTTTTTCATATAGAATTACCAAGGTAGCTTCAGAGTAAGGTTTTTGAAGCTTCCACGGTAATTCGGCACTTTCTGAATAAGGTGACTCCGGTAGACTATCTCTGTATTCTTATTTCTACCTTTTGCAATTTATCCTAAACCTAATTAATATTATAAATGCGAAGTTTGCCTGTTTGTTACCTCTTCACGCTCTATATACTCAACCAATCTTCTTGACATTTTGCCTAAATATAGTTTACAAACTAGTGCTCCATGTCCTTCTCCATAATAGTATGACATATTGTAATACTCGTACCGTCGTACACATAATATATTCATACTCATTTCATTAACATTAACAACATTGCAGGAGATATCATCTCATCGGTATCTTCCAAATCGCACACTGCTTCACCGAGGACTGTGCTTGACATCATCCGAGGAGGACCCTACCACTGTGTTCCAGCAGATGGTGGACCGAGACATGGCTGAGAACTACGGGTTGCGCGCGAGAATCAAACGCCTCAATTATTGCAAAAGCAAAGACGCGCCGGGCACACGACCCATAGACTACACTGATGTGCTAATGGCTGCAGTGATTTTATCGATTTTAGTACTTAATGTTGCTGGAACTGTTTATGATTTTAAGAGAAATCCTGAAGAGAAACGTAAGTGTCGAAAAGTTTGCGTTACTACAGTTTTAAAAGAGCAAAACGCTATCGGATTTGTTTCGATTGTTGGTTATATAAATGAAATGTCTGTGGTTACATCCAACATGGACATTGTCAGGTAGAGTGACTATTTCCATCAAACCAATCTGTGAAGAAAATTATTCGATTGCAGATATAAACCGCTTCCTGATGGCGTGGTCTCTCCGCAACAACTGGAACCGGCTGACGGCGCACCACCACGGGGACGAGAAGTTGGACGCGCTCGCGGTCATACACGGCATCAAGCACGTATCTCGTTTTTGTTTTTCTTTAGGCTGCACTAAGTCTGTTACGCAGAGTCCATTTATTTCAATTTCAAGGTTTTGTTAATGATTTATGAATTTTGATTCCCCAATTATCTGGGGTCAGCTTAGTAAATCACTTGTTATTACTACAGAGATGTCGCGTATAGTTTCAATCAATAATTATAATCAGCACTCGGATCACAATCAGAACCTGTTTTGTTATACCTTTTGACTATGTACATTATGTACTTTGATATATTATTAGAAAAAAACATTGTAAGAAACAATAATGGTAAGCCCTTCTGGCATGATATGACCAACACTGTTCAAATGAGTTTCTTTCAGCATTTCTTCTCAGCAGTGGTCTTTCCGAAATGCCAGTAGTTTGTAGCTCGTAAGAAATAACTATAAATATAAAAATTGACGAGAAAAAGGTCTAATTTCTGAAAATGATTTGACTTTAAATTTGAAACTCTTTAGGACACTATATATTCACAAGACCAATGCGACGCGCTTACTATTTTACTCCAAATATATTATGTACGCCCTGATAAGGAATATTACATACTTAGGTCAATCTCATCAGTGTTTTAACAATAAGTAATTCAGTAATGTCAAAGTTCATTCATCACTTGCTGTATTTATTCTTGATCTCGTGATCTCATTGTTTTTGATACAATACAGTGCAATCCAGTTATTTAGTCTTTGTTTTCATTTAATTACTTACGTTATTACTGGATTTTCCAGGGCGCACCAAGGACTGTTGGTTGTGGCTGCGCATACGATGCTGGCTCTCGTTGTGGTGTACTTGAAAGATACCAGATATGTTGATGATGTAAGTAGGTGATTTATATTGCCGACATACACACATAAAGAACATGTAACAGAAATAAATTTAATTTATAATAATAATTTTTATACTAATAACTTAATTAATAGTTCTGTTTTGATATTAGATATTTGTAATTAAAATCACCTATAACAGCAGTAGAACACATGGTTACATAACCATGGTTATATATCAAATGACATGACATTAAAATATGCTAAAAACATTGTATGTTTACGTAGTTTTTACAATAATTTATTTATTTTTCAACGCATATGTATGACGCAAGATTTTTTTTTCAAAACGAGGTTTTTATTTTGAACATGAAAACCATATATATATATATATATATACAAACTGACGTCAACACTCCTGGGGATAGCGACTCCCAAAGCTGTTATTTTTCCTAATTTTAAGATTATCACACGTCCAGAAGCGATCCTTGCAAAAAATGGTACAATCGTAGTCCAGACGTTCTCGACACTCAGTTGTTTCTTGCTGGCCTACATGCTGCTCCTCCACGTGGACAAGACGAAGAAGATACTGCCTTTGAGCAAAGCACCCGCCATAATACTGAACCGGTACATCAGGTATGACAGTACTAATTTCAATATACGTAGGTATCCTCATAAAATATTCTGCAAACATAGTTAAATAGATGTCAGGGTCAAAACATATTTTTAAGTTATATAAGTATCTTCTTAAACTGAGCACCAGAGAAATTAATTATATCTAAAATTATTTAAATCTAGTTCTTCGCCGCGAACATAGACCTCGGTCACACAATATTTTTTTTATGAGTACTTACAAAATTGTAAATATTTCAAAAACGACTTCACCGATTTTATTGCTTAACGAACTGTTCGTGGGGCAATAAAATCGGTTAAGTTAAGGTTAAAATCAGCAATAAAATCTTGACGAACTTAAAAATTCTATTGATAGATCCTACATACCTTTTAAATTTCATCAGAATCAGATCAACGGTTCGAAAGTTATCGTGTTACAAACATACATACAAAAAAATATTTTAGCCCTAAGTTGATTTGGTAGACCTCGATCGCTTTGCTCGCTCGGTCAATGGAAGGTCAAGGGAATGTAAAATGTAAGTTCACTTGATGGGCATAACTCGCAATGACGTCTTATTACAAAATATTATTGAAGGAAAGGAAGAAGTTAAAACAGATTAAACTCCAAATAGTGATAAACATTACAATGTCCGTTTTGTTAAAACAGTTCTATTTCGTGGTCTAAAAAGTTTCATTCCACACTAACCTATCGCCGCAGTGCATATACATTTACTGTTGTGTCAGGATGACTCCAACAGTGATGTTCATGGTGGGCGTGACAGCGACCTGGGTGGCGCGCTCGGGAGACGGGCCGATGTGGTGGCACATGGAGCAGCTTGAGGCCGACTGCCGCGCCAAGTGGTGGACCCACCTCTTCTTCCTAAACAATATTATCAATCCAGACCAAAGGTGTACGGTACAGACATGGTTTGTATGCTATTTTCTAAAAACTTTTTGTTAAAAAGTAATCAGATTCACCAGGTTATCATCTCGGGTTTTTTTCTTTTGATCAAGCTATGCCTGGCGTAAAAGCCTGGTGCCTAAAAGCATCCTCCATCATAAGACAGTAATCGCGTACACACTAGTTAAATTGATGACATTATGATGGCGCTGATTTTTTTTCAATATTTGTCTTTACTTTTCTCTCCACTAGAAACCAAACATTACATTTTTACAAATTTCAAGACATTTAATTTCCTGTTGTCTTTCAATATTGTGTAAAATGTTATTTGGGATTTTATCTAATCTTTTTTAAAATTAATGTTGAGAATGTGTACAGGTTCCTCGCGGTAGACATGCAATTATTCCTAGTAGCTGTTGTCCTCACGCTGCTTCTACTGCCGAACCCGCGTCGCGCGCCCCGGATCCTGCTCTCGCTCTACGCTGCGGTCGTCGCGACCAACTTAGCGCTCAACGTCAAGTGGCAGATGGTGCCCATGGTCAGCATGACTACTGTTGAGTTAGTACGCTTCTTTTCCAACCTGCCAATACAGGTAAAGGTCGTAAGTATTCCATCGAGTCACGGGCACGGGAGTGCCCTCGCCAATATGAGCCAAGCGAAGCGCAAGGGCACTACCAACCTTTTCTCGAAACATTTCGTATTTTTGAACCCTCGTAACTTTGGTTTGGATAATGCCAGATAGTTAACATTTTCAAGATATGATACCATAAATACATTAATTAAACATACAAAGTTTGAATATCGTAGCTAGTATACTTTAGATTTTATAGATGTCCAAAAACCCATAATTTCGTCACTGATTCACTGATCATCAAAATTATTAGGGTGCTTACTAAAGTCTTAGAAAGCTGAAATTTGGTAGGCAAAAATTAGTACAGATATATATATATATTAAGAAAACAAAACAATAGGCATACGTTTTACCAACTTACAAAAATAAATGAAATTAGTTTGGCCGTTTCGTTACTCTAGAAATAAGATAACGCTATATAACGCTATATAAAATAACGATAATTCATTATCTTATTTCTAGAAATCAACGTGACGATACCAAAACGACCAATACACGTTTTAACTAGATTGTAGAATATGTGAAGTTAGGTCTGGTAAAGTTAGGCCGCATATATCAATAATCTTGGCTCTACATGAGATCTACATGAGATCTGGACCATTTGTTCATACATAAGACTTGTTCATACTAAAGTGTAGAGTTACTGAAGCAAACTAGACTTGTCTTGGCAACATATTTACATGAAAATGTTTTTGGTGGGATTACATTTTTTTCACACACTTATTATTTCCCCCAAAGACAGCTTGCTTGGTACATTACATGTACGAAAAAGATGCTGTATTGCTTCAGGAGATCTTTTTAGAGTGCTAATTCCGGTTGTTATGAATAAAATAACATAATTTTGTTTCAAAGTGCTTTAATTTCAACAATTAAAATATATAAATAAATAAATATAGGCAAAACTCAGTTCAATGACCACTAATTCAGAATTTGTTTTGACAGTAACATGCGCAATTTATGCGTGGAACTAGAATCTTACAACTGGTATTACTTGATGCCGTGGATCAGCTTCCCGGCCTGCCTTCACGGGCTCATCCTCGCCTTCGTCCACTACAACTTGCAGCAAGACGGCTTCAAGCCTGCTGAACACAAGGTATCTTTTTTTTTAATATTATGGATGTGAGCAAGGATGATGGTGTATACGCAATGCGCAGATATTAGTGTAAAATTTTCTGGATGGATTTTGATTCATATAATAGATAATAAGCTACAATAATGGAAATGCTAATTGTAATTATTCACATCAGGCATATACCCGATTGTAATCTTGGTTAAGCATAATTCCAGTATATGGAACTACTGGGATTTTTTTCTTGCATTCTATTTTATATAATAATAAAAAAACTCAGTAGTCCCATGATAGAATTGTATAATAGAATTTTCAATATTTAAATGGATAAATACCGTAAGAACTGCGACACTCTACATTTAGAAAGAAGAGAGGTTAAGTCTATAATTTCGTTATAGTGGCCCCATGTGGCTACGAAGTGCGCATACGCCGGCCTACTCGCCGCGATATTCAGCGGAATGCTGGTGGAGAAGGTCTCCAGCCCGCTGGCGCTGTCCATCATAGCCACCTTCGATAGAGTTGTCTTCAACGCACTCGTCACGTTCATCCTTTGGGCACTCATCAATAAAGTTGATGGTATGTTTGTATCAATCTTTTTCAAATTTAGACAAGTTCCTTTCCAAGAGGATGTGTTTTGATTACAACTTTAATCTTTATTGGCCTGCTTCAGTCAACTTTTGTCTTCAGACTAAACTTTGAGCCGGCCAAAAATAATAGTTTCTCTTCGCAAACAATGGCACATCTATTAGTTGGTCCTCGTGTGCGAAAACTTATTAAATACGTTACGCCAGTAACGTTTTACTATTTAAACAAATGGATTTTAAAAGACAAACCTTTACATGGTTTTAGATGTTATAGTGTTTATACTGTATTTTGTTTGATAAATATATACATTAAAAAAAAGAAAAACAATCACATTTACTGCAACTAAAGAAATTCTGACTCTGTCACCAGGCACGGTACGCGACTACCTGACCTGGCGCGGCTTCCACATCGCCAGCCGCATCGCTCTGTCCGTCGCTCTGGTCCACTGGCACATCAACCTAGGCGGGCCAGCAGCGCAGTCTCAGATGTTTGAGCTGACCATATACAACTATGTGAGTATTCAAGGATGCTGTTTTATTATCATTTCGGCACTTTTATCATAGCTTTCGTGATATTTAGCTATGTCTGTACTGGGAGCACTGTGCTGGGATGTATGTGCTGGGAGCGCCAATGTGGTGTCACCAGTGTGGGGCAAACACTAGATTGATAATGTTAAATGATACATGAGGGCCCCTATAAAGAAAAAGAAAATATGTTTATTCGACAAAAAAAATAAACTTACAACTATGTGAATGTGAAAATTAACAATTCAGTATATTTGGCGAAAAGGCGACCCGCTCAACTACCATAGCGCTGATTTTCAGCTGGCACCATGAAGCATAGGAGATGTGGTGGCTTCAGAACAAAGCGAAAAAGTTATAAAATAAAACATCCGTAATAAAATTCAGTGACGCAAGTTGCAGGATAAGAATTTAATAAATAGGTAAAATAAAATAAAAGGCCATTATATTATTATAAATAAATAGTATATGATAGAAACTATTCAGAAATATATAAATAAATCTCAATATAATTGAGATCTATGGTAATTAAAAATCTTTATTGGCATTACCATTAATTTGCCGCAGTAATGCAATTTCTTTTATACGGTTACGAAAAACCCTATCAGATGTACAGCGAAGCAAACTGCGATGAGGAGGAAGCAGATTATTTTATTTTGTGAAGTGAAGAAACAATCAGTGATGTTGCCTTGGGACAGCACGAACGCGCTTGTGTTGAGAACACAAAATATTATTGATGAATTATAATTTATATTTCCTTATATCAATCACGTTCAGTAATAGGGCTGTTTTATGAGGGTCGCTATAACACAAATGAAAATTTTACAAACCTTCGTAATAATAATAACATAATATTTGTTTCTCTGCAAGGTGGTCCAGTGTATCTCGGGACTGGCGCTGTCGTATATGCTCGCGCTGCCGCTGCATCTCATGGTGGAACTACCAACACAGAAACTCATCGACATAATAATGTGATCCCTCATATAGAATAGAATATGTGCCTTCAAATCTTTTATAGTATTTGCAGTTCAAAACATAAGTAGTTAATTCCACTTCTATCGTTTTTATACCTATCGTCATTTGAGAAATCTATCATACATGACACAACAAGGATGATTCAAACCTGAGACTGATGTATGGAAAATTTCAACGTAAAACTAAACAATCTTGATGTTTCACCAACATTTAAGATCAGGGTAGATGATTTTGCTTTGACAAGACTATGATCATTCATATAGTATCCATATGGAAACTAAAAACAAAGTAAAAAGAAATTGGATTCTTATTTTGTTGTTGAAGTTATTTATTACACTATTCAAGCAAATTTAATGTTCCCAATCATCAACCTATACCGATCTATACCGATATATATTGCGTATAATATTATATAGTAACTATATATTTCTTAATCAAATAAAGCTATTTGAGTTTTTGGTTAGTATTTTATTTTGTGCCAACAGTTGAAGAATACAAACCAAGACAAGATGAGAATATACTTTGCAAAACATTATATCTGTGACAGATGGGTTTCCATTACCATCAACTAGTATGCATCTGTCTCTGTCGCTCACATTTGGAATGTATCGTTTCATCCTGCCATTACAGGGATCAAGCTATATTTTACACACTACAAGGAAGATTGATAGAAACCGGCTTCGTCTTATATTTTAGGAATTTATTTTATAAAAAATTACATTGTCACAAAACATGTAAGTACCTACTATTAAAAATTCTACTATTCCCATATAAAAACCTACTTAACCTAGTTTAACAAATATAAGTTAAATATTTATATTTTCAATATTTCTAAAACAGAATTTGCTACAAAAGACACATTATTGTTTGTTACAGGCAATTTGTGTACGATCTACTAAATGTATTCAACTTCAAGTAATAGAAAAAAATATTTAGCATGTAGAATGATATCATCATGTTCAAATCAAATTTGTGAAAATACAGATAATAACAGGTTTTGTTTTACAAAATTCCTTTTTGTATATTCCTATTACTCGACGCATTATCGTTAACATTTGCTGTTATTAATTTTGAAATAGTTTAAATTGAAAATAAAATATATTTTCTTCAATGAAAAAGAACTATTTGTGTCCGAAATCTCCAGAACTTGTACTATATATGTATTCATTAATGTTATTGATTGCATTTTCCCATCCTATTGTAATATTTGGTGCAAAAGAAATCCTGCTTAACTTCATTATTAGGAATGTAGTACAGATCAGTACCATCGCCGTTTTTCAGTACTCTGCCTCTGACTATATCCTCCGAAACGGTTTTCAAATCGTACGCCTGTCCGATTTTCGCCATAAAATCTATAAACGGAGCCGTTAGGTTCAATCTGTAATCCCCAATTTCCGAAGCTCTGTAGTCGTACGGAAAGCTGTGGTGGTAGTTGTGAAAGCCCTCTCCCAGTGTGACTAGGCCAATAAATGGATACTGCGTCCCAGGAATCATTTTGTCGATGGGTCTGTAGCCCACTAGGTGGGCTATGCTGTTGATAGTATTCACGAGGTGCATCACCATATTCATACGGAAAATGTTGGACCAGTACGCTGCATATAATGATTCTCCAAATAATGCAATAGGAATATACGTGGGGATAACGTATGCTATAATTGTAACTAGATAAGCGAAATACCTAGAAAAATAAACATCAAGATTAATAGAAATAATTTCAAGTCCATATCACCAACACACACACAGAAATAGCAGCAGTGTATACTTACTCATGTTGGAATTTGACAATAGGGTTATTCATCAGATCTGAAACGTCAATGTGTTTCTCTCTTTTAGCCACTTCTGGGTGTGGTTCAACTAACATCCACCCAAATTGTGAGAAGAAAAATCCTCTGGTTGCATTGTGAGGATCCGCATCAGTGTCCGAGCAAAGATGGTGCAGGCGATGTCTCCTCACCCACGTGATTATGGAGCGCTGGTTGGTCAGGATATACAGGAATGTGAGAAGCAGTTGCAGAGGGGCCCTGGCCTTGTAGGCCCGGTGCGACCAGAGCCGGTGCACGCCTGCCGTCAGCGCCAACATGCATGGATACACCAGCGAAAATGCTTAAAACATATATGATATTATAGTCAAGTAAAAGAGAATCAAGTTAACATTGCACATTACTTATAGATACATCATATTTTTTTAAATTATGAAATGAATTTGCATGTAATTCGGAAAAAAAAAATACCATATATGACTAATGACGCAATCTTAAAGTAGACAAATGACGGAACCCCATCTAATACTACTTGTTTTGTATGATTATACAAAATATTATGTGACGTGTATTATTAAATAAGGACTTTGTACAAAAAAGCCTGTATATGGTATTTATATCTCATAAAAAATGCATACTAACTGAATATAATAGTTGGAAGTTTCGCGCAAGTCAAGCAGACATATCCCCCGTAGAAGCCCCCGAGACCGTAGATCATCATTACAGGGGATTCAATCGGGTGGAGTTTGAATTTCCAAGCGTCTGCAGTAAAGGTGTCCAGTCTTTTAAACTGCGGCTTGTCTTCCACTAGCCTCGGTTCAGTTTCCACATGGGGAGACATGGTGTCCTGATCGAGTAAATAATTTAAATAGTAAAAATTTGACCGTTGACATAGAAACGATCAAGAGATTTTACAACTGAATACCCTAAGAAAAAAACAAAGCACATTGAAACAGGTTTAGAGCCATACCCTATTGCTCAGTTGTAAAAATCTTATGCACAACAAATCTCACACACTAAAAATCAACATTTCTAAGAGAGATCTTGTTGCATTCAACTGTATGTAATACATATGTAATACTGCAAACCGTTGAGAAGGAGTTCTCTTGTCTTTTTTCAACTATAAGACAAGCGATTTAACTTGTGCAATTTACATCTATCATTGGGATAGATAAAACTAAATAAAGACTTGAAAAATAGGAATATTATATATCCTTTCTTTGTAGAATTTACACATTTCAAAATGTTGCCAAGATACTTTGTTGCCGAACTACTTTCATAGAAGATGGTATTTAATTTACCAAGTTCTTTACCAGTCAACTAAATTATCAAAATTTCTTGCTAAATAATACATTTATGGAACCAAAGGTATTTCTATTATTAGGTGAAAACTTGTAAAATGACTTTTTACGAATTCGTGTAGACCGTTGGACAAAACCGATTGGGATAACGGACGGCTCGTTCCGGAGAGGTATTAACCTAGAAAGGTTAGTGAAACAAAGACAATCTAAATTTAGAAATCACACAGAAAATTAGCAATAAAATGATGTGACAATAATTAAATGACAAAATGTGAAAGAATATTTGTTTCTTCGGCTAGCTGGGCGGAAGAAATTTGTTATTTTGTTTAGCAATTATTTGATGAATACAATAATAAAAAAGAAAATATCCTTATCTTTTTCATTTTAGTCCATTCACAAGAAAAGCTCTCGAAAGGGCGTAACCTTAGAATATAATCACTCCGTTATCTACTCGTAAATGTACGTGGTGACTAAGGGACAAATAGCCTATATATAAAAGCGGAAAACACTCACTCACTCACGTTTCGTGGTACCACCAAATCTCGGAAAAGTACTGAGCCCATGAAGAAGAATTTGTAATAAATAAATTTTACCAGTCTTAGAATTTACAATATATAATAACTGAAATTTTACTTCCGATTCCTTTCAAGAACTGAAATTCACGCGTGCGAAGCCGCGGGCAAAAGCTAGTAACAATATAATTCACAAAGAGAGTAGGCAGTCAGTTACGTCAAGCAGGCGGTGGCCGGTCACAGCGGAATCTTCAAATCTGAATAAGGTTTATTTTTACGCAGACCCCGAGCTTCGCGGCCTCGTCGCCCAGAATATATCGAGAAATATAAGGATCAGAGATAGAGAATAAAATATTTAAAAAAAATAATGAAAATGATAAAATCTATTCACCAACCGAAAAAGTCGAGTTCAATCATAGATGCGTGAGCTTTGGAAATCCGCGTTCACCCGCACTGCGTCCTCCTTATCAATAGGCAATTGTTTTAGAGTTATTCGGTTAAATATTGCGTACGTCTATGCTAATGAGAGGCATATTTTTTAGGCATACCCATTGTCATATCGTTAATATTTTTTTAAAGATGCACCAAGACCTTTACTCTTTTAACGGGCCCGGGGGTACTCGCGGACAACAATATTTATGTAATTTTGCGTTATTGTCAATATTTGTTTTACTCCTCTCGGTAACTAACTTTTACTAGTACCGGATATTAAATAAAAAAGACAATGTATTTTTCTCCCCTTGTTTTTGTATATCCCGAATATGTGATGAGGCAAATAATTTTAACTTTGGGCTTTCAAGAAATACTCTATCGCTTTATCAAAAAGTCGACAACGCACCGGCTGCGGTGTTTGCTTACCATGAGGCTACCCGCATGCTCGTTTACCCAAAATAAACTATTCAATTTAATTAAAACTTATATTGGACGTGAGCCCTGTGTGTAAAACTCAGATCGTATAAATTATGAAAATGGAATTAGTGCCTCGGTTTATGTAAAAAACATTACGTACATAATGTAATATTAAAAAAAGTATATAAAAAATACAATGAATCGTCACCCCAGTAGGTATAGGAAAATTTCTTGTACTCCCTTGGACGATGCACAGAAGGCATAAAAGCCTTGACAGCTGAAAACCAACAACTGCCCAAAAAGGATTAAATCGTTCATCATCGCTTTAACGATTAGATCGTTCCATCACAGCTAAATCTTTAAATATAAATAAAGAAAATCATCCTGAGTTTTTAATTCAAGAATAATTGCTAATTTTGCTTGCATTATGAGACTAGTAGAAGCCAATGGCGGAAGGTCTAACTTATAATCTGGTATAGGTTTCATCCCGACACGTGGCTTAGAACCAGAGATAATGACGTTAATATATTATGTACAGACCCACGAAACTAACGCGGGCGAAGCCGCGGCTATATTGATAAAAATTATATATAGGCAAAGATTATGTGTATATATATATATATATATATATATATATACACATAATCTTATATATATATATATATATATATTAAATTAAAAATTGCATCAAATTTGTTGAATAAGCTAAGTAGCACTGAAACATTTCATTACATGAATTTATTCCATTAACAGTTGCTGGTTGAATGCCTACTTCCATTTAACATACCTACTTATTTACTTTTTTTTATTTCTCATAAATTAAGATCGGCGGCCCGAAAGGTTGTTCTTTTTTAACAGTAAAAAATGCGCTTACGTATTTATTGCGCATTAAAAAAATGTTGAATTTTCTTTGCAATTTGTAGTTTCCTTAGTAGTTGGATATTTGATGATATATCGAAATGTCATCATCCAGTGACAATCGTTATTGAAACAAGACCATAGATTAGTGAAAGTGCACACACTGTGACATAAATAACCTTTGCCGGAAAAACCTTCTTATTTAATTTAATTATACTTACACAATACATTATTATGATAAGCACGATGGCGCATCCAGGAACGTCTCCAGACGTAGGAACTCCTCAACGTATTGCCCATCCGTCCATGCATCCGTATGTCACAGCCACTTTTTTCCGAAACTATAAGAACTATACTGTTGAAACTTGGGAAGTAGATGTACTTTGTGAACCGCATTAAGATTTTACACAAAAATTTTAGGGATCCCCATACTAAGAAATGAAATATTTTTTTTTATCAAATCCATACTTGTGATGTATTTATTTTGATGAGGTTTCTAATACATTTTATTTCTAAACTGTATTCAGTTTAGAAAAAAAATGTAATGTTTGCGCAAGAGACACTTCCAAAGAGGTAACTTCTAATATAAGAGAATGATAAAACAAAAAAAAAACAAATGTACACTATGTACACTTCCATCGAAAATGTGTTTGAACGAATTCTAGTAAGTCGTTTTTTATACGTCATAAATCGATCAACGGGAACGTTTACGTTATGTTACTTGCTGCAATAGACGAGGGCGACCACCATTCATGGGCGAATTCGACTCGCACTTGGCCGCTTTTTCTTTTATGTGCTTGGTGAAACTATCTCTCGGTTTTCCTGGGTTCTTCTTCCTTCTACTGTTCTTCTATAATATACCTATTTCCCTCTTCTATTTTCATTGGATAATAATGTCCTGTTGTCTCTATTCGGTTTGGAACTTCTTCGTTACAAATTCTTTCTTCCCAGCTGATCGATTTCTATTTCCGCCAACAACATATCTTGAATGCATCAACCTTTTCTTATCTTTTTTTATCGAAGTCCACGTCTCGCATATGGATGCGAGACGTGGATATACTACAAAGCTATGCTACTTGTCTATTCCTAAAATCTTTCCGAACAATATGTCGCTATACTAGTGAAAATCAAAAACATCTACCATATAATCACATAACATATAATTACATAACATATAATCACATAATTAGTAATTATAGTATAATCATAATGGCATAAAATATATTATTCAAATATATAGTGTCGTATGCCGTAGAAAGTAAAAAAAAAGTAGAAAAGCGCACCCAAGACGCTTAACACCTGAGGAAGAAACTAGAAAAATGCTCAAATGAGAAATTGAGATAGTCTGAATTGCATAAAATATATTCCCAGATATTAAATCACTGAACAAGCTATACCAGTCGTTCTCCGTGTACACGAACACACGAAGACTGCTGACGTTCGCGCCTGTGCCGGGAGCCATCGAGTGTCTGGACGGGGTGCGCGCGTTCGCTATGATATGGGTCATCATCGGACACACCTTCGTCAACCAGATCTCCGGGCTGCACATGGCTAACCCCATCGATTCTTTGAATGTGAGTTATTTTAGTCTTTCTCTCTTTCATTTCTCCATGTTCCAAATTGCATTCGACCTTGTAGGCTTTCTTCTGACTAATATCACTAATGCAAAAGCCTATGCAAAAGCTTTCACGGCAAAATCGCTGGATCATTTTTATAAAATTATGATGGAATAGACAAAGGCCCTGTAGTTTCAAAAAAAAACTTACACTTTTTCAGTTCTCCACAACAGGCAAGATAACAAGAAGTACCTATTATAATATTGCAGTTTTCTACATACTATTGATTTACCTACAGTCTTTTTGTGAAAAAATTAAATGTAAATATTACTTACTTAACCATTACTCAACCATAAGCAAAACGCTTTACTACATATAAAGCGTTTTGCACAAATGATTAAGAATCTTTGAAATAATGGAACAAAATAAAAATGATCTAAATGGAAAATTACTAACTGGAGTACTAAAAATCATTAATTATAGTCATTATTACGAGTATCTATATGATGAAGATACGGATAAGGGTACACAGATCGTAGATATATATATGTACATACTGGAACATGGACTTTGCGCCTGACTCATCATGGAGTCCTTCTTCTTGTACAACTTTTCTTCAATGTCATCTACTTAGACTTTAAGATTATTGTTTTAAAAACTATTTGGACCTCAGTCCTGATAAAGGTAGCATAATTACTTTTAGTCGTAAGGGCAATCCAATTGTCTACGACTACAACTTACTGGGTGAAAAACTGCAAAGGAACTCCGCGGTTCGCGATGCGGGGTCCATCATGATTCCAATCTATTATTTGACTGTCATGTTGACAATATTATAGCGAAAGCTTATCGAGCGCTAGCCAAAGAGTTTCAGTCGGTTAAAACTCTTAAAATTCTTTATTGTATTTTTGTTTGTAGTCATTTGGAATACACCTAACAAATTTGGAATCCTTAATATTTAACATATAGGTCACGTATCGAAAGCATTCAGAAGAAATTTGTCCGTTTTCTGTGCTATCGCACCGGTCACAGATATGATGGTAGTGAATATAACGGTCACTGTATCAGGCATCATTTATTGCCCTTCGAGAACAGGCGAGATATTGCTGACATTGTATATCTGCGTAAAATCATGGCAGGGTGTGTAGATTGCTCTGAACTTCTTCGTTCCTTATTTCCTTTAAAGTGCTTTATAAACATTTTAGATCTTGTGCGTTTATTTAGATTCCATATGTCTCAACAAATTATCGAAGTAATACTTTTCTCGTGCGTGCGAGTAATAGTGTAAATGAACTGGTTCGTAATTCTGATATTGATATGTTTAACTGTAATGTTTCAGCGATAAGATGCTATATCTATATCTTAATTATGTGTGTGGCCTACTGTGTTGCATGTTGCTCTAAATTCATTTTTATCTAAGTATTTTTGTAATTATCATCTATAATTGGCTTCTTGTAACCCATTGACATATATCTACTTTTTAAGAATGCAAGCTGTTGGTTCTCCTTGAACATGTTAAAATAAAATAAATTTGGCTCGTTATGGCTACTTATATAATGAGACTTTTATCGCTTAGTCTTTGACCTTGTGGAGGTCATCCATGGTGAACTCAATCCATTACTTTTTTGAAAACTACTAAAAATAGTATAAACCTAATTATTTTAGGTATCCTTTGAAATCTAATTGAAAACTTTCGCGTTTCATTCTAATATTGAAATTCATTTTTATCTTCGTGCTAAAACTAAAGATTTTAATTTCTTCTTTCGTAAAGAATGTGCACTTGTTTTATCTGAACCGGCTTCTGCCTCCTGCTGCAGGTGTCTCTGTTCAGCCGCGTGACTGGGAAGAGGTCGCTCGGCATACGCACAATTGTCACGTGTATTGGTGGAACACCCTGCTATATTTCCATAACTTCCACAACCCTAGCAGTATGGTATGTATGAATATTTATTTTAAATACCCATACAAACCACTACCGATTTAATTTCAAAATATAACCGCATTTGTTTATACAAGTGGCTGAGATTTTTTCTGCAGGCTTCATATTATCAAGCTTGAGGCAGTATATGGATACTGCCTGATCGATCATGGGATCGAAAAGGCAGGTTCAAACCGTATTCGAGTCGCTGGAATATGTATGCCAAATTCAACTATTTTTATAGAATATTTTTTTTGTGTACAAATACACGTATTTCTTCCAGTGCCTCCCTCACTCGTGGTACTTGGCTATAGACTTCCACATGTTCCTCCTCTCCCCCCTGATTCTGTTCTGGGTGGTCAGCGGCAGAAAGCGGGCCGCATGGGTGGCCATCCTCACCGGGCTCTTGGCTCATCGGATCTAGCATCTACAACTTCATGAAGAATTTCCTGTCCATTACCTTGTGGTGAGTTTGAACAACACGTTTGTGCTTATCTGTCGATTTAATCAAAGTAATAAAAAAAATGTTTATATCGATTACAAATCAATACTATAATAATGACATCGCTGGTCCTACAATGGTGCCGAAAGTCTAAAAATGTATAATTGATTTGAACAAAGTTCATTACGTATTGTTACCGTACCGATTCTAGATAAACCCTGGTGATACTATCTCCCATCAGCAATAACGCTATTAAGTAATAAACACTTTATAAACACTATTACTTAATAAACACTTCATAATACTATTTAAATTTAATTTATCAACGACTGACTGAAACGTAAATTCCATGTGATCAAATGTAAGACATTTGTCTGTAAGACAAGAGATAGTAAAAATATTAGTTCTATAATATATTTGATTTTCTTTTATTACTAGCTTTTGCCCGCGGCTTTGCCCGCGTGAATTTTATTTCTTAGAAGTAATAAAGTAAAATCTCAGTCATTCTTTTATCGCGTATTCTGTAAGACTGGTAAATATATAAGTACATAATTCAAATTCATATTTTTCTCATCTTTAGTTAAATTTCCCGTTTCCCGCTACGTGTCTCGTCCCGCAACTTATTCAATCCCGCTTCCTGTAATGTAAGTATCACATACCAGTTCCTACATATTGTCCCATCACGTTTTCGCAATATGTCCTGTCCCGTTTCTGCTACCTACGTGTCTGCGTCCCATTTCCCGCTACTGGTCTCTCTTCAAAAATAATGAAATAAATATACATATAATACATATAACAAAACTCCTGTACATTGAATATATTTCAAAATTAGGCGATAGAGTCATAGTAACAAAGAAAGAATTCGAAAAAAAAAACTCTGTCTGTTTGTACACGCTAATCTTCGGAAATACTGGACAGATTTGAATGAAACTTTTTTGTTATATAGCTATTAAGCCTGGGCAAAATATAGGGTATAAATTATTTTCAAAACTGGAACTTCTGATGGAGAACAATGATGGTACAGCTAAACTATAGGAAATATAGAAATTACGCCTTAACAAAAGTTGTTCAGCCTGATAAGCATTTTCTGTTGAGATATAAAAATTGAAGATCTGAAACACCTGATGTAGACCCATAATGGTACCGCTAAACTATAGGATATTTAGAAATGACGCCCTAACAAAAGTTGTCTAGTCTGATAAGCATTTTTTGTAGAAGTATAAAAGTCGAAGATCTAGAATAACTGATGCATACCTATGATGGTCTAGATAAACTATAGGAAATATAGAAATGACGCTTTAACAAAAGTTGTTCAGCCTGATGAGAATTTCCTGTTGATGTATAAAAATTTAAGATCTGAAACACCTGAAGATGAGTCATAATGGTCCAGCTAACTGTAGGAAATATATATTTCAGTCGTATGAGCATCTTCTGTAATAGGTATCGTTACGCTTTGTCTGTACAGTTAAATTTCTCTCCTTTTGACTCCTTACCAAAAATTGTTCGGCCACCCGAACGAAGTCGCGGGCATCTTTATTTTAGTTATTGCTGATTAATTTTTAGTTATCGCTGACTGAGATTTCGTGATACGTGAGTAAGTGATATGTGAGTTTTATATATATCGATAGATAGAAGAAGATAGGTATATTTTAGTTTAATTTAACATATTTTAAGTTTAATAGATTAAATTTTTGAAATTCCTTCATCAAATTAGAAAATAAGATCTTACTCGGTTTTGATTTCTCATAGTTTTGTTAAATCACCATACCAGTAGACAATTCCGGGCCCAATGGCTGGACGACGAAATTATTTGAAACTAGCTTTTGCCCGCGGCTTCGCCCGCGTGAATTTCATAGCAAATCTTAGTAATTTTATCGCGTACTCTGTAAGACTGGTAAACATATATGATTAAAATTCGCATTTTGTGTCGTTCCCGCTTCCTGCTATGTAATGTAAAGTAGATATCCCATACCGTTTCCTACATTTTGTGCCATCATGTTTTTTGCAATGTGTCCCATCCCGTTTCCCACTACGTGTTTCCTTCCCATTTCCCGCTCCTACTCCCACTCCCGCTTTCTGCAACACGTGCTATCCCATTTTCCATGACGTTTTACGTCCTGGTTTTTTATTAACCACAAACGTAAATTAAACATTTTTTGTATTTACTATTACTGTTATTTGCTACAAAAAGTAAGAGAGCCAATTTTCAGCTTTTTATCTTGAAAATTGTATAGTAAAAAAAAAGTGTTAAAGTCCCATACAATCTTTCACCCCCCTTATGAATGGGTTGAGGGTTAATTTTCAGAAAAATCTGAAACATGTATTCATTACTTTGTTGTAAACAACCAAAATCCAAATTTTCAAGTCATTAACTTCAACGGTGTAGAACTTTCATATTTACAGATTTCACCCCTTTCACCCCCATCGGAGTAGAATTTCCAAAAATCCTCTCTTAGTGCTCACCAAATTTCAGCTTCCCGCCCAGCAGTTTCGGGTGTATGTTGTCTGTCAGTCAGTCAGTCAGTCACTCAGTAAAGGAAGAGTTTTATACTGATATATTGATACTGCGCCCATTATATCTATATCAGACTTTAATCGATAAAAACAATTTGTTTATATTCTGTTTACACCTTTCTACAAAATTTTAAAGTAAATCGTCTCCGTGGATTGTTATTTTAATTTTCCTACAGGACCCCCTCATTTTCCGGGATGGAATATCTATAAGATGTTAACCCGGGATTCGGTCCAGTAGATTTGGAGTGATGCGCGTTCAGACAAGACAGACAGACAGACAAAAATTTCCAAAACTATATTTTCGTCATCTATATCAGTAACTAAGTATATTCCATGAAGAATTTTAAAAAATATCCAATGTACAAATTTGACCTTTCTTCAATTTTATTATATGTATGTATGTATGTATGTATGTATGTATGTATGTATTGATGATCTATCAATACAGTCATAAAATAATAAAACAGTAGAAAAAAAAATTCTGTACATAGAATAAATTTACATAAAAACAAAATTAGGCGATAGAGACATAGTAACAGAGTAAAAATTAAAAAAATCGAAGATCTGCAACACCTGATGCAGACCCATGATGGTACCGCTAAACGATAGGATATATAGAAATGATGATAATGGTAAACATATTAAGAAGATTATGGCTTGCTTGGTCAAAACAAAAACTAACGCAAGTGTACATGAGGACACGGCTAGCACTGTAGCGGACGCTACAGTGTTGTGTCGCACTATCAAATTTTGCCTTAAACCTGTATCCATCCAGTTATGACTGTTTTTCACTATATTTTTATATATTATAAAGTTTTAAACGAAAAATAAAATGAAAGGATAAGTTAATAAAAATATGCCAATCAGTAGAAATTTATTAATTGAAAAACAAATCAACTTGGGGAAAAATACATTTTTTAAAATGTATTTATGTACGTTTGTTTCTTTGTAACACGATAACTTTCGAACCGTTGGTCTGATTTTGATGAAATTTAAAAAGTAGGTATGTATCTCTCAATATAATTTTTCAGTTCATGGGGTATCAAAATCGGTTAAGTCGTTTTCAAAATATTCAAAATTTTGTAAAATCTTATCAAAATTTATTGTATTCGCGAGGTCTACGTTCGCGGCGAACAGCTAGTTATAATACCAGACAAGAAATTAATTCTCGAACTACTTAGGAAGATTCAATGGTATGATATCGACTTATCAACCCTATCGTTTTTAAGAAGTTTTAATGATTATTATTAGATAAGATTCCTAATTAATACAACCCGTCTTAGATATATATACTCATACACACATCTGTGATACATTCAACTCATTGACAGCGTCACTCTCAGCACAAGTTGGGGAAAATGGAGTTACATATATTATGCATACTTTTGGCTATACTGAGTGCTGTCGATGCACGATTAAATCTAAAAAAGAAGAATACTGTATTTGATCAAGCCCTTTACGAAGAGGTGTTGGATCCTGAGCTATGCCATCAACAAGTCACGTATTTGAGCAGTGATACGTTACTTATGCTAAGATGTAAGTATTAATAAAACATTTATTTGAAGTGTGCTAAAAGCTTTTTAAACATTTGAGACTGATGATTGAAGATCACGGAGTACAAGACTAATATTAGTTACACCCATATTTTTAGACTAGTAAAAGTTTGTCGTGTCGGTACTCTCGAGCTCTTTATATTACACTAGCTGCGCCCCGGGGGTTCGCTCCCTGTGGGAATTTCGTAATAAAAAGTACCCTAAATGTTATTCCAGGTTATATTCTACCCGTGTATCAAATTTCATAACAATAAGTCCCAATAAATTTCGAGTGAAAGAGTAACGAACATTTATATCTGGGGGTACGGGAGAGCCACCGCCATCCTCCCGCCACCTACTTTTTCTCGAAAAGTTGCATCGTATTTTTGAACCCTCGTAACTTTGGTTTGGATAATGCCAGATAGTTAACGTTTTCAAGATATAATACCATAAGTACATTAATTAACAATACAAAGTTTGAATATCGTAGCTAGTATACTTTAGATTACATAGATGTCCAAAAACCCATAATTTCGTCACTGGCTGACTCACTGACTGATTTACTAATCATCAAAATTGTTAAGGTACTTCCCGAAGTCTTAGAAAGTTGAAATTTGGTATGTAACGTAGATTTCATAGGCATTCGTTATCTTATTTCTAGAGTAACGAAACGGGCAATATACGATATACGATACACACACACAAGTTCAGCAAACCTCGCGACAAGATCATAAAAGCTTGTCGCGAGGTTATTTTGTATATATTTTTTTTCTTTTTACTTACTTTTAAGTACTTCATGAGTTCAATAATCAAATTAGTATTTACAATTAATACTTACATACTTATTTATTTACAGCAATGTTTTATATACATTATTATGCGTATTTCAGTTGACTTCGGTTGCTACTTGGCCATTAAAATCTGGACTTAATGAAATACTGTACTTTATACTATTCTTCCTGATACATAATTGGCAGTTCAAATTTTCAGATCAATGAGATAAATTGCAACAAACTTGAAATATTTGAAAAAGCAACATTTCCCACAAACCACTATTCTGTTCAAGGTTCAAGAGAAATTTGGCTTCCAAAACCAAAAGCACACTAGTGATCCATGCTAACTTTAAATCATTATTACAGTTATCGACGCTGGATTACGACTACCGAGATCTGTACTAATGGTTAACTTAGCAGACCTCGGCAACTACCATCAATGTCTTGGGATCGACGAAGTTAGAGCAGATCATGAAATAAAAGGAAAGTACTGCATGTTGCGCATACCGCTGAAACAAGATTTCGACATCGACATAATTCCTGGCCTTTCAGCAGACAATGTCGATGAACTGCTGAATAAAAGAATCAAAGAGGCTCAAAAATCACTTGAGGTTGAGAAAATGGTACAACATTTGAGAGGTGACTTTGAATGGTAAGCTAAAAGTAAAAGAAAAGCTCTCACAATTTTAAGGATATAACACAAATTGCAATACTTAATTTTTTTCTGTCTCTTCCAGGTCGGATGCAGACGATATCCTCTCCTTTCTGTCACTCCGGCTGGCCGTGTGTATCCCGAGGCCGTGCAGCGTGCAGCAAGCGATGACGTCGGCGCTGTTCAACCTCTCCGCCGTGGGGTTCCAGTTCGAAGAGGACTTCTGTCGACTGCCTGGCGACAAGCCCTGGAGCCCAGCCGATTACACTGCTATGTATGTATTTTGTTTTATATTTCTTCGAATAAGAAAATTTTATTAAATGTTTGCTTTTATATCTCGCTACAACTAAGACCATAATTAGGCAAACCCGTTAGTTCACTGACATAAATATAATACAATGGAAAAGACAATAGCATGCAAAAGACATAGCATAATGTTATTTCATGACGTATTTTCAATTATCTATTTTTTCAGCGTTTTGTTTTCTGTCATCGGATTGATTACGGTATTGAGCACGTGTTATGACTTGAATCACTGTTTAATCCTCAAACAAGGTACGAAAATACCAGTATTTATTATTATTTAATAGCTGCGCCCCGAGGCTTTACTCCTGTGGGAATTTCGATATAAAGAGTACTCTACGTGTTATTCCAGGTTATATTCTACTCGTGCACCAATTTTCATAGCAATGAATCCGTCTGTAAATTTTGCGTGAAATAGTAACAAACATACATACATACACACGTACATCCTCACAAACTTTCGCAATTATAATATTAGTAGTTACTAATAGAATTAATGATAATCCTTAGTTGTCTACAACCTACATTTTTTATTATCTGGAATCCAGTTTGAGTGATAAATCTTATTTTATAATTCTAAATATAAAGTTATTGATCATCTACAAAACCTTTTTTTAATCAATATATTTTATTACGAATTAGCTTTTGCCCGCGGCTTCGCCCGCGTTATTTTCCCACGGGAACAGTTATTTTTCCGGGATGAAAGATACCCTATGTTCTTATCCATAGGTACTTCAAATTACATGTATGCAAACATTCAAGAATATTGGTTGAATAGATTGAGCGTGAAGAGGTAATGCAAAGAAACAGACTGACTTTCGCATTTATAAAACAATTTCTGTAAATCGACTAATTTACTTAGTTGAGAACTGATGCCAGTATTTACTGGTACACATTGTATGTATGTTTATTCAATAGTGGAGTCTGTAAAGATTTTCATTAGTACTTTTTTTCGAATTACTTTATAAATGTTGATTGATCAGGTTAAAAACTAATTTATTACAAAACAAAAATATGCCTATAGCAATCTCGGATAATGTAGCTTTCTAATGGTGAAAGAATTTTTGAAATCGGTTTAGTAGCTTCAGAGATTATCCGCCTCTAACCTACAAACTCACAAATACTTATATCTTTATAACATTAGTATGAATATATTATACTAGCTAGTGCCCGCGGTGTTGCATGCGGTTTATCACACGCAATTATTTTTAAAATTACTTAACTACTTTTTAATTTCATACACAGTAGCGCTATCTACTTTATGAATCCCCATATAATATTATGTCACGAGAATCGTGTATTTTCGCGTAAATTAGTCGCGTTTGAGCGTAAAGGAGTAACAAACATACTCATAAACTTTCGCTTTTTATTAATGAGACTGATTAGGATGGGATAAAAATTGACTTCTAGTTGTTTCCGCAAGAATATAAACCCACTGTAATCAACGTTTTAATAAAAGTCAATAGAATCAGTCTTAAATTTATTATTTTTATGGAAATTTTATTCATTTCAGATCCAAAACAAGCTAACGTACTATACAGGTCTTTTTCCATTTACACCAATGCAAAAAGACTGACTTCTTTTCCGTCCAATTCCATCCAATGTTTAGACGGAATAAGAACCTTGGCTATGCTCTGGGTGATCGTCGGACACGCATTTGCTTCGGAAAATTTCATAATCAATCTATGGGATGTTGCAAATGTAAGCTAAAAGAACATTCGATTTTTCTTTCTAAAGAATAATATATCTATTTACACATACGTGGATAGTATTAATATTGCATTATTTTTTAAAGTAATTATACAAATACAGTATCAACAACTTCACCGCTGATGGGGTAGACAGAATAAAGCATTGAGATTCTCAAATACTTTCAGACCAGCATGGAAACACAAATATTTGAAATAACACACTAACAAAAAATGTCTTTTCATTTTGTAGTGGATTGCCAGTGCCAAGTCTATTTGGATTATGTTAGCTCCATATACTGTGGATACATTCTTTTTCATTACCGGTATTCTGCTTGTCTATACCATAGCTGGAAAACTCACAGGAGGTAAGTTAATGAGTAACCAGGTTATTACTAATTCTAGATGAATATTTTCAGGAAATGGAAGACTTGCTTTTAAAAAATTGCTCATTCTAAAATGAAATTAGATTGAACTTCATATAATTGGGTAACAAATCTTAACTAAACATCGGAATAGTTGTAACTGATTTAATAAAAACTGTTTCCTATTTTTGTTTCAGCTGGTCTGATAAAGAACCTTCACCTCTTCTATCTGAACCGACTCCTCCGGCTGTTTCCCCTTTTAGGTTTAACGGTGCTGCTCCAGGCCTCTCTCTTGAACCACATGTTCGATGGGCCATACTGGATCAATGCCGCCCAACAGATCCACAATTGCAGGCAGTATTGGTGGACTACATTACTGTACATTCAAAATTATGCGACACCTTCATCTATGGTGAGTAATTTGGAACAAAATCAGGTGAAACGTTGATCAAATTCTGTTAATTGGCAAGATTATCTTTACATAGGTTACTGGTTACTGATCTTGTGATGATGAGATATAAACCTAGGTTGATAATATAAGAAGTCATTTCCGGGATTATGAACTTTTTTAGAAAAAATCTTGTGTTTATATTTGAGACATTTTTAATTTAAAATCTAAATATTTAAATTTAATTGATAACTTTAATCAAAATGAATAATTTGATAAGTTAAATAATGAATCTATATTGTTAGTTAGTAAATTAAATATTTAGACTTTGTTCAAACATAAGATACAGAAAGATAAACAAATTTTATCCAAATTTTCCTTCCGATAAACTAAAGAAATTTTGTGCTTTTTGCTAGTGTTTGCCCCACAGCTGGTACTTGTCGAACGACATCCAACTACACATCATCTCCCCGGTGGTCCTGTACTGGGTTCTCAACAAGAACAGGAAAGTTGCTTGGACTGTTCTCACCGTAACGTTGTGTATTTTGTTTTCAACGACAACTTACTACAACGCTTACAAACAGTTCCCTAGCCACCATGTTATACTTAGGTTGGTATTTTGTAAGCGATAGGGTTATATAATACTCTCTTTTACCCGTGGTTTCGCACGCGTGAATTTCATTTCTTAAAAGGAATCGAAGTAAAATTTCAGTTATTTTTATAACGTATTCTAAGACTGGTAAAAATTATTTATTACTACTCGTATAATTCAAATTCGTATTTTTTGTCATTTTTAGTTCAATTCTCCATTTCCCGCTATGATTTTCGCTACGTGTCTCGTTCCGAAACCTGTCCTGTCCCGTTTCCTGCAAATTCGTTGCCCGCATCGTGCCCCATCCCATTTCCCGCCACGTGTTCTTCTCCCGCTTCCCCTACATTATTACCCTAGATATGTAATTTTCAAAATCTAATTATTGCATTATAATTTTTTACCAACTACGAATTTAATTTAGAAATTTCATGTGTCTCACTACAAAAATTACGATGTTTCATACAAACTTGCATTCCCTATTTCACCCCCATAGGGATGTAATTTTCAAAATCGAAATAATTAATCATTATTTATTACGAATCACAAATTTAAATTAAAAATTTTATGTGTCTTACTTCAAAAATGACGAAGTTTCATACAAACTGGCAACCTCTATCTCATCCCCTCAGGGATGGAATTTGGAAATATCCTTTCTTAGCAGACGTCTCCTAGTCACAATCTACTTTCCTGCCAAATTTCATCTTCATGGGCTCAGTATTTTTCGATATTTCGTGATACGTGAGTGAGTGAGTGAGTGAGTGAGTGAGTGAGTGAGTGAGTGTATTTCACTTATATACATAGATTCCGATTTCTACAAACCCACTAACAATCGATCTGTGTAAAAATATATTACTTAAGTATTACATTTTGTAATAGATGTGTTATTTAATTTTGTAACTCCCTGCTAGTTTGGAAATATCATCAAATAAATAAAAAATGTTATTACTCATTTTTTCATATAAAAAAAAAGTTTAATTAAAGTGTCACTCTTCTCCACTATTTATTACTCATTATAGACATAATTATGTACAGTCGACAGCATATCGCGCTACCCAAATTCATTGCAATTTCGCCAATATTACCGCGGCATAGAGATATTGGAAAGGTAATTTGACATGTGAAACTATGTTTTGATATCAACTCAATGTTTCAGACCGAATGTAGAGGATTACATGGAAAACTATTATATGAACACTTTCACAAGAGCGGCTCCATATTTCGTCGGAATGATATTCGGATACATTCTCCACACGTGGAAAGGAAAAACACCTAAAATTCACCCTGTAAGTATATTACGTCGTGAGTATGAATGATCACTGAATTGACTTCCTAGTTACTGATGTTGAAATTTGTGTTTATTATGTATTATAAGTGGAACTTTGAGGGCACGATAATAGGTATCATGTGGAACCGAAAAATATCATCCTTTATTCCCTAATATAAATTCTGTAACGTCGATAGTCATAAGGTTATTAAATTGTATTTTCAGGGACTAGTGGTACTGTTCTGGACCCTCACGTTCACCATCTTCGGCCTGATCGCGTACGCCATACACGAGGTGATTCAGCCTACATTCGACAACCTCGTGGTGGACGCCATCATGGCCACTTACAGCCGCTCGGCCTGGGCCGCGGCTTTGGGGTGGATGATTTTCGCGTGTATCCATGGTTATGGAGGTATTATTCCTATTATATGTATGTTTTCCATGCTGGTCCAGGAGATTAATATAGAATGCGGTAGCTGCTTTTCATTCCGCACAGATTGTAAAATCCAATCAAGAGAAATGGCTATATATATGAGACACTTCTTACAGGCCTTTGTGCTAGCAACCTGAATCTATTCATCAATTCCACCAATAAGCACAGCTCTGACTACCCCGTAAGGGATAAACGCGACAGTCGTATGTATTGGTGTTACGATTTAAAATTATGCTTCGTTAGTAAGACTATACAATTTAATTCAATTCAAATTATTTATTGCTCTTTACAATGTACAGTAAGATAATTCAGTAACTTAGTCACCTCAGTCATCATTATAATCTAGGCACAATGTAAACCCTGCCCGGCATTGCAATTTAAAATACAAATTAGATTAAAATTAAGAGTATCAAATTTTAAGTCAATGAATTACAAAATTAAAAATATCAAAATAAAATATCAGGAACGGCAAACGTATTACACACTATAGCCGAATTCAGTCAAATTGAACATTGCGTTTTATTTACCTCAAGGAAAATACAGCAATAATACGTTGAAACCACCAAATTTAAGAGAACTTTATGGCAATAGTGTCAATCAGTAGATTGCTAGTAATTGACCGAGCGAGCGAAGTGAGTGGCGTCTCACATTCTACTTGGGGCAAAAATACATTTTTTGTATTTATGTATGTTTGTTTGTTTGTAACGCGATAACTTTCGAATCGTTGGTCCGATTTTTATGAAATTTAAAAGGTATGTAGCATCTGCCAATGGCATTTTTAAGTTCGTGGGGCAACAATATCGGTTAAGCCGTTTTAGAAATATTCACAATTTTGTAAAAAAAGATTATATTTGCGAGGTCTATGTTCGCGGCGAATAACTACTAGATAATAGATTTATAGCTTAGATCAGATAATAAGTTGTATTGACACGATTTTGGTAGCTGTAAGTTTCATACCATTTTATATAAACCTACCTAATTAACGTTGATTTCCAGGTCCGATCAATTGGTTCCTGAGCCTTGACATGTGGAAGCTGCCAGCTCGACTGTCTTATGCGATGTACTTGCTCCATTATCCGTTGCAGTTTACTATCAACTCTATAGAAATAGCTCCAGTATACTTTGATGTTGCAGCATTTGTAAGTACCTATCTTAATAATTGAGTTATTAACAGAGATACTATACAATTTATAAAGGTACAGTCGAAAGAGACTCATTATGACTTTGCATTTTATTAAGCTGAATATCCAGCCATTCTGTATTTGCTGTTGAAGGTTCAAGAAAAAACGCAATGCAAATTATAATACACTACAATATTTCCAGGCACAATCATTGCAAATATATATAAAACTCTTCCGTTACAGAATGACTGACTGACAGACAACATACAGCCGAAAGTACTAAGCGTAGGAAGCTGAAATTTTGCATGTAGGTTGAAATCGGTTCGATAGTTTCGGAGATTACCTACCCGCCTCAAACATACAAGCTACGTATGTGAGTCACAAACTCACAAACGCTTAGCTCTTTATAATAACAGTATAGATATATTCTATCAAAATAGAACACACGCGAGAAAAATGCTCATGTATGTCTTCTTCAAGACGGTGGCATAGCAGATAAAGCTAGCGCTGATGCGTCAATCGACAAATATGAAACAAATCCGTGGCCATGCTGTGATGTTGTAGATATACTGTCAATTACATTTTTAAAATAATGCATATATTTTTCCAGACTTTCAAATCATTGGCGTACATTACGCTGACTTTCATCGTGTCCTTCTTCGCCTGTCTATTGGTCGATGCTCCCTGCTCCGTGCTGTTCAAAATGGTATTGGGTGGTGGTGAGTATTTGGTATTTTTACTAAAAATATTTAACTTCTAAAATTTATGTACGACGTTGAATATTTATTTCGACAATCATTTCATCTTGTCTAAACTTTGTTAATTTGTACCAATACACATTGTAAACAGAATTATCCCTTATTTTATATGAATGTGAAAACATTCTTCTTCATTGTCGTATACCCCGTAGCTGAGGGTCATGGTCGTTACGTGGAATGAAACACACAGCGACTTTCTAAACATTATTAATGGAGTAGTTTGCCATTGCCTTCTCCATTTCACACATAAGTTGATAATCTACTAGAGTGCAGGTTTCCTCACGATGTTTTCCTTCACCGGAAGCAAGTGGTGCTCGATGAAAACTATTATGCATTATGTTATGCTTTATACAAATAAAACAATTTTTTTAAAAATGTAAACAATAATAACATATTATTCATATTATGAAAACTAGGCACTTTTCTGTAACGAAATATTAAATTTCAGGTGTAAAGAAAGAAAAGTCAACAGTGGCGCGCCTCGAAGATAATGTAGAAGCAGCCAAGGCAGACCCGCCGTCCGGCGAACTCGCGACAACAAGTTATAAAAGTAATGATATTAATACTTAAGTTTTATATTATAGCTAATTTATTAGCCAGTATTTAGGTTTATATGTAATAAATGTAAATGATTAACAATATTTGTGAGCTGGACTCAGAATTAGTATAATGTAAGAAACATTTTAAGTCTCTAGCGTGGTATTAACAAGTAAATGGAAAAAGTAAAGTTTAAAAGTATTCATAATATGAGGTCACCAGGATTTCGAGATTCTATATCATATACAATACAGCCGTCTCATACACACAAGTATCGAAAGTCAAAATTAGCCCGGTGGTACTTAGTTCCGAAGATAACTGTGTTCTAGCAATCAAATATAGGTATATTAACAGTAGGTACTCACTTCAGCTTAGAACTTTAAACAGATAATGTAAATTTGATTTAAAAACGATGTCCTTATGTATGGAATTAATTGATCTGTGCCTAAGTTATAATTTATTATGTATGATAAATGAAGAATATCATAAGAATATTATACCAGTTCATATTATAATAGTTTTAGAGAGATCACTTTCAACACAAATATTTTTTTCTAAGTCTTTAAAATTTGCATGAATATGGTTCATTGTTATATCGTATATGGTTGTACGTGTTACTATTAAAGCCACCAGTCTACTTTGACATAAAATTTAACATGCGCCAATACTGCATTTTGTCCAAACATACATACCTAAGTTAAAGTAGACTGGTGCTATTAATGGCTGGTTTAACGTTTTACATATATAAAATTAATAAGGGGAGATGTGCAATGAACTTTGTTATGAAATACGCACGAATTGACACTTCATATATTTCAAGTCATAAATATAATAACAATTTTGCAAACTTTAAAAATTAATTATGTATGTATATTAATATTTACACATAAAATGTAATTCCATCTTTCACCATGTTAACTTTGCCAATAGTATTTTTACAAATAACCACTGAACAAGCCTGCATTTTGTGAAAAGTCGAAAGATGTTGACACAGACGCGTGTAAACTTACTAGACTGACGGCGGAAATCTGAACTAGGTATGTACGTACAGCTCTTACACCGCTTGTTCATACGAGCCGGGCTATGACAAATCTATTTTATACATATATATTTCTTTTATCTATGGTTTTACCTATATACAAATGTAACAAATTATGCTAGCGCAGTATTGCGAATATATTTCGTAGTATACAATACATTACTCAGTCCCATTTGATGGAAAGTATCAGTAGCCGGCATCCGTGCATCTTAGCTTTTAAGGTAACTGATAAATTAAATTTATAAAAAAAAATGTTTTTTTTATTTACATAGCTATCCTAATGATTATGGAAAAATAAAGTGAAGTAAATTTATAATTATTGTTTATTAGGATTCCGTGCAAAAAAAAATAATAAACAGAACTCTTACAGGATCACTAGTGAATCTATTTTTTTAATTTTGTATTAATTAATTTGAGAAGACTTGGACAGATGACGCTAATTGGCGCTGAGAGTTTTAAATTTAACGCCAGAAAAATTGGATAGAGGCGCTTTGAATGGTTGGTGGCGATTTTACATTTGCACGCTGTCTAATTAAAAGTTGCATAAATCAAATAATACTTTCATATACAAACTTATATGAAGTACATGCGCGTGACAGCCTGGTAAATCTATTTATTTCAGGTAATACACAAGTAGGCACGATAAATCCCAGTTAGGTACCTAATATGTAATTCATTGTTGTAAGTATTTAATTTTAGAAACTTCTAAGTGTAATTATTATAGGTTTGTCTGTGAGCCAAAGTATGCATCATACAAAAGAAAAGCGATGATGACAGCAACAAACCTTAAGGCAATGACGACGAAAACCAATAAAATAAAAATTCATAACCGAATAATAGCTTTGTCTAAAATGGAAGGCTCTTAATATTCTGTGTCTCTCTTTTATTAGAAAAGTTTAAATTGCCAAGACGTTTAAAATAGTAAAAATATGATGCGTCGTATAAGTAAAATAAGTTTTGCTATGTATCAATTAAATTTACACTTTTGCTACAGTCTCGAAGTTTGCGACGACGCGACGGAGGAACGACGAAAGCTGCAAACCGCGGCACTCCGCTCTTGTCTCGAGATGAGCTTTTAATTAATGTGTACCGTCGTCAAGTTATATGAAGCTGGAACACACAAATGTTCATCTACAACCTCCTAGCCAATACCCCAGCTAAAATCCAGCGCGTTACGCTATTCGCACTGACACTGAAGGATAGTGGCTAAAATAACGAAATATGAAGTGACATACCTACTTTAGCTTTATTATTAAACGTATTAATAGAGATAAAATAAGATATAGATTATTATCATGTCCGTCAAATGAACTTGAGCATGAGTTCATTGGCCCAATACATACTTTTTTCTTATTGACCTCGAGTAGCAAACCAATCTAAATTATTTATATTTGTGTTTATTTCAACATTCTCCTCTCAGAACAAAGTCACAATTTATAACTAGCTACTTATATTCTATGAACTCGCAACATTTCCATGTCCTGCACATAATCCATCGTAATGAAAATATACGGGTCTAGTAAACAATTATTTTTTTACCCTTTGCATTGAAAACGATGCCCGTGATGAAAATATAAGAATTTTATGTATAGGAAAGATTATATAGATATTATTATTAAAGATTATGTACATAATTAGACAGACAGATTGCATCAAATTTGTTGAATAAGCTAAGTAGCACTGAAACATTTCATTACATGAATTTATTCCATTGTTACTTGAATTTAGTCCAACAATAATGTTTTTTATATTTTATTCTTAAAATAGTTTAAAATTAATAAGTCTATAATTAAATATTAATGTTTAAACTCTGTGGTATTACTCGGTAGTGACCTTGAACGTCTTTACTAGCGAAGAACGCCGCCGCCGGTTTGAAGGTCAAGAAGGTGAGCGACGAATCAGTTCAGGACCGGAGATGGAGGGAAGTAGACATTGAGCGCCGCACCAAGGCGCTGACACCATTGCACTATGGCAAATGGTCGCACAACAGCAGATCAAAAATTGTTTTCTTTCTATTAATGATTCCCGCGACTTCGTTCGCGTGGCCGAACAACTTTTGGTAAGGAGTCAAAATTATTAAATAAATTTAACTGTACAGTGTACAGACAAAGCGTAACGATACCTATAGAGAAGATGCTCATACGACTGAAATATATATTTCCTATACTTTAGCTGAGCCATTGTGACTCTTCTTCAGGTGTTCTAGATCTTCGATTTTCATACATCAACAGGAAATGCTCATCAGACTGAACAACTTTTATTAGGGCGTCATTTCTACATTTCCTGTAGTTTAGTTTAGCTGTGCCATCATGGGTCTGCATCAGGTGTTCCAGATCTTTGATTTTTATATCTCAACAGAAAATGCTCATCAGGCAGAACAACTTTTGTTAAGGTGTAATTTATATATTTCCTATAGTTTAGCTGAACCATCATTGTTCTCCATCAGGTGTTCCAGCTTTCAAAATCATTTATACCCTGTTTTATTATATGTATAGATAGATATAGATTTAAACTTAGACGTAAATAAAGTGTAGGGTTTGTGAAGTTAGGGCTTGTAGGTTTAGAGCGTGTAGTCTATGGGGCTTGGCTTTATACGATATCTGATAACTTTTTCACAGGATAAGCACACTAGACTCGTCTTGGCAACATTTTTACATGAAAATGTTTTGGTGGGATAATGTTATATGAGATTAGCCTGAATAAAAAGACAGACAAAAAAACTAAAAATAATTGTTTCGGAATCGGGTAAATACCACAACACTTCAGTTTTATTTATTTGTGTGATGTTTGATATCAACGAAATCGTCACTACATTTCTTCTAGTAGGCAGTCAATTTATTCCGAGTAAAGTGTACCTTTTTAAAATGCTGACTCAGTAGTAATATGTATAGCATCGTATGTGGTTCCACCTAATACTAGGTTGGAACCTCCATATCCACCCGTGGATGTTGTATAAGCCGACCAAGAGACACAGCCTAGTCAACTATAGCATTCCCAAGGAGAGTTGGCGTCCGGCAGGCGGCCGGTTAAAAACACAGCCGAATGTTCAAATTTTACGAGGTACTGTAATCCACAAAGATCTGCTTTCCTACTTCAGCATCGTCAGTAGACAGAGCAATTTGGGACGCATGTCCTCGTTGACAACATCAAGCGCACTGTCAGTTATTGGTTGTGGGACGACATGGCCGACTAATTTCTGAAATGTTCTGAAATGTTCTCTTCATTGCCAAAATATATTATTTTTAGATTTTTGGCTATTTGTAAGTTGCTGAACATCTGGTCACATTTTAAGATATACCTAGCTAGAGATATAAATTGTCACCGACTTTACTATTCTAAAAACATAACTAGTAAAAAATAATATCAAATTAGTTATAATATATATAAATAAAGGAAACCTTGATTCTAATTATACATCTTAATATTTACTACTACTACTTAATATATAATAAAAAGTCATGTAAACTTACCTTTGGTTCTTAAAAATTAAAATACATTTATTGAACGCGAAATAAATAATAAAGATTGTTGATTTTATTTTCTTTATTATACATATTTTTTTTGCAAAACAATCATAAAAACATAAAAAATAGTGTTATAGTATGACAAAACCTAAAGGCCAGACATGAGTGGTTCCCAAGATTTTTGGTAGATGACTGTCACCGTGTCACCCGTATACATTTATTTAGACCACGCACACGCCAACATTACAAGAGACTCAGTGCTGGGTAAATAATGTTACATTACATCCCACAAAAATATAGAAATTCATTTAAAGCCAAAACTTTGCATACGGTTATAGGACAATTTTCTCGTATATCATTCTATATGTTTTGTCTGTTTTTATTGTTTTAATCATCGTGTGTATCGCCTGTAATTATATTTTTGTAAAATTGTGTAGTAAAGAATTTTTGTTTCTTTGGATTATTAGGAATGTAATATTGATCAGTTCCATCACCTTTTTTCAATACTCTGTTTTTGACAACTTCTTCCGACGTTACTTTCAAATCGTAGGCCCATCCGATTTTAGCCATGAGTTCGATGAACATTGCTCCGAGGTTGTATTTGGTGTCTCCGAATTCTGATGCTCTGTAGTCGTAGGGGAAGGCGTGATGGTAGTTGTGGAATCCCTCGCCTGCTATCATTATTCCCGCTAACCGTGTCTGCGTGCCGACAGCTGTTATGTCGATCGGTTTGTATCCAATCAAGTGAGTGACGCTGTTGATACAGCATGACAGGTGTAAAGTTATATGCATACGCAACATGTTCGCCATAAAGGACGCGTACAGTGATTCACCCCACAGGGTTGGGATATATACTGGGATGACGTAAGTGACTAATATCACCAGTGGAACGAAATAACTGAAAAAGAAAGGCACGAAATAAGTAACAGAAAGAAAACAGGACCTAACACATGTCATATATGATAAACTTTTAATAAAAAACCGGGCATTGGATTTAAAATTCTGATTAATAAATTAAGCTGTTAAGGTTGCTGTTCCGATTACTATTTTTTTGCCCATTGTAATAGAATCTAGTTAAACTATTATCAAATTAATTTTGAAAATAGTTTCGAAGTAAGATAGTGCTACCTATCGACTACTACCTAAGTCGACTTACATATTCAGCAACGCAGTACATTGGACATAGTACTCTGGCAGCCACGGTTCAAAAGGAATAAAATCCTGAGGTATGTAATTAGAAATATAAATACTATATCTGAGTTAAAATCAATGACATTAAACCGTGACAAATACTCTACTGCGTACACTCTCCATGCGTCAACTCGTGAACGGGTGCTGCCAGAGATTTTTGTGTAAGTTAATTGTGTTACATATCGATATTAAGTAACCAGCACTCTGATCACAATCAAAACATGTTTTCATATACTTTTTTTTACATTATGTACTTTGATATATTATTAGAAAAAAAATTGTAAGAAACAATAATGGTAAGCCCTTCTGGAATGATAGGGACCAACACTGTTCAAATGAGTTTCTTTCGGCATTTCTTCTCAGCAGTGGTCGTTCCGAAATGCCAGTAGTTTTTTTTAGCTTGTGAGAAATAACTATTTAATAAATACTAATTGATGTGAAAAAGTACCTGTGAAGGTCTACTTTCTGAATAAATGATTTGAATTTGAATTTACTTTTCATTTTGAATATGCTAATGGTACACCGCAAACTTAGACCTCGCGAGTATTTTCCCGATAGAATTTACACCCAATCATCTCCCAGATATAATTTGTATTTCATGGGTGTTGTCCATGAATTAAAATTATAAAAGTTATAATATTTGTAAAACTATAGTAATTCCAATGCCAATAACAAAAATTTTTTCGGGTTCCGTAGCAACAAAAAACTTCGTGGTTTTTTGTCGCTACGGAACCCTTAGTGAGCGAGTCTGACTTGATCTTGGCTGGTTATTTATAATTTAAATTGGTCGAGGGCAACTACCAAAACAATGAATTTTGTTTTTACATTCATAAGAGTTTGTCTCCACCGCAGTTAGAATTTTGCATCTCCCACCCAATATTCGAATGAAACATACATTTAAATGAATGTGCATCAACACCCTAAAACAGGGACAAAAGCTTGTAAAATATACTTACTCGTGTTGAAATTTAACAATTGGATTGTTAAACAGGTATGAAACATCCATATATTTTATGCGTTTGTTCACTTCTGGATGAGGTTCCATCATCGTCCACCCGTAGTGTGAGAACCAGAAGCCTCTCTGAGCATTGTGCGGGTCGGCGTCGGTGTCCGCGCACTGGTGGTGCAGGTGGTGTCTACGGGCCCACGTGATGATGGACCGCTGGTTGCTCAACAAATAGAACATTGTCAGCAAAATTTCGAGTTGAGGCTTGACCTTGTAGGAGCGATGTGACCAAAGACGGTGTACGCCTGCTGTCACGCCTATCATACCAGGAATCACCATCAAAAGTGCTAAAAACAATTAAAATAATTTTAGATGATTGAATTCTTATTTTCAAGTTGATAAACAACAACGGTCAAATTATATTTGTTCAATCCAGTAAGCATCTGTAGCAATTGCTTGGTCATTGGCGTCATTCAAGTCTTCTGTCTTCTGATCATTATATGATCATTGAGTGCACAGCTGTGAAATGGGTGGATGACATGGTCAGTTGATGAGCAAGTTTTATGAACCACTGGGAGTCAAATGTCAAATTATGTAATCTAGATCAGAAAAAGATGAAATAATTTTAAATCTTACTAACAAAAAAGTATAGTTGTTAATTTAGCGGATATCAAGGCGAGATAGCTCGCATAGATGCCGAAGAGGAAATATGCCAACATGATGGGATACTCGATGGGGTCAGGCCTGATCTTGTACGAGTCGGCAGAGGGCGCCACCAGCTTCTCGAACCGCGGTGCCTCCTCCTCAAACTTTGCTTCGCTTTCCGCGTGAGGAGCCATGGTGTCCTGCAAACATGTAATGAATCCATTCGGAAATCATTTTGGTGATATCTGTATTAATAAAGCTGAAGAGTTGGTTGAACGTGCTAGTCTCTGAAACTAACTAGTTTTGAAGTATACTCTTATTTCAGACATCGTAAGTAAACTTGGGGAGAAATAAATGTTAAAGAAAAATAAAACGTACCAAGGAAACCGGTAGAAGATGCACAGATTCGTTCACACCAACTACTTTAATGTATTTGTCAATTTTATTTTCATTCACTACTTATAAGTACACAACGTTTTTATACTTTTTAGAGTTCCCTACTCATCAGTTGTCAATATTCATCAAGTTTGGTTTCCAGACATGTATACAAGTTTTTCCACTCATATCCTGTCTGTCTATCTGTTTCATGTCATATATTATAATATCTACAAATCTGCTTTGGAACAGTTGTAAATTTGTTAAAACCTGAACTGGAGAAACTGAGCAATGATAATATAATATAATAAATAATATAGCTATAATATTATTTATTATAATATATATAGCTATAATAATAAAAAAGCTACTATGTCATATCTGAAAAATCGATTATTGTTCTATCTCAACAGATATACTTATAGCGTTTCACGTAAATCGTTTTGATGAAGATATACAAATATGTTACATGGGATCTTCTTCTCTTGTCGAGTCGGAAAAGCTATTATATGATTGATTTGATGCCAAGCTTATTCAAATGGGACATCTTAAAATGGGATCTTAAAGTGGGATTCGACGCAAAACATTCAAGAAACCTATTGTTTCTGGGTTGTGCTCAAATCAAAATCCAGTCAAATGACATCTCGTATGTGTAAATACCTACTTTCAAAAGTTCAAAACTTTTACTTACGTATGCACTCATTTTGTATCTATGAAATATTCTGTTATATTTATTATTCTGGTTATTTATTGTTCAACTTTCATTCTAAGTTTTACGGGGATTCGAATTTCCCGTATTCGTGCAAATATCAACTTCTTATTATGTTTAAAATAAATTAACTATGCAGAACACTAAGAGTTTTTTTTATTCACACGTCGCCATTTTTTTACCCGAATTCTACACGTGACAAAAGGAAACGAACAATATTTACCAAGACTTTTTTCTCCAACAAAAAGTGAAACAATTCAAAAAATGAATGAAAAAGTGTACATTTGTCAGTTGATGAATGAAAAAGTGTACATTGAGTCCCGAACAAAACTGAGCATCAAGGTCATCAACCTGTAATCTAAAATATAAGACAAAAACTTACTTTATGTTTTCGAATTGTGGCATCTAGTTCAGCCCCACTCAGCGTCCTCCCGGCGGATGTCGCACGAGCGACGACGCTCTGGCAGCTGATAGGCTTCGCAAGCCATACATCAATAAAAATAAAAAAGAAAGCATTTCCAAGGAGGTGTGTAGTCAGCCAGGCAGCGGGTTATGAAATCACAGCCTAATCTTGAATCTATGTTGGTTTCACGATATCGCAGTCCAGAATACAACACAGAACACGCGAAGATAAGAGAGAAACTTCATATTTTCGAAAGTCATTTTTTAAAGCTTGTGCTTCTTCTAGTTCTTGACATTTATATCAGTGTGGTATGGCCGGCATTGTATGTAACTCCTTGTATGAAGCTCTTTAGTCACTTCAAAATCATTATTAAACGTCTTTAGCTCTTACGGGGTTAGTAGACAGATTATAGTTTTTTTTTAATTATCGTTTTTGAAACATCAATTTTGCCAAAATTGAATGTCCATGAATATTTAGGTGGATGAAACAAAATTGTATTCAAAATTAAATAGGTATGTAATTTAAAATATGAATGCATAACTTGCCTGCCACATCTGCATTTATTATGTTAAAAAACTTATACAATAATGAAAAATCGATTTTGACTACAATAGAAATTGCGTCAGACCTCCAACTGTGTGACACCAGCAGCTCATTTCGTTGCAAATGCGCCACTATTACCATGGCAATAGACACCATGCTGGCAACTTGACGTGCTGTCAGATAAAAGATTCTCTGAAACTCAACTGATTTTTTTTTCGTTTTCGATAGTGTGATTCCTGAGGAAGGTTTAGATATATAATTTATTTTTACCCGAGCGCAGCCGGGACGAGTCGCTAGTAATATTATTACCAGCTTCGTGCGTCAGCTCAAAACTATCAATGTCACATGTGTTCTAAGCAATATGTCGCGGTGAGACCTATACTAGATATTAAGTTAGACCATCCGCTGCGCATCTGAGATAAAGTTTCATTATTCAGTCGGCAAGCGGGCATACAAACTTGTGCATATTCAACATATATTATATTTATTCCATTTCAATAATAATATTATAATTTCTGTAAATAAGTAGGTGTGTTCTGTAAGTAGAAAGTCTGTCTGTCAAGGCCGTCAAGCTTCCACGGGTAAGCCGCTGGACAGATTTCGAAGAAATTTGGGATAGATATAATTAAAGACCCGAGTTCTTATTCGTATAGGTTCTTATGGGTTACATGTAAACGGGACCCTGTTAGGTACCTACTAAGATAGAGAGATGGATAAACAGAGGACTGTATCCGTCTGTCTGTCTGTCTGTCTGTCACCATAGGCATTCAGTATCTCATGAACCGGTAATAAAGGTTAAAGTTAACTTCTCTTTTTAGTTTCGTTATGAAAATGAATTATTATAAAATTTTAGTAAAGTAGACCGAAACGAATATTTTCAGTTGCTAGATAATTACCAAGAAAACAATAAAAAAGACTTGTGATATAAACTTCAATGGTCATAAAATAAAAAAAATATATTGAACACAACCACTTACAACACAAACACTTACCGGTGGAATTAGAACTTTTGACTCAAACATCAATCGCCTCTTTGCACACAATCTTGACTTTTCATCTTTTGACAATGGTGGTGAAAATGTCGGTCTATAGACGTCATAATAAAAAGTAAAATTCCTTTGTCAAACAAAATGATCGTAAAAGCTATAGAATCTAAAGGCGCTTAGGACCAAAAATTCAAAAATATTTAAGAAATGACTCGACTATCGATTTTCGATTTCATAATCTATTTGTTTAGCTTCTATAGTGAGTCGACCGTAGTGCCATCTGTCCGTAGTGTCGTGACGTTTTAAGTGACTTGTATAGTCGACTTTTTGAGTCAGCCGCGTTGTGTATGTAGCGTGATAGATGTCGCCATATTACTTCCCCCAAAAGACCGGAGGTCTGATCAGATGAAGTCTTAATGTGCAGTATGTGCTCTCGTGTATGCCGTGTTACTCGATGTTGCAGTGAGTCGGGATACGTAGGTTGACCTCGTAGTTTGCGGTGAGTCGAGACTGTCGTGAGCGGAAAGTGACTTGTTGGCACCGGTCTCTACAAGGCTGCCAAGGTGAGTGCGCGCGTCCAGATGTGGGCTGAAGGGTGCGTCGGCATATTGCGTCGGCTGCGATGGTCCTGTAGATGCCCTTGAAGATGAGTGATGGCTTGCTGCTGAGAGTGACACCTTGCTACTGACTTGAGACCAATGAGAGTGCGAGGATTGATGCTGAAGATTGAAGAGTAAGACGTTGGAGAAGGCTGCTTCCATTCACATCGGGTGTGATGATGGCGAATGCAGCTTTCAATCACGTCGAGGTCACCACTGTAGCGGGAGCGAGGTGATTATGCTCGACCGCCACATATTTATTGAACCTGCTCCCAAAATTTCACGGGACTCAGTTTAGACATGCGACCTCTAGAGGAGAACACAACATTTTGAGCCGAGCTGAACGAAGACCTTCCTCGCTTCACTCGCTCGGTCAATTACAAGCATTTTATGTACACAATATAAAGATTGCAGGAGAATGGTGAATGAACTAAGCAGAGGCTGTATACTTATTAATATAATACTTTTTTTGTTTTTTATTCTTAACTTTTTTTTCTCCTATGAACTTTAAACAATTAACTTCAACCAATAAAAAATAATTCTCGAAAATCAAGAAAAAAGTTACACAGAATATTAAATGCAGACACAACAAATGCATTGGTAGATTTTTAGGGTTCCGTAACCAAATTGCAAAAATGGAACCCTTATAAATAGATTCATTATGTCTGTCTGTCTGTTCGTCCGTCCGTTTGTCACAGCCATATTATTATGTAAAAAAATATGCCTAACTCGTTGTGCTAAATTAAATTAGGATAAAAAATTTATACAAAAAAAAGGAATCCCTGTACATTGTACTATGTATACTTCCACCGAAAATTGGTTTTACAGAATACGCGATAAAAGAATGACCGAGATTTTACTCTGAAATTTACGCGGGCGAAGCTGCAGACAAAAGCTAGTATAGTGTAGTGCATCGTATAAAAAAAGAGAGAACTTGTTGACGCAATGTCGTGCTAAGTGTTTTATGTTTCATGGTTTTTAGACAACAGATTATTTTTCACACAATTTAATAAAAATGAGAATTAAAAATCTGCATCAAAATCCGATGCGTGGTTTTAAAGATCTAATTAATAAATGTATTATGTTATATGTAGTATAATGCTATATATGGTTTGAGGAGAAGGGATTCCCTTAGAGATTTTTTAAAAGATATTAATATTTCAACATTACCCTTTCAACACATATTTGACAACATCATGCATGTCCGGAAAAATTTAAACTTATTATAAAAAGTTGGTGATTACACTGATAGAGCCTTACGTAATAAAGATAAATTGTCTGTCCCCGGGCATCGGTTGGCCAAAGTTAGAACGTCTTTTGTTGGGAACTGTAGCCGTTTTTATAATGGTAAAATGGATTCTTTATTTGCCGGACAAAAAATTTAGAAATTATATAAAAGGAGTACTTTGTAAAAAGGCATATTACAAGTCTGATGATTATGTGAACGACAGTAATGTCTGGCCCAAGCATGGTGCAGTATCCTCATAACATATGTAATCGATTTATGTTATTATTACGTACGTTTTGTACATTTAGCTTTTTTATATATAATATATATGTATATTATGTGGCAACTTTCAATAATTTTATTGGAAATATAACTTTTATTTTATTTATTCATTCAAATTTTGTCATTTTTAATAATGATGTAAATTCGTACTCCTAATTTTTAATATATGTATAAGACCTATATTTGTTAATTGACGTCCTTGGAGAAAAGGCTGCGGTGAAGTTTGTTGCGCCGCTTTTTCTTCACCTGCGCTTTGGAAGCCGGCAGTAGACTTAGTTTAAGTAATTTTTTTGACGTCGAGTTAGAGGGATCTCTCTCTGCAATATCTGGTACCCTCACGTTTCGACCTTCGCCCCGTCTCCTACCGCAGGTATTTGTTCCGTTTTCCGTCCTACATTGTTCTGGTTTATTGTATAGATTTTGATCTAGTTGCTAATTCATATTCTTTCTTTGTTAACTAGTGGCTCAGTGAGCTGTAAACATTGCAGATAGAAAGGAGTTTTCACACCATATTATATTTTTCATGACATATTAAAATGTCATAATGTTCGTTCTGCTGACCTTATTCATCTTTTAAACCCCCGACGACAGAAAAGCAAGAAACCTTTTGGCTGCTACGACGCTACGGACAGATATACAGATAATAGACAAGTTAAACTTAAAACTGAGGAGAGTTTTAAGTTTAATAAGTAATAAATAACTTGTCTATGAGAAAGTTTGTTTATTTATTTGTTAGTTTGTAACCACTTCACGCGTTATGTACTCTTCTTGGAATTTCGCAAATACACTGAGTATGGAGAAGAACATAGGGTACTTTTTATCCCGGAAAAAACTATTGTTCCCGTGAAAAAAAACAGTAACTCTTATATAGGTGATGCTAAATGCGCTGAGTAATTTTTCATTCAATGAAGTTAAAATTTGACAGAAAGGTAGATTCTGAAAATTCTTTCCCTAAAGGTGTAAATAGCGGTTACAAGTTTGTATTAAACTTCGTTATATTTAAAGTATGCGCCATGAAATTATGAATTTACATTCAGGTTAGAAAAAAAAATGCATTCCTAATGATGCACCTACGTAATACAATTTGATAAATGTTTAAAATTTTATTTCGATTCTTTTTGTAGAAGGTACATTTTTGCGGACGAACTACAGTTTCTAATAAGTACGAATGATTTTAAAAGTCAACTAATAAAAATTTAAGGAGAAGGACATAAGGTTTTAATAGGTTATGTTTCAATTTCCTACCTTTAAAAACTATAATTTTCGTTAGATTTGCAGAACACCTGTATACAGGATCTGTATAGATGGCGCTAAATGCACTGAGTGAATTTTAAATAGAAATGATAAAAATACTGTTCCAGAGGGAATACTACGCGGGCGAAGCCGCGTGTAAACATCTAGTAGCATTACACAACCTCAATTTTAAATATACATTTTAATAATAAACATTAATAGACATACAATATATCAACTAATATTATAGTTTACTTTCATATGTTATCAGATAACTTTTGCTTAATTTCTAAATATTTTTCACACTACTTGTTTACTGTTAATGATATTTGATAATGTCAAATATGGGTGTCAAGAGTCAGTCATTTGAAAACCTTTTATTTAACCAGACTTAAATGACATAGAGAAGACATGAATGGTTTGCGTTATGAAGATCAAGTATCTTCCAGTAGATGAAAAATGAGACATTGAAAAAAGTAGGCCTATATAATTTGTATTTCCACCACGCACGCTAACATTACAAGGCAATCAGTTCCGCTGTGTAAACTATTATGGCTCTTGTAATATGATAAAAGCACATCGCATTCTACTAACATAACAAACGCTATTTTAACCCTTAGTAAATAGTCACATCACTATATGGACCGTATGTCATTTTATTTCCTTAATCATCATTTGTATCGTCCGTTGTAAAGTTTTTGTAAAATTGCGTGGTAAAGAATTTCTGTTTCTTTGGATTATTAGGAATGTAATATTGATCAGTTCCATCACCCTTTTTCAGTACTCTGTTTTTGATAACTTCTTCAGAAGTTACTTTCAAATCGTAGGCCCATCCAATTTTGGCCATGAGTTCGATGAACATAGCTGACAAGTTGTATTTGTAGTCTCCGAACTCAGATGACCTGTAGTCGTAAGGAAAGGTGTGATGGTAGTTGTGGAAGCCCTCGCCCACCGTCACGGAGGCCAGAAACTGCGTCTGTGTACCGACGACGGTCCTGTCGATTGGCTTATATCCGACCAGGTGAGCGACGCTGTTGATCGAGCATATCAAGTGTAGACATATATGTTTACGCAACAAGTTTGCCATAAACGACGCGTATAGTGATTCACCCCACAGGGTGGGAATGTATACTGGGATGACGTAGCTGAGTAATATCGCCAGGGCAACGTAATAACTGAAAAATAAACACACAAATTAAGCAACTGAAAGAGAATAAGACTCCACTTAAAAATACAACTATAAAAGATTCAAATGTAAAAATCTGGATCTATTAAATACTATACATTGTAATGTTATGATTTCTGATATTTTGACTTTAAACATTGATAAGGAATGGCATTATATTCATCAATTTATTTGTCCTGAGTAGTCAATAATATAGTTAAATAAATATAATAAAATAATAATAATAGTTTATCTTAACAACATGTAGAATATATATGCTATTGATAAATAGCATTTTCGTTCTTCTATAGGATATTTAAGGTCAATAATGATATTGATCTTTTATCAATAATGCAGGACAACGTTAAGAAAGTATTCTTATTTACTATTATCGTTAGCAGTTTTTACTAATGCTTGTAAATTATACTTACTCATGTTGAAATTTGATAATTGGATTGTTAAACAAGTCGGAAACATCGACGTGTTTTAATCGTTTCTTCACTTCTGGGTGTTGTTCCATGACCATCCACCCGTAGTGTGAGAACCAGAAGCCTCTCTGAGCATTGTGCGGGTCGCCGTCGGTGTCCGAGCACTGGTGGTGCAGGCGGTGTCTACGGGCCCACGTGATGATGGACCGCTGGTTACACATCACATAGAATATCGTCAGCATAATTTCGAGTGGAGCCTTGACCTTGTAGGAGCGATGTGACCAGAGCCGGTGAACGCCCGCTCCCAGACCCAGCATACCCGGAATCACCATGAGAAAAGCTGTAAACAATCAAATAAATATTAGACCACTTGGATGACCAACTGTGAGCTGGGGAGATGACTAAATCACATTTTCCTTTTTCTGTTGTAAACAACTAGAATCCAAATATCAAGTCACTAACTCCAACGGTATAGATATTTCATATAAAAGTTTTTCACCCGTTTCAACCCCTTCGGAGTGGAATTTCCAAAAATTCTCTCTTCGTGCTAACCTACACTCCCCAGGGAACCTACATGCCAAATTTCAGCTTCCTACGCCCAGTAGTTTCGGCTGTACGTTGTCTATCAGTTAGTCAGTCACATAATAACGGAAGAGTTTTATACGAGTATATATAATTTTCATTAAATGTACTTTGTTAATATTTCTCATTACAAGTGAATTTTATATTTTATGGGAAATAATGTCTTAAAGCATATCTTATGAATGTGATCCATTGTTGATAGGAAAAGGTACAGATATAAAACACGATTGACCAAACAAAATAATATATGATGTAATTACATTAGAGAGCGAATCAACGTCATCGATAATTTAAAAAATAATGTTACACTAACCAAAGAGAAGAGTTGTACATTTAGCGGTCGTTAAGGCGATAAAGCTCGCATACATGCCGTAGAGGAAATAGGCCATCATTATGGGGTACTCGATGGGGTCGGGCCTGAACTTGAAAGAATCAGCAGAAGGCGCCACCAGCTTCTCAAACCGCGGTGCCTCCTCCTCAAGCCTCGCTTCGTTTTCCACATGGGGAGCCATGGTGTCCTGCAAATATTTAATGAACCCATTCCGTTGGTTTTGCGATTTTGGTGTTATCTGAACGATTACAATAAATATAAGGCTGACAAGTTTGAATACACTAATCTCATCATGTATGTATTCTACCATTTTGCCATGTAATAAAAATAATGTATAAAATTGTATTTCGATTCTTTTTATAGAAGGTAAATTATAAATATATTAGGATAAATCACCATTGAGCTAGCCCCAAAGTAAGTTTGAGACTTGTGTTATGGAATACTAACTCAACGATACTATATTTTATAACATATACATATATAGATAAACATCTAAAACCAGGGTCAATAAGAAAAATATTATTTTCCATCACGGCCCGACCGGGGATCGAACCCGGGACCTCTCGATTCAGAGACAAGCACTTTGCCACTGCGCCACCTAGGTCGACAATATCACAGGTCGACAAATTTACGCGGACAAAGGCACGGGTAATTTTGAATAAGTACCTACGAGTGATTTAAAAAATCAAACAACAAAAACATAAGAAGGACATAGGCTACATGTCCTCCCGTTACGAAACATACTCATAATACAGGTTTTCTGCAAATCCCAAGAACGATCAACAAACGAAATACTACGTTTTATTACTTTGCAATAAAATACTGGATGGCGATGTGATATTTTATTCCTACTATCCCAATCCCATTTTTATACGGAAACGCTGGCGAAGAAAGATAAAACAAATCAACTAACCGATAGAAGGCCTACAGAGAGATAAGTGCGCCTCTTCACACAGCCCAAAGTTCACCGCAACTGAAATGATTCGCGAATAATTTACCTTTGACTGCCTATGAGTTTTTTAAACACAACTTTTTTATATAAGTATATTATTTAGAGTTCTCTACCCACCAGTTTAAACTACCGGTATAAATACGTGAATTGCTATCTCTCTCTTGTTCTCACAACTTTGCGTGTTCTCAAAGATGAGAAAGCAAGAGAAGTTGCATTTGGAGCTGTGACACCGCTAAGTGGGGGATAAGCGTGAAAAATGTACCATTACTTTTTTGAAAATTCGGTGCGGTTATTGTTGCCTGTCAGCGCAGCCTGAGCCTCAGTACGTCAGAACCTGAAACCTGAAACTGGGAGCTCCCGAAATGTTTCACTATATTTCATTTTTGTATAAAAATCGTATAGCTTGCTACATTTCAACTGTATTTTCCTATAAGTTTCAAAATAAAGTGACTGTGACTTACGGACGGACTTACATCTATCTCTCTCTTCTGAGCATTTTCCCGGTTTCTTCCGCAGCCATTCAGCGTCGGAGTTCAGGGACCGCTTTTCTACTCAACTTTTGTCTTTTGTCTCAACTTTGCACGGTCGTCAACACCCCTAGTCATCACATCATAGCCAGCATTACTTGGGTAGGAGAGGCATAGCCAGAGCGACAGACTTACAGACATGACAATCTATGAGTTCATGCTACTGAACCCTACAAATGACTCAGAAGTCATATTGTTTTTATTTTAAATAATTAAATTTATATTAACTGCGCGGAACCTCGAATACAAGTTGAATCTTGCTTTCTTGCTTTTTTTATACGAATGCGTAGAATATTTTTTATTTCAAGCATTTTTGTGATGTTGAGGTGAAAATTTTTTTCTCTAACAATAAGTAAAAATGAAAAAAATGTAGGTATATAAAAAAAACAGCAAGTTGCGCACTTGTTCCGAACAAGCTAGAATACCATGGTTCAATTATGTGCAACAAAATGCTCTTGCCTTATTCGATGTATTTTAAATATAATCTCAGTCTCTAATAAAGCAGTATTTGGGATGAATTAGAGATTTATAAACGATATTTATATATTTTTATAAAGTATTAACTGTTCACCCGCGGGTTCGCCCGCTTAATGCCCTCGGGAACAGTTTTTTCTTCGTATTAAAATAGAATTGGAATCTAGTGTTTTTATTGCAGAGTAAGAGAGCGCCACCTGTAATAGAATACAGGTTTTCCCTAATCCCACTGAAACAATAGTTTTTTCCAGAAAGGTACCGCATGTCCTTCTATTTCAAGAAGATCCGTTGAGTAGATAACGCGTGAATAGGTAACAAACAAACTTACTTTCGCATTTCATAAATTCTTCCGCTTGACGAATTATTGGCAATTTCATGAGACTCCGACTTTCATTTTTTAAGGTATTAAATCTTTTGCGTGGCCATGATAATTGATTACTTTGATAATTGAGCACCCAGGATCTGCTTTCGATAACAAACAACACGATCACAATGTTCACGTGGCTCAGTTACAATAGCAAACAATGGGACCGTCGGGAGAAAACTCATATACATTACCATACATCATATGCATTTTAGGTTTATTCCATGAATCTCAGATCCAGGTCAATAAAGCTAATTTAAAAAAAGGTTAGGTACTTAATTTAAAGCCATTTTTCTTTTTTTTTTAATAAAACAGAAAAATACTATCGAATAAATATTTAATTACAGCGCGCTGATGATTCGTCGATGACAACAAGCTTATGTTTCTATTAAATATTTTAAAAATAAAAATTACTTAGCTAAAATTACAACTACATTATTTTCTATAATAATATAGGCGAATGTTATGTGATGTCATTCACTGTTTCAAATTAAATAATATTAATGCAGTTAAGTGAACAACAATAGCCTGATAAAAAGAATAGGTAGGTATATAAGAACATCTTTCTCTATACATTGCCAAAATACTAAGCGTGAAAATTATTTGCATTTGAGAAAAATCCCGAAATAAAAATGTTTTTGTAGAAAAAAATGCGGCGTTCTATACTAACGCAATACGCTCATATGATGCGCTTGCACTTGTATGAACTTCCTCTTACATGCACGGCAAATTGTATCCCACAACTTACAGTGCATACTTTTGTTTTCTACTAAACTACTCCTATAAATATGTTTTTTTATTATTTTAGATGCACTTTATGGCATCACCTCGCTAACTTTGTTTGGTCTAATGGTTGACTGGTAGAACATGCCATAATGACGTTCACTCCACAAATAAGAAAATGTATGTACCTACATCTTTTTGTACATAAATTTTGTAACTTGTGCAATAAAGTTTTGAATTAAAAATAAATACTAGATTAATTAACTAGCTCGATTTCTGTAAAATACACTCGTTTTTAAATTTTACGTGTTATGCCTGCTTAATTTTTATTTATCACTGCCAATTGCCACATAAAATTGAAAACGAAAAGCGTCACTTTGTCCGAAGTCATCGTGCCTAATCGTTCACGCAGCAGATTTCGCGCCGAGCGCCGCCGTGAGGTGCTCGGCGATAGTTCGCGCCGGCGATGACGTCACGACCGAGCGGTGCGTCCCGGGGAGTTCCACCAGAGACAGCGGGCCCGAGCACACTGCCCGCAGCCCGTAGTCCTCACCTAACCTGAAGTTCAAATTAACATATATTGATTTATATCTTATACATTAAAAATCATACCTAATCGGACTTAGTTATGATTTTTAATTATGATGTTATTTGAAATCTTTACGCAAGCGGAGTAAGTATTTGATATAATGTCAGCACTCTTTCTTATAAGGAAATAACAAAGGAGAATAAACTTGGAACAATAACTAACGTGAGCACATAGTTATCTCTAGCACGGAACAACGTGACTGGCGCTGATATCTTCCCGCTGGGTTTGTATGTGTCTGCGATCACCAGCTTGCGGTAGAAGCACCAAGCAGCAGTGCCAAGTTCGTCGGGAGAATGCGACGTCATTCCATTCAGTTCCTTGTGAATGCGGGACATGCGCGCATCCCAGTTTGGAAGTTTATCCAACTCCGCTGATAACTGAAACGTTTCATATAAAGTTAGGTTAAGTGAAGGTACCTATATTTTATGTTTCCTGATAACTGTGTGTACCTATTTGCTTCCCGTAAAAGATAACGTCAAAATCCATACACTTGTTCATGTTTAATCAGCCCGTGTGTACAATAGTTATGATAAATCATTCCATTTCAACCACCAATATTTCCTTGGTAAAGTCTTTACTAATAACAATTCGATTAAATAAAATCTTTATATATTTTGCGAATACTTATTCAAAGCAATGATATGCAGGGAGTTAGTTTTGCATTCAACTCTACCTTGGAAAAGTCTCCCTCCTTGAAGAGCCGTAAGAATACCACAAGCGCATCAGATTCGTCGCTGGATTTCGTTCGCTGCGCCGACTTGCTCGTGCCGAGGGCGGTGTGCATGGCCAGGTAGGCGGGCGACCCGTCCACCATGAATACTTGGGATTTGCAACCCTCCTGAATGTAAAAAAGTCATCGAATGGATCTTAGCTTCATCATCAATTCATTAGTCGTATTGTTAGAAATATCTTAGTTTACCTCGTTTTCTGCTACTTATCCTAGTTTCGAGTCTAGGATCTCACTTCTCTAAATCTTACGTAAAGCGTACTAATACTACTTTTAACTCCTACTCTATTGCGTCGAATTTCTAAGTGAGAAGCATGATATGACGAAATATGTCCTCATTTTTTATGCACACATTTTGTAAATTGTATAACAAATTTAAGTGACCTATGTGACATCTGGAGTTGTAATATGTCTTGTCTGTCGTTTTGACATCACCGGATGCTGCTAATGAATGCGGATAGTTGCAGTTGTCGCTTTCGTTTAATAAACATGAACATGGATTTAATAAGTACTTCGACGGAGTACCTACTAATTCCATGGAACCATCCATACTATCCACAAGGATAGTAATATTATAGATTCGAAAGTAAATATATTTGTTTATTTATTACATTTTCACGCTTTATCTACTTAACCAATCTTCCTTAAATTTTGTATAAGTAATGTAGTTGGAAGTACGGAGAAGGACCTTGTAAAATAGCTGCTTTGTCTGAAGGACAAACAAACGGGAGCAGTTGGTTTCCAGGCAGTTACTTTCATAACGGAAAACCTCTTTCATTGCTCCCGTGGAAGTTCATGCCGGCGAAGTAGAGGACAAAAGCTAGTAACAGATAAGGTACCTTTTCGAGCTGTAACGCCATCTCGAACGCTACAACAGCACCGAAAGAGTAGCCAAGTAGCATGTAGGGTGGGTCGCGCTGAACTGAACGTATGTGCTCAATGTAGAAGCGAGCCAGCGCAGCCATGCTGTCGAGTGGAGCTTCCGCTGTGCACTGTAGCCCGAACACTGCGCCGCGAACCGCCTCCGCTACTGGTCGGAGGAGGTCGACTACGCCTTCCAACGGGTGGATCTGGATAATTACAGTACTGATATTTCTATGGAGTCACGACATCGATTAATATATTTTATAGCCTGCTATTTGTTCTGTACATATCATAATTCGCTACATGGTTTTTATTATGTTTAGTTTAAATGATACTGAGGCTCAAGTAGTCATATAATTACAAATATTTACCATGAACACAGGTGGTGAGCCGCCGTTGGAGAGGGCACTGGGCAACTTGACTAAAATCTGTTTAGGCATTAGCTCTGCCATGTCTGCCAGGTTTACGAGATCTTCTACCCTCTGCAAGGGCTTTTCTTTGACGACAGTCGCAGGCACAACACCCGCCTCCGCTCCAGTCAACGCCCGAAGTTTAGAAAATGTTAAAGATCGAATCTCTTGCACGCCGAGAACTAGGTCATAGCTCCTTTCCAGAGTCTGCTTGATTTCAGCGCCCATTAGCGAGTCCATGCCAAGTTCAGCGAGACTGGCAGAGTCTGAAGTCTTGTTGGGGTGCTTGATACCTGGTTAATTATATTTTATGACAACTTTTACTATTTTTACATATAATTTATCTGTAACTAACTTATTTCTCTGATTATCATATAAACTTTGACCTATTATAGTCATTTGAGGGTTGATTTTTAAAAAAGTAGCCTATGATTGATTCGCGGAGCGCCCCATTGAATACCACCTAACGGTTTGAAAATCTTAAGAAATACTGAAAACCTTCAAAACGAAGTAATATAGAACTGGTAACTATTTATTTCGAGGTGCTCTAAGTCTCACTATATTTTCATGAATATTTATTGGTAAACTATACTATTAATTAATTTGGTAAATGAAGTTAGAATTGACTAATCAAATACAATATTTATAGGTAATTTGCTTTTATTGACACTTACATATTTTTCTTCCTAGAAAGAAATCGGGCTACCCATAAATGTATTGTGTTTCGCATTTCTTTATGTACATTTGAGTAGGAATTATACATTGGGTCTTTAACTACATGCATACCAAATTAAATTTAAATTTGAATTTAGGTTCCAATTGCTGGCTTATTTAATATCAATAGTTAAGCTAGTGTGTGATGTCGGATAATAAAGTTACCGAGAATATTAGCCACAGCGTGCACCACATCCTGCTGCTGTTGCTGTGAGGCGGGCCTCTTGTCCGCGAGGACCATGGAGGCCGCGACTGCATGCGGACATGCCAGCAGCGCGCCCAGCGCCTCCATACAGGACGCCACGCGCTGCGGCACGGTGCCGCCCACTACGGCGTCGGCGTGCATCGTCTCCACGATCAGACCCACCTCGCCTGCCAACACATTACATACGTGTATCACTTATAATTAATTGCTATTCGTGATTGAATACAGATACAAGATATCACAATACAAAAACAAAATTCACCTAATAATAATTATTGGAAACCTAAGAATAATTTACAGTATGTATGACAGTGCTTTACATTTACATTTTACTTATACAATATTATATTTAATTTACCAAAAACAAGAAAGCACATATATTAAACGCACTTATATTAAATAATAAACAACTTTATAAATTAACTAGCTCAGAACCCTAAACATGGACTGGCCTTACCGATAGCGCCCCACTGCACAGCCAGCCCTGGTAGACCATCAGCTCGTCTCTGCTCGCAGATGCGTTCCATGACGGAGTTTGCATACCCGTAGTTGCTCTGTCCAGGGTTCCCGCGCCCACACGACACCGATGAAAAGGCAACAAAATACTCGAGATCTTGGGCCGATTCTCTGGTTGCAATGTCCAGGGCTTTAGTACCTTTAATAATAAAAATAAATTATAAGTACATTCGGTTATCAATATATATAATACAAGTTTATTTGTTAGACAAATTAAAAAATCCCCGACTTTCAATATTCATTTCGCTTTTCGCTACAACTTTTGAACATATCTGTCACACCACCACTAACCATAAAAATTAGCTATCAAATAAAAAAACCGCATCCAAATCGGTCCACTCGTTGATGAGCTACGATGCCACGTACACAGACAGACTGACAAATAAATTGACAGACAGAACACGTACCGGTCAAACTTATAACACCCCTCTTTTTGCGTCGGGGGTTAAAACTGAAGAAGGGTCAAATTTGTATACTCTATATTTTTTGAAAATTTTTAGTGTAATAGACTTAAGTAACGATTTAGATTACTGAATTTTTTTTAAACATTGTCTCTCATCTGCCTAATCAATTTACTCGATTTTTGTTTATAAAGATACTGACCATCAACTTTAGGTTGTGCAACGACTTTGAAATCAGCTGGTGTCAAGTTCTCAAGGAAGGCATCCCGTAGAACCGCAGCCAGATTGAAGACGCCGCCGACGGGGCCCAGCGCTGAGGCCTCCCGCAGCAACTGTCTCGCGCCTTCCACGGTTGTACCGTTTGTGTTCGTCACGGACACCATTACTCCTTTTTCGCGCCATCTGCAATCAAAAGATGCAACTTTGTTTTTATTTATTATTATTCATACTAATTCATATGTTCAATTTATATGTAACTGGTAATAGGTTCAAGTATAATATTGATAGCTCTCGTTAATAGTTTACCTGTTGATGCACCAGGACTGGTAGCCGGTGCGCACGCCGCCGCGGGAGTTGAGCAGCAGCTTGGTGGCGCCGCGCTTCACCAGCCACGAGCCCAGCTCCAGACCGAACCCACCCAGACCACCTGAGGGTAGACAAATATTTTCAAATTGTTACTACGTTGATATACGAATCAGATAGTGTCCATTTTTTTACATAGGTAGCTCTGAGATAACTATAAATTATTTATCGTATCAAATATTGGATTGCATCCTTTTATTGCAGAATTTGTGTGCTTTATATGGTACTTTATTTATTTTTATTTAAAACTTTATTGCTCAAATTATTTAAAAAAAATGTACAAATATTGGACTTAACGTCACATTATCTACCAGTCAACCATTAGACCAAACAGAGACAGTAGTGTGGTGCGATAAAGTGCAAATAATAAATAGAAAACTTACTCACCCAATATAATATAATAATAATACAAATTGGTTGGACCAATGGGTTTCATTTTTAGTTCTTTATACATAAGAAATTTATATAATATGAAAACTTCCCGTAAGATTGAACTAGCGCTTTCTTTCGGGCATTATAAACGGAGGTACTGAACCTCCTTGATCTTCTTGGTGGCTAGTAGTTCCCATAGACTCTAAGGGGCAAATGTCACCAGTGTTTTGTTTGTTTTTTCTGCGTCATGTTCTCATAATACGCGGTGGTGTTTTGGTGTTGCTCGTTTTGCCTCTGTGAGAAAACCGCCATAGATTCTCCTAAGTTATTGGAGACACTGTTAATAAGTGCAGTGGTTTGGTTTGTGACTCGTGTTCAAGTGAAAGTAGCTTCCGACAAGAAAAACGTATCAATCTAAGCCCCCTGATAGCGACGTGAATACCTGGACATCAGGAGCTGCTGGTTGCTGGTGGTGATAGTTGGTAAGTGCCTTCTTTGTACTGTCTTGGAAGTAGTGCGGTTTGACTTGCGGAAGTTTTCATATACAGAGATATAAAATGACCATAATCTATTTGGTCTGTACTTATGAACCTGAAGTTATCCTCCCCGCTTGGAAGGCCTATTTACACGGCCAACCATAATTTTATTGGTCCTTCGAGCCGGATCCGAACTGGTTAGGTCAATCTTTCGAAATATAGCGTGTAATATAATTGACGCGTAAATTCGTTCGAGCGACCGCCATATTGTATCAAGATAAATTTGGCTTAAATTGTCATATTTTTCAGTTGACAGGTACATATTTGATTAGTTCCTTTTAATTTTAATTCGATACATTATTATTATAGTATCACTCCTCAGGAAATACATTGAAAATAACATTGATATTTCTTAGTGTTGTGGATTAATACTTATCTATATATTTCTCATTCTAACTATATAAATAAATTTAAAACGTAATTTTTTAAAATGACTTCCTCGAAGACTTCTTCCAATGAGTCTGTGGTTAATTCGGAAGTATGTCTCCTTACATCAAAAAAGGAAATGTTATTTTCTCGTGTGAGCAGTTTGTATGAGCTGTCAAAGAAGGTTACAGATTACTCAATGAGATCTTGTGAAAGTTTCATGGCTGCGTCAGAGACAATTGACGATGTACGTGAATTGTTTGAAAAAATAATCGATCGTCTTAATAAATTGATGTTAGCTGATGATCCTAAGTTTATTCCTTCTTACCAAGAATTAAGCGCCTTTGACGATATGTACTGTCGGATAAAACGTATTCGTAATAATGTTGATAAGGAGGTCAAGGTCAATGAGCCCTCGACTTCTAAACCCAACCAGAAAGGTTTTATAAAGCTTCCTGCCATCGAGATTCCTAGTTTTGATGGACGTACCGAACACTGGCCTATGTTTTATGAGTCGTTCAAGTCAAATATTCATAATAACACTCAATTGTCAGATTCTCAGCGTGTGCAATATTTAATAGGTAAATTGACTCACAATGCCCTTAATGTTACTGCTGGGATCGTCCCGACTGGTGAAACCTATAAGATAATATGGGAAAGCTTAGTTAAAAAATACCAAGACATACGTACGTTAGGTGCTCATTACTTGTTAAATATTTTTGATTTAAAAAATACTTCTCAAACTGCTCAGAGTCTTGAGATATTCATTGAGAAATACTCTGCTTCGATTTTAGCTTTGAAACAATTAGATATACCGAATTTAACGGATTTTATTTTCTCAACTGTGCTTTGCGTAATTTAGAAGCACAATCTATTCAAGCCTTTGAGTTATCTGTGCGTGATAAGGAAATTCCGACTTCGGATGATCTGATTTCGTTTATTAGGGATCAAGTTAAAATATTACAGCGGTTAAGTAATTTAAATCCTAGAAATCCGAATATTAATAAATCATTTTCACCGTCAACTAATAATTTACGTAAGAAAAACTCATATACCTCATTGGTTGTTCAGAGTGATAACGGTGTGACTATGATACAGGAAAAATGTCCCTGTTGTCATGGTACTAAACACGCTCTGTATAGTTGTCCTTCTTTTCGTAATTTAGAATCTCCTGAAAGTAGGTTTGAATTTATCAAATCTAAAAATGGTTGTGTGAATTGTTGTGGATTGAATCACACAATTTCCAGCTGTACCTCGTCATCTGTTTGCAATTTATGTAACAAACGACATCATTTTTTATTGCATTTTAATAAGGTGCAAAATGCGAATCGAAATGCTATTGAAAGCAAAACGCATTTACAAACTTTGCGAGTCGGTAAAAATCGTTTGGTTCCTCGTGTCGAGTGCTCCTGTTCAGAGCCACAGACGTCAACGGCTCCTGCGCTGCAAGGTTCGAACCTGCGTGCTGATGGTTGTGTGTCAGTGCAGCAAACATCTATACTACCGGCCCCTGTGACGTCTTCTTTTGTTACTGATGGTGTGTCGATGTCTTATAATGTTAAAATGCAATCTAGCACAATTTTGTTAGCAACGGCACAGGTATATGCACGGGCTAAGGATGCGACAAACAACAATAAAACATTAATACGTTGTTTAATTGATAATGCTTCCCAGAATAATTTAGTGACGATTGACACTTGCAAGTTATTGAATATACCTATAATTCCCATGAGTAATTCAAGTGTCAAAGGAATTGGTTTGTCTTCGCGACCTATTCATGGTTACGTTTTGTTAGAAATCGAATCTCGCGTAGATAGTGAACAAAAATACCAAATTTTCGCTTTGGTGGTAGATTGTCTTACGGATGAATTGCCATCCTGTTTTATAGATAGCAGTGAATTTACTTATTTAAAGAGTATTAGTATGGCAGACCTCACCTGGAATGTTCCTGGGAATGTGGATTTGATTCTCGGCGCTCAGTTGTTTCCTTATATTTATTTGGGGAATCGGGTTGAGTCAGGTACTAACGCGCCACCCGCCTTGTTGACAACCCTCGGTTATGTTTTAATGGGCGATGTTCCTAAAGTTTCTTCTGTGAATACTTTCACTGGGTATGCTCTTAATGACATCATTCAGAAGTTCTGGGAGTTAGAAGAGTTGCCCCGAGTTAAATATATGAGTCCGGAAGAGACAGAATGTGAGAATTTGTTCACTTCTTCGGTGACACGAGATGTGTGTGGACGTTATTCGGTATCTTTACCTTTTTGTCGCTCGCCTTCTGAATTGGGGAATTCTAAGGCTATCGCTCTCCGCCGATTTATGGCTTTAGAGCGCAAATTTAATCATTCTCCTGAGTTAAGGTGTAGTTATAACACGGTGATTAATGATTATATTGATAACGGTTATTTGTCTGAGGTTCCTCAATCAGATATTCATGTAGAGGGTTATTACATACCTCATCACGCGGTTGTGCGTTCGGACAAGCCTTTGCCACGTATAGTTTTAGATTCGAGCGTCAAAACTCATACTGGCTTGTCATTGAATGACATATTACATGTTGGGCCTAATTTGCAGGCTGACTTGTTTTTGTTATTACTTGGTTTTCGACTGTTTCCGGTTGCTTTAACCGCCGATGTGAAGCAAATGTATTTACAGATTGGTATTCCTGAAGATGATCGGAAATATTTAAGAATTCTATTTCGTTTCAATGCTAACGAGGATATCCGTACTTTTCAGTTTAATCGATTACCGTTTGGGCTGAAGTCTAGTCCTTTCCTCGCAATGAGGACCGTTAGACAGTTAGCTGAGGATATATCTCATGAGTTTCCTGAGGCAGCAGCTGTCGTAACGAGCTGTAAGTTATACATGGACGATTTAGTTCATTCCGTAGCTAATGATGAGATTGCTATTTCTTTATCTCAGCAGATGGTCTCTATGTTTAAGGCTGGATCTTTCGACCTGGTCAAGTGGTCTAGTAACTCTTCGGCGGCTTTACAGCACTTGCCCGATTCTTACCGTAGTCCAGTGGATTTTTCTAAGGGGGAGAATGTTTCCAAGGTTTTGGGTCTTACATGGGAGCCCGCTGACGACAACTTTGTTGTCACGGTTTGTGATTTTCTCGGTGAATGTTCTAAGAGAAACATGCTTTCTATTGTAGCTCGTTTATTCGATGTTTTGGGTTTAATTGCCCCTGTTATACTATATGCTAAACTGCTTATTAAAGAGTTATGGCTCTGCAAGGTTGACTGGGACGAAACTCCTCCTGAGGGTATAATCCGTCGTTTCGCGGCCTTCATACAGGAACTTCCATTGTTATCTGGTTTAAGAATTCCACGTCATGTAGGAGCTTCCGATGACTGTATAATTAATATTGTGGCGTTTTGTGATGCAAGTTTGAATGGTTATGGATGCGTTATATATTTGCATTGTACGGATAAAAATCAGTCAGTTAGTGTTAGATTATTGTGTGGGAAATCTAAGGTTTCGCCCACGAAAGTCATTTCGTTGGCTCGTCTTGAGTTATGTGCTGCTGTGTTGATGTCAAGACTGGTGAAACTTGTGCTGGACACTTATAGTGCTCGAATACACATTAGTGGAATATACGCTTTTTCTGATTCGACGATAGCGCTTTCGTGGATACATTCCTCACCACATCGCTGGTCGGTCTTTGTTAGTAATCGTATCGCGCAGTGTCAAGAGAATTTGTCTGCTCATAATTTTTATCATATAAATGGAAATGAGAACCCTAGTGACTGTGTATCACGTGGAATGTTACCATCGCAGCTGCTTTCTTGTACCTTATGGTGGAATGGTCCTCCATGGTTAGTCAACCCACCAACTTCTTGGCCTATCAAACCGTTTTCTCCTTTGAGTTTTGATTCTATACCTGAACTCAAAGTTAATGTTCTCGTTAGTAAAACTTGTCCTAATGAGACGTCAGTGTTTTATGTTTTATCTCAACGCATTTCTTCTTGGAATAAACTCTTACGTATAACGATATATATTTTGCGTTTCTTAAAGAAAATCCGAACTATTGATGTAACGGCATATCTGACAGCCGAAATATACTTGTTACGCGCTGTACAGTATGTACATTTTTTTGAAGATATGAATCTTATAGCATCTAACAAACTTCCATGTAAAAAATTACAGAACTTATCAGTTTTTTTGGATGAGTTTAATATTCTCCGCATTGGAGGTAGACTCGCGAATTCTGCTTTGCCATTCGAGGTAAAACATCCTGCGCTTTTACCTAAGCATGATCATGTTGTTGATCTTATTATTACTCACTATCACCAGACCAATTGCCATACAGGTCCAGGTTTGCTTATATCTATATTACGACAGAAGTTCTGGATATTAGATGCCAGGACGGTTGTACGTTCTATGGTTAGGAAATGTAATACCTGTTTCAGGTCGAATCCTATTCACCCCACTCCTAAGATGGCAGATCTACCCAAGTTTCGTATTTCGGAAGCAAAGGCCTTCATGCATACTGGAGTGGACTATGCCGGCCCTATCCGCATTACTTTAGCCCGTCGCAGGGGCCAGCATTCTCAAAAAGCTTATATATGCCTTTTCATTTGTCTAGTAGTGAAGGCAGTTCACATTGAGCTGGTTTCTGATTTGACTTCTGAGTCGTTCTTAGCTGCTTTTAAGCGCTTTATTTCCCGTCGTGGTCCAGTGTCTTGTTTATACTCAGACAACGGAACGAATTTTATTGGAGCTAAAGCTCAGTTGGATAGTTTGTACTCCTTTCTATTAGACTCTAATTTTCAAAATGCTTTGAATGCGGAGCTTATTAATCGTCGTATTGAATGGAAAATGCTTCCTCCTAAAAGCCCGCATCAAGGAGGAATTTGGGAAAGTAATATTAAGAGTTTAAAGACTCATTTATATAGGGTGATAGGAACTCAATTACTTACTTACGAGGAATTGCAGACAGTTTTGGTTCAGATTGAATGCATATTGAATTCGAGGCCATTAAATGTAGTGTCCTCTGATCCTCATCCTGAGGTTCTCACCCCGGCGCATTTTTTAATGTCCACGCCATTGCAGTATTTACCTGCACCCGATTTAACCGATGAAAAGGTTAATATCGTGCAACGTAAACGTTTATTGGATTGCATGGTACAATCGTTTTGGAAGAAATGGCAATTGGAATACCTGCATACTCTACAAGTAAGACAAAAATGGGCTACGAAAGATTCCCCTGTCAATGTAGGGACTGTGGTGTTGATGGGGCAAGATGACGCCGCTCCTTTAAGTTGGCCCATAGGTTTAATCACTAAGATTTATCCTGGGACGGACGGTATCGTCAGAGTCGCCTTGGTAAAAACTAAATACGGTGTATATAAAAGACCCGTTGTAAAACTTTATCCTTTACCAACTCAATAATGTAATAACTTATCTCTTAGAACTAATATTTTATCTTTTTAAATACATAGAGTTATATATTTTAGTTGAACAATTAAAGGTCAATTGTTTTGGTTTAGTCATGTACTCTCATAGTGATTATAATTGTTTAAACTTCTTTGAAAGTTCTTTGAACTTCCAAGCCGGGGAGTATGGTTGGACCAATGGGTTTCATTTTTAGTTCTTTATACATAAGAAATTTATATAATATGAAAACTTCCCGTAAGATTGAACTAGCGCTTTCTTTCGGGCATTATAAACGGAGGTACTGAACCTCCTTGATCTTCTTGGTGGCTAGTAGTTCCCATAGACTCTAAGGGGCAAATGTCACCAGTGTTTTGTTTGTTTTTTCTGCGTCATGTTCTCATAATACGCGGTGGTGTTTTGGTGTTGCTCGTTTTGCCTCTGTGAGAAAACCGCCATAGATTCTCCTAAGTTATTGGAGACACTGTTAATAAGTGCAGTGGTTTGGTTTGTGACTCGTGTTCAAGTGAAAATAGCTTCCGACAAGAAAAACGTATCAATCTAAGCCCCCTGATAGCGACGTGAATACCTGGACATCAGGAGCTGCTGGTTGCTGGTGGTGATAGTTGGTAAGTGCCTTCTTTGTACTGTCTTGGAAGTAGTGCGGTTTGACTTGCGGAAGTTTTCATATACAGAGATATAAAATGACCATAATCTATTTGGTCTGTACTTATGAACCTGAAGTTATCCTCCCCGCTTGGAAGGCCTATTTACACGGCCAACCACAAATACTACTACTATGAACCCAGAAGTACAAAAATAATAATATAAAAGTTTATATTATCAGTAAGTACTGATAATAATTAAATATTTGTAAATACATATAATCATATGCTTTTTTAAGGAATAAACCCGGGTATACTTTATACTCTATAAAAACTTCATCTCTAAAATAAGCAAGTTAAAACTAACAACCAATCTACAGAACAGCTTTAAATCCCTCGTGAACATCATGGATGAAATTGAAATGGTGAAGAACAAAAAATCCTTACCGACTAAGATGAAGCTCTTGGTGGGATGGAAGTAGGTGCGTGGAATAGCGGCCAACAGCTTGGTGGCGGGCACAGCTGGCGCTCCGGGTTCCTCTTCACGGACTCGGAGCAATACTTTGCCGATGTGCTTGCCTGTAGCCATGAACCTGAATAAATACCATTCAACATTGGTCAAAAATGGGCCGCAATGGTATGGTCTTTAATGAATAGATTGTAGTAAATCAATATGTGTAGTTTCTGAGTATTTCTTACCCATTCATTTATTTCAGCTCTTGTCCGCGGCTCGGCCCGCATGAGTTTCCCACGGGAATTTTATGTGATGATGTTTTATGAGACTACTTCTATCGTTCTTACTGCTAATTTACTGGTATAATTGTTGTGGTGGTATTCCATAATCTAGTTACTTCTTTCTTAAGCAGCAGGTATTTACTAAATTTCTTCATTTCTTTAGCTCCTATCCTATTATGTACAGATGGAACTGTGATGTCTATAAAGTGTGTTTTATTTATTTATCTATGTATATACCTACACTAATAGTCAATAATTTTATTGTCCTATTTTAGAGTTTATTATGGCAAATTACCTGAAAGCTGCCTCAAGCTGCTGGTCGCCGTACACGGTGGCCGGTAGCGGCCGTACGGCACCGGACGCGAGTCCCGCGGTCAGGCAGCGGCACACCTTGGTCTTCTCGGGGCTATCGCCGTCGGCTTCGAATAGCGCGTCTAGGAGGATGCCGTGGAATGTCGTGTTTTTCAGGAAGATTGACATTCCCTGTGTGACATTCATTTGGTCGATCAGTATTTAGGCAACATGTTAAATGTTACTAGAGCCTATTGATACTAATAATTATTACAACCTATACCAAATATGCAGTAAAGATAATTTTATTATATTTATAAAATAACCATATTATTTTTTATTAATATCTTACCAAGGACGTATTTTCCGAGAGGTCTAATTTTCCGATTTCTAGAAATCGCCCGCCCTCAGCCAGACAACGGACAGAAGCCAGAAGTTTGTCTCCAGCCAGTGAATTTAGAACAAGATCCACTCCGCGGCCTCGAGTTTGTCGCATTACCAATTGTTCAAACGATACATCTCGAGAGTTACCGATATTGGCGTCTTTTAGCTGCGGGAAACGCTTCCGGAGGAATGCCCTCTTGTCGATCGTCCCGACAGTAGTAAAAACTGTGCAACCAGCATGTAAAGCGATAGCAATAGCTGCTTGGCCGACTCCTCCAGTTCCCGCATGTATTAGCACGGCATCGCCGCTTTGCATGCGTCCGCGCACTGTTAACGCGTAATATGCCGTGGCGTAAGCGACGGGCACGGTGGCAGCCTCTTCCAGTGTCCATTTGGCCGGCACCTCCCACAAGAAGCCCTTGTCCGCCGCCACAGTGGTCGCCAGCCCGCGTGCGGCCACCATTCCCATCACGCGCTTGCCGGAGGAAGAACGACCACTGAACTCCAGGCCCAGGATACATTCCTATGGTTGAAACAAATACTTTTAATAACTAATTAATCTTTTCACGGTTTACCGATTTTTAACAACGCCATTGTATAACAACGTAATTGTTACAGAAATTGATAAGTAGTTCACACAGTATCAAGTCTGTTGTATTACAAAGACTTAGATTTTGATCATGTCTAATGTTTCTTTTAGGCATTATAGCACAAACGCTACATAGTAAATGAAACAAGTACCAGAGTTCTGTATTGAGCCATGAAATCAATGAAATCCTTTTGGGAAGCCCAATTAATTATACTAACACATACAATCGGGTAGTCGGTGTCCATGGGCTGTGGTGTTGGCTTACCCGCATTCTCGTTTTCATACTACTATTTAAAAAAATAAAGACAATGCAATAACCTGTCCAGCGAGGTTGCCGGGCAGCGCATCAGGCGGTAGCTTGCCCGTGGCCAGCATGATGTCGCGGAAGTTGAGCGGTGCGTAGTACACGTGGCACAGCTCGGTGTCAGCGCGCCACCGTTGCTCGCGCGCGTAACGCAGCGGGCTCTCGATCCAGCGCAGCGAGGACAGGTCGCCGCGGATCAGGGCGTTCACGTACGCATGTTCCACCTGAACATTACAAATGTGGTACAATTTATGCGGGATTTGAATCTATATAGATATTGGCAAGTTCTTAAAAATTCCATAGCCAAATCTAGTCTTATCTTGTTTGTACTTATTCATTGTTATACTATGTTATTTAGAAGATAAGAAAAGGAATATTGTTTAGAATCTACGCTACTAAGAATGAGAGAAAAAGAGTTATTTATTTATAAAACATAGGTACATGCAATAGATGTTGAATCATAGGTAAATGAACTATAAATGTTTTGCCGTTGGAATACGGTACACAAATAGTTAAATTGGTTTTTAACTAAACTAGAAGTTAATGTCTAATCTTCTAACAAGTTAAGAATTGAAGATTAATTACGTACTAATCAACATATTATAAAACTCTTCTGTTACTGAGTAACTAACAGACAACGTACAGCCGAAACTACTGGGCGTAGGAAGCTGGTGAGCATTAAGAGAGGAAATTCTAACCGGAAGGGGTGTAACGGGTGAACAACTTTTAAATAAAACTTCTACATCGTTGAAGTTAGTGAAGTTTGGATATTAATTGTTTACAACAAAATGTCAAAACATGTTTCAGATTTTTCATAAAATTAACCCTCATTCCATTAAAGAAGGGGGTTGAACGATTCTGTGGGGCTAATACAATTATCAAAATAAAAAGCTGAAAATTGGTAAACATACTCTTCATATTACCTAACATTTCAAGTTATTTTCACTTCAAAAATGACAAAGAATTTTTCTTCTTAAAAAATTTCGACAAAGAAGAAAAATTCTTGTCATTTTTGAAGTGAAAATATCTTGAAATGTTAGGTAAGAGGATGAAGAAGAAAATATAATAGGTAATGCGTTATTATTTGAAAATTGCATCTCTAGAGGAATGATGTAGGGATGAACATTTTTATGAAACTTTTACATTATTTTTGAAGAGAGAACCGTAAAATGTTACAATCTCCGAAACTACCAAACCGATTTCAAAAATTATTTTACCATTAGAAAGGTACATTATCCAAGATTGCTATAGGCTATAATTTATCTCAAAAAGGCGGCAGGCGTTGCAAAATGTGGGAGTGGGAGACGTAGCGGAAAATGGGACGAAGACACGTAGTGGAAAATGCTCGAGGCAAGTATTGGGAAACGGGGCCCGCCATATTACGAACAACGAGATGAAATAATATTTTGTAGGAAACTGTACTGAATCCCAACATAGAAGAAATCGGGAAGCCGGATTGAACAAGTTGCGGGACGAGACACGTAGAGGTAAGCAGAAAATTTTAGATATAATTTAAAAAGATGAGAAAAAATACGAATTTACGAATAATATATGTTTACCAGACTTACAGAATACGTGATAAATGAATAACCGATATTTTACTATGAAATTCACGCGGGCAGCCGCGAGCAAAAGCTAGTGTAACTAATATTGTATCATAGAACCAAAGATCACAAACACACACGAACACATTACACCATGAAGCGCAGACACATATCTGGCATCACAAGTATAAATTATTTGCCCGTGTTGGAAATCGAACATAGGACCTCTCGATAGTGACAGTATTATATATGTACAATAAGAAATAATTTTGTAAACAACAACTCCAAAAAATCCTAAGCGCGCTGATAACATTTCTTTAATATCTTACAGTAGAAGATTTAAAACATGATAGAACTACAAACAATTCATGAAAACTAACAAAAACATGAAAAATTATGTAGACACAAATGTCATGAATTAGGTACCTGTACGTTGTCCTCAACAGTGTCGTTAAGCAGCAAATGCCTGTAGCTACCCCAGACATTACCGTGAAGCACATTGCTCGCAAGATCCTTGAAAACCTGAGACTTATAGATAGGTGAAGTTATGGAAAACTGTTCCTCGGCCCCTGGCAGGTGATACACGCGCACTGCGCGCCCGCCCGGCTCTCCTCGCAAACATGTGCCAAGTCCGAGCACACCGCTCGTGACGTCATGTGACACCAAGTATATACGCAGGTCTTCGCTCTCCGCGCGCTTCATACTCGAGCGAAGGGACTCCACCTACAATGATTATCCCTTTACTGGTTGTGGCTCCAGGATGTTAAATTGTCTGGAATTTGTACCAAACAGCTAGGGGCAGGATAGCCACACGATATGTGTGGTGGTCGTGTACAATCGGGAGAAAAAAAAGTATTTTCACTAATAAGTGTTCGAAATGTAACTTGGAAAATCACTACAATATATACAATTTTGAATAATAACATAGAGGTTAATTGCACATGTTATAATGGAACGTTTACTACGTTTCAGATGAACATGATTCTGAAATAAAAAATACATAATTTTAAGTAACTACTTATCCGCATCCGCTAAGTGACTAATGAACAAATTTGAACTGTAAATAAGTTTCCTTAATTTTAAGTGATTTAAGTACATAACTTACTAAACACTTGTTATCTTTAAAACAGCACTTTTTGTAAAATTTCCGAGACATTCAAGTCAAAAACTCTCTGTAATGGGTTAAAGGTGATTATGAATAAGTGTATACAGTACATTACATTACATTACAGTTATATTAGCGTTTTTATGGGCCAGTAAATCTTCCAGGTATTTTCAAACCGACGATAGATTTCTTTATACAACCCGTGCCTGCCCAAAGAATATTATATTCCATACCACATGCTAGCTCCTGCCAAATCATCTCGAAGGTTAACACTAAGTATTTTAATTATCAATTGTTATATCTTCCGTATTAATACACATTATATAATATATTAACCTCTATCTTTAAAATTATTATTATCTTTTCTATTTTAGGTGATAACTGAAAGTCAGCGTTTTTGTACTCTCGCTAATGCAAAAAGTATCGCTGAGTTATGAGCATGTTTACTGCTGGTAGCACACTAATGTTCATATTGTGCTTTTAAGGGTGTACTGTTCTTTTTATACTGTTATTTTGTGTCTATAACAGTTGAATAAACAATTTATCTATCAAATGTTTGGAAAATATCATACTGATTATAACAATGATATCACTCTATCTTTACATTTCGACGATCTCGGTGGCGCAGTGGTAAAGTTCTTGCCACTGAACCGAGAAGTCCCGGGTTCGAGCCCCGGTCGGGTCATGATGGAAAATGATCTTTTTCTGATTGGCCTGGGTCTTGGATATATATATATATATATATATATATATATATATATATATTTGTTATAAATATAGTATAGTTGAGTTAGTATCCCATAACACAAGTCTCGTACTTACTTTGGGGCTAGCTCAATCTGTGTGATTTGTCCTTATATTTCTATTTATTTTCTATTTACATAGAAGAAAGATAAAATAAAGTATTATGCTACTAACCCATTTGTATTCGCTGTCTTCTCCGATATCGATGACAATATGTTCTTTTGGAAGTGGAACCTTGTGACGTAGAATCAAATACTCGTGAGTGGCAGTAACCTGACGTGACACTAGCGTGACTCCAGCGTGGGATAAAACTTCTAGTTTTGTAGGGTCCTCCAAAACTCTATGAGCTTCCTCCAGGAGTAACATGCCATCGGAACCAAGAGCAGCCACTAGGTTACCAAGCACGATTGCGCCATATTGAGACAGTACATTGGCAGCTATCACCAAGTGACATTCGGTATCTGCAGGTGTATTGAAGCCATTCTTTGATGTAACCTAAAAAATGGGATAAATTGGTTTTATTTAGAGGAGTTGAGCTAAATAATCATTAGATTGATAACACGGTGAAAAAACACTATTGTCACTATTGGCAAAACGGCTAGTAGCTAACGATGGAGTAAAAATCGTTATTTAGCCACGCATGTTAACATAAGGTAGAATTTGGAAAAATAATATTATTATTAATGTCTTGCCAAATTCTACCTTTTCTTAGATACCTATACTTTTAAAGTTATTAATTATAATTAAAAATACGTACTTAATTCAATTCAAAATATTATATTTGGACAAAGCCCATCTCATTTGTAAATTAGTAATTAACGAAATATATAGAGATCTAAAACCCCCACTATTATCTTTTCATGTTTTATAAAATAAAGTATTTTTAAATAAAGTATAATAAACTATACTAGTGAGACCCTATTTGCATACCTTAATTCCATATTCTTGCAGAGTGGCATTGTATGGTGCTGTATTAGCCCCGGCAGCCACGGTTGCCTCTACCCGTACTTGGGGCTCGGCTTCGAGGACTTGCATCACCAGGGGCGCGAGCAGCGACTCCGCGGGTCTCTCCAATGCTGCTTCAGTCAGCTTCAGACGCAGCGTACCAGCATTCTCCAGTAGTAACTGAAGGCTCACAGTCAACGCGTCTCGCTTCGAACATCTGTCATCTATGACCGCGTTATCGTACGGCAGAAACACGTATTTTTCTAACTTCGGTGGTGCCTGGGGATTGGCTCGACGGGGAGCTATACTTGTTTTTACCCCGCGCAGCTCGACTCCACCACACACGGTAACGTCACTATATAAGCAGCGACGTACCACTAACGCTGACGTACCGCGGTCCACTGCCGCATCAACTTCTGCCTGCTGTTTTGAAGGATCAATGAGCAGGCGCTGAATGCGCGTCGGTAGCTCATGTGTTGTCTTGCTTATGATATGGAACTGTAGTAGAGTATCAGTGAAAGAAATCCAGTTTCCATTCCAGAGTACTTCACCTTCGGTTCCACGCGCATTCGCAGTCTTGATACCACGGAAGATATCTTTGTAGTCGTATCCACGAAGCCGTAACTCTTTGTAAATATCTTGCGATGTCAATGGTAAGAGACTAGGTTCATTAGACGCTTTAGGTATCTCTGAGTCTAGCCATTCTTCAGCTGGGTCTTCCGCGATCCGCACTTTTCCAGTGACGGCTACGCTGCCACCCTCGCAGATGTCAAATTCACCTGTACCATCCAGAATATTGACAAGAAATCGCACAGGTGTCTCCTTATTAATGATGGTAGCTCGCTTGAAGTTTACATCTTCAATAATGATCGGGGTTTCCTCGATTTTTTTATTATGTATTTTAGCTATTGTTCGCCATACAAGCATCTGCCAAATATTAAAAATTATGTATTGTAATCTGATAAAACAGAACAAAATAATTTTAAATTGCTAGAAAAATAAAGGCAGTCAGAAAATAATAGACTCACAATATAGCCAGTAGCTGGAAACAGTATCCGACCATCAATCTGATGTCCGGCGAGGAAGGCGTCATCGGCGCGGTTGAGATCGAATTCAAACACGCTCTCTCCCGTACGCTGACTGCTGCCGAAGTTGGCCACGCTCCACTCAGTAGAGTGGTCCCACAGCACATGGGATGCCAGACCCGGCGTCCCGCGGGAGACGGGGAAAGGCACGCGGTCATATAACTCACCCACTTGAGGTTGCCCGCCCGCCGCATAGATCCTAAACAATATAATTTTTTGGGTCTTGAAAAATAACATTGCTTGTATCTCAGAAAACCATATTAATAATATAACAATCCATGGACTTTGAGGAAAACTTGTTTTAATAAACTCTAAGAATGAGTTGTCATAAGCCATTTAAACGTCCCCTCTGCTAGGGCACAGGCCTTCCTTACGGATGGATAAGAAGTATGGGCCATGACCCATCCCGCGGGCCTATTGTAATGATTGCAAATACAACCGTGACCATCGGCTTTACTTGATTTCGAAGCACGGAACGGAAGTTCGATGGCTAGTGCGCTCGGCCTGTGATAGTGGCGGTTAAGACACTCTCACAATGGTCGGTCATGAGATGGGTGCCTACAAATGTATCTTGATCATAGAATACATATTTCTACCAAAAAAAATAGTATGAGCCGAGGTAACAAACACAGAGGTTTGAATATGAAATAAAAATAAATGATTACTGACTTGCCAATGCTCGCGAGCAGATGCAGCGCCGCGTCGGGCGCGTCCCTGCGCACGAGCGGCACGTGCAGCGCCGGCGCCGGGCGCGCGCGCCGCAGCACGGCCTGCAGCAGCGCGTGCGGTGCCACCTCCACCAGCACGGCGCGCTCGGGCACCGCGCGCATGGCTGTCGTGAAGCGCACCGGCGACAGCAAGTTGTTCACGTGATACTCTGGTCCGCTCAGCTTCGCTGCACATTTCAAACATGCTTTCATTAGCATTTCTCAATCTTTCTACAACTGGACGCCTATCTGTTACCATGACGGATAATGATAGATAGATAGATAAAACATTTATTTGTAAAACAACAACACAATACACAACCAGACTAAAAACACAAAATAAAACACAGTATTCACATAGCACAATTGAGCAAGTGTACTATGTTGCAGCAATACAAAAAGGCCCATCTCAGTATATGTAGAGGGGCGATACACTGATTTTCAGATGAGACCTGAATCAGTGTGCGAACGGTGTGTGTGTATATTAACAGTGAGGAAGGAGATATACATAAACATTAAACATTGACTATAGCTGCTACATACACGTACCCAACATAATAAATAAAGAAAACATAAATAAAATACAACATGGTAAATTAGTAAAGGATGCTAAAGTACATAAATAATAGATTACAATACATAAATAGATTACAATACATAATAAAATAAACAACTATATATATATATATATATATATATATATATATATATATATATATATCTAGTAGCTGCCCCTAAACGCAACCGTTCTGGGTCGATATACCAGCAAAGGAGGACGACAAGATCTGGCATTGGGATTACGGTTGAATTGCAGTTTCCTATATAAATATTCATATATAATGCATTAGTAATCATCGAGAACCTGAAAATTACTAGCACAGAGTGTTTTCTGTGTATATTAATTCCCAAAGCTATGAATTCCTTAGTCACCTCGTTTGATATAGAATGGAGAATATGAAGCAATCCTACTCTAAAGATAAGTAAGACATATCGAAAAGAAGATAAGATAGACTATTCTACAATAATAATAATCAAATGTTTTCAAATCATAAACCCTACTAAATTACATCATAAGCTTCACACAGTAATACTTACCAATATCAGAGTCCCATTTATTTTCTGGCAAAGATGAGGAAATCCACCTCTTAGAGCGTGGTTTGGGATCGGGGATTACTGTCTCAAGATGTTTGCGCAGCAGGGGCGCCGCGGCTGCGATGTACTTGCTGTGGAATGCTACACCGCTGCTGTTGACACGGCGAGCAAAGATGCCCTCTGAAGATAAAGCAGCAACAAACTTTTCGATGGCGGATCCTGGACCAGATACGGTAACACTGTCGTACGAATTATGACAAGCTGGGATGATTTCTGGAGGACAGCGTTCTTCACACTGTTCCCACGTAAGACCAACTGCTGCCATAGCACCTGGTTCTAGCTTGGCATCATGAATGCTGCGACCTCGCCAATAAGCCGCAAGCACGACTTGTTCTACTGTCAGAGTCTCATCTGCATAAGCACAACCTGCAAAGCACATGAAAAATAATTTACTTTTTGTCAAAGTCTGTTACTGCTATTCAATGATAGTTCTTGTCGTAGTCGTAAATTAGTATTATGTATATGAGAATCAGGAAACATTGTGATCAAACTGATAAACCTAACGCAAAAAACTTAGTTATATAACAGATAATACGCAGATGATTTATGAGTATTTTTTATTATTATTATTTTTTAGATTAAACACTAACCTAATTCTCCCACAGAATGGCCAATAATCCCATCGGGATGCAATCCAATTTCCCGTAATATGTTTACTAGCGCCACTTGTACTGACGCAATCGACACAAATGAGTTGATGACCTCGTCGAACGCAGCCTCATTTGCCGTCGTTAGGATATTGACGAGGTCTATGCTATGAGGTCGAAGCGCCTTGGCAGCGCAGTCTATAGTGGCTGCGAAGGTCGGGATCCTCATCAAATCGCGCGCCATGCCCGCCCACTGTGATCCCATACCAGAGAACACGAACCAAATAGGACGCTTCTCACCGATGCCTTCTGCCTCCTGATAACATTCACAAAAATATACTAGATGTTGCCTGAATTTTGATGTAAAATATAGCCTTCAGTAATCTTGGATAATGTAACTTTCCAATGGTGAAATAATTTTTGAAATCGGTTCGATAGTTTCGGAGATACCCGATACTCAAACTCACATACGCTTACCTCTTTATAAAAATCGTATGGATCGTTTCGTTCCCTTCATAGTAGTATTTCCGAATGGCTGAAGATCATGCTCATTATGTGGAATGAAACATACATCTTGGAGTGCCAAGAAAGTTGTGTGTGTTTCATTCCACGTAATGACCACGATCTTCAAAGACAAATTACCGCATTAATCGTGATTAATGGAGTAATTTGTCATTGCCTCATTTTTTCACACACATTCTCCATTTTTCACACACAAGGAAATAATCAACCAATGTGCAGGTTTCCTTACGATGTTTTCCTTCGCCGGAAACAGGGTGGTCTATGAAAAGTTCCTACTCTACATGAGTCAGATTGGTATACAAACTCATCTGGCACGAGTAAAATTCGAACCTTACGGGCGCAGGCGGGCGTCTTAACCATTATTCTCTTACCAATATAAATATCTTACCTAAACAAATTATAAAGTCTGAACTTTTAATCAAGCATGACTGGACTTACCACGATATCCTCCACGGGTTTATCAGTAAGGATGGAATATCCTCTAAAGGAGTGTCCAGGAATATTCTGTGCATGGACGGCATCTATTAAAGCGTGTAACTCTGCATCGTCGTGATGCATAGCAGCGTGCCTCAGTACGGCTTGAACCGCTTGTTCCGTGCGGCCTGACGCCACCACCAGCCTTGGCAACTCTCCACTGTGCTTCACCTTCGGTTTCATCTTCTCAGACTCCAAGATAACGTGGGCGTTAGCTCCTCCAAACCCAAATGAGTTTACTGCGACAAGCCCGCCATTCCAAGGAGTGTTTCTCTCTACCACCTGCGTTTAATTTTTTTTCTAATGATTGATTTTGACTTATCGATTTGCCATAACAGACTATTTGCTATCAAAATTGCCATCAACCGCCATTTCTTATATCGCGGGTATTTTCAATCATTGACGTAGAGATAGTAAGATTTAACGTACAAACAAGAATACTGATTGGACACTAGATTAAATTTAAGATCTGGGGGCACGGGAGTGCCCCCGCCAAGAAGAGCCAAGCGAAGCGCCTACCTTTTCTCAAAACGTTTCGTCGTATTTGTGACTTTGGTTTGGATAATGCCAGATAGTTTAAATTTTCAAGATATAATACCATGAGTACATTAATTAAACATACAAAGTTTGAATATCGTAGCTAGTATACTTTAGATTTTATAGATGTCTAAAAACCCATAATTTCGTCACTAATTCACTGACTGATTCACAAAATTGTTAGGGTGCTTCCTGAAGTCTTAGAAAGCTGAAATTTGGTATGTAAGCTAATATTAGTACAGAGACAACAAAAAAATTAAAAAACCCAACCCAACCTAACCCTAACCCTTGGTATAGGAGGTGGAAGTTTGTATGAGACTAGCACTATTTCTTGTGCTAGATATTTTAAAGTTAGTAAAAATATTTCTTGTAATAAATATTTTTAAAAAATCATCCCCTAACACACTAAACTAAAAAGGAGGTGAAAGTTTATACGGTCGCTACAAAGTCATTAAAGATATATAAAAAAAAATTAAAAAAAGAAAGCATAACAAAAATAGTGGGACTAAAGAAATGCAACAGTAAGACATCTGGTTGCATAGGTTTTACCAACTTACAAAAATAAATGAAATCCCACCAAAAACATTTTCATAATGACGATATTTGTAAAAGTCATGTCAAATGCCTTTTGGCAACTTGATTAAAACCTGACACCAGTGTCAATCAATGACAGACTCGTTAAGAAAGCTCAGTATCACAGTACGCGATCTTCATGACCGTTTCACACATTTTTATATTCAAATGCATTTCATTTATTACATAGAAATAGTAAATTCTTGCTTGGTTAATAATTAGTATATACCTTAATTCTTCCATCATTCAAAGCAGGAATTTCTTTGTTAGGGTTGTTGAAGTGAAGATTTCCAGGGATGACGCCGCGCTCCATCGCTATCAGAACCTTGGCGATAGCGCACAATCCCGAAGCTGGTTCTGAGTGGCCCATGTTTGATTTCACCGAGCCGAGCAGCAGTGGAGTCTCACGACCCTTGCAAAACAAGTCAGCGATAGCATTTACTTCTTGCGGATCACCCACCTGTAAAAAACTTACAATTAAAAAATCGTGCAATTTAACGATTTTATAAAGCTTATGCCATTGGCTTTGCTCGTGCTCTTTATTACTCTCCTGCTCTCCACTAAAAGTTGCCTCATCTATTTTGACATTAAAGAAGGATCAACAAATACACATATATATATTTAACAATGTAAAGTGCCGGTTTCTTACGTTAGTTTTATTAAAATAATTAGCTTCTCTTGTCATTGTCAAGAATAATTATTTTATTACTTAATTAGTTACATCAAAGTTCTAAACATTGAAGTACTTACCTTTGTACCCGTACCATGAGCCTCGACATATACGACGTCTTGAGGTTTTAAACATGCCTCAGCAAACGTCTCTTCTGCAAGCTGCTTCTGCATTGCGCCGGTAGGAAACGTGATCCCATTCTCTTTGTAGCCATCTGTATTCATCCGCGCGCCTCTGACTGTGGCGTATACTCTCCGCGCGTCCGCCCGCTTTTGTAGCAGCACTGCTACTGTGGCTTCTGACCTCACATATCCGCGCCCCTCAGCATCGAATGCCGCACATCGACCTTCAGGAGACAACATGCTCAAGCGATGGAAGTTGAGTGAAGTGCCAGGTTTGAGACACAAGTTAGCTCCAGCGACTATAGCTGCATCGCAGTGTCCTGCACGCATAGAGGTTACCGCCTGTGATAGCGCAAACATTGAACTCGAACAAGCAGTATCGATGGCGTACGATGGCCCTTTGAAGTCAAAAGTGTAAGAGATGCGGTTGGGGAACATGGCGCGGCAGCAGCCAGTGAGGGAGTAGCCATTTATTTTATCCGGGTCATGCGTCCACATTTCATCAGTCTCAGAGTTGGACACGCCGACGAAGACGCCGGTGCGTGAGCCGCGCAATTCTTGCGGATTGAAGCCGGCGTCGACAATGGCCTCGTGTGTCAGCTCCAGCAGAAGACGCAGCTGCGGGTCCATGAGGTGCGCTTGCTTCGCGTGCACGCCGAAGAACGTCGCGTCAAAGTGTGCCAAATCCTTCAACTTTCCATTGCGTTCTGGCAGCCCGTGGAGTCCTGTACTCAATTAACAGCAGCATATTTATGAAACAGTCAAGACAAACTATCACAACAAAAGTTTTAAGTGCGAATTTAAAAAATGTAAAAGTTAAAATGTTGTACGTTATGTATCATTCAATTTTTTTTAAGAACTGTTCAGACAGACACACCGACAGACAGACAGACGGACAGACAATTGAAAAACAATCCAACAATCGAGCGGGGAAACCAGTGCTTCAGTTTTCGAAGTTGATTACAAAAATTTATACAACCTGTAATGATTTAAATGAAAATAAAAGAGGTAATGAGGACGGCAATCATGAAATAACTAATTTATTGCTTATGGTTATAAAAGAAATCCGCTCCGGACCACGTGGTCTTACTTCCTCTGTCCCTAACCCTGTATAGCCAGCGTAAATAAATGAGGCAAGGAGATACTCACTAGTTCATCAGTTAAACTAGACTCTTGGTCACCCTGTAGTAATTTTGAAGTACAAACTAGAAAGTAGGGCTAGAATTTCCTGAATTCCTTTCACAATGGATGATATCACATTTATTAATGTGCTAAATAGATCAGTCACCTTTGCCTTGCATATTTATCTATGTACCTATTCTTATATTGTATGCGTAAACACTCATAATGGTATTTTTTGAAACAAACATAAAATATACATTAGGTTCAATAGTCACTTTCGGGTGTCATGTGAGGAAAATAATGGAAAGATCTTGTACAAACAATGTTTGTGTTATGTAATGGAATCATCAAATAAAGTGAACGGATATTTTTTACAAAAACTTGCTATATACCGACTTCCTTAAAATAAGTACATCATTATTTCTTTTACTCTTTATATAGGTAGAAGATCTATTCATAGGGAAGAAGCCAAATTCCACAACACAGGTTCTCTTACAGTGGATTTATTTACATACTAACGTTGACTTTGATAGCATCCCCAAGAGATCCGCTTCAGTATGAAATTGGTAGTAAAAAGTACCTTATGTTCTTATTCCTCTAGTAGCATATATAATATTTATATATGTCATGGCTAAATCCCGAAGTGCGGCTACATCTAGGTTTATCAGGCTAGATCTAGCTGCAGCCGGTGTCAGCCTAATTAAGTTCGGCTACACGTAGGTTTAGCTTGTTTATGTTCAGCTTAGGTTTAGCTTTTATTATTTCGGCTAGACCGCATTTCTGACCACGAACAAAAATCAAAAACCTAGAACATTCCGATGTTACGTCTGTATGTACGTAGAACTCAATGCTGGAGTCATATAATCCACGCGAAGCCGCGGGCATCAGCTAGTTCCTAGATACATGTGATGATTACATTTAGCCATCTGTGACCCGCTGCACTCTAGGTCTAGAGACGATGAAAGTATATTTTACCTAAGTCCAGCGGGCTACCGTTAGATGTAACCCAGCAACACCGGTTGCACCTAGTTCTAGCCATTAAATTAGCCATTGTTGACCGTAGAAGAGTCCCCCTTTTAATGTTAATGTGATAACACTGTCAGGTTATACTTAGCATAGCGTTGTTATTAGAACTCAAGATAAATGCAATATTACTAATCTTCGGACGAGTGCAAGTAGTTCTCATTAAGTTTATTTGACCCGAGCGAACATACAAGAGTTACATAAGTTTGTAATTGCAGCAGATTTATCAATCAGATCAACGAAACTACTCCAGGAAAAATAACTAACTCGAAGACAAATATTCATTTAGCTTTGCTTTTAATGAATTAATAAAAAAAATTAATAATAAAAACCTATTTATAATTTATTAATTGGCAATTAAATTTAAATGACATGAAATAATTCAGGATTCTAGCGCGATGTAGTTTTTCATATGATTATTTAAATTTAGTTTTAAAAGCATGTATGCGATGCATAATATACATAAAGCAATATAAAATTTACTAGCTGCTGCCTGCTGTTAATTTCTAGCCGTTAACTATAATTAAGTATTGTAAACTTCATCTAAATCTGAGCAATTTAGCCGTGAAAACGTGACGGACAGACACACTTTTTTAATAGTATGAACCACGTGGCCAGAGACTAAGTATATAGATGTCGGCTCAACCTCATAATATTTTATGAGTGTTATAGCAGTATTCAATATTTTTCTTTTTAGCATAATATTATAATATCGTTATTTTTCTCGTTCTTATTTAATAGTTAGTTACCTTTAGGCCACCGGCGATCATCAGCAGTGACCATGTCGACCCCCTGCAGCAGGTTGCTGGCGAACTCCTCGATGGAGTCGGACTCGGGCAGGCGGCCGGACAGGCCCGTCAGCACCACCTCGTGCTGCGGACACGACCCATTGCCGTTCACTAGCGATGCAGGCTTCTCAAACTGATCCTTCATTTCTAAATTATCACACTTACTAATATTGAATTTATTCGTCTGTTCAATTAAAAGACAGTCAAGAAGTAAGCTGCACTACAAAAGAAGAACGCGCGCCGTCGACTATGTTCACAGAGATGGTGACACAATGGAGTTCCGCAAGACTATATGAGGGTGGGAAGTGACGACAGCACGTCCTACGACGACTCTAACAGATTCTTCAAATGACGTAACTAACCACTTATCGTGATATTTAAACACGTTCGTTTTTAGGGGTCGTCACATCAAATATTGAGAAAAAGCATAAAAATGCGTCTCAAAATATAGAGAACATGGGTTCCGTCGTCATATTTGTAATTCGAAAACATCTAAATCAATCGACAGATCACGTCTGAAAATGTTTCCGAAATTTTTATTATGAGACACGTAGCGGAAGTCGTAGCGGGAAAGGTAGAATTGAACTAAAGATGACAAAAATACGAATTTGAATCATAGTAATAAAGAAATAAATTTTACCAGTCTTGTAGAATGCGCAATAAAAGAATAACTGAAATTTTACTACTATTCCTTTTAAGAACTGAAATTCACGCGTGCGAAGCCGCGGGCAAAACCTAGTATAATAATAAAGTCTTAAAACTTACGAAATAAACAGATAAAAGCAATATTCTGTTGTTCAAAATCATAAAAAAGTCATTAATAATATAAAAATCAAAAATATTGGAAATTTCAGTTAAATTAAGAAACTAGCTTTTGCCAGCGGCTTCGTCCGCGTCTATTTTCCATGGGGACATTTAGTTTTCCGGGATGAAAGGTATGTCCTTCTCCATACTTTTTTTGAGCAGTTTGAGCAGATAATATAGCATTCGGTAACATTCTGATTTATAATTATTAGTTGGGATTAGTTAAGATCGTTTTGTGGGAAATTGATTATCGAGTGTGTTATTGCTAACACAGTCGCCCAAAGACATAGTAGAGCCAGGCCCCATTGCTCAGTCGTTGCAACTCCGTTGTTTTTTATAGGTTTTGATTTTGATGTAGGTACGTAGAATGACCAAACAATTTCTACGTTGTTCTGCGTTGATCCGCTACGGACAGACCGTTCGCTGTCGCAGCACTCGGGCGGACACTGACCGACACTCGTGTCACCGTAGGAACAAGTGTATTTGAAAGTGAAACAGGTGTTATATGCGTTCTGAATAAAATTTGATTAGATAAATAGTGTTGATATATCTTTTAATATAATACACTTTTATAATCAAAATTTGTTTACTATAGAAATTACAAGTATTTAATTTAAACAACATTTATTTTTTTAATACTTTAAAAAATAAATGTTGTTTATTTTTTAAAGTTTATTTAAGTAAACAAACGTGTATAATTTAATTTAAAGTACAAAGTAAATGTGCAGATATTAGTCTTCGCATGTCGGTGACGTTACTCGGCGCTTGTTCTTCTCGTTGTGACATCATTGTGTTTCCCAAATGAATAACTCCTACCCAGGACATTAACACTTACCAAAAATAAACAATGCTGGTATTTTCCAGACATTTTGCACAAATCATTGTGTTTGATACTGAGCATTAGTGTATGAACATGAACTGATGAACTCACAAATAATTTACCAATATACATACTGTCATCCTTCCATATCCACATACATTTTATCCATATAAATACCACTAATATTAAAAATGCGAAATATATGTCTATCTGTCATGCCTAAGTCACTTGGCCTATATCGATGACATTTGAAACATAGTTAATGATTCGTCTACCGCGGCAACAAGACTCTAGCCTGTAGAGTCCTTCACTCACCACAAAGGAGACGAGAAGTGTTTTTTTAACTTTCGAGCTTTGAATTAAACACACAACTACATACGTTGAAACGTCAGAAGTATTTAATAAAATGGTTTGTACTAAGTCTGTTCCGTTATTTGCAATCGATGTGCACCCAAGGACATTTAGCTTCCAAAACCTCCGGATTCGAAAAGATATAATGCAATCAAAAACATGCTGTAAAAATCAAGTCTCGCAGCTCAGTTATTCTACCATAAATAAATTAAAATATAAAAATGTAAAAAGTTGTGAGATACCAAGTCGGTTAATTTATTCAGTTCCTACTTAGGGACCTTCTATATTTAGTTATTACGTAAGTTATTATCTTATCAATATTAAACATCTTGTAAATAAATAGATCGACTTGGCCATCACATGGAAACACAATGTATCTTACAAGTAATACATATCATATTAGATTGTCTAGTCTATGGCGCCCCACGCGATTGAAACTCTCGTCTCCAAAACGAATTTGTAATGGAATTACAAAGTTATTCATGCAGTTGATGTATCTAGAAAAATGAACCGATATTACAAAATATTTAGATTTTCCCTTGATTTAGACACTAAACACTAATTATATTCTAAATTTGAAGCTTCTATGTCTGCTAGAAGTGCCTTGGACTTTTGATGATCTGTCAGTCAGTGAGTGAGTGACAAAATCAAGAAACTTTTACAAGTTACAATTTTTATATTATATGAAATGAAATATACAGTGTTCATTATACTATACCTGCTTACTCAGGTAACGACTTGAAAATATGGATTTTAATTATTTACACACTAATTAATGAATGTGTTTCAGATTTTTCTGAAAATTAACCCTCTACCCCGTCAAAAGGGGGGTGAAACATTGTATAGGACCTAATACAATTTTCAAGTTATTATATCAACTATATAAAACTTCATTATTTTTGAAGAGAGACCCGCAAAATGTTTGGTTTACGTTTGTGGTTAATAAAAAAAAGGAATGTAGGACGGCCCGCATAGCAAAGCGGGAGAGAGTGAGTTGGCACAAAGGGCCTGAGCGCCTTTGGAATTGATGGCTCTTACGACTTTTTTGTGTTTGTAGCGACAACGAAATAACAAAGGAATTTCATTTTCTATTATGACATATCTTCTTCATAATCGTATTCCTCATGGCTGAGGGTCATGGTTATTACGTGGAATGAAACACACACAACAACTTTCTTGGCATTATTAATGGAGTGGTTTGCCATTGCCTTCTCCATTTCACACACAAGTTAATAAGAATCAACCAGTGTGCAGGTTTCCTCACGATGTTTTCTTTCATCGGATTATGACATACACATAGACATAATAGACGGATATTTTCATCAGCGTTGTCAAAAGATGAATAGTCCAGTTCGTTTACAAAAAGATAATAACTGATTGACTTGAGCGTCTAGGATTCGAATCCCGCTGGAAGGCGACTTCTTTTAATTCACTATAGATATTTAGTTTACGAGTTAGTTTTATGCGAACGCCATTTCAAAGTTTATTTTACAAATTATTTTCTTATATTCGACATGAGACAAAAATACATTTTTTGTATGTATATGTATGTATGTATGTATGTATGTTGGTAACGCGATAACTTTTGAAAATCAAAATCGTACCAACGGCGATTTCGATGAAATTTAAAAGGTATGTAGGATATGCAAATGGACTTTTTAAGTTCGTGGCGCAACAAAATCGATTAAGTCGTTTTCGAAAAATTCACAATTTTATAAAATCATCAAAATTTATTGTATTCGCGAGGTCTACGTTCGCGGCGAACAGCTAGTAAATAAATATAGACTGTCCTACTGAAATATACTAATTATATGCCTGTTTTACTAAAACTACTTTGTCATGTGACTCATTTGCATATTTTTAAATAACTTTGTTTTTAATAACCAAATCAAGATGTGTCTGATATTAGTACTTGTTGACTACTGGGAAATGTCCCGTGGGAATTTCCGGATAAAAAGAACCCTATTGGTCATTTCATAACAATCCAACAATCCGCCCAGTAGATTATGCGCGAAAGAGTAACAAACATACCACATACACACATGCATCCTCACAAACGTACTATTATAATATTAGTAGGATAGTAGGATTTGTTTCAGTTGAATATTTCAAATCTGTCTAAGAAGTGACTAGGTGTAGGCTTATGACCGTTTGCTTTACGTTCAAAACAAACATTACACAGAAATGTAGTTTCTTAAAAAAAACTTGTTTTTTTGACGAAATAAATAAAAAAATAATAAATATCGCTTCAAGGTCGACCTATGTTCAGATTTCATAGAAAAAAACACACGGCGTGACCCGGGCATTAAATATTGTAAGCAAGACGGACTGATGGTGAAGTTTATTATCTCTATCGCATCCACTCTTTATATTATTCTTTTTCGAGGTGAAAATACCGATTTGGCACCCAGTCGCAGGCGCGGGTGCGACAGAGGGTAGGCTGCATAACCTAGCTCAATGCTACTACAATCCATGCCAAAGACAACTGTCTTGTAAAAGTGAGATCGTTACATTTCTTTGATGTATCGTTTATTTACGTTAGGATACAGTAAAGAACCGTTACATAAACTCAGTTTGGGTTCAGGCCACGGGCTACGACGATGATGTTGTCGAGTACAGACACCTCACAACATCTTCAATCTCTAGAACGGTGCAAGTTCATAATGACCCATCCCGTCTATTCATAAGGCGCTTTATTTGCACACTAGCGCCACCATCACATAATATGTGTAGAAAAGTAGCGGGTTAAATTATGACGATATAATAGTTCGAGCCATTTAAGCTGTTTATTTACTTATCGGAAAAAACGTTACCTAACGAATCTGTGTTACTCTTGCGGATATTGCTTGCGTCATTACAAAACATAAAATCTGGTACGTCTTATTTAATACAACACTCGTGTGCAGCCATGTCTCCCGCACGTGATGTTTGCTTGTATGCGGCTGAGCGTGACATACATAGTAGTCACCACTTCGGAAACACGCTATGGTTTCTCTCGCGTCATTAATTTATACGTCAATAATTTGATGGATCAGAGAAAGTTATTGTATACATTGTTGGTACTGTTGGTACTATAAGTAATAAAATTTAAATTTCATCTATTTACATAACATTCTTTTATTAGTTTTCTAATCTCCATTATTATTTTCATCATATCTAGATTTCTACACTAATATTATTAAAGAAGAAGTGTTTGTTAGTTTATGAGTTTTTAAACTTCGGTACTACTAAAATGAAACAATTTTATATATTATTGTACCAATTTGTAGCATGGAATGTGAGAATGGACATAGGTTATATTTAATTCCGGTAGATAACAATGACTTTTCAAAGTAACTGAATTTGCAAATAATGTTCGACCAAAAGTTTTCCTTTCGGGCGGTGCTTCGTCGGTTACAGGTGGTAAATCAATGATTTACCTGTGACTAAAATTTGGATCTATAAAATAACTATAAGAAATATACACGGGACAAGTACCTACCTACGGGATGAGAGGTGGGGCGAAATCGAAACAATAAAAACCATGGATTTAGTAAGTACTTGTAGGGAGTACCTACTAATTCCATATGGCAAACACTCCAAAAAAAGTAAAGCTATTCGAATTGTCAGATAAGTAAAATTTAAAGTGGCTGTAGCAAGTCGCAACTCTAGAAATTGACAAAGTTTTCAAGACACAAAAAAGATGTAGGTATAAGGTCAATGTGTGGTTTACAAAGTAGAGGAAGTTGTTTACCAATGTTCAAATCAAAGTATTGACAACATTCCTATTGTAGTGAACGTCTCCTAGCCATAATTTTTACATCGTTGATTTAAAATTCACACAGCGCATTAAGCGCCACTTGTAGATACAGGATTTTTGGGGGAATGATGTAGGTGAACATTTATGCGAATCATAGTAATAAATTAATTTTACTTCGATAAATTTCTTGCGTGCGAAAAAGGTAGTAAGTTACTGTTGGTACTTTACTGTAGGCAGTTGTGAAGTGGTCCTAACGTAGGGCGGAAACACATTTTTTAATGTATAAACATTGAACATATGAACCTATATTTCAACAAATTGTTTGTTTTTCTTCCAACGATTAAGGAATTCCAAGGAATAAGGTCGCTGGTTGGTTGGTCGGTCGGTCGGTCGGTCGGTCGGTCGGTCGGTCGGTCGGTCGGTCGGTCGCGGTTCATCGCCTACATTGCAGACTGCCATGTTGTTAGATGCCATGATGGTGGCCACTTCTTCTCCCCTGTCATTCGCATCGCGATGTCCCCATTCCTGATGGCTTCCATTGACATCGCCGCCGACCAGCCGCAAGGAGGAGTTGGTCGTCCGCAAGAAGTTGTTTAATTTGGGCAGTGTGGATTCCTTGTCTGTGTCGGGTTCCACATAAATTGAGGCGACATCCAGGGATCTGGGACCAAAGTTGATGCGGGCGACGGCCAGGTTCGCGGTGGATAGCTGCGTAACGCCAATGGCGGCCACCGTGGATTTGGTAAGGATGCAAGCTCTGACTCGGGAGCCATTTGAAAATTGGTAGACATTAATTCCCGGTGGGGGCCTAACTTCTAGGCCACTACCCACATAGGGTTCCGATATCAAGGCCACATCGAAGTTGTTATCGCGGAAGTGCACTAAAAATTCCTGTTGGGATGTATAGCACCGGTTAAGGTTACATTGTACGATGTTTATTGTGTTAGTAACCATAGTCGGTTGATTCATTTAGGGATTTTTGGGCTTTCAGAATCTTTGGGCAAACTTTAGTGTCAAGAGCGGAGTGTTTAGTGTTTGTGCTGTTTGTTTGTTTGCAGTTGTAGCAACACATTTTAGTCGGGTCGGTTCTATGGGAACAGGTGGAGATATGGTGCGCGGCGGAGCCGCAGTGGGCGCACGGGTAGAACTCCGCCTCGCATTTATTGCCGGTGTGCCCAAACTGTAGGCATTTCCGGCACTGCACGAAGCGGCTGAAGTCCGCCACGTGTACCCTCTGATGCTCCACGTTGACGCGGCCCTCCTCCACGAAGGTTCGTCGAACTGCCGGTGCCACTTCCAGGACTACATTGTAGAATTTGTCGTTTCTGTTCTTTAGAAGGAAGCAGAGACGGAGGTCGTCGACGGCTACCTGGTTTTGGCTGCTGATTATATCCAGCAGCTCCTCTTTCGGCGTTTCCTTGCTTACCCCCTTCAGAATGATGAGGGGCTTTCGGAGCCTTGACTCCTCTGCCACAAGTCCCGGGATCCTGTTCACCCTTGCCACAATTTCGTCTCTTTGCGCGGCGTTATCAAAATTCACCTTTACCGTATTATTGCGCAGGGTGCGTACTTGCGATGGCGCAAAAGTGCTGTTGCGGAAGGTGATCTTTTTGCGCCACTCGTCGTAGACCACCGGCTGATGTTCGCCGGTCGCCTTGGCTTTGATGATCATCGCCGGTTGGACGGGAGATCGCGGCGCGGGGCGTTTGGGTGGGGGGGTGGTTGCAGCCACCGATGCGAAGGATTTTGTAAGAGGCACCGGAGTAGGCGCTGGAGGGGGAAGGGGAGGGGCCTGCGCTTTGAGCTCCTCTCGGATGGTTTCCCGGATCGTTTGGAGGACGGCGTCAGATACCGGTTTGGTGAGTTCGGGCGGCTCGTCGTATTTGGCCATCTCTACGGCGCCCATGATGTTCTGCGCGAGGTCTTTGATGCGCTTCTTGTTAGCGCTAGTCACGCTTTTCCCCTCCGAGATTTTGGCCATAATCTCCTTAGCGGAGTCAACGATGAGCATGAACGCCGTTTGAAGAGCGGTCGGGGGGGCCGGGGCGGGTTCTGGGGTTGGTGCAATTGCCGGCGTTGGTGCAGTAGTAGGGCTTGGAGAGCGACGAATCAGCGTGGGTGGGGAGTGCACCAGTGCGGGGGTGGCCATCGAGGAAGGAGAGAGCGATTCCCAGCTGGCCGGGATCTCGTCCTCTCCGTCCCCGCGTGGGGGGTTAGGTGAGTTATGTCTGCTAGATGGGGTGCTAGGAAGCGAAATCCACCCCCTAGACGGTGACGGAGGAGGAGTAGACAGCTGCCGATCAGTCGGGGATCTGCTATCTATTCGCGGCAGAGGGGGTAGAGGCGATCGCCTTTGAGCCCTCCCCCTAGGCGGGGGTGACCGAGGGGAGATACGCGGGGAGTGAGAGCGTGAATGCCCCGCTCTAGAGGTGGTGGGTAGCGGCGGGGGACTCTGCTGTGTGATAATGTCCGTAGGAGTCTCGGAGATGCGGGTGAGGTTCCTACGGTTCCTGTCTGGGGGGCGAGTATTGGCCGCCTTACGCGGGGGTGAGTGGGCTAAGACCATGTTGTCTTAGATCGGAAAAGTGTTTAGAAGAAGGTATGAAAAAATTTAGAATATCGTCTATGTAAGTAAAGGTAGAGGAGGCGAGAGAGAACAACAGAAGAAAGAATAACAATAAACAGTAATTTTCCGAAGTAGAGGACGGGTAGAACTAGCGAAGTAATCCTAAACTATTGTTATTAAGGGAGCTGTTAATTTAGTTGACAATTTTTGGCCCTAGGTGGCGGTAAAAGTGAAGTAGATCTGGGTATGGGGTGTCCCAAGTGAATTCCCTTTTACAACCTGAACACAATTGGGCGGGTGTGGTGGGCGAAAATTTCAAAAACGGGTGGTCCTATCGAGACGTGTGAGGCGTCAAAAGATGCGCCTCCGTTAGCCTGATAAGATGGTGCAACAAGCTAGCGAGGGTCCGATAGGAAAAACTTGGAAAAAACAGGAAAAAGTGTGATTTTAATAAAATTTGTATGAAAATTTAGTATGTTACAGGTGAAAATGCAACAAGGATGCAACGGAAAGCGACGAAACTTCACAGGGAGCCGGGAGACAGGTAAGTAAGCAGAACTAAAACCAAAGACGATCAAGGGATAGCGAGAAAAAGTTTTAGGGAATTATTTGAGTGTTAGCGCCTAAGTATGGCGTTTACGGAAACTAAATGAATTTTTTAAAGAGAAACTATAGAGAAAACTGCACTGAAAACACTTGTTATATCGATGGGTACACGAGATGCACTAAAGAGAAAATTCACAGGGATGTAGGGGAACAAATAGGTATATCGGTTAGGTTAGGTTAGGTTAGGTTAGGTTAGGTTAGGTTATTAGTATTAGTATTACTGAGGTGTATTAGTATTACTGAGGTGTATTAGTATTACTGAGGTGTATTAGTATTACTGAGGTGTATTAGTATTACTGAGGTGTATTAGTATTACTGAGGTGTATTAGTATTACTGAGGTGTATTAGTATTACTGAGGTGTATTAGTATTACTGAGGTGTATTAGTATTACTGAGGTGTATTAGTATTACTGAGGTGTATTAGTATTACTGAGGTGTATTAGTATTACTGAGGTGTATTAGTATTACTGAGGTGTATTAGTATTACTGAGGTGTATTAGTATTACTGAGGTGTATTAGTATTACTGAGGTGTATTAGTATTACTGAGGTGTATTAGTATTACTGAGGTGTATTAGTATTACTGAGGTGTATTAGTATTACTGAGGTGTATCAAGTGCGCTGAGGCTGTGTTAAGTGCAATTTGGGGTGTCTTGTCTTGGTGGTTTTTGGCACCAAGAGTTTTTCTTTTGGTTTTGTTTTTGACGGGTTCAGTGTCTTGGCTCCTTGTGGAGTTGGGGCACTGGCGAGATCCTATCCTTCTATACAAAAAGCAAGGTTGTGCTTCTGACCACAGCTACCAGACCGCTGGTGCGGGGTAGCTTAGCTTTTTGTAACCAGGCAGGGGCCAATTGCTGCCCCCTGTCTGTGGATTTTGCTTGTTTTCGCCCCATTTGGGGCTAATTTATTTTGAATTGGTCACTTCTGGCCCAACATGGGTAGGAACGTGGCCAAAGCTTCGAGGGGAAGGTCTCTGACCCCAAGGGGGAAGAGATCAACTGGGGGGGATAAAGAGGAGGGGATGAGTGTGGGGGAGAGCGAGAAGACGGCGATTAGCCGATCGGAGTCGCTCTACTTTTCCGACGCCGACTCGGACGGGTCAGTCTGGCTCCCGGATGTTAAGTTAGGCGGGAAGCAGCGGGGTCAAGCCCCAAAGAGGAAAGCTTCGGAGGGTGTTGAGGAGGCTGAAAGGGCCTCCAACAAGCTTTCCTCTGTCACGAGGGGCCGGGCTGCTCGTCGGGGCTCGTATTCTGGGACGGCCGAGGCAAGAGAGAGGCTCCGCGATCTTTCGGCGGATTATGCCGAATTTGAACGCGAGCTGGACAGGGCTGGTACCAGCAAGTATTTGAAGGCCAGCCAGGAGAGCGGGAAGAGGTGCCTCGTGGACGAGCACCTCGAGGTGGTGAGGGCGGCTGCCCAGAAGGTTTTGGCGGAGGCCGGAAAATCCGGCAACCTGAAGGGGACGGCATGGCGGGCCATGAATGAGGCCTGCCATGATATAATCGTGGCAGCGGGCAAAATTGAGGCCCAGTGTGAGGAGTCGGAGGCTGTCCGCATACTCAGAGCGGATAACAGGAGAATGCGGGAACAGCTTTCGCTCCTCCAGCAGGAGACGAAGGCCCTGCGCACGGCCTTTGCCGAGCGCACGTCGTCGGCGCCGAAGGAGGCCCAACCAGCGGCGGGAACCCCCTCGCTTGAGGACATCAAGGGACTCCTATCCGAATGGAAGGAGTCATTTGAGAGAGATGTGTTCCTCAGGCTGGGGGGAATGGTCAGCGACCGCCTTAAGGAGGCTGAGAAGAGAGGCTTCCTGGCCCCGGAGCCGATTGTTCGGCCGCCTCTTGCGGCCGACAAGAAGACCAAGGAGGTCGAAGCGCTGGCCCCAAAAACTGGGAAAAATTATGCCAGCGTAGCCGCGGGGGCTACCCTGATGCCCCCAGCACGACCTGGGCCTGCACCTAAAGCTGTTCCAGCGAAGAAGCAGCCCAAACAAGCGACGGCACAGGCCCAGGTATCTACCGAGCCACCTGCTGAATTGCCTCCGCCTCAAGAAGGCGAACAAGGGTGGGCTGAGGTGGTCAGAAAGGGGAAAAAGAAGAGGAATAAGAAATCCTCCCCCTCTGCCCAGCCGGAGCCTACCCAAGCGGTGGCCCCCAAGGCGAGCGTACAGCCGCCAAAAAAGATAAAATTCACCCCTCCCAAGACTTCGGCGGTGGTGGTGACTCTAAAGCCGGAATCCAAGCTGGATTACCGTGCGGTAATTACGAGGGCCACCACCATCGACCTATCGTCGATAGGGGTGGACCATGTGTCGGCTGTTCGCGGCACGGCAACGGGGGCCCGCATTATTGAAATACCCGGAGCCAACAGCGGGGCTGCAGCGGACAGCCTCGCAGAGAAGCTCCGGGAGATCATTGGTGGAGAGGCGGAGGTGACGAGGCCGTTTAAAGCGGCACAAATCAGGGTCTCTGGCCTTGATGAGGGTGTAACGCCGGAGGCCCTGACTGAGGCCACAGCGAGGGCGGGGAAATGTCTGCCGGGACAAGTCAGGGTGGGGAACATTCGCATGGCGCCGGACATGACGGCGTCGGTGATCATCACCTGCCCTGTGGCGGCTGCCAACGCCCTCATAGACGAGGGGCGTCTCCTTGTTGGTTGGACGGCCGCCAAGGTCAGGGGGCTGGAGGCCTTGCCCATGCGATGTTTCCGGTGCATGGGCATTGGCCACACTAGAGCCCTCTGCCCGTCCCCGGTGGACAGGTCTGGGTTATGCCATCGCTGTGGCAAAGCGGGGCACGTCTCGTCCGCGTGCGAGGCCAGTGAACCCTGGTGCGCGGTGTGTTTTGCGCACAAGCTGGTCGCCAAACATGTTATGGGCGGCCCCTCGTGCAATCCCCCGCGCACACGGGGCAAACTGGCCCCCCCAAACAAGGGAACCCCTGAGGGCACCTCGATGGAGCACTAATGCCAGGCGGGTCTCCGCAACAGGCAGAGGTGTTGCAGGCCAATATTAACCACTGCGCCCGTGCACAGGACCTCCTAGTCCAGCACGTGGCGGAGTGGGCCATTGGTGCTGCCGTCGTGGTGGAACCGTATTGCGTCCCCCCCCTTCCTACTTGGATCGGAGACACAGACGGGCTGGTGGCGATCACCTCTCCTCGAACTGGAGATCGCCCACCCCTCTCGAGAATTGATTGTGGCCCGGGATACGCGGCGGCAAAATGGGGAGAGTTTGCCATAGTTGCGGCATACTTCTCCCCCAACAGGCCGCTGCGTGACTTTGAGGTCTTTCTCGAGAGGGTTGGTGAGGCGATTGGGAGAGCGGCGCCAGCACCGGTGCTACTGATGGGAGACCTCAACGCCAAGCACTCGGCTTGGGGTTCTCCTGTCGACGATCCGAGGGGAGAGGCCCTGTACGACTGGGCTGTGGGTTTGGGGCTTGAAGTCCTAAACCGGGGCAACGTCGACACATGCGTGCGGCGGAACGGGGCGTCGATTGTCGACATATCCTTCGCGAGCCCCGTCATTGCCGCGCGTGTCGTGGACTGGCGTGTCCTGGAGGACGTGGAGACCCTTTCGGACCACAGGTACATCCGAATGGGGGTCTCCAACAGGCCCCAGCAGCCCGTGCAGGGCTTGAGGGGGCGCGACCGGGGGTTCCCGAGATGGAGTCTGGCTAGCCTCGACAGGGACCTGGCTGAGGAGGCGGCCATGACTGAGGCATGGATTGGACCCACACCAAGCCGTTCCCTTGGTGTGGACGAGAGGGCAACAGGCCTTCGAGCGTCGCTCACGCGAATTTGCGACGCTTCGATGAGGAGGTCCGGGCCGCCGGCTGCAAAAACGGCGGTTCACTGGTGGTCGGAAGAGATTGCTGCTCTCCGATCCGCCAGTAACCGAGCCAGACGCGAGTATACGCGTTGCAGACGGCGGCGTAATGTCGTTGACGGAGAGGAGGCGCGGCTGCACCTCGCTCTCCAGGAGGCCAAAAGGACCCTGTCGGCTGCGATAGCCAAGGCCAAGGACGACGCTTACAAGGAGTTCTTGGCCACGCTCGACAGGGACCCATGGGGGAGGCCATACAGGACCGTACGCAACAAACTGCGATACGCCCCCCCCACGGCCTCCATAGAACCGGGCCTCCTCAAGCGGATCGTGGAAGGCCTGTTCCCCTCTGCTGAGGAGTTTGTCCCTCCGAGGATGTCGGCCCCTGAACGGGAGTCCACCACGGCGAGCGTGCCACCGGTGACTGATGAGGAATTTGACTGGGGACTAAAACGTCTGGAGGGCCGCAGAAAGGCCCCAGGCCCAGACGGGGTCCCTGGTCCTGTACTCCCGGTGGCGGCGAAGCACATTGGGAGCCGCCTCAGAGAACTGTTCGACGACTGCTTGTCGACGGGGCGGTTCCCAAAGCCGTGGAAAGAAGGCCGGCTTGTCCTTATCAGGAAAGAAGGCCGGCCTGAGGACTCTCCTTCGGGGTGGAGGCCCCTCCTGATGCTGGACGAGACGGGAAAGCTGCTGGAGCGCATTGTTGCAGCCCGAATCGCCCAGCATCTGGAAAACACTGGGCCCAATGTGTCGGACTGCCAATATGGCTTTAGAAAGGGGCGGTCCACCATTGACGCCATCGGGGCCTTGAGGACATTCTCGGAGGAAGCAATTGGAGGAGGGGGAGGGGCTGTCGGCGTATCGCTTGATATCGCGAACGCCTTCGGCTCCCTCCCTTATGAAGTGATAGAGGAGGCGCTCCGGTATCACGGAGTGCCCCTCTATCTAAGGAACCTCGTAGGGCACTACCTAACAGGAAGGGTGGTGCTCTACGAGGACAAAGAGGGAAGGAAGTCGAGGGCGATGACCTGTGGCGTTCCCCAGGGTTCGGTTTTAGGCCCCCTGCTGTGGAACGTCGGCTTCGACTGGGCCATCCGCGCGGCCCTACCCCCCCGGACAATAGTCATCTGCTATGCGGATGACACAATGGTGGCTGTCCGGGGGGAGCAGTTGGAGAGCACCCTTAGGGCCGCGGCGGTCGCGGCAGACCTGATGCTCACACGCATCAGGATGCTGGGACTAAGGGTGGCCCTTAGCAAATGTGAGGTCATCGCCTTCGGGAGGAAGCGCAGTTGGAGACCGCCCTCAAACGAATGCGTTCCCATTGGCGGGGAGAGAGTCCAGGTGAAGCCGTACTTAAAGTACCTGGGCATCATCCTGGACTCACGCTGGGACTTCGGGGAGCACTTTCGTCAATTGGCTCCCCGAGTAATAGGTGCAGCGTCGGCAATGAGCCGTCTGCTGCCCAACGTCGGAGGGCCTGGCGCCTCGTGCCGCCAGCTGTATGCGGGTGTTACCCGCAGCATGGCGCTGTACGGGGCACCGATCTGGTCGGACAGGCTCTCCACAGCCAATAAGGCCCGGCTGCGTAGGCCACAAAAAGTGGTGGCCAATCGCATCGCCCGGGCCTATGTGACGGTGGCTTGGGCAGCGGCTTGCGCTCTTGCCGGAACCCCGCCATGGGAACTGGAGGCCCAGGTACAAACAGAGGTGTACCGGGAGCGGGCCAGGTGCAGGTCACTTGGAATCAGGCTCGCTCCCAGGGAAATGAGGGCGGTCAGGCAGCTGGCCGTGGATAGACTGCGCGAGCGATGGAAAGTTGAGCTTGAAAACTCCCCATATGGTGTAAGAACCATTGGGGCGCTCCTGCCATCGCTCGCAGATTGGGTTGGAAGAGGCCACGGCCAGCTGACCTATAGGTTGACGCAGGTAATGACCGGACACGGGTGCTTCGGTCATTACCTGCACAGGATTGGAAGGGAGGAGAGCGCGGTCTGCCATGAGTGTGGGGAGCCGGATGATACGGCACAACACACTCTGGCAGACTGCGAAAGGTGGGCAGAGGAGAGAGTGGTCCTCGTGGTTGAGATGGGAGGAGACGACCTTGCGCTGCACAGCGTCGTAGAAAAGATGCTGTGCAGCGAAAGGTGCTGGGATGCGGTGGCTTCCTTCTGCGAGGCTGTCATATCGCAGAAGGAGGCCGCTGAGAGGGTGCGTGAGGCGCAAGCCAACGCCCCTCTAAACAGGAGAGGCAGACGTGGCAGGCGGCGGGCACGATTCGCCCGTCGTCTGCTGCGGTGAGGACGCCTGGCGAGGCAGAACCGGGGGGCGTCGTGGTGAAATGTCCGCGATCCCATGGCGCCCCCATCAACGGTCGGTTGGAAAACGCCGCAGGAGGTTTTAGTGGGTAGTCTGGGCCGACAGCGGCCTGGGAGCCCCACACTCCGGGGGAGATGTTCTTCCCCTGGGTCGCCCGTAAATGGGTTTCCTCCTGCGAGAACAAAAAAAAAAAAAAAAAAAAAAAAAGGTTAGGTTAGGTTAGGTTAGGTTAGGTTAGGTTAGGTTAGGTTAGGTTAGGTTAGGTTAGGTTAGGTTAGGTTAGGTTAGGTTAGGTTAGGTTAGGTTAGGTTAGGTTAACGAGGTGTAGTGTGCTGAACGAGGTGTAGTGTGCTGAACGAGGTGTAGTGTGCTGAACGAGGTGTAGTGTGCTGAACGAGGTGTAGTGTGCTGAACGAGGTGTAGTGTGCTCAACGAGGTGTAGTGTGCTAACGGAGGTGTAGTGTGCTAACGGAGGTGTAGTGTGCTAACGGAGGTGTAGTGTGCTAACGGAGGTGTAGTGTGCTAACGAGGTGTAGTGTGCTAACTGAGGTGTAGTGTGCTAACTGAGGTGTAGTGTGCTAACTGAGGTGTAGTGTGCTAACTGAGGTGTAGTGTGCTGAACTGAGGTGTAGTGTGCTAACTGAGGTGTAGTGTGCTAACTGAGGTGTAGTGTGCTAACTGAGGTGTAGTGTGCTAACTGAGGTGTAGTGTGCTAACTGAGGTGTAGTGTGCTAACTGAGGTGTAGTGTGCTAACTGAGGTGTAGTGTGCTAACTGAGGTGTAGTGTGCTAACTGAAGTACTCTGGTTATTAATCGGCGCTAAGGGCGAATTCGACGTCCTCTATTGGTTTTTATTTGTTTTGACGGTTCAGTGTCTTGGCTCCTTGTTGAGTTGAGGCACTGACAAGATCCTATTGTTGGTCAGTTGTATCTGACCAGAGCTATTGGATCGCTGGTGCGTTCTTATAGCCAGGCAGAGGCCAATTTCTGCCCTCTGTCTGTAGACTGTGATTTGTTTTGCCCCATTTGGGGCGATCTATTTCTGGCGTGGTCACTTCCCGGCCCAATATGGGTAGGAACGTGGCCAAATCTTCGAGGGGAAGATCTCTGACCCCAAGGGGGAAGAGATCAACCGGGGGGGTTAATGAGGACGTGGGTGAGAAAACGATCAGCCGGTCGGAGTCGCTGTACTTCTCGGACGGCGACTCGGACGGGTCAATCGATCTTCCGGAGATCAAGATGGGCGGGGAGAAGCGGGGTCAAGCCCCAAAAAGGAAAGCTTCGGAGGATGTTGAGGAGGCCGAAAGGGCTTCCAACAAGCTTTCCTCCGTCACGAGGGGCCGGGCTGCTCGTCGGGGCTCGTATTCTGGGACGGCCGAGGCGAGGGAAAGGCTCCGCGATCTCTCGGCGGACTATGCCCAGTTCGAGCGGGAGTTAGAGAGGGCTGGTACTAGCAGCTACTTGAAGGGTACGGAGCAGACCAGTAAGAGGTGCTTGGTGGATGAGCACCTCGAGGTCGTGAGGGCTGCTGCCCAGAGAGTTTTGGCGGAGGCCGGAAAATCCGGCAATTTGAAAGGGACTGCATGGCGGGCCATGAATGAGGCCTGCCATGATATTATTGTGGCGGCTGGGAAAATTGAGGCCCAGTGTGAGGAGTCGGAAGCTGTCCGCATACTCAGAGCGGACAACAAGAGAATGCGGGAGCAGCTTTCGCTCCTCCAACAAGAGACAAAGGCCCTCCGCACAGCCTTTGCCGAACGGGTGACTCCGGCGCCGACAGAGGCCCAAACAGCGGCAAATGCCCCCTCTCTTGAGGACATCAGGGGACTCCTCTCCGAATGGAAGGAGTCCTTTGAGAGGAACATGTTCCTCAAGTTGGGGGGAATGGTAAACGACCGCCTCAAAGAGGCGGAGAAAAGGGGCATCCTGGCCCCGGAGCCCATCGTTCGGCCGCCACTCGCAGCTGACGCGAAGAGGAAGGAGGCCGAAACACTGGCCTCAAAAACAGGGCGAAATTATGCTGGTGCTGTAGCGGGGGCCACCCTCATGCCCCCAGCTCGACCTGGGCCTGCACCCAAAGCTGTCGCAGGCAAAAAGCAGCCCAAACAAGGGACCGTACAGGCCCAGGTACCCATCGAAACACCTGCCGAAGTGCCTCCGCCCCATGAAGGCGAACAGGGGTGGGCCGAGGTGGTTAGGAGGGGGAAAAAGAAGGGGAACAAACCCTCCCCTTCTGCCCAGCAGGAGCCTACCCCTGTGAAGGCCCCCAAGGCGAGCGCACAGCCGCCCAAAAAAGTGAAATTCACCGCACCCAAGACTTCGGCGGTAGTGGTGACCCTCAAGCCGGAATCCAAACTGGATTACCGCACGGTAATATCGAGGGCCACCACTATCGACCTTTCGTCGATTGGGGTGGATCACGTGTCGGCTGTGCGTGGAACGGCAACGGGGGCCCGCATCATCGAGATACCCGGGGCTGACAGTGGGGCTGCGGCGGACAGCCTCGCAGAGAAGCTCCGGGAGGTCATAGGGACTGAGGCGGAGGTCACAAGGCCCTTCAAGGCGGCGCAAATAAGGGTCTCTGGACTCGATGAGGGAGTGACGCCAGAGGCCCTAAAAGAGGCCACAGCGAGGGCGGGAAAATGTCCACCGGGACAGGTCAGGGTGGGAAACATCCGCATAGCGCCGGATATGACGGCGGCGGTAATCATCACCTGCCCTGTGGCGGCTGCCAACGCCCTAATAGACGAGGGGCGCCTTCTTGTCGGTTGGACAGCTGCCAAGGTCAGGGGGCTGGAGGCCCTGCCCATGCGGTGCTACCGGTGCATGGGCATAGGCCACACCAGAGCCCTCTGTCCGTCCCCGGTGGACAGATCGGAGTTATGCCATCGCTGTGGCAAATCTGGGCATACTTCCTCAGAGTGCGGGGCCAGTGAACCCTGGTGTGCGGTGTGTTATGCGCACAAGTTGGCCGCCAAACACACAATGGGCGGCCCATCGTGCAATCCCCCGCGCACGCGGGGCAAACTGGCCCCTCCAAAAAGGGGAGCCTCCGAGGGCACCACGATGGAGCACTAATGACAGACGGGTCTGCGCAACAGGTTGAGGTGCTGCAGGCCAACGTCAACCACTGCGCCCGTGCACAGGACCTGCTAGTCCAGCACGTGGCGGAGTGGTCTATTGGTGCTGCCGTCGTGGTGGAACCGTATTGTGTCCCCCCCCTTCCTACTTGGGTCGGAGATGCGGACGGGCTGGTGGCAATCACCTCTCCCCGAACTGGGGATCGCCCGCCTCTCTCGAGAATCGACAGTGGCCCGGGTTACGCGGCGGCAAGATGGGGAGAGTTTGTCATAGTCGCGGCATACTTCTCCCCCAATAGGCCGCTGCGGGCCTTTGAGGATTTTCTCGAGAGAGTGGGTGAGGTAATTGGGAGAGCGGCACCAGCACCGGTGCTACTGATGGGAGACCTCAATGCTAAGCACTCGGCATGGGGCTCTCCCGTCGACGACCCGAGGGGGGAGGCCCTGTACGATTGGGCTGTGGGCGCGGGGCTTGAAGTCCTGAACCGGGGCAACGTTGACACATGCGTGCGGCGGAACGGGGCGTCGATTGTCGACATATCCCTTGCGAGTCCCGTCATTGCTGCACGCGTTGTAGATTGGCGTGTCCTGGAGGACGTGGAGACCCTCTCAGATCACCGGTACATCCGGATGGGGGTCTCCAACAGGCCCCAGCGGCCCGTACAGGGCTTGAGGGGGCGGGCCCGGAGGTTCCCAAGGTGGAGTCTGACTAGCCTCGACAGGGACCTGGCTGAAGAGGCAGCCATGACCGAAGCATGGGCGAGACCCACACCAAGCCGGTCCCTTGGTGTGGATGAGAGGGCAACAGGCCTTCGGGCGTCGCTCACGCGCATATGCGACGCCTCGATGAGGAGGTCCGGGCCGCTGCCTGCAAAAACGGCGGTTCACTGGTGGTCGGAGGAAATCGCCGCACTCCGATCCGCCAGTAACCAAGCCCGTCGTGAATATACACGTTGCAGGCGGCGGCGTAATGTCGTGGACGGAGAGGAGGCGCGATTGCACCTCGCTCTCCAGGAGGCCAAAAGGACCCTGTCAACTGCGATAGCCAAGGCCAAGGACGACGCCTTCAAGGAGTTCTTGGCCACGCTCGACAGGGACCCATGGGGGAGGCCATACAGGACCGTACGTAATAAACTGCGATACGCCCCCCCCACGGCCTCCATAGAACCGGACCTCCTCAAACGGATTGTGGAAGGCCTGTTCCCGACGGCTGAAGAGTTTGTTCCTCCGAGAATGTCGGCCCCTGAACGGGAGTCCACCACGGCGAGCGTGCCACCGGTGACGGATGAGGAATTTGACTGGGGACTGAAGCGACTGGAGGGCCGTAGAAAGGCCCCTGGTCCGGATGGAGTCCCTGGTCAGATACTCCCGGTGGCGGCGAAACACATTGGGAGCCGCCTTAGAGAACTGTTCGACGACTGCTTGTCGACGGGGCGGTTCCCAAAGCCGTGGAAAGAAGGCCGGCTAGTCCTTATAAGGAAAGAAGGCCGGCCTGAGGACTCTCCTTCGGGGTGGAGGCCCCTCCTGATGCTGGACGAGACGGGGAAGATGCTGGAGCGCATTGTCGCAGCCCGAATCGTCCAGCATCTGGACAACGTGGGGCCCAATGTGTCGGACCGCCAATATGGCTTCAGGAAAGGGCGGTCCACCATTGATGCCATCGGGGCCTTGAGGGCGTTCTCGGAGGAAGCAATTGAGGAAGGGGGAGGGGCCGTTGGCGTGTCACTCGATATAGCAAACGCCTTCGGCTCCCTCCCTTACGAAGTGATAGAGGAGGCGCTCCGGTATCACGGAGTGCCCCTCTATCTAAGGAACCTCGTAGGGCACTACCTAACAGGAAGGGTGGTGCTCTACGAGGACAGGGATGGGCAGAAAGCGAGGGCGATGACCTGTGGCGTTCCCCAGGGGTCGGTATTAGGTCCCCTGCTGTGGAACGTCGGTTTCGACTGGGCCATCCGCGCGGCCCTACTCCCCCGGACAATAGTCATCTGCTATGCAGATGACACAATGGTGGCTGTCCGGGGGGAGCAATTGGAGAGCACCCTTAGGGCCGCGGCGGTCGCGGCAGACCTGATGGTCACGCGCATCAGGATGCTGGGACTGAGGGTGGCCCTCAGTAAATGCGAGGTCATCGCCTTCGGCAGGAAAAGGAAATGGAGACCGCCCTCGAACGAGAGTATTCCCATTGGCGGGGAGAGAGTCCAGGTGAAGCCGCACATGAAGTACCTGGGCATCATCCTGGACTCACGCTGGGACTTCGGGGAGCATTTCCGTCAACTGGCTCCCCGAGTAATCAGTGCGGCGTCGGCGATGAGCCGGCTGCTGCCCAATGTCGGAGGGCCTGGTGCCTCGTGCCGTCATCTGTATGCGGGAGTTACCCGCAGCATGGCGTTGTACGGGGCACCGATTTGGTCGGATAGGCTCTCCGCGGCCAATAAGGCCCGGCTGCGTAGGCCACAGAGAGTGGTGGCCAATCGCATCGCCCGGGCCTATGTGACGGTGGCTTGGGCGGCAGCTTGCGCCCTAGCCGGAACCCCGCCATGGGAACTGGAAGCCCAGGTCCAGACAGAGGTGTACCGGGAGCGAGCCAGGTGCAGGTTGCTGCAAATTAGGCTTGCTCCCAGGGAAATGAGGGCGGTCAGGCAGCTGGCCGTGGACAGACTGCTCGAGCGATGGAAAGTTGAGCTGGAAAACTCCCCATATGGCGTGAGAACCATTGGGGCGCTCCTCCCATCGCTCGTAGACTGGGTCGGAAGAGGACACGGTCAGCTGACCTTTAGGATGACGCAGGTAATGACCGGACACGGGTGCTTCGGTCATTACCTGCATAGGATCGGAAGAGAGGAGAGCGCGGTCTGCCATGGGTGTGGGGAGCCGGATGATACGGCCCAGCACACTCTGGCAGACTGTGAAAGATGGGCTGAGGAAAGAGTGGAGCTTTACGTGGAGCTGGGAGGAGTCGACCTTGCGCTGCACAGTGTCGTGGAAAAGATGCTGTGCAGCGAAAGGTGCTGGGATGCGGTGGCTTCCTTCTGCGAGGCTGTCATGTCGCAGAAGGAGGCTGCCGAGAGGGAGCGGGAGGCGCAAGCCGACGCCCCTCTGAACAGGAGAGGCAGAGGTGGCAGGCGGCGGGCACGTTACGCCCGTCGTCTGCTACGATGAGGACGCCTGGCGAGGCAGAACCGGGGGGCGTCGTGGTGAAATGTCCGCGATCCCATGACGCCCTCATCAACGGTTGGTTGGAAAACGCCGCAGGAGGTTTTAGTGGGTAGTCTGGGCCGGCAGCGGCCTGGGAGCCCCACACTCCGGGGGAGATGCTCTTCCCCTGGGTCGCCCGTAAATGGGTTTCCTCCTGCGAGAACAAAAAAAAAAAAAAAAAAAAAAAAAAAAAAAAAAAAAAAAAAAAAAAAAAAAAAAAAAAAAAAAGGTTAGGTTAGGTTAGGTTAGGTTAGGTTAGGTTAGGTTAGGTTAGGTTAGGTTAGGTTAGGTTAGGTTAGGTTAGGTTAGGTTAGGTTAGGTTAGGTTAGGTTAGGTTAGGTTAGGTTAGGTTAGGTTAGGTTAGGTTAGGTTAGGTTAGGTTAGGTTAGGTTAGGTTAGGTTAGGTTAGGTTAGGTTAGGTTAGGTTAGGTTAGGTTAGGTTAGGTTGGGGAACCACCCCACAGTGCTTGCGTCCACGTCGCGTTCCCCGGGCAACGTCGCGTCCTAACCACCGTAACGGAGTGGTTAGGCCGACGGCTAAAGTGCACTGTGCAGTAGGAGCAACTCGCTAAAATGAATGGTACTCAACTGCGGGACGCCTCCGGGCGTTTCTTGAAAAAGGGCCCTTCTCAGGGCCACCCTAACGGCCCTTCTCAGGGCCACCCAAACGGCCCTTCTCAGGGCCACCCAAACGGCCCTTCTCAGGGCCAACTAAAGGGAAGGAGTGGAAAGCGTGGGGGGAAGATTTCGGTGGGGGGAGAGAAAAGTTCGGGCGGGAAGGACGGAACTGATAAGGAGCGGTCCAGGTCCGAACATGAAGAAAGTCGCGGTGGATCGGAAGGGGAAACAATGGCGGATGAGAGTGGTGTGGCTACGGTCCAAGGAAGGCTGTGGAACCCGTTGGGAAGTGTGGGCTCCATCACCTCGCTGTCCGAATCGGTGCTGGGTGCCAAGCGCCTCTACTCGGAGGTAGCGAGTGGGTCCGGATCCGGTTCGGACACGGAGGTTGATTGGACACGGCCGGAAATATTGCCGAAGGCAAAAAGAGGGAAGGCTCGAGGTGCCTCGAATATGACGGGAGCCCGGGCTGAAACGCGAAGGAGTCGGGAGGAGGATGTGGAGGCCTCCTTCTCAGCCACTCTGGGAACTCGGGCCTTCCGGAGGGGAGAACACCCGAGTGGGGACGAGGGGTCGGATGTGGCCCCCATTGAGGTACGGGACTTCAGTGCCTTGGGTGCTGACGGACTTATGGCTACTGCGGTGGAGAGGCTGGGAATTATAACCAGCCTCGTCAGAAAGACCACCGCCTTCAAGGGGGGCTTCAGCGCGAAGATTCTGCGTGCCTCTACGGACATCAGGGATATCATGGATACCCTGGTGTCGCGTAACGAGTCGGACGAAGTACGGCGCCTCAGGGCTGATAATGGTCGCCTCCAAAGAGAGGTGGCCAATATGAGGGCAGAGGTCGCTGCGCTCCGCAGCGGGTTTGAGGAGGCTCGCCGCGAGGTCAACCAGGCTGCGCGAGCTGCGGAACAGCGGGCAGGTGCACCTGCAGAGGAAGAGAGGCTGATGGAGAGGCTGGAGGCTTCCATAGCCAAAATGATAGATGGCCGCCTAGCAGAGCTGAAGACTTGCCTCCCTCGGATGGTCACCCGCCCACCTCTGGCGGGTGACAGTTCGAGGGTGGCCAGGGCCACTAGGGCGGCCATTGCGGAGGCCTCCGGATTGAGTCCGGCGCTGCTGCCTAAGCGGACGGGAATGGAAGGCCGTAGAAGGGAAAGTGCTGAGGAGGGGATGGAGTGGGGGCCGTCGACCTCTGCAGTTCCGGACGAGTTCCCGGAGCTCCCTGGAGTTGAGGATGGGCCGACGACCTCGGCAATTCTGGTCGACGGATCCCCGGAGCTCCCCTGGGTTGAGGTTGGGAGGAGGAGCAAAGGGAAGGGAAAGGGCAAAAAATCCAAGCCCAAGCCCGAGGCGGTACCCAAGGGGGCCCCCTCAACCGTGCCCAAGCCCACGGCGGCGCCCACGGGGGCGCCTAAGTCTGTGCCCAAGCCTACGGCGGCGCCCGCGGAGGCGCCTACGTCTGTGCCCAAGGAGTCCCCCAAGGCGGCGCCACTGAGGGTGGTGAAAAAACTGTCGGCCCCTAGCTCCTCGGCTGTAATTCTTAAGTTACAGCCGGAGGCAGTGCAAAATGGGGCCACATACAGTTCCGCCCTCCTCAAGGCCGAGCAAGAGGTGAACCTGGAGGAGCTGGGCATTGGCTCGCTTCGGATTCGCCCGAGTGCGACCGGAGCGAGATTAATTGAGGTCCCCGGCTCCTCTAGCTCAGGCAAGGCGGACGCACTTGCTTCGGCCTTGAAGGTGGCCCTGGCCGGCGTCGTGGACGTTTTCAGGCCCGTCAAAACTGCGGATTTCCGCGTGACGGGACTGAATGATGCGGCAACGGCGCAGCGGATAAAGGCTGCGGTCGCGCAAGCCGGGAGCTGCACGGAGGACCAGGTCTGGGTGGGTGAAATCCGCTCAGACTGGCGGGGCTCTGGCTCTGCCCTGATGCGCTGCCCGGTCACGACGGCCAAAAAGCTGATCGAGGCGGGCAGCCTCACGGTAGGCTGGAGCCGGGTGCAGCTCCGGCACCTGGAGGCGCGCCCCATGCACTGCTACAAGTGCATGGGGAAGGGGCACACTGCATCGCTGTGCCCCTCGCAGACGGACCGCAGCCGGCTCTGCTATAGGTGCGGGGAGGCAGGGCATTTGTCCGCCTCCTGCACAGCGGAGCCCCGCTGCGCGGTATGCCGCGACGCCGGCAAGCCGGCGGGCCACGTGATGGGGGGTAGGGCCTGCAACCCACCCCCGATCCGAGGGAAAGGGCCGTCCCCTCCTCCGCGCGAGGGAAGGCAAGGGGAGGCGCCAGTCGGCCAAATGGAGGAGTGATGGGGGTCACCTTCCTCCAGGCCAACCTCAACCACTCCGCTAGGGCGCAGGACCTCCTCCTGCAATCCATGGCGGAGTGGGATCTGGATGTCGCGGTGGTCGCGGAGCCGTACGCGGTTCCCTCCCTGCCCCACTGGGCGGGGGATCTGGGTGGCCTCGTGGCCATCGTGGCTAGGCCTGGTGCCGCCCCTCCCCTCGCGATTAAGAAGAGAGGGAACGGCTTTGTGGTGGCGGTTCGGGGAGAGTACGCCATAATTGGTGTTTACTTCTCCCCGAACCGGGATTTGCCGGCCCTGGAGCGGTTCTTGGATGCTCTGGGGCCGGAGATAAGGCGGTTAGCGCCCCTAAAGGTCTTCGTGGCCGGTGACTTCAACGCCAAATCAACGGCGTGGGGGAACCCGGCCACGGAGCCCAAGGGGCGAAAGGTGGAAGAGTGGGCGCTGGCCGCGGGGCTGTCTCTCCTAAACAGGGGGACAGCCCACACGTGCGTGCGACGGACGGGCGGATCGGTGGTGGACCTGACGTTCGCCACCCCCTCCGCCGCGCGCTCCGTGTCGGACTGGAGGGTGGAAGGGGGGGTGGAGACACTCTCGGACCACTTGTATATTCGGTTCGAGGTGTCGGCCGCCCCCCAATGTCAGGCGGCATCATCGTCCCGGGTGCGCAGCCGGTTCCCGCGCTGGGCCCTTACGCGGCTTGACCGGGAGCTGGCGGAAGAGGCGGCCATCGTCGGCCGCTGGAGCCTCCCGCCTCTAGACGGAATGGGGGTGGACGACGCGGCTGACCGTCTCGGCGACGCTTTCACAGTGGTGTGCCGGGCGGCCATGCCAAGCGTAGGTCGAGCCCCCCCTAGGCGGGCGGTCTATTGGTGGTCGGCGGAGATTGCCGCCCTTCGCGTCGCCTGCAACGCGGCCCGAAGGGCCTATAGTCGAAGCAGGCGGCGCAGTCCCCGGGACGAGGAGAGGGATGGTCAGCTGTATGCGGTGTATGTGGAAAATCGCAAGGAGCTGCAGCTGGCCATCGGTCGGGCCAAGGAGGAAGCCTTCGAGGAGCTGGTGGAGGGTATCGAAAGAGACCCATGGGGCCGGCCGTATAAGTGGGCGCGAGACAAATTGCGCCCACAGGCGACCCCGCTAACGGAGACCCTTCAGCCAGCTCTGCTGGGGGAGATTGTCGGGGATCTATTCCCCGGCAATCCGCGAGGGTTTTCTCCTCCGAGGATGGCCCGACAGCCGCCTGACGCGGAGGGAGAAGAGATGGAGGCGGATCCGCCTCCCGTCACCGACGTCGAAATGGAGGTGGTCCTCGACCGCCTCCAGACAAGGAAGAGGGCACCGGGTCCAGACGGGGTGCACGGGAAAGTGCTTGCGCTGATTCTCGTGCACCTCGGGGAGGAGTTTCGGGGGCTGCTCAACCGCTGTCTGCGAGAGGGGCAGTTCCCGAAATTATGGAAGGAGGGCCGGCTCTGCCTTATTCCGAAGGGGAGCCGGCCCTTGGACTCGGCTTCGGCGGTGCGACCTCTGGTCCTGCTGAGCGAGGCTGGGAAGGCCCTAGAGAGCGTTGTGGCCTCTCGCCTCGTTCGGCATGTGGAGGAAGGCCCGGGACCGCGTCTCTCTGATGTGCAGTACGGATTCCGGGCCAAGAGGTCCACCATCGACGCCCTCAGGCGTCTGCGGTCGGTGACGGAGGAGGCGGATCGAGAAGGCGATGTGACCCTGGCGACGTCTTTAGACGTCGCCAACGCCTTCAACAGCATCCCGCACAGTGTAATACGGGAGGCACTCCGGTACTTTGGGGTGCCCTCGTACCTGCGGCGGCTGTTGGGGGTGTACCTGGAGGATCGTGTTGTCCTGTACGAGGACGGGGGGGGTCGTATGGTTCGGCGGAGCGTCGGATGCGGTGTGCCACAGGGGTCGATTCTCGGCCCTATCCTGTGGGACATCGCATACGATTGGGTCCTGCGGTGCCGGCTTCCCCCCGGGACGGGTGTCATCTGCTATGCGGATGACACTCTCTTCACGTCCCGGGGTGCGAATTTCGGTGAGGCGGCGCGGCTGGCCGAAACGGGCCTCGTCCTTTTGGTCGGCCGCATAGAGAGGTTGGGGCTTCGGGTCCGACTGGATAAGACCGAAGTCCTCCTCTTCCGCGGGGCCCGGACGCGAGGACCTCCCCCAGGGGCGCGCCTCCAGGTGGGTCATGAGGAGTTGAGGGTGAGTGCCCAGATGAAATACCTGGGCCTCATCCTCGACGGGAGATGGTCCTTTGTCCCCCACTTCCGAGAGCTGGGGCAAAGGATCATCAGGACGGCTGCGTCGCTGGGCCGACTCCTGCCCAATCTGGGTGGGCCCAGCGACGCTGTACGGAAGCTGTACTCCGGCGTGTGCCGGAGTATGGCGATGTACGGCGCCCCCGTTTGGGTGGACGCCCTTGCCGCGGAGAATAAGCGCCTTCTCCGGCAGGCGCAGAAGGTGATCGCGGTAAGGGCGATACGGGGGTACCGTACAGTGGCGTTCTCTGCGGCCACAGCCCTCGCGGGCGACCCGCCGTGGGAGTTGGTGGCGGAGGTGCTCGCCGAGGTTTACCACTTTGTGGCGAACAGGAGGGAAATCGGCGAGCACCCCTCGCCTGAGATGGTCCGGCGGGTCCGCTTGCGAGGGCAAGCGGAACTCATGCGGAGGTGGGAGGCAGACCTGGCGCGGGCAACGTACGGTGTACGCACAGTGGAGGCCCTGCGCCAGGTCCTGGAGAGATGGATGTTGAGGCGGCGCAAGCCTCTCACCTTCCGCATGACGCAGGTGCTCACCGGGCATGGCTGCTTCGGTGAGTACTTGCACCGCGTGGCCCAGCGGGAGACCGAGCCGGTCTGCCACGATTGTGGCGAGGCTCGGGACACTGCTCAACATGTTCTAGAGCAGTGTCCCAAGTGGAGTCGGCAGCGCCACGATCTGGTGGCAGTGCTCGGTGGAGTGGATCTGTCGCTCCCGAGTGTCGTCAATGCGATGCTCGGGAGTGACGGAGCCTGGGCGGCAGTGGCCTCCTTCTGTGAGACTGTTATGTCACAGAGGGAGGCCGAGGAAAGGAACCGCGAGGACCACCCCCTCGCGGAGCCGATCCGCAGAAGGCGGACGGGGGTGCGACGCAGGCGCTACCTTGCGCGCCTGCAGGCGCCCCCCTAAATCGGTGGGACTAGTCCCACCCGACGGCAGGGGTCCACCAGGTGTCGGTGGGCCCCTGAGAATGGTGAGTCCGGTCTCTGGCGAAAGAGACCGGCCAGTCGCTGAGGCGTCTTGTGTTAGATAGATCCGAGGCGCCTCCCTGTAAAGCGGCCGATGGCACCCGCAGGGGTTTAGTGGGTAGTCTGGGCTGGATAGCGGCCCAGGAGTCCCACACTCAGTGCGTAAATGCATTCCCCTGCGAAAACAAAAAAAAAAAAAAAAAAAAAAAAAAAAAAAAAAGGTTAGGTTAGGTTAGGTTAGGTTGGGGGTCACCTTCCTCCAGGCCAACCTCAACCACTCCGCTAGGGCGCAGGATCTCCTCCTGCAATCCATGGCGGAGTGGGATTTGGATGTCGCGGTGGTCGCGGAGCCGTACGCGGTTCCCTCCCTGCCTCACTGGGCGGGGGATCTGGATGGCCTCGTGGCCATCGTGGCTAGGCCTGGTGCCGCCCCTCCCCTCGCGATTAAGAAGAGAGGGAACGGCTTTGTGGTGGCGGTTCGGGGAGAGTACGCCATAATTGGTGTTTACTTCTCCCCGAACCGGGATTTGCCGGCCCTGGAGCGGTTCTTGGATGCCCTGGGGCCGGAAATAAGGCGGTTAGCGCCCCTAAAGGTCTTCGTGGCCGGTGACTTCAACGCCAAATCAACGGCGTGGGGGAACCCGGCCACGGAGCCCAAGGGGCGAAAGGTGGAAGAGTGGGCGCTGGCCGCGGGGCTGTCTCTCCTAAACAGGGGGACAGCCCACACGTGCGTGCGACGGACGGGCGGATCGGTGGTGGACTTGACGTTCGCCACCCCCTCCGCCGCGCGCTCCGTGTCGGACTGGAGGGTGGAAGGGGGGGTGGAGACACTCTCGGACCACTTGTATATTCGGTTCGAGGTGTCGGCCGCCCCCCAATGTCAGGCGGCATCATCGTCCCGGGTGCGCAGCCGGTTCCCGCGCTGGGCCCTTACGCGGCTTGACCGGGAGCTGGCGGAAGAGGCGGCCATCGTCGGCCGCTGGAGCCTCCCGCCTCTAGACGGAATGGGGGTGGACGACGCGGCTGACCGTCTCGGCGACGCTTTCACAGCGGTGTGCCGGGCGGCCATGCCAAGCGTAGGTCGAGCCCCCCCTAGGCGGGCGGTCTATTGGTGGTCGGCGGAGATTGCCGCCCTTCGCGTCGCCTGCAACGCGGCCCGAAGGGCCTATAGTCGAAGCAGGCGGCGCAGTCCCCGGGACGAGGAGAGGGATGGTCAGCTGTATGCGGTGTATGTGGAAAACCGTAAGGAGCTGCAGCTGGCCATCGGTCGGGCCAAGGAGGAAGCCTTCGAGGAGCTGGTGGAGGGTATCGAAAGAGACCCATGGGGCCGGCCGTATAAGTGGGCGCGAGACAAATTGCGCCCACAGGCGACCCCGCTAACGGAGACCCTTCAGCCAGCTCTGCTGGGGGAGATTGTCGGGGATCTATTCCCCGGCAATCCGCGAGGGTTTTCTCCTCCGAGGATGGCCCGACAGCCGCCTGACGCGGAGGGAGAAGAGGTGGAGGCGGATCCGCCTCCCGTCACCGACGTCGAAATGGAGGTGGTCCTCGACCGCCTCCAGACAAGGAAGAGGGCACCGGGTCCAGACGGGGTGCACGGGAAAGTGCTTGCGCTGATTCTCGTGCACCTCGGGGAGGAGTTTCGGGGGCTGCTCAACCGCTGTCTGCGAGAGGGGCAGTTCCCGAAATTATGGAAGGAGGGCCGGCTCTGCCTTATTCCGAAGGGGAGCCGGCCCTTGGACTCGGCTTCGGCGGTGCGACCTCTGGTCCTGCTGAGCGAGGCTGGGAAGGCCCTAGAGAGTGTTGTGGCCTCTCGCCTCGTTCGGCATGTGGAGGAAGGCCCGGGACCGCGTCTCTCTGACGTGCAGTACGGATTCCGGGCCAAGAGGTCCACCATCGACGCCCTCAGGCGTCTGCGGTCGGTGACGGAGGAGGCGGACAGAGAAGGCGAGGTGACCCTGGCGACGTCGTTAGACATCGCCAACGCCTTCAACAGTATCCCGCACTGTGTAATACGGGAGGCGCTCCGGTACTTCGGAGTGCCCTCGTACCTGCGGGGGCTGTTGGGGGCGTACCTGGAGGAGCGGGTCGTCCTGTACGAGGACAGGGGAGGTCAAATGGTCCGACGGGGCGTCGGGTGCGGTGTCCCGCAGGGGTCGATTCTCGGCCCTATCCTGTGGGACATCGCATACGATTGGGTCCTGCGGTGCCGGCTTCCCCCCGGGACGGGTGTCATCTGCTATGCGGATGACACTCTCTTCACGTCCCGGGGTGCGAATTTCGGTGAGGCGGCGCGGCTGGCCGAAACGGGCCTCGCCCTTTTGGTCGGCCGCATAGAGAGGTTGGGGCTTCGGGTCCGACTGGATAAGACCGAAGTCCTCCTCTTCCGCGGGGCCCGGACGCGAGGACCTCCCCCAGGGGCGCGCCTCCAGGTGGGTCATGAGGAGTTGAGGGTGAGTGCCCAGATGAAATACCTGGGCCTCATCCTCGACGGGAGATGGTCCTTTGTCCCCCACTTCCGAGAGCTGGGGCAAAGGATCATCAGGACGGCTGCGTCGCTGGGCCGACTCCTGCCCAATCTGGGTGGGCCCAGCGACGCTGTACGGAAGCTGTACTCCGGCGTGTGCCGGAGTATGGCGATGTACGGCGCCCCCGTTTGGGTGGACGCCCTTGCCGCGGAGAATAAGCGCCTTCTCCGGCAGGCGCAGAAGGTGATCGCGGTAAGGGCGATACGGGGGTACCGTACAGTGGCGTTCTCTGCGGCCACAGCCCTCGCGGGCGACCCGCCGTGGGAGTTGGTGGCGGAGGTGCTCGCCGAGGTTTACCACTTTGTGGCGAACAGGAGGGAAATCGGCGAGCACCCCTCGCCTGAGATGGTCCGGCGGGTCCGCTTGCGAGGGCAAGCGGAACTCATGCGGAGGTGGGAGGCAGACCTGGCGCGGGCAACGTACGGTGTACGCACAGTGGAGGCCCTGCGCCAGGTCCTGGAGAGATGGATGTTGAGGCGGCGCAAGCCTCTCACCTTCCGCATGACGCAGGTGCTCACCGGGCATGGCTGCTTCGGTGAGTACTTGCACCGCGTGGCCCAGCGGGAGACCGAGCCGGTCTGCCACGATTGTGGCGAGGCTCGGGACACTGCTCAACATGTTCTAGAGCAGTGTCCCAGGTGGAGTCGGCAGCGCCACGATCTGGTGGCAGTGCTCGGTGGAGTGGATCTGTCGCTCCCGAGTGTCGTCAATGCGATGCTCGGGAGTGACGGAGCCTGGGCGGCAGTGGCCTCCTTCTGTGAGACTGTTATGTCACAGAGGGAGGCCGAGGAAAGGAACCGCGAGGACCACCCCCTCGCGGAGCCGATCCGCAGAAGGCGGACGGGGGTGCGACGCAGGCGCTACCTTGCGCGCCTGCAGGCGCCCCCCTAAATCGGTGGGACTAGTCCCACCCGACGGCAGGGGTCCACCAGGTGTCGGTGGGCCCCTGAGAATGGTGAGTCCGGTCTCTGGCGAAAGAGACCGGCCAGTCGCTGAGGCGTCTTGTGTTAGATAGATCCGAGGCGCCTCCCTGTAAAGCGGCCGATGGCACCCGCAGGGGTTTAGTGGGTAGTCTGGGCTGGATAGCGGCCCAGGAGTCCCACACTCAGTGCGTAAATGCATTCCCCTGCGAAAACAAAAAAAAAAAAAAAAAGGTTAGGTTAGGTTAGGTTAGGTTAGGTTAGGTTAGGTTAGGTTAGGTTGTGCTAAGTGTACTGAGGGTGCTAAGTGTACTGAGGGGTGCTAAGTGTACTGAGGTGTGCTAAGTGTACTGAGGTGTGCTAAGTGTACTGAGGTGTGCTAAGTGTACTGAGGTGTGCTAAGTGTACTGAGGTGTGCTGAAGTGTACTGAGGTGTGCTAAGTGTACTGAGGTGTGCTTAAGTGTACTGAGGTGTGCTAAGTGTACTGAGGTGTGCTAAGTGTACTGAGGTGTGCTAAGTGTACTGAGGTGTGCTAAGTGTACTGAGGTGTGCTAAGTGTACTGAGGTGTGCTAAGTGTACTGAGGTGTGCTAAGTGTACTGAGGTGTGCTAAGTGTACTGAGGTGTGCTAAGTGTACTGAGGTGTGCTAAGTGTACTGAGGTGTGCTAAGTGTACTGAGGTGTGCTAAGTGTACTGAGGTGTGCTAAGTGTACTGAGGTGTGCTAAGTGTACTGAGGTGTGCTAAGTGTACTGAGGTGTGCTAAGTGTACTGGAGGTGTGCTAAGTGTACTGAGGTGTGCTAAGTGTACTGAGGTGTGCTAAGTGTACTGAGGTGTGCTAAGTGTACTGAGGTGTGCTAAGTGTACTAGAGGTGTGCTAAGTGTACTGAGGTGTGCTAAGTGTACTGAGGTGTGCTAAGTGTACTGAGGTGTGCTAAGTGTACTGAGGTGTGCTAAGTGTACTGAGGTGTGCTAAGTGTCCCGAGGTTGTGTCGAGTGCAATTGAGGTGTTTTGGTGACTACTCTGTCATCAAGAGTTTTCTCTTGGTTTATTTTTGTTTTTGACGGGTTCAGTGTCTTGGCTCCTTGTGGAGTTGGGGCACTGGCAGGATCCTATTCTTCTTTACAAAAAGTAAGGTTGTGCTGTTGACCACAGCTACCAGACCGCTGGTGCGGGGTAGCTCAACTTTTTGTAACCAGGCAGGGGCCAGTTTCTGCCCCCTGTCTGTGGGTTTTTGCTTTGTTTTTGCCCTATTTGGGGCCAATAATTTGGTGTGGTCACGTCTGGCCCAACATGGGTAGGAACGTGGCCAAGTCTTCTAGGGGAAGATCTCTGACCCCAAGGGGGAAGAGAACTACCGGGGGGGGTAACGAGGTGGTGGTGAACGTTGAAGAGGGCGAGAAGACGGCAATCAGCCGGGCGGAGTCGCTCTATTTTTCGGACGGCGATTCGGACGGGTCTGTCTGGCTCCCGGACGTTATGATAGGCGGAAAGGAGCGGGGCCAAGCCCCAAAGAGGAAGGCTTCAGAGGACGTTGAAGAGGCGGAAAGGGCCTCCAACAAGCTTTCCTCCGCTTCGAGAGGCCGGGCTGCTCAACGCAGCTCCTATGCTGGTACGGCCGAAACCAAGGAGAGGCTTCGAGACCTCTCCGCGGACTACGCTCAATTCGAGCGCGAGCTGGAAATGGCCGGTACCAGCAAATATCTGAGGAGCAACGAGGAGAGCAGGAAGAGGTGCCTCGTTGACGAGCACCTCGAGGTTGTAAGGGCGGCAGCCCAAAAGGTCTTGGCGGAGGCCGGAAAAGCCGGCAACCTAAAGGGGACGGCATGGCGGGCCATGAACGAGGCCTGCCATGACATAATTGTGGCGGCCGGAAAAATCGAGGCGCAATGCGAGGAGTCGGAGGCTGTCCGCATACTCAGGGCGGATAATAAGAGGATGCGGGAGCAGCTTTCGCTCCTCCAGCAGGAGACGAAGGCCCTGCGCACGGCCTTTGCCGAGCGCACGTCGACGGCGCTGAATGAGGCCCAACCAGCGGTGGGTGCCCCCTCGCTGGAGGACATTAGGGGACTCCTTTCTGAATGGAAGGAGTCCTTTGAAAGGAACATGTTCCTCAAGTTGGGGGGCATGGTTAATGACCGCCTCAAGGAGGCCGAGAAAAGGGGCTTCTTGGCTCCTGAACCGATTATCCGGCCGCCTCTGGCAGCCGACAAGAAAAAGGAGGCTGAAAAGGAGGCTGAACCGTCGGTCCCAAAAACTGGGAAAAGCTATGCCGGTGCAGTTGCGGGGGCTACTCTAATGCCCCCGGCACGTCCTGGGCCTGCACCCAAGGCAACACCAGGTAAAAAGCAGCCCCAACAGGTGATGGTGCAGGCCCAGACACCTGCTGGGCAACCTACTGAAGTACCTCCGCCTCAGGAAGGTGAACAAGGGTGGGCTGAGGTGGTCAAGAGGGGGAAAAAGAAGAGGAGCAAACCCTCCCCCTCTGCCCAGCCGGCGCCCACCCAAACGGAGGCCCCCAAGGCGAGCGCACAGCCGCCTAAAAAGATTAGGTTCACCCCACCTAAGACTTCGGCGGTGGTGGTGACTCTCAAGCCGGAATCCAAAATGGATTACCGATCGGTGATAACGAAGGCCACCACCATCGACCTTTCGTCGATAGGGGTGAACCACGTCTCGGCGGTTCGCGGTACGGCAACGGGGGCCCGAATTATCGAAATACCCGGAGCTAATAGCGGGGCTGCGGCGGACAGTCTCGCAGAAAAGCTCCGGGAGATCATCGGTAGCGAGGCGGAGGTGAAGAGGCCGTTTAAGGCGGCACAAATCAGGGTCTCCGGCCTTAATGAGGGAATAACGCCGGAGGCCCTAACTGAGGCCACAGCGAGGGCGGGAAAATGTCTACCGGGACAGGTCAGGGTGGGTAATATCCGTATGGCGCCGGACATGACGGCGTCGGTGATCATCACCTGCCCTGTGGCGGCTGCCAACGCCCTCATAGACGAGGGGCGTCTCCTCGTTGGTTGGACGGCCGCCAAGGTCAGGGGGCTGGAGGCCTTGCCCATGCGGTGTTTCCGGTGCATGGGCATAGGCCACACCAGAGCCCTCTGCCCGTCCCCGGTGGACAGGTCGGAGCTGTGCCATCGCTGTGGCAAAACAGGGCACATGTCTGCAGAGTGCGGGGCCAGCGAACCCTGGTGCGCGGTGTGTTACGCGCACAAGATGGTCGCCAAGCACATAATGGGCGGCCCCTCGTGCAATCCCCCGCGCACGCGGGGCAAACTGGCCCCCGCAAATAAGGGAGCCTCCGTGGGCGCCGCGATGGAGCACTAATGCCAGGCAGGCCTGCGCAACAGGTTGAGGTGTTGCAGGCCAATGTTAACCACTGCGCCCGTGCACAGGACCTCCTAGTCCAGCACGTGGCGGAGTGGGGCATTGGTGCTGCCGTCGTGGTGGAGCCGTATTGTGTCCCCCCCCTTCCTACTTGGATCGGAGACACGGACGGGCTGGTGGCAATCACCTCTCCCCGAACTGGAGATCGCCCACCCCTCTCGAGAATCGACTGTGGTCCGGGATACGCGGCGGCCAAGTGGGGAGAGTTTGCCATAGTTGCGGCATACTTCTCCCCCAATAGGCCGCTGCGGGCCTTCGAGGACTTTCTCGAGAGGGTGGGTGAGGTAATCGGGAGAGCGGCGCCAGCACCGGTGCTACTGGTGGGAGACCTCAACGCCAAGCACTCGGCGTGGGGCTCTCCCATCGACGATCCGAGGGGAGAGGCCCTGTACGATTGGGCTGTGGGTTTGGGGCTTGAAGTCCTAAACCGGGGCAACGTCGACACATGCGTGCGGCGGAACGGGGCGTCGATTGTCGACATATCCTTCGCGAGCCCCGTCATTGCCGCGCGTGTCGTGGACTGGCGTGTCCTGGAGGACGTGGAGACCCTCTCGGACCATAGGTACATCCGAATGGGGGTCTCCAACAGGCCCCAGCAGCCCGTACAGGGCTTGAGGGGGCGGGACCGGGGGTTCCCAAGATGGTGTCTGGCCAGCCTCGACAGGGACCTGGCTGAGGAGGCGGCCATGACCGAGGCATGGACAAGACCCACACCAAGCCGTTCCCTTGGTGTGGATGAGAGGGCAACAGGCCTACGTGCGTCGCTTACGCGCATTTGCGACGCATCGATGAGGAGGTCCGGGCCGCCGGCTGCAAAAACGGCGGTTCACTGGTGGTCGGAAGAGATCGCTACTCTCCGATCCGCCAGTAACCGAGCCCGTCGCGAGTATACGCGTTGCAGACGGCGGCGTAATGTCGTGGAAGGAGAGGAGGCGCGGCTGCACCTCGCTCTCCAGGAGGCCAAAAGGACCCTGTCGGCCGCGATAGCCAAGGCCAAGGACGACGCCTTTAAGGAGTTCTTGGCCACGCTCGACAGGGACCCATGGGGGAGGCCATACAGGACCGTACGCAATAAACTGCGATACGCCCCCCCCACGGCCTCCATAGAACCGGACCTCCTCAAAAGGATCGTGGAGGGCCTGTTCCCCTCTGCTGAGGAGTTTGTCCCTCCGAGGATGTCGGCCCCTGAACGGGAGTCCACCACGGCGAGCGTGCCACCGGTGACGGACGAGGAGTTTGACTGGGGACTAAAGCGTCTGGAGGGCCGCAGAAAGGCCCCAGGCCCAGACGGGGTCCCTGGTCCCATACTCCCGGTGGCGGCGAAACACATTGGGAGCCGCCTCAGAGAGCTGTTCGACGACTGCTTGTCGACGGGGCGGTTCCCAAAGCCGTGGAAAGAAGGCCGGCTTGTCCTTATCAGGAAAGAAGGCCGGCCTGAGGACTCTCCTTCGGGGTGGAGGCCCCTCCTGATGCTGGACGAGACGGGCAAGCTGCTGGAGCGCATTGTTGCAGCCCGAATCGCCCAGCATCTGGACAATGTTGGACCCAATGTGTCGGACTGCCAATATGGCTTTAGAAAGGGGCGGTCCACCATTGATGCCATCGGGGCCTTGAGGACGTTCTCGGAGGAAGCAATCGAGGGAGGGGGAGGGGCCGTCGGCGTATCGCTTGATATCGCGAACGCCTTCGGCTCCCTCCCTTATGAAGTAATAGAGGAGGCGCTCCGGTATCACGGAGTGCCCCTCTATCTAAGGAACCTCGTAGGGCACTACCTAACAGGAAGGGAAGTGCTCTACGAGGACAAAGCGGGACGGAAGACGAGGGCGATGACCTGTGGCGTTCCCCAGGGTTCGGTCTTAGGCCCCCTGCTGTGGAGCGTCGGTTTCGACTGGGCCATCCGCGCGGCCCTACCCCCCCGGACAATAGTCATTTGCTATGCAGATGACACAATGGTGGCTGTCCGGGGGGAGCAATTGGAGAGCACCCTTAGGGCTGCGGCGGTCGCAGCAGACCTGATGCTCACACGCATCAGGATGCTGGGACTAAGGGTGGCCCTTAGCAAGTGCGAGGTCATCGCCTTCGGGAGGAAAAGAAAATGGAGACCGCCCTCAAACGAATGCGTTCCCATTGGCGGGGAGAGAGTCCAGGTGAAGCCGTACTTAAAGTACTTGGGCATCATCCTGGACTCACGCTGGGACTTCGGGGAGCACTTTCGTCAATTGGCTCCCCGAGTAATAGGCGCAGCGTCGGCAATGAGCCGTCTGCTGCCCAATGTCGGAGGGCCTGGCGCCTCGTGCCGTCAGCTGTATGCGGGCGTTACCCGCAGCATGGCGCTGTACGGGGCGCCGATCTGGTCGGACAGGCTCTCCACAGCCAACAAGGCCCGGCTGCGTAGGCCACAAAAAGTGGTGGCCAATCGCATCGCCCGGGCCTATGTGACGGTGGCTTGGGCAGCGGCTTGTGCTCTTGCCGGAACCCCGCCATGGGAACTGGAAGCCCAGGTACAAACAGAGGTGTACCGGGAGCGGGCCAGGTGCAGGTCACTTGGCATCAGGCTCGCTCCCAGGGAAATGAGGGCGGTCAGGCAGCTGGCCGTGGACAGACTGCGCGAGCGATGGAAAGTTGAGCTGGAAAACTCCCCATATGGCGTTAGAACCATTGGGGCGCTCCTCCCATCGCTCGCCGACTGGGTTGGAAGAGGCCACGGTCAGCTGACCTATAGGTTGACGCAGGTAATGACCGGACACGGGTGCTTCGGTCATTACCTGCACAGGATTGGGAGAGAGGGGAGTGCGGTCTGCCATGAGTGTGGGGAGCCGGATGATACGGCCCAACACACTCTGGCAGACTGCGAAAGGTGGGCGGAGGAGAGGATGGTCCTCATTGTGGAACTAGGCGGAGATGACCTTGCGCTGCACAGCGTCGTAGAAAAGATGCTGTGCAGCGAAAGGTGTTGGGATGCGGTGGCTTCCTTCTGCGAGGCTGTCATGTCGCAGAAGGAGGCCGCTGAGAGGGAGCGTGAGGCGCAAGCCAACGCCCCTCTAAACAGGAGAGGCAGACGTGGCAGGCGGCGGGCACGTTTCGCCCGTCGTCTGCTACGGTGAGGACGCCTGGCGAGGCAGAACCGGGGGGCGTCGTGGTGAAATGTCCGCGATCCCATGGCGCCCCCACTAACGGTCGGATGGAAAACGCCGCAGGAGGTTTTAGTGGGTAGTCCGGGTCGGCAGCGGCCTGGGAGCCCCACACTCCGGGGGAGATGTTCTTCCCCTGGGTCGCCCGTAAATGGGTTTCCTCCTGCGAGAACAAAAAAAAAAAAAAAAAAAAAAAAAAAAAAAAAAAAAAAAAAAAAAAAAAAAAAAAAAAAAAAAAAAAAAAAAAAAAAAAAAAAAAAAAAAGGTTAGGTTAGGTTAGGTTAGGTTAGGTTAGGTTAGGTTAGGTTAGGTTAGGTTAGGTTAGGTTAGGTTAGGTTAGGTTAGGTTAGGTTAGGTTAGGTTAGGTTAGGTTAGGTTAGGTTAGGTTAGGTTAGGTTAGGTTAGGTTAGGTTAGGTTAGGTTAGGTTAGGTTAGGTTAGGTTAGGTTAGGTTAGGTTAGGTTAGGTTAGGTTAGGTTAGGTTAGGTTAGGTTAGGTTAGGTTAGGTTAGGTTAGGTTAGGTTAGGTTAGGTTAGGTTAGGTTAGGTTAGGTTAGGTTAGGTTAGGTTAGGTTAGGTTAGGTTAGGTTAGGTTAGGTTAGGTTAGGTTAGGTTAGGTTAGGTTAGGTTAGGTTAGGTTAGGTTAGGTTAGGTTAGGTTAGGTTAGGTTAGGTTAGGTTAGGTTAGGTTAGGTTAGGTTAGGTTAGGTTAGGTTAGGTTAGGTTAGGTTAGGTTAGGTTAGGTTAGGTTAGGTTAGGTTAGGTTAGGTTAGGTT